>NC_140595.1:423928363-425128363 GCF_964204655.1 Triturus cristatus
ATCTATCCCTCCTATCCCTCCCTCCCTCCAACCAGGACTGGAACAGAGTGTTACCTTCCCATCTATCCCTCCTATCCCTCCTATCCCTCCAACCAGGACTGGAACAGAGTGTTACCTTCCCATTTGTCCCTCCTATCCCTCCCTCCCTCCAACCAGGACTGGAACAGAGTGTTACCTTCCCATCTATCCCTCCTATCCCTCCCTCCTATCCCTCCTATCCCTCCCTCCAACCAGGACTGGAACAGAGTGTTACCTTCCCATCTATCCCTCCTATCCCTCCTATCCCTCCCTCCCTCCAACCAGGACTGGAACAGAGTGTTACCTTCCCATCTATCCCTCCTATCCCTCCCTCCTATCCCTCCTATCCCTCCCTCCAACCAGGACTGGAACAGAGTGTTACCTTCCCATCTATCCCTCCTATCCCTCCTATCCCTCCAACCAGGATTGGAACAGAGTGTTACCTTCCCATCTATCCCTCCTATCCCTCCCTACCTCCAACCAGGACTGGAACAGAGTGTTACCTTCCCATCTATCCCTCCTATCCCTCCTATCCCTCCCTCCCTCCAACCAGGACTGGAACAGAGTGTTACCTTCCCATCTATCCCTCCTATCCCTCCAACCAGGACTGGAACAGAGTGTTACCTTCCCAACTATCCCTCCTATCCCTCCTATCCCTCCCTCCCTCCAATCAGGACTGGAACAGAGTGTTACCTTCCCATCTATCCCTCCTATCCCTCCCTCCTATCCCTCCTATCCCTCCCTCCCTCCCTCCAATCAGGACTGGAACAGAGTGTTACCTTCCCATCTATCCCTCCTATCCCTCCTATCCCTCCCTCCCTCCAACCAGGACTGGAACAGAGTGTTACCTTCCCATCTATCCCTCCTATCCCTCCCTCCCTCCAACCAGGACTGGAACAGAGTGTTACCTTCCCATCTATCCCTCCTATCCCTCCCTCCCTCCAACCAGGACTGGAACAGAGTGTTACCTTCCCATCTATCCCTCCTATCCCTCCCTCCCTCCAACCAGGACTGGAACAGAGTGTTACCTTCCCATCTATCCCTCCTATCCCTCCAACCAGGACTGGAACAGAGTGTTACCTTCCCATCTATCCCTCCTATCCCTCCCTCCCTCCAACCAGGACTGGAACAGAGTATTACCTTCCCATCTATCCCTCCTATCCCTCCAACCAGGACTGGAACAGAGTGTTACCTTCCCATCTATCCCTCCTATCCCTCCCTCCCTCCAATCAGGACTGGAACAGAGTGTTACCTTCCCATCTATCCCTCCTATCCCTCCCTCCTATCCCTCCTATCCCTCCCTCCCTCCAATCAGGACTGGAACAGAGTGTTACCTTCCCATCTATCCCTCCTATCCCTCCCTCCCTCCAACCAGGACAGGAACAGAGTGTTACCTTCCCATCTATCCCTCCTATCCCTCCCTCCCTCCAACCAGGACTGGAACAGAGTGTTACCTTCCCATCTATCCCTCCTATCCCTCCCTCCCTCCAACCAGGACTGGAACAGAGTGTTACCTTCCCATCTATCCCTCCTATCCCTCCCTCCCTCCAATCAGGACTGGAACAGAGTGTTACCTTCCCATCTATCCCTCCTATCCCTCCAACCAGGACTGGAACAGAGTGTTACCTTCCCATCTATCCCTCCTATCCCTCCCTCCCTCCAACCAGGACTGGAACAGAGTGTTACCTTCCCATCTATCCCTCCTATCCCTCCCTCCCTCCAACCAGGACTGGAACAGAGTGTTACCTTCCCATCTATCCCTCCTATCCCTCCCTCTCTCCAACCAGGACTGGAACAGAGTGTTACCTTCCCATCTATCCCTCCTATCCCTCCAACCAGGACTGGAACAGAGTGTTACCTTCCCATCTATCCCTCCTATCCCTCCCTCCCTCCAACCAGGACTGGAACAGAGTGTTACCTTCCCATCTATCCCTCCTATCCCTCCAACCAGGACTGGAACAGAGTGTTACCTTCCCATCTATCCCTCCTATCCCTCCCTCCCTCCAACCAGGACTGGAACAGAGTGTTACCTTCCCATCTATCCCTCCTATCCCTCCCTCCCTCCAATCAGGACTGGAACAGAGTGTTACCTTCCCATCTATCCCTCCAATCCCTCCCTCCTATCCCTCCTATCCCTCCCTCCAACCAGGACTGGAACAGAGTGTTACCTTCCCATCTATCCCTCCTATCCCTCCCTCCCTCCAACCAGGACTGGAACAGAGTGTTACCTTCCCATCTATCCCTCCTATCCCTCCCTCCCTCCAATCAGGACTGGAACAGAGTGTTACCTTCCCATCTATCCCTCCTATCCCTCCAACCAGGACTGGAACAGAGTGTTACCTTCCCATCTATCCCTCCTATCCCTCCTATCCCTCCCTCCCTCCAACCAGGACTGGAACAGAGTGTTACCTTCCCATCTATCCCTCCTATCCCTCCCTCCCTCCAACCAGGACTGGAACAGAGTGTTACCTTCCCATCTATCCCTCCTATCCCTCCTATCCCTCCAACCAGGACTGGAACAGAGCGTTACCTTCCCATTTGTCCCTCCTATCCCTCCCTCCCTCCAACCAGGACTGGAACAGAGTGTTACCTTCCCATCTATCCCTCCTATCCCTCCCTCCTATCCCTCCTATCCCTCCCTCCAACCAGGACTGGAACAGAGTGTTACCTTCCCATCTATCCCTCCTATCCCTCCTATCCCTCCCTCCCTCCAACCAGGACTGGAACAGAGTGTTACCTTCCCATCTATCCCTCCTATCCCTCCCTCCTATCCCTCCTATCCCTCCCTCCAACCAGGACTGGAACAGAGTGTTACCTTCCCATCTATCCCTCCTATCCCTCCTATCCCTCCAACCAGGATTGGAACAGAGTGTTACCTTCCCATCTATCCCTCCTATCCCTCCCTACCTCCAACCAGGACTGGAACAGAGTGTTACCTTCCCATCTATCCCTCCTATCCCTCCTATCCCTCCCTCCCTCCAACCAGGACTGGAACAGAGTGTTACCTTCCCATCTATCCCTCCTATCCCTCCAACCAGGACTGGAACAGAGTGTTACCTTCCCAACTATCCCTCCTATCCCTCCTATCCCTCCCTCCCTCCAATCAGGACTGGAACAGAGTGTTACCTTCCCATCTATCCCTCCTATCCCTCCCTCCTATCCCTCCTATCCCTCCCTCCCTCCCTCCAATCAGGACTGGAACAGAGTGTTACCTTCCCATCTATCCCTCCTATCCCTCCTATCCCTCCCTCCCTCCAACCAGGACTGGAACAGAGTGTTACCTTCCCATCTATCCCTCCTATCCCTCCCTCCCTCCAACCAGGACTGGAACAGAGTGTTACCTTCCCATCTATCCCTCCTATCCCTCCCTCCCTCCAACCAGGACTGGAACAGAGTGTTACCTTCCCATCTATCCCTCCTATCCCTCCCTCCCTCCAACCAGGACTGGAACAGAGTGTTACCTTCCCATCTATCCCTCCTATCCCTCCAACCAGGACTGGAACAGATTGTTACCTTCCCATCTATCCCTCCTATCCCTCCCTCCCTCCAACCAGGACTGGAACAGAGTATTACCTTCCCATCTATCCCTCCTATCCCTCCAACCAGGACTGGAACAGAGTGTTACCTTCCCATCTATCCCTCCTATCCCTCCCTCCCTCCAATCAGGACTGGAACAGAGTGTTACCTTCCCATCTATCCCTCCTATCCCTCCCTCCTATCCCTCCTATCCCTCCCTCCCTCCAATCAGGACTGGAACAGAGTGTTACCTTCCCATCTATCCCTCCTATCCCTCCCTCCCTCCAACCAGGACAGGAACAGAGTGTTACCTTCCCATCTATCCCTCCTATCCCTCCCTCCCTCCAACCAGGACTGGAACAGAGTGTTACCTTCCCATCTATCCCTCCTATCCCTCCCTCCCTCCAACCAGGACTGGAACAGAGTGTTACCTTCCCATCTATCCCTCCTATCCCTCCCTCCCTCCAATCAGGACTGGAACAGAGTGTTACCTTCCCATCTATCCCTCCTATCCCTCCAACCAGGACTGGAACAGAGTGTTACCTTCCCATCTATCCCTCCTATCCCTCCCTCCCTCCAACCAGGACTGGAACAGAGTGTTACCTTCCCATCTATCCCTCCTATCCCTCCCTCCCTCCAACCAGGACTGGAACAGAGTGTTACCTTCCCATCTATCCCTCCTATCCCTCCCTCTCTCCAACCAGGACTGGAACAGAGTGTTACCTTCCCATCTATCCCTCCTATCCCTCCAACCAGGACTGGAACAGAGTGTTACCTTCCCATCTATCCCTCCTATCCCTCCCTCCCTCCAACCAGGACTGGAACAGAGTGTTACCTTCCCATCTATCCCTCCTATCCCTCCAACCAGGACTGGAACAGAGTGTTACCTTCCCATCTATCCCTCCTATCCCTCCCTCCCTCCAACCAGGACTGGAACAGAGTGTTACCTTCCCATCTATCCCTCCTATCCCTCCCTCCCTCCAATCAGGACTGGAACAGAGTGTTACCTTCCCATCTATCCCTCCAATCCCTCCCTCCTATCCCTCCTATCCCTCCCTCCAACCAGGACTGGAACAGAGTGTTACCTTCCCATCTATCCCTCCTATCCCTCCCTCCCTCCAACCAGGACTGGAACAGAGTGTTACCTTCCCATCTATCCCTCCTATCCCTCCCTCCCTCCAATCAGGACTGGAACAGAGTGTTACCTTCCCATCTATCCCTCCTATCCCTCCAACCAGGACTGGAACAGAGTGTTACCTTCCCATCTATCCCTCCTATCCCTCCTATCCCTCCCTCCCTCCAACCAGGACTGGAACAGAGTGTTACCTTCCCATCTATCCCTCCTATCCCTCCCTCCCTCCAACCAGGACTGGAACAGAGTGTTACCTTCCCATCTATCCCTCCTATCCCTCCTATCCCTCCAACCAGGACTGGAACAGAGTGTTACCTTCCCATTTGTCCCTCCTATCCCTCCCTCCCTCCAACCAGGACTGGAACAGAGTGTTACCTTCCCATCTATCCCTCCTATCCCTCCCTCCTATCCCTCCTATCCCTCCCTCCAACCAGGACTGGAACAGAGTGTTACCTTCCCATCTATCCCTCCTATCCCTCCTATCCCTCCCTCCCTCCAACCAGGACTGGAACAGAGTGTTACCTTCCCATCTATCCCTCCTATCCCTCCAACCAGGACTGGAACAGAGTGTTACCTTCCCAACTATCCCTCCTATCCCTCCTATCCCTCCCTCCCTCCCTCCCTCCCTCCAATCAGGACTGGAACAGAGTGTTACCTTCCCATCTATCCCTCCTATCCCTCCCTCCTATCCCTCCTATCCCTCCCTCCCTCCAATCAGGACTGGAACAGAGTGTTACCTTCCCATCTATCCCTCCTATCCCTCCTATCCCTCCCTCCCTCCAACCAGGACTGGAACAGAGTGTTACCTTCCCATCTATCCCTCCTATCCCTCTCTCCCTCCAACCAGGACTGGAACAGAGTGTTACCTTCCCATCTATCCCTCCTATCCCTCCCTCCCTCCAACCAGGACTGGAACAGAGTGTTACCTTCCCATCTATCCCTCCTATCCCTCCTATCCCTCCCTCCCTCCAACCAGGACTGGAACAGAGTGTTACCTTCCCATCTATCCCTCCTATCCCTCCCTCCCTCCAACCAGGACTGGAACAGAGTGTTACCTTCCCATCTATCCCTCCTATCCCTCCCTCCCTCCAACCAGGACTGGAACAGAGTGTTACCTTCCCATCTATCCCTCCTATCCCTCCAACCAGGACTGGAACAGAGTGTTACCTTCCCATCTATCCCTCCTATCCCTCCCTCCCTCCAACCAGGACTGGAACAGAGTGTTACCTTCCCATCTATCCCTCCTATCCCTCCTATCCCTCCTATCCCTCCCTCCCTCCAACCAGGACTGGAACAGAGTGTTACCTTCCCATCTATCCCTCCTATCCCTCCCTCCCTCCAACCAGGACTGGAACAGAGTGTTACCTTCCCATCTATCCCTCCTATCCCTCCCTCCCTCCAACCAGGACTGGAACAGAGTGTTACCTTCCCATCTATCCCTCCTATCCCTCCCTCCCTCCAATCAGGACTGGAACAGAGTGTTACCTTCCCATCTATCCCTCCTATCCCTCCAACCAGGACTGGAACAGAGTGTTACCTTCCCATCTATCCCTCCTATCCCTCCCTCCCTCCAACCAGGACTGGAACAGAGTGTTACCTTCCCATCTATCCCTCCTATCCCTCCATCCCTCCAATCAGGACTGTAACAGAGTGTTACCTTCCCATATATCCCTCCTATCCCTCCCTCCTATCCCTCCTATCCCTCCCTCCAACCAGGACTGGAACAGAGTGTTACCTTCCCATCTATCCCTCCTATCCCTCCAACCAGGACTGGAACAGAGTGTTACCTTCCCATCTATCCCTCCTATCCCTCCCTCCCTCCAACCAGGACTGGAACAGAGTGTTACCTTCCCATCTATCCCTCCTATCCCTCCCTCCCTCCAACCAGGACTGGAACAGAGTGTTACCTTCCCATCTATCCCTCCTATCCCTCCCTCCCTCCAACCAGGACTGGAACAGAGTGTTACCTTCCCATCTATCCCTCCTATCCCTCCCTCCCTCCAATCAGGACTGGAACAGAGTGTTACCTTCCCATCTATCCCTCCTATCCCTCCCTCCTATCCCTCCTATCCCTCCCTCCAACCAACCAGGACTGGAACAGAGTTACCTTCCCATCTATCCCTCCTATCCCTCCCTCCCTCCAATCAGGACTGGAACAGAGTGTTACCTTCCCATCTATCCCTCCTATCCCTCCCTCCTATCCCTCCTATCCCTCCTATCCCTCCCTCCAACCAGGACTGGAACAGAGTGTTACCTTCCCATCTATCCCTCCTATCCCTCCTATCCCTCCCTCCCTCCAACCAGGACTGGAACAGAGTGTTACCTTCCCATCTATCCCTCCTATCCCTCCCTCCCTCCAATCAGGACTGGAACAGAGTGTTACCTTCCCATCTATCCCTCCTATCCCTCCAACCAGGACTGGAACAGAGTGTTACCTTCCCATCTATCCCTCCTATCCCTCCCTCCCTCCAATCAGGACTGGAACAGAGTGTTACCTTCCCATCTATCCCTCCTATCCCTCCAACCAGGACTGGAACAGAGTGTTACCTTCCCATCTATCCCTCCTATCCCTCTCTCCCTCCAACCAGGACTGGAACAGAGTGTTACCTTCCCATCTATCCCTCCTATCCCTCCAACCAGGACTGGAACAGAGTGTTACCTTCCCATCTATCCCTCCTATCCCTCCCTCCCTCGAATCAGGACTGGAACAGAGTGTTACCTTCCCATCTATCCCTCCTATCCCTCCCTCCTATCCCTCCTATCCCTCCCTCCCTCCAATCAGGACTGGAACAGAGTGTTACCTTCCCATCTATCCCTCCTATCCCTCCCTCCCTCCAACCAGGACTGGAACAGAGTGTTACCTTCCCATCTATCCCTCCTATCCCTCCCTCCCTCCAACCAGGACTGGAACAGAGTGTTACCTTCCCATCTATCCCTCCTATCCCTCCCTCCCTCCAACAAGGACTGGAACAGAGTGTTACCTTCCCATCTATCCCTCCTATCCCTCCCTCCCTCCAATCAGGACTGGAACAGAGTGTTACCTTCCCATCTATCCCTCCTTTCCCTCCAAACAGGACTGGAACAGAGTGTTACCTTCCCATCTATCCCTCCTATCCCTCCCTCCCTCCAACCAGGACTGGAACAGAGTGTTACCTTCCCATCTATCCCTCCTATCCCTCCAACCAGGACTGGAACAGAGTGTTACCTTCCCATCTATCCCTCCTATCCCTCCCTCCCTCCAACCAGGACTGGAACAGAGTGTTACCTTCCCATCTATCCCTCCTATCCCTCCCTCCCTCCAATCAGGACTGGAACAGAGTGTTACCTTCCCATCTATCCCTCCTATCCCTCCCTCCTATCCTTCCTATCCCTCCCTCCAACCAGGACTGGAACAGAGTGTTACCTTCACATCTATCCCTCCTATCCCTCCTATCCCTCCAACCAGGACTGGAACAGAGTGTTACCTTCCCATCTATCCCTCCTATCCCTCCCGCCCTCCAACCAGGACTGGAACAGAGTGTTACCTTCCCATCTATCCCTCCTATCCCTCCCTCCCTCCAACCAGGACTGGAACAGAGTGTTACCTTCCCATCTATCCCTCCTATCCCTCCTATCCCTCCCTCCCTCCAACCAGGACTGGAACAGAGTGTTACCTTCCCATCTATCCCTCCTATCCCTCCCTCCCTCCAACCAGGACTGGAACAGAGTGTTACCTTCCCATCTATCCCTCCTATCCCTCCCTCCCTCCAATCAGGACTGGAACAGAGTGTTACCTTCCCATCTATCGCTCCTATCCCTCCCTCCCTCCAACCAGGACTGGAACAGAGTGTTACCTTCCCATCTATCCCTCCTATCCCTCCTATCCCTCCAACCAGGATTGGAACAGAGTGTTACCTTCCCATCTATCCCTCCTATCCCTCCCTACCTCCAACCAGGACTGGAACAGAGTGTTACCTTCCCATCTATCCCTCCTATCCCTCCTATCCCTCCCTCCCTCCAACCAGGACTGGAACAGAGTGTTACCTTCCCATCTATCCCTCCTATCCCTCCAACCAGGACTGGAACAGAGTGTTACCTTCCCAACTATCCCTCCTATCCCTCCTATCCCTCCCTCCCTCCAATCAGGACTGGAACAGAGTGTTACCTTCCCATCTATCCCTCCTATCCCTCCCTCCTATCCCTCCTATCCCTCCCTCCCTCCCTCCAATCAGGACTGGAACAGAGTGTTACCTTCCCATCTATCCCTCCTATCCCTCCTATCCCTCCCTCCCTCCAACCAGGACTGGAACAGAGTGTTACCTTCCCATCTATCCCTCCTATCCCTCCCTCCCTCCAACCAGGACTGGAACAGAGTGTTACCTTCCCATCTATCCCTCCTATCCCTCCCTCCCTCCAACCAGGACTGGAACAGAGTGTTACCTTCCCATCTATCCCTCCTATCCCTCCCTCCCTCCAACCAGGACTGGAACAGAGTGTTACCTTCCCATCTATCCCTCCTATCCCTCCAACCAGGACTGGAACAGAGTGTTACCTTCCCATCTATCCCTCCTATCCCTCCCTCCCTCCAACCAGGACTGGAACAGAGTATTACCTTCCCATCTATCCCTCCTATCCCTCCAACCAGGACTGGAACAGAGTGTTACCTTCCCATCTATCCCTCCTATCCCTCCCTCCCTCCAATCAGGACTGGAACAGAGTGTTACCTTCCCATCTATCCCACCTATCCCTCCCTCCTATCCCTCCTATCCCTCCCTCCCTCCAATCAGGACTGGAACAGAGTGTTACCTTCCCATCTATCCCTCCTATCCCTCCCTCCCTCCAACCAGGACAGGAACAGAGTGTTACCTTCCCATCTATCCCTCCTATCCCTCCCTCCCTCCAACCAGGACTGGAACAGAGTGTTACCTTCCCATCTATCCCTCCTATCCCTCCCTCCCTCCAACCAGGACTGGAACAGAGTGTTACCTTCCCATCTATCCCTCCTATCCCTCCCTCCCTCCAATCAGGACTGGAACAGAGTGTTACCTTCCCATCTATCCCTCCTATCCCTCCAACCAGGACTGGAACAGAGTGTTACCTTCCCATCTATCCCTCCTATCCCTCCCTCCCTCCAACCAGGACTGGAACAGAGTGTTACCTTCCCATCTATCCCTCCTATCCCTCCCTCCCTCCAACCAGGACTGGAACAGAGTGTTACCTTCCCATCTATCCCTCCTATCCCTCCCTCTCTCCAACCAGGACTGGAACAGAGTGTTACCTTCCCATCTATCCCTCCTATCCCTCCAACCAGGACTGGAACAGAGTGTTACCTTCCCATCTATCCCTCCTATCCCTCCCTCCCTCCAACCAGGACTGGAACAGAGTGTTACCTTCCCATCTATCCCTCCTATCCCTCCAACCAGGACTGGAACAGAGTGTTACCTTCCCATCTATCCCTCCTATCCCTCCCTCCCTCCAACCAGGACTGGAACAGAGTGTTACCTTCCCATCTATCCCTCCTATCCCTCCCTCCCTCCAATCAGGACTGGAACAGAGTGTTACCTTCCCATCTATCCCTCCAATCCCTCCCTCCTATCCCTCCTATCCCTCCCTCCAACCAGGACTGGAACAGAGTGTTACCTTCCCATCTATCCCTCCTATCCCTCCCTCCCTCCAACCAGGACTGGAACAGAGTGTTACCTTCCCATCTATCCCTCCTATCCCTCCCTCCCTCCAATCAGGACTGGAACAGAGTGTTACCTTCCCATCTATCCCTCCTATCCCTCCAACCAGGACTGGAACAGAGTGTTACCTTCCCATCTATCCCTCCTATCCCTCCTATCCCTCCCTCCCTCCAACCAGGACTGGAACAGAGTGTTACCTTCCCATCTATCCCTCCTATCCCTCCCTCCCTCCAACCAGGACTGGAACAGAGTGTTACCTTCCCATCTATCCCTCCTATCCCTCCTATCCCTCCAACCAGGACTGGAACAGAGTGTTACCTTCCCATTTGTCCCTCCTATCCCTCCCTCCCTCCAACCAGGACTGGAACAGAGTGTTACCTTCCCATCTATCCCTCCTATCCCTCCTATCCCTCCCTCCCTCCAACCAGGACTGGAACAGAGTGTTACCTTCCCATCTATCCCTCCTATCCCTCCAACCAGGACTGGAACAGAGTGTTACCTTCCCAACTATCCCTCCTATCCCTCCTATCCCTCCCTCCCTCCCTCCCTCCCTCCAATCAGGACTGGAACAGAGTGTTACCTTCCCATCTATCCCTCCTATCCCTCCCTCCTATCCCTCCTATCCCTCCCTCCCTCCAATCAGGACTGGAACAGAGTGTTACCTTCCCATCTATCCCTCCTATCCCTCCTATCCCTCCCTCCCTCCAACCAGGACTGGAACAGAGTGTTACCTTCCCATCTATCCCTCCTATCCCTCTCTCCCTCCAACCAGGACTGGAACAGAGTGTTACCTTCCCATCTATCCCTCCTATCCCTCCCTCCCTCCAACCAGGACTGGAACAGAGTGTTACCTTCCCATCTATCCCTCCTATCCCTCCCTCCCTCCAACCAGGACTGGAACAGAGTGTTACCTTCCCATCTATCCCTCCTATCCCTCCCTCCCTCCAACCAGGACTGGAACAGAGTGTTACCTTCCCATCTATCCCTCCTATCCCTCCCTCCCTCCAACCAGGACTGGAACAGAGTGTTACCTTCCCATCTATCCCTCCTATCCCTCCAACCAGGACTGGAACAGAGTGTTACCTTCCCATCTATCCCTCCTATCCCTCCCTCCCTCCAACCAGGACTGGAACAGAGTGTTACCTTCCCATCTATCCCTCCTATCCCTCCTATCCCTCCTATCCCTCCCTCCCTCCAACCAGGACTGGAACAGAGTGTTACCTTCCCATCTATCCCTCCTATCCCTCCCTCCCTCCAACCAGGACTGGAACAGAGTGTTACCTTCCCATCTATCCCTCCTATCCCTCCCTCCCTCCAACCAGGACTGGAACAGAGTGTTACCTTCCCATCTATCCCTCCTATCCCTCCCTCCCTCCAATCAGGACTGGAACAGAGTGTTACCTTCCCATCTATCCCTCCTATCCCTCCAACCAGGACTGGAACAGAGTGTTACCTTCCCATCTATCCCTCCTATCCCTCCCTCCCTCCAACCAGGACTGGAACAGAGTGTTACCTTCCCATCTATCCCTCCTATCCCTCCATCCCTCCAATCAGGACAGTAACAGAGTGTTACCTTCCCATCTATCCCTCCTATCCCTCCCTCCTATCCCTCCTATCCCTCCCTCCAACCAGGACTGGAACAGAGTGTTACCTTCCCATCTATCCCTCCTATCCCTCCAACCAGGACTGGAACAGAGTGTTACCTTCCCATCTATCCCTCCTATCCCTCCCTCCCTCCAACCAGGACTGGAACAGAGTGTTACCTTCCCATCTATCCCTCCTATCCCTCCCTCCCTCCAACCAGGACTGGAACAGAGTGTTACCTTCCCATCTATCCCTCCTATCCCTCCCTCCCTCCAACCAGGACTGGAACAGAGTGTTACCTTCCCATCTATCCCTCCTATCCCTCCCTCCCTCCAATCAGGACTGGAACAGAGTGTTACCTTCCCATCTATCCCTCCTATCCCTCCCTCCTATCCCTCCTATCCCTCCCTCCAACCAACCAGGACTGGAACAGAGTTACCTTCCCATCTATCCCTCCTATCCCTCCCTCCCTCCAATCAGGACTGGAACAGAGTGTTACCTTCCCATCTATCCCTCCTATCCCTCCGTCCTATCCCTCCTATCCCTCCCTCCAACCAGGACTGGAACAGAGTGTTACCTTCCCATCTATCCCTCCTATCCGTCCTATCCCTCCCTCCCTCCAACCAGGACTGGAACAGAGTGTTACCTTCCCATCTATCCCTCCTATCCCTCCCTCCCTCCAATCAGGACTGGAACAGAGTGTTACCTTCCCATCTATCCCTCCTATCCCTCCAACCAGGACTGGAACAGAGTGTTACCTTCCCATCTATCCCTCCTATCCCTCCCTCCCTCCAATCAGGACTGGAACAGAGTGTTACCTTCCCATCTATCCCTCCTATCCCTCCAACCAGGACTGGAACAGAGTGTTACCTACCCATCTATCCCTCCTATCCCTCTCTCCCTCCAACCAGGACTGGAACAGAGTGTTACCTTCCCATCTATCCCTCCTATCCCTCCAACCAGGACTGGAACAGAGTGTTACCTTCCCATCTATCCCTCCTATCCCTCCCTCCCTCCAATCAGGACTGGAACAGAGTGTTACCTTCCCATCTATCCCTCCTATCCCTCCCTCCTATCCCTCCTATCCCTCCCTCCCTCCAATCAGGACTGGAACAGAGTGTTACCTTCCCATCTATCCCTCCTATCCCTCCCTCCCTCCAACCAGGACTGGAACAGAGTGTTACCTTCCCATCTATCCCTCCTATCCCTCCCTCCCTCCAACCAGGACTGGAACAGAGTGTTACCTTCCCATCTATCCCTCCTATCCCTCCCTCCCTCCAACAAGGACTGGAACAGAGTGTTACCTTCCCATCTATCCCTCCTATCCCTCCCTCCCTCCAATCAGGACTGGAACAGAGTGTTACCTTCCCATCTATCCCTCCTTTCCCTCCAAACAGGACTGGAACAGAGTGTTACCTTCCCATCTATCCCTCCTATCCCTCCCTCCCTCCAACCAGGACTGGAACAGAGTGTTACCTTCCCATCTATCCCTCCTATCCCTCCAACCAGGACTGGAACAGAGTGTTACCTTCCCATCTATCCCTCCTATCCCTCCCTCCCTCCAACCAGGACTGGAACAGAGTGTTACCTTCCCATCTATCCCTCCTATCCCTCCCTCCCTCCAATCAGGACTGGAACAGAGTGTTACCTTCCCATCTATCCCTCCTATCCCTCCCTCCTATCCTTCCTATCCCTCCCTCCAACCAGGACTGGAACAGAGTGTTACCTTCACATCTATCCCTCCTATCCCTCCTATCCCTCCAACCAGGACTGGAACAGAGTGTTACCTTCCCATCTATCCCTCCTATCCCTCCCGCCCTCCAACCAGGACTGGAACAGAGTGTTACCTTCCCATCTATCCCTCCTATCCCTCCCTCCCTCCAACCAGGACTGGAACAGAGTGTTACCTTCCCATCTATCCCTCTTATCCCTCCTATCCCTCCCTCCCTCCAACCAGGACTGGAACAGAGTGTTACCTTCCCATCTATCCCTCCTATCCCTCCCTCCCTCCAACCAGGACTGGAACAGAGTGTTACCTTCCCATCTATCCCTCCTATCCCTCCCTCCCTCCAATCAGGACTGGAACAGAGTGTTACCTTCCCATCTATCCCTCCTATCCCTCCCACCAGGACTGGAACAGAGTGTTACCTTCCCATCTATCCCTCCTATCCCTCCCTCCCTCCAATCAGGACTGGAACAGAGTGTTACCTTCCCATCTATCCCTCCTATCCCTCCCTCCTATCCCTCCTATCCCTCCCTCCAACCAGGACTGGAACAGAGTGTTACCTTCCCATCTATCCCTCCTATCCCTCCCTCCCTCCAACCAGGACTGGAACAGAGTGTTACCTTCCCATCTATCCCTCCTATCCCTCCCTCCCTCCAATCAGGACTGGAACAGAGTGTTACCTTCCCATCTATCCCTCCTATCCCTCCAACCAGGACTGGAACAGAGTGTTACCTTCCCATCTATCCCTCCTATCCCTCCCTCCCTCCAACCAGGACTGGAACAGAGTGTTACCTTCCCATCTATCCCTCCTATCCCTCCTATCCCTCCCTCCCTCCAACCAGGACTGGAACAGAGTGTTACCTTCCCATCTATCCCTCCTATCCCTCCCTCCCTCCAACCAGGACTGGAACAGAGTGTTACCTTCCCATCTATCCCTCCTATCCCTCCCTCCCTCCAACCAGGACTGGAACAGAGTGTTACCTTCCCATCTATCCCTCCTATCCCTCCCTCCCTCCAATCAGGACTGGAACAGAGTGTTACCTTCCCATCTATCCCTCCTATCCCTCCAACCAGGACTGGAACAGAGTGTTACCTTCCCATCTATCCCTCCTATCCCTCCCTCCCTCCAACCAGGACTGGAACAGAGTGTTACCTTCCCATCTATCCCTCCTATCCCTCCATCCCTCCAATCAGGACTGGAACAGAGTGTTACCTTCCCATCTATCCCTCCTATCCCTCCCTCCTATCCCTCCTATCCCTCCCTCCAACCAGGACTGGAACAGAGTGTTACCTTCCCATCTATCCCTCCTATCCCTCCAACCAGGACTGGAACAGAGTGTTACCTTCCCATCTATCCCTCCTATCCCTCCCTCCCTCCAACCAGGACTGGAACAGAGTGTTACCTTCCCATCTATCCCTCCTATCCCTCCCTCCCTCCAACCAGGACTGGAACAGAGTGTTACCTTCCCATCTATCCCTCCTATCCCTCCCTCCCTCCAACCAGGACTGGAACAGAGTGTTACCTTCCCATCTATCCCTCCTATCCCTCCCTCCCTCCAATCAGGACTGGAACAGAGTGTTACCTTCCCATCTATCCCTCCTATCCCTCCCTCCTATCCCTCCTATCCCTCCCTCCAACCAACCAGGACTGGAACAGAGTTACCTTCCCATCTATCCCTCCTATCCCTCCCTCCCTCCAATCAGGACTGGAACAGAGTGTTACCTTCCCATCTATCCCTCCTATCCCTCCCTCCTATCCCTCCTATCCCTCCCTCCAACCAGGACTGGAACAGAGTGTTACCTTCCCATCTATCCCTCCTATCCCTCCTATCCCTCCCTCCCTCCAACCAGGACTGGAACAGAGTGTTACCTTCCCATCTATCCCTCCTATCCCTCCCTCCCTCCAATCAGGACTGGAACAGAGTGTTACCTTCCCATCTATCCCTCCTATCCCTCCAACCAGGACTGGAACAGAGTGTTACCTTCCCATCTATCCCTCCTATCCCTCCCTCCCTCCCTCCAACCAGGACTGGAACAGAGTGTTACCTTCCCATCTATCCCTCCTATCCCTCCCTCCCTCCAATCAGGACTGGAACAGAGTGTTACCTTCCCATCTATCCCTCCTATCCCTCCAACCAGGACTGGAACAGAGTGTTACCTTCCCATCTATCCCTCCTATCCCTCCCTCCCTCCAACCAGGACTGGAACAGAGTGTTACCTTCCCATCTATCCCTCCTATCCCTCCCTCCCTCCAACCAGGACTGGAACAGAGTGTTACCTTCCCATCTATCCCTCCTATCCCTCCTATCCCTCCCTCTCTCCAACCAGGACTGGAACAGAGTGTTACCTTCCCATCTATCCCTCCTATCCCTCCCTCCCTCCAACCAGGACTGGAACAGAGTGTTACCTTCCCATCTATCCCTCCTATCCCTCCTATCCCTCCCTCCCTCCAACCAGGACTGGAACAGAGTGTTACCTTCCCATCTATCCCTCCTATCCCTCCCTCCCTCCAACCAGGACTGGAACAGAGTGTTACCTTCCCATCTATCCCTCCTATCCCTCCCTCCCTCCAACCAGGACTGGAACAGAGTGTTACCTTCCCATCTATCCCTCCTATCCCTCCAACCAGGACTGGAACAGAGTGTTACCTTCCCATCTATCCCTCCTATCCCTCCCTCCCTCCAACCAGGACTGGAACAGAGTGTTACCTTCCCATCTATCCCTCCTATCCCTCCTATCCCTCCCTCCAACCAGGACTGGAACAGAGTGTTACCTTCCCATCTATCCCTCCTATCCCTCCCTCCCTCCAACCAGGACTGGAACAGAGTGTTACCTTCCCATCTATCCCTCCTATCCCTCCCTCCCTCCAATCAGGACTGGAACAGAGTGTTACCTTCCCATCTATCCCTCCTATCCCTCCAACCAGGACTGGAACAGAGTGTTACCTTCCCATCTATCCCTCCTATCCCTCCCTCCCTCCAACCAGGACTGGAACAGAGTGTTACCTTCCCATCTATCCCTCCTATCCCTCCCTCCCTCCAATCAGCACTGGAACAGAGTGTTACCTTCCCATCTATCCCTCCTATCCCTCCCTCCCTCCAACCAGGACTGGAACAGAGTGTTACCTTCCCTCCTATCCCTCCCTCCCTCCAACCAGGACTGGAACAGAGTGTTACCTTCCCATCTATCCCTCCTATCCCTCCCTCCCTCCAACCAGGACTGGAAAAGAGTGTTACCTTCCCATCTATCCCTCCCATCCCTCCTATCCCTCCCTCCAACCAGGACTGGAACAGAGTGTTACCTTCCCATCTATCCCTCCTATCCCTCCAACCAGGACTGGAACAGAGTGTTACCTTCCCATCTATCCCTCCTATCCCTCCCTCCCTCCAACCAGGACTGGAACAGAGTGTTACCTTCCCATCTATCCCTCCTATCCCTCCCTCCTATCCCTCCTATCCCTCCCTCCCTCCAACCAGGACTGGAACAGAGTGTTACCTTCCCATCTATCCCTCCTATCCCTCCCTCCCTCCAATCAGGACTGGAACAGAGTGTTACCTTCCCATCTATCCCTCCTATCCCTCCCTCCTATCCCTCCTATCCCTCCCTCCAACCAGGACTGGAACAGAGTGTTACCTTCCCATCTATCCCTCCTATCCCTCCTATCCCTCCCTCCCTCCAACCAGGACTGGAACAGAGTGTTACCTTCCCATCTATCCCTCCTATCCCTCCCTCCCTCCAACCAGGACTGGAACAGAGTGTTACCTTCCCATCTATCCCTCCTATCCCTCCCTCCCTCCAATCAGGACTGGAACAGAGTGTTACCTTCCCATCTATCCCTCCTATCCCTCCAACCAGGACTGGAACAGAGTGTTACCTTCCCATCTATCCCTCCTATCCCTCCCTCCCTCCAATCAGGACTGGAACAGAGTGTTACCTTCCCGTCTATCCCTCCTATCCCTCCCTCCTATCCCTCCTATCCCTCCCTCCCTCCAACCAGGACTGGAACAGAGTATTACCTTCCCATCTATCCCTCCTATCCCTCCCTCCCTCCAATCAGGACTAGAACAGAGTGTTACCTTCCCATCTATCCCTCCTATCCCTCCCTCCCTCCAATCAGGACTGGAACAGAGTGTTACCTTCCCATCTATCCCTCCTATCCCTCCAACCAGGACTGGAACAGAGTGTTACCTTCCCATCTATCCCTCCTATCCCTCCCTCCCTCCAACCAGGACTGGAACAGAGTGTTACCTTCCCATCTATCCCTCCTATCCCTCCCTCCTATCCCTCCTATCCCTCCCTCCCTACAACCAGGACTGGAACAGAGTGTTACCTTCCCATCTATCCCTCCTATCCCTCCCTCCCTCCAATCAGGACTGGAACAGAGTGTTACCTTCCCATCTATCCCTCCTATCCCTCCCTCCTATCCCTCCTATCCCTCCCTCCAACCAGGACTGGAACAGAGTGTTACCTTCCCATCTATCCCTCCTATCCCTCCTATCCCTCCCTCCCTCCAACCAGGACTGGAACAGAGTGTTACCTTCCCATCTATCCCTCCTATCCCTCCAACCAGGACTGGAACAGAGTGTTTCCTTCCCATCTATCCCTCCTATCCCTCCCTCCCTCCAACCAGGACTGGAACAGAGTGTTACCTTCCCATCTATCCCTCCTATCCCTCCCTCCCTCCAATCAGGACTGGAACAGAGTGTTACCTTCCCATCTATCCCTCCTATCCCTCCAACCAGGACTGGAACAGAGTGTTACCTTCCCATCTATCCCTCCTATCCCTCCCTCCCTCCAATCAGGACTGGAACAGAGTGTTACCTTCCCATCTATCCCTCCTATCCCTCCCTCCTATCCCTCCTATCCCTCCCTCCCTCCAACCAGGACTGGAACAGAGTGTTACCTTCCCATCTATCCCTCCTATCCCTCCCTCCCTCCAATCAGGACTGGAACAGAGTGTTACCTTCCCATCTATCCCTCCTATCCCTCCAACCAGGACTGGTACAGAGTGTTACCTTCCCATCTATCCCTCCTATCCCTCCCTCCCTCCAACCAGGACTGGAACAGAGTGTTACCTTCCCATCTATCCCTCCTATCCCTCCCTCCCTCCAATCAGGACTGGAACAGAGTGTTACCTTCCCATCTATCCCTCCTATCCCTCCAACCAGGACTGGAACGGAGTGTTACCTTCCCATCTATCCCTCCTATCCCTCCCTCCCTCCAATCAGGACTGGAACAGAGTGTTACCTTCCCATCTATCCCTCCTATCCCTCCCTCCTATCCCTCCTATCCCTCCCTCCCTCCAACCAGGACTGGAACAGAGTGTTACCTTCCCATCTATCCCTCCTATCCCTCCCTCCCTCCAATCAGGACTGGAACAGAGTGTTACCTTCCCATCTATCCCTCCTATCCCTCCCTCCTATCCCTCCTATCCCTCCCTCCAACCAGGACTGGAACAGAGTGTTACCTTCCCATCTATCCCTCCTATCCCTCCCTCCCTCCAATCAGGACTGGAACAGAGTGTTACCTTCCCATCTATCCCTCCTATCCCTCCAACCAGGACTGGAACAGAGTGTTACCTTCCCATCTATCCCTCCTATCCCTCCCTCCCTCCAATCAGGACTGGAACAGAGTGTTACCTTCCCATCTATCCCTCCTATCCCTCCCTCCTATCCCTCCTATCCCTCCCTCCCTCCAACCAGGACTGGAACAGAGTGTTACCTTCCCATCTATCCCTCCTATCCCTGCCTCCCTCCAATCAGGACTGGAACAGAGCGTTACCTTCCCATCTATCCCTCCTATCCCTCCCTCCTATCCCTCCCTCCAACCAGGACTGGAACAGAGTGTTACCTTCCCATCTATCCCTCCTATCCCTCCTATCCCTCCCTCCCTCCAACCAGGACTGGAAAAGAGTGTTACCTTCCCATCTATCCCTCCTATCCCTCCCTCCCTCCAATCAGGACTGGAACAGAGTGTTACCTTCCCATCTATCCCTCCTATCCCTCCCTCCTATCCCTCCTATCCCTCCCTCCAACCAGGACTGGAACAGAGTGTTACCTTCCCATCTATCCCTCCTATCCCTCCTATCCCTCCCTCCCTCCAACCAGGACTGGAACAGAGTGTTACCTTCCCATCTATCCCTCCTATCCCTCCCTCCCTCCAATCAGGACTGGAACAGAGTGTTACCTTCCCATCTATCCCTCCTATCCCTCCAATCAGGACTGGAACAGAGTGTTACCTTCCCATCTATCCCTCCTATCCCTCCAACCAGGACTGGAACAGAGTGTTACCTTCCCATCTATCCCTCCTATCCCTCCCTCCCTCCAACCAGGACTGGAACAGAGTGTTACCTTCCCATCTATCCCTCCTATCCCTCCCTCCCTCCAATCAGGACTGGAACAGAGTGTTACCTTCCCATCTATCCCTCCTATCCCTCCAATCAGGACTGGAATAGAGTGTTACCTTCCCATCTATCCCTCCTATCCCTCCCTCCCTCCAATCAGGACTGGAACAGAGTGTTACCTTCCCATCTATCCCTCCTATCCCTCCCTCCTATCCCTCCTATCCCTCCCTCCCTCCAACCAGGACTGGAACAGAGTGTTACCTTCCCATCTATCCCTCCTATCCCTCCCTCCCTCCAATCAGGACTGGAACAGAGTGTTACCTTCCCATCTATCCCTCCTATCCCTCCCGCCTATCCCTCCTATCCCTCCCTCCAACCAGGACTGGAACAGAGTGTTACCTTCCCATCTATCCCTCCTATCCCTCCTATCCCTCCCTCCCTCCAACCAGGACTGGAACAGAGTGTTACCTTCCCATCTATCCCTCCCATCCCTCCCTCCCTCCCTCCAATCAGGACTGGAACAGAGTGTTACCTTCCCATCTATCCCTCCTATCCCTCCCTCCCTCCAACCAGGACTGGAACAGAGTGTTACCTTCCCATCTATCCCTCCTATCCCTCCCTCCCTCCAACCAGGACTGGAACAGAGTGTTACCTTCCCATCTATCCCTCCTATCCCTCCCTCCCTCCAACCAGGACTGGAACAGAGTGTTACCTTCCCATCTATCCCTCCTATCCCTCCCTCCCTCCAATCAGGACTGGAACAGAGTGTTACCTTCCCATCTATCCCTCCTATCCCTCCCTCCTATCCCTCCTATCCCTCCCTCCCTCCATCCAGGACTGGAACAGAGTGTTACCTTCCCATCTATCCCTTCTATCCCTCCCTCCTATCCCTCCTATCCCTCCTATCCCTTCCTCCCTCCAACCAGGACTGGAACAGAGTGTTACCTTCCCATCTATCCCTCCTATCCCTCCCTCCCTCCAATCAGGACTGGAACAGAGTGTTACCTTCCCATCTATCCCTCCTATCCCTCCCCCCTATCCCTCCTATCCCTCCCTCCAACCAGGACTGGAACAGAGTGTTACCTTCCCATCTATCCCTCCTATCCCTCCCTCCCTCCAATCAGGACTGGAACAGAGTGTTACCTTCCCATCTATCCCTCCTATCCCTCCCTCCTATCCCTCCTATCCCTCCCTCCAACCAGGACTGGAACAGAGTGTTACCTTCCCATCTATCCCTCCTATCCCTCCTATCCCTCCCTCCCTCCAACCAGGACTGGAACAGAGTGTTACCTTCCCATCTATCCCTCCTATCCCTCCCTCCTATCCCTCCTATCCCTCCCTCCCTCCAACCAGGACTGGAACAGAGTGTTACCTTCCCATCTATCCCTCCTATCCCTCCCTCCCTCCAACCAGGACTTGAACAGAGTGTTACCTTCCCATCTATCCCTCCTATCTCTCCTATCCCTCCCTCCCTCCAACCAGGACTGGAACAGAGTGTTACCTTCCCATCTATCCCTCCTATCCCTCCCTCCCTCCAATCAGGACTGGAACAGAGTGTTACCTTCCCATCTATCCCTCCTATCCCTCCCCCCTATCCCTCCTATCCCTCCCTCCCTCCAACCAGGACTGGAACAGAGTGTTACCTTCCCATCTATCCCTCCTATCCCTCCCTCCCTCCAATCAGGACTGGAACAGAGTGTTACCTTCCCATCTATCCCTCCTATCCCTCCCTCCTATCCCTCCTATCCCTCCCTCCAACCAGGACTGGAACAGAGTGTTACCTTCCCATCTATCCCTCCTATCCCTCCTATCCCTCCCTCCCTCCAACCAGGACTGGAACAGAGTGTTACCTTCCCATCTATCCCTCCTATCCCTCCCTCCTATCCCTCCTATCCCTCCCTCCCTCCAACCAGGACTGGAACAGAGTGTTACCTTCCCATCTATCCCTCCTATCCCTCCCTCCCTCCAACCAGGACTTGAACAGAGTGTTACCTTCCCATCTATCCCTCCTATCCCTCCTATCCCTCCCTCCCTCCAACCAGGACTGGAACAGAGTGTTACCTTCCCATCTATCCCTCCTATCCCTCCCTCCCTCCAATCAGGACTGGAACAGAGTGTTACCTTCCCATCTATCCCTCCTATCCCTCCCTCCTATCCCTCCTATCCCTCCTATCCCTCCCTCCAACCAGGACTGGAACAGAGTGTTACCTTCCCATCTATCCCTCCTATCCCTCCTATCCCTCCCTCCCTCCAACCAGGACTGGAACAGAGTGTTACCTTCCCATCTATCCCTCCTATCCCTCCCTCCCTCCAATCAGGACTGGAACAGAGTGTTACCTTCCCATCTATCCCTCCTATCCCTCCAACCAGGACTGGAACAGAGTGTTACCTTCCCATCTATCCCTCCTATCCCTCCCTCCCTCCAACCAGGACTGGAACAGAGTGTTACCTTCCCATCTATCCCTCCTATCCCTCCCTCCCTCCAACCAGGACTGGAACAGAGTGTTACCTTCCCATCTATCCCTCCTATCCCTCCTATCCCTCCCTCCCTCCAACCAGGACTGGAACAGAGTGTTACCTTCCCATCTATCCCTCCTATCCCTCCCTCCCTCCAACCAGGACTGGAACAGAGTGTTACCTTCCCATCTATCCCTCCTATCCCTCCCTCCCTCCAATCAGGACTGGAACAGAGTGTTACCTTCCCATCTATCCTTCCTATCCCTCCAACCAGGACTGGAACAGAGTGTTACCTTCCCATCTATCCCTCCTATCCCTCCCTCCCTCCAACCAGGACTGGAACAGAGTGTTACCTTCCCATCTATCCCTCCTATCCCTCCCTCCCTCCAATCAGGACTGGAACAGAGTGTTACCTTCCCATCTATCCCTCCTATCCCTCCCTCCATATCCTCCCTCCAACCAGGACTGGAACAGAGTGTTACCTTCCCATCTATCCCTCCTATCCCTCCAACCAGGACTGGAACAGAGTGTTACCTTCCCATCTATCCCTCCTATCCCTCCCTCCCTCCAACCAGGACTGGAACAGAGTGTTACCTTCCCATCTATCCCTCCTATCCCTCCTATCCCTCCCTCCAACCAGGACTGGAACAGAGTGTTACCTTCCCATCTATCCCTCCTATCCCTCCCTCCCTCCAACCAGGACTGGAACAGAGTGTTACCTTCCCATCTATCCCTCCTATCCCTCCCTCCCTCCAATCAGGACTGGAACAGAGTGTTACCTTCCCATCTATCCCTCCTATCCCTCCAACCAGGACTGGAACAGAGTGTTACCTTCCCATCTATCCCTCCTATCCCTCCCTCCCTCCAACCAGGACTGGAACAGAGTGTTACCTTCCCATCTATCCCTCCTATCCCTCCCTCCCTCCAATCAGCACTGGAACAGAGTGTTACCTTCCCATCTATCCCTCCTATCCCTCCCTGCCTCCAACCAGGACTGGAACAGAGTGTAACCTTCCCTCCTATCCCTCCCTCCCTCCAACCAGGACTGGAACAGAGTGTTACCTTCCCATCTATCCCTCCTATCCCTCCCTCCCTCCAACCAGGACTGGAACAGAGTGTTACCTTCCCATCTATCCCTCCCATCCCTCCTATCCCTCCCTCCAACCAGGACTGGAACAGAGTGTTACCTTCCCATCTATCCCTCCTATCCCTCCAACCAGGACTGGAACAGAGTGTTACCTTCCCATCTATCCCTCCTATCCCTCCCTCCCTCCAACCAGGACTGGAACAGAGTGTTACCTTCCCATCTATCCCTCCTATCCCTCCCTCCTATCCCTCCTATCCCTCCCTCCCTCCAACCAGGACTGGAACAGAGTGTTACCTTCCCATCTATCCCTCCTATCCCTCCCTCCCTCCAATCAGGACTGGAACAGAGTGTTACCTTCCCATCTATCCCTCCTATCCCTCCCTCCTATCCCTCCTATCCCTCCCTCCAACCAGGACTGGAACAGAGTGTTACCTTCCCATCTATCCCTCCTATCCCTCCTATCCCTCCCTCCCTCCAACCAGGACTGGAACAGAGTGTTACCTTCCCATCTATCCCTCCTTTCCCTCCCTCCTATCCCTCCCTCCAACCAGGACTGGAACAGAGTGTTACCTTCCCATCTATCCCTCCTATCCCTCCAACCAGGACTGGAACAGAGTGTTACCTTCCCATCTATCCCTCCTATCCCTCCCTCCCTCCAACCAGGACTGGAACAGAGTGTTACCTTCCCATCTATCCCTCCTATCCCTCCTATCCCTCCCTCCAACCAGGACTGGAACAGAGTGTTACCTTCCCATCTATCCCTCCTATCCCTCCCTCCCTCCAACCAGGACTGGAACAGAGTGTTACCTTCCCATCTATCCCTCCTATCCCTCCCTCCCTCCAATCAGGACTGGAACAGAGTGTTACCTTCCCATCTATCCCTCCTATCCCTCCAACCAGGACTGGAACAGAGTGTTACCTTCCCATCTATCCCTCCTATCCCTCCCTCCCTCCAACCAGGACTGGAACAGAGTGTTACCTTCCCATCTATCCCTCCTATCCCTCCCTCCCTCCAATCAGCACTGGAACAGAGTGTTACCTTCCCATCTATCCCTCCTATCCCTCCCTCCCTCCAACCAGGACTGGAACAGAGTGTTACCTTCCCTCCTATCCCTCCCTCCCTCCAACCAGGACTGGAACAGAGTGTTACCTTCCCATCTATCCCTCCTATCCCTCCCTCCCTCCAACCAGGACTGGAACAGAGTGTTACCTTCCCATCTATCCCTCCCATCCCTCCTATCCCTCCCTCCAACCAGGACTGGAACAGAGTGTTACCTTCCCATCTATCCCTCCTATCCCTCCAACCAGGACTGGAACAGAGTGTTACCTTCCCATCTATCCCTCCTATCCCTCCCTCCCTCCAACCAGGACTGGAACAGAGTGTTACCTTCCCATCTATCCCTCCTATCCCTCCCTCCTATCCCTCCTATCCCTCCCTCCCTCCAACCAGGACTGGAACAGAGTGTTACCTTCCCATCTATCCCTCCTATCCCTCCCTCCCTCCAATCAGGACTGGAACAGAGTGTTACCTTCCCATCTATCCCTCCTATCCCTCCCTCCTATCCCTCCTATCCCTCCCTCCAACCAGGACTGGAACAGAGTGTTACCTTCCCATCTATCCCTCCTATCCCTCCTATCCCTCCCTCCCTCCAACCAGGACTGGAACAGAGTGTTACCTTCCCATCTATCCCTCCTATCCCTCCCTCCCTCCAACCAGGACTGGAACAGAGTGTTACCTTCCCATCTATCCCTCCTATCCCTCCCTCCCTCCAATCAGGACTGGAACAGAGTGTTACCTTCCCATCTATCCCTCCTATCCCTCCAACCAGGACTGGAACAGAGTGTTACCTTCCCGTCTATCCCTCCTATCCCTCCCTCCTATCCCTCCCTCCTATCCCTCCCTCCCTCCAACCAGGACTGGAACAGAGTATTACCTTCCCATCTATCCCTCCTATCCCTCCCTCCCTCCAATCAGGACTAGAACAGAGTGTTACCTTCCCATCTATCCCTCCTATCCCTCCCTCCCTCCAATCAGGACTGGAACAGAGTGTTACCTTCCCATCTATCCCTCCTATCCCTCCAACCAGGACTGGAACAGAGTGTTACCTTCCCATCTATCCCTCCTATCCCTCCCTCCTATCCCTCCTATCCCTCCCTCCCTACAACCAGGACTGGAACAGAGTGTTACCTTCCCATCTATCCCTCCTATCCCTCCCTCCCTCCAATCAGGACTGGAACAGAGTGTTACCTTCCCATCTATCCCTCCTATCCCTCCCTCCTATCCCTCCTATCCCTCCCTCCAACCAGGACTGGAACAGAGTGTTACCTTCCCATCTATCCCTCCTATCCCTCCTATCCCTCCCTCCCTCCAACCAGGACTGGAACAGAGTGTTACCTTCCCATCTATCCCTCCTATCCCTCCAACCAGGACTGGAACAGAGTGTTACCTTCCCATCTATCCCTCCTATCCCTCCCTCCCTCCAACCAGGACTGGAACAGAGTGTTACCTTCCCATCTATCCCTCCTATCCCTCCCTCCCTCCAATCAGGACTGGAACAGAGTGTTACCTTCCCATCTATCCCTCCTATCCCTCCAACCAGAACTGGAACAGAGTGTTACCTTCCCATCTATCCCTCCTATCCCTCCCTCCCTCCAATCAGGACTGGAACAGAGTGTTACCTTCCCATCTATCCCTCCTATCCCTCCCTCCTATCCCTCCTATCCCTCCCTCCAACCAGGACTGGAACAGAGTGTTACCTTCCCATCTATCCCTCCTATCCCTCCCTCCCTCCAATCAGGACTGGAACAGAGTGTTACCTTCCCATCTATCCCTCCTATCCCTCCAACCAGGACTGGAACAGAGTGTTACCTTCCCATCTATCCCTCCTATCCCTCCCTCCCTCCAATCAGGACTGGAACAGAGTGTTACCTTCCCATCTATCCCTCCTATCCCTCCCTCCTATCCCTCCTATCCCTCCCTCCCTCCAACCAGGACTGGAACAGAGTGTTACCTTCCCATCTATCCCTCCTATCCCTGCCTCCCTCCAATCAGGACTGGAACAGAGCGTTACCTTCCCATCTATCCCTCCTATCCCTCCCTCCTATCCCTCCCTCCAACCAGGACTGGAACAGAGTGTTACCTTCCCATCTATCCCTCCTATCCCTCCTATCCCTCCCTCCCTCCAACCAGGACTGGAAAAGAGTGTTACCTTCCCATCTATCCCTCCTATCCCTCCCTCCCTCCAATCAGGACTGGAACAGAGTGTTACCTTCCCATCTATCCCTCCTATCCCTCCCTCCTATCCCTCCTATCCCTCCCTCCAACCAGGACTGGAACAGAGTGTTACCTTCCCATCTATCCCTCCTATCCCTCCTATCCCTCCCTCCCTCCAACCAGGACTGGAACAGAGTGTTACCTTCCCATCTATCCCTCCTATCCCTCCCTCCCTCCAATCAGGACTGGAACAGAGTGTTACCTTCCCATCTATCCCTCCTATCCCTCCAATCAGGACTGGAACAGAGTGTTACCTTCCCATCTATCCCTCCTATCCCTCCAACCAGGACTGGAACAGAGTGTTACCTTCCCATCTATCCCTCCTATCCCTCCCTCCCTCCAACCAGGACTGGAACAGAGTGTTACCTTCCCATCTATCCCTCCTATCCCTCCTATCCCTCCCTCCCTCCAACCAGGACTGGAACAGAGTGTTACCTTCCCATCTATCCCTCCTATCCCTCCCTCCTATCCCTCCTATCCCTCCCTCCCTCCAACCAGGACTGGAACAGAGTGTTACCTTCCCATCTATCCCTCCTATCCCTCCCTCCCTCCAACCAGGACTTGAACAGAGTGTTACCTTCCCATCTATCCCTCCTATCCCTCCTATCCCTCCCTCCCTCCAACCAGGACTGGAACAGAGTGTTACCTTCCCATCTATCCCTCCTATCCCTCCCTCCCTCCAATCAGGACTGGAACAGAGTGTTACCTTCCCATCTATCCCTCCTATCCCTCCCTCCTATCCCTCCTATCCCTCCTATCCCTCCCTCCAACCAGGACTGGAACAGAGTGTTACCTTCCCATCTATCCCTCCTATCCCTCCTATCCCTCCCTCCCTCCAACCAGGACTGGAACAGAGTGTTACCTTCCCATCTATCCCTCCTATCCCTCCCTCCCTCCAATCAGGACTGGAACAGAGTGTTACCTTCCCATCTATCCCTCCTATCCCTCCAACCAGGACTGGAACAGAGTGTTACCTTCCCATCTATCCCTCCTATCCCTCCCTCCCTCCAACCAGGACTGGAACAGAGTGTTACCTTCCCATCTATCCCTCCTATCCCTCCCTCCCTCCAACCAGGACTGGAACAGAGTGTTACCTTCCCATCTATCCCTCCTATCCCTCCTATCCCTCCCTCCCTCCAACCAGGACTGGAACAGAGTGTTACCTTCCCATCTATCCCTCCTATCCCTCCCTCCCTCCAACCAGGACTGGAACAGAGTGTTACCTTCCCATCTATCCCTCCTATCCCTCCCTCCCTCCAATCAGGACTGGAACAGAGTGTTACCTTCCCATCTATCCTTCCTATCCCTCCAACCAGGACTGGAACAGAGTGTTACCTTCCCATCTATCCCTCCTATCCCTCCCTCCCTCCAACCAGGACTGGAACAGAGTGTTACCTTCCCATCTATCCCTCCTATCCCTCCCTCCCTCCAATCAGGACTGGAACAGAGTGTTACCTTCCCATCTATCCCTCCTATCCCTCCCTCCATATCCTCCCTCCAACCAGGACTGGAACAGAGTGTTACCTTCCCATCTATCCCTCCTATCCCTCCAACCAGGACTGGAACAGAGTGTTACCTTCCCATCTATCCCTCCTATCCCTCCCTCCCTCCAACCAGGACTGGAACAGAGTGTTACCTTCCCATCTATCCCTCCTATCCCTCCTATCCCTCCCTCCAACCAGGACTGGAACAGAGTGTTACCTTCCCATCTATCCCTCCTATCCCTCCCTCCCTCCAACCAGGACTGGAACAGAGTGTTACCTTCCCATCTATCCCTCCTATCCCTCCCTCCCTCCAATCAGGACTGGAACAGAGTGTTACCTTCCCATCTATCCCTCCTATCCCTCCAACCAGGACTGGAACAGAGTGTTACCTTCCCATCTATCCCTCCTATCCCTCCCTCCCTCCAACCAGGACTGGAACAGAGTGTTACCTTCCCATCTATCCCTCCTATCCCTCCCTCCCTCCAATCAGCACTGGAACAGAGTGTTACCTTCCCATCTATCCCTCCTATCCCTCCCTGCCTCCAACCAGGACTGGAACAGAGTGTAACCTTCCCTCCTATCCCTCCCTCCCTCCAACCAGGACTGGAACAGAGTGTTACCTTCCCATCTATCCCTCCTATCCCTCCCTCCCTCCAACCAGGACTGGAACAGAGTGTTACCTTCCCATCTATCCCTCCCATCCCTCCTATCCCTCCCTCCAACCAGGACTGGAACAGAGTGTTACCTTCCCATCTATCCCTCCTATCCCTCCAACCAGGACTGGAACAGAGTGTTACCTTCCCATCTATCCCTCCTATCCCTCCCTCCCTCCAACCAGGACTGGAACAGAGTGTTACCTTCCCATCTATCCCTCCTATCCCTCCCTCCTATCCCTCCTATCCCTCCCTCCCTCCAACCAGGACTGGAACAGAGTGTTACCTTCCCATCTATCCCTCCTATCCCTCCCTCCCTCCAATCAGGACTGGAACAGAGTGTTACCTTCCCATCTATCCCTCCTATCCCTCCCTCCTATCCCTCCTATCCCTCCCTCCAACCAGGACTGGAACAGAGTGTTACCTTCCCATCTATCCCTCCTATCCCTCCTATCCCTCCCTCCCTCCAACCAGGACTGGAACAGAGTGTTACCTTCCCATCTATCCCTCCTATCCCTCCCTCCTATCCCTCCCTCCAACCAGGACTGGAACAGAGTGTTACCTTCCCATCTATCCCTCCTATCCCTCCAACCAGGACTGGAACAGAGTGTTACCTTCCCATCTATCCCTCCTATCCCTCCCTCCCTCCAACCAGGACTGGAACAGAGTGTTACCTTCCCATCTATCCCTCCTATCCCTCCTATCCCTCCCTCCAACCAGGACTGGAACAGAGTGTTACCTTCCCATCTATCCCTCCTATCCCTCCCTCCCTCCAACCAGGACTGGAACAGAGTGTTACCTTCCCATCTATCCCTCCTATCCCTCCCTCCCTCCAATCAGGACTGGAACAGAGTGTTACCTTCCCATCTATCCCTCCTATCCCTCCAACCAGGACTGGAACAGAGTGTTACCTTCCCATCTATCCCTCCTATCCCTCCCTCCCTCCAACCAGGACTGGAACAGAGTGTTACCTTCCCATCTATCCCTCCTATCCCTCCCTCCCTCCAATCAGCACTGGAACAGAGTGTTACCTTCCCATCTATCCCTCCTATCCCTCCCTCCCTCCAACCAGGACTGGAACAGAGTGTTACCTTCCCTCCTATCCCTCCCTCCCTCCAACCAGGACTGGAACAGAGTGTTACCTTCCCATCTATCCCTCCTATCCCTCCCTCCCTCCAACCAGGACTGGAACAGAGTGTTACCTTCCCATCTATCCCTCCCATCCCTCCTATCCCTCCCTCCAACCAGGACTGGAACAGAGTGTTACCTTCCCATCTATCCCTCCTATCCCTCCAACCAGGACTGGAACAGAGTGTTACCTTCCCATCTATCCCTCCTATCCCTCCCTCCCTCCAACCAGGACTGGAACAGAGTGTTACCTTCCCATCTATCCCTCCTATCCCTCCCTCCTATCCCTCCTATCCCTCCTATCCCTCCCTCCCTCCAACCAGGACTGGAACAGAGTGTTACCTTCCCATCTATCCCTCCTATCCCTCCCTCCCTCCAATCAGGACTGGAACAGAGTGTTACCTTCCCATCTATCCCTCCTATCCCTCCCTCCTATCCCTCCTATCCCTCCCTCCAACCAGGACTGGAACAGAGTGACACCTTCCCATCTATCCCTCCTATCCCTCCTATCCCTCCCTCCCTCCAACCAGGACTGGAACAGAGTGTTACCTTCCCATCTATCCCTCCTATCCCTCCCTCCCTCCAACCAGGACTGGAACAGAGTGTTACCTTCCCATCTATCCCTCCTATCCCTCCCTCCCTCCAATCAGGACTGGAACAGAGTGTTACCTTCCCATCTATCCCTCCTATCCCTCCAACCAGGACTGGAACAGAGTGTTACCTTCCCATCTATCCCTCCTATCCCTCCCTCCCTCCAATCAGGACTGGAACAGAGTGTTACCTTCCCGTCTATCCCTCCTATCCCTCCCTCCTATCCCTCCTATCCCTCCCTCCCTCCAACCAGGACTGGAACAGAGTATTACCTTCCCATCTATCCCTCCTATCCCTCCCTCCCTCCAATCAGGACTAGAACAGAGTGTTACCTTCCCATCTATCCCTCCTATCCCTCCCTCCCTCCAATCAGGACTGGAACAGAGTTTTACCTTCCCATCTATCCCTCCTATCCCTCCAACCAGGACTGGAACAGAGTGTTACCTTCCCATCTATCCCTCCTATCCCTCCCTCCTATCCCTCCTATCCCTCCCTCCCTACAACCAGGACTGGAACAGAGTGTTACCTTCCCATCTATCCCTCCTATCCCTCCCTCCCTCCAATCAGGACTGGAACAGAGTGTTACCTTCCCATCTATCCCTCCTATCCCTCCCTCCTATCCCTCCTATCCCTCCCTCCAACCAGGACTGGAACAGAGTGTTACCTTCCCATCTATCCCTCCTATCCCTCCTATCCCTCCCTCCCTCCAACCAGGACTGGAACAGAGTGTTACCTTCCCATCTATCCCTCCTATCCCTCCAACCAGGACTGGAACAGAGTGTTACCTTCCCATCTATCCCTCCTATCCCTCCCTCCCTCCAACCAGGACTGGAACAGAGTGTTACCTTCCCATCTATCCCTCCTATCCCTCCCTCCCTCCAATCAGGACTGGAACAGAGTGTTACCTTCCCATCTATCCCTCCTATCCCTCCAACCAGAACTGGAACAGAGTGTTACCTTCCCATCTATCCCTCCTATCCCTCCCTCCCTCCAATCAGGACTAGAACAGAGTGTTACCTTCCCATCTATCCCTCCTATCCCTCCCTCCTATCCCTCCTATCCCTCCCTCCCTCCAACCAGGACTGGAACAGAGTGTTACCTTCCCATCTATCCCTCCTATCCCTCCCTCCCTCCAATCAGGACTGGAACAGAGTGTTACCTTCCCATCTATCCCTCCTATCCCTCCCTCCTATCCCTCCTATCCCTCCCTCCCTCCAACCAGGACTGGAACAGAGTGTTACCTTCCCATCTATCCCTCCTATCCCTCCCTCCCTCCAATCAGGACTGGAACAGAGTGTTACCTTCCCATCTATCCCTCCTATCCCTCCCTCCTATCCCTCCTATCCCTCCCTCCAACCAGGACTGGAACAGAGTGTTACCTTCCCATCTATCCCTCCTATCCCTCCCTCCCTCCAATCAGGACTGGAACAGAGTGTTACCTTCCCATCTATCCCTCCTATCCCTCCAACCAGGACTGGAACAGAGTGTTACCTTCCCATCTATCCCTCCTATCCCTCCCTCCCTCCAATCAGGACTGGAACAGAGTGTTACCTTCCCATCTATCCCTCCTATCCCTCCCTCCATATCCTCCCTCCAACCAGGACTGGAACAGAGTGTTACCTTCCCATCTATCCCTCCTATCCCTCCAACCAGGACTGGAACAGAGTGTTACCTTCCCATCTATCCCTCCTATCCCTCCCTCCCTCCAACCAGGACTGGAACAGAGTGTTACCTTCCCATCTATCCCTCCTATCCCTCCTATCCCTCCCTCCAACCAGGACTGGAACAGAGTGTTACCTTCCCATCTATCCCTCCTATCCCTCCCTCCCTCCAACCAGGACTGGAACAGAGTGTTACCTTCCCATCTATCCCTCCTATCCCTCCCTCCCTCCAATCAGGACTGGAACAGAGTGTTACCTTCCCATCTATCCCTCCTATCCCTCCAACCAGGACTGGAACAGAGTGTTACCTTCCCATCTATCCCTCCTATCCCTCCCTCCCTCCAACCAGGACTGGAACAGAGTGTTACCTTCCCATCTATCCCTCCTATCCCTCCCTCCCTCCAATCAGCACTGGAACAGAGTGTTACCTTCCCATCTATCCCTCCTATCCCTCCCTGCCTCCAACCAGGACTGGAACAGAGTGTAACCTTCCCTCCTATCCCTCCCTCCCTCCAACCAGGACTGGAACAGAGTGTTACCTTCCCATCTATCCCTCCTATCCCTCCCTCCCTCCAACCAGGACTGGAACAGAGTGTTACCTTCCCATCTATCCCTCCCATCCCTCCTATCCCTCCCTCCAACCAGGACTGGAACAGAGTGTTACCTTCCCATCTATCCCTCCTATCCCTCCAACCAGGACTGGAACAGAGTGTTACCTTCCCATCTATCCCTCCTATCCCTCCCTCCCTCCAACCAGGACTGGAACAGAGTGTTACCTTCCCATCTATCCCTCCTATCCCTCCCTCCTATCCCTCCTATCCCTCCCTCCCTCCAACCAGGACTGGAACAGAGTGTTACCTTCCCATCTATCCCTCCTATCCCTCCCTCCCTCCAATCAGGACTGGAACAGAGTGTTACCTTCCCATCTATCCCTCCTATCCCTCCCTCCTATCCCTCCTATCCCTCCCTCCAACCAGGACTGGAACAGAGTGTTACCTTCCCATCTATCCCTCCTATCCCTCCTATCCCTCCCTCCCTCCAACCAGGACTGGAACAGAGTGTTACCTTCCCATCTATCCCTCCTTTCCCTCCCTCCTATCCCTCCCTCCAACCAGGACTGGAACAGAGTGTTACCTTCCCATCTATCCCTCCTATCCCTCCAACCAGGACTGGAACAGAGTGTTACCTTCCCATCTATCCCTCCTATCCCTCCCTCCCTCCAACCAGGACTGGAACAGAGTGTTACCTTCCCATCTATCCCTCCTATCCCTCCTATCCCTCCCTCCAACCAGGACTGGAACAGAGTGTTACCTTCCCATCTATCCCTCCTATCCCTCCCTCCCTCCAACCAGGACTGGAACAGAGTGTTACCTTCCCATCTATCCCTCCTATCCCTCCCTCCCTCCAATCAGGACTGGAACAGAGTGTTACCTTCCCATCTATCCCTCCTATCCCTCCAACCAGGACTGGAACAGAGTGTTACCTTCCCATCTATCCCTCCTATCCCTCCCTCCCTCCAACCAGGACTGGAACAGAGTGTTACCTTCCCATCTATCCCTCCTATCCCTCCCTCCCTCCAATCAGCACTGGAACAGAGTGTTACCTTCCCATCTATCCCTCCTATCCCTCCCTCCCTCCAACCAGGACTGGAACAGAGTGTTACCTTCCCTCCTATCCCTCCCTCCCTCCAACCAGGACTGGAACAGAGTGTTACCTTCCCATCTATCCCTCCTATCCCTCCCTCCCTCCAACCAGGACTGGAACAGAGTGTTACCTTCCCATCTATCCCTCCCATCCCTCCTATCCCTCCCTCCAACCAGGACTGGAACAGAGTGTTACCTTCCCATCTATCCCTCCTATCCCTCCAACCAGGACTGGAACAGAGTGTTACCTTCCCATCTATCCCTCCTATCCCTCCCTCCCTCCAACCAGGACTGGAACAGAGTGTTACCTTCCCATCTATCCCTCCTATCCCTCCCTCCTATCCCTCCTATCCCTCCCTCCCTCCAACCAGGACTGGAACAGAGTGTTACCTTCCCATCTATCCCTCCTATCCCTCCCTCCCTCCAATCAGGACTGGAACAGAGTGTTACCTTCCCATCTATCCCTCCTATCCCTCCCTCCTATCCCTCCTATCCCTCCCTCCAACCAGGACTGGAACAGAGTGTTACCTTCCCATCTATCCCTCCTATCCCTCCTATCCCTCCCTCCCTCCAACCAGGACTGGAACAGAGTGTTACCTTCCCATCTATCCTCCTATCCCTCCCTCCCTCCAACCAGGACTGGAACAGAGTGTTACCTTCCCATCTATCCCTCCTATCCCTCCCTCCCTCCAATCAGGACTGGAACAGAGTGTTACCTTCCCATCTATCCCTCCTATCCCTCCAACCAGGACTGGAACAGAGTGTTACCTTCCCGTCTATCCCTCCTATCCCTCCCTCCTATCCCTCCCTCCTATCCCTCCCTCCCTCCAACCAGGACTGGAACAGAGTATTACCTTCCCATCTATCCCTCCTATCCCTCCCTCCCTCCAATCAGGACTAGAACAGAGTGTTACCTTCCCATCTATCCCTCCTATCCCTCCCTCCCTCCAATCAGGACTGGAACAGAGTGTTACCTTCCCATCTATCCCTCCCTATCCCTCCAACCAGGACTGGAACAGAGTGTTACCTTCCCATCTATCCCTCCTATCCTCCCTCCTATCCCTCCTATCCCTCCCTCCCTACAACCAGGACTGGAACAGAGTGTTACCTTCCCATCTATCCCTCCTATCCCTCCCTCCCTCCAATCAGGACTGGAACAGAGTGTTACCTTCCCATCTATCCCTCCTATCCCTCCCTCCTATCCCTCCTATCCCTCCCTCCAACCAGGACTGGAACAGAGTGTTACCTTCCCATCTATCCCTCCTATCCTCCTATCCCTCCTCCCTCCAACCAGGACTGGACCAGAGTGTTACCTTCCCATCTATCCCTCCTATCCCTCCAACCAGGGACTGGAACAGAGTGTTACCTTCCCATCTATCCCTCCTATCCCTCCCTCCCTCCAACCAGGACTGGACAAGAGTGTTACCTTCCCATCTATCCCTCCTATCCCTCCCTCCCTCCAATCAGGACTGAACAGAGTGTTACCTTCCCATCTATCCCTCCTATCCCTCCACCAGAACTGGAACAGAGTGTTACCTTCCCATCTATCCCTCCTATCCCTCCCTCCCTCCAATCAGGACTGGAACAGAGTGTTACCTTCCCATCTATCCCTCCTATTCCCTCCCTCCTATCCCTCCTATCCCTCCCTCCAACCAGGACTGGAACAGAGTGTTACCTTCCCATCTATCCCTCCTATCCCTCCCTCCCTCCAATCAGGACTGGAACAGAGTGTTACCTTCCCATCTATCCCTCCTATCCTCCAACCAGGACTGGAACAGAGTGTTACCTTCCCATCTATCCCTCCTATCCCTCCTCCCTCCAATCAGGACTGGAACAGAGTGTTACCTTCCCATCTATCCCTCCTATCCCTCCCTCCTATCCCTCCTATCCCTCCCTCCCTCCAACCAGGACTGGAACAGAGTGTTACCTTCCATCTATCCCTCCTATCCCTGCCTCCCTCCAATCAGGACTGGAACAGAGCGTTACCTTCCCATCTATCCCTCCTATCCCTCCCTCCTATCCTCCCTCCAACCAGGACTGGAACAGAGTGTTACCTTCCCATCTATCCCTCCTATCCCTCCTATCCCTCCCTCCCTCCAACCAGGACTGGAAAAGAGTGTTACCTTCCCATCTATCCCTCCTATCCCTCCCTCCCTCCCAATCAGGACTGGAACAGAGTGTTACCTTCCCATCTATCCCTCCTATCCCTCCCTCCTATCCCTCCTATCCCTCCCTCCAACCAGGACTGGAACAGAGTGTTACCTTCCATCTATCCTCCTATCCCTCCTATCCCTCCCTCCCTCCAACCAGGACTGGAACAGAGTGTTACCTTCCCATCTATCCCTCCTATCCCTCCCTCCCTCCAATCAGGACTGGAACAGAGTGTTACCTTCCCATCTATCCCTCCTATCCCTCCAATCAGGACTGGAACAGAGTGTTACCTTCCCATCTATCCCTCCTATCCCTCCAACCAGGACTGGAACAGAGTGTTACCTTCCCATCTATCCCTCCCTATCCCTCCCTCCTCCAACCAGGACTGGAACAGAGTGTTACCTTCCCATCTATCCCTCCTATCCCTCCTATCCCTCCCTCCCTCCAACCAGGACTGGAACAGAGTGTTACCTTCCCATCTATCCCTCCTATCCCTCCCTCCTATCCCTCCTATCCCTCCCTCCCTCCAACCAGGACTGGAACAGAGTGTTACCTTCCCATCTATCCCTCCTATCCCTCCCTCCCTCCAACAGGACTTGAACAGAGTGTTACCTTCCCATCTATCCCTCCTATCCCTCCTATCCCTCCCTCCCTCCAACAGGACTGGAACAGAGTGTTACCTTCCCATCTATCCTCCTATCCCTCCCTCCCTCCAATCAGGACTGGAACAGAGTGTTACCTTCCCATCTATCCCTCCTATCCCCCTCCTATCCCTCCTATCCCTCCTATCCCTCCCTCCAACCAGACTGGAACAGAGTGTACCTTCCCATCTATCCCTCCTATCCCTCCTATCCCTCCCTCCCTCCAACCAGGACTGGAACAGAGTGTTACCTTCCCATCTATCCCTCCTATCCCTCCCTCCCTCCAATCAGGACTGGAACAGAGTGTTACCTTCCCATCTATCCCTCCTATCCCTCCAACCAGGACTGGAACAGAGTGTTACCTTCCCATCTATCCCTCCTATCCCTCCCTCCCTCCAACCAGGACTGGAACAGAGTGTTACCTTCCCATCTTCCTCCTATCCCTCCTCCTCCAACCAGGACTGGAACAGAGTGTTACCTTCCCATCTATCCATCCTATCCCTCCTATCCCTCCCTCCCTCCAACGGACTGGAACAGAGTGTTACCTTCCCATCTATCCCTCCTATCCCTCCCTCCCTCCAACCAGGACTGGAACAGAGTGTTACCTTCCCATCTATCCCTCCTATCCCTCCCTCCCTCCAATCAGGACTGGAACAGAGTGTTACCTTCCCATCTATCCTTCCTATCCCTCCAACCAGGACTGGAACAGAGTGTTACCTTCCCATCTATCCCTCCTATCCCTCCCTCCCTCCAACCAGGACTGGAACAGAGTGTTACCTTCCCATCTATCCCTCCTATCCCTCCCTCCCTCAATCAGGAACTGGAACAGAGTGTTACCTCCCATCTATCCCTCCTATCCCTCCCTCCATATCCTCCCTCCAACCAGGACTGGAACAGAGTGTTACCTTCCCATCTATCCCTCCTATCCCTCCAACCAGGACTGGAACAGAGTGTTACCTTCCCATCTATCCCTCCTATCCCTCCCTCCCCTCCAACCAGGACTGGAACAGAGTGTTACCTTCCCATCTATCCCTCCTATCCCTCCTATCCCTCCCTCCAACCAGGACTGGAACAGAGTGTTACCTTCCATCTATCCCTCCTATCCCTCCCTCCCTCCAACCAGGACTGGAACAGAGTGTTACCTTCCCATCTATCCTATCCCTCCCTCCCTCCAATCAGGACTGGAACAGAGTGTTACCTTCCCATCTATCCCTCCTATCCCTCCAACCAGGACTGGAACAGAGTGTTACCTTCCCATCTATCCCTCCTATCCCTCCCTCCCTCCAACCAGGACTGGAACAGAGTGTTACCTTCCCATCTATCCCTCCTATCCCTCCCTCCCTCCAATCAGCACTGGAACAGAGTGTTACCTTCCCATCTATCCCTCCTATCCCTCCCTGCCTCCAACCAGGACTGGAACAGAGTGTAACCTTCCCTCCTATCCCTCCCTCCCTCCAACCAGGACTGGAACAGAGTGTTACCTTCCCATCTATCCCTCCTATCCCTCCCTCCCTCCAACCAGGACTGGAACAGAGTGTTACCTTCCCATCTATCCCTCCCATCCCTCCTATCCCTCCCTCCAACCAGGACTGGAACAGAGTGTTACCTTCCCATCTATCCCTCCTATCCCTCCAACCAGGACTGGAACAGAGTGTTACCTTCCCATCTATCCCTCCTATCCCTCCCTCCCTCCAACCAGGACTGGAACAGAGTGTTACCTTCCCATCTATCCCTCCTATCCCTCCCTCCTATCCCTCCTATCCCTCCCTCCCTCCAACCAGGACTGGAACAGAGTGTTACCTTCCCATCTATCCCTCCTATCCCTCCCTCCCTCCAATCAGGACTGGAACAGAGTGTTACCTTCCCATCTATCCCTCCTATCCCTCCCTCCTATCCCTCCTATCCCTCCCTCCAACCAGGACTGGAACAGAGTGTTACCTTCCCATCTATCCCTCCTATCCCTCCTATCCCTCCCTCCCTCCAACCAGGACTGGAACAGAGTGTTACCTTCCCATCTATCCCTCCTATCCCTCCCTCCTATCCCTCCCTCCAACCAGGACTGGAACAGAGTGTTACCTTCCCATCTATCCCTCCTATCCCTCCAACCAGGACTGGAACAGAGTGTTACCTTCCCATCTATCCCTCCTATCCCTCCCTCCCTCCAACCAGGACTGGAACAGAGTGTTACCTTCCCATCTATCCCTCCTATCCCTCCTATCCCTCCCTCCAACCAGGACTGGAACAGAGTGTTACCTTCCCATCTATCCCTCCTATCCCTCCCTCCCTCCAACCAGGACTGGAACAGAGTGTTACCTTCCCATCTATCCCTCCTATCCCTCCCTCCCTCCAATCAGGACTGGAACAGAGTGTTACCTTCCCATCTATCCCTCCTATCCCTCCAACCAGGACTGGAACAGAGTGTTACCTTCCCATCTATCCCTCCTATCCCTCCCTCCCTCCAACCAGGACTGGAACAGAGTGTTACCTTCCCATCTATCCCTCCTATCCCTCCCTCCCTCCAATCAGCACTGGAACAGAGTGTTACCTTCCCATCTATCCCTCCTATCCCTCCCTCCCTCCAACCAGGACTGGAACAGAGTGTTACCTTCCCTCCTATCCCTCCCTCCCTCCAACCAGGACTGGAACAGAGTGTTACCTTCCCATCTATCCCTCCTATCCCTCCCTCCCTCCAACCAGGACTGGAACAGAGTGTTACCTTCCCATCTATCCCTCCCATCCCTCCTATCCCTCCCTCCAACCAGGACTGGAACAGAGTGTTACCTTCCCATCTATCCCTCCTATCCCTCCAACCAGGACTGGAACAGAGTGTTACCTTCCCATCTATCCCTCCTATCCCTCCCTCCCTCCAACCAGGACTGGAACAGAGTGTTACCTTCCCATCTATCCCTCCTATCCCTCCCTCCTATCCCTCCTATCCCTCCTATCCCTCCCTCCCTCCAACCAGGACTGGAACAGAGTGTTACCTTCCCATCTATCCCTCCTATCCCTCCCTCCCTCCAATCAGGACTGGAACAGAGTGTTACCTTCCCATCTATCCCTCCTATCCCTCCCTCCTATCCCTCCTATCCCTCCCTCCAACCAGGACTGGAACAGAGTGACACCTTCCCATCTATCCCTCCTATCCCTCCTATCCCTCCCTCCCTCCAACCAGGACTGGAACAGAGTGTTACCTTCCCATCTATCCCTCCTATCCCTCCCTCCTATCCCTCCCTCCAACCAGGACTGGAACAGAGTGTTACCTTCCCATCTATCCCTCCTATCCCTCCAACCAGGACTGGAACAGAGTGTTACCTTCCCATCTATCCCTCCTATCCCTCCCTCCCTCCAATCAGGACTGGAACAGAGTGTTACCTTCCCGTCTATCCCTCCTATCCCTCCCTCCTATCCCTCCTATCCCTCCCTCCCTCCAACCAGGACTGGAACAGAGTATTACCTTCCCATCTATCCCTCCTATCCCTCCCTCCCTCCAATCAGGACTAGAACAGAGTGTTACCTTCCCATCTATCCCTCCTATCCCTCCCTCCCTCCAATCAGGACTGGAACAGAGTTTTACCTTCCCATCTATCCCTCCTATCCCTCCAACCAGGACTGGAACAGAGTGTTACCTTCCCATCTATCCCTCCTATCCCTCCCTCCTATCCCTCCTATCCCTCCCTCCCTACAACCAGGACTGGAACAGAGTGTTACCTTCCCATCTATCCCTCCTATCCCTCCCTCCCTCCAATCAGGACTGGAACAGAGTGTTACCTTCCCATCTATCCCTCCTATCCCTCCCTCCTATCCCTCCTATCCCTCCCTCCAACCAGGACTGGAACAGAGTGTTACCTTCCCATCTATCCCTCCTATCCCTCCTATCCCTCCCTCCCTCCAACCAGGACTGGAACAGAGTGTTACCTTCCCATCTATCCCTCCTATCCCTCCAACCAGGACTGGAACAGAGTGTTACCTTCCCATCTATCCCTCCTATCCCTCCCTCCCTCCAACCAGGACTGGAACAGAGTGTTACCTTCCCATCTATCCCTCCTATCCCTCCCTCCCTCCAATCAGGACTGGAACAGAGTGTTACCTTCCCATCTATCCCTCCTATCCCTCCAACCAGAACTGGAACAGAGTGTTACCTTCCCATCTATCCCTCCTATCCCTCCCTCCCTCCAATCAGGACTAGAACAGAGTGTTACCTTCCCATCTATCCCTCCTATCCCTCCCTCCTATCCCTCCTATCCCTCCCTCCCTCCAACCAGGACTGGAACAGAGTGTTACCTTCCCATCTATCCCTCCTATCCCTCCCTCCCTCCAATCAGGACTGGAACAGAGTGTTACCTTCCCATCTATCCCTCCTATCCCTCCCTCCTATCCCTCCTATCCCTCCCTCCCTCCAACCAGGACTGGAACAGAGTGTTACCTTCCCATCTATCCCTCCTATCCCTCCCTCCCTCCAATCAGGACTGGAACAGAGTGTTACCTTCCCATCTATCCCTCCTATCCCTCCCTCCTATCCCTCCTATCCCTCCCTCCAACCAGGACTGGAACAGAGTGTTACCTTCCCATCTATCCCTCCTATCCCTCCCTCCCTCCAATCAGGACTGGAACAGAGTGTTACCTTCCCATCTATCCCTCCTATCCCTCCAACCAGGACTGGAACAGAGTGTTACCTTCCCATCTATCCCTCCTATCCCTCCCTCCCTCCAATCAGGACTGGAACAGAGTGTTACCTTCCCATCTATCCCTCCTATCCCTCCCTCCTATCCCTCCTATCCCTCCCTCCCTCCAACCAGGACTGGAACAGAGTGTTACCTTCCCATCTATCCCTCCTATCCCTGCCTCCCTCCAATCAGGACTGGAACAGAGCGTTACCTTCCCATCTATCCCTCCTATCCCTCCCTCCTATCCCTCCCTCCAACCAGGACTGGAACAGAGTGTTACCTTCCCATCTATCCCTCCTATCCCTCCTATCCCTCCCTCCCTCCAACCAGGACTGGAAAAGAGTGTTACCTTCCCATCTATCCCTCCTATCCCTCCCTCCCTCCAATCAGGACTGGAACAGAGTGTTACCTTCCCATCTATCCCTCCTATCCCTCCCTCCTATCCCTCCTATCCCTCCCTCCAACCAGGACTGGAACAGAGTGTTACCTTCCCATCTATCCCTCCTATCCCTCCTATCCCTCCCTCCCTCCAACCAGGACTGGAACAGAGTGTTACCTTCCCATCTATCCCTCCTATCCCTCCCTCCCTCCAATCAGGACTGGAACAGAGTGTTACCTTCCCATCTATCCCTCCTATCCCTCCAATCAGGACTGGAACAGAGTGTTACCTTCCCATCTATCCCTCCTATCCCTCCAACCAGGACTGGAACAGAGTGTTACCTTCCCATCTATCCCTCCTATCCCTCCCTCCCTCCAACCAGGACTGGAACAGAGTGTTACCTTCCCATCTATCACTCCTATCCCTCCCTCCCTCCAATCAGGACTGGAACAGAGTGTTACCTTCCCATCTATCCCTCCTATCCCTCCAATCAGGACTGGAACAGAGTGTTACCTTCCCATCTATCCCTCCTATCCCTCCCTCCCTCCAATCAGGACTGGAACAGAGTGTTACCTTCCCATCTATCCCTCCTATCCCTCCCTCCCTCCAATCAGGACTGGAACAGAGTGTTACCTTCCCATCTATCCCTCCTATCCCTCCCGCCTATCCCTCCTATCCCTCCCTCCAACCAGGACTGGAACAGAGTGTTACCTTCCCATCTATCCCTCCTATCCCTCCTATCCCTCCCTCCCTCCAACTAGGACTGGAACAGAGTGTTACCTTCCCATCTATCCCTCCTATCCCTCCCTCCCTCCCTCCAATCAGGACTGGAACAGAGTGTTACCTTCCCATCTATCCCTCCTATCCCTCCCTCCCTCCAACCAGGACTGGAACAGAGTGTTACCTTCCCATCTATCCCTCCTATCCCTCCCTCCCTCCAACCAGGACTGGAACAGAGTGTTACCTTCCCATCTATCCCTCCTATCCCTCCCTCCCTCCAACCAGGACTGGAACAGAGTGTTACCTTCCCATCTATCCCTCCTATCCCTCCCTCCCTCCAATCAGGACTGGAACAGAGTGTTACCTTCCCATCTATCCCTCCTATCCCTCCCTCCTATCCCTCCTATCCCTCCCTCCCTCCATCCAGGACTGGAACAGAGTGTTACCTTCCCATCTATCCCTTCTATCCCTCCCTCCTATCCCTCCTATCCCTCCTATCCCTTCCTCCCTCCAACCAGGACTGGAACAGAGTGTTACCTTCCCATCTATCCCTCCTATCCCTCCCTCCCTCCAATCAGGACTGGAACAGAGTGTTACCTTCCCATCTATCCCTCCTATCCCTCCCCCCTATCCCTCCTATCCCTCCCTCCCTCCAACCAGGACTGGAACAGAGTGTTACCTTCCCATCTATCCCTCCTATCCCTCCCTCCCTCCAATCAGGACTGGAACAGAGTGTTACCTTCCCATCTATCCCTCCTATCCCTCCCTCCTATCCCTCCTATCCCTCCCTCCAACCAGGACTGGAACAGAGTGTTACCTTCCCATCTATCCCTCCTATCCCTCCTATCCCTCCTATCCCTCCCTCCCTCCAACCAGGACTGGAACAGAGTGTTACCTTCCCATCTATCCCTCCTATCCCTCCCTCCTATCCCTCCTATCCCTCCCTCCCTCCAACCAGGACTGGAACAGAGTGTTACCTTTCCATCTATCCCTCCTATCCCTCCCTCCCTCCAACCAGGACTGGAACAGAGTGTTACCTTCCCATCTATCCCTCCTATCCCTCCCTCCCTCCAATCAGGACTGGAACAGAGTGTTACCTTCCCATCTATCCCTCCTATCCCTCCAACCAGGACTTGAACAGAGTGTTACCTTCCCATCTATCCCTCCTATCCCTCCCTCCCTCCAACCAGGACTGGAACAGAGTGTTACCTTCCCATCTATCCCTCCTATCCCTCCCTCCCTCCAATCAGCACTGGAACAGAGTGTTACCTTCCCATCTATCCCTCCTATCCCTCCCTCCCTCCAACCAGGACTGGAACAGAGTGTTACCTTCCCTCCTATCCCTCCCTCCCTCCAACCAGGACTGGAACAGAGTGTTACCTTCCCATCTATCCCTCCTATCCCTCCCTCCCTCCAACCAGGACTGGAACAGAGTGTTACCTTCCCATCTATCCCTCCCATCCCTCCTATCCCTCCCTCCAACCAGGACTGGAACAGAGTGTTACCTTCCCATCTATCCCTCCTATCCCTCCAACCAGGACTGGAACAGAGTGTTACCTTCCCATCTATCCCTCCTATCCCTCCCTCCCTCCAACCAGGACTGGAACAGAGTGTTACCTTCCCATCTATCCCTCCTATCCCTCCCTCCTATCCCTCCTATCCCTCCCTCCCTCCAACCAGGACTGGAACAGAGTGTTACCTTCCCATCTATCCCTCCTATCCCTCCCTCCCTCCAATCAGGACTGGAACAGAGTGTTACCTTCCCATCTATCCCTCCTATCCCTCCCTCCTATCCCTCCTATCCCTCCCTCCAACCAGGACTGGAACAGAGTGTTACCTTCCCATCTATCCCTCCTATCCCTCCTATCCCTCCCTCCCTCCAACCAGGACTGGAACAGAGTGTTACCTTCCCATCTATCCCTCCTATCCCTCCCTCCCTCCAACCAGGACTGGAACAGAGTGTTACCTTCCCATCTATCCCATCTATCCCTCCTATCCCTCCCTCCCTCCAATCAGGACTGGAACAGAGTGTTACCTTCCCATCTATCCCTCCTATCCCTCCAACCAGGACTGGAACAGAGTGTTACCTTCCCATCTATCCCTCCTATCCCTCCCTCCCTCCAATCAGGACTGGAACAGAGTGTTACCTTCCCGTCTATCCCTCCTATCCCTCCCTCCTATCCCTCCTATCCCTCCCTCCCTCCAACCAGGACTGGAACAGAGTATTACCTTCCCATCTATCCCTCCTATCCCTCCCTCCCTCCAATCAGGACTAGAACAGAGTGTTACCTTCCCATCTATCCCTCCTATCCCTCCCTCCCTCCAATCAGGACTGGAACAGAGTGTTACCTTCCCATCTATCCCTCCTATCCCTCCAACCAGGACTGGAACAGAGTGTTACCTTCCCATCTATCCCTCCTATCCCTCCCTCCTATCCCTCCTATCCCTCCCTCCCTACAACCAGGACTGGAACAGAGTGTTACCTTCCCATCTATCCCTCCTATCCCTCCCTCCCTCCAATCAGGACTGGAACAGAGTGTTACCTTCCCATCTATCCCTCCTATCCCTCCCTCCTATCCCTCCTATCCCTCCCTCCAACCAGGACTGGAACAGAGTGTTACCTTCCCATCTATCCCTCCTATCCCTCCTATCCCTCCCTCCCTCCAACCAGGACTGGAACAGAGTGTTACCTTCCCATCTATCCCTCCCTCCCTCCAACCAGGACTGGAACAGAGTGTTACCTTCCCTCCTATCCCTCCCTCCCTCCAACCAGGACTGGAACAGAGTGTTACCTTCCCATCTATCCCTCCTATCCCTCCCTCCCTCCAACCAGGACTGGAACAGAGTGTTACCTTCCCATCTATCCCTCCCATCCCTCCTATCCCTCCCTCCAACCAGGACTGGAACAGAGTGTTACCTTCCCATCTATCCCTCCTATCCCTCCAACCAGGACTGGAACAGAGTGTTACCTTCCCATCTATCCCTCCTATCCCTCCCTCCCTCCAACCAGGACTGGAACAGAGTGTTACCTTCCCATCTATCCCTCCTATCCCTCCCTCCTATCCCTCCTATCCCTCCCTCCCTCCAACCAGGACTGGAACAGAGTGTTACCTTCCCATCTATCCCTCCTATCCCTCCCTCCCTCCAATCAGGACTGGAACAGAGTGTTACCTTCCCATCTATCCCTCCTATCCCTCCCTCCTATCCCTCCTATCCCTCCCTCCAACCAGGACTGGAACAGAGTGTTACCTTCCCATCTATCCCTCCTATCCCTCCTATCCCTCCCTCCCTCCAACCAGGACTGGAACAGAGTGTTACCTTCCCATCTATCCCTCCTATCCCTCCCTCCCTCCAACCAGGACTGGAACAGAGTGTTACCTTCCCATCTATCCCATCTATCCCTCCTATCCCTCCCTCCCTCCAATCAGGACTGGAACAGAGTGTTACCTTCCCATCTATCCCTCCTATCCCTCCAACCAGGACTGGAACAGAGTGTTACCTTCCCATCTATCCCTCCTATCCCTCCCTCCCTCCAATCAGGACTGGAACAGAGTGTTACCTTCCCGTCTATCCCTCCTATCCCTCCCTCCTATCCCTCCTATCCCTCCCTCCCTCCAACCAGGACTGGAACAGAGTATTACCTTCCCATCTATCCCTCCTATCCCTCCCTCCCTCCAATCAGGACTAGAACAGAGTGTTACCTTCCCATCTATCCCTCCTATCCCTCCCTCCCTCCAATCAGGACTGGAACAGAGTGTTACCTTCCCATCTATCCCTCCTATCCCTCCAACCAGGACTGGAACAGAGTGTTACCTTCCCATCTATCCCTCCTATCCCTCCCTCCTATCCCTCCTATCCCTCCCTCCCTACAACCAGGACTGGAACAGAGTGTTACCTTCCCATCTATCCCTCCTATCCCTCCCTCCCTCCAATCAGGACTGGAACAGAGTGTTACCTTCCCATCTATCCCTCCTATCCCTCCCTCCTATCCCTCCTATCCCTCCCTCCAACCAGGACTGGAACAGAGTGTTACCTTCCCATCTATCCCTCCTATCCCTCCTATCCCTCCCTCCCTCCAACCAGGACTGGAACAGAGTGTTACCTTCCCATCTATCCCTCCTATCCCTCCAACCAGGACTGGAACAGAGTGTTACCTTCCCATCTATCCCTCCTATCCCTCCCTCCCTCCAACCAGGACTGGAACAGAGTGTTACCTTCCCATCTATCCCTCCTATCCCTCCCTCCCTCCAATCAGGACTGGAACAGAGTGTTACCTTCCCATCTATCCCTCCTATCCCTCCAACCAGAACTGGAACAGAGTGTTACCTTCCCATCTATCCCTCCTATCCCTCCCTCCCTCCAATCAGGACTGGAACAGAGTGTTACCTTCCCATCTATCCCTCCTATCCCTCCCTCCTATCCCTCCTATCCCTCCCTCCCTCCAACCAGGACTGGAACAGAGTGTTACCTTCCCATCTATCCCTCCTATCCCTCCCTCCCTCCAATCAGGACTGGAACAGAGTGTTACCTTCCCATCTATCCCTCCTATCCCTCCAACCAGGACTGGTACAGAGTGTTACCTTCCCATCTATCCCTCCTATCCCTCCCTCCCTCCAACCAGGACTGGAACAGAGTGTTACCTTCCCATCTATCCCTCCTATCCCTCCCTCCCTCCAATCAGGACTGGAACAGAGTGTTACCTTCCCATCTATCCCTCCTATCCCTCCCTCCTATCCCTCCTATCCCTCCCTCCCTCCAACCAGGACTGGAACAGAGTGTTACCTTCCCATCTATCCCTCCTATCCCTCCCTCCCTCCAATCAGGACTGGAACAGAGTGTTACCTTCCCATCTATCCCTCCTATCCCTCCCTCCTATCCCTCCTATCCCTCCCTCCAACCAGGACTGGAACAGAGTGTTACCTTCCCATCTATCCCTCCTATCCCTCCCTCCCTCCAATCAGGACTGGAACAGAGTGTTACCTTCCCATCTATCCCTCCTATCCCTCCAACCAGGACTGGAACAGAGTGTTACCTTCCCATCTATCCCTCCTATCCCTCCCTCCCTCCAATCAGGACTGGAACAGAGTGTTACCTTCCCATCTATCCCTCCTATCCCTCCCTCCTATCCCTCCTATCCCTCCCTCCCTCCAACCAGGACTGGAACAGAGTGTTACCTTCCCATCTATCCCTCCTATCCCTGCCTCCCTCCAATCAGGACTGGAACAGAGCGTTACCTTCCCATCTATCCCTCCTATCCCTCCCTCCTATCCCTCCCTCCAACCAGGACTGGAACAGAGTGTTACCTTCCCATCTATCCCTCCTATCCCTCCTATCCCTCCCTCCCTCCAACCAGGACTGGAAAAGAGTGTTACCTTCCCATCTATCCCTCCTATCCCTCCCTCCCTCCAATCAGGACTGGAACAGAGTGTTACCTTCCCATCTATCCCTCCTATCCCTCCCTCCTATCCCTCCTATCCCTCCCTCCAACCAGGACTGGAACAGAGTGTTACCTTCCCATCTATCCCTCCTATCCCTCCTATCCCTCCCTCCCTCCAACCAGGACTGGAACAGAGTGTTACCTTCCCATCTATCCCTCCTATCCCTCCCTCCCTCCAATCAGGACTGGAACAGAGTGTTACCTTCCCATCTATCCCTCCTATCCCTCCAATCAGGACTGGAACAGAGTGTTACCTTCCCATCTATCCCTCCTATCCCTCCAACCAGGACTGGAACAGAGTGTTACCTTCCCATCTATCCCTCCTATCCCTCCCTCCCTCCAACCAGGACTGGAACAGAGTGTTACCTTCCCATCTATCCCTCCTATCCCTCCCTCCCTCCAATCAGGACTGGAACAGAGTGTTACCTTCCCATCTATCCCTCCTATCCCTCCAATCAGGACTGGAACAGAGTGTTACCTTCCCATCTATCCCTCCTATCCCTCCCTCCCTCCAACCAGGACTGGAACAGAGTGTTACCTTCCCATCTATCCCTCCTATCCCTCCCTCCCTCCAATCAGGACTGGAACAGAGTGTTACCTTCCCATCTATCCCTCCTATCCCTCCCTCCATATCCTCCCTCCAACCAGGACTGGAACAGAGTGTTACCTTCCCATCTATCCCTCCTATCCCTCCAACCAGGACTGGAACAGAGTGTTACCTTCCCATCTATCCCTCCTATCCCTCCCTCCCTCCAACCAGGACTGGAACAGAGTGTTACCTTCCCATCTATCCCTCCTATCCCTCCTATCCCTCCCTCCAACCAGGACTGGAACAGAGTGTTACCTTCCCATCTATCCCTCCTATCCCTCCCTCCCTCCAACCAGGACTGGAACAGAGTGTTACCTTCCCATCTATCCCTCCTATCCCTCCCTCCCTCCAATCAGGACTGGAACAGAGTGTTACCTTCCCATCTATCCCTCCTATCCCTCCAACCAGGACTGGAACAGAGTGTTACCTTCCCATCTATCCCTCCTATCCCTCCCTCCCTCCAACCAGGACTGGAACAGAGTGTTACCTTCCCATCTATCCCTCCTATCCCTCCCTCCCTCCAATCAGCACTGGAACAGAGTGTTACCTTCCCATCTATCCCTCCTATCCCTCCCTGCCTCCAACCAGGACTGGAACAGAGTGTAACCTTCCCTCCTATCCCTCCCTCCCTCCAACCAGGACTGGAACAGAGTGTTACCTTCCCATCTATCCCTCCTATCCCTCCCTCCCTCCAACCAGGACTGGAACAGAGTGTTACCTTCCCATCTATCCCTCCCATCCCTCCTATCCCTCCCTCCAACCAGGACTGGAACAGAGTGTTACCTTCCCATCTATCCCTCCTATCCCTCCAACCAGGACTGGAACAGAGTGTTACCTTCCCATCTATCCCTCCTATCCCTCCCTCCCTCCAACCAGGACTGGAACAGAGTGTTACCTTCCCATCTATCCCTCCTATCCCTCCCTCCTATCCCTCCTATCCCTCCCTCCCTCCAACCAGGACTGGAACAGAGTGTTACCTTCCCATCTATCCCTCCTATCCCTCCCTCCCTCCAATCAGGACTGGAACAGAGTGTTACCTTCCCATCTATCCCTCCTATCCCTCCCTCCTATCCCTCCTATCCCTCCCTCCAACCAGGACTGGAACAGAGTGTTACCTTCCCATCTATCCCTCCTATCCCTCCTATCCCTCCCTCCCTCCAACCAGGACTGGAACAGAGTGTTACCTTCCCATCTATCCCTCCTATCCCTCCCTCCTATCCCTCCCTCCAACCAGGACTGGAACAGAGTGTTACCTTCCCATCTATCCCTCCTATCCCTCCAACCAGGACTGGAACAGAGTGTTACCTTCCCATCTATCCCTCCTATCCCTCCCTCCCTCCAACCAGGACTGGAACAGAGTGTTACCTTCCCATCTATCCCTCCTATCCCTCCTATCCCTCCCTCCAACCAGGACTGGAACAGAGTGTTACCTTCCCATCTATCCCTCCTATCCCTCCCTCCCTCCAACCAGGACTGGAACAGAGTGTTACCTTCCCATCTATCCCTCCTATCCCTCCCTCCCTCCAATCAGGACTGGAACAGAGTGTTACCTTCCCATCTATCCCTCCTATCCCTCCAACCAGGACTGGAACAGAGTGTTACCTTCCCATCTATCCCTCCTATCCCTCCCTCCCTCCAACCAGGACTGGAACAGAGTGTTACCTTCCCATCTATCCCTCCTATCCCTCCCTCCCTCCAATCAGCACTGGAACAGAGTGTTACCTTCCCATCTATCCCTCCTATCCCTCCCTCCCTCCAACCAGGACTGGAACAGAGTGTTACCTTCCCTCCTATCCCTCCCTCCCTCCAACCAGGACTGGAACAGAGTGTTACCTTCCCATCTATCCCTCCTATCCCTCCCTCCCTCCAACCAGGACTGGAACAGAGTGTTACCTTCCCATCTATCCCTCCCATCCCTCCTATCCCTCCCTCCAACCAGGACTGGAACAGAGTGTTACCTTCCCATCTATCCCTCCTATCCCTCCAACCAGGACTGGAACAGAGTGTTACCTTCCCATCTATCCCTCCTATCCCTCCCTCCCTCCAACCAGGACTGGAACAGAGTGTTACCTTCCCATCTATCCCTCCTATCCCTCCCTCCTATCCCTCCTATCCCTCCCTCCCTCCAACCAGGACTGGAACAGAGTGTTACCTTCCCATCTATCCCTCCTATCCCTCCCTCCCTCCAATCAGGACTGGAACAGAGTGTTACCTTCCCATCTATCCCTCCTATCCCTCCCTCCTATCCCTCCTATCCCTCCCTCCAACCAGGACTGGAACAGAGTGACACCTTCCCATCTATCCCTCCTATCCCTCCTATCCCTCCCTCCCTCCAACCAGGACTGGAACAGAGTGTTACCTTCCCATCTATCCCTCCTATCCCTCCCTCCCTCCAACCAGGACTGGAACAGAGTGTTACCTTCCCATCTATCCCTCCTATCCCTCCCTCCCTCCAATCAGGACTGGAACAGAGTGTTACCTTCCCATCTATCCCTCCTATCCCTCCAACCAGGACTGGAACAGAGTGTTACCTTCCCATCTATCCCTCCTATCCCTCCCTCCCTCCAATCAGGACTGGAACAGAGTGTTACCTTCCCGTCTATCCCTCCTATCCCTCCCTCCTATCCCTCCTATCCCTCCCTCCCTCCAACCAGGACTGGAACAGAGTATTACCTTCCCATCTATCCCTCCTATCCCTCCCTCCCTCCAATCAGGACTAGAACAGAGTGTTACCTTCCCATCTATCCCTCCTATCCCTCCCTCCCTCCAATCAGGACTGGAACAGAGTGTTACCTTCCCATCTATCCCTCCTATCCCTCCAACCAGGACTGGAACAGAGTGTTACCTTCCCATCTATCCCTCCTATCCCTCCCTCCTATCCCTCCTATCCCTCCCTCCCTACAACCAGGACTGGAACAGAGTGTTACCTTCCCATCTATCCCTCCTATCCCTCCCTCCCTCCAATCAGGACTGGAACAGAGTGTTACCTTCCCATCTATCCCTCCTATCCCTCCCTCCTATCCCTCCTATCCCTCCCTCCAACCAGGACTGGAACAGAGTGTTACCTTCCCATCTATCCCTCCTATCCCTCCTATCCCTCCCTCCCTCCAACCAGGACTGGAACAGAGTGTTACCTTCCCATCTATCCCTCCTATCCCTCCAACCAGGACTGGAACAGAGTGTTACCTTCCCATCTATCCCTCCTATCCCTCCCTCCCTCCAACCAGGACTGGAACAGAGTGTTACCTTCCCATCTATCCCTCCTATCCCTCCCTCCCTCCAATCAGGACTGGAACAGAGTGTTACCTTCCCATCTATCCCTCCTATCCCTCCAACCAGAACTGGAACAGAGTGTTACCTTCCCATCTATCCCTCCTATCCCTCCCTCCCTCCAATCAGGACTAGAACAGAGTGTTACCTTCCCATCTATCCCTCCTATCCCTCCCTCCTATCCCTCCTATCCCTCCCTCCCTCCAACCAGGACTGGAACAGAGTGTTACCTTCCCATCTATCCCTCCTATCCCTCCCTCCCTCCAATCAGGACTGGAACAGAGTGTTACCTTCCCATCTATCCCTCCTATCCCTCCCTCCTATCCCTCCTATCCCTCCCTCCCTCCAACCAGGACTGGAACAGAGTGTTACCTTCCCATCTATCCCTCCTATCCCTCCCTCCCTCCAATCAGGACTGGAACAGAGTGTTACCTTCCCATCTATCCCTCCTATCCCTCCCTCCTATCCCTCCTATCCCTCCCTCCAACCAGGACTGGAACAGAGTGTTACCTTCCCATCTATCCCTCCTATCCCTCCCTCCCTCCAATCAGGACTGGAACAGAGTGTTACCTTCCCATCTATCCCTCCTATCCCTCCAACCAGGACTGGAACAGAGTGTTACCTTCCCATCTATCCCTCCTATCCCTCCCTCCCTCCAATCAGGACTGGAACAGAGTGTTACCTTCCCATCTATCCCTCCTATCCCTCCCTCCTATCCCTCCTATCCCTCCCTCCCTCCAACCAGGACTGGAACAGAGTGTTACCTTCCCATCTATCCCTCCTATCCCTGCCTCCCTCCAATCAGGACTGGAACAGAGCGTTACCTTCCCATCTATCCCTCCTATCCCTCCCTCCTATCCCTCCCTCCAACCAGGACTGGAACAGAGTGTTACCTTCCCATCTATCCCTCCTATCCCTCCTATCCCTCCCTCCCTCCAACCAGGACTGGAAAAGAGTGTTACCTTCCCATCTATCCCTCCTATCCCTCCCTCCCTCCAATCAGGACTGGAACAGAGTGTTACCTTCCCATCTATCCCTCCTATCCCTCCCTCCTATCCCTCCTATCCCTCCCTCCAACCAGGACTGGAACAGAGTGTTACCTTCCCATCTATCCCTCCTATCCCTCCTATCCCTCCCTCCCTCCAACCAGGACTGGAACAGAGTGTTACCTTCCCATCTATCCCTCCTATCCCTCCCTCCCTCCAATCAGGACTGGAACAGAGTGTTACCTTCCCATCTATCCCTCCTATCCCTCCAATCAGGACTGGAACAGAGTGTTACCTTCCCATCTATCCCTCCTATCCCTCCAACCAGGACTGGAACAGAGTGTTACCTTCCCATCTATCCCTCCTATCCCTCCCTCCCTCCAACCAGGACTGGAACAGAGTGTTACCTTCCCATCTATCACTCCTATCCCTCCCTCCCTCCAATCAGGACTGGAACAGAGTGTTACCTTCCCATCTATCCCTCCTATCCCTCCAATCAGGACTGGAACAGAGTGTTACCTTCCCATCTATCCCTCCTATCCCTCCCTCCCTCCAATCAGGACTGGAACAGAGTGTTACCTTCCCATCTATCCCTCCTATCCCTCCCTCCCTCCAATCAGGACTGGAACAGAGTGTTACCTTCCCATCTATCCCTCCTATCCCTCCCGCCTATCCCTCCTATCCCTCCCTCCAACCAGGACTGGAACAGAGTGTTACCTTCCCATCTATCCCTCCTATCCCTCCTATCCCTCCCTCCCTCCAACTAGGACTGGAACAGAGTGTTACCTTCCCATCTATCCCTCCTATCCCTCCCTCCCTCCCTCCAATCAGGACTGGAACAGAGTGTTACCTTCCCATCTATCCCTCCTATCCCTCCCTCCCTCCAACCAGGACTGGAACAGAGTGTTACCTTCCCATCTATCCCTCCTATCCCTCCCTCCCTCCAACCAGGACTGGAACAGAGTGTTACCTTCCCATCTATCCCTCCTATCCCTCCCTCCCTCCAACCAGGACTGGAACAGAGTGTTACCTTCCCATCTATCCCTCCTATCCCTCCCTCCCTCCAATCAGGACTGGAACAGAGTGTTACCTTCCCATCTATCCCTCCTATCCCTCCCTCCTATCCCTCCTATCCCTCCCTCCCTCCATCCAGGACTGGAACAGAGTGTTACCTTCCCATCTATCCCTTCTATCCCTCCCTCCTATCCCTCCTATCCCTCCTATCCCTTCCTCCCTCCAACCAGGACTGGAACAGAGTGTTACCTTCCCATCTATCCCTCCTATCCCTCCCTCCCTCCAATCAGGACTGGAACAGAGTGTTACCTTCCCATCTATCCCTCCTATCCCTCCCCCCTATCCCTCCTATCCCTCCCTCCTTCCAACCAGGACTGGAACAGAGTGTTACCTTCCCATCTATCCCTCCTATCCCTCCCTCCCTCCAATCAGGACTGGAACAGAGTGTTACCTTCCCATCTATCCCTCCTATCCCTCCCTCCTATCCCTCCTATCCCTCCCTCCAACCAGGACTGGAACAGAGTGTTACCTTCCCATCTATCCCTCCTATCCCTCCTATCCCTCCTATCCCTCCCTCCCTCCAACCAGGACTGGAACAGAGTGTTACCTTCCCATCTATCCCTCCTATCCCTCCCTCCTATCCCTCCTATCCCTCCCTCCCTCCAACCAGGACTGGAACAGAGTGTTACCTTTCCATCTATCCCTCCTATCCCTCCCTCCCTCCAACCAGGACTGGAACAGAGTGTTACCTTCCCATCTATCCCTCCTATCCCTCCCTCCCTCCAATCAGGACTGGAACAGAGTGTTACCTTCCCATCTATCCCTCCTATCCCTCCAACCAGGACTTGAACAGAGTGTTACCTTCCCATCTATCCCTCCTATCCCTCCCTCCCTCCAACCAGGACTGGAACAGAGTGTTACCTTCCCATCTATCCCTCCTATCCCTCCCTCCCTCCAATCAGCACTGGAACAGAGTGTTACCTTCCCATCTATCCCTCCTATCCCTCCCTCCCTCCAACCAGGACTGGAACAGAGTGTTACCTTCCCTCCTATCCCTCCCTCCCTCCAACCAGGACTGGAACAGAGTGTTACCTTCCCATCTATCCCTCCTATCCCTCCCTCCCTCCAACCAGGACTGGAACAGAGTGTTACCTTCCCATCTATCCCTCCCATCCCTCCTATCCCTCCCTCCAACCAGGACTGGAACAGAGTGTTACCTTCCCATCTATCCCTCCTATCCCTCCAACCAGGACTGGAACAGAGTGTTACCTTCCCATCTATCCCTCCTATCCCTCCCTCCCTCCAACCAGGACTGGAACAGAGTGTTACCTTCCCATCTATCCCTCCTATCCCTCCCTCCTATCCCTCCTATCCCTCCCTCCCTCCAACCAGGACTGGAACAGAGTGTTACCTTCCCATCTATCCCTCCTATCCCTCCCTCCCTCCAATCAGGACTGGAACAGAGTGTTACCTTCCCATCTATCCCTCCTATCCCTCCCTCCTATCCCTCCTATCCCTCCCTCCAACCAGGACTGGAACAGAGTGTTACCTTCCCATCTATCCCTCCTATCCCTCCTATCCCTCCCTCCCTCCAACCAGGACTGGAACAGAGTGTTACCTTCCCATCTATCCCTCCTATCCCTCCCTCCCTCCAACCAGGACTGGAACAGAGTGTTACCTTCCCATCTATCCCATCTATCCCTCCTATCCCTCCCTCCCTCCAATCAGGACTGGAACAGAGTGTTACCTTCCCATCTATCCCTCCTATCCCTCCAACCAGGACTGGAACAGAGTGTTACCTTCCCATCTATCCCTCCTATCCCTCCCTCCCTCCAATCAGGACTGGAACAGAGTGTTACCTTCCCGTCTATCCCTCCTATCCCTCCCTCCTATCCCTCCTATCCCTCCCTCCCTCCAACCAGGACTGGAACAGAGTATTACCTTCCCATCTATCCCTCCTATCCCTCCCTCCCTCCAATCAGGACTAGAACAGAGTGTTACCTTCCCATCTATCCCTCCTATCCCTCCCTCCCTCCAATCAGGACTGGAACAGAGTGTTACCTTCCCATCTATCCCTCCTATCCCTCCAACCAGGACTGGAACAGAGTGTTACCTTCCCATCTATCCCTCCTATCCCTCCCTCCTATCCCTCCTATCCCTCCCTCCCTACAACCAGGACTGGAACAGAGTGTTACCTTCCCATCTATCCCTCCTATCCCTCCCTCCCTCCAATCAGGACTGGAACAGAGTGTTACCTTCCCATCTATCCCTCCTATCCCTCCCTCCTATCCCTCCTATCCCTCCCTCCAACCAGGACTGGAACAGAGTGTTACCTTCCCATCTATCCCTCCTATCCCTCCTATCCCTCCCTCCCTCCAACCAGGACTGGAACAGAGTGTTACCTTCCCATCTATCCCTCCTATCCCTCCAACCAGGACTGGAACAGAGTGTTACCTTCCCATCTATCCCTCCTATCCCTCCCTCCCTCCAACCAGGACTGGAACAGAGTGTTACCTTCCCATCTATCCCTCCTATCCCTCCCTCCCTCCAATCAGGACTGGAACAGAGTGTTACCTTCCCATCTATCCCTCCTATCCCTCCAACCAGAACTGGAACAGAGTGTTACCTTCCCATCTATCCCTCCTATCCCTCCCTCCCTCCAATCAGGACTGGAACAGAGTGTTACCTTCCCATCTATCCCTCCTATCCCTCCCTCCTATCCCTCCTATCCCTCCCTCCCTCCAACCAGGACTGGAACAGAGTGTTACCTTCCCATCTATCCCTCCTATCCCTCCCTCCCTCCAATCAGGACTGGAACAGAGTGTTACCTTCCCATCTATCCCTCCTATCCCTCCAACCAGGACTGGTACAGAGTGTTACCTTCCCATCTATCCCTCCTATCCCTCCCTCCCTCCAACCAGGACTGGAACAGAGTGTTACCTTCCCATCTATCCCTCCTATCCCTCCCTCCCTCCAATCAGGACTGGAACAGAGTGTTACCTTCCCATCTATCCCTCCTATCCCTCCCTCCTATCCCTCCTATCCCTCCCTCCCTCCAACCAGGACTGGAACAGAGTGTTACCTTCCCATCTATCCCTCCTATCCCTCCCTCCCTCCAATCAGGACTGGAACAGAGTGTTACCTTCCCATCTATCCCTCCTATCCCTCCCTCCTATCCCTCCTATCCCTCCCTCCAACCAGGACTGGAACAGAGTGTTACCTTCCCATCTATCCCTCCTATCCCTCCCTCCCTCCAATCAGGACTGGAACAGAGTGTTACCTTCCCATCTATCCCTCCTATCCCTCCAACCAGGACTGGAACAGAGTGTTACCTTCCCATCTATCCCTCCTATCCCTCCCTCCCTCCAATCAGGACTGGAACAGAGTGTTACCTTCCCATCTATCCCTCCTATCCCTCCCTCCTATCCCTCCTATCCCTCCCTCCCTCCAACCAGGACTGGAACAGAGTGTTACCTTCCCATCTATCCCTCCTATCCCTGCCTCCCTCCAATCAGGACTGGAACAGAGCGTTACCTTCCCATCTATCCCTCCTATCCCTCCCTCCTATCCCTCCCTCCAACCAGGACTGGAACAGAGTGTTACCTTCCCATCTATCCCTCCTATCCCTCCTATCCCTCCCTCCCTCCAACCAGGACTGGAAAAGAGTGTTACCTTCCCATCTATCCCTCCTATCCCTCCCTCCCTCCAATCAGGACTGGAACAGAGTGTTACCTTCCCATCTATCCCTCCTATCCCTCCCTCCTATCCCTCCTATCCCTCCCTCCAACCAGGACTGGAACAGAGTGTTACCTTCCCATCTATCCCTCCTATCCCTCCTATCCCTCCCTCCCTCCAACCAGGACTGGAACAGAGTGTTACCTTCCCATCTATCCCTCCTATCCCTCCCTCCCTCCAATCAGGACTGGAACAGAGTGTTACCTTCCCATCTATCCCTCCTATCCCTCCAATCAGGACTGGAACAGAGTGTTACCTTCCCATCTATCCCTCCTATCCCTCCAACCAGGACTGGAACAGAGTGTTACCTTCCCATCTATCCCTCCTATCCCTCCCTCCCTCCAACCAGGACTGGAACAGAGTGTTACCTTCCCATCTATCCCTCCTATCCCTCCCTCCCTCCAATCAGGACTGGAACAGAGTGTTACCTTCCCATCTATCCCTCCTATCCCTCCAATCAGGACTGGAACAGAGTGTTACCTTCCCATCTATCCCTCCTATCCCTCCCTCCCTCCAATCAGGACTGGAACAGAGTGTTACCTTCCCATCTATCCCTCCTATCCCTCCCTCCTATCCCTCCTATCCCTCCCTCCCTCCAACCAGGACTGGAACAGAGTGTTACCTTCCCATCTATCCCTCCTATCCCTCCCTCCCTCCAATCAGGACTGGAACAGAGTGTTACCTTCCCATCTATCCCTCCTATCCCTCCCGCCTATCCCTCCTATCCCTCCCTCCAACCAGGACTGGAACAGAGTGTTACCTTCCCATCTATCCCTCCTATCCCTCCTATCCCTCCCTCCCTCCAACTAGGACTGGAACAGAGTGTTACCTTCCCATCTATCCCTTCTATCCCTCCCTCCCTCCCTCCAATCAGGACTGGAACAGAGTGTTACCTTCCCATCTATCCCTCCTATCCCTCCCTCCCTCCAACCAGGACTGGAACAGAGTGTTACCTTCCCATCTATCCCTCCTATCCCTCCCTCCCTCCAACCAGGACTGGAACAGAGTGTTACCTTCCCATCTATCCCTCCTATCCCTCCCTCCCTCCAACCAGGACTGGAACAGAGTGTTACCTTCCCATCTATCCCTCCTATCCCTCCCTCCCTCCAATCAGGACTGGAACAGAGTGTTACCTTCCCATCTATCCCTCCTATCCCTCCCTCCTATCCCTCCTATCCCTCCCTCCCTCCATCCAGGACTGGAACAGAGTGTTACCTTCCCATCTATCCCTTCTATCCCTCCCTCCTATCCCCCCTATCCCTCCTATCCCTTCCTCCCTCCAACCAGGACTGGAACAGAGTGTTACCTTCCCATCTATCCCTCCTATCCCTCCCTCCCTCCAATCAGGACTGGAACAGAGTGTTACCTTCCCGTCTATCCCTCCTATCCCTCCCCCCTATCCCTCCTATCCCTCCCTCCCTCCAACCAGGACTGGAACAGAGTGTTACCTTCCCATCTATCCCTCCTATCCCTCCCTCCCTCCAATCAGGACTGGAACAGAGTGTTACCTTCCCATCTATCCCTCCTATCCCTCCCTCCTATCCCTCCTATCCCTCCCTCCAACCAGGACTGGAACAGAGTGTTACCTTCCCATCTATCCCTCCTATCCCTCCTATCCCTCCCTCCCTCCAACCAGGACTGGAACAGAGTGTTACCTTCCCATCTATCCCTCCTATCCCTCCCTCCTATCCCTCCTATCCCTCCCTCCCTCCAACCAGGACTGGAACAGAGTGTTACCTTCCCATCTATCCCTCCTATCCCTCCCTCCCTCCAACCAGGACTTGAACAGAGTGTTACCTTCCCATCTATCCCTCCTATCCCTCCTATCCCTCCTATCCCTCCCTCCCTCCAACCAGGACTGGAACAGAGTGTTACCTTCCCATCTATCCCTCCTATCCCTCCCTCCCTCCAATCAGGACTGGAACAGAGTGTTACCTTCCCATCTATCCCTCCTATCCCTCCCTCCTATCCCTCCTATCCCTCCCTCCCTCCAACCAGGACTGGAACAGAGTGTTACCTTCCCATCTATCCCTCCTATCCCTCCCTCCCTCCAACCAGGACTGGAACAGAGTGTTACCTTCCCATCTATCCCTCCTATCCCTCCTATCCCTCCCTCCCTCCAACCAGGACTGGAACAGAGTGTTACCTTCCCATCTATCCCTCCTATCCCTCCCTCCTATCCCTCCTATCCCTCCCTCCAACCAGGACTGGAACAGAGTGTTACCTTCCCATCTATCCCTCCTATCCCTCCCTCCCTCCAATCAGGACTGGAACAGAGTGTTACCTTCCCATCTATCCCTCCTATCCCTCCAACCAGGACTGGAACAGAGTGTTACCTTCCCATCTATCCCTCCTATCCCTCCCTCCCTCCAATCAGGACTGGAACAGAGTGTTACCTTCCCATCTATCCCTCCTATCCCTCCCTCCTATCCCTCCTATCCCTCCCTCCCTCCAACCAGGACTGGAACAGAGTGTTACCTTCCCATCTATCCCTCCTATCCCTGCCTCCCTCCAATCAGGACTGGAACAGAGCGTTACCTTCCCATCTATCCCTCCTATCCCTCCCTCCTATCCCTCCCTCCAACCAGGACTGGAACAGAGTGTTACCTTCCCATCTATCCCTCCTATCCCTCCTATCCCTCCCTCCCTCCAACCAGGACTGGAAAAGAGTGTTACCTTCCCATCTATCCCTCCTATCCCTCCCTCCTATCCCTCCTATCCCTCCCTCCAACCAGGACTGGAACAGAGTGTTACCTTCCCATCTATCCCTCCTACCCCTCCTATCCCTCCCTCCCTCCAACCAGGACTGGAACAGAGTGTTACCTTCCCATCTATCCCTCCTATCCCTCCCTCCCTCCAATCAGGACTGGAACAGAGTGTTACCTTCCCATCTATCCCTCCTATCCCTCCAATCAGGACTGGAACAGAGTGTTACCTTCCCATCTATCCCTCCTATCCCTCCAACCAGGACTGGAACAGAGTGTTACCTTCCCATCTATCCCTCCTATCCCTCCCTCCCTCCAACCAGGACTGGAACAGAGTGTTACCTTCCCATCTATCCCTCCTATCCCTCCCTCCCTCCAATCAGGACTGGAACAGAGTGTTACCTTCCCATCTATCCCTCCTATCCCTCCAATCAGGACTGGAACAGAGTGTTACCTTCCCATCTATCCCTCCTATCCCTCCCTCCCTCCAATCAGGACTGGAACAGAGTGTTACCTTCCCATCTATCCCTCCTATCTAGGGGTGGGCGGAATTTGCGGAATTAACCTTCGCAAATTATCGCGAGAATGTTTAAAATTATCGCAAACAAGCAGAAATATCGCGAAGATGCGGAAGTTTTTTTCCGGCATGTTCGCGAGATTTTCTGCATGGTTGCGGGTCGCCAACTTACCCATGTGGTTGCTTGCGGGCGCGGCCATCTTGTTTTGAGTTGTTCTCGCGGTGCATGATCGCGAGAAGAAAGACGTGATCGCGCGACGCATGACGTCACTGCGGGCGCGAACTGTCGCGAGACAGCGCAAATGGCTAAAAACAATACAACATCTCATGGAGAACGCGACCGGATCAAGAAAACTTGTCGGCGAACGCAGGGATTCAGGTAAGGCGATCGCGCGCGCGCGAGAATGTATCATTTTACAGCGCGAGCAAGAAACAAATTATCGCCAAGCTGCGGAAACCGGAATTTTTGACATTTTCGCGCTCTCCGCGGAACGCAAAAATGCCAAATTAACGCAATTTCCGCGAACGGAACGAAATTTTTGCCCAGGCCTACTCCTATCCCTCCCTCCTATCCCTCCTATCCCTCCCTCCCTCCAACCAGGACTGGAACAGAGTGTTACCTTCCCATCTATCCCTCCTATCCCTCCCTCCCTCCAATCAGGACTGGAACAGAGTGTTACCTTCCCATCTATCCCTCCTATCCCTCCCGCCTATCCCTCCTATCCCTCCCTCCAACCAGGACTGGAACAGAGTGTTACCTTCCCATCTATCCCTCCTATCCCTCCTATCCCTCCCTCCCTCCAACTAGGACTGGAACAGAGTGTTACCTTCCCATCTATCCCTCCTATCCCTCCCTCCCTCCCTCCAATCAGGACTGGAACAGAGTGTTACCTTCCCATCTATCCCTCCTATCCCTCCCTCCCTCCAACCAGGACTGGAACAGAGTGTTACCTTCCCATCTATCCCTCCTATCCCTCCCTCCCTCCAACCAGGACTGGAACAGAGTTTTACCTTCCCATCTATCCCTCCTATCCCTCCCTCCCTCCAACCAGGACTGGAACAGAGTGTTACCTTCCCATCTATCCCTCCTATCCCTCCCTCCCTCCAATCAGGACTGGAACAGAGTGTTACCTTCCCATCTATCCCTCCTATCCCTCCCTCCTATCCCTCCTATCCCTCCCTCCCTCCATCCAGGACTGGAACAGAGTGTTACCTTCCCATCTATCCCTTCTATCCCTCCCTCCTATCCCTCCTATCCCTTCCTCCCTCCAACCAGGACTGGAACAGAGTGTTACCTTCCCATCTATCCCTCCTATCCCTCCCTCCCTCCAATCAGGACTGGAACAGAGTGTTACCTTCCCATCTATCCCTCCTATCCCTCCCCCCTATCCCTCCTATCCCTCCCTCCCTCCAACCAGGACTAGAACAGAGTGTTACCTTCCCATCAATCCCTCCTATCCCTCCCTCCCTCCAATCAGGACTGGAACAGAGTGTTACCTTCCCATCTATCCCTCCTATCCCTCCCTCCTATCCCTCCTATCCCTCCCTCCAACCAGGACTGGAACAGAGTGTTACCTTCCCATCTATCCCTCCTATCCCTCCTATCCCTCCCTCCCTCCAACCAGGACTGGAACAGAGTGTTACCTTCCCATCTATCCCTCCTATCCCTCCCTCCTATCCCTCCTATCCCTCCCTCCCTCCAACCAGGACTGGAACAGAGTGTTACCTTCCCATCTATCCCTCCTATCCCTCCCTCCCTCCAACCAGGACTTGAACAGAGTGTTACCTTCCCATCTATCCCTCCTATCCCTCCTATCCCTCCCTCCCTCCAACCAGGACTGGAACAGAGTGTTACCTTCCCATCTATCCCTCCTATCCCTCCCTCCCTCCAATCAGGACTGGAACAGAGTGTTACCTTCCCATCTATCCCTCCTATCCCTCCCTCCTATCCCTCCTATCCCTCCTATCCCTCCCTCCAACCAGGACTGGAACAGAGTGTTACCTTCCCATCTATCCCTCCTATCCCTCCTATCCCTCCCTCCCTCCAACCAGGACTGGAACAGAGTGTTACCTTCCCATCTATCCCTCCTATCCCTCCCTCCCTCCAATCAGGACTGGAACAGAGTGTTACCTTCCCATCTATCCCTCCTATCCCTCCAACCAGGACTGGAACAGAGTGTTACCTTCCCATCTATCCCTCCTATCCCTCCCTCCCTCCAACCAGGACTGGAACAGAGTGTTACCTTCCCATCTATCCCTCCTATCCCTCCCTCCCTCCAACCAGGACTGGAACAGAGTGTTACCTTCCCATCTATCCCTCCTATCCCTCCCTCCCTCCAATCAGGACTGGAACAGAGTGTTACCTTCCCATCTATCCCTCCTATCCCTCCAACCAGGACTGGAACAGAGTGTTACCTTCCCATCTATCCCTCCTATCCCTCCCTCCCTCCAACCAGGACTGGAACAGAGTGTTACCTTCCCATCTATCCCTCCTATCCCTCCTATCCCTCCCTCCTTCCCTCCAACCAGGACTGGAACAGAGTGTTACCTTCCCATCTATCCCTCCTATCCCTCCCTCCCTCCAACCAGGACTGGAACAGAGTGTTACCTTCCCATCTATCCCTCCTATCCCTCCCTCCCTCCAATCAGGACTGGAACAGAGTGTTACCTTCCCATCTATCCTTCCTATCCCTCCAACCAGGACTGGAACAGAGTGTTACCTTCCCATCTATCCCTCCTATCCCTCCCTCCCTCCAACCAGGACTGGAACAGAGTGTTACCTTCCCATCTATCCCTCCTATCCCTCCCTCCCTCCAATCAGGACTGGAACAGAGTGTTACCTTCCCATCTATCCCTCCTATCCCTCCCTCCCTCCAACCAGGACTGGAACAGAGTGTAACCTTCCCTCCTATCCCTCCCTCCCTCCAACCAGGACTAGAACAGAGTGTTACCTTCCCATCTATCCCTCCTATCCCTCCCTCCAACCAGGACTGGAACAGAGTGTTACCTTCCCATCTATCCCTCCCATCCCTCCTATCCCTCCCTCCAACCAGGACTGGAACAGAGTGTTACCTTCCCATCTATCCCTCCTATCCCTCCAACCAGGACTGGAACAGAGTGTTACCTTCCCATCTATCCCTCCTATCCCTCCCTCCCTCCAACCAGGACTGGAACAGAGTGTTACCTTCCCATCTATCCCTCCTATCCCTCCCTCCTATCCCTCCTATCCCTCCCTCCCACCAACCAGGACTGGAACAGAGTGTTACCTTCCCATCTATCCCTCCTATCCCTCCCTCCCTCCAATCAGGACTGGAACAGAGTGTTACCTTCCCATCTATCCCTCCTATCCCTCCCTCCTATCCCTCCTATCCCTCCCTCCAACCAGGACTGGAACAGAGTGTTACCTTCCCATCTATCCCTCCTATCCCTCCTATCCCTCCCTCCCTCCAACCAGGACTGGAACAGAGTGTTACCTTCCCATCTATCCCTCCTATCCCTCCCTCCCTCCAACCAGGACTGGAACAGAGTGTTACCTTCCCATCTATCCCTCCTATCCCTCCCTCCCTCCAATCAGGACTGGAACAGAGTGTTACCTTCCCATCTATCCCTCCTATCCCTCCAACCAGGACTGGAACAGAGTGTTACCTTCCCATCTATCCCTCCTATCCCTCCCTCCCTCCAATCAGGACTGGAACAGAGTGTTACCTTCCCGTCTATCCCTCCTATCCCTCCCTCCTATCCCTCCTATCCCTCCCTCCCTCCAACCAGGACTGGAACAGAGTATTACCTTCCCATCTATCCCTCCTATCCCTCCCTCCCTCCAATCAGGACTAGAACAGAGTGTTACCTTCCCATCTATCCCTCCTATCCCTCCCTCCCTCCAATCAGGACTGGAACAGAGTGTTACCTTCCCATCTATCCCTCCTATCCCTCCAACCAGGACTGGAACAGAGTGTTACCTTCCCATCTATCCCTCCTATCCCTCCCTCCCTCCAACCAGGACTGGAACAGAGTGTTACCTTCCCATCTATCCCTCCTATCCCTCCCTCCTATCCCTCCTATCCCTCCCTCCCTACAACCAGGACTGGAACAGAGTGTTACCTTCCCATCTATCCCTCCTATCCCTCCCTCCCTCCAATCAGGACTGGAACAGAGTGTTACCTTCCCATCTATCCCTCCTATCACTCCCTCCTATCCCTCCTATCAATCCCTCCAACCAGGACTGGAACAGAGTGTTACCTTCCCATCTATCCCTCCTATCCCTCCTATCCCTCCCTCCCTCCAACCAGGACTGGAACAGAGTGTTACCTTCCCATCTATCCCTCCTATCCCTCCAACCAGGACTGGAACAGAGTGTTACCTTCCCATCTATCCCTCCTATCCCTCCCTCCCTCCAACCAGGACTGGAACAGAGTGTTACCTTCCCATCTATCCCTCCTATCCCTCCCTCCCTCCAATCAGGACTGGAACAGAGTGTTACCTTCCCATCTATCCCTCCTATCCCTCCAACCAGGACTGGAACAGAGTGTTACCTTCCCATCTATCCCTCCTATCCCTCCCTCCCTCCAATCAGGACTGGAACAGAGTGTTACCTTCCCATCTATCCCTCCTATCCCTCCCTCCTATCCCTCCTATCCCTCCCTCCCTCCAACCAGGACTGGAACAGAGTGTTACCTTCCCATCTATCCCTCCTATCCCTCCCTCCCTCCAATCGGGACTGGAACAGAGTGTTACCTTCCCATCTATCCCTCCTATCCCTCCAACCAGGACTGGAACAGAGTGTTACCTTCCCATCTATCCCTCCTATCCCTCCCTCCCTCCAACCAGGACTGGAACAGAGTGTTACCTTCCCATCTATCCCTCCTATCCCTCCCTCCCTCCAATCAGGACTGGAACAGAGTGTTACCTTCCCATCTATCCCTCCTATCCCTCCAACCAGGACTGGAACAGAGTGTTACCTTCCCATCTATCCCTCCTATCCCTCCCTCCAATCAGGACTGGAACAGAGTGTTACCTTCCCATCTATCCCTCCTATCCCTCCCTCCTATCCCTCCTATCCCTCCCTCCCTCCAACCAGGACTGGAACAGAGTGTTACCTTCCCATCTATCCCTCCTATCCCTCCCTCCCTCCAATCAGGACTGGAACAGAGTGTTACCTTCCCATCTATCCCTCCTATCCCTCCCTCCTATCCCTCCTATCCCTCCCTCCAACCAGGACTGGAACAGAGTATTACCTTCCCATCTATCCCTCCTATCCCTCCCTCCCTCCAATCAGGACTGGAACAGAGTGTTACCTTCCCATCTATCCCTCCTATCCCTCCAACCAGGACTGGAACAGAGTGTTACCTTCCCATCTATCCCTCCTATCCCTCCCTCCCTCCAATCAGGACTGGAACAGAGTGTTACCTTCCCATCTATCCCTCCTATCCCTCCCTCCTATCCCTCCTATCCCTCCCTCCCTCCAACCAGGACTGGAACAGAGTGTTACCTTCCCATCTATCCCTCCTATCCCTGCCTCCCTCCAATCAGGACTGGAACAGAGCGTTACCTTCCCATCTATCCCTCCTATCCCTCCCTCCTATCCCTCCCTCCAACCAGGACTGGAACAGAGTGTTACCTTCCCATCTATCCCTCCTATCCCTCCTATCCCTCCCTCCCTCCAACCAGGACTGGAAAAGAGTGTTACCTTCCCATCTATCCCTCCTATCCCTCCCTCCCTCCAATCAGGACTGGAACAGAGTGTTACCTTCCCATCTATCCCTCCTATCCCTCCCTCCTATCCCTCCTATCCCTCCCTCCAACCAGGACTGGAACAGAGTGTTACCTTCCCATCTATCCCTCCTATCCCTCCTATCCCTCCCTCCCTCCAACCAGGACTGGAACAGAGTGTTACCTTCCCATCTATCCCTCCTATCCCTCCCTCCCTCCAATCAGGACTGGAACAGAGTGTTACCTTCCCATCTATCCCTCCTATCCCTCCAATCAGGACTGGAACAGAGTGTTACCTTCCCATCTACCCCTCCTATCCCTCCAACCAGGACTGGAACAGAGTGTTACCTTCCCATCTATCCCTCCTATCCCTCCCTCCCTCCAACCAGGACTGGAACAGAGTGTTACCTTCCCATCTATCCCTCCTATCCCTCCCTCCCTCCAATCAGGACTGGAACAGAGTGTTACCTTCCCATCTATCCCTCCTATCCCTCCAATCAGGACTGGAACAGAGTGTTACCTTCCCATCTATCCCTCCTATCCCTCCCTCCCTCCAATCAGGACTGGAACAGAGTGTTACCTTCCCATCTATCCCTCCTATCCCTCCCTCCTATCCCTCCTATCCCTCCCTCCCTCCAACCAGGACTGGAACAGAGTGTTACCTTCCCATCTATCCCTCCTATCCCTCCCTCCCTCCAATCAGGACTGGAACAGAGTGTTACCTTCCTATCTATCCCTCCTATCCCTCCCGCCTATCCCTCCTATCCCTCCCTCCAACCAGGACTGGAACAGAGTGTTACCTTCCCATCTATCCCTCCTATCCCTCCTATCCCTCCCTCCCTCCAACCAGGACTGGAACAGAGTGTTACCTTCCCATCTATCCCTCCTATCCCTCCCTCCCTCCCTCCAATCAGGACTGGAACAGAGTTTTACCTTCCCATCTATCCCTCCTATCCCTCCCTCCCTCCAACCAGGACTGGAACAGAGTGTTACCTTCCCATCTATCCCTCCTATCCCTCCCTCCCTCCAACCAGGACTGGAACAGAGTGTTACCTTCCCATCTATCCCTCCTATCCCTCCCTCCCTCCAACCAGGACTGGAACAGAGTGTTACCTTCCCATCTATCCCTCCTATCCCTCCCTCCCTCCAATCAGGACTGGAACAGAGTGTTACCTTCCCATCTATCCCATCTATCCCTCCCTCCTATCCCTCCTATCCCTCCCTCCCTCCATCCAGGACTGGAACAGAGTGTTACCTTCCCATCTATCCCTTCTATCCCTCCCTCCTATCCCTCCTATCCCTCCTATCCCTTCCTCCCTCCAACCAGGACTGGAACAGAGTGTTACCTTCCCATCTATCCCTCCTATCCCTCCCTCCCTCCAATCAGGACTGGAACAGAGTGTTACCTTCCCATCTATCCCTCCTATCCCTCCCCCCTATCCCTCCTATCCCTCCCTCCCTCCAACCAGGACTGGAACAGAGTATTACCTTCCCATCTATCCCTCCTATCCCTCCCTCCCTCCAATCAGGACTGGAACAGAGTGTTACCTTCCCATCTATCCCTCCCTCCTATCCCTCCTATCCCTCCCTCCAACCAGGACTGGAACAGAGTGTTACCTTCCCATCTATCCCTCCTATCCCTCCTATCCCTCCCTCCCTCCAACCAGGACTGGAACAGAGTGTTACCTTCCCATCTATCCCTCCTATCCCTCCCTCCTATCCCTCCTATCCCTCCCTCCCTCCAACCAGGACTGGAACAGAGTGTTACCTTCCCATCTATCCCTCCTATCCCCCCTCCTATCCCTCCCTCCAACCAGGACTGGAACAGAGTGTTACCTTCCCATCTATCCCTCCTATCCCTCCTATCCCTCCCTCCCTCCAACCAGGACTGGAACAGAGTGTTACCTTCCCATCTATCCCTCCTATCCCTCCAACCAGGACTGGAACATAGTGTTACCTTCCCATCTATCCCTCCTATCCCTCCCTCTCTCCAACCAGGACTGGAACAGAGTGTTACCTTCCCATCTATCCCTCCTATCCCTCCCTCCAATCAGGACTGGAACAGAGTGTTACCTTCCCATCTATCCCTCCTATCCCTCCAACCAGGACTGGAACAGAGTGTTACCTTCCCATCTATCCCTCCTATCCCTCCCTCCCTCCAATCAGGACTGGAACAGAGTGTTACCTTCCCATCTATCCCTCCTATCCCTCACTCCTATCCCTCCTATCCCTCCCTCCCTCCAACCAGGACTGGAACAGAGTGTTACCTTCCCATCTATCCCTCCTATCCCTCCCTCCCTCCAATCAGGACTGGAACAGAGTGTTACCTTTCCATCTATCCCTCCTATCCCTCCAACCAGGACTGGAACAGAGTGTTACCTTCCCATCTATCCCTCCTATCCCTCCCTCCCTCCAACCAGGACTGGAACAGAGTGTTACCTTCCCATCTATCCCTCCTATCCCTCCCTCCCTCCAATCAGGACTGGAACAGAGTGTTACCTTCCCATCTATCCCTCCTATCCCTCCAACCAGGACTGGAACAGAGTGTTACCTTCCCATCTATCCCTCCTATCCCTCCCTCCCTCCAATCAGGACTGGAACAGAGTGTTACCTTCCCATCTATCCCTCCTATCCCTCCCTCCTATCCCTCCTATCCCTCCCTCCCTCCAACCAGGACTGGAACAGAGTGTTACCTTCCCATCTATCCCTCCTATCCCTCCCTCCCTCCAATCAGGACTGGAACAGAGTGTTACCTTCCCATCTATCCCTCCTATCCCTCCCTCCTATCCCTCCTATCCCTCCCTCCAACCAGGACTGGAACAGAGTGTTACCTTCCCATCTATCCCTCCTATACCTCCCTCCCTCCAATCAGGACTGGAACAAAGTGTTACCTTCCCATCTATCCCTCCTATCCCTCCAACCAGGACTGGAACAGAGTGTTACCTTCCCATCTATCCCTCCTATCCCTCCCTCCCTCCAATCAGGACTGGAACAGAGTGTTACCTTCCCATCTATCCCTCCTATCCCTCCCTCCTATCCCTCCTATCCCTCCCTCCAACCAGGACTGGAACAGAGTGTTACCTTCCCATCTATCCCTCCCTCCCTCCAACCAGGACTGGAACAGAGTGTTACCTTCCCATCTATCCCTCCTATCCCTCCTATCCCTCCCTCCCTCCAATCAGGACTGGAACAGAGTGTTACCTTCCCATCTATCCCTCCTATCCCTCCCTCCTATCCCTCCCTCCAACCAGGACTGGAACAGAGTGTTACCTTCCCATCTATCCCTCCTATCCCTCCTATCCCTCCCTCCCTCCAACCAGGACTGGAACAGAGTGTTACCTTCCCATCTATCCCTCCTATCCCTCCCTCCCTCCAATCAGGACTGGAACAGAGTGTTACCTTCCCATCTATCCCTCCTATCCCTCCAATCAGGACTGGAACAGAGTGTTACCTTCCCATCTATCCCTCCTATCCCTCCAACCAGGACTGGAACAGAGTGTTACCTTCCCATCTATCCCTCCTATCCCTCCCTCCCTCCAACCAGGACTGGAACAGAATGTTACCTTCCCATCTATCCCTCCTATCCCTCCCTCCAATCAGGACTGGAACAGAGTGTTACCTTCCCATCTATCCCTCCTATCCCTCCAAGCAGGACTGGAACAGAGTGTTACCTTCCCATCTATCCCTCCTATCCCTCCCTCCCTCCAATCAGGACTGGAACAGAGTGTTACCTTCCCATCTATCCCTCCTATCCCTCCCTCCTATCCCTCCTATCCCTCCCTCCCTCCAACCAGGACTGGAACAGAGTGTTACCTTCCCATCTATCCCTCCTATCCCTCCCTCCCTCCAATCAGGACTGGAACAGAGTGTTACCTTCCCATCTATCCCTCCTATCCCTCCCTCCTATCCCTACTATCCCTCCCTCCAACCAGGACTGGAACAGAGTGTTACCTTCCCATATATCCCTCCTATCCCTCCCTCTCTCCAACCAGGACTGGAACAGAGTGTTACCTTCCCATCTATCCCTCCTATCCCTCCCTCCCTCCAATCAGGACTGGAACAGAGTGTTACCTTCCCATCTATCCCTCCTATCCCTCCTATCCCTCCCTCCCTCCAACCAGGACTGGAACAGAGTGTTACCTTCCCATCTATCCCTCCTATCCCTCCTATCCCTCCCTCCCTCCAACCAGGACTGGAACAGAGTGTTACCTTCCCATCTATCCCTCCTATCCCTCCCTCCTATCCCTCCTATCCCTCCCTCCCTCCAATCAGGACTGGAACAGAGTGTTACCTTCCCATCTATCCCTCCTATCCCCCCCTCCTATCCCTCCTATCCCTCCCTCCTATCCCTCCTATCCCTCCTATCCCTCCCTCCCTCCAAAATGGACTGGAACAGAGTGTTACCTTCCCATCTATCCTTCCTATCCCTCCTATCCCTCCCTCCCTCCAACCAGGACTGGAACAGAGTTTTACCTTCCCATCTATCCCTCCTATCCCTCCTATCCCTCCCTCCCTCCAATCAGGACTGGAACAGAGTGTTACCTTCCCATCTATCCCTCCTATCCCTCCTATCCCTCCCTCCCTCCAACCAGGACTGGAACAGAGTGTTACCTTCCCATCTATCCCTCCTATCCCTCCCTCCTATCCCTCCTATCCCTCCTATCCCTCCCTCCCTCCAAAATGGACTGGAACAGAGTGTTACCTTCCCATCTATCCCTCCTATCCCTCCCTCCCTCCAACCAGGACTGGAAGAGAGTGTTACCTTCCCATCTATCCCTCCTATCCCTCCTATCCCTCCCTCCCTCCAACCAGGACTGGAACAGAGTGTTACCTTCCCATCTATCCCTCCTATCCCTCCCTCCTATCCCTCCTATCCCTCCCTCCAACCAGGACTGGAACAGAGTGTTACCTTCCCATCTATCCCTCCTATCCCTCCCTCCTATCCCTCCCTCCCTCCAACCAGGACTGGAACAGAGTGTTACCTTCCCATCTATCCCTCCTATCCCTCCTATCCCTCCCTCCCTCCAACCAGGACTGGAACAGAGTGTTACCTTCCCATCTACCCCTCCTATCCCTCCCTCCCTCCAACCAGGACTGGAACAGAGTGTTACCTTCCCATCTATCCCTCCTATCCCTCCCTCCCTCCAATCAGGACTGGAACAGAGTGTTACCTTCCCATCTATCCCTCCTATCCCTCCCTCCTATCCCTCCTATCCCTCCTATCCCTCCCTCCCTCCAACCAGGACTGGAACAGAGTGTTACCTTCCCATCTATCCCTCCTATCCCTCCCTCCTATCCCTCCTATCCCTCCCTCCCTCCAATCAGGACTGGAACAGAGTGTTACCTTCCCATCTATCCCTCCTATCCCTCCCTCCCTCCAACCAGGACTGGAACAGAGTGTTACCTTCCCATCTATCCCTCCTATCCCTCCCTCCTATCCCTCCTATCCCTCCTATCCCTCCCTCCCTCCAAAATGGACTGGAACAGAGTGTTACCTTCCCATCTATCCCTCCTATCCCTCCTATCCCTCCCTCCCTCCAACCAGGACTGGAACAGAGTGTTACCTTCCCATCTATCCCTCCTATCCCTCCTATCCCTCCCTCCCTCCCTCCAATCAGGACTGGAACAGAGTGTTACCTTCCCATCTATCCCTCCTATCCCTCCTATCCCTCCCTCCCTCCAACCAGGACTGGAACAGAGTGTTACCTTCCCATCTATCCCTCCTATCCCTCCCTCCCTCCAATCAGGACTGGAACAGAGTGTTACCTTCCCATCTATCCCTCCTATCCCTCCCTCCTATCCCTCCTATCCCTCCCTCCCTCCAACCAGGACTGGAACAGAGTGTTACCTTCCCATCTATCCCTCCTATCCCTCCCTCCTATCCCTCCTATCCCTCCTATCCCTCCCTCCCTCCAATCAGGACTGGAACAGAGTGTTACCTTCCCATCTATCCCTCCTATCCCTCCCTCCTATAACCCCTATCCCTCCCTCCCTCCAACCAGGACTGGAACAGGGTGTTACCTTCCCATCTATCCCTCCTATCCCTCCCTCCTATCCCTCCTATCCCTCCCTCTAACCAGGACTGGAACAGAGTGTTACCTTCCCATCTATCCCTCCTATCCCTCCTATCCCTCCCTCCCTCCAACCAGGACTGGAACAGAGTTTTACCTTCCCATCTATCCCTCCTATCCCTCCCTCCCTCCAATCAGGACTGGAACAGAGTGTTACCTTCCCATCTATCCCTCCTATCCCTCCTATCCCTCCCTCTCTCCAACCAGGACTGGACCAGAGTGTTACCTTCCCATCTATCCCTCCTATCCCTCCCTCCAATCAGGACTGGAACAGAGTGTTACCTTCCCATCTATCCCTCCTATCCCTCCAACCAGGACTGGAACAGAGTGTTACCTTCCCATCTATCCCTCCTATCCCTCCCTCCCTCCAATCAGGACTGGAACAGAGTGTTACCTTCCCATCTATCCCTCCTATCCCTCCCTCCTATCCCTCCTATCCCTCCCTCCCTCCAACCAGGACTGGAACAGAGTGTTACCTTCCCATCTATCCCTCCTATCCCTCCCTCCCTCCAATCAGGACTGGAACAGAGTCTTACCTTCCCATCTATCCCTCCTATCCCTCCCTCCTATCCCTCCTATCCCTCCCTCCAACCAGGACTGGAACAGAGTGTTACCTTCCCATCTATCCCTCCTATACCTCCCTCCCTCCAATCAGGACTGGAACAGAGTGTTACCTTCCCATCTATCCCTCCTATCCCTCCCTCCTATCCCTCCTATCCCTCCTATCCCTCCCTCCCTCCAACCAGGACTGGAACAGAGTGTTACCTTCCCATCTATCCCTCCTATTCCTCCTATCCCTCCCTCCCTCCAACCAGGACTGGAACAGAGTGTTACCTTCCCATCTATCCCTCCTATCCCTCCCTCCTATCCCTCCTATCCCTCCCTCCCTCCAAAATGGACTGGAACAGAGTGTTACCTTCCCATCTATCCCTCCTATCCCTCCTATACCTCCCTCCCTCCAACCAGGACTGGAACAGAGTGTTACCTTCCCATCTATCCCTCCTATCCCTCCTATCCCTCCCTCCCTCCAACCAGGACTGGAACAGAGTGTTACCTTCCCATCTATCCCTCCTATCCCTCCCTCCTATCCCTCCTATCCCTCCCTCCAACCAGGACTGGAACAGAGTGTTACCTTCCCATCTATCCCTCCTATCCCTCCCTCCTATCCCTCCTATCCCTCCCTCCCTCCAACCAGGACTGGAACAGAGTGTTACCTTCCCATCTATCCCTCCTATCCCTCCCTCCCTCCAATCAGGACTGGAACAGAGTGTTACCTTCCCATCTATCCCTCCTATCCCTCCAACCAGGACTGGAACAGAGTGTTACCTTCCCATCTATCCCTCCTATCCCTCCCTCCTATCCCTCTCATCCCTCCTATCCCTCCCTCCCTCCAACCAGGACTGGAACAGAGTGTTACCTTCCCATCTATCCCTCCTATCCCTCCCTCCTATCCCTCCTATCCCTCCCTCCCTCCAATCAGGACTGGAACAGAGTGTTACCTTCCCATCTATCCCTCCTATCCCTCCCTCCCTCCAACCAGGACTGGAACAGAGTGTTACCTTCCCATCTATCCCTCCTATCCCTCCCTCCTATCCCTCCTATCCCTCCCTCCCTCCAACCAGGACTGGAACAGAGTGTTACCTTCCCATCTATCCCTCCTATCCCTCCCTCCCTCCAATCAGGACTGGAACAGAGTGTTACCTTCCCATCTATCCCTCCTATCCCTCCTATCCCTCCCTCCCTCCAACCAGGACTGGAACAGAGTGTTACCTTCCCATCTATCCCTCCTATCCCTCCCTCCCTCCAACCAGGACTGGAACAGAGTGTTACCTTCCCATCTATCCCTCCTATCCCTCCCTCCTATCCCTCCTATCCCTCCCTCCCTCCAACCAGGACTGGAACAGAGTGTTACCTTCCCATCTATCCCTCCTATCCCTCCCTCCCTCCAATCAGGACTGAAACAGAGTGTTACCTTCCCATCTATCCCTCCTATCCCTCCCTCCTATCCCTCCTATCCCTCCCTCCCTCCAACCAGGACTGGAACAGAGTGTTACCTTCCCATCTGTCCCTCCTATCCCTCCCTCCTATCCCTCCTATCCCTCCTATCCCTCCCTCCCTCCAATCAGGACTGGAACAGAGTGTTACCTTCCCATCTATCCCTCCTATCCCTCCCTCCTATCCCTCCTATCCCTCCCTCCCTCCAACCAGGACTGGAACAGAGTGTTACCTTCCCATCTATCCCTCCTATCCCTCCCTCCTATCCCTCCTATCCCTCCCTCCCTCCAACCAGGACTGGAACAGAGTGTTACCTTCCCATATATCCCTCCTATCCCTCCCTCCCTCCAATCAGGACTGGAACAGAGTGTTACCTTCCCATCTATCCCTAATATCCATCCCTCCTATCCCTCCTATCCCTCCCTCTCTCCAACCAGGACTGGAACAGAGTGTTACCTTCCCATCTATCCCTCCTATCCCTCCCTCCTATCCCTCCTATCCCTCCCTCCCTCCAATCAGGACTGGAAAAGAGTGTTACCTTCCCATCTATCCCTCCTATCCCTCCCTCCCTCCAACCAGGACTGGAACAGAGTGTTACCTTCCCATCTATCCCTCCTATCCCTCCCTCCTATCCCTCCTATCCCTCCCTCCCTCCAAAATGGACTGGAACAGAGTGTTACCTTCCCTCCTATCCCTCCTATCCCTCCCTCCCTCCAACCAGGAATGGAACAGAGTGTTACCTTCCCATCTATCCCTCCTATCCCTCCTATCCCTCCCTCCCTCCAACCAGGACTGGAACAGAGTGTTACCTTCCCATCTATCCCTCCTATCCCTCCCTCCTATCCCTCCTATCCCTCCCTCCCTCCAAAATGGACTGGAACAGAGTGTTACCTTCCCATCTATCCCCCCTATCCCTCCTATCCCTCCCTCCCTCCAACCAGGAGTGGAACAGAGTGTTACCTTCCCATCTATCCCTCCTATCCCTCCCTCCCTCCAATCAGGACTGGAACAGAGTGTTACCTTCCCATCTATCCCTCCTATCCCTCCCTCCTATCCCTCCTATCCCTCCCTCCAACCAGGACTGGAACAGAGTGTTACCTTCCCATCTATCCCTCCTTTCCCTCCTATCCCTCCCTCCCTCCAACCAGGACTGGAACAGAGTGTTACCTTCCCATCTATCCCTCCTATCCCTCCCTCCTATCCCTCCTATCCCTCCCTCCCTCCAACCAGGACTGGAACAGAGTGTTACCTTCCCATCTATCCCTCCTATACCCCCCTCCTATCCCTCCTATCCCTCCCTCCAACCAGGACTGGAACAGAGTGTTACCTTCCCATCTATCCCTCCTATCCCTCCTATCCCTCCCTCCCTCCAACCAGGACTGGAACAGAGTGTTACCTTCCCATCTATCCCTCCTATCCCTCCAACCAGGACTGGAACATAGTGTTACCTTCCCATCTATCCCTCCTATCCCTCCCTCTCTCCAACCAGGACTGGACCAGAGTGTTACCTTCCCATCTATCCCTCCTATCCCTCCCTCCAATCAGGACTGGAACAGAATGTTACCTTCCCATCTATCCCTCCTATCCCTCCAACCAGGACGGGAACAGAGTGTTACCTTCCCATCTATCCCTCCTATCCCTCCCTCCCTCCAATCAGGACTGGAACAGAGTGTTACCTTCCCATCTATCCCTCCTATCCCTCCCTCCTATCCCTCCTATCCCTCCCTCCCTCCAACCAGGACTGGAACAGAGTGTTACCTTCCCATCTATCCCTCCTATCCCTCCCTCCCTCCAATCAGGACTGGAACAGAGTCTTACCTTCCCATCTATCCCTCCTATCCCTCCCTCCTATCCCTCCTATCCCTCCCTCCAACCAGGACTGGAACAGAGTGTTACCTTCCCATCTATCCCTCCTATACCTCCCTCCCTCCAATCAGGACTGGAACAGAGTGTTACCTTCCCATCTATCCCTCCTATCCCTCCAACCAGGACTGGAACAGAGTGTTACCTTCCCATCTATCCCTCCTATCCCTCCCTCCCTCCAATCAGGACTGGAACAGAGTGTTACCTTCCCATCTATCCCTCCTATCCCTCCCTCCTATCCCTCCTATCCCTCCCTCCCTCCAACCAGGACTGGAACAGAGTGTTACCTTCCCATCTATCCTTCCTATCCCTCCCTCCCTCCAATCAGGACTGGAACAGAGTGTTACTTTCCCATCTATCCCTCCTATCCCTCCCTCCTATCCCTCCCTCCAACCAGGACTGGAACAGAGTGTTACCTTCCCATCTATCCCTCCCTCCCTCCAACCAGGACTGGAACAGAGTGTTACCTTCCCATCTATCCCTCCTATCCCTCCCTCCCTCCAATCAGGACTGGAACAGAGTGTTACCTTCCCATCTATCCCTCCTATCCCTCCCTCATATCCCTCCTATCCCTCCCTCCAACCAGGACTGGAACAGAGTGTTACCTTCCCATCTATCCCTCCTATCCCTCCTATCCCTCCCTCACTCCAACCAGGACTGGAACAGAGTGTTACCTTCCCATCTATCCCTCATATCCCTCCCTCCCTCCAATCAGGACTGGAACAGAGTGTTACCTTCCCATCTATCCCTCCTATCCCTCCAATCAGGACTGGAACAGAGTGTTACCTTCCCATCTATCCCTCCTATCCCTCCAACCAGGACTGGAACAGAGTGTTACCTTCCCATCTATCCCTCCTATCCCTCCCTCCCTCCAACCAGGACTGGAACAGAGTGTTACCTTCCCATCTATCCCTCCTATCCCTCCCTCCCTCCAACCAGGACTGGAACAGAGTGTTACCTTCCCATCTATCCCTCCTATCCCTCCTATCCCTCCCTCCCTCCAACCAGGACTGGAACAGAGTGTTACCTTCCCATCTATCCCTCCTATCCCTCCTATCCCTCCCTCCCTCCAACCAGGACTGGAACAGAGTGTTACCTTCCCATCTATCCCTCCTATCCCTCCCTCCTATCCCTCCTATCCCTCCTATCCCTCCCTCCCTCCAATCAGGACTGGAACAGAGTGTTACCTTCCCATCTATCCCTCCTATCCCTCCCTCCTATCCCTACTATCCCTCCCTCCAACCAGGACTGGAACAGAGTGTTACCTTCCCATCTATCCCTCCTATCCCTCCTATCCCTCCCTCCCTCCAACCAGGACTGGAACAGAGTGTTACCTTCCCATCTATCCCTCCTATCCCTCCCTCCCTCCAATCAGGACTGGAACAGAGTGTTACCTTCCAATCTATCCCTCCTATCCCTCCTATCCCTCCCTCCCTCCAACCAGGACTGGAACAGAGTGTTACCTTCCCATCTATCCCTCCTATCCCTCCTATCCCTCCCTCCCTCCAACCAGGACTGGAACAGAGTGTTACCTTCCCATCTATCCCTCCTATCCCTCCCTCCTATCCCTCCTATCCCTCCTATCCCTCCCTCCCTCCAATCAGGACTGGAACAGAGTGTTACCTTCCCATCTATCCCTCCTATCCCTCCCTCCTATCCCTCCTATCCCTCCCTCCTATCCCTCCTATCCCTCCTATCCCTCCCTCCCTCCAAAATGGACTGGAACAGAGTGTTACCTTCCCATCTATCCCTCCTATCCCTCCTATCCCTCCCTCCCTCCAACCAGGACTGGAACAGAGTTTTACCTTCCCATCTATCCCTCCTATCCCTCCTATCCCTCCCTCCCTCCAATCAGGACTGGAACAGAGTGTTACCTTCCCATCTATCCCTCCTATCCCTCCTATCCCTCCCTCCCTCCAACCAGGACTGGAACAGAGTGTTACCTTCCCATCTATCCCTCCTATCCCTCCCTCCTATCCCTCCTATCCCTCCTATCCCTCCCTCCAAAATGGACTGGAACAGAGTGTTACCTTCCCATCTATCCCATCTATCCCTCCTATCCCTCCCTCCCTCCAACCAGGACTGGAACAGAGTGTTACCTTCCCATCTATCCCTCCTATCCCTCCTATCCCTCCCTCCCTCCAACCAGGACTGGAACAGAGTGTTACCTTCCCATCTATCCCTCCTATCCCTCCCTCCTATCCCTCCTATCCCTCCCTCCAACCAGGACTGGAGCAGAGTGTTACCTTCCCATCTATCCCTCCTATCCCTCCCTCCTATCCCTCCTATCCCTCCCTCCCTCCAACCAGGACTGGAACAGAGTGTTACCTTCCCATCTATCCCTCCTATCCCTCCTATCCCTCCCTCCCTCCAACCAGGACTGGAACAGAGTGTTACCTTCCCATCTATCCCACCTATCCCTCCCTCCCTCCAACCAGGACTGGAACAGAGTGTTACCTTCCCATCTATCCCTCCTATCCCTCCTATCCCTCCCTCCCTCCAATCAGGACTGGAACAGAGTGTTACCTTCCCATCTATCCCTCCTATCCCTCCCTCCTATCCCTCCTATCCCTCCTATCCCTCCCTCCCTCTAACCAGGACTGGAACAGAGTGTTACCTTCCCATCTATCCCTCCTATCCCTCCCTCCTATCCCTCCTATCCCTCCCTCCCTCCAATCAGGACTGGAACAGAGTGTTACCTTCCCATCTATCCCTCCTATCCCTCCCTCCCTCCAACCAGGACTGGAACAGAGTGTTACCTTCCCATCTATCCCTCCTATCCCTCCCTCCTATCCCTCCTATCCCTCCTATCCCTCCCTCCCTCCAAAATGGACTGGAACAGAGTGTTACCTTCCCATCTATCCCTCCTATCCCTCCTATCCCTCCCTCCCTCCAACCAGGACTGGAACAGAGTGTTACCTTCCCATCTATCCCTCCTATCCCTCCTATCCCTCCCTCCCTCCAATCAGGACTGGAACAAAGTGTTACCTTCCCATCTATCCCTCCTATCCCTCCTATCCCTCCCTCCCTCCCTCCAACCAGGACTGGAACAGAGTGTTACCTTCCCATCTATCCCTCCTATCCCTCCCTCCCTCCAACCAGGACTGGAACAGAGTGTTACCTTCCCATCTATCCCTCCTATCCCTCCCTCCAATCAGGACTGGAACAGAGTGTTACCTTCCCATCTATCCCTCCTATCCCTCCCTCCTATCCCTCCTATCCCTCCCTCCCTCCAACCAGGACTGGAACAGAGTGTTACCTTCCCATCTATCCCTCCTATCCCTCCCTCCTATCCCTCCTATCCCTCCTATCCCTCCCTCCCTCCAATCAGGACTGGAACAGAGTGTTACCTTCCCATCTATCCCTCCTATCCCTCCCTCCTATCCCTCCTATCCCTCCTATCCCTCCCTCCCTCCAACCAGGACTGGAACAGGGTGTTACCTTCCCATCTATCCCTCCTATCCCTCCCTCCTATCCCTCCTATCCCTCCCTCTAACCAGGACTGGAACAGAGTGTTACCTTCCCATCTATCCCTCCTATCCCTCCTATCCCTCCCTCCCTCCAACCAGGACTGGAACAGAGTCTTACCTTCCCATCTATCCCTCCTATCCCTCCCTCCCTCCAACCAGGACTGGAACAGAGTGTTACCTTCCCATCTATCCCTCCTATCCCTCCCTCCTATCCCTCCTATCCCTCCCTCCAACCAGGACTGGAACAGAGTGTTACCTTCCCATCTATCCCTCCTATCCCTCCCTCCTATCCCTCCTATCCCTCCCTCCCTCCAACCAGGACTGGAACAGAGTGTTACCTTCCCATCTATCCCTCCTATCCCTCCCTCCCTCCAATCAGGACTGGAACAGAGTGTTACCTTCCCATCTATCCCTCCTATCCCTCCAACCAGGACTGGAACAGAGTGTTACCTTCCCATCTATCCCTCCTATCCCTCCTATCCCTCCCTCCTATCCCTCCTATCCCTCCTATCCCTCCCTCCCTCCAATCAGGACTGGAACAGAGTGTTACCTTCCCATCTATCCCTCCTATCCCTCCCTCCTATCCCTCCTATCCCTCCCTCCCTCCAACCAGGACTGGAACAGGGTGTTACCTTCCCATCTATCCCTCCTATCCCTCCCTCCTATCCCTCCTATCCCTCCCTCTAACCAGGACTGGAACAGAGTGTTACCTTCCCATCTATCCCTCCTATCCCTCCTATCCCTCCCTCCCTCCAACCAGGACTGGAACAGAGTCTTACCTTCCCATCTATCCCTCCTATCCCTCCTATCCCTCCCTCCCTCCAACCAGGACTGGAACAGAGTGTTACCTTCCCATCTATCCCTCCTATCCCTCCCTCCTATCCCTCCTATCCCTCCCTCCAACCAGGACTGGAACAGAGTGTTACCTTCCCATCTATCCCTCCCTCCCTCCAACCAGGACTGGAACAGAGTGTTACCTTCCCATCTATCCCTCCTATCCCTCCCTCCCTCCAATCAGGACTGGAACAGAGTGTTACCTTCCCATCTATCCCTCCTATCCCTCCAACCAGGACTGGAACAGAGTGTTACCTTCCCATCTATCCCTCCTATCTCTCCCTCCTATCCCTCCTATCCCTCCTATCCCTCCCTCCCTCCAACCAGGACTGGAACAGAGTGTTACCTTCCCATCTATCCCTCCTATCCCTCCCTCCTATCCCTCCTATCCCCCCCTCCCTCCAATCAGGACTGGAACAGAGTGTTACCTTCCCATCTATCCCTCCTATCCCTCCCTCCCTCCAACCAGGACTGGAACAGAGTGTTACCTTACCATCTATCCCTCCTATCCCTCCCTCCTATCCCTCCTATCCCTCCTATCCCTCCCTCCCTCCAACCAGGACTGGAACAGAGTGTTACCTTCCCATCTATCCCTCCTATCCCTCCCTCCCTCCAATCAGGACTGGAACAGAGTGTTACCTTCCCATCTATCCCTCCTATCCCTCCTATCCCTCCCTCCCTCCAACCAGGACTGGAACAGAGTGTTACCTTCCCATCTATCCCTCCTATCCCTCCTATCCCTCCCTCCCTCCAACCAGGACTGGAACAGAGTGTTACCTTCCCATCTATCCCTCCTATCCCTCCCTCCTATCCCTCCTATCCCTCCCTCCCTCCAACCAGGACTGGAACAGAGTGTTACCTTCCCATCTATGCCTACTATTCCTCCTATCCCTCCCTCCCTCCAACCAGGACTGGAACAGAGTGTTACCTTCCCATCTATCCCTCCTATCCCTCCCTCCTATCCCTCCTATCCCTCCCTCCCTCGAAAATGGACTGGAACAGAGTGTTACCTTCCCATCTATCCCTCCTATCCCTCCTATCCCTCCCTCCCTCCAACCAGGACTGGAACAGAGTGTTACCTTCCCATCTATCCCTCCTATCCCTCCTATCCCTCCCTCCCTCCAACCAGGACTGGAACAGAGTGTTACCTTCCCATCTATCACTCCTATCCCTCCCTCCTATCCCTCCTATCCCTCCTTACAACCAGGACTGGAACAGAGTGTTACCTTCCCATCTATCCCTCCTATCCCTCCCTCCTATCCCTCCTATCCCTCCCTCCCTCCAACCAGGACTGGAACAGAGTGTTACCTTCCCATCTATCCCTCCTATCCCTCCCTCCCTTCAATCAGGACTGGAACAGAGTGTTACCTTCCCATCTATCCCTCCTATCCCTCCAACCAGGACTGGAACAGAGTGTTACCTTCCCATCTATCCCTCCTATCCCTCCCTCCTATCCCTCCTATCCCTCCTATCCCTCCCTCCCTCCAACCAGGACTGGAACAGAGTGTTACCTTCCGATCTATCCCTCCTATCCCTCCCTCCTATCCCTCCTATCCCTCCCTCCCTCCAATCAGGACTGGAACAGAGTGTTACCTTCCCATCTATCCCTCCTATCCCTCCCTCCCTCCAACCAGGACTGGAACAGAGTGTTACCTTCCCATATATCCCTCCTATCCCTCCCTCCTATCCCTCCTATCCCTCCTATCCCTCCCTCCCTCCAACCAGGACTGGAACAGAGTGTTACCTTCCCATCTATCCCTCCTATCCCTCCCTCCCTCCAATCAGGACTGGAACAGAGTGTTACCTTCCCATCTATCCCTCCTATCCCTCCTATCCCTCCCTCCCTCCAACCAGGACTGGAACAGAGTGTTACCTTCCCATCTATCCCTCCTATCCCTCCTATCCCTCCCTCCCTCCAACCAGGACTGGAACAGAGTGTTACCTTCCCATCTATCCCTCCTATCCCTCCCTCCTATCCCTCCTATCCCTCCCTCCCTCCAACCAGGACTGGAACAGAGTGTTACCTTCCCATCTATCCCTCCTATCCCTCCCTCCCTCCAATCAGGACTGAAACAGAGTGTTACCTTCCCATCTATCCCTCCTATCCCTCCCTCCTATCCCTCCCTCCCTCCAACCAGGACTGGAACAGAGTGTTACCTTCCCATCTATCCCTCCTATCCCTCCCTCCTATCCCTCCTATCCCTCCTATCCCTCCCTCCCTCCAATCAGGACTGGAACAGAGTGTTACCTTCCCATCTATCCCTCCTATCCCTCCCTCCTATCCCTCCTATCCCTCCCTCCCTCCAACCAGGACTGGAACAGAGTGTTACCTTCCCATCTATCCCTCCTATCCCTCCCTCCTATCCCTCCTATCCCTCCCTCCCTCCAACCAGGACTGGAACAGAGTGTTACCTTCCCATCTATCCCTCCTATCCCTCCCTCCCTCCAATCAGGACTGGAACAGAGTGTTACCTTCCCATCTATCCCTAATATCCCTCCCTCCTATCCCTCCTATCCCTCCTATCCCTCCCTCTCTCCAACCAGGACTGGAACAGAGTGTTACCTTCCCATCTATCCCTCCTATCCCTCCCTCCTATCCCTCCTATCCCTCCCTCCCTCCAATCAGGACTGGAACAGAGTGTTACCTTCCCATCTTTCCCTCCTATCCCTCCCTCCCTCCAACCAGGACTGGAACAGAGTGTTACCTTCCCATCTATCCCTCCTATCCCTCCCTCCTATCCCTCCTATCCCTCCCTCCCTCCAAAATGGACTGGAACAGAGTGTTACCTTCCCATCTATCCCTCCTATCCCTCCTATCCCTCCCTCCCTCCAACCAGGACTGGAACAGAGTGTTACCTTCCCATCTATCCCTCCTATCCCTCCTATCCCTCCCTCCCTCCAACCAGGACTGGAAGAGAGTGTTACCTTCCCATCTATCCCTCCTATCCCTCCCTCCTATCCCTCCTATCCCTCACTCCAACCAGGACTGGAACAGAGTGTTACCTTCCCATTTATCCCTCCTATCCCTCCCTCCTATCCCTCCTATCCCTCCCTCCCCCCAACCAGGACTGGAACAGAGTGTTACCTTCCCATCTATCCCTCCTATCCCTCCCTCCCTCCAATCAGGACTGGAACAGAGTGTTACCTTCCCATCTATCCCTCCTATCCCTCCTATCCCTCCCTCCCTCCAACCAGGACTGGAACAGAGTGTTACCTTCCCATCTATCCCTCCTATCCCTCCTATCCCTCCCTCCCTCCAACCAGGATTGGAACAGAGTGTTACCTTCCCATCTATCCCTCCTATCCCTCCCTCCTATCCCTCCTATCCCTCCTATCCCTCCCTCCCTCCAACCAGGACTGGAACAGAGTGTTACCTTCCCATCTATCCCTCCTATCCCTCCCTCCTATCCCTCCTATCCCTCCTATCCCTCCCTCCCTCCAACCAGGACTGGAACAGAGTGTTACCTTCCCATCTATCCCTCCTATCCCTCCCTCCCTCCAATCAGGATTGGAACAGAGTGTTACCTTCCCATCTATCCCTCCTATCCCTCCCTCCTATCCCTCCTATCCCTCCCTCCCTCCAACCATGACTGGAACAGAGTGTTACCTTCCCATCTATCCCTCCTATCCCTCCCTCCTATCCCTCCTATCCCTCCCTCCCTCCAACCAGGACTGGAACAGAGTGTTACCTTCCCATCTATCCCTCCTATCCCTCCTATCCCTCCCTCCCTCCAACCAGGATTGGAACAGAGTGTTACCTTCCCATCTATCCCTCCTATCCCTCCCTCCTATCCCTCCTATCCCTCCTATCCCTCCCTCCCTCCAAAATGGACTGGAACAGAGTGTTAACTTCCCATCTATCCCTCCTATCCCTCCTATCCCTCCCTCCCTCCAACCAGGACTGGAACAGAGTGTTACCTTCCCATCTATCCCTCCTATCCCTCCTATCCCTCCCTCCAACCAGGACTGGAACAGAGTGTTACCTTCCCATCTATCCCTCCTATCCCTCCCTCCTATCCCTCCTATCCCTCCCTCCAACCAGGACTGGAACAGAGTGTTACCTTCCCATCTATCCCTCCTATCCCTCCCTCCTATCCCTCCTATCCCTCCCTCCAACCAGGACTGGAACAGAGTGTTACCTTCCCATCTATCCCTCCTATCCCTCCCTCCTATCCCTCCTATCCCTCCCTCCCTCCAAAATGGACTGGAACAGAGTGTTACCTTCCCATCTATCCCTCCTATCCCTCCTATCCCTCCCTCCCTCCAACCAGGACTGGAACAGAGTGTTACCTTCCCATCTATCCCTCCTATCCCTCTTATCCCTCCCTCCCTCCAACCAGGACTGGAACAGAGTGTTACCTTCCCATCTATCCCTCCTATCCCTCCCTCCTATCCCTCCCTCCCTCCAAAATGGACTGGAACAGAGTGTTACCTTCCCATCTATCCCTCCTATTCCTCCTATCCCTCCCTCCCTCCAATCAGTACTGGAACAGAGTGTTACCTTCCCATCTATCCCTCCTATCCCTCCTATCCCTCCCTCCAACCAGGACTGGAACAGAGTGTTACCTTCCCATCTATCCCTCCTATCCCTCCCTCCTATCCCTCCTATCCCTCCCTCCCTCCAACCAGGACTGGAACAGAGTGTTACCTTCCCATCTATCCCTCCTATCCCTCCCTCCCTCCAATCAGGACTGGAACAGAGTGTTACCTTCCGATCTATCCCTCCTATCCCTCCCTCCTATCCCTCCTATCCCTCCCTCCCTCCAACCAGGACTGGAACAGAGTGTTACCTTCCCATCTGTCCCTCCTATCCCTCCCTCCCTCCAACCAGGACTGGAACAGAGTGTTACCTTCCCATCTATCCCTTCTATCCCTCCTATCCCTCCCTCCCTCCAACCAGGACTGGAACAGAGTGTTACCTTCCCATCTATCCCTCCTATCCCTCCCTCCTATCCCTCCTATCCCTCCTATCCCTCCCTACCTCCAACCAGGACTGGAACAGAGTGTTACCTTCCGATCTATCCCTCCTATCCCTCCCTCCCTCCAATCAGGACTGGAACAGAGTGTTACCTTCCCATCTATCCATCCTATCCCTCCCTCCTATCCCTCCTATCCCTCCCTCCCTCCAACCAGGACTGGAACAGAGTGTTACCTTCCCATCTATCCCTCCTATCCCTCCTATCCCTCCCTCCCTCCAACCAGGATTGGAACAGAGTGTTACCTTCCCATCTATCCCTCCTATCCCTCCCTCCTATCCCTCCTATCCCTCCTATCCCTCCCTCCCTCCAAAATGGACTGGAACAGAGTGTTACCTTCCCATCTATCCCTCCTATCCCTCCTATCCCTCCTATCCCTCCCTCCCTCCAACCAGGACTGGAACGGAGTGTTACCTTCCCATCTATCCCTCCTATCCCTCCTATCCCTCCCTCCAACCAGGACTGGAACAGAGTGTTACCTTCCCATCTATCCCTCCTATCCCTCCCTCCTATCCCTCCTATCCCTCCCTCCAACCAGGACTGGAACAGAGTGTTACCTTCCCATCTATCCCTCCTATCCCTCCCTCCTATCCCTCCTATCCCTCCCTCCAACCAGGACTGGAACAGAGTGTTACCTTCCCATCTATCCCTCCTATCCCTCCCTCCTATCCCTCCTATCCCTCCCTCCCTCCAAAATGGACTGGAACAGAGTGTTACCTTCCCATCTATCCCTCCTATCCCTCCTATCCCTCCCTCCCTCCAACCAGGACTGGAACAGAGTGTTACCTTCCCATCTATCCCTCCTATCCCTCCTATCCCTCCCTCCCTCCAACCAGGACTGGAACAGAGTGTTACCTTCCCATCTATCCCTCCTATCCCTCCCTCCTATCCTTCCTATCCCTCCCTCCCTCCAAAATGGACTGGAACAGAGTGTTACCTTCCCATCTATCCCTCCTATTCCTCCTATCCCTCCCTCCCTCCAACCAGGACTGGAACAGAGTGTTACCTTCCCATCTATCCCTCCTATCCCTCCTATCCCTCCCTCCAACCAGGACTGGAAAAGAGTGTTACCTTCCCATCTATCCCTCCCATCCCTCCCTCCTATCCCTCCTATCCCTCCCTCCAACCAGGACTGGAACAGAGTGTTACCTTCCCATCTATCCCTCCTATCCCTCCTATCCCTCCCTCCCTCCAACCAGGACTGGAACAGAGTGTTACCTTCCCATCTATCCCTCCTATCCCTCCCTCCTATCCCTCCTATCCCTCCTATCCCTCCCTCCCTCCAACCAGGACTGGAACAGAGTGTTACCTTCCCATCTATCCCTCCTATCCCTCCCTCCCTCCAATCAGGACTGGAACAGAGTGTTACCTTCCCATCTATCCCTCCTATCCCTCCCTCCTATCCCTCCTATCCCTCCCTCCCTCCAACCAGGACTGGAACAGAGTGTTACCTTCCCATCTATCCCTCCTATCCCTCCCTCCCTCCAATCAGGACTGGAACAGAGTGTTACCTTCCCATCTATCCCTAATATCCCTCCCTCCTATCCCTCCTATCCCTCCTATCCCTCCTATCCCTCCCTCTCTCCAACCAGGACTGGAACAGAGTGTTACCTTCCCATCTATCCCTCCTATCCCTCCCTCCTATACCTCCCTCCCTCCAACCAGGACTGGAACAGAGTGTTACCTTCCCATCTATCCCTCCTATCCCTCCCTCCTATCCCTCCTATCCCTCCCTCCCTCCAATCAGGACTGGAACAGAGTGTTACCTTCCCATCTATCCCTCCTATCCCTCCCTCCTATCCCTCCTATCCCTCCCTCCCTCCAACCAGGACTCGAACAGAGTGTTACCTTCCCATCTATCCCTCCTATCCCTCCCTCCTATCCCTCCTATCCCTCCCTCCCTCCAACCAGGACTGGAACAGAGTGTTACCTTCCCATCTATCCCTCCTATCCCTCCCTCCCTCCAATCAGGACTGGAACAGAGTGTTACCTTCCCATCTATCCCTAATATCCCTCCCTCCTATCCCTCCTATCCCTCCTATCCCTCCCTCTCTCCAACCAGGACTGGAACAGAGTGTTACCTTCCCATCTATCCCTCCTATCCCTCCCTCCTATCCCTCCTATCCCTCCCTCCCTCCAATCAGTACTGGAACAGAGTGTTACCTTCCCATCTATCCCTCCTATCCCTCCTATCCCTCCCTCCAACCAGGACTGGAACAGAGTGTTACCTTCCCATCTATCCCTCCTATCCCTCCCTCCTATCCCTCCTATCCCTCCTATCCCTCCCTCCCTCCAACCAGGACTGGAACAGAGTGTTACCTTCCCATCTATCCCTCCTATCCCTCCCTCCCTCCAATCAGGACTGGAACAGAGTGTTACCTTCCGATCTATCCCTCCTATCCCTCCCTCCTATCCCTCCTATCCCTCCCTCCCTCCAACCAGGACTGGAACAGAGTGTTACCTTCCCATCTATCCCTCCTATCCCTCCCTCCCTCCAATCAGGACTGGAACAGAGTGTTACCTTCCCATCTATCCCTAATATCCCTCCCTCCTATCCCTCCTATCCCTCCTATCCCTCCCTCTCTCCAACCAGGACTGGAACAGAGTGTTACCTTCCCATATATCCCTCCTATCCCTCCTATCCCTCCCTCCCTCCAACCAGGACTGGAACAGAGTGTTACCTTCCCATCTATCCCTTCTATCCCTCCTATCCCTCCCTCCCTCCAACCAGGACTGGAACAGAGTGTTACCTTCCCATCTATCCCTCCTATCCCTCCCTCCTATCCCTCCTATCCCTCCTATCCCTCCCTACCTCCAACCAGGACTGGAACAGAGTGTTACCTTCCGATCTATCCCTCCTATCCCTCCCTCCCTCCAATCAGGACTGGAACAGAGTGTTACCTTCCCATCTATCCATCCTATCCCTCCCTCCTATCCCTCCTATCCCTCCCTCCCTCCAACCAGGACTGGAACAGAGTGTTACCTTCCCATCTATCCCTCCTATCCCTCCTATCCCTCCCTCCCTCCAACCAGGATTGGAACAGAGTGTTACCTTCCCATCTATCCCTCCTATCCCTCCCTCCTATCCCTCCTATCCCTCCTATCCCTCCCTCCCTCCAAAATGGACTGGAACAGAGTGTTACCTTCCCATCTATCCCTCCTATCCCTCCTATCCCTCCCTCCCTCCAACCAGGACTGGAACGGAGTGTTACCTTCCCATCTATCCCTCCTATCCCTCCTATCCCTCCCTCCAACCAGGACTGGAACAGAGTGTTACCTTCCCATCTATCCCTCCTATCCCTCCCTCCTATCCCTCCTATCCCTCCCTCCAACCAGGACTGGAACAGAGTGTTACCTTCCCATCTATCCCTCCTATCCCTCCCTCCTATCCCTCCTATCCCTCCCTCCAACCAGGACTGGAACAGAGTGTTACCTTCCCATCTATCCCTCCTATCCCTCCCTCCTATCCCTCCTATCCCTCCCTCCCTCCAAAATGGACTGGAACAGAGTGTTACCTTCCCATCTATCCCTCCTATCCCTCCTATCCCTCCCTCCCTCCAACCAGGACTGGAACAGAGTGTTACCTTCCCATCTATCCCTCCTATCCCTCCTATCCCTCCCTCCCTCCAACCAGGACTGGAACAGAGTGTTACCTTCCCATCTATCCCTCCTATCCCTCCCTCCTATCCCTCCTATCCCTCCCTCCCTCCAAAATGGACTGGAACAGAGTGTTACCTTCCCATCTATCCCTCCTATTCCTCCTATCCCTCCCTCCCTCCAACCAGGACTGGAACAGAGTGTTACCTTCCCATCTATCCCTCCTATCCCTCCTATCCCTCCCTCCAACCAGGACTGGAAAAGAGTGTTACCTTCCCATCTATCCCTCCCATCCCTCCCTCCTATCCCTCCTATCCCTCCCTCCAACCAGGACTGGAACAGAGTGTTACCTTCCCATCTATCCCTCCTATCCCTCCTATCCCTCCCTCCCTCCAACCAGGACTGGAACAGAGTGTTACCTTCCCATCTATCCCTCCTATCCCTCCCTCCTATCCCTCCTATCCCTCCTATCCCTCCCTCCCTCCAACCAGGACTGGAACAGAGTGTTACCTTCCCATCTATCCCTCCTATCCCTCCCTCCCTCCAATCAGGACTGGAACAGAGTGTTACCTTCCCATCTATCCCTCCTATCCCTCCCTCCTATCCCTCCTATCCCTCCCTCCCTCCAACCAGGACTGGAACAGAGTGTTACCTTCCCATCTATCCCTCCTATCCCTCCCTCCCTCCAATCAGGACTGGAACAGAGTGTTACCTTCCCATCTATCCCTAATATCCCTCCCTCCTATCCCTCCTATCCCTCCTATCCCTCCTATCCCTCCCTCTCTCCAACCAGGACTGGAACAGAGTGTTACCTTCCCATCTATCCCTCCTATCCCTCCCTCCTATACCTCCCTCCCTCCAACCAGGACTGGAACAGAGTGTTACCTTCCCATCTATCCCTCCTATCCCTCCCTCCTATCCCTCCTATCCCTCCCTCCCTCCAATCAGGACTGGAACAGAGTGTTACCTTCCCATCTATCCCTCCTATCCCTCCCTCCTATCCCTCCTATCCCTCCCTCCCTCCAACCAGGACTGGAACAGAGTGTTACCTTCCCATCTATCCCTCCTATCCCTCCCTCCTATCCCTCCTATCCCTCCCTCCCTCCAACCAGGACTGGAACAGAGTGTTACCTTCCCATCTATCCCTCCTATCCCTCCCTCCCTCCAATCAGGACTGGAACAGAGTGTTACCTTCCCATCTATCCCTAATATCCCCCCCTCCTATCCCTCCTATCCCTCCTATCCCTCCCTCTCTCCAACCAGGACTGGAACAGAGTGTTACCTTCCCATCTATCCCTCCTATCCCTCCCTCCTATCCCTCCTATCCCTCCCTCCCTCCAATCAGGACTGGAACAGAGTGTTACCTTCCTATCTATCCCTCCTATCCCTCCCTCCCTCCAACCAGGACTGGAACAGAGTGTTACCTTCCCATCTATCCCTCATATCCCTCCCTCCTATCCCTCCTATCCCTCCCTCCAACCAGGACTGGAACAGAGTGTTACCTTCCCATCTATCCCTCCTATCCCTCTGTGGAAATATGGATTTTTCTGGTCAGTTATGTCCCCTATCTTGGACCCCAACGGTTCCATGTGCATGTCACAAGTACATGTATGTTCCCTCCAGTTCCAGTTATGAAGACGCAAATACATGTGCGTCCACCGTCAACATGTCCTTTGACAGATCCGCCATGAATAGGCCGGATATTCCATTCCTAAATATGAAAGGCCACCGGCTTTATATGGTTCACTTATGCCACTTTACAGTCCAGGCAAGTAGGCCCTGATTCTGTCATCAAAACTCCTCTTGCCTTCTGCCTCTGAAAGCTCCAGTCCGAGCCTGCATCTGTGACCATGAACTTTGTCTCATTCTCTGCGCGGCTCACGAAGCCTGACATCAGCCTATTCTCTGCCAAGAACTGTATTTCACCTTCGAATTATCTGCCTCCCCCTCAGCCGATGCATTCCTGCCTAGTAGTTTAAGTAAACATTCTTCCAGTTACCAAGCAAAAAGGCCCAGCTTCTCTGTCCTCATGCAAGTAATTCATAGCCCTGTTACCATGGAATATTCCTACCCCCTCGCATTCAGTGTAGACACTTAGACGCTTGTACACCCACGCACAGTCAGTATAGAATAGATTCTGTCCGAGAGTCCTTCTTTTGTGGATAACATAGTTCTTTAAACATAGGATGTTAGATATGATTTGGGATTAGGTTGACTTGACCCCCCAGACTTCTCGTCTCCACATATAGAGCTAAATGTCAAGTCCCCGTCACCCCCTAGTTACACGTCATTACACGTCATACTGCTGCGCGCGCATTTAGGCCAAGTATTATCTTATAGATCCACCTATGTATGACATCATAACCAATCATGTTCCTTTTTACTCATTATTACACCCATTTTCGGTTACGCAGACAAAACGTCAATTTCCTTATCAATTGTTACGCCTACTGTATTCACTTCATTATAATGTATGTACTATAAAGGTTACTTCTTGTCAATAAAGTATGTACTTCACTTCCTGAACCCCCGTGGTGATGGAACTTGGAGCATCCGATTATAATCGATCATTGGAATAAAGCCCATTCCGAAACTCTAATATCACGGATTCTGCCTCTCATTTTACTGAGCTATTTTATAATGTTTCTGTATCAAATTCAGTCCCGGTAAAGGAATTTTTATTTACCACATGATGGCGCCCGAACAGGGACACTTTCTCATCTCACGCGCCGGCGGTGAGTAGCAGGCCCGGTCTCCTGCCACAGCTGGACGGACAATAACGCGTACCAGCAGGATTTCCTGTATCTCCCTCCGGTCAAGCGGGGGCGACTGAGACTGCGATCAACACCCAGACGAGGCGGTGAGAAGTGCGAAGTATCCCGACCAGAGCCTAGCTGAGAGAGCAAGATCCGAGGTATACAGAGACCCACCAGTTCGAAGTCAAGCCCAGTTTCCGACGAGGCGAGTCGAGTCCAGTCCGGTTCAAGTTCAAGTTACCGAGGCCTTCCGTTTCCGAAGCTACCCGGTGAGTACCATTACTGGGGAGGCATTTCTGACGTGCACATAGGTTGTGCCGGTCAAGACGGGTTTGGGTACACAAATCCGGTCTGCACTGTTTTAGCAGTGTATCTGTACTGTTTAGCAGTATATCAAGTATTCCGAAGTATCTAGTTATTGTCAAGAATTATGCTTGGTGGTCAGTTATGCAGACGATCATCATTGTTGTTTATGTTAAAGGTTAAAAATGCTTAATGTTCAATGTTTAATGTGTTAAACGTCCTGCATATTGTGGTATGAATGGTTGTTCATTAGTGTGCTTTTTTATTAAGTGTGTTCAAGATTAAGTATCAGATCAGTTGTCAATATGCCGCTCTTTTCGAAATTAAGACAGATCACTACTAGAAAAGGGGTACTTGAAGAAGCCGTCCCTATTCCTCCTAGGGATACTCCAGGGCACTTCATGTATCACAAACATGGCTTAGACGCTATATTATTTCTTGATTTATGGGTAGACTACACCAAGGGATTACCAGAAAGTCAGAGATGGCCCGCAGCGGGAACCTGGGATGCAGAGTGCATCATGAAAGTCGAGGAAGAGTTATGGAAAAGGAAAGTCAGACAGTCACAGAAAGACGCCGTCGAGTTATGGCGTAAAGAATCTCATAGACGTACAGAAAAAGCACGTAGACAGGAAGAGAAGAGTAAAGAGAGTTCAAACAAAGTTCAAGAAAATCTATTAATTGAGGAAGGTATCCGAGTGAAATCAGAACAAGTAGACAGACAAAGAAATGCCCTTATGAATGGTATGTATCCCCTTCTGGCCGAAGGATTACCTAAGGCTACTCCAGAGATACCGAAAGACTTGCCACCCCCATTATTCCCAATCAAGGTACATCCTAAGGGGCATCCTAGAACCGCAGAAGATGTTTTTCTTTCCTCATATTTAGATGACGCAGCTCCCGAGTATGCTAATTCCGCCCCACGTAGACCGCATACCAGGGAGGTCCAACGCCAAGATCCAGCACCCGTATCCCTACAGCAACAAATCGAGTCACAAGTTCCGGCAAGCACATCTGTTTCTGCATCTGTTCCTACAGGTACTTCTATAGCTGAGTCCACACCTATAGTTGCTGTGTCACGTTCGACGAATCCTTTCACACCCGACGCCCCAGACGGGGCCACGGGAGGTGCTACCAATATTTTTTCTACGCCACCTAGAATAAATAAACTTATTTTTCAAGAGTCAGCGCATTCACGTACACCCAAATTCGTAAGTGATCGTACGCTTAAGGAACTTCTTATAGATTGTAGATATGACCCGGTGCTCGGTAAAGAGGACAAAATGATCCTGGCATCATTACGTATCAGACGAGCCGCAGGGTATTTAGCGAAGCTACCAGGAATGACTGCGCATCTAGATAAAATATATCATTTTGTTCAAACAGGGCGAGATCCAGAATGTATTAACAGAGCTATGGAATACCAGAAAGTAGAGATACAGGGGGAACTGTTACGTTTCCTCATAAACTGTGTAATCAGAAATCAAGACCGACCGGGGGTAGATCCGGAAGCAATGAAAATTCTTACAAGATGGAGCCAGAATATATCAGAAGGGAGACACGATAAGCAAAATTGTATAATAGCCATGTGCCGAAAGATCCGTAAAGAAATAGAACGCCTACACGAAGAGAGATTAGAGGCAGACGAGTTCGAACAAAGCGAGGAAGAAGGGTCAGGACTGCCCGCCGGACAGTCAGACACCATAGCCTATGTAGGTAGAGGAAGATCTTGTAATAGGGATCAGACTAGATGTCATACTGACTCAATACGTCCAATATGTCCAGATAATGACAGGAATTTCCAAATACCTATAATTAACATAAGGTCTAACGAGCATTCGTTCCAAACCGCCGACAAACTACTCCGAGAACGAAGGGGTTATCATTTTCTCGATTCTATGGATGAACAAGATTTAGCCAGGGCAGCTGTCCACTGGGTGGACAGTCCCGGAAAATATAGTGATGCTACAGTAGTACGCACATTTTTGAATCTCACCCCAGATGAGCAGAGGTTAGCTGGGATTTATATGATTCAACAACTCATTATACTATATCAGAGTCAGCATTCGGACCCTGGTCCCTTACCTGACATATTGACTGAATTGCTTATGAATAAATGGAGAGGTCCAGGTACTAAATTAATTAAAGAAATTCTAGTATCAAGAAAGCAGTATATTCTTTTTGTATGCTCAGAGCATGTCTCATTGCCTGTCAAGGAAAGAACCACGTATCACCTGGATAGACAGAATCCCTTACGAGAAGTACACCCAATAAAAGGCGAGGACAATCAGTTTAAACGTGTATTTGTATATACGCCCATATCGAAAATAGAATTGTTAGAAATGAAGAAAGTGGTACCCAGTCATGACAAAGACCCAGCGGGTTTTCACCGAGAAATTAAAGACATGTTACTCATGGGAGAGTATACCTACCCCGACATTATGACAATATTAAAGGTGTTGATGCCTGCTGGCATTTATGAGAAACTCAAGGAAAAAGAGTGGGAGGTGGGAGATCAAAAGATAGAATGGTCAGCATTAGAAGCAGAAGAAAGGGCCCGAGGTCCAGGTTCGGGGCTTGGGGACAAAACTAAAGCACTACCAGGTCTACTAGTACAGGTACTGCCACGTTTATTAACTACGAAAAAGAAAGATTGGGGTACAATTTCAGCCTGTAAACAGAAGCAAGATGAAGACACTAGCGATTACTATGCCCGATTCGAGAAATGTTTTGGTATAAATAGTGGCATAAAAGCAAGTAGCGAATCATACCCGCATCTGTTTGTAACAAAATTAGTGGAAAATGCCCTGCCCCCAGTAAAGAATAGAGTATTAAAATTCGAGAGTACCTGGCAAGGTAACACTCCAACACAAATGTTACAAATGTTACAGTACCACCACAATAGAATTAGAGAGGAACAAGAACATGAACACAGACGCATGAAAGACACGAAAATGAAAATGCTAGTTTCCCAGACAGTGCCAGCTGAAGGACATAAAAAGGGTATAACACATTCCGATTCAGCAGGACCTGTAAAAGGGACATGCAATTATTGTAAAAAGCCAGGTCATTACGTACACGATTGTCCAGTTTTAAAACATAATATCGCCATAGGTAAAACACAAGAAAGATCACGGCCACTCAGACAAGATCAGAATGAACAAGGAGCTATGCAGCATGCCCAGGCCATGCCAGCCGCACAACAGCCAATACAGTTTGTGCCAGCTGCACCACCGTTGCCTGCTGCTGCCACACAGACAACAACACGACAAATGTATCAGACTGCACAGTATGAATATCCTGAGTATCAACGTTACGCATGAACTAGCCTAGAGAGGGAAGTTGACTTACCCCTTATCGAGATTCCTGTAGATCAAGAAGGACCTTATGTACATAGTGAATTATTAGGTCAAGATAGAAAATTTTTACTCGATACAGGGGCAAGTCGAACAACTATAAAACGTAGTGAAGTTCCAGGGGCACCCCTCTCAGGCTCTCAGAATATTTCCCTTGGTTTTTCAGGAAAACCTATTGTTAATGAAGTATCACAGCCTCTTCCACTTACGATAGGACCTCTGACCCGAACTACAGATTTATTGCTTACTAAATCATGCCCAGAAAATCTGTTAGGAATTAAAACCCTGAAAGCCCTAGGAGCCATAATATGTTGTTCTCCGGAAGGAGTAAGGTTGTTTTTACGTGATTTTAAAGGTCACTATGTATCTAGAGACATGGATCCCCGACTGCAGACTTTACCTACACATCTATGGGCACAAGGCCCTACTGATGTTGGTTGCATGAATATTACACCATATCGAGTCACACTAAAGGCAGGAGTGGTGCTACCACGAATGCGACAATACAAGTTACCACCAGATGCTGTAGTGGCTTTACTACAAATCATTGACGAGCTTATTGCCCAAGGAGTAGTTGTAGAAACAGACTCCAATGTATGTAATTCACCGATAATCCCGATTCTTAAACGAACAGATCCTACAGCTCCGCCAGTATATCGATTGGTTATTGATCTGCGCGAGTTAAACAAATGTATTGTGCCACAATTTCCTGTGGTCCCAGATATCTCGTCATTATTGACAGCTATTGATTCCGAAGCAACATTCTTTACTGTAATTGATCTCAAAAATGCCTTTTTCAGCGTCCCAATAGATCCGGAAAGCCAATATTTGTTCGGATTTAGTTTAAATGGGCGTAGCTTTAAATTCTCCCGCGCACCTCAAGGATTTACAGAAAGCCCCAGCATCTATAGCCAAGCACTGAAACGAGAACTTGACAGTATCCACATGCCAGTTAACACCGCCTTGCTTCAATACGTCGATGATCTGCTGATCACCGCGAGAAGCGAACCGGAATGTGAAAAAGCATCACTGACAGTTTTACAATTTCTAGCCGAAAAGGGGCACAAGGTGTCCCCTTCTAAGCTGCAATTCTGTGTCCAGCGAGTTGTTTATCTTGGACACTCGCTGTCCAAGGAGGGAAGGCAGCTTACACCCGACCGTATTCAGTTAATAGCTAACATGTCAATACCCAAGACACAAAAGGAGGTGCGGGCTTTCATAGGCCTCACTTCATATTGTAGGCAGTGGATCCCTCAGTATGCATTTCTAGCAAAACCACTCATTCAATTGACAACACAGGAGGCAGCCACACCGACTGTTCTCCCTTGGACTCAGGAACACACACAAGCTTTTGAAAGCTTAAAGAAAGCTTTATGTCAAGCACCCGTTTTAGCAACGCCATGTTACAGAAAACAGTTTACACTCTTTGTTACAGAACGCGAAGGTACTGCCTTGTCAGTACTCACACAGGAACAAGCAGGAGCACGCAAACCATGTGCTTATTTTTCTAGTACATTAGATCCCGTAGCTCAGGCTTTGCCTGCGTGCCTGAAATCAGTAGCAGCGACAGCTTTAGCAATCAGACAAAGCGATGCCATAGTGTTAGGACATCCATTGACAGTTCAAGTACCACACGCAGTAGAGGTTCTTGTAAATAGAACGCAAACACAACACTTGACTATAGCGCGACTTACAGGATACGAGCTTACATTGTTTCAGCCACATATAGAAATCAGACGCTGTAACACATTGAATCCTGCCACACTTTTACCAGTAGTCGGAACAGACCCACTAGCCCATGACTGTATTGAAGTTATTACAATAACAACAAAACCCAGACAAGACTTAACCGATGTCCCATTGTCAGATCCAGACCTGACCTTGTATGTAGATGGTTCATGCATGAGAACAAGTACAGGAGAGTTAGTAGCCGCCTACGCAGTCACAACAGATACTGAAGTCATTGAAACTAATCGTATAAATACTTTGTCAGCTCAAGCCGCAGAACTTATCGCTCTGACACAAGCCTGTATTCAAGCCATGAATAAAAAAGTCAACATATACACTGACTCACGTTATGCATTCGGAGTTGTACATGACTTCGGCGTGCTGTGGCGAGAGAGAGGTTATTTAACTTCCCACGGTGCCCACATTCAGCACGGACCCCTCATTCATGCATTATTAGATGCAATACATCTACCCACTGAAATATCAATTATGAAATGTAAGGCCCATACGAAGGTTACTGATATCATTTCCCAAGGCAATGATCTAGCCGACAGAACAGCTAAACTGACTGCTCAAACTCAAACCCCCGACATGACAAAGACAATAGTCCCGACACCGACACATTGTATGACAGTTAAAGATCCTACTCTTGACGTAATTGACATACAGACACATGCTACACCAGACGAAATAAAGAAATGGACTGAATTAGGAGGGATCCAAACGGACCAAGGATGGATGATGAAGGAAAAGTCTGTATGGTTCCTTCCTGATTCAATGGTCCAAATTATAATTAACACTATACATAGTCCAGCACATCTAGGAGAAAAAGCTATGCTAGACAGCATTCAACACATTTGGTTCAATAAACATTTACGAGCAGCAGCAAAACAAAAGGTCCGTACCTGTATGATCTGTTGTCAGTTCAACCCAGGAAAAAGCGTTCCCGTAGAACAGGGTGGATTTCATACTCCTAATCATCCTTTTGAAGTACTCCAGATGGACTATATCCAGATGGAACGATGTCGAGGATTCAAATATGTTCTCGTAGTTGTTTGCGCTCTGTCCCGTTGGACGGAGGCATACCCGGTTTCAGATTACACTGCCCCGACTACTGCCAAACAGTTGGTTCGAGAATTCTTCCCACGATACGGTTTACCACGTGCTGTTCACTCAGATAACGGCCAGCCGTTCTCATCCGAATTAATGAAACACGTTTCACTTCTGTTAGGATATCAGTGGAAATTCCACTGTGTCCGACACCCCGAGGCAGCAGGTCTCGTAGAAAGACATAACCAGATACTGAAAATCAGAATGTCCAAAATATGCAGAGAGAAAGGTGTCGACTGGGTAGTAGCGTTACCAGTTGCACTCTTTTACATGAGAATGGTAGCACACTCTCGAACAGGGCTATCCCCGTATGAGGTGATCTTCGGTAGACCACCAAATATGTGGGGGACGCCTATACCACGCAAAATAACTGATATTGACTGTAATATGCTGACAGATTACTTGGCTTCCTTGATGTCTGCACTACAATCTTCTCGTTCACAGGTAGCTGCAGCCTTTCCCGACAACACTGAGGTGAAACCCCATGACGTTGTTCCGGGTAATCTTGTCTTTGTGAGGAATTTCGACCGAAAGACTCAGCTGGAGCCCAGGTGGAAAGCACCCAAGTTGGTCCTGTTGACCACAAGAACAGCCGTGAAGATCGAGGGCCGCAAGGGCTGGATTCATTCAAGCCATATCAAGAAATTTCATGGACTATCCTCGGATATAGACATTGTGCCCTGCACTCCCTCACAGACTGATACAAAACTCCCTTTTGTTGAACCGAACAAATCTGAAAATTACAAACTAAAGCTTAGGCCCAACAAGTCGAGCAATTTGATTGTTTAAGTCCTCTCCAAGGTGAAGCGGTTGAATTGTCTCTGACATGTATCCCTTGGACCTGAGTAGAGAAAATACCCGAAAAATGTTGAAACGACAGGCGTATTGTAAATCACTGCGTAGCCACTGCATAGTGACATTATTAATTTTGTTTTTATTGAGTCTTTTAATAATTATTACAAGTATGTTGTTGCACATATATTACCCTATTTCTAGACATGTTTATAATGTTGCTGCTGAACATTCTTTTAGTGACTTACCTCCGCATGAATTGTCTTATAGACTTGCGCTGCGCAATAACACTTTCATTAGTATGTTACATCATTCCCATCAGACTAGTAATGCCACCAATTGTTGGGTGTGTGGCCGACTCCCTCCCTATCAGAATTATGAAGGAGTCCTGCCTTTCTTTCCACATCCATTTACACATAATGGCTCCTGTGGAGCATGGTTTAGTTTAATCAATTCCATAGACTCAGACACAGCAGTTTACCAAGATCATTGGGTATGGGGAAACCTGAACCTAGCTTTACTCAAGGTCTGTTACCCTGACAAGGAGGGTCGCCCCAAAAGAACAGGAACTGATCTAGAAAATGAAGTATATGGATTAGGTAATTTTACACCTAATCTCATGATTCTAAATGTCGTATCCGAAGTTGAACTAGTCTTACCCACCATGTCAGTATTCCCAGCAAAGGGTGAATTGTGTGTAAGAAAGGTTGGTTCCATACATATGGGCCATAGTAAATGCACTACTATAGTAGAATTCAGTGATCAAGGAAAATCTTCATTTAGAGCTTCTCGCCACTCCTACTTTATATGTGGTCAGACGGCATATATGCGTCTACCCCTAGATTGGGATGGTACCTGCTACATTGCATTCCTTTTGCCACCTGTTTTCCTAGCTCCTCCTGATTATTACAGAAATATTCATTTAGTACACAACAGAGAACGGAGAGATCTCCCCATTGTCGATTACACTGAGACGGCATGGGACAAGTATGTAGATTTTAATAAAGGCATCTTTCCCTATATAGGTACTGTTACTAATAGTAAGCTGATACGTAGATTAACTAGAACCCTTGAAGCAGTAGTGAATGAGACTATTTCCGCCTTAGGCAATTTAACGGAAGAGCAGTCTGCTATGCGGATTGTTGTGCTTCAAAATCGTCTTGTCCTTGACGTCATCCTGGCTGATAGGGGCGGAGCTTGTAGGGTCATCGGATCAAGCTGCTGCGTATTCATACCAGAAAATTCGCCATCTGTATATAAAGCCATCACTCGCCTTCATAAGATTGTAAGTCAGATACACCAGAACCCAGGCACTTGGACTTGGTCCAGTTGGTTTTGGAATGCGGTATCAGCCTGGGGATGGAGAGTTTTATCCTTCCTAGGTATTGGCCTTCTCATACTATTCAGTTGCTGTCTATGTCTACAATGTGGACCAGCGATTTGTGGTCTGTGTGCCACATCGTGCATTCCACATCAAGATTTTCATTCAAGATCCCGGAAGAAGAAAGAAGAACAAATGATGCTATATGAACAGATCAATGGATTGATGAAGATTGATATCTCTTGAAGGGCAAGTAGGGGACAAGGAGGGAATGTGGAAATATGGATTTTTCTGGTCAGTTATGTCCCCTATCTTGGACCCCAACGGTTCCATGTGCATGTCACAAGTACATGTATGTTCCCTCCAGTTCCAGTTATGAAGACGCAAATACATGTGCGTCCACCGTCAACATGTCCTTTGACAGATCCGCCATGAATAGGCCGGATATTCCATTCCTAAATATGAAAGGCCACCGGCTTTATATGGTTCACTTATGCCACTTTACAGTCCAGGCAAGTAGGCCCTGATTCTGTCATCAAAACTCCTCTTGCCTTCTGCCTCTGAAAGCTCCAGTCCGAGCCTGCATCTGTGACCATGAACTTTGTCTCATTCTCTGCGCGGCTCACGAAGCCTGACATCAGCCTATTCTCTGCCAAGAACTGTATTTCACCTTCGAATTATCTGCCTCCCCCTCAGCCGATGCATTCCTGCCTAGTAGTTTAAGTAAACATTCTTCCAGTTACCAAGCAAAAAGGCCCAGCTTCTCTGTCCTCATGCAAGTAATTCATAGCCCTGTTACCATGGAATATTCCTACCCCCTCGCATTCAGTGTAGACACTTAGACGCTTGTACACGCACGCACAGTCAGTATAGAATAGATTCTGTCCGAGAGTCCTTCTTTTGTGGATAACATAGTTCTTTAAACATAGGATGTTAGATATGATTTGGGATTAGGTTGACTTGACCCCCCAGACTTCTCGTCTCCACATATAGAGCTAAATGTCAAGTCCCCGTCACCCCCTAGTTACACGTCAATTACACGTCATACTGCTGCGCGCGCATTTAGGCCAAGTATTATCTTATAGATCCACCTATGTATGACATCATAACCAATCATGTTCCTTTTTACTCATTATTACACCCATTTTCGGTTACGCAGACAAAACGTCAATTTCCTTATCAATTGTTACGCCTACTGTATTCACTTCATTATAATGTATGTACTATAAAGGTTACTTCTTGTCAATAAAGTATGTACTTCACTTCCTGAACCCCCGTGGTGATGGAACTTGGAGCATCCGATTATAATCGATCATTGGAATAAAGCCCATTCCGAAACTCTAATATCACGGATTCTGCCTCTCATTTTACTGAGCTATTTTATAATGTTTCTGTATCAAATTCAGTCCCGGTAAAGGAATTTCTATTTACCACACCTCCCTCCTATCCCTCCTATCCTTCCCTCCCTCCAAAATGGACTGGAACAGAGTGTTACCTTCCCATCTATCCCTCCTATCCCTCCTATCCCTCCCTCCCTCCAACCAGGACTGGAACAGAGTGTTACCTTCCCATCTATCCCTCCTATCCCTCCTATCCCTCCCTCCCTCCAACCAGGACTGGAACAGAGTGTTACCTTCCCATCTATCCCTCCTATCCCTCCCTCCTATCCCTCCTATCCCTCCCTCCCTCCAAAATGGACTGGAACAGAGTGTTACCTTCCCATCTATCCCTCCTATTCCTCCTATCCCTCCCTCCCTCCAACCAGGACTGGAACAGAGTGTTACCTTCCCATCTATCCCTCCTATCCCTCCTATCCCTCCCTCCAACCAGGACTGGAACAGAGTGTTACCTTCCCATCTATCCCTCCTATCCCTCCCTCCTATCCCTCCTATCCCTCCTATCCCTCCCTCCCTCCAATCAGGACTGGAACAGAGTGTTACCTTCCCATCTATCCCTCCTATCCCTCCCTCCTATCCCTCCTATCCCTCCCTCCCTCCAACCAGGACTGGAACAGAGTGTTACCTTCCCATCTATCCCTCCTATCCCTCCTATCCCTCCCTCCCTCCAACCAGGACTGGAACAGAGTGTTACCTTCCCATCTATCCCTCCTATCCCTCCCTCCCTCCAATCAGGACTGGAACAGAGAGTTACCTTCCCATCTATCCCTAATATCCCTCCCTCCTATCCCTCCTATCCCTCCTATCCCTCCCTCTCTCCAACCAGGACTGGAACAGAGTGTTACCTTCCCATCTATCCCTCCTATCCCTCCCTCCCTCCAATCAGGACTGGAACAGAGTGTTACCTTCCCATCTATCCCTAATATCCCTCCCTCCTATCCCTCCTATCCCTCCTATCCCTCCCTCTCTCCAACCAGGACTGGAACAGAGTGTTACCTTCCCATCTAGCCCTCCTATCCCTCCCTCCTATCCCTCCCTCCCTCCAACCAGGACTGGAACAGAGTGTTACCTTCCCATCTATCCCTCCTATCCCTCCCTCCTATCCCTCCTATCCCTCCTATCCCTCCTATCCCTCCAACCAGGACTGGAACAGAGTGTTACGTTCCCATCTATCCCTCCTATCCCTCCCTCCTATCCCTCCTATCCCTCCCTCCCTCCAACCAGGACTGGAACAGAGTGTTACCTTCCCATCTATCCCTCCTATCCCTCCCTCCCTCCAATCAGGACTGGAACAGAGTGTTACCTTCCCATCTATCCCTAATATCCCTCCCTCCTATCCCTCCTATCCCTCCCTCTCTCCAACCAGGACTGGAACAGAGTGTTACCTTCCCATCTATCCCTCCTATCCCTCCCTCCTATCCCTCCTATCCCTCCCTCCCTCCAATCAGGACTGGAACAGAGTGTTACCTTCCCATCTATCCCTCCTATCCCTCCCTCCCTCCAATCAGGACTGGAACAGAGTGTTACCTTCCCATCTATCCCTCCTATCCCTCCCTCCTATCCCTCCTATCCCTCCCTCCCTCCAACCAGGACTGGAACAGAGTGTTACCTTCCCATCTATCCCTCCTACCCCTCCCTCCTATCCCTCCTATCCCTCCTATCCCTCCCTCCCTCCAATCAGGACTGGAACAGAGTGTTACCTTCCCATCTATCCCTCCTATCCCTCCCTCCTATCCCTCCTATCCCTCCTATCCCTCCCTCCCTCCAACCAGGACTGGAACAGAGTGTTACCTTCCCATCTATCCCTCCTATCCCTCCCTCCTATCCCTCCTATCCCTCCCTCCCTCCAATCAGGACTGGAACAGAGTGTTACCTTCCCATCCATCCCTCCTATCCCTCCCTCCCTCCAACCAGGACTGGAACAGAGTGTTACCTTCCCATCTATCCCTCCTATCCCTCCCTCCTATCCCTCCTATCCCTCCTATCCCTCCTATCCCTCCCTCCTTCCAAAATGGACTGGAACAGAGTGTTACCTTCCCATCTATCCCTCCTATCCCTCCTATCCCTCCCTCCCTCCAACCAGGACTGGAACAGAGTGTTACCTTCCATCTATCCCTCCTATCCCTCCTATCCCTCCCTCCCTCCAACCAGGACTGGAACAGAGTGTTACCTTCCCATCTATCCCTCCTATCCCTCCCTCCTATCCCTCCTATCACTCCCTCCAACCAGGACTGGAACAGAGTGTTACCTTCCCATTTATCCCTCCTATCCCTCCCTCCTATCCCTCCTATCCCTCCCTCCTATCCCTCCTATCCCTCCCTCCCTCCAACCAGGACTGGAACAGAGTGTTACCTTCCCATCTATCCCTCCTATCCCTCCCTCCCTCCAATCAGGACTGGAACAGAGTGTTACCTTCCCATCTATCCCTCCTATCCCTCCCTCCTATCCCTCCTATTCCTCCTATCCCTCCCTCCCTCCAACCAGGACTGGAACAGAGTGTTACCTTCCCATCTATCCCTCCTATCCCTCCCTCCCTCAAATCAGGACTGGAACAGAGTGTTACCTTCCCATCTATCCCTTCTATCCCTCCTATCCCTCCCTCCCTCCAACCAGGACTGGAACAGAGTGTTACCTTCCCATCTATCCCTCCTATCCCTCCCTCCCTCCAACCAGGACTGGAACAGAGTGTTACCTTCCCATCTATCCCTCCTATCCCTCCCTCCTATCCCTCCTATCCCTCCTATCCCTCCCTCCCTCCAACCAGGACTGGAACAGAGTGTTACCTTCCCATCTATCCCTCCTATCCCTCCCTCCCTCCAATCAGGACTGGAACAGAGTGTTACCTTCCCATCTATCCCTCCTATCCCTCCCTCCTATCCCTCCTATCCCTCCCTCCCTCCAACCAGGACTAGAACAGAGTGTTACCTTCCCATCTATCCCTCCTACCCCTCCCTCCTATCCCTCCTATCCCTCCTATCACTCCCTCCCTCCAATCAGGACTGGAACAGAGTGTTACCTTCCCATCTATCCCTCCTATCCCTCCCTCCTATCCCTCCTATCCCTCCCTCCCTCCAACCAGGACTGGAACAGAGTGTTACCTTCCCATCTATCCCTCCTATCCCTCCCTTCTATCCCTCCTATCCCTCCCTCCCTCCAATCAGGACTGGAACAGAGTGTTACCTTCCCATCTATCCCTCCTATCCCTCCCTCCCTCCCACCAGGACTGCAACAGAGTGTTACCTTCCCATCTATCCCTCCTATCCCTCCCTCCTATCCCTCCTATCCTTCCTATCCCTCCCTCCCTCCAAAATGGACTGGAACAGAGTGTTACCTTCCCATCTATCCCTCCTATCCCTCCTATCCCTCCCTCCCTCCAACCAGGACTGGAACAGAGTGTTACCTTCCATCTATCCCTCCTATCCCTCCTATCCCTCCCTCCCTCCAACCAGGACTGGAACAGAGTGTTACCTTCCCATCTATCCCTCCTATCCCTCCCTCCTATCCCTCCTATCCCTCCCTCCAACCAGGACTGGAACAGAGTGTTACCTTCCCATTTATCCCTCCTATCCCTCCTATCCCTCCTATCCCTCCCTCCCTCCAACCAGGACTGGAACAGAGTGTTACCTTCCCATCTATCCCTCCTATCCCTCCCTCCCTCCAATCAGGACTGGAACAGAGTGTTACCTTCCCATCTATCCCTCCTATCCCTCCTATCCCTCCCTCCCTCCAACCAGGACTGGAACAGAGTGTTACCTTCCCATCTATCCCTCCTATCCCTCCTATCCCTCCCTCCCTCCAACCAGGACTGGAACAGAGTGTTACCTTCCCATCTATCCCTCCTATCCCTCCCTCCTATCCCTCCTATCCCTCCCTCCCTCCAACCAGGACTGGAACAGAGTGTTACCTTCCCATCTATCCCTCCTATCCCTCCCTCCCTCCAATCAGGACTGGAACAGAGTGTTACCTTCCCATCTATCCCTCCTATCCTCCCTCCTATCCCTCCTATCCCTCCCTCCCTCCAACCAGGACTGGAACAGAGTGTTACCTTCCCATCTATCCCTCCTATCCCTCCCTCCCATCCCTCCTATCCCTCCCTCCCTCCAACCAGGACTGGAACAGAGTGTTACCTTCCCATCTATCCCTCCTATCCCTCCTATCCCTCCCTCCCTCCAACCAGGACTGGAACAGAGTGTTACCTTCCCATCTATCCCTCCTATCCCTCCCTCCCTCCAACCAGGACTGGAACAGAGTGTTACCTTCCCATCTATCCCTCCTATCCCTCCTATCCCTCCCTCCCTCCAATCAGGACTGAAACAGAGTGTTACCTTCCCATCTATCCCTCCTATCCCTCCCTCCTATCCCTCCTATCCCTCCTATCCCTCCCTCCAACCAGGACTGGAACAGAGTGTTACCTTCCCATCTATCCCTCCTATCCCTCCCTCCTATCCCTCCTATCCCTCCCTCCCTCCAATCAGGACTGGAACAGAGTGTTACCTTCCCATCTATCCCTCCTATCCCTCCCTCCCTCCAACCAGGACTGGAACAGAGTGTTACCTTCCCATCTATCCCTCCTATCCCTCCCTCCTATCCCTCCTATCCCTCCTATCCCTCCCTCCCTCCAAAATGGACTGGAACAGAGTGTTACCTTCCCATCTATCCCTCCTATCCCTCCTATCCCTCCCTCCCTCCAACCAGGACTGGAACAGAGTGTTACCTTCCCATCTATCCCTCCTATCCCTCCTATCCCTCCCTCCCTCCAACCAGGACTGGAACAGAGTGTTACCTTCCCATCTATCCCTCCTATCCCTCCCTCCTATCCCTCATATCCCTCCCTCCCTCCAACCAGGACTGGAACAGAGTGTTACCTTCCCATTTATCCCTCCTATCCCTCCCTCCTATCCCTCCTATCCCTCCTATCCCTCCCTCCCTCCAACCAGGACTGGAACAGAGTGTTACCTTCCCATCTATCCCTCCTATCCCTCCCTCCCTCCAATCAGGACTGGAACAGAGTGTTACCTTCCCATCTATCCCTCCTATCCCTCCTATCTCTCCCTCCCTCCAACCAGGACTGGAACAGAGTGTTACCTTCCCATCTATCCCTCCTATCCCTCCTATCCCTCCCTCCCTCCAACCAGGACTGGAACAGAGTGTTACCTTCCCATCTATCCCTCCTATCCCTCCCTCCTATCCCTCCTATCCCTCCTATCCCTCCCTCCCTCCAACCAGGACTGGAACAGAGTGTTACCTTTCCATCTATCCCTCCTATCCCTCCCTCCCTCCAATCAGGACTGGAACAGAGTGTTACCTTCCCATCTATCCCTCCTATCCCTCCCTCATATCCCTCCTATCCCTCCCTCCCTCCAACCAGGACTGGAACAGAGTGTTACCTTCCCATCTATCCCTCCTATCCCTCCCTCCTATCCCTCCTATCCCTCCCTCCCTCCAACCAGGACTGGAACAAAGTGTTACCTTCCCATCTATCCCTCCTATCCCTCCCTCCCTCCAATCAGGACTGGAACAGAGTGTTACCTTCCCATCTATCCCTCCTATCCCTCCCTCCTATCCCTCCTATCCCTCCCTCCCTCCAACCAGGACTGGAACAGAGTGTTACCTTCCCATATATCCCTCCTATCCCTCCCTCCTATCCCTCCTATCCCTCCTATCCCTCCCTCCCTCCAACCAGGACTGGAACAGAGTGTTACCTTCCCATCTATCCCTCCTATCCCTCCCCCCCTCCAATCAGGACTGGGACAGAGTGTTACCTTCCCATCTATCCCTCCTATCCCTCCCTCCTATCCCTCCTATCCCTCCCTCCCTCCAACCAGGACTGGAACAGAGTGTTACCTTCCCATCTATCCCTCCTATCCCTCCCTCCCTCCAATCAGGACTGGAACAGAGTGTTACCTTCCCATCTATCCCTCCTATCCCTCCCTCCTATCCCTCCTATCCCTCCCTCCTATCCCTCCTATCCCTCCCTCCCTCCAACCAGGACTGGAACAGAGTGTTACCTTCCCATCTATCCCTCCTATCCCTCCCTCCTATCCCTCCTATCCCTCCTATCCCTCCCTCCAACCAGGACTGGAACAGAGTGTTACCTTCCCATCTATCCCTCCTATCCCTCCCTCCCTCCAATCAGGACTGGAACAGAGTGTTACCTTCCCATCTATCCCTCCTATCCCTCCCCCTATCCCTCCTATCCCTCCCTCCCTCCAACCAGGACTGGAACAGAGTGTTACCTTCCCATCTATCCCTCCTATCCCTCCCTCCCTCCAATCAGGACTGGAACAGAGTGTTACCTTCCCATCTATCCCTCCTATCCCTCCCTCCGATCCCTCCTATCCCTCCCTCCAACCAGGACTGGAACAGAGTGTTACCTTCCCATCTATCCCTCCTATCCCTCATATCCCTCCCTCCCTCCAACCAGGACTGGAACAGAGTGTTACCTTCCCATCTATCCCTCCTATCCCTCCCTCCTATCCCTCATATCCCTCCCTCCCTCCAACCAGGACTGGAACAGAGTGTTACCTTCCCATCTATCCCTCCTATCCCTCCCTCCCTCCAACCAGGACTGGAACAGAGTGTTACCTTCCCATCTATCCCTCCTATCCCTCCCTCCTATCCCTCCTATCCCTCCTATCCCTCCCTCCCTCCAACCAGGACTGGAACAGAGTGTTACCTTCCCATCTATCCCTCCTATCCCTCCCTCCTATCCCTCCTATCCCTCCTATCCCTCCCTCCCTCCAACCAGGACTGGAACAGAGTGTTACCTTCCCATCTATCCCTCCTATCCCTACCTCCTATCCCTCCTATCCCTCCCTCCCTCCAACCAGGACTGGAACAGAGTGTTACCTTCCCATCTATCCCTCCTATCCCTCCCTCCTATCCCTCCTATCCCTCCCTCCAACCAGGACTGGAACAGAGTGTTGCCTTCCCATCTATCCCTCCTATCCCTCCTATCCCTCCCTCCCTCCAACCAGGACTGGAACAGAGTGTTACCTTCCCATCTATCCCTCCTATCCCTCCCTCCCTCCAATCAGGACTGGAACAGACTGTTACCTTCCCATCTATCCCTCCTATCCCTCCCTCCCTCCAATCAGGACTGGAACAGAGTGTTACCTTCCCATCTATCCCTCCTATCCCTCCCTCCTATCCCTCATATCCCTCCCTCCCTCCAACCAGGACTGGAACAGAGTGTTACCTTCCCATCTATCCCTCCTATCCCTCCCTCCCTCCAACCAGGACTGGAACAGAGTGTTACCTTCCCATCTATCCCTCCTATCCCTCCCTCCTATCCCTCCTATCCCTCCTATCCCTCCCTCCCTCCAACCAGGACTGGAACAGAGGGTTACCTTCCCATCTATCCCTCCTATCCCTCCCTCCTATCCCTCCTATCCCTCCTATCCCTCCCTCCCTCCAACCAGGACTGGAACAGAGTGTTACCTTCCCATCTATCCCTCCTATCCCTCCCTCCTATCCCTCCTATCCCTCCCTCCCTCCAACCAGGCCTGGAACAGAGTGTTACCTTCCCATCTATCCCTCCTATCCCTCCCTCCTATCCCTCCTATCCCTCCCTCCAACCAGGACTGGAACAGAGTGTTGCCTTGCCATCTATCCCTCCTATCCCTCCTATCCCTCCCTCCCTCCAACCAGGACTGGAACAGAGTGTTACCTTCCCATCTATCCCTCCTATCCCTCCCTCCCTCCAATCAGGACTGGAACAGAGTGTTACCTTCCCATCTATCCCTCCTATCCCTCCTATCCCTCCCTCCCTCCAATCAGGACTGGAACAGAGTGTTACCTTCCCATCTATCCCTCCTATCCCTCCCTCCTATCCCTCCTATCCCTCCTATCCCTCCCTCCCTCCAACCAGGACTGGAACAGAGTGTTACCTTCCCATCTATCCCTCCTATCCCTCCCTCCTATCCCTCCTATCCCTCCTATCCCTCCCTCCCTTTAACCAGGACTGGAACAGAGTGTTACCTTCCCATCTATCCCTCCTATCCCTCCCTCCCTCCAACCAGGACTGGAACAGAGTGTTACCTTCCCATCTATCCCTCCTATCCCTCCCTCCTATCCCTCCTTCCCTCCCTCCAACCAGGACTGGAACAGAGTGTTACCTTCCCATCTATCTCTCCTATCCCTCCCTCCTATCCCTCCTATCCCTCCCTCCCTCCAACCAGGACTGGAACAGAGTGTTACCTTCCCATCTATCCCTCCTATCCCTCCCTCCTATCCCTCCTATCCCTCCCTCCTATCCCTCCTATCCCTCCCTCCCTCCAACCAGGACTGGAACAGAGTGTTACCTTCCCATCTATCCCTCCTATCCCTCCCTCCCTCCAACCAGGACTGGAACAGAGTGTTACCTTCCCATCTATCCCTCCTATCCCTCCCTCCTATCCCTCCTATCCCTCCCTCCCTCCAACCAGGACTGGAACAGAGTGTTACCTTCCCATCTATCCATCCTATCCCTCCCTCCCTCCAATCAGGCCTGGAACAGAGTGTTACCTTCCCATCTATCCCTCCTATCCCTCCCTCCCTCCAACCAGGACTGGAACAGAGTGTTACCTTCCCATCTATCCCTCCTATCCCTCCCTCCCTCCAATCAGGACTGGAACAGAGTGTTACCTTCCCATCTATCCCTCCTATCCCTCCCTCCCTCCAACCAGGACTGGAACAGAGTGTTACCTTCCCATCTATCCCTCCTATCCCTCCCTCCCTCCAATCAGGACTGGAACAGAGTGTTACCTTCCCATCTATCCCTCCTATCCCTCCCTCCCTCCAACCAGGACTGGAACAGAGTGTTACCTTCCCATCTATCCCTCCTATCCCTCCCTCCCTCCAATCAGGACTGGAACAGAGTGTTACCTTCCCATCTATCCCTCCTATCCCTCCCTCCTATCCCTCCTATCCCTCCCTCCCTCCAACCAGGACTGGAACAGAGTGTTACCTTCCCATCTATCCCTCCTACCCCTCCCTCCTATCCCTCCTATCCCTCCTATCCCTCCCTCCCTCCAATCAGGACTGGAACAGAGTGTTACCTTCCCATCTATCCCTCCTATCCCTCCCTCCTATCCCTCCTATCCCTCCCTCCCTCCAACCAGGACTGGAACAGAGTGTTACCTTCCCATCTATCCCTCCTATCCCTCCCTCCTATCCCTCCTATCCCTCCCTCCCTCCAACCAGGACTGGAACAGAGTGTTACCTTCCCATCTATCCCTCCTATCCCTCCTATCCCTCCCTCCCTCCAACCAGGACTGGAACAGAGTGTTACCTTCCCATGTATCCCTCCCTCCCTCCAACCAGGACTGGAACAGAGTGTTACCTTCCCATCTATCCCTCCTATCCCTCCTATCCCTCCCTCCCTCCAATCAGGACTGGAACAGAGTGTTACCTTCCCATCTATCCCTCCCTCCCTCCAACCAGGACTGGAACAGAGTGTTACCTTCCCATCTATCCCTCCTATCCCTCCTATCCCTCCCTCCCTCCAATCAGGACTGGAACAGAGTGTTACCTTCCCATCTATCCCTCCTATCCCTCCCTCCTATCCCTCCTATCCCTCCTATCCCTCCCTCCCTCCAACCAGGACTGGAACAGAGTGTTACCTTCCCATCTATCCCTCCTATCCCTCCCTCCCTCCAACCAGGACTGGAACAGAGTGTTACCTTCCCATCTATCCCTCCTATCCCTCCCTCCTATCCCTCCTATCCCTCCCTCCCTCCAACCAGGACTGGAACAGAGTGTTACCTTCCCATCTATCCATCCTATCCCTCCCTCCCTCCAATCAGGCCTGGAACAGAGTGTTACCTTCCCATCTATCCCTCCTATCCCTCCCTCCCTCCAACCAGGACTGGAACAGAGTGTTACCTTCCCATCTATCCCTCCTATCCCTCCCTCCCTCCAATCAGGACTGGAACAGAGTGTTACCTTCCCATCTATCCCTCCTATCCCTCCCTCCCTCCAACCAGGACTGGAACAGAGTGTTACCTTCCCATCTATCCCTCCTATCCCTCCCTCCCTCCAATCAGGACTGGAACAGAGTGTTACCTTCCCATCTATCCCTCCTATCCCTCCCTCCCTCCAACCAGGACTGGAACAGAGTGTTACCTTCCCATCTATCCCTCCTATCCCTCCCTCCCTCCAATCAGGACTGGAACAGAGTGTTACCTTCCCATCTATCCCTCCTATCCCTCCCTCCTATCCCTCCTATCCCTCCCTCCCTCCAACCAGGACTGGAACAGAGTGTTACCTTCCCATCTATCCCTCCTACCCCTCCCTCCTATCCCTCCTATCCCTCCTATCCCTCCCTCCCTCCAATCAGGACTGGAACAGAGTGTTACCTTCCCATCTATCCCTCCTATCCCTCCCTCCTATCCCTCCTATCCCTCCCTCCCTCCAACCAGGACTGGAACAGAGTGTTACCTTCCCATCTATCCCTCCTATCCCTCCCTCCTATCCCTCCTATCCCTCCCTCCCTCCAACCAGGACTGGAACAGAGTGTTACCTTCCCATCTATCCCTCCTATCCCTCCTATCCCTCCCTCCCTCCAACCAGGACTGGAACAGAGTGTTACCTTCCCATGTATCCCTCCCTCCCTCCAACCAGGACTGGAACAGAGTGTTACCTTCCCATCTATCCCTCCTATCCCTCCTATCCCTCCCTCCCTCCAATCAGGACTGGAACAGAGTGTTACCTTCCCATCTATCCCTCCCTCCCTCCAACCAGGACTGGAACAGAGTGTTACCTTCCCATCTATCCCTCCTATCCCTCCTATCCCTCCCTCCCTCCAATCAGGACTGGAACAGAGTGTTACCTTCCCATCTATCCCTCCTATCCCTCCCTCCTATCCCTCCTATCCCTCCTATCCCTCCCTCCCTCCAACCAGGACTGGAACAGAGTGTTACCTTCCCATCTATCCCTCCTATCCCTCCCTCCTATCCCTCCTATCCCTCCCTCCCTCAAACCAGGACTGGAACAGAGTGTTACCTACCCATATATCCCTCCTATCCCTCCCTCCTATCCCTCCTATCCCTCCTATCCCTCCCTCCCTCCGAACAGGACTGGAACAGAGTGTTACCTTCCCATCTATCCCTCCTATCCCTCCCCCCCTCCAATCAGGACTGGGACAGAGTGTTACCTTCCCATCTATCCCTCCTATCCCTCCCTCCTATCCCTCCTATCCCTCCCTCCCTCCAACCAGGACTGGAACAGAGTGTTACCTTCCCATCTATCCCTCCTATCCCTCCCTCCCTCCAATCAGGACTGGAACAGAGTGTTACCTTCCCATCTATCCCTCCTATCCCTCCCTCCTATCCCTCCTATCCCTCCCTCCTATCCCTCCTATCCCTCCCTCCCTCCAACCAGGACTGGAACAGAGTGTTACCTTCCCATCTATCCCTCCTATCCCTCCCTCCTATCCCTCCTATCCCTCCTATCCCTCCCTCCAACCAGGACTGGAACAGAGTGTTACCTTCCCATCTATCCCTCCTATCCCTCCCTCCCTCCAATCAGGACTGGAACAGAGTGTTACCTTCCCATCTATCCCTCCTATCCCTCCCCCTATCCCTCCTATCCCTCCCTCCCTCCAACCAGGACTGGAACAGAGTGTTACCTTCCCATCTATCCCTCCTATCCCTCCCTCCCTCCAATCAGGACTGGAACAGAGTGTTACCTTCCCATCTATCCCTCCTATCCCTCCCTCCTATCCCTCCTATCCCTCCTATCCCTCCCTCCAACCAGGACTGGAACAGAGTGTTACCTTCCCATCTATCCCTCCTATCCCTCCTATCCCTCCCTCCCTCCAACCAGGACTGGAACAGAGTGTTACCTTCCCATCTATCCCTCCTATCCCTCCCTCCTATCCCTCATATCCCTCCCTCCCTCCAACCAGGACTGGAACAGAGTGTTACCTTCCCATCTATCCCTCCTATCCCTCCCTCCCTCCAACCAGGACTGGAACAGAGTGTTACCTTCCCATCTATCCCTCCTATCCCTCCCTCCTATCCCTCCTATCCCTCCTATCCCTCCCTCCCTCCAACCAGGACTGGAACAGAGTGTTACCTTCCCATCTATCCCTCCTATCCCTCCCTCCTATCCCTCCTATCCCTCCCTCCCTCCAACCAGGACTGGAACAGAGTGTTACCTTCCCATCTATCCCTCCTATCCCTCCCTCCTATCCCTCCTATCCCTCCCTCCCTCCAACCAGGACTGGAACAGAGTGTTACCTTCCCATCTATCCCTCCTATCCCTCCCTCCTATCCCTCCTATCCCTCCCTCCAACCAGGACTGGAACAGAGTGTTGCCTTCCCATCTATCCCTCCTATCCCTCCTATCCCTCCCTCCCTCCAACCAGGACTGGAACAGAGTGTTACCTTCCCATCTATCCCTCCTATCCCTCCCTCCCTCCAATCAGGACTGGAACAGAGTGTTACCTTCCCATCTATCCCTCATATCCCTCCCTCCCTCCAATCAGGACTGGAACAGAGTGTTACCTTCCCATCTATCCCTCCTATCCCTCCCTCCTATCCCTCATATCCCTCCCTCCCTCCAACCAGGACTGGAACAGAGTGTTACCTTCCCATCTATCCCTCCTATCCCTCCCTCCCTCCAACCAGGACTGGAACAGAGTGTTACCTTCCCATCTATCCCTCCTATCCCTCCCTCCTATCCCTCCTATCCCTCCTATCCCTCCCTCCCTCCAACCAGGACTGGAACAGAGTGTTACCTTCCCATCTATCCCTCCTATCCCTCCCTCCTATCCCTCCTATCCCTCCTATCCCTCCCTCCCTCCAACCAGGACTGGAACAGAGTGTTACCTTCCCATCTATCCCTCCTATCCCTCCCTCCTATCCCTCCTATCCCTCCCTCCCTCCAACCAGGACTGGAACAGAGTGTTACCTTCCCATCTATCCCTCCTATCCCTCCCTCCTATCCCTCCTATCCCTCCCTCCAACCAGGACTGGAACAGAGTGTTGCCTTCCCATCTATCCCTCCTATCCCTCCTATCCCTCCCTCCCTCCAACCAGGACTGGAACAGAGTGTTACCTTCCCATCTATCCCTCCTATCCCTCCCTCCCTCCAATCAGGACTGGAACAGAGTGTTACCTTCCCATCTATCCCTCCTATCCCTCCTATCCCTCCCTCCCTCCAATCAGGACTGGAACAGAGTGTTACCTTCCCATCTATCCCTCCTATCCCTCCCTCCTATCCCTCCTATCCCTCCTATCCCTCCCTCCCTCCAACCAGGACTGGAACAGAGTGTTACCTTCCCATCTATCCCTCCTATCCCTCCCTCCTATCCCTCCTATCCCTCCTATCCCTCCCTCCCTTTAACCATGACTGGAACAGAGTGTTACCTTCCCATCTATCCCTCCTATCCCTCCCTCCCTCCAACCAGGACTGGAACAGAGTGTTACCTTCCCATCTATCCCTCCTATCCCTCCCTCCTATCCCTCCTTCCCTCCCTCCAACCAGGACTGGAACAGAGTGTTACCTTCCCATCTATCTCTCCTATCCCTCCCTCCTATCCCTCCTATCCCTCCCTCCCTCCAACCAGGACTGGAACAGAGTGTTACCTTCCCATCTATCCCTCCTATCCCTCCCTCCTATCCCTCCTATCCCTCCCTCCTATCCCTCCTATCCCTCCCTCCCTCCAACCAGGACTGGAACAGAGTGTTACCTTCCCATCTATCCCTCCTATCCCTCCCTCCCTCCAACCAGGACTGGAACAGAGTGTTACCTTCCCATCTATCCCTCCTATCCCTCCCTCCTATCCCTCCTATCCCTCCCTCCCTCCAACCAGGACTGGAACAGAGTGTTACCTTCCCATCTATCCATCCTATCCCTCCCTCCCTCCAATCAGGACTGGAACAGAGTGTTACCTTCCCATCTATCCCTCCTATCCCTCCCTCCCTCCAACCAGGACTGGAACAGAGTGTTACCTTCCCATCTATCCCTCCTATCCCTCCCTCCCTCCAATCAGGACTGGAACAGAGTGTTACCTTCCCATCTATCCCTCCTATCCCTCCCTCCCTCCAACCAGGACTGGAACAGAGTGTTACCTTCCCATCTATCCCTCCTATCCCTCCCTCCCTCCAATCAGGACTGGAACAGAGTGTTACCTTCCCATCTATCCCTCCTATCCCTCCCTCCCTCCAACCAGGACTGGAACAGAGTGTTACCTTCCCATCTATCCCTCCTATCCCTCCCTCCCTCCAATCAGGACTGGAACAGAGTGTTACCTTCCCATCTATCCCTCCTATCCCTCCCTCCTATCCCTCCTATCCCTCCCTCCCTCCAACCAGGACTGGAACAGAGTGTTACCTTCCCATCTATCCCTCCTACCCCTCCCTCCTATCCCTCCTATCCCTCCTATCCCTCCCTCCCTCCAATCAGGACTGGAACAGAGTGTTACCTTCCCATCTATCCCTCCTATCCCTCCCTCCTATCCCTCCCTCCTATCCCTCCTATCCCTCCCTCCCTCCAACCAGGACTGGAACAGAGTGTTACCTTCCCATCTATCCCTCCTATCCCTCCCTCCTATCCCTCCTATCCCTCCCTCCCTCCAACCAGGACTGGAACAGAGTGTTACCTTCCCATCTATCCCTCCTATCCCTCCTATCCCTCCCTCCCTCCAACCAGGACTGGAACAGAGTGTTACCTTCCCATCTATCCCTCCCTCCCTCCAACCAGGACTGGAACAGAGTGTTACCTTCCCATCTATCCCTCCTATCCCTCCTATCCCTCCCTCCCTCCAATCAGGACTGGAACAGAGTGTTACCTTCCCATCTATCCCTCCTATCCCTCCCTCCTATCCCTCCTATCCCTCCTATCCCTCCCTCCCTCCAACCAGGACTGGAACAGAGTGTTACCTTCCCATCTATCCCTCCTATCCCTCCCTCCTATCCCTCCTATCCCTCCCTCCCTCCAACCAGGACTGGAACAGAGTGTTACCTTCCCATCTATCCCTCCTATCCCTCCTATCCCTCCCTCCCTCCAACCAGGACTGGAACAGAGTGTTACCTTCCCATCAATCCCTCCTATCCCTCCCTCCTATCCCTCCTATCCCTCCTATCCCTCCCTCCCTCCAACCAGGACTGGAACAGAGTGTTACCTTCCCATCTATCCCTCCTATCCCTCCTATCCCTCCCTCCCTCCAATCAGGACTGGAACAGAGTGTTACCTTCCCATCTATCCCTCCTATCCCTCCTATCCCTCCCTCCCTCCAACCAGGACTGGAACAGAGTGTTACCTTCCCATCTATCCCTCATATCCCTCCTATCCCTCCCTCCCTCCAACCAGGACTGGAACAGAGTGTTACCTTCCCATCTATCCCTCCTATCCCTCCCTCCTATCCCTCCTATCCCTCCCTCCCTCCAACCAGGACTGGAACAGAGTGTTACCTTACCATCTATCCCTCCTATCCCTCCCTCCCTCCAATCAGGACTGGAACAGAGTGTTACCTTCCCATCTATCCCTCCTATCCCTCCCTCCCTCCAATCAGGACTGGAACAGAGTGTTACCTTCCCATCTATCCCTCCTATCCCTCCTATCCCTCCCTCCCTCCAACCAGGACTGGAACAGAGTGTTACCTTCCCATCTATCCCTCCTATCCCTCCTATCCCTCCCTCCCTCTAACCAGGACTGGAACAGAGTGTTACCTTCCCATCTATCCCTCCTATCCCTCCCTCCCTCCAACCAGGACTGGAACAGAGTGTTACCTTCCCATCTATCCCTCCTATCCCTCCCTCCCTCCAACCAGGACTGGAACAGAGTGTTACCTTCCCATCTATCCCTCCTATCCCTCCCTCCCTCCAATCAGGACTGGAACAGAGTGTTACCTTCCCATCTATCCCTCCTATCCCTCCCTCCTATCCCTCCTATCCCTCCTATCCCTCCCTCCCTCCAACCAGGACTGGAACAGAGTGTTACCTTCCCATCTATCCCTCCTATCCCTCCCTCCTATCCCTCCTATCCCTCCCTCCCTCCAATCAGGACTGGAACAGAGTGTTACCTTCCCATCTATCCCTCCTATCCCTCCCTCCCTCCAACCAGGACTGGAACAGAGTGTTACCTTCCCATCTATCCCTCCTATCCCTCCCTCCTATCCCTCCTATCCCTCCTATCCCTCCCTCCCTCCAAAATGGACTGGAACAGAATGTTACCTTCCCATCTATCCCTCCTATCCCTCCTATCCCTCCCTCCTTCCAACCAGGACTGGAACAGAGTGTTACCTTCCCATCTATCCCTCCTATCCCTCCTATCCCTCCCTCCCTCCAACCAGGACTGGAACAGAGTGTTACCTTCCCATCTATCCCTCCTATCCCTCCCTCCTATCCCTCCTATCCCTCCCTCCAACCAGGACTGGAACAGAGTGTTACCTTCCCATTTATCCCTCCTATCCCTCCCTCCTATCCCTCCTATCCCTCCTATCCCTCCCTCCCTCCAACCAGGACTGGAACAGAGTGTTACCTTCCCATCTATCCCTCCTATCCCTCCCTCCCTCCAATCAGGACTGGAACAGAGTGTTACCTTCCCATCTATCCCTCCTATCCCTCCTATCCCTCCCTCCCTCCAACCAGGACTGGAACAGAGTGTTACCTTCCCATCTATCCCTCCTATCCCTCCTATCCCTCCCTCCCTCCAACCAGGACTGGAAAAGAGTGTTACCTTCCCATCTATCCCTCCTATCCCTCCCTCCTATCCCTCCCTCCCTCCAACCAGGACTGGAACAGAGTGTTACCTTCCCATCTATCCCTCCTATCCCTCCCTCCCTCCAATCAGGACTGGAACAGAGTGTTACCTTCCCATCTATCCCTCCTATCCCTCCCTCCTATCCCTCCTATCCCTCCCTCCCTCCAACCAGGACTGGAACAGAGTGTTACCTTCCCATCTATCCCTCCTATCCCTCCCTCCTATCCCTCCTATCCCTCCTATCCCTCCCTCCAACCAGGACTGGAACAGAGTGTTACCTTCCCATCTATCCCTCCTATCCCTCCCTCCCTCCAATCAGGACTGGAACAGAGTGTTACCTTCCCATCTATCCCTCCTATCCCTCCCCCTATCCCTCCTATCCCTCCCTCCCTCCAACCAGGACTGGAACAGAGTGTTACCTTCCCATCTATCCCTCCTATCCATCCCTCCCTCCAATCAGGACTGGAACAGAGTGTTACCTTCCCATCTATCCCTCCTATCCCTCCCTCCTATCCCTCCTATCCCTCCCTCCAACCAGGACTGGAACAGAGTGTTACCTTCCCATCTATCCCTCCTATCCCTCCTATCCCTCCCTCCCTCCAACCAGGACTGGAACAGAGTGTTACCTTCCCATCTATCCCTCCTATCCCTCCCTCCTATCCCTCATATCCCTCCCTCCCTCCAACCAGGACTGGAACAGAGTGTTACCTTCCCATCTATCCCTCCTATCCCTCCTTCCCTCCAACCAGGACTGGAACAGAGTGTTACCTTCCCATCTATCCCTCCTATCCCTCCCTCCTATCCCTCCTATCCCTCCCTCCCTCCAACCAGGACTGGAACAGAGTGTTACCTTCCCATCTATCCCTCCTATCCCTCCCTCCTATCCCTCCTATCCCTCCTATCCCTCCCTCCCTCCAACCAGGACTGGAACAGAGTGTTACCTTCCCATCTATCCCTCCTATCCCTCCCTCCTATCCCTCCTATCCCTCCCTCCCTCCAACCAGGACTGGAACAGAGTGTTACCTTCCCATCTATCCCTCCTATCCCTCCCTCCTATCCCTCCTATCCCTCCCTCCAACCAGGACTGGAACAGAGTGTTGCCTTCCCATCTATCCCTCCTATCCCTCCTATCCCTCCCTCCCTCCAACCAGGACTGGAACAGAGTGTTACCTTCCCATCTATCCCTCCTATCCCTCCCTCCCTCCAATCAGGACTGGAACAGAGTGTTACCTTCCCATCTATCCCTCATATCCCTCCCTCCCTCCAATCAGGACTGGAACAGAGTGTTACCTTCCCATCTATCCCTCCTATCCCTCCCTCCTATCCCTCATATCCCTCCCTCCCTCCAACCAGGACTGGAACAGAGTGTTACCTTCCCATCTATCCCTCCTATCCCTCCCTCCCTCCAACCAGGACTGGAACAGAGTGTTACCTTCCCATCTATCCCTCCTATCCCTCCCTCCTATCCCTCCTATCCCTCCTATCCCTCCCTCCCTCCAACCAGGACTGGAACAGAGTGTTACCTTCCCATCTATCCCTCCTATCCCTCCCTCCTATCCCTCCTATCCCTCCTATCCCTCCCTCCCTCCAACCAGGACTGGAACAGAGTGTTACCTTCCCATCTATCCCTCCTATCCCTCCCTCCTATCCCTCCTATCCCTCCCTCCCTCCAACCAGGACTGGAACAGAGTGTTACCTTCCCATCTATCCCTCCTATCCCTCCCTCCTATCCCTCCTATCCCTCCCTCCAACCAGGACTGGAACAGAGTGTTGCCTTCCCATCTATCCCTCCTATCCCTCCTATCCCTCCCTCCCTCCAACCAGGACTGGAACAGAGTGTTACCTTCCCATCTATCCCTCCTATCCCTCCCTCCCTCCAATCAGGACTGGAACAGAGTGTTACCTTCCCATCTATCCCTCCTATCCCTCCTATCCCTCCCTCCCTCCAATCAGGACTGGAACAGAGTGTTACCTTCCCATCTATCCCTCCTATCCCTCCCTCCTATCCCTCCTATCCCTCCTATCCCTCCCTCCCTCCAACCAGGACTGGAACAGAGTGTTACCTTCCCATCTATCCCTCCTATCCCTCCCTCCTATCCCTCCTATCCCTCCTATCCCTCCCTCCCTTTAACCATGACTGGAACAGAGTGTTACCTTCCCATCTATCCCTCCTATCCCTCCCTCCCTCCAACCAGGACTGGAACAGAGTGTTACCTTCCCATCTATCCCTCCTATCCCTTCCTCCTATCCCTCCTTCCCTCCCTCCAACCAGGACTGGAACAGAGTGTTACCTTCCCATCTATCTCTCCTATCCCTCCCTCCTATCCCTCCTATCCCTCCCTCCCTCCAACCAGGACTGGAACAGAGTGTTACCTTCCCATCTATCCCTCCTATCCCTCCCTCCTATCCCTCCTATCCCTCCCTCCTATCCCTCCTATCCCTCCCTCCCTCCAACCAGGACTGGAACAGAGTGTTACCTTCCCATCTATCCCTCCTATCCCTCCCTCCCTCCAACCAGGACTGGAACAGAGTGTTACCTTCCCATCTATCCCTCCTATCCCTCCCTCCTATCCCTCCTATCCCTCCCTCCCTCCAACCAGGACTGGAACAGAGTGTTACCTTCCCATCTATCCATCCTATCCCTCCCTCCCTCCAATCAGGACTGGAACAGAGTGTTACCTTCCCATCTATCCCTCCTATCCCTCCCTCCCTCCAACCAGGACTGGAACAGAGTGTTACCTTCCCATCTATCCCTCCTATCCCTCCCTCCCTCCAATCAGGACTGGAACAGAGTGTTACCTTCCCATCTATCCCTCCTATCCCTCCCTCCCTCCAACCAGGACTGGAACAGAGTGTTACCTTCCCATCTATCCCTCCTATCCCTCCCTCCCTCCAATCAGGACTGGAACAGAGTGTTACCTTCCCATCTATCCCTCCTATCCCTCCCTCCCTCCAACCAGGACTGGAACAGAGTGTTACCTTCCCATCTATCCCTCCTATCCCTCCCTCCCTCCAATCAGGACTGGAACAGAGTGTTACCTTCCCATCTATCCCTCCTATCCCTCCCTCCTATCCCTCCTATCCCTCCCTCCCTCCAACCAGGACTGGAACAGAGTGTTACCTTCCCATCTATCCCTCCTACCCCTCCCTCCTATCCCTCCTATCCCTCCCTCCCTCCAATCAGGACTGGAACAGAGTGTTACCTTCCCATCTATCCCTCCTATCCCTCCCTCCTATCCCTCCTATCCCTCCCTCCCTCCAACCAGGACTGGAACAGAGTGTTACCTTCCCATCTATCCCTCCTATCCCTCCCTCCTATCCCTCCTATCCCTCCCTCCTATCCCTCCTATCCCTCCCTCCCTCCAACCAGGACTGGAACAGAGTGTTACCTTCCCATCTATCCCTCCTATCCCTCCCTCCTATCCCTCCTATCCCTCCTATCCCTCCCTCCAACCAGGACTGGAACAGAGTGTTACCTTCCCATCTATCCCTCCTATCCCTCCCTCCCTCCAATCAGGACTGGAACAGAGTGTTACCTTCCCATCTATCCCTCCTATCCCTCCCCCTATCCCTCCTATCCCTCCCTCCCTCCAACCAGGACTGGAACAGAGTGTTACCTTCCCATCTATCCCTCCTATCCCTCCCTCCCTCCAATCAGGACTGGAACAGAGTGTTACCTTCCCATCTATCCCTCCTATCCCTCCCTCCTATCCCTCCTATCCCTCCCTCCAACCAGGACTGGAACAGAGTGTTACCTTCCCATCTATCCCTCCTATCCCTCCTATCCCTCCCTCCCTCCAACCAGGACTGGAACAGAGTGTTACCTTCCCATCTATCCCTCCTATCCCTCCCCCCTATCCCTCATATCCCTCCCTCCCTCCAACCAGGACTGGAACAGAGTGTTACCTTCCCATCTATCCCTCCTATCCCTCCCTCCCTCCAACAGGACTGGAACAGAGTGTTACCTTCCCATCTATCCCTCCTATCCCTCCCTCCTATCCCTCCTATCCCTCCTATCCCTCCCTCCCTCCAACCAGGACTGGAACAGAGTGTTACCTTCCCATCTATCCCTCCTATCCCTCCCTCCTATCCCTCCTATCCCTCCTATCCCTCCCTCCCTCCAACCAGGACTGGAACAGAGTGTTACCTTCCCATCTATCCCTCCTATCCCTCCCTCCTATCCCTCCTATCCCTCCCTCCCTCCAACCAGGACTGGAACAGAGTGTTACCTTCCCATCTATCCCTCCTATCCCTCCCTCCTATCCCTCCCTCCAACCAGGACTGGAACAGAGTGTTGCCTTCCCATCTATCCCTCCTATCCCTCCTATCCCTCCCTCCCTCCAACCAGGACTGGAACAGAGTGTTACCTTCCCATCTATCCCTCCTATCCCTCCCTCCCTCCAATCAGGACTGGAACAGAGTGTTACCTTCCCATCTATCCCTCATATCCCTCCCTCCCTCCAATCAGGACTGGAACAGAGTGTTACCTTCCCATCTATCCCTCCTATCCCTCCCTCCTATCCCTCATATCCCTCCCTCCCTCCAACCAGGACTGGAACAGAGTGTTACCTTCCCATCTATCCCTCCTATCCCTCCCTCCCTCCAACCAGGACTGGAACAGAGTGTTACCTTCCCATCTATCCCTCCTATCCCTCCCTCCTATCCCTCCTATCCCTCCTATCCCTCCCTCCCTCCAACCAGGACTGGAACAGAGTGTTACCTTCCCATCTATCCCTCCTATCCCTCCCTCCTATCCCTCCTATCCCTCCTATCCCTCCCTCCCTCCAACCAGGACTGGAACAGAGTGTTACCTTCCCATCTATCCCTCCTATCCCTCCCTCCTATCCCTCCTATCCCTCCCTCCCTCCAACCAGGACTGGAACAGAGTGTTACCTTCCCATCTATCCCTCCTATCCCTCCCTCCTATCCCTCCTATCCCTCCCTCCAACCAGGACTGGAACAGAGTGTTGCCTTCCCATCTATCCCTCCTATCCCTCCTATCCCTCACTCCCTCCAACCAGGACTGGAACAGAGTGTTACCTTCCCATCTATCCCTCCTATCCCTCCCTCCCTCCAATCAGGACTGGAACAGAGTGTTACCTTCCCATCTATCCCTCCTATCCCTCCTATCCCTCCCTCCCTCCAATCAGGACTGGAACAGAGTGTTACCTTCCCATCTATCCCTCCTATCCCTCCCTCCTATCCCTCCTATCCCTCCTATCCCTCCCTCCCTCCAACCAGGACTGGAACAGAGTGTTACCTTCCCATCTATCCCTCCTATCCCTCCCTCCTATCCCTCCTATCCCTCCTATCCCTCCCTCCCTTTAACCATGACTGGAACAGAGTGTTACCTTCCCATCTATCCCTCCTATCCCTCCCTCCCTCCAACCAGGACTGGAACAGAGTGTTACCTTCCCATCTATCCCTCCTATCCCTCCCTCCTATCCCTCCTTCCCTCCCTCCAACCAGGACTGGAACAGAGTGTTACCTTCCCATCTATCTCTCCTATCCCTCCCTCCTATCCCTCCTATCCCTCCCTCCCTCCAACCAGGACTGGAACAGAGTGTTACCTTCCCATCTATCCCTCCTATCCCTCCCTCCTATCCCTCCTATCCCTCCCTCCTATCCCTCCTATCCCTCCCTCCCTCCAACCAGGACTGGAACAGAGTGTTACCTTCCCATCTATCCCTCCTATCCCTCCCTCCCTCCAACCAGGACTGGAACAGAGTGTTACCTTCCCATCTATCCCTCCTATCCCTCCCTCCTATCCCTCCTATCCCTCCCTCCCTCCAACCAGGACTGGAACAGAGTGTTACCTTCCCATCTATCCCTCCTATCCCTCCCTCCCTCCAATCAGGACTGGAACAGAGTGTTACCTTCCCATCTATCCCTCCTATCCCCCCCTCCCTCCAACCAGGACTGGAACAGAGTGTTACCTTCCCATCTATCCCTCCTATCCCTCCCTCCCTCCAATCAGGACTGGAACAGAGTGTTACCTTCCCATCTATCCCTCCTATCCCTCCCTCCCTCCAACCAGGACTGGAACAGAGTGTTACCTTCCCATCTATCCCTCCTATCCCTCCCTCCCTCCAATCAGGACTGGAACAGAGTGTTACCTTCCCATCTATCCCTCCTATCCCTCCCTCCTATCCCTCCTATCCCTCCCTCCCTCCAACCAGGACTGGAACAGAGTGTTACCTTCCCATCTATCCCTCCTACCCCTCCCTCCTATCCCTCCTATCCCTCCCTCCCTCCAATCAGGACTGGAACAGAGTGTTACCTTCCCATCTATCCCTCCTATCCCTCCCTCCTATCCCTCCTATCCCTCCCTCCCTCCAACCAGGACTGGAACAGAGTGTTACCTTCCCATCTATCCCTCCTATCCCTCCCTCCTATCCCTCCTATCCCTCCCTCCCTCCAACCAGGACTGGAACAGAGTGTTACCTTCCCATCTATCCCTCCTATCCCTCCTATCCCTCCCTCCCTCCAACCAGGACTGGAACAGAGTGTTACCTTCCCATCTATCCCTCCCTCCCTCCAACCAGGACTGGAACAGAGTGTTACCTTCCCATCTATCCCTCCTATCCCTCCTATCCCTCCCTCCCTCCAATCAGGACTGGAACAGAGTGTTACCTTCCCATCTATCCCTCCTATCCCTCCCTCCTATCCCTCCTATCCCTCCTATCCCTCCCTCCCTCCAACCAGGACTGGAACAGAGTGTTACCTTCCCATCTATCCCTCCTATCCCTCCCTCCTATCCCTCCTATCCCTCCCTCCCTCCAACCAGGACTGGAACAGAGTGTTACCTTCCCATCTATCCCTCCTATCCCTCCTATCCCTCCCTCCCTCCAACCAGGACTGGAACAGAGTGTTACCTTCCCATCAATCCCTCCTATCCCTCCCTCCTATCCCTCCTATCCCTCCTATCCCTCCCTCCCTCCAACCAGGACTGGAACAGAGTGTTACCTTCCCATCTATCCCTCCTATCCCTCCTATCCCTCCCTCCCTCCAATCAGGACTGGAACAGAGTGTTACCTTCCCATCTATCCCTCCTATCCCTCCTATCCCTCCCTCCCTCCAACCAGGACTGGAACAGAGTGTTACCTTCCCATCTATCCCTCATATCCCTCCTATCCCTCCCTCCCTCCAACCAGGACTGGAACAGAGTGTTACCTTCCCATCTATCCCTCCTATCCCTCCCTCCTATCCCTCCTATCCCTCCCTCCCTCCAACCAGGACTGGAACAGAGTGTTACCTTACCATCTATCCCTCCTATCCCTCCCTCCCTCCAATCAGGACTGGAACAGAGTGTTACCTTCCCATCTATCCCTCCTATCCCTCCCTCCCTCCAATCAGGACTGGAACAGAGTGTTACCTTCCCATCTATCCCTCCTATCCCTCCTATCCCTCCCTCCCTCCAACCAGGACTGGAACAGAGTGTTACCTTCCCATCTATCCCTCCTATCCCTCCTATCCCTCCCTCCCTCTAACCAGGACTGGAACAGAGTGTTACCTTCCCATCTATCCCTCCTATCCCTCCCTCCCTCCAACCAGGACTGGAACAGAGTGTTACCTTCCCATCTATCCCTCCTATCCCTCCCTCCCTCCAACCAGGACTGGAACAGAGTGTTACCTTCCCATCTATCCCTCCTATCCCTCCCTCCCTCCAATCAGGACTGGAACAGAGTGTTACCTTCCCATCTATCCCTCCTATCCCTCCCTCCTATCCCTCCTATCCCTCCCTCCCTCCAACCAGGACTGGAACAGAGTGTTACCTTCCCATCTATCCCTCCTATCCCTCCCTCCTATCCCTCCTATCCCTCCCTCCCTCCAATCAGGACTGGAACAGAGTGTTACCTTCCCATCTATCCCTCCTATCCCTCCCTCCCTCCAACCAGGACTGGAACAGAGTGTTACCTTCCCATCTATCCCTCCTATCCCTCCCTCCTATCCCTCCTATCCCTCCTATCCCTCCCTCCCTCCAAAATGGACTGGAACAGAATGTTACCTTCCCATCTATCCCTCCTATCCCTCCTATCCCTCCCTCCTTCCAACCAGGACTGGAACAGAGTGTTACCTTCCCATCTATCCCTCCTATCCCTCCTATCCCTCCCTCCCTCCAACCAGGACTGGAACAGAGTGTTACCTTCCCATCTATCCCTCCTATCCCTCCCTCCTATCCCTCCTATCCCTCCCTCCAACCAGGACTGGAACAGAGTGTTACCTTCCCATTTATCCCTCCTATCCCTCCCTCCTATCCCTCCTATCCCTCCTATCCCTCCCTCCCTCCAACCAGGACTGGAACAGAGTGTTACCTTCCCATCTATCCCTCCTATCCCTCCCTCCCTCCAATCAGGACTGGAACAGAGTGTTACCTTCCCATCTATCCCTCCTATCCCTCCTATCCCTCCCTCCCTCCAACCAGGACTGGAACAGAGTGTTACCTTCCCATCTATCCCTCCTATCCCTCCTATCCCTCCCTCCCTCCAACCAGGACTGGAAAAGAGTGTTACCTTCCCATCTATCCCTCCTATCCCTCCCTCCTATCCCTCCTATCCCTCCCTCCCTCCAACCAGGACTGGAACAGAGTGTTACCTTCCCATCTATCCCTCCTATCCCTCCCTCCCTCCAATCAGGACTGGAACAGAGTGTTACCTTCCCATCTATCCCTCCTATCCCTCCCTCCTATCCCTCCTATCCCTCCCTCCCTCCAACCAGGACTGGAACAGAGTGTTACCTTCCCATCTATCCCTCCTATCCCTCCCTCCTATCCCTCCTATCCCTCCCTCCCTCCAACCAGGACTGGAACAGAGTGTTACCTTCCCATCTATCCCTCCTATCCCTCCTATCCCTCCCTCCCTCCAACCAGGACTGGAACAGAGTGTTACCTTCCCATCTATCCCTCCTATCCCTCCCTCCCTCCAACCAGAACTGGAACAGAGTGTTACCTTCCCATCTATCCCTCCTATCCCTCCTATCCCTCCCTCCCTCCAATCAGGACTGGAACCGAGTGTTACCTTCCCATCTATCCCTCCTATCCCTCCCTCCTATCCCTCCTATCCCTCCTATCCATCCCTCCCTCCAACCAGGACTGGAACAGAGTGTTACCTTCCCATCTATCCCTCCTATCCCTCCCTCCTATCCCTCCTATCTCTCCCTCCCTCCAATCAGGACTGGAACAGAGTGTTACCTTCCCATCTATCCCTCCTATCCCTCCCTCCCTCCAACCAGGACTGGAACAGAGTGTTACCTTCCCATCTATCCCTCCTATCCCTCCCTCCTATCCCTCCTATCCCTCCTATCCCTCCCTCCCTCCAAAATGGACTGGAACAGAGTGTTACCTTCCCATCTATCCCTCCTATCCCTCCCTCCTATCCCTCCTATCCCTCCTATCCCTCCCTCCCTCCAAAATGGACTGGAACAGAATGTTACCTTCCCATCTATCCCTCCTATCCCTCCTATCCCTCCCTCCTTCCAACCAGGACTGGAACAGAGTGTTACCTTCCCATCTATCCCTCCTATCCCTCCTATCCCTCCCTCCCTCCAACCAGGACTGGAACAGAGTGTTACCTTCCCATCTATCCCTCCTATCCCTCCCTCCTATCCCTCCTATCCCTCCCTCCAACCAGGACTGGAACAGAGTGTTACCTTCCCATTTATCCCTCCTATCCCTCCCTCCTATCCCTCCTATCCCTCCTATCCCTCCCTCCCTCCAACCAGGACTGGAACAGAGTGTTACCTTCCCATCTATCCCTCCTATCCCTCCCTCCCTCCAATCAGGACTGGAACAGAGTGTTACCTTCCCATCTATCCCTCCTATCCCTCCTATCCCTCCCTCCCTCCAACCAGGACTGGAACAGAGTGTTACCTTCCCATCTATCCCTCCTATCCCTCCTATCCCTCCCTCCCTCCAACCAGGACTGGAAAAGAGTGTTACCTTCCCATCTATCCCTCCTATCCCTCCCTCCTATCCCTCCTATCCCTCCCTCCCTCCAACCAGGACTGGAACAGAGTGTTACCTTCCCATCTATCCCTCCTATCCCTCCCTCCCTCCAATCAGGACTGGAACAGAGTGTTACCTTCCCATCTATCCCTCCTATCCCTCCCTCCTATCCCTCCTATCCCTCCCTCCCTCCAACCAGGACTGGAACAGAGTGTTACCTTCCCATCTATCCCTCCTATCCCTCCCTCCTATCCCTCCTATCCCTCCCTCCCTCCAACCAGGACTGGAACAGAGTGTTACCTTCCCATCTATCCCTCCTATCCCTCCTATCCCTCCCTCCCTCCAACCAGGACTGGAACAGAGTGTTACCTTCCCATCTATCCCTCCTATCCCTCCCTCCCTCCAACCAGGACTGGAACAGAGTGTTACCTTCCCATCTATCCCTCCTATCCCTCCTATCCCTCCCTCCCTCCAATCAGGACTGGAACCGAGTGTTACCTTCCCATCTATCCCTCCTATCCCTCCCTCCTATCCCTCCTATCCCTCCTATCCATCCCTCCCTCCAACCAGGACTGGAACAGAGTGTTACCTTCCCATCTATCCCTCCTATCCCTCCCTCCTATCCCTCCTATCTCTCCCTCCCTCCAATCAGGACTGGAACAGAGTGTTACCTTCCCATCTATCCCTCCTATCCCTCCCTCCCTCCAACCAGGACTGGAACAGAGTGTTACCTTCCCATCTATCCCTCCTATCCCTCCCTCCTATCCCTCCTATCCCTCCTATCCCTCCCTCCCTCCAAAATGGACTGGAACAGAGTGTTACCTTCCCATCTTAAAACTACTCAAGAATCTGAATATGATTTAACTTACAGTATTTAAGTGGTGCATTTGGTTTGGTGATTGTACATAGATGGGAAGGTAACACTCTGTTCCAGTCCTGATTGGAGGGAGGGAGGGATAAGAGGGATAGGAGGGAGGGATAGGAGGGATAGATGGGAAGGTAACACTCTGTTCCAGTCCTGATTGGAGGGAGGGAGGGATAGGAGGGATAGGAGGGATAGGAGGGAGGGATAGGAGGGATAGATGGGAAGGTAACACTCTGTTCCAGTCTTGATTGGAGGGAGGGAGGGATAGGAGGGATAGATGGGAAGGTAACACTCTGTTCCAGTCCTGATTGGAGGGAGGGAGGGATAGGAGGGGTAGGAGGGAGGGATAGGAGGGATAGATGGGAAGGTAACACTCTGTTCCAATCAGGACTGGAACAGATCTGTAGCACCCAAGACTCATTCATACACCACATCACAGAAACTAAGGAAAGATTCCTGGCTAGGGGCTATCCAGTGACCCTTATGAACAAAACAGAGAAGAGGGCACTGAACATCAAACGTGAAAGCACACTAGAGGAGAGAACTCCACGTAAAAAGAGGGGGGAACATTTGCCCATGGCTCTGGTGACGGGGTATAACAGAGACAGCAGCAGGATCTATAATATCCTCCGTAAACACTGGAGACTCCTGGAGGATGTTCCAGGCCTTAAGGACTCGATTACACGAAACCCCAAAATCACCTACAGGCGTGGTCGTAGCTTGAGAAATATGCTCTGCCCGAGCTTGATCAGATCGCCAAACAATTCTAACTGGATGAGAGAGGGCCAACGGGGTTTCTACACATGTACCAAATGCTGTGTCTGTAAGATTGGAAAAAACAGAATGTGCACTTTCCAATTCAACAGTGAAAGGACATATGAGATCAGACACATCATAACATGTAGAACCACATTTGTCACATACATTTTAGGATGCCCTTGTAATATAATATATGTGGGCAGTACTAAAAGGGAACTTAGGATCCGAATTCAGGAACACCAAAGGGCAATAAACAACGGTGACTCCAGATACCCCCTTACATTCCATTTCCAAGAAAGACAACATAAGTCGAATGAACTATGGTTCTTTGGCATAGACCACATACCAGTGTCACCCCGAGGAGGAAACAGGGAACTTGCCCTGAGAAGGAATGAGGCCGGCTGGATTTGTAAACTCCGCTGTGTCGAGATGGGCCATAATAGCGAATCAGAGATGCACTATTTTCTCTAAATGCCCTCAGACCTTTTCTGTTCATTCTGGAGACACCTCTACCCTAACATCTCAAGAGGATTTAGGAGCACATATTTGGATATCATTATTCTGGGTACATCTCCCCTTTAGGATATATGTAAGAGTGATATGTCTGCACGCTCTCTTGCAGTGGTTGGTGTGTTTTTTTTAAAAACATGGATTGTTTCTATATTGTTAAAGAGCACCTCTCTTTACATGTTACATTCCCTGATCTTTATCTTGATTACTATTGAACCCCCATGCAATTTTTGCAACCTGATATTTACCCCCCCACCTATGTGGCGCTTATTATTTGGACCCCTATATTGATATTTCGCCCTTAAATTCAACCCCTTCCCCACTTTTTTTGACGTTCTATCACCTGTCCTTACAAGAACTTATTTCACCTCTCTTCTTGAGTGGGGTTCTCTTTCTTCCTTTACATGAGGTAGTAATTTTATTTTCATGCATGGATCTGAAGAGATATCGGGACTCGAATTTTCCCTATGCTGACCTTACTACATTAGTTATGCGGGGATGGGTCACGCCGATTAACCTGGTTTAGACCCTTCCGTCGTACATATGTATATGTTTTGTCACCAGGCAACATGTATTTTCACACATTGATAATGACGTTTTGACTCAGCATTTTCATGAATACACCGTTAAACACATGAGGAAGTAACCTTATCCTGATGGGTTGATCTGAAGAGATATTGGGTTTCGAACTTTCCCTATGCTGACCATACTACATTAGTTATGCGGGGATGGGTCACGCCGTTTATCTTAGTTTGGACCCATCCGTCGTATATATATTTTTGTTACCAGGCATCTCGCATTATCACACATTGATCATCACGTTTTTACTTAGCATTTTCATGGATACACCGCAACTTTTTGTATTAAGGGATATGGTCTGTTCCAGTTTGGACCCTGCCTAATTGAGGGGCCAAGGAGGGGCAATATAACACGGGCTATACTCTTACCCAAAGGGACCCGCGGGCCATTCCAAGATGGCGGCATGCATTTAGGGATTTTTTCCGTTGGGTCCACAGACCGTCTTTACTATGGAGATCACAACACGAGTGATTACCCATTTTTCTTTCCCCCTTCATCTCCACTCACACGTCTTTATTAACTGGCTACATCGCTTAGTTATAGTTGTTTATAATATCGCGCGCTGTGGTTTGCCTTAACGGGGTTTTTTTGCTAGTCTAGCCAACACACTGGGGGTACGTTCACTTTGTTTGACCTACGTTTTTTAACAATAAAAATCTCCCCGGTGGAGTGTGGATTTATGTTGAAATGATAATTTTATACATTTGCGTAACAAACAAATCACCATTCATTACGTTCCGATATCTTTAAGATGGCGCCCATGTTATTGGTGGCTTCTTTGCTATTTTCGTCGCCCGGCAACCTTTGAGTGGGATTTTGCATAACCAGGTGTGTTCACTTTTGCCCAATTACATGGCCTATATATATGGAACCCTCCCATTGGAGATCTAACGGCTACCTGATTGGATGGGTGGATGTTTGACCCTCCTCTGAAGACACGGATTCTGGTAAGCGCTCGTTTTTGCAGTAGATACTTTTTTATTTTCAATTACTGGATGCATGGTGGTTTAGGATTTATTTTTTCATTTTTCGCTTTACAAGTAACGTTCGGTGAACTCTTATCAGCTAAAATGGAGTAGACGTTTTTGAAATGAGTATACGAATAATTGTGTATTTGTGTAGCCATAGGCAACGACTTTCTCTTACACTTTACACTGTTTTAGCGTTTGATATAACCCCAGCACCTTAGCGCGCTTCTTTTAACATTATCAAGGTATGCATGAGCTTATAGGTGGTGTTTGTAGGTTCTCCCTGTTGTGCCCACATCGACTTTTTTGAACATTCCCGAAATGAGGCGCTATGTGTAGTTTGATATGAGGAAAACTTGGATTATAGATGTACTGACAAAGGTATCGTATACCATTCCAAGATGGCGGCCGCTATACTAGGACCGCTTTTTTTGCGTTAAATATCCCATAGATCGTATCATGATGGCGATCTCAGCATTGGGGATCTCCTTTTGTTGTTTTGCTACCTCTTCCCCTCTCCCCTCCCTCATTTAGAGCATATGCATCTTCACCAATTGATAAAACTTTTTATTTAATTATTATCTCTTGCATATTCATAATCATGGTCACGTTAGGATACATATATGTTGTCTGTCTTCCATCATAGGTATCTTCACTTATCTACATAAGCCTAACTGATTGGATGATACTTGACTTTGATCGATCCTCATTTTCTGATCCAAATTCGGATATGTGCTCTTCCATATATTAACTGGCTTTATCACCATGACATTGATTTTTCAGATGTGAAGTAAGTACTGTTTGCCTGAGTTACATGATTACACTTTGATTGTGCATCTTTCTATCGGGCATCTGATCTAATTATGGACGGACATATATTGTACTTGTTTCCTTAGATATATTGACGCTAAAACTCATCACCGGGGACATCGGCACTGGTGATGAAAACATAAGATCAAGAACTATCGATTGAGATACCTTTTACGTCACACTGATTAATTTCTCTTGGTGTGTATATATTTTATATTCTCGTCGTGCTTGCCTGGCCCTTTGGATATTTCAACATTTGGCTGTTTTTTCCTGCGTTATCTCTCCACTACCTCCCTATCCTTGCTCCCTCTCCTTTTTCAGACTTTTTTATACTCACTTCTGGTATTTTGTTTCATTCTCTTCCCTTGGTCATCTCTTCCATCGTATTGGCAGATAATTTATCCATACTGGGGTCGAGACATTTTGAGAGGAGTGCTCTTACACATAAAAAATGTTTCTTGACCATAAGCCCTACACAGATGATTATATGTATACTGATTCTATGCATTTCTCTTTATTATAAACTGTTGTTGCATATTGTAAACTTATAAATTTTCATATGTAATGGCTCATTCCTAGTATGTTATGTTTGTTTTGTGTGGGTTTAAATAACCTTTTTAAGAAAATATTTTTATATGTGCCTGGTAACACTTAGATGTTATCCTAAGCATTTTTGTAATGTCAACTTGTGTTTTTGTCTGTTTGTTAAAACAAAATTTTCAATACGTCTTTGTATATATCTGTTACAGCCCTGAAGAAGTCCTTTGGTGGACGAAACGCGTCGGCTGTTCCGGCTGTTCTGGAAAACTTTGACTTTTAAAGTGTAAAAATTATCGCAAAATAAAAGTGGATCTTTTGTAAAAACTTAAAACTACTCAAGAATCTGAATATGATTTAACTTACAGTATTTAAGTGGTGCATTTGGTTTGGTGATTGTACATGTATCTTCCAGTTTTTGGAACGACATTGTGCTGGCGGGTGTCTACCAAGTTTGCACACTGGCGGTGATTGAATTATATCACCATAACTGATATTGGGTAATTTTCAAAACCGGTGCTGTTCTAGAGGGCCACCGCTAGCCTTGTGTTTGGTTCTATATATCCCTCCTATCCCTCCTATCCCTCCCTCCCTCCAACCAGGACTGGAACAGAGTGTTACCTTCCCATCTATCCCTCCTATCCCTCCTATCCCTCCCTCCCTCCAACCAGGACTGGAACAGAGTGTTACCTTCCCATCTATCCCTCCTATCCCTCCCTCCTATCCCTCCTATCCCTCCCTCCAACCAGGACTGGAACAGAGTGTTACCTTCCCATTTATCCCTCCTATCCCTCCCTCCTATCCCTCCTATCCCTCCCTCCCTCCAACCAGGACTGGAACAGAGTGTTACCTTCCCATCTATCCCTCCTATCCCTCCCTCCCTCCAATCAGGACTGGAACAGAGTGTTACCTTCCCATCTATCCCTCCTATCCCTCCTATCCCTCCCTCCCTCCCTCCAACCAGGACTGGAACAGAGTGTTACCTTCCCATCTATCCCTCCTATCCCTCCTATCCCTCCCTCCCTCCAACCAGGACTGGAACAGAGTGTTACCTTCCCATCTATCCCTCCTATCCCTCCCTCCTATCCCTCCTATCCCTCCTATCCCTCCCTCCCTCCAACCAGGACTGGAACAGAGTGTTACCTTCCCATCTATCCCTCCTATCCCTCCCTCCCTCCAATCAGGACTGGAACAGAGTGTTACCTTCCCATCTATCCCTCCTATCCCTCCCTCATATCCCTCCTATCCCTCCCTCCCTCCAACCAGGACTGGAACAGAGTGTTACCTTCCCATCTATCCCTCCTATCCCTCCCTCCTATCCCTCCTATCCCTCCTATCCCTCCCTCCCTCCAACCAGGACTGGAACAGAGTGTTACCTTCCCATCTATCCCTCCTATCCCTCCCTCCCTCCAATCAGGACTGGAACAGAGTGTTACCTTCCCATCTATCCCTCCTATCCCTCCCTCCTATCCCTCCTATCCCTCCCTCCCTCCAACCAGGACTGGAACAGAGTGTTACCTTCCCATATATCCCTCCTATCCCTCCTATCCCTCCTATCCCTCCATCCCTCCAACCAGGACTGGAACAGAGTGTTACCTTCCCATCTATCCCTCCTATCCCTCCCTCCCTCCAATCAGGACTGGGACAGAGTGTTACCTTCCCATCTATCCCTCCTATCCCTCCCTCCTATCCCTCCTATCCCTCCCTCCCTCCAACCAGGACTGGAACAGAGTGTTACCTTCCCATCTATCCCTCCTATCCCTCCCTCCCTCCAATCAGGACTGGAACAGAGTGTTACCTTCCCATCTATCCCTCCTATCCCTCCCTCCTATCCCTCCTATCCCTCCCTCCAACCAGGACTGGAACAGAGTGTTACCTTCCCATCTATCCCTCCTATCCCTCCTATCCCTCCTATCCCTCCCTCCCTCCAACCAGGACTGGAACAGAGTGTTACCTTCCCATCTATCCCTCCTATCCCTCCCTCCCTCCAATCAGGACTGGAACAGAGTGTTACCTTCCCATCTATCCCTCCTATCCCTCCCTCCTATCCCTCCTATCCCTCCCTCCTATCCCTCCCTCCCTCCAACCAGGACTGGAACAGAGTGTTACCTTCCCATCTATCCCTCCTATCCCTCCCTCCTATCCCTCCTATCCCTCCCTCCCTCCAACCAGGACTGGAACAGAGTGTTACCTTCCCATCTATCCCTCCTATCCCTCCCTCCCTCCAATCAGGACTGGAACAGAGTGTTACCTTCCCATCTATCCCTCCTATCCCCCCCTCCCTCCAACCAGGACTGGAACAGAGTGTTACCTTCCCATCTATCCCTCCTATCCCTCCCTCCAATCAGGACTGGAACAGAGTGTTACCTTCCCATCTATCCCTCCTATCCCTCCTATCCCTCCCTCCCTCCAACCAGGACTGGAACAGAGTGTTACCTTCCCATCTATCCCTCCTATCCCTCCCTCCTATCCCTCCTATCCCTCCCTCCCTCCAACCAGGACTGGAACAGAGTGTTACCTTCCCATCTATCCCTCCTATCCCTCCCTCCCTCCAATCAGGACTGGAACAGAGTGTTACCTTCCCATCTATCCCTCCTATCCCTCCCTCCCTCCAACCAGGACTGGAACAGAGTGTTACCTTCCCATCTATCCCTCCTATCCCTCCCTCCCTCCAACCAGGACTGGAACAGAGTATTACCTTCCCATCTATCCCTCCTATCCCTCCTATCCCTCCCTCCCTCCAACCAGGACTGGAACAGAGTGTTACCTTCCCATCTATCCCTCCTATCCCTCCCTCCCTCAATCAGGACTGGAACAGCGTGTTACCTTCCCATCTATCCCTCCTATCCCTCCCCCCTATCCCTCCTATCCCTCCCTCCCTCCAACCAGGACTGGAACAGAGTATTACCTTCCCATCTATCCCTCCTATCCCTCCCTCCCTCCAATCAGGACTGGAACAGAGTGTTACCTTCCCATCTATCCCTCCTATCCCTCCCTCCTATCCCTCCTATCCCTCCCTCCAACCAGGACTGGAACAGAGTGTTACCTTCCCATCTATCCCTCCTATCCCTCCTATCCCTCCCTCTTTCCAACCAGGACTGGAACAGAGTGTTACCTTCCCATCTATCCCTCCTATCCCTCCCTCCTATCCCTCATATCCCTCCCTCCCTCCAACCAGGACTGGAACAGAGTGTTACCTCCCCATCTCTCCCTCCTATCCCTCCCTCCCTCCAACCAGGACTGGAACAGAGTGTTACCTTCCCATCTATCCCTCCTATCCCTCCCTCCTATCCCTCCTATCCCTCCTATCCCTCCCACCCTCCAACCAGGACTGGAACAGAGTGTTACCTTCCCATCTATCCCTCCTATCCCTCCCTCCTATCCCTCCTATCCCTCCTATCCCTCCCTCCCTCCAACCAGGACTGGAACAGAGTGTTACCTTCCCATCTATCCCTCCTATCCCTCCCTCCTATCCCTCCTATCCCTCCCTCCCTCCAACCAGGACTGGAACAGAGTGTTACCTTCCCATCTATCCCTCCTATCCCTCCCTCCTATCCCTCCTATCCCTCCCTCCAACCAGGACTGGAACAGAGTGTTGCCTTCCCATCTATCCCTCCTATCCCTCCTATCCCTCCCTCCCTCCAACCAGGACTGGAACAGAGTGTTACCTTCCCATCTATCCCTCCTATCCCTCCCTCCTATCCCTCCTATCCCTCCCTCCCTCCAACCAGGACTGGAACAGAGTGTTACCTTCCCATCTATCCCTCCTATCCCTCCCTCCTATCCCTCCTATCCCTCCCTCCAACCAGGACTGGAACAGAGTGTTGCCTTCCCATCTATCCCTCCTATCCCTCCTATCCCTCCCTCCCTCCAACCAGGACTGGAACAGAGTGTTACCTTCCCATCTATCCCTCCTATCCCTCCCTCCCTCCAATCAGGACTGGAACAGAGTGTTACCTTCCCATCTATCCCTCCTATCCCTCCCTCCCTCCAACCAGGACTGGAACAGTGTTACCTTCCCATCTATCCCTCCTATCCCTCCTATCCCTCCCTCCCTCCAATCAAGACTGGAACAGAGTGTTACCTTCCCATCTATCCCTCCTATCCCTCCCTCCCTCCAATCAGGACTGGAACAGAGTGTTACTTTCCCATCTATCCCTCCTATCCCTCCCTCCCTCCAATCAGGACTGGAACAGAGTGTTACCTTCCCATCTATCCCTCCTATCCCTCCCTCCTATCCCTCCCTCCAACCAGGACTGGAACAGAGTGTTACCTTCCCATCTATCCCTCCTATCCCTCCTATCCCTCCCTCCCTCCAACCAGGACTGGAACAGAGTGTTACCTTCCCATCTATCCCTCCTATCCCTCCCTCCCTCCAATCAGGACTGGAACAGAGTGTTACCTTCCCATCTATCCCTCCTATCCCTCCTATCCCTCCCTCCCTCCAACAAGGACTGGAACAGAGTGTTACCTTCCTATCTATCCCTCCTATCCCTCCTATCCCTCCCTCCCTCCAACCAGGACTGGAACAGAGTGTTACCTTCCCATCTATCCCTCCTATCCCTCCCTCCCTCCAATCAGGACTGGAACAGAGTGTTACCTTCCCATCTATCCCTCCTATCCCTCCCTCCTATCCCTCCTATCACTCCCTCCCTCCAACCAGGACTGGAACAGAGTGTTACCTTCCCATCTATCCCTCCTATCCCTCCCTCCTATCCCTCCTATCCCTCCCTCCCTCCAACCAGGACTGGAACAGAGTGTTACCTTCCCATCTATCCCTCCTATCCCTCCCTCCTATCCCTCCTATCCCTCCTTCCCTCCAACCAGGACTGGAACAGAGTGTTACCTTCCCATCTATCCCTCCTATCCCTCCCTCACTCCAATCAGGACTGGAACAGAGTGTTACCTTCCCATCTATCCCTCCTATCCCTCCTATCCCTCCCTCCCTCCAACCAGGACTGGAACAGAGTGTTACCTTCCCATCTATCCCTCCTATCCCTCCTATCCCTCCCTCCCTCCAACCAGGACTGGAACAGAGTGTTACCTTCCCATCTATCCCTCCTATCCCTCCCTCCCTCCAATCAGGACTGGAACAGAGTGTTACCTTCCCATCTATCCCTCCTATCCCTCCCTCCCTCCAACCAGGACTGGAACAGAGTGTTACCTTCCCATCTATCCCTCCTATCCCTCCCTCCTATCCCTCCTATCCCTCCTATCCCTCCCTCCCTCCAACCAGGACTGGAACAGAGTGTTACCTTCCCATCTATCCCTCCTATCCCTCCCTCCTATCTCTCCTATCCCTCCTATCCCTCCCTCCCTCCAACCAGTACTGGAACAGAGTGTTACCTTCCCATCTATCCCTCCTATCCCTCCTATCCCTCCCTCCCTCCAACCAGGACTGGAACAGAGTGTTGCCTTCCCATCTATCCCTCCTATCCCTCCCTCCTATCCCTCCTATCCCTCCCTCCAACCAGGACTGGAACAGAGTGTTACCTTCCCATCTATCCCTCCTATCCCTCCCTCCCTCCAACCAGGACTGGAACAGAGTGTTACCTTCCCATCTATCCCTCCTATCCCTCCCTCCCTCCAATCAGGACTGGAACAGAGTGTTACCTTCCCATCTATCCCTCCTATCCCTCCCTCCTATCCCTCCTATCCCTCCCTCCCTCCAACCAGGACTGGAACAGAGTGTTACCTTCCCATCTATCCCTCCTATCCCTCCCTCCCTCCAATCAGGACTGGAACAGAGTGTTACCTTCCCATCTATCCCTCCTATCCCTCCTATCCCTCCCTCCCTCCAACCAGGACTGGAACAGAGTGTTACCTTCCCATCTATCCCTCCTATCCCTCCTATCCCTCCCTCCCTCCAACCAGGACTGGAACAGAGTGTTACCTTCCCATCTATCCCTCCTATCCCTCCCTCCCTCCAATCAGGACTGGAACAGAGTGTTACCTTCCCATCTATCCCTCCTATCCCTCCCTCCCTCCAACCAGGACTGGAACAGAGTGTTACCTTCCCATCTATCCCTCCTATCCCTCCCTCCTATCCCTCCTGTCCCTCCCTCCCTCCAACCAGGACTGGAACAGAGTGTTACCTTCCCATCTATCCCTCCTATCCCTCCCTCCTATCCCTCCTATCCCTCCTATCCCTCCCTTCCTCCAACCAGTACTGGAACAGAGTGTTACCTTCCCATCTATCCCTCCTATCCCTCCTATCCCTCCCTCCCTCCAACCAGGACAGGAACAGAGTGTTACCTTCCCATCTATCCCTCCTATCCCTCCTATCCCTCCCTCCCTCCAACCAGGACTGGAACAGAGTGTTACCTTCCCATCTATCCCTCCTATCCCTCCCTCCCTCCAACCAGGACTGGAACAGAGTGTTACCTTCCCATCTATCCCTCCTATCCCTCCCTCCCTCCAATCAGGACTGGAACAGAGTGTTACCTTCCCATCTATCCCTCCTATCCCTCCCTCCTATCCCTCCTATCCCTCCCTCCCTCCAACCAGGACTGGAACAGAGTGTTACCTTCCCATCTATCCCTCCTATCCCTCCCTCCTATCCCTCCCTCCAACCAGGACTGGAACAGAGTGTTACCTTCCCATCTATCCCTCCTATCCCTCCAATCCCTCCCTCCTATCCCTCCTATCCCTCCTATCCCTCCCTCCCTCCAACCAGGACTGGAACAGAGTGTTACCTTCCCATCTATCCCTCCTATCCCTCCCTCCTATCCCTCCCTCCAACCAGGACTGGAACAGAGTGTTACCTTCCCATCTATCCCTCCTATCCCTCCCTCCAACCAGGACTGGAACAGAGTGTTACCTTCCCATCTATCCCTCCTATCCCTCCTATCCCTCCCTCCCTCCAACCAGGACTGGAACAGAGTATTACCTTCCCATCTATCCCTCCTATCCCTCCCTCCCTCCAACCAGGACTGGAACAGAGTGTTACCTTCCCATATATCCCTCCTATCCCTCCCTCCTATCCCTCCTATCCCTCCTATCCCTCCTATTCCTCCCTCCCTCCAATCAGGACTGGAACAGAGTGTTACCTTCCCATCTATCCCTCCTATCCCTCCTATATCTCCCTCCCTCCAACCAGGACTGGAACAGAGTGTTACCTTCCCATCTATCCCTCTTATCCCTCCCTCCCTCCAACCAGGACTGGAACAGAGTGTTACCTTCCCATCTATCCCTCCTATCCCTCCCTCCTATCCCTCCTATCCCTCCCTCCCTCCAACCAGGACTGGAACAGAGTGTTACCTTCCCATCTATCCCTCCTATCCCTCCCTCCCTCCAATCAGGACTGGAACAGAGTGTTACCTTCCCATCTATCCCTCCTATCCCTCCCTCCTATCCCTCCCTCCAACCAGGACTGGAACAGAGTGTTACCTTCCCATCTATCCCTCCTATCCCTCCCTCCCTCCAATCAGGACTGGAACAGAGTGTTACCTTCTCATCTATCCCTCCTATCCCTCCCTCCGACCAGGACTAGAACAGAGTGTTACCTTCCCATCTATCCCTCCTATCCCTCCCTCCCTCCAATCAGGACTGGAACAGAGTGTTACCTTCCCATCTATCCCTCCTATCCCTCCAACCAGGACTGGAACAGAGTGTTACCTTCCCATCTATCCCTCCTATCCCTCCCTCCTATCCCTCCCTCCAACCAGGACTGGAACAGAGTGTTACCTTCCCATCTATCCCTCCTATCCCTCCCTCCCTCCAATCAGGATTGGAACAGAGTGTTACCTTCCCATCTATCCCTCCTATCCCTCCCTCCAACCAGGACTAGAACAGAGTGTTACCTTCCCTCCTATCCCTCCTATCCCTCCCTCCCTCCAATCAGGACTGGAACAGAGTGTTACCTTCCCATCTATCCCTCCTATCCCTCCCTCCTATCCCTCCTATCCCTCCCTCCCTCCAACCAGGACTGGAACAGAGTGTTACCTTCCCATCTATCCCTCCTATCCCTCCCTCCAACCAGGACTGGAACAGAGTGTTACCTTCCCATCTATCCCTCCTATCCCTCCTATCCCTCCTATCCCTCCCTCCCTCCAACCAGGACTGGAACAGAGTATTACCTTCCCATCTATCCCTCCTATCCCTCCCTCCCTCCAACCAGGACTGGAACAGAGTGTTACCTTCCCATCTATCCATCCTATCCCTCCCTCCTATCCCTCCTATCCCTCCCTCCTATCACTCCTGTTCCTCCCTCCCTCCAATCAGGACTGGAACAGAGTGTTACCTTCCCATCTATCCCTCCTATCCCTCCTATCCCTCCCTCCCTCCAACCAGGACTGGAACAGAGTGTTACCTTCCCATCTATCCCTCCTATCCCTCCCTCCCTCCAACCAGGACTGGAACAGAGTGTTACCTTCCCATCTATCCCTCCTATCCCTCCTATCCCTCCCTCCCTCCAATCAGGACTGGAACAGAGTGTTACCTTCCCATCTATCCCTCCTATCCCTCCCTCCCTCCAATCAGGACTGGAACAGAGTGTTACCTTCCCATCTATCCCTCCTATCCCTCCCTCCTATCACTCCTATCCCTCCCTCCCTCCAGTCAGGACTGGAACAGAGTGTTACCTTCCCATCTATCCCTCCTATCCCTCCCTCCCTCCAATCAGGACTGGAACAGAGTGTTACCTTCTGTTAGAAATGAGGGGGCTCTGGTTGACGCAGGTGTGAACCCACAACAAGCAGGGACCCTTTACTTCTTGTCAGGGCGAAGGATGACTCCTCAGAATAACCCCTGCTCACCCTCTAGGTGCGTGGCGCGAGCAGTCTAGGCTAAGTCTCAGGCGTACACGGTTAAGCAAATGCAGTTACACATACAGTAAACCCCTTGCATGCACCACAAATGGACACCAATCCGGTAGTATATAAAAATAAGCTTTTATGTAGTTTCAGCAGAGTTAAATACAAGGCCCAGTAACGTTGACCTGATGGGGCCACAATTCGTAGGAATACGGTAAAGTTCTCTTTGTACGAAAAGTTCTTTAGGCGGGCACAAGGTGACTGTAGGCCTCAGCACCCTTCGGCTGAAGCGGCGACCGGGAAGCACACGGCAGATGACAGGGAAATCAGAACGTTGCGGACCCTGGATCCGATGTGAGTTCGTGGTCGGAGTTGTAAGTACAGTACCTTGTCTCTTGACGCAAAGGTGGGGGCGGGATTTCAGCGGCTCTTCGGCAGAAGAGCGAGGCGGCGTCCGGGGCTCCCACACTTTACGATGGGGGTCTGATCTTCAGGCTCACGACCAGAGCGGGTGTTGCAGGTGGCGGGTGAACAAAGCGGGGCAGCCGGGCACGCCGATGCGTCCGGGCCGTCCGAGGCTGGGAGATGCTCACAAACGCCGATTCCGGCGGGAGGGTGAAGGTGCACAGCGAGCCTCCAGCGAGCGAGGTGACAGGGCAGCCCAACACAGCGTAGGGGGAGCGGCTCCGATCGAGCGAGGCTCTTCCCAAGGCGGGGGCGGCTAAGCAGTCCTGGTCACGGCTCAGGGAGGGACTGCGGCACGAGGGTCACAGCTCCGGCGAGGGAAAGGACACCACGGTCTAGCAGCAGGCGAGTGAAGATCAGGTAGAGCCCAATGGTCCTGGGGCTCTGTTCAGGGGGCAAGCTCAGTTCCAAGCCCTTGGAGATCGTTTTGGAAAAGCACAAGTCTTGAAAATAAAAATAAAGCAAAGTCTTCAGCAACAGTTTCTCTTCTCCCCTTTGGCAGCAAGGTCACCACTGCAGGCCAATCCCCCAGGATAGGGACAGTCTTCCTCCTACAGCTTCCCCGGTGCCTTCTCCTCAGGCAGAGATTCTTCTTGGTCAAAAGCGGATCTAGTTTCTTAGGAGCAGGGCTCCTCCATTTATACCACAAATCTTTTGTTCTCCCAGGCCAGGGGGGCCCTTGCCTAGTTCAGTCCGGTTTCTGAGCACTTTGTTTACGTGATGCAGGCTTCTTCTTTCAGAGTGCAGGGCAGAGTCATCAGACGCTCCACAGGGGGTGGAGCCGGCATCGAGGTAGCGGAGCACTGTCCTATTCAGAGCCTAGGAGCACTCCTCCCACCCATCTACCTGTCGATCGTCCTATTCATACCAGGCTACCTAGCCCTGCCCATCTGGGTTCCCCCAGCCCTGTCACTCACGCCAGCCAGACATCAGATACACATCACGCAGAGGCGGCTGAGATGGTTAGGCAAGCAAAGGCCAACTTTCTAAAAAGTGACATTTGCAAACCCGGAATATTAAAATAAACCTTGCGAAAAGATGTACCTTATCATTCCGAGTTCAGGCATACTAAACTCGATCTCCTACCATGTTCCCTGGGTCGGTTAGGATCATAGGGTGTAATAATCCAGGCCGCCCATATTGGCCTATGGGAACAGGGTAGCCTTACAGTAGTGAACAGCAAAATGGCGGCCGTTCACTACCAGGACAGGCCACGCATCTAGGCTTGTCCTACCTCAGGCTCACAATGCACCCTGCCCGTGGGCCTACCAGAGGGGTGACTAATATGCAGCCAAGGGAAGGTTTCGGGGACCGGCAAGTGTGGGCACTTGTCGGTCGGCGTGTCAGTACCAGACTGCACGCAGGTTCTGCGGTGGCAGACCTTAGACATCTTTTACCGGCCGCTTCTGTGGGTGGCACAACCCGTGCTGCAAGCCCACCAGCGGTGTTTGCATTTACATGCCCTGGCGCTCCTGGCGCACTTTACTGGGGTCTGATAGTAAATCAAACAATCCAATCATGGAATCCAACCAACACATACAATTTACAAAGGGAGCACTCGCACCGCGACACTGGTTGGCAGTGGCACAGCGCGCTGAGCGGCCAACACCATAAAATCACATGAGGCACAGCGACAAAAAGAGGGAGGGAGACTCACGCCAAGGTGCCAGGTCTAACACGTGTCCCCTCCAGCTGAAAGGTGGGGAGAACTACCCTACCCCAGGGAGTTCCTCACCACTAAGGCGGAAAAATCTGGACAGACCGTCAGCATTGGCGTGATCTGTACCAGGGCGATGTTCCACCGTGAAATCCATCCCCTGTAGGGAAATGGACCACCTCAACAGCTTCGGATTCTCACCCCTCATATGCATCAACCATCTGAGGGGCCTGTGGTCCGTCTGAACCCGGAAGTGAGACCCAAACAAGTAGGGTCTTAGCTTCTTCAGCGCCCAGACCACAGCAAATGCCTCACGCTCAATAGCACTCCATCTCTGTTCCCGTGGAAGTAACCTCCTGCTAATAAAGGCTACGGGTTGATCTAGGCCCTCCTCATTAATCTGTGAAAGAACAGCCCCCACACCATGCTCTGAAGCGTCTGTCTGAACGATAAACTCTTTGGAGAAGTTGGGAGCCAAGAGCACGGGCGCCGTGCACATAGCAGTTTTCAAGGCCTCAAAAGCTCTCTGACAGGTGTCAGTCCAGATCACCTTCCTGGGCTGCTTCTTCGAAGTCAGCGCGGTCAAGGGGGCAACCATGTTGCCATACCCCTTGACAAACCTCCTGTAGTACCCGGTGAGACCTAGGAAGGCTCTCACCTCCGTCTGGGTTTTGGGCGCCTCCCAATTCAGGATGGTTTCTATCTTGGGCTGAAGGGGTGCCACCTGGCCACTCCCCACTTGGTGTCCCAAGTACACCACGGAACCCTGCCCGATCTGGCACTTACTCGCCTTGATCGTGAGGCCTGCCTTCCGCAGCGCCATCAACACTTCCCAGAGGTGTCGCAAGTGTTCCTCCCACGTGGAGCTGAACACGGCGATGTCATCCAGGTAGGCTGCACTGAACGAATCCAGCCCAGCCAACACCTGGTTGACCAATCTCTGGAAGGTGGCAGGGGCATTCTTCATCCCAAATGGCATAACCCGGAACTGGTAGTGCCCATCTGGGGTGGAAAATGCTGACCTCTCTTTGGCCCCCTCGGTCAAGGCGATCTGCCAATACCCAGACGTTAGATCAAACGTGCTGAGGTAGTTGGCAGCCCCTAGCCGATCGATGAGCTCATCAGCTCTGGGGATGGGGTGTGCGTCAGTCCTAGTGACTGAATTGAGTCCTCTGTAGTCCACACAGAACCGGAGTTCGGGTGTGGCTCCCGGCGCTGCAGCCTTTGGGACCAAGACCACGGGGCTGGCCCAAGGACTGCTAGAAGACTCAATGACCCCGAGTGCAAACATCTTGGAGACCTCCTCCTTGATGCATGTCCTCACCCTGTCAGTCACCCTGTAGGCCTTGTGCCGTACGGGAGGGCTATCCCCAGTGTCCACATCATGGACGCACCAATCAGTGACACCAGGGACCAGGGAAAACAGGTCAGAAAATTGTCCCAGCAACTGGCGACAATCACTCTGTTGCTCCGGGGTCAGGGTGGAAGAGAGGATGACACCATCCACTGACCCATCGTGCTCCTTGGCTGACAGGAGGTCCGGAAGAGGTTCTGTCTCCTCTTCCATCCCCGCATCTGTGGCCAAGAGCATGCCCACTTGGGACCTCTCCAAGTGGGGCTTGAGGCGGTTGACATGTAGGACCCGTAAGGGGTTCCTGGGAGTCTTCAGGTCCACCACGTAGGTAACAGGACTCTTTCGCTCCACCACCTCAAAGGGACCGGTCCACTTATCCTGGAGCGCACACGGCTCCACGGGGGCCAAGACCCATACTTTCTGCCCAGGCTGAAGCTCTACCAGAGTGGCATTCTGGTCGTACCACCGCTTCATCTCCTCCTGGCTGGCTTCCAGATTTGCCTCAGCAAGTTGCCTGAAACGCCTAGTCTGATTCCTGAAGGCCAGCATGTAGCTATATACATTCTGGGGAGGTTTCCTGGGAGATTGCTCCCAGCCTTCCTTGACCAGACTTAGAGGTCCTCTGACGGGGTGACCATACAGAAGCTCAAAGGGACTGAACCCCAGAGACTTTTGTGGCACCTCGCGGTAAGCGAAGAGAAGGCATGGTAAGAGGACGTCCCACTTGCGCCTCATGGGTCCTTCCAGGCCCATTATCATGCCTTTGAGGGTTCGGTTGAATCTCTCAACCAACCCGTTTCCTTGGGGGTGGTAAGGTGTGGTGAACTTGTAGGTTACACCACACTCTTGCCAAAGAGATTTCATGTACTTGGACATGAAATTGGTACCTCGGTCAGACACCACCTCTAGAGGGAACCCCACTCGGGAGAAAATTCCCATCAGTGCACGTCCCACCACGGGGGCCGTCACTGTCCTCAGAGGAATGGCTTCCGGGTACCGGGTGGCATGGTCCACCAGGACCAGGATGAACCTATTGCCCATCGCTGTCTTGGGGTCCAGTGGCCCTACAATGTCAATCCCCACTCGCTGGAACGGGGTACCGACCACAGGGAATGGCTGGAGTGGAGCCTTCTGCTTCCTCCCACTCTTTCCACTTGCCTGGCAAGTCTGGCATGTCCTGCAGTGAGTATCCGAACTCCTGCGCATTTGAGGCCAATAAAAGTGGGTGACAAGCCTTTCGAAGGTCTTGTCCTGCCCCAAATGCCCTGCCAATGGCACATCGTGAGCCAGCCCCAGTAGGAAGGCTCTGAAGTCCTGGGGTACCACCAGCGCACGGGCTGACCCAGGCTCAGCAACCTTAGGCTCTGTATACAGGAGGTCGTTCTCCCAGTAAATGAAATGCGATCCTGACTGATCACCTGCGGCCTGGGCTGCAGCCTGCTGCCGCATACCCACGAGAGAAGGGCACTCCTTCTGTGCCTTACAAAAGTCCTCCCTGGTGGGACCCCCTTCCTGCTGCCAATGGGTCAGCTCCGGTAGGTCTCCCAGTTCAGCTATCTGTTCCCCTGTAGGCTCCAGGGCATCCCCCTCAAGGTCTGCCTCCTCCTGGACCGTGGGAACTTCAGGGGCCGGCTTCCCGCGCCCCTTGCTCCTTCTCTCTGAGGCCTGTTCCTGGGCCTCCCTCTCAGGCTCCAGGATCTCTCGAGTACCTTTACTGGCTGCCATGGACCGTGTGGTGACACACGCCCAATCCGGCATACCCAACATCTCCAGGTGAGCGCTCCGCTCCACCTGAGCCCAAGGTGAGCTCTCCAAATCGTTCCCTAACAAACAGTCTACAGGCATGGCGGGCCTCACAGCTACCTGAAGAGTACCAGAGACCCCCCCCCACTCGAAGGGAACCTGAGCCACCTTGCAGTGTCTCTCTGTGTTGTCAGCGGCAACAACGGGATAGAATGCATTGGGGACCACCTGCTCCTGAGACACCAGGTGACACCTGACAGCTGTCACACTGGCTCCTGTGTCTCTAAGAGCTTCCACCCTATGGCCATTTATGGTCACCCACTGCCTGTACTTCTTAGTGTTCTCAGGCAGCTGGGTTGGAGGGACCACCTCACGGTCTCCTAGCGAGACCAGGGACATCTCTGCGGGACCCCACCCACCTTGGACATCCCTCTCCTCCCCCAAGGCTACACTAGTCACCTGCCGGGGTGGAGCACCAGTGGGTGCTGGTTTACCATACATCGGACACTTCACATCAGAGGCAAAATGCCCCAAATTGTTACACCTGTAACATCTTACGGGCCCCTTCTGAACAGGAGGACCTGTCGGGGCCCCGGTCGGTTTCGGGGGTGGGGGAGGCTGAGAACCCTTCCCTTGGTTCCCTTGGGGATTATTTTGGGGCCCTTTCTGGAACTGCTTCTGTTTACCCCTGTCCCCCCCACTCTTCTGCTGGGGACCCTGCCCACCTTTGGCGGAATCTCCCACGGTACCCTTGTGGACCCTGGTACTGACCCAGCGGTCCGCCTCCTCAGCAAGCTTCCTCGGGTTAGTCAGCTTACTATCGATCAGGTGCTGGCGCAGCTCAGGAAAACAATTACTGGACAAGTGCTCCCATGCCATTAGATCAAGAAGCCCTTGATAATCATTCACCTTACTACCCTTCACCCAACCATCCAGCGCTCTGCAAAAGAACGTCACATACTCCACATACGTACTATTGGGAATCTTAGTGCAACCCCTGAACCTCTGTCTATATAACTCAGGGGTCAACCCATACCTAGTCATCAATGCTTCCTTCATATGGGGATAAGAATTACGAACATCAACAGGTAAGTCTAGCAGTGTGTCCCGCCCCTCACTCAGGAACCTTCCCCACAACCCCGCTCCCCAATCTTTCTCAGGGACCCGGTGGGAAGACATGGCTACCTCGTAGGCTCTGAACCACTGCCCGATGTCGTCATTCCTGAAGAACTCCTTCACTACATCCTTAGGAATATAAACTCTTGGTTCCGCCGATCCTGGCGGTGTGCTGCCACCAGAGGGATTAAGCTCCAAACTTTTGGCTTTCAGCTCCAGCTCCCTCAGCTTCATGTCATGCTCTAATTGTAGTTTCTTTTCTTCCATGGCTAATCTTTGTTTTTCCATATCCATCTGCCCATGAAGTTTCGCCATTTCCACCTCGTGTGCCCGGGTTGCCGCCCTGTCCGCCAACTCCTCTGGCGACAGGCATCTGCCGAACTCATGGACACTTTCTGGTGGAACCACTTCCACCTGATTCTCTGGTGCCTTTGACTCATACCAGGCCCTCAGCGCCTTTACGAGTTGCTCCTTCTTTTTCAATCCAGTTTGGGCAATCCTGAACTTGGAGCAAAGACCTTTCAAGTCTTCATTGGTACGATCATGAAGTGCGCCTTCCTCCCAATCTATGTCTTCAAATCCAGAGATTACGGAAGCCGCCCTTCCGGCGGAAAGTGAACCAGGCATGGCTCTAACAACGGAGATTCTTGGCAAAACAAAAACAATGCTAGCCTTGTGGCTGTGTTACTGGTCTGCTCTCACTACGTGGCGATCAGTGATTCACTATACGCAAACCACAAATGCAAATCCGTAAATCCCACCGCTGCCACCAATGTTAGAAATGAGGGGGCTCTGGTTGACGCAGGTGTGAACCCACAACAAGCAGGGACCCTTTACTTCTTGTCAGGGCGAAGGATGACTCCTCAGAATAACCCCTGCTCACCCTCTAGGTGCGTGGCGCGAGCAGTCTAGGCTAAGTCTCAGGCGTACACGGTTAAGCAAATGCAGTTACACATACAGTAAACCCCTTGCATGCACCACAAATGGACACCAATCCGGTAGTATATAAAAATAAGCTTTTATGTAGTTTCAGCAGAGTTAAATACAAGGCCCAGTAACGTTGACCTGATGGGGCCACAATTCGTAGGAATACGGTAAAGTTCTCTTTGTACGAAAAGTTCTTTAGGCGGGCACAAGGTGACTGTAGGCCTCAGCACCCTTCGGCTGAAGCGGCGACCGGGAAGCACACGGCAGATGACAGGGAAATCAGAACGTTGCGGACCCTGGATCCGATGTGAGTTCGTGGTCGGAGTTGTAAGTACAGTACCTTGTCTCTTGACGCAAAGGTGGGGGCGGGATTTCAGCAGCTCTTCGGCAGAAGAGCGAGGCGGCGTCCGGGGCTCCCACACTTTACGATGGGGGTCTGATCTTCAGGCTCACGACCAGAGCGGGTGTTGCAGGTGGCGGGTGAACAAAGCGGGGCAGCCGGGCACGCCGATGCGTCCGGGCCGTCCGAGGCTGGGAGATGCTCACAAACGCCGATTCCGGCGGGAGGGTGAAGGTGCACAGCGAGCCTCCAGCGAGCGAGGTGACAGGGCAGCCCAACACAGCGTAGGGGGAGCGGCTCCGATCGAGCGAGGCTCTTCCCAAGGCGGGGGCGGCTAAGCAGTCCTGGTCACGGCTCAGGGAGGGACTGCGGCACGAGGGTCACAGCTCCGGCGAGGGAAAGGACACCACGGTCTAGCAGCAGGCGAGTGAAGATCAGGTAGAGCCCAATGGTCCTGGGGCTCTGTTCAGGGGGCAAGCTCAGTTCCAAGCCCTTGGAGATCGTTTTGGAAAAGCACAAGTCTTGAAAATAAAAATAAAGCAAAGTCTTCAGCAACAGTTTCTCTTCTCCCCTTTGGCAGCAAGGTCACCACTGCAGGCCAATCCCCCAGGATAGGGACAGTCTTCCTCCTACAGCTTCCCCGGTGCCTTCTCCTCAGGCAGAGATTCTTCTTGGTCAAAAGCGGATCTAGTTTCTTAGGAGCAGGGCTCCTCCATTTATACCACAAATCTTTTGTTCTCCCAGGCCAGGGGGGCCCTTGCCTAGTTCAGTCCGGTTTCTGAGCACTTTGTTTACGTGATGCAGGCTTCTTCTTTCAGAGTGCAGGGCAGAGTCATCAGACGCTCCACAGGGGGTGGAGCCGGCATCGAGGTAGCGGAGCACTGTCCTATTCAGAGCCTAGGAGCACTCCTCCCACCCATCTACCTGTCGATCGTCCTATTCATACCAGGCTACCTAGCCCTGCCCATCTGGGTTCCCCCAGCCCTGTCACTCACGCCAGCCAGACATCAGATACACATCACGCAGAGGCGGCTGAGATGGTTAGGCAAGCAAAGGCCAACTTTCTAAAAAGTGACATTTGCAAACCCGGAATATTAAAATAAACCTTGCGAAAAGATGTACCTTATCATTCCGAGTTCAGGCATACTAAACTCGATCTCCTACCATGTTCCCTGGGTCGGTTAGGATCATAGGGTGTAATAATCCAGGCCGCCCATATTGGCCTATGGGAACAGGGTAGCCTTACAGTAGTGAACAGCAAAATGGCGGCCGTTCACTACCAGGACAGGCCACGCATCTAGGCTTGTCCTACCTCAGGCTCACAATGCACCCTGCCCGTGGGCCTACCAGAGGGGTGACTAATATGCAGCCAAGGGAAGGTTTCGGGGACCGGCAAGTGTGGGCACTTGTCGGTCGGCGTGTCAGTACCAGACTGCACGCAGGTTCTGCGGTGGCAGACCTTAGACATCTTTTACCGGCCGCTTCTGTGGGTGGCACAACCCGTGCTGCAAGCCCACCAGCGGTGTTTGCATTTACATGCCCTGGCGCTCCTGGCGCACTTTACTGGGGTCTGATAGTAAATCAAACAATCCAATCATGGAATCCAACCAACACATACAATTTACAAAGGGAGCACTCGCACCGCGACACTGGTTGGCAGTGGCACAGCGCGCTGAGCGGCCAACACCATAAAATCACATGAGGCACAGCGACAAAAAGAGGGAGGGAGACTCACGCCAAGGTGCCAGGTCTAACACCTTCCCTTCTATCCCTCCTATCCCTCCCTCCTATCCCTCCTATCCCTCCCTCCCTCCCTCCAACAAGGACTGGAACAGAGTGTTACCTTCCCATCTATCCCTCCTATCCCTCCTATCCCTCCCTCCCTCCAACCAGGACTGGAACAGAGTGTTACCTTCCCATCTATCCCTCCTATCCCTCCCTCCTATCCCTCCTATCCCTCCCTCCCTCCAACCAGTACTGGAACAGAGTGTTACCTTCCCATCTATCCCTCCTATCCCTCCCTCCCTCCAATCAGGACTGGAACAGAGTGTTACCTTCCCATCTATCCCTCCTATCCCTCCTATCCCTCCAATCAGGACTGGAACAGAGTGTTACCTTCCCATCTATCCCTCCTATCCCTCCCTCCCTCCAACCAGGACTGGAACAGAGTGTTACCTTCCCATCTATCCCTCCTATCCCTCCTATCCCTCCCTCCCTCCAATCAGGACTGGAACAGAGTGTTACCTTCCCATCTATCCCTCCTATCCCTCCCTCCCTCCAACCAGGACTGGAACAGAGTGTTACCTTCCCATCTATCCCTCCTATCCCTCCCTCCTATCCCTCCTATCCCTCCCTCCCTCCAACCAGGACTGGAACAGAGTGTTACCTTCCCATCTATCCCTCCTATCCCTCCCTCCCTCCAATCAGGACTGGAACAGAGTATTACCTTCCCATCTATCCCTCCTATCCCTCCTATCCCTCCCTCCCTCCAACCAGGACTGGAACAGAGTGTCACCTTCCCATCTATCCCTCCTATCCCTCCCTCCCTCCAATCAGGACTAGAACAGAGTGTTACCTTCCCTCCTATCCCTCCTATCCCTCCCTCCCTCCAATCAGGACTGGAACAGAGTGTTACCTTCCCATCTATCCCTCCTATCCCTCCCTCCCTCCAATCAGGACTGGAACAGAGTGTTACCTTCCCATCTATCCCTCCTATCCCTCCTATCCCTCCCTCCCTCCAATCAGGACTGGAACAGAGTGTTACCTTCCCATCTATCCCTCCTATCCCTCCCTCCTATCCCTCCCTCCCTCCAACCAGGACTGGAACAGAGTGTTACCTTCCCATCTATCCCTCCTATCCCTCCCTCCCTCCAATCAGGACTGGAACAGAGTGTTACCTTCCCATCTATCCCTCCTATCCCTCCCTCCTATCCCTCCTATCCCTCCCTCCCTCCAACCAGGACTGGAACAGAGTGTTACCTTCCCATCTATCCCTCCTATCCCTCCCTCCCTCCAATCAGGACTGGAACAGAGTGTTACCTTCCCATCTATCCCTCCTATCCCTCCCTCCCTCCAATCAGGACTGGAACAGAGTGTTACCTTCCCATCTATCCCTCCTATCCCTCCCTCCTATCCCTCCCTCCTATCCCTCCTATCCCTCCTATCCCTCCCTCCCTCCAATCATGACTGGAACAGAGTGTTACCTTCCCATCTATCCCTCCTATCCCTCCCTCCTATCCCTCCTATCCCTCCCTCCCTCCAACCAGGACTGGAACAGAGTGTTACCTTCCCATCTATCCCTCCTATCCCTCCCTCCCTCCAATCAGGACTGGAACAGAGTGTTACCTTCCCTCCTATCCCTCCTATCCCTCCCTCCCTCCAATCAGGACTGGAACAGAGTGTTACCTTCCCATCTATCACTCCTATCCCTCCCTCCCTCCAATCAGGACTGGAACAGAGTGTTACCTTCCCATCTATCCCTCCTATCCCTCCCTCCTATCCCTCCTATCCCTCCCTCCCTCCAACCAGGACTGGAACCGAGTGTTACCTTCCCATCTATCCCTCCTATCCCTCCTATCCCTCCCTCCCTCCAACCAGGACTGGAACAGAGTGTTACCTTCCCATCTATCCCTCCTATCCCTCCCTCCCTCCAACCAGGACTGGAACAGAGTGTTACCTTCCCATCTATCCCTCCTATCCCTCCCTCCTATCCCTCCTATCCCTCCCTCCCTCCAATCAGGACTGGAACAGAGTGTTACCTTCCCATCTATCCCTCCTATCCCTCCCTCCTATCCCTCCTATCCCTCCCTCCCTCCAATCAGGACTGGAACAGAGTGTTACCTTCCCATCTATCCCTCCTATCCCTCCCTCCCTCCAATCAGGACTGGAACAGAGTGTTACCTTCCCATCTATCCCTCCTATCCCTCCCTCCCTCCAATCAGGACTGGAACAGAGTGTTACCTTCCCATCTATCCCTCCTATCCCTCCCTCCTATCCCTCCTATCCCTCCCTCCCTCCAATCAGGACTGGAACAGAGTGTTACCTTCCCATCTATCCCTCCTATCCCTCCCTCCTATCCCTCCTATCCCTCCCTCCCTCCAACCAGGACTGGAACAGAGTGTTACCTTCCCATCTATCCCTCCTATCCCTCCTATCCCTCCCTCCCTCCAACCAGGACTGGAACAGAGTGTTACCTTCCCATCTATCCCTCCTATCCCTCCCTCCCTCCAATCAGGACTGGAACAGAGTGTTACCTTCCCATCTATCCCTCCTATCCCTCCCTCCCTCCAACCAGGACTGGAACAGAGTGTTACCTTCCCATCTATCCCTCCTATCCCTCCCTCCCTCCAATCAGGACTGGGACAGAGTGTTACCTTCCCATCTATCCCTCCTATCCCTCCCTCCTATCCCTCCTATCCCTCCCTCCCTCCAACCAGGACTGGAACAGAGTGTTACCTTCCCATCTATCCCTCCTATCCCTCCCTCCAATCAGGACTGGAACAGAGTGTTACCTTCCCATCTATCCCTCCTATCCCTCCCTCCTATCCCTCCTATCCCTCCCTCCAACCAGGACTGGAACAGAGTGTTACCTTCCCATCTATCCCTCCTATCCCTCCCTCCTATCCCTCCTATCCCTCCTATCCCTCCCTCCCTCCAACCAGGACTGGAACAGAGTGTTACCTTCCCATCTATCCCTCCTATCCCTCCCTCCCTCCAATCAGGACTGGAACAGAGTGTTACCTTCCCATCTATCCCTCCTATCCCTCCCTCCTATCCCTCCTATCCCTCCCTCCCTCCAACCAGGACTGGAACAGAGTGTTACCTTCCCATCTATCCCTCCTATCCCTCCCTCCTATCCCTCCTATCCCTCCCTCCCTCCAACCAGGACTGGAACAGAGTGTTACCTTCCCATCTATCCCTCCTATCCCTCCCTCCCTCCCTCCCTCCAATCAGGACTGGAACAGAGTGTTACCTTCCCATCTATCCCTCCTATCCCCCCCTCCCTCCAACCAGGACTGGAACAGAGTGTTACCTTCCCTCCTATCCCTCCTATCCCTCCCTCCCTCCAATCAGGACTGGAACAGAGTGTTTCCTTCCCATCTATCACTCCTATCCCTCCCTCCCTCCAATCAGGACTGGAACAGAGTGTTACCTTCCCATCTATCCCTCCTATCCCTCCCTCCTATCCCTCCTATCCCTCCCTCCCTCCAACCAGGACTGGAACCGAGTGTTACCTTCCCATCTATCCCTCCTATCCCTCCTATCCCTCCCTCCCTCCAACCAGGACTGGAACAGAGTGTTACCTTCCCATCTATCCCTCCTATCCCTCCCTCCCTCCAACCAGGACTGGAACAGAGTGTTACCTTCCCATCTATCCCTCCTATCCCTCCCTCCTATCCCTCCTATCCCTCCCTCCCTCCAATCAGGACTGGAACAGAGTGTTACCTTCCCATCTATCCCTCCTATCCCTCCCTCCTATCCCTCCTATCCCTCCCTCCCTCCAATCAGGACTGGAACAGAGTGTTACCTTCCCATCTATCCCTCCTATCCCTCCCTCCCTCCAATCAGGACTGGAACAGAGTGTTACCTTCCCATCTATCCCTCCTATCCCTCCCTCCCTCCAATCAGGACTGGAACAGAGTGTTACCTTCCCATCTATCCCTCCTATCCCTCCCTCCTATCCCTCCTATCCCTCCCTCCCTCCAATCAGGACTGGAACAGAGTGTTACCTTCCCATCTTTCCCTCCTATCCCTCCCTCCTATCCCTCCTATCCCTCCCTCCCTCCAACCAGGACTGGAACAGAGTGTTACCTTCCCATCTATCCCTCCTATCCCTCCTATCCCTCCCTCCCTCCAACCAGGACTGGAACAGAGTGTTACCTTCCCATCTATCCCTCCTATCCCTCCTATCCCTCCCTCCCTCCAATCAGGACTGGAACAGAGTGTTACCTTCCCATCTATCCCTCCTATCCCTCCCTCCCTCCAACCAGGACTGGAACAGAGTGTTACCTTCCCATCTATCCCTCCTATCCCTCCCTCCCTCCAATCAGGACTGGGACAGAGTGTTACCTTCCCATCTATCCCTCCTATCCCTCCCTCCTATCCCTCCTATCCCTCCCTCCCTCCAACCAGGACTGGAACAGAGTGTTACCTTCCCATCTATCCCTCCTATCCCTCCCTCCAATCAGGACTGGAACAGAGTGTTACCTTCCCATCTATCCCTCCTATCCCTCCCTCCTATCCCTCCTATCCCTCCCTCCAACCAGGACTGGAACAGAGTGTTACCTTCCCATCTATCCCTCCTATCCCTCCCTCCTATCCCTCCTATCCCTCCTATCCCTCCCTCCCTCCAACCAGGACTGGAACAGAGTGTTACCTTCCCATCTATCCCTCCTATCCCTCCCTCCCTCCAATCAGGACTGGAACAGAGTGTTACCTTCCCATCTATCCCTCCTATCCCTCCCTCCTATCCCTCCTATCCCTCCCTCCCTCCAACCAGGACTGGAACAGAGTGTTACCTTCCCATCTATCCCTCCTATCCCTCCCTCCTATCCCTCCTATCCCTCCCTCCCTCCAACCAGGACTGGAACAGAGTGTTACCTTCCCATCTATCCCTCCTATCCCTCCCTCCCTCCCTCCCTCCAATCAGGACTGGAACAGAGTGTTACCTTCCCATCTATCCCTCCTATCCCCCCCTCCCTCCAACCAGGACTGGAACAGAGTGTTACCTTCCCATCTATCCCTCCTATCCCTCCCTCCAATCAGGACTGGAACAGAGTGTTACCTTCCCATCTATCCCTCCTATTCCTCCTATCCCTCCCTCCCTCCAACCAGGACTGGAACAGAGTGTTACCTTCCCATCTATCCCTCCTATCCCTCCCTCCTATCCCTCCTATCCCTCCCTCCCTCCAACCAGGACTGGAACAGAGTGTTACCTTCCCATCTATCCCTCCTATCCCTCCCTCCCTCCAATCAGGACTGGAACAGAGTGTTACCTTCCCATCTATCCCTCCTATCCCTCCCTCCCTCCAACCAGGACTGGAACAGAGTGTTACCTTCCCATCTATCCCTGCTATCCCTCCCTCCCTCCAACCAGGACTGGAACAGAGTGTTACCTTCCCATCTATCCCTCCTATCCCTCCTATCCCTCCCTCCCTCCAACCAGGACTGGAACAGAGTGTTACCTTCCCATCTATCCCTCCTATCCCTCCCTCCCTCCAATCAGGACTGGAACAGAGTGTTACCTTCCCATCTATCCCTCCTATCCCTCCCTCCTATCCCTCCTATCCCTCCCTCCCTCCAACCAGGACTGGAACAGAGTGTTACCTTCCCATCTATCCCTCCTATCCCTCCCTCCTATCCCTCCTATCCCTCCCTCCCTCCAACCAGGACTGGAACTGAGTGTTACCTTCCCATCTATCCCTCCTATCCCTCCCTCCCTCCAATCAGGACTGGAACAGAGTGTTACCTTCCCATCTATCCCTCCTATTCCTCCCCCCTATCCCTCCTATCCCTCCCTCCCTCCAACCAGGACTGGAACAGAGTGTTACCTTCCCATCTATCCCTCCTATCCCTCCCTCCCTCCAATCAGGACTGGAACAGAGTGTTACCTTCCCATCTATCCCTCCTATCCCTCCCTCCTATCCCTCCTATCCCTCCCTCCAACCAGGACTGGAACAGAGTGTTACCTTCCCATCTATCCCTCCTATCTCCCCTATCCCTCCCTCCCTCCAACCAGGACTGGAACAGAGTGTTACCTTCCCATCTATCCCTCCTATCCCTCCCTCCTATCCCTCATATCCCTCCCTCCCTCCAACCAGGACTGGAACAGAGTGTTACCTTCCCATCTATCCCTCCTATCCCTCCCTCCAACCAGGACTGGAACAGAGTGTTACCTTCCCATCTATCCCTCCTATCCCTCCCTCCTATCCCTCCTATCCCTCCTATCCCTCCCTCCCTCCAACCAGGACTGGAACAGAGTGTTACCTTCCCATCTATCCCTCCTATCCCTCCCTCCTATCCCTCCTATCCCTCCTATCCCTCCCTCCCTCCAACCAGGACTGGAACAGAGTGTTACCTTCCCATCTATCCCTCCTATCCCTCCCTCCCTCCAACCAGGACTGGAACAGAGTGTTACCTTCCCATCTATCCCTCCTATCCCTCCCTCCTATCCCTCCTATCCCTCCCTCCAACCAGGACTGGAACAGAGTGTTGCCTTCCCATCTATCCCTCCTATCCCTCCCTCCCTCCAACCAGGACTGGAACAGAGTGTTACCTTCCCATCTATCCCTCCTATCCCTCCCTCCCTCCAATCAGGACTGGAACAGAGTGTTACCTTCCCATCTATCCCTCCTATCCCTCCCTCCCTCCAATCAGGACTGGAACAGAGTCTTACCTTCCCATCTATCCCTCCTATCCCTCCTATCCCTCCCTCCCTCCAACCAGGACTGGAACAGAGTGTTATCTTCCCATCTATCCCTCCTACCCCTCCCTCCTATCCCTCCTATCCCTCCTATCCCTCCCTCCCTTTAACCAGGACTGGAACAGAGTGTTACCTTCCCATCTATCCCTCCTCTCCCTCCCTCCCTCCAACCAGGACTGGAACAGAGTGTTACCTTCCCATCTATCCCTCCTATCCCTCCCTCCTATCCCTCCTATCTCTCCCTCCAACCAGGACTGGAACAGAGTGTTACCTTCCCATCTATCCCTCCTATCCCTCCCTCCTATCCCTCCTATCCCTCCCTCCCTCCAACCAGGACTGGAACAGAGTGTTACCTTCCCATCTATCCCTCCTATCCCTCCCTCCTATCCCTCCCTCCTATCCCTCCTATCCCTCCCTCCCTCCAACCAGGACTGGAACAGAGTGTTACCTTCCCATCTATCCCTCCTATCCCTCCCTCCCTCCAACCAGGACTGGAACAGAGTGTTACCTTCCCATCTATCCCTCCTATCCCTCCTATCCCTCCCTCCTATCCCTCCTATCCCTCCCTCCCTCCAACCAGGACTGGAACAGAGTGTTACCTTCCCATCTATCCCTCCTATCCCTCCCTCCCTCCAATCAGGACTGGAACAGAGTGTTACCTTCCCATCTATCCCTCCTATCCCTCCCTCCCTCCAATCAGGACTGGAACAGAGTGTTACCTTCCCATCCATCCCTCCTATCCCTCCCTCCCTCCAACCAGGACTGGAACAGAGTGTTACCTTCCCATCTATCCCTCCTATCCCTCCCTCCCTCCAATCAGGACTGGAACAGAGTGTTACCTTCCCATCTATCCCTCCTATCCCTCCCTCCCTCCAACCAGGACTGGAACAGAGTGTTACCTTCCCATCTATCCCTCCTATCCCTCCCTCCCTCCAATCAGGACTGGAACAGAGTGTTACCTTCCCATCTATCCCTCCTATCCCTCCCTCCCTCCAACCAGGACTGGAACAGAGTGTTACCTTCCCATCTATCCCTCCTATCCCTCCCTCCCTCCAATCAGGACTGGAACAGAGTGTTACCTTCCCATCTATCCCTCCTATCCCTCCCTCCTATCCCTCTTATCCCTCCCTCCAACCAGGACTGGAACAGAGTGTTACTTTCCCATCTATCCCTCCTATCCCTCCCTCCTATCCCTCCTATCCCTCCTATCCCTCCCTCCCTCCAACCAGGACTGGAACAGAGTGTTACCTTCCCATCTATCCCTCCTATCCCTCCCTCCCTCTAATCAGGACTGGAACAGAGTGTTACCTTCCCATCTATCCCTCCTATCCCTCCCTCCTATCCCTCCTATCCCTCCCTCCAACCAGGACTGGAACAGAGTGTTACCTTCCCATCTATCCCTCCTATCCCTCCTATCCCTCCCTCCCTCCAACCAGGACTGGAACAGAGTGTTACCTTCCCATCTATCCCTCCTATCCCTCCCTCCTATCCCTCCTATCCCTCCCTCCCTCCAACCAGGACTGGAACAGAGTGTTACCTTCCCATCTATCCCTCCTATCCCTCCCTCCCTCCAATCAGGACTGGAACAGAGTGTTACCTTCCCATCTATCCCTCCTATCTCTCCCTCCTATCCCTCCTATCCCTCCCTCCCTCCAACCAGGACTGGAACAGAGTGTTACCTTCCCATCTATCCCTCCTATCCCTCCTATCCCTCCCTCCCTCCAACCAGGACTGGAACAGAGTGTTACCTTCCCATCTATCCCTCCTATCCCTCCCTCCTATCCCTCCTATCCCTCCTATCCCTCCCTCCCTCCAACCAGGACTGGAACAGAGTGTTACCTTCCCATCTATCCCTCCTATCCCTCCCTCCCTCCAATCAGGACTGGAACAGAGTGTTACCTTCCCATCTATCCCTCCTATCCCTCCCTCCTATCCCTCCCTCCCTCCAACCAGGACTGGAACAGAGTGTTACCTTCCCATCTATCCCTCCTATCCCTCCCTCCTATCCCTCCTATCCCTCCCTCCCTCCAACCAGGACTGGAACAGAGTGTTACCTTCCCATCTATCCCTCCTATCCCTCCTATCCCTCCCTCCCTCCAACCAGGACTGGAACAGAGTGTTACCTTCCCATCTATCCCTCCTATCCCTCCCTCCTATCCCTCCTATCCCTCCTATCCCTCCCTCCCTCCAACCAGGACTGGAACAGAGTGTTACCTTCCCATCTATCCCTCCTATCCCTCCCTCCCTCCAATCAGGACTGGAACAGAGTGTTACCTTCCCATCTATCCCTCCTATCCCTCCCTCCTATCCCTCCTATCCCTCCCTCCTATCCCTCCTATCCCTCCCTCCCTCCAACCAGGACTGGAACAGAGTGTTACCTTCCCATCTATCCCTCCTATCCCTCCCTCCCTCCAACCAGGACTGGAACAGAGTGTAACCTTCCCATCTATCCCTCCTATCCCTCCCACCCTCCAACCAGGACTGGAACAGAGTGTTACCTTCCCATCTATCCCTCCTATCCCTCCCTCCTATCCCTCCTATCCCTCCCTCCCTCCAACCAGGACTGGAACAGAGTGTTACCTTCCCATCTATCCCTCCTATCCCTCCCTCCCTCCAATCAGGACTGGAACAGAGTGTTACCTTCCCATCTATCCCTCCTATCCCTCCTATCCCTCCCTCCCTCCAATCAGGACTGGAACAGAGTGTTACCTTCCCATCTATCCCTCCTATCCCTCCTATCCCTCCCTCCCTCCAACCAGGACTGGAACAGAGTGTTACCTTCCCATCTATCCCTCCTATCCCTCCCTCCCTCCAACCAGGACTGGAACAGAGTGTTACCTTCCCATCTATCCCTCCTATCCCTCCCTCCTATCCCTCCTATCCCTCCTATCAGTCCCTCCCTCCAACCAGGACTGGAACAGAGTGTTACCTTCCCATCTATCCCTCCTATCCCTCCCTCCTATCCCTCCTATCCCTCCTATCCCTCCCTCCCTTTAACCAGGACTGGAACAGAGTGTTACCTTCCCATCTATCCCTCCTCTCCCTCCCTCCCTCCAACCAGGACTGGAACAGAGTGTTACCTTCCCATCTATCCCTCCTATCCCTCCCTCCTATCCCTCCTATCTCTCCCTCCAACCAGGACTGGAACAGAGTGTTACCTTCCCATCTATCCCTCCTATCCCTCCCTCCTATCCCTCCTATCCCTCCCTCCCTCCAACCAGGACTGGAACAGAGTGTTACCTTCCCATCTATCCCTCCTATCCCTCCCTCCTATCCCTCCCTCCTATCCCTCCTATCCCTCCCTCCCTCCAACCAGGACTGGAACAGAGTGTTACCTTCCCATCTATCCCTCCTATCCCTCCCTCCCTCCAACCAGGACTGGAACAGAGTGTTACCTTCCCATCTATCCCTCCTATCCCTCCTATCCCTCCCTCCTATCCCTCCTATCCCTCCCTCCCTCCAACCAGGACTGGAACAGAGTGTTACCTTCCCATCTATCCCTCCTATCCCTCCCTCCCTCCAATCAGGACTGGAACAGAGTGTTACCTTCCCATCTATCCCTCCTATCCCTCCCTCCCTCCAATCAGGACTGGAACAGAGTGTTACCTTCCCATCCATCCCTCCTATCCCTCCCTCCCTCCAACCAGGACTGGAACAGAGTGTTACCTTCCCATCTATCCCTCCTATCCCTCCCTCCCTCCAATCAGGACTGGAACAGAGTGTTACCTTCCCATCTATCCCTCCTATCCCTCCCTCCCTCCAACCAGGACTGGAACAGAGTGTTACCTTCCCATCTATCCCTCCTATCCCTCCCTCCCTCCAATCAGGACTGGAACAGAGTGTTACCTTCCCATCTATCCCTCCTATCCCTCCCTCCCTCCAACCAGGACTGGAACAGAGTGTTACCTTCCCATCTATCCCTCCTATCCCTCCCTCCCTCCAATCAGGACTGGAACAGAGTGTTACCTTCCCATCTATCCCTCCTATCCCTCCCTCCTATCCCTCTTATCCCTCCCTCCAACCAGGACTGGAACAGAGTGTTACTTTCCCATCTATCCCTCCTATCCCTCCCTCCTATCCCTCCTATCCCTCCTATCCCTCCTATCCCTCCCTCCCTCCAACCAGGACTGGAACAGAGTGTTACCTTCCCATCTATCCCTCCTATCCCTCCCTCCCTCTAATCAGGACTGGAACAGAGTGTTACCTTCCCATCTATCCCTCCTATCCCTCCCTCCTATCCCTCCTATCCCTCCCTCCAACCAGGACTGGAACAGAGTGTTACCTTCCCATCTATCCCTCCTATCCCTCCTATCCCTCCCTCCCTCCAACCAGGACTGGAACAGAGTGTTACCTTCCCATCTATCCCTCCTATCGGGGAACAACATTTACAACGCAACTTTTACAACGCACTACACTTACAACGCATTTTTTACAACGCAACATCCATTACAACGCATGCCATTACATAGCATGACACTACAACGCATTTTTAAAAACTACCTTTACAACGCATTCCATTACATCGCATACTACCTTTACAACGCATACCATTACAACGCATAATATTACACTACACTATCCAACACTTACCCTACTGTTGCACCCCCTGGAGTTAGAATAGTAATTTTTACCCCTATACTATCCAACACTTACCCTACTGTTGCACCCCCTGGAGTTAGAATAGTAATTTTTACCCCTATACTATCCAACACTTACCCTACTGTTGCACCCCCTGGAGTTAGAATAGTAATTTTTACCCCTATACTATCCAACACTTACCCTACTGTTGCACCCCCTGGAGTTAGAATAGTAATTTTTACCCCTATACTATCCAACACTTACCCTACTGTTGCACCCCCTGGAGTTAGAATAGTAATTTTTACCCCTATACTATCCAACACTTACCCTACTGTTGCACCCCCTGGAGTTAGAATAGCAATTTTTACCCCTATACTATCCAACACTTACCCTACTGTTGCACCCCCTGGAGTTAGAATAGTAATTTTTACCCCTATACTATCCAACACTTACCCTACTGTTGCACCCCCTGGAGTTAGAATAGTAATTTTTACCCCTATACTATCCAACACTTTCCCTACTGTTGCACCCCCTGGAGTTAGAATAGTAATTTTTACCCCTATACTATCCAACACTTACCTTACTGTTGCACCCCCTGGAGTTAGAAAAGTAATTTTTACCCCTATACTATCTAATACTTACCTTAAATGCAATTTAATATTATGCGTTGTAATGGTATGCGTTGTAAAGGTAGTATGCGATGTAATGGAATGCGTTGTAAAGGTCGTTTTTAAAAATGCGTTGTAGTGTCATGCTATGTAATGGAATGCGTTGTAATGGATGTTGCGTTGTAAAAAATGCGTTGTAAGTGCATGCGTTGTAAAAGTGTGCGTTGTAACGACATACATCCCCTCCTATCCCTCCCTCCTATCCCTCCTATCCCTCCTATCCCTCCCTCCCTCCAACCAGGACTGGAACAGAGTGTTACCTTCCCATCTATCCCTCCTATCCCTCCCTCCCTCCAATCAGGACTGGAACAGAGTGTTACCTTCCCATCTATCCCTCCTATCCCTCCCTCCTATCCCTCCCTCCCTCCAACCAGGACTGGAACAGAGTGTTACCTTCCCATCTATCCCTCCTATCCCTCCCTCCTATCCCTCCTATCCCTCCCTTCCTCCAACCAGGACTGGAACAGAGTGTTACCTTCCCATCTATCCCTCCTATCCCTCCTATCCCTCCCTCCCTCCAACCAGGACTGGAACAGAGTGTTACCTTCCCATCTATCCCTCCTATCCCTCCCTCCTATCCCTCCTATCCCTCCTATCCCTCCCTCCCTCCAACCAGGACTGGAACAGAGTGTTACCTTCCCATCTATCCCTCCTATCCCTCCCTCCCTCCAATCAGGACTGGAACAGAGTGTTACCTTCCCATCTATCCCTCCTATCCCTCCCTCCTATCCCTCCTATCCCTCCCTCCTATCCCTCCTATCCCTCCCTCCCTCCAACCAGGACTGGAACAGAGTGTTACCTTCCCATCTATCCCTCCTATCCCTCCCTCCCTCCAACCAGGACTGGAACAGAGTGTAACCTTCCCATCTATCCCTCCTATCCCTCCCTCCCTCCAACCAGGACTGGAACAGAGTGTTACCTTCCCATCTATCCCTCCTATCCCTCCCTCCTATCCCTCCTATCCCTCCCTCCCTCCAACCAGGACTGGAACAGAGTGTTACCTTCCCATCTATCCCTCCTATCCCTCCAATCAGGACTGGAACAGAGTGTTACCTTCCCATCTATCCCTCCTATCCCTCCTATCCCTCCCTCCCTCTAATCAGGACTGGAACAGAGTGTTACCTTCCCATCTATCCCTCCTATCCCTCCTATCCCTCCCTCCCTCCAACCAGGACTGGAACAGAGTGTTACCTTCCCATCTATCCCTCCTATCCCTCCCTCCCTCCAACCAGGACTGGAACAGAGTGTTACCTTCCCATCTATCCCTCCTATCCCTCCCTCCTATCCCTCCTATCCCTCCCTCCCTCCAACCAGGACTGGAACAGAGTGTTACCTTCCCATCTATCCCTCCTATCCCTCCTATCCCTCCAATCAGGACTGGAACAGAGTGTTACCTTCCCATCTATCCCTCCTATCCCTCCCTCCCTCCAACCAGGACTGGAACAGTGTTACCTTCCCATCTATCCCTCCTATCCCTCCTATCCCTCCCTCCCTCCAATCAAGACTGGAACAGAGTGTTACCTTCCCATCTATCCCTCCTATCCCTCCCTCCCTCCAATCAGGACTGGAACAGAGTGTTACCTTCCCATCTATCCCTCCTATCCCTCCCTCCCTCCAATCAGGACTGGAACAGAGTGTTACCTTCCCATCTATCCCTCCTATCCCTCCCTCCTATCCCTCCTATCCCTCCCTCCAACCAGGACTGGAACAGAGTGTTACCTTCCCATCTATCCCTCCTATCCCTCCTATCCCTCCCTCCCTCCAACCAGGACTGGAACAGAGTGTTACCTTCCCATCTATCCCTCCTATCCCTCCCTCCCTCCAATCAGGACTGGAACAGAGTGTTACCTTCCCATCTATCCCTCCTATCCCTCCTATCCCTCCCTCCCTCCAACAAGGACTGGAACATAGTGTTACCTTCCTATCTATCCCTCCTATCCCTCCTATCCCTCCCTCCCTCCAACCAGGACTGGAACAGAGTGTTACCTTCCCATCTATCCCTCCTATCCCTCCCTCCCTCCAATCAGGACTGGAACAGAGTGTTACCTTCCCATCTATCCCTCCTATCCCTCCCTCCTATCCCTCCTATCCCTCCCTCCCTCCAACCAGGACTGGAACAGAGTGTTACCTTCCCATCTATCCCTCCTATCCCTCCCTCCTATCCCTCCTATCCCTCCCTCCCTCCAACCAGGACTGGAACAGAGTGTTACCTTCCCATCTATCCCTCCTATCCCTCCCTCCTATCCGTCCTATCCCTCCCTCCCTCCAACCAGGACTGGAACAGAGTGTTACCTTCCCATCTATCCCTCCTATCCCTCCCTCCCTCCAATCAGGACTGGAACAGAGTGTTACCTTCCCATCTATCCCTCCTATCCCTCCTATCCCTCCCTCCCTCCAACCAGGACTGGAACAGAGTGTTACCTTCCCATCTATCCCTCCTATCCCTCCTATCCCTCCCTCCCTCCAACCAGGACTGGAACAGAGTGTTACCTTCCCATCTATCCCTCCTATCCCTCCCTCCCTCCAATCAGGACTGGAACAGAGTGTTACCTTCCCATCTATCCCTCCTATCCCTCCCTCCCTCCAACCAGGACTGGAACAGAGTGTTACCTTCCCATCTATCCCTCCTATCCCTCCCTCCTATCCCTCCTATCCCTCCTATCCCTCCCTCCCTCCAACCAGGACTGGAACAGAGTGTTACCTTCCCATCTATCCCTCCTATCCCTCCCTCCTATCCCTCCTATCCCTCCTATCCCTCCCTCCCTCCAACCAGGACTGGAACAGAGTGTTACCTTCCCATCTATCCCTCCTATCCCTCCTATCCCTCCCTCCCTCCAACCAGGACTGGAACAGAGTGTTACCTTCCCATCTATCCCTCCTATCCCTCCCTCCTATCCCTCCTATCCCTCCCTCCAACCGGGACTGGAACAGAGTGTTACCTTCCCATCTATCCCTTCTATCCCTCCTATCCCTCCAATCAGGACTGGAACAGAGTGTTACCTTCCCATCTATCCCTCCTATCCCTCCCTCCTATCCCTCCTATCCCTCCTATCCCTCCCTCCCTCCAACCAGGACTGGAACAGAGTGTTACCTGCCCATCTATCCCTCCTATCCCTCCCTCCTATCCCTCCCTCCAACCAGGACTGGAACAGAGTGTTACCTTCCCATCTATCCCTCCTATCCCTCCAATCCCTCCCTCCTATCCCTCCTATCCCTCCTATCCCTCCCTCCCTCCAACCAGGACTGGAACAGAGTGTTACCTTCCCATCTATCCCTCCTGTCCCTCCCTCCTATCCCTCCCTCCAACCAGGACTGGAACAGAGTGTTACCTTCCCATCTATCCCTCCTATCCCTCCCTCCTATCCCTCCTATCCCTCCTATTCCTCCCTCCCTCCAATCAGGACTGGAACAGAGTGTTACCTTCCCATCTATCCCTCCTATCCCTCCTATCCCTCCCTCCCTCCAACCAGGACTGGAACAGAGTGTTACCTTCCCATCTATCCCTCCTATCCCTCCCTCCCTCCAACCAGGACTGGAACAGAGTGTTACCTTCCCATCTATCCCTCCTATCCCTCCCTCCTATCCCTCCTATCCCTCCCTCCCTCCAACCAGGACTGGAACAGAGTGTTACCTTCCCATCTATCCCTCCTATCCCTCCCTCCCTCCAATCAGGACTGGAACAGAGTGTTACCTTCCCATCTATCCCTCCTATCCCTCCCTCCTATCCCTCCCTCCAACCAGGACTGGAACAGAGTGTTACCTTCCCATCTATCCCTCCTATCCCTCCCTCCCTCCAATCAGGACTGGAACAGAGTGTTACCTTCCCATCTATCCCTCCTATCCCTCCCTCCAACCAGGACTAGAACAGAGTGTTACCTTCCCATCTATCCCTCCTATCCCTCCCTCCCTCCAATCAGGACTGGAACAGAGTGTTACCTTCCCATCTATCCCTCCTATCCCTCCAACCAGGACTGGAACAGAGTGTTACCTTCCCATCTATCCCTCCTATCCCTCCCTCCTATCCCTCCCTCCAACCAGGACTGGAACAGAGTGTTACCTTCCCATCTATCCCTCCTATCCCTCCCTCCCTCCAATCAGGACTGGAACAGAGTGTTACCTTCCCATCTATCCCTCCTATCCCTCCCTCCAACCAGGACTAGAACAGAGTGTTACCTTCCCTCCTATCCCTCCTATCCCTCCCTCCCTCCACTCAGGACTGGAACAGAGTGTTACCTTCCCATCTATCCCTCCTATCCCTCCTATCCCTCCTATCCCTCCTATCCCTCCCTCCCTCCAACCAGGACTGGAACAGAGTGTTACCTTCCCATCTATCCCTCCTATCCCTCCCTCCCTCCAATCAGGACTGGAACAGAGTGTTACCTTCCCATCTATCCCTCCTATCCCTCCCTCCTATCCCTCCCTCCAACCAGGACTGGAACAGAGTGTTACCTTCCCATCTATCCCTCCTATCCCTCCCTCCAACCAGGACTGGAACAGAGTGTTACCTTCCCATCTATCCCTCCTATCCCTCCTATCCCTCCTATCCCTCCATCCCTCCAACCAGGACTGGAACAGAGTATTACCTTCCCATCTATCCCTCCTATCCCTCCCTCCCTCCAACCAGGACTGGAACAGAGTGTTACCTTCCCATCTATCCCTCCTATCCCTCCCTCCTATCCCTCCCTCCTATCCCTCCTATTCCTCCCTCCCTCCAATCAGGACTGGAACAGAGTGTTACCTTCCCATCTATCCCTCATATCCCTCCTATCCCTCCCTCCCTCCAACCAGGACTGGAACAGAGTGTTACCTTCCCATCTATCCCTCCTATCCCTCCCTCCCTCCAACCAGGACTGGAACAGAGTGTTACCTTCCCATCTATCCCTCCTATCCCTCCTATCCCTCCCTCCAATCAGGACTGGAACAGAGTGTTACCTTCCCATCTATCCCTCCTATCCCTCCCTCCCTCCAATCAGGACTGGAACAGAGTGTTACCTTCCCATCTATCCCTCCTATCCCTCCCTCCTATCCCTCCTATCCCTCCCTCCCTCCAATCAGGACTGGAACAGAGTGTTACCTTCCCATCTATCCCTCCTATCCCTCCCTCCCTCCAATCAGGACTGGAACAGAGTGTTACCTTCCCATCCATCCCTCCTATCCCTCCCTCCCTCCAACCAGGACTGGAACAGAGTGTTACCTTCCCATCTATCCCTCCTATCCCTCCCTCCCTCCAATCAGGACTGGAACAGAGTGTTACCTTCCCATCTATCCCTCCTATCCCTCCCTCCCTCCAACCAGGACTGGAACAGAGTGTTACCTTCCCATCTATCCCTCCTATCCCTCCCTCCCTCCAATCAGGACTGGAACAGAGTGTTACCTTCCCATCTATCCCTCCTATCCCTCCCTCCCTCCAACCAGGACTGGAACAGAGTGTTACCTTCCCATCTATCCCTCCTATCCCTCCCTCCCTCCAATCAGGACTGGAACAGAGTGTTACCTTCCCATCTATCCCTCCTATCCCTCCCTCCTATCCCTCTTATCCCTCCCTCCAACCAGGACTGGAACAGAGTGTTACTTTCCCATCTATCCCTCCTATCCCTCCCTCCTATCCCTCCTATCCCTCCTATCCCTCCCTCCCTCCAACCAGGATTGGAACAGAGTGTTACCTTCCCATCTATCCCTCCTATCCCTCCCTCCCTCTAATCAGGACTGGAACAGAGTGTTACCTTCCCATCTATCCCTCCTATCCCTCCCTCCTATCCCTCCTATCCCTCCCTCCAACCAGGACTGGAACAGAGTGTTACCTTCCCATCTATCCCTCCTATCCCTCCTATCCCTCCCTCCCTCCAACCAGGACTGGAACAGAGTCTTACCTTCCCATCTATCCCTCCTATCCCTCCTATCCCTCCCTCCCTCCAACCAGGACTGGAACAGAGTGTTACCTTCCCATCTATCCCTCCTATCCCTCCCTCCTATCCCTCCTATCCCTCCCTCCCTCCAACCAGTACTGGAACAGAGTGTTACCTTCCCATCTATCCCTCCTATCCCTCCCTCCCTCCAATCAGGACTGGAACAGAGTGTTACCTTCCCATCTATCCCTCCTATCCCTCCAATCAGGACTGGAACAGAGTGTTACCTTCCCATCTATCCCTCCTATCCCTCCCTCCCTCCAACCAGGACTGGAACAGAGTGTTACCTTCCCATCTATCCCTCCTATCCCTCCTATCCCTCCCTCCCTCCAATCAGGACTGGAACAGAGTGTTACCTTCCCATCTATCCCTCCTATCCCTCCCTCCCTCCAACCAGGACTGGAACAGAGTGTTACCTTCCCATCTATCCCTCCTATCCCTCCCTCCCTCCAATCAGGACTGGAACAGAGTGTTACCTTCCCATCTATCCCTCCTATCCCTCCCTCCTATCCCTCCTATCCCTCCCTCCCTCCAATCATGACTGGAACAGAGTGTTACCTTGCCATCTATCCCTCCTATCCCTCCCTCCTATCCCTCCTATCCCTCCCTCCCTCCAACCAGGACTGGAACAGAGTGTTACCTTCCCATCTATCCCTCCTATCCCTCCCTCCCTCCAATCAGGACTGGAACAGAGTGTTACCTTCCCTCCTATCCCTCCTATCCCTCCCTCCCTCCAATCAGGACTGGAACAGAGTGTTACCTTCCCATCTATCCCTCCTATCCCTCCCTCCCTCCAATCAGGACTGGAACAGAGTGTTACCTTCCCATCTATCCCTCCTATCCCTCCTATCCCTCCCTCCCTCCAATCAGGACTGGAACAGAGTGTTACCTTCCCTCCTATCCCTCCTATCCCTCCCTCCCTCCATTCAGGACTGGAACAGAGTGTTACCTTCCCATCTATCCCTCCTATCCCACCCTCCCTCCAATCAGGACTGGAACAGAGTGTCACCTTCCCATCTATCCCTCCTATCCCTCCCTCCTATCCCTCCTATCCCTCCCTCCCTCCAACCAGGACTGGAACAGAGTGTTACCTTCCCATCTATCCCTCCTATCCCTCCCTCCCTCCAATCAGGACTGGAACCGAGTGTTACCTTCCCATCTATCCCTCCTATCCCTCCCTCCTATCCCTCCCTCCAACCAGGACTGGAACAGAGTGTTACGTTCCCATCTATCCCTCCTATCCCTCCTATCCCTCCAACAAGGACTGGAACAGAGTGTTACCTTCCCATCTATCCCTCCTATCCCTCCCTCCCTCCAACCAGGACTGGAACAGAGTGTTACCTTCCCATCTATCCCTCCTATCCCTCCTATCCCTCCCTCCCTCCAATCAGGACTGGAACAGAGTGTTACCTTCCCATCTATCCCTCCTATCCCACCCTCCCTCCAATCAGGACTGGAACAGAGTGTTACCTTCCCATCTATCCCTCCTATCCCTCCCTCCTATCCCTCCTATCCCTCCCCCCCTCCAACCAGGACTGGAACAGAGTGTTACCTTCCCATCTATCCCTCCTATCCCTCCTATCCCTCCAATCAGGACTGGAACAGAGTGTTACCTTCCCATCTATCCCTCCTATCCCTCCCTCCCTCCAACCAGGACTGGAACAGAGTGTTACCTTCCCATCTATCCCTCCTATCCCTCCTATCCCTCCCTCCCTCCAATCAGGACTGGAACATAGTGTTACCTTCCCATCTATCCCTCCTATCCCTCCCTCCCTCCAACCAGGACTGGAACAGAGTGTTACCTTCCCATCTATCCCTCCTATCCCTCCCTCCCTCCAATCAGGACTGGAACAGAGTGTTACCTTCCCATCTATCCCTCCTATCCCTCCCTCCCTCCAATCAGGACTGGAACAGAGTGTTACCTTCCCATCTATCCCTCCTATCCCTCCCTCCTATCCCTCCTATCCCTCCTATCCCTCCCTCCCTCCAATCAGGACTGGAACAGAGTGTTACCTTCCCATCTATCCCTCCTATCCCTCCCTCCTATCCCTCCTATCCCTCCCTCCCTCCAACCAGGACTGGAACAGAGTGTCACCTTCCCATCTATCCCTCCTATCCCTCCCTCCCTCCAATCAGGACTGGAACAGAGTGTTACCTTCCCATCTATCCCTCCTATCCCTCCCTCCTATCCCTCCTATCCCTCCCTCCCTCCAACCAGGACTGGAACAGAGTGTTACCTTCCCATCTATCCCTCCTATCCCTCCCTCCCTCCAATCAGGACTGGAACAGAGTCTTACCTTCCCATCTATCCCTCCTATCCCTCCCTCCTATCCCTCCTATCCCTCCCTCCAACCAGGACTGGAACAGAGTGTTACCTTCCCATCTATCCCTCCTATCCCTCCTATCCCTCCCTCCCTCCAACCAGGACTGGAACAGAGTGTTACCTTCCCATCTATCCCTCCTATCCCTCCCTCCCTCCAATCAGGACTGGAACAGAGTGTTACCTTCCCATCTATCCCTCCTATCCCTCCCTCCTATCCCTCCTATCCCTCCCTCCCTCCAACAAGGACTGGAACAGAGTGTTACCTTCCCATCTATCCCTCCTATCCCTCCTATCCCTCCCTCCCTCCAACCAGGACTGGAACAGAGTGTTACCTTCCCATCTATCCCTCCTATCCCTCCCTCCCTCCAACCAGGACTGGAACAGAGTGTTACCTTCCCATCTATCCCTCCTATCCCTCCCTCCCTCAAATCAGGACTGGAACAGAGTGTTACCTTCCCATCTATCCCTCCTATCCCTCCCTCCTATCCCTCCTATCACTCCCTCCCTCCAACAAGGACTGGAACAGAGTGTTACCTTCCCATCTATCCCTCCTATCCCTCTATCCCTCCCTCCCTCCAACCAGGACTGGAACAGAGTGTTACCTTCCCATCTATACCTCCTATCCCTCCCTCCTATCCCTCCTATCCCTCCCTCCCTCCAACCAGTACTGGAACAGAGTGTTACCTTCCCATCTATCCCTCCTATCCCTCCCTCCCTCCAATCAGGACTGGAACAGAGTGTTACCTTCCCATCTATCCCTCCTATCCCTCCCTCCCTCCAACCAGGACTGGAACAGAGTGTTACCTTCCCATCTATCCCTCCTATCCCTCCTATCCCTCCCTCCCTCCAATCAGGACTGGAACAGAGTGTTACCTTCCCATCTATCCCTGCTATCCCTCCCTCCCTCCAACCAGGACTGGAACAGAGTGTTACCTTCCCATCTATCCCTCCTATCCCTCCTATCCCTCCCTCCCTCCAACAAGGACTGGAACAGAGTGTTACCTTCCCATCTATCCCTCCTATCCCTCCTATCCCTCCCTCCCTCCAATCAGGACTGGAACAGAGTGTTACCTTCCCATCTATCCCTCCTATCCCTCCCTCCTATCCCTCCTATCCCTCCCTCCCTCCAACCAGGACTGGAACAGAGTGTTACCTTCCCATCTATCCCTCCTTTCCCTCCCTCCTTTCCCTCCTATCCCTCCTATCCCTCCTATCCCTCCCTCCCTCCAATCAGGACTGGAACAGAGTGTTACCTTCCCATCTATCCCTCCTATCCCTCCCTCCCTCCAATCAGGACTGGAACAGAGTGTTACCTTCCCATCTATCCCTCCTATCCCTCCTATCCCTCCCTCCCTCCAACAAGGACTGGAACAGAGTGTTACCTTCCCATCTATCCCTCCTATCCCTCCTATCCCTTCCTCCCTCCAACCAGGACTGGAACAGAGTGTTACCTTCCCATCTATCCCTCCTATCCCTCCCTCCCTCCAACCAGGACTGGAACAGAGTGTTACCTTCCCATCTATCCCTCCTATCCCTCCTATCCCTCCCTCCCTCCAATCAGGACTGGAACAGAGTGTTACCTTCCCATCTATCCCTCCTATCCCTCCCTCCCTCCAATCAGGACTGGAACAGAGTGTTACCTTCCCATCTATCCCTCCTATCCCTCCCTCCTATCCCTCCTATCCCTCCTATCCCTCCCTCCCTCCAACCAGGACTGGAACAGAGTGTTACCTTCCCATCTATCCCTCCTATCCCTCCCTCCCTCCAACCAGGACTGGAACAGAGTGTTACCTTCCCATCTATCCCTCCTATCCCTCCCTCCCTCCAACAAGGACTGGAACAGAGTGTTACCTTCCCATCTATCCCTCCTATCCCTCCTATCCCTCCCTCCCTCCAACCAGGACTGGAACAGAGCGTTACCTTCCCATCTATCCCTCCTATCCCTCCCTCCTATCCCTCCCTCCCTCCAACCAGGACTGGAACAGAGTGTTACCTTCCCATCTATCCCTCCTATCCCTCCCTCCCTCCAACCAGGACTGGAACAGAGTGTTACCTTCCCATCTATCCCTCCTATCCCTCCCTCCTATCCCTCCTATCCCTCCCTCCCTCCAACCAGGACTGGAACAGAGTGTTACCTTCCCATCTATCCCTCCTATCCCTCCTATCCCTCCCTCCCTCCAATCAGGACTGGAACAGAGTGTTACCTTCCCTCCTATCCCTCCTATCCCTCCCTCCCTCCAATCAGGACTGGAACAGAGTGTTACCTTCCCATCTATCCCTCCTATCCCTCCCTCCCTCCAATCAGGACTGGAACAGAGTGTTACCTTCCCATCTATCCCTCCTATCCCTCCTATCCCTCCCTCCCTCCAATCAGGACTGGAACAGAGTGTTACCTTCCCTCCTATCCCTCCTATCCCTCCCTCCCTCCAATCAGGACTGGAACAGAGTGTTACCTTCCCATCTATCCCTCCTATCCCACCCTCCCTCCAATCAGGACTGGAACAGAGTGTTACCTTACCATCTATCCCTCCTATCCCTCCCTCCTATCCCTCCTATCCCTCCCTCCCTCCAACCAGGACTGGAACAGAGTGTTACCTTCCCATCTATCCCTCCTATCCCTACCTCCCTCCAATCAGGACTGGAACAGAGTGTTACCTTCCCATCTATCCCTCCTATCCCTCCCTCCTATCCCTCCTATCCCTCCCTCCAACCAGGACTGGAACAGAGTGTTACGTTCCCATCTATCCCTCCTATCCCTCCAACCAGGACTGGAACAGAGTGTTACCTTCCCATCTATCCCTCCTATCCCTCCCTCCCTCCAACCAGGACTGGAACAGAGTGTTACCTTCCCATCTATCCCTCCTATCCCTCCTATCCCTCCCTCCCTCCAATCAGGACTGGAACAGAGTGTTACCTTCCCATCTATCCCTCCTATCCCTCCCTCCCTCCAACCAGGACTGGAACAGAGTGTTACCTTCCCATCTATCCCTCCTATCCCTCCTATCCCTCCCTCCTATCCCTCCTATCCCTCCCTCCCTCCAACCAGGACTGGAACAGAGTGTTACCTTCCCATCTATCCCTCCTATCCCTCCCTCCCTCCAATCAGGACTGGAACAGAGTGTTACCTTCCCATCTATCCCTCCTATCCCTCCCTCCCTCCAATCAGGACTGGAACAGAGTGTTACCTTCCCATCCATCCCTCCTATCCCTCCCTCCCCCAACCAGGACTGGAACAGAGTGTTACCTTCCCATCTATCCCTCCTATCCCTCCCTCCCTCCAATCAGGACTGGAACAGAGTGTTACCTTCCCATCTATCCCTCCTATCCCTCCCTCCCTCCAATCAGGACTGGAACAGAGTGTTACCTTCCCATCTATCCCTCCTATCCCTCCCTCCCTCCAACCAGGACTGGAACAGAGTGTTACCTTCCCATCTATCCCTCCTATCCCTCCCTCCCTCCAATCAGGACTGGAACAGAGTGTTACCTTCCCATCTATCCCTCCTATCCCTCCCTCCTATCCCTCTTATCCCTCCCTCCAACCAGGACTGGAACAGAGTGTTACTTTCCCATCTATCCCTCCTATCCCTCCCTCCTATCCCTCCTATCCCTCCTATCCCTCCCTCCCTCCAACCAGGACTGGAACAGAGTGTTACCTTCCCATCTATCCCTCCCTCCCTCTAATCAGGACTGGAACAGAGTGTTACCTTCCCATCTATCCCTCCTATCCCTCCCTCCTATCCCTCCTATCCCTCCCTCCAACCAGGACTGGAACAGAGTGTTACCTTCCCATCTATCCCTCCTATCCCTCCTATCCCTCCCTCCCTCCAACCAGGACTGGAACAGAGTGTTACCTTCCCATCTATCCCTCCTATCCCTCCCTCCTATCCCTCCTATCCCTCCTATCCCTCCCTCCCTCCAACCAGGACTGGAACAGAGTGTTACCTTCCCATGTATCCCTCCTATCCCTCCCTCCCTCCAATCAGGACTGGAACAGAGTGTTACCTTCCCATCTATCCCTCCTATCCCTCCCTCCTATCCCTCCCTCCCTCCAACCAGGACTGGAACAGAGTGTTACCTTCCCATCTATCCCTCCTATCCCTCCCTCCTATCCCTCCTATCCCTCCCTCCCTCCAACCAGGACTGGAACAGAGTGTTACCTTCCCATCTATCCCTCCTATCCCTCCTATCCCTCCCTCCCTCCAACCAGGACTGGAACAGAGTGTTACCTTCCCATCTATCCCTCCTATCCCTCCCTCCTATCCCTCCTATCCCTCCTATCCCTCCCTCCCTCCAACCAGGACTGGAACAGAGTGTTACCTTCCCATCTATCCCTCCTATCCCTCCCTCCCTCCAATCAGGACTGGAACAGAGTGTTACCTTCCCATCTATCCCTCCTATCCCTCCCTCCTATCCCTCCTATCCCTCCCTCCTATCCCTCCTATCCCTCCCTCCCTCCAACCAGGACTGGAACAGAGTGTTACCTTCCCATCTATCCCTCCTATCCCTCCCTCCCTCCAACCAGGACTGGAACAGAGTGTAACCTTCCCATCTATCCCTCCTATCCCTCCCTCCCTCCAACCAGGACTGGAACAGAGTGTTACCTTCCCATCTATCCCTCCTATCCCTCCCTCCTATCCCTCCTATCCCTCCCTCCCTCCAACCAGGACTGGAACAGAGTGTTACCTTCCCATCTATCCCTCCTATCCCTCCCTCCCTCCAATCAGGACTGGAACAGAGTGTTACCTTCCCATCTATCCCTCCTATCCCTCCTATCCCTCCCTCCCTCCAATCAGGACTGGAACAGAGTGTTACCTTCCCATCTATCCCTCCTATCCCTCCTATCCCTCCCTCCCTCCAACCAGGACTGGAACAGAGTGTTACCTTCCCATCTATCCCTCCTATCCCTCCCTCCCTCCAACCAGGACTGGAACAGAGTGTTACCTTCCCATCTATCCCTCCTATCCCTCCCTCCTATCCCTCCTATCCCTCCTATCCCTCCCTCCCTCCAACCAGGACTGGAACAGAGTGTTACCTTCCCATCTATCCCTCCTATCCCTCCTATCCCTCCAATCAGGACTGGAACAGAGTGTTACCTTCCCATCTATCCCTCCTATCCCTCCCTCCCTCCAACCAGGACTGGAACAGTGTTACCTTCCCATCTATCCCTCCTATCCCTCCTATCCCTCCCTCCCTCCAATCAAGACTGGAACAGAGTGTTACCTTCCCATCTATCCCTCCTATCCCTCCCTCCCTCCAATCAGGACTGGAACAGAGTGTTACCTTCCCATCTATCCCTCCTATCCCTCCCTCCCTCCAATCAGGACTGGAACAGAGTGTTACCTTCCCATCTATCCCTCCTATCCCTCCCTCCTATCCCTCCTATCCCTCCCTCCAACCAGGACTGGAACAGAGTGTTACCTTCCCATCTATCCCTCCTATCCCTCCTATCCCTCCCTCCCTCCAACCAGGACTGGAACAGAGTGTTACCTTCCCATCTATCCCTCCTATCCCTCCCTCCCTCCAATCAGGACTGGAACAGAGTGTTACCTTCCCATCTATCCCTCCTATCCCTCCCTCCCTCCAACAAGGACTGGAACATAGTGTTACCTTCCTATCTATCCCTCCTATCCCTCCTATCCCTCCCTCCCTCCAACCAGGACTGGAACAGAGTGTTACCTTCCCATCTATCCCTCCTATCCCTCCCTCCCTCCAATCAGGTCTGGAACAGAGTGTTACCTTCCCATCTATCCCTCCTATCCCTCCCTCCTATCCCTCCTATCCCTCCCTCCCTCCAACCAGGACTGGAACAGAGTGTTACCTTCCCATCTATCCCTCCTATCCCTCCCTCCTATCCCTCCTATCCCTCCCTCCCTCCAACCAGGACTGGAACAGAGTGTTACCTTCCCATCTATCCCTCCTATCCCTCCCTCCTATCCCTCCTATCCCTCCCTCCCTCCAACCAGGACTGGAACAGAGTGTTACCTTCCCATCTATCCCTCCTATCCCTCCCTCCCTCCAATCAGGACTGGAACAGAGTGTTACCTTCCCATCTATCCCTCCTATCCCTCCTATCCCTCCCTCCCTCCAACCAGGACTGGAACAGAGTGTTACCTTCCCATCTATCCCTCCTATCCCTCCTATCCCTCCCTCCCTCCAACCAGGACTGGAACAGAGTGTTACCTTCCCATCTATCCCTCCTATCCCTCCCTCCCTCCAATCAGGACTGGAACAGAGTGTTACCTTCCCATCTATCCCTCCTATCCCTCCCTCCCTCCAACCAGGACTGGAACAGAGTGTTACCTTCCCATCTATCCCTCCTATCCCTCCCTCCTATCCCTCCTATCCCTCCTATCCCTCCCTCCCTCCAACCAGGACTGGAACAGAGTGTTACCTTCCCATCTATCCCTCCTATCCCTCCCTCCTATCCCTCCTATCCCTCCTATCCCTCCCTCCCTCCAACCAGGACTGGAACAGAGTGTTACCTTCCCATCTATCCCTCCTATCCCTCCTATCCCTCCCTCCCTCCAACCAGGACTGGAACAGAGTGTTACCTTCCCATCTATCCCTCCTATCCCTCCCTCCTATCCCTCCTATCCCTCCCTCCAACCGGGACTGGAACAGAGTGTTACCTTCCCATCTATCCCTTCTATCCCTCCTATCCCTCCAATCAGGACTGGAACAGAGTGTTACCTTCCCATCTATCCCTCCTATCCCTCCCTCCTATCCCTCCTATCCCTCCTATCCCTCCCTCCCTCCAACCAGGACTGGAACAGAGTGTTACCTGCCCATCTATCCCTCCTATCCCTCCCTCCTATCCCTCCCTCCAACCAGGACTGGAACAGAGTGTTACCTTCCCATCTATCCCTCCTATCCCTCCAATCCCTCCCTCCTATCCCTCCTATCCCTCCTATCCCTCCCTCCCTCCAACCAGGACTGGAACAGAGTGTTACCTTCCCATCTATCCCTCCTGTCCCTCCCTCCTATCCCTCCCTCCCTCCAACCAGGACTGGAACAGAGTGTTACCTTCCCATCTATCCCTCCTATCCCTCCCTCCTATCCCTCCTATCCCTCCCTCCCTCCAACCAGGACTGGAACAGAGTGTTACCTTCCCATCTATCCCTCCTATCCCTCCTATCCCTCCCTCCCTCCAATCAGGACTGGAACAGAGTGTTACCTTCCCTCCTATCCCTCCTATCCCTCCCTCCCTCCAATCAGGACTGGAACAGAGTGTTACCTTCCCATCTATCCCTCCTTTCCCTCCCTCCCTCCAACCAGGACTGGAACAGAGTGTTACCTTCCCATCTATCCCTCCTATCCCTCCCTCCTATCCCTCCTATCCCTCCCTCCAACCGGGACTGGAACAGAGTGTTACCTTCCCATCTATCCCTTCTATCCCTCCTATCCCTCCAATCAGGACTGGAACAGAGTGTTACCTTCCCATCTATCCCTCCTATCCCTCCCTCCTATCCCTCCTATCCCTCCTATCCCTCCCTCCCTCCAACCAGGACTGGAACAGAGTGTTACCTGCCCATCTATCCCTCCTATCCCTCCCTCCTATCCCTCCCTCCAACCAGGACTGGAACAGAGTGTTACCTTCCCATCTATCCCTCCTATCCCTCCAATCCCTCCCTCCTATCCCTCCTATCCCTCCTATCCCTCCCTCCCTCCAACCAGGACTGGAACAGAGTGTTACCTTCCCATCTATCCCTCCTGTCCCTCCCTCCTATCCCTCCCTCCCTCCAACCAGGACTGGAACAGAGTGTTACCTTCCCATCTATCCCTCCTATCCCTCCCTCCTATCCCTCCTATCCCTCCCTCCCTCCAACCAGGACTGGAACAGAGTGTTACCTTCCCATCTATCCCTCCTATCCCTCCTATCCCTCCCTCCCTCCAATCAGGACTGGAACAGAGTGTTACCTTCCCTCCTATCCCTCCTATCCCTCCCTCCCTCCAATCAGGACTCGAACAGAGTGTTACCTTCCCATCTATCCCTCCTATCCCTCCCTCCAACCAGGACTGGAACAGAGTGTTACCTTCCCATCTATCCCTCCTATCCCTCCCTCCCTCCAATCAGGACTCGAACAGAGTGTTACCTTCCCATCTATCCCTCCTATCCCTCCTATCCCTCCCTCCCTCCAATCAGGACTGGAACAGAGTGTTACCTTCCCTCCTATCCCTCCTATCCCTCCCTCCCTCCAATCAGGACTGGAACAGAGTGTTACCTTCCCATCTATCCCTCCTATCCCACCCTCCCTCCAACCAGGACTGGAACAGAGTGTTACCTTCCCATCTATCCCTCCTATCCCTCCTATCCCTCCTATCCCTCCCTCCCTCCAACCAGGACTGGAACAGAGTATTACCTTCCCATCTATCCCTCCTACCCCTCCCTCCCTCCAACCAGGACTGGAACAGAGTGTTACCTTCCCATATATCCCTCCTATCCCTCCCTCCTATCCCTCCTATCCCTCCTATTCCTCCCTCCCTCCAATCAGGACTGGAACAGAGTGTTACCTTCCCATCTATCCCTCCTATCCCTCCTATCCCTCCCTCCCTCCAACCAGGACTGGAACAGAGTGTTACCTTCCCATCTATCCCTCCTATCCCTCCCTCCCTCCAACCAGGACTGGAACAGAGTGTTACCTTCCCATCTATCCCTCCTATCCCTCCCTCCTATCCCTCCTATCCCTCCCTCCCTCCAACCAGGACTGGAACAGAGTGTTACCTTCCCATCTATCCCTCCTATCCCTCCCTCCCTCCAATCAGGACTGGAACAGAGTGTTACCTTCCCATCTATCCCTCCTATCCCTCCCTCCTATCCCTCCCTCCAACCAGGACTGGAACAGAGTGTTACCTTCCCATCTATCCCTCCTATCCCTCCCTCCCTCCAATCAGGACTCGAACAGAGTGTTACCTTCCCATCTATCCCTCCTATCCCTCCCTCCAACCAGGACTAGAACAGAGTGTTACCTTCCCATCTATCCCTCCTATCCCTCCCTCCCTCCAATCAGGACTGGAACAGAGTGTTACCTTCCCATCTATCCCTCCTATCCCTCCAACCAGGACTGGAACAGAGTGTTACCTTCCCATCTATCCCTCCTATCCCTCCCTCCTATCCCTCCCTCCAACCAGGACTGGAACAGAGTGTTACCTTCCCATCTATCCCTCCTATCCCTCCCTCCCTCCAATCAGGACTGGAACAGAGTGTTACCTTCCCATCTATCCCTCCTATCCCTCCCTCCAACCAGGACTAGAACAGAGTGTTACCTTCCCTCCTATCCCTCCTATCCCTCCCTCCCTCCACTCAGGACTGGAACAGAGTGTTACCTTCCCATCTATCCCTCCTATCCCTCCTATCCCTCCTATCCCTCCTATCCCTCCCTCCCTCCAACCAGGACTGGAACAGAGTGTTACCTTCCCATCTATCCCTCCTATCCCTCCCTCCCTCCAATCAGGACTGGAACAGAGTGTTACCTTCCCATCTATCCCTCCTATCCCTCCCTCCTATCCCTCCCTCCAACCAGGACTGGAACAGAGTGTTACCTTCCCATCTATCCCTCCTATCCCTCCCTCCAACCAGGACTGGAACAGAGTGTTACCTTCCCATCTATCCCTCCTATCCCTCCTATCCCTCCTATCCCTCCCTCCCTCCAACCAGGACTGGAACAGAGTATTACCTTCCCATCTATCCCTCCTATCCCTCCCTCCCTCCAACCAGGACTGGAACAGAGTGTTACCTTCCCATCTATCCCTCCTATCCCTCCCTCCTATCCCTCCTATTCCTCCCTCCCTCCAATCAGGACTGGAACAGAGTGTTACCTTCCCATCTATCCCTCATATCCCTCCTATCCCTCCCTCCCTCCAACCAGGACTGGAACAGAGTGTTACCTTCCCATCTATCCCTCCTATCCCTCCCTCCCTCCAACCAGGACTGGAACAGAGTGTTACCTTCCCATCTATCCCTCCTATCCCTCCTATCCCTCCCTCCAATCAGGACTGGAACAGAGTGTTACCTTCCCATCTATCCCTCCTATCCCTCCCTCCCTCCAATCAGGACTGGAACAGAGTGTTACCTTCCCATCTATCCCTCCTATCCCTCCCTCCTATCCCTCCTATCCCTCCCTCCCTCCAATCAGGACTGGAACAGAGTGTTACCTTCCCATCTATCCCTCCTATCCCTCCCTCCCTCCAATCAGGACTGGAACAGAGTGTTACCTTCCCATCTATCCCTCCTATCCCTCCCTCCTATCCCTCCTATCCCTCCCTCCCTCCAACAAGGACTGGAACAGAGTCTTGCCTTCCCATCTATCCCTCCTATCCCTCCTATCCATCCCTCCCTCCAACCAGGACTGGAACAGAGTGTTACCTTCCCATCTATCCCTCCTATCCCTCCCTCCTATCCCTCCTATCCCTCCCTCCCTCCAACCAGTACTGGAACAGAGTGTTACCTTCCCATCTATCCCTCCTATCCCTCCCTCCCTCCAATCAGGACTGGAACAGAGTGTTACCTTCCCATCTATCCCTCCTATCCCTCCAATCAGGACTGGAACAGAGTGTTACCTTCCCATCTATCCCTCCTATCCCTCCCTCCCTCCAACCAGGACTGGAACAGAGTGTTACCTTCCCATCTATCCCTCCTATCCCTCCTATCCCTCCCTCCCTCCAATCAGGACTGGAACAGAGTGTTACCTTCCCATCTATCCCTCCTATCCCTCCCTCCCTCCAACCAGGACTGGAACAGAGTGTTACCTTCCCATCTATCCCTCCTATCCCTCCCTCCCTCCAATCAGGACTGGAACAGAGTGTTACCTTCCCATCTATCCCTCCTATCCCTCCCTCCCTCCAATCAGGACTGGAACAGAGTGTTACCTTCCCATCTATCCCTCCTATCCCTCCCTCCTATCCCTCCTATCCCTCCCTCCCTCCAATCATGACTGGAACAGAGTGTTACCTTCCCATCTATCCCTCCTATCCCTCCCTCCTATCCCTCCTATCCCTCCCTCCCTCCAACCAGGACTGGAACAGAGTGTTACCTTCCCATCTATCCCTCCTATCCCTCCCTCCCTCCAATCAGGACTGGAACAGAGTGTTACCTTCCCTCCTATCCCTCCTATCCCTCCCTCCCTCCAATCAGGACTGGAACAGAGTGTTACCTTCCCATCTATCCCTCCTATCCCTCCCTCCCTCCAATCAGGACTGGAACAGAGTGTTACCTTCCCATCTATCCCTCCTATCCCTCCTATCCCTCCCTCCCTCCAATCAGGACTGGAACAGAGTGTTACCTTCCCTCCTATCCCTCCTATCCCTCCCTCCCTCCAATCAGGACTGGAACAGAGTGTTACCTTCCCATCTATCCCTCCTATCCCACCCTCCCTCCAATCAGGACTGGAACAGAGTGTCACCTCACCATCTATCCCTCCTATCCCTCCCTCCTATCCCTCCTATCCCTCCCTCCCTCCAACCAGGACTGGAACAGAGTGTTACCTTCCCATCTATCCCTCCTATCCCTCCCTCCCTCCAATCAGGACTGGAACAGAGTGTTACCTTCCCATCTATCCCTCCTATCCCTCCCTCCTATCCCTCCCTCCAACCAGGACTGGAACAGAGTGTTACGTTCCCATCTATCCCTCCTATCCCTCCTATCCCTCCAACCAGGACTGGAACAGAGTGTTACCTTCCCATCTATCCCTCCTATCCCTCCCTCCCTCCAACCAGGACTGGAACAGAGTGTTACCTTCCCATCTATCCCTCCTATCCCTCCTATCCCTCCCTCCCTCCAATCAGGACTGGAACAGAGTGTTACCTTCCCATCTATCCCTCCTATCCCACCCTCCCTCCAATCAGGACTAGAACAGAGTGTTACCTTCCCATCTATCCCTCCTATCCCTCCCTCCTATCCCTCCTATCCCTCCCTCCCTCCAACCAGGACTGGAACAGAGTGTTACCTTCCCATCTATCCCTCCTATCCCTCCTATCCCTCCAATCAGGACTGGAACAGAGTGTTACCTTCCCATCTATCCCTCCTATCCCTCCCTCCCTCCAACCAGGACTGGAACAGAGTGTTACCTTCCCATCTATCCCTCCTATCCCTCCTATCCCTCCCTCCCTCCAATCAGGACTGGAACATAGTGTTACCTTCCCATCTATCCATCCTATCCCTCCCTCCCTCCAACCAGGACTGGAACAGAGTGTTACCTTCCCATCTATCCCTCCTATCCCTCCCTCCCTCCAATCAGGACTGGAACAGAGTGTTACCTTCCCATCTATCCCTCCTATCCCTCCCTCCCTCCAATCAGGACTGGAACAGAGTGTTACCTTCCCATCTATCCCTCCTATCCCTCCCTCCTATCCCTCCTATCCCTCCTATCCCTCCCTCCCTCCAATCAGGACTGGAACAGAGTGTTACCTTCCCATCTATCCCTCCTATCCCTCCCTCCTATCCCTCCTATCCCTCCCTCCCTCCAACCAGGACTGGAACAGAGTGTCACCTTCCCATCTATCCCTCCTATCCCTCCCTCCCTCCAATCAGGACTGGAACAGAGTGTTACCTTCCCATCTATCCCTCCTATCCCTCCCTCCTATCCCTCCTATCCCTCCCTCCCTCCAACCAGGACTGGAACAGAGTGTTACCTTCCCATCTATCCCTCCTATCCCTCTCTCCCTCCAATCAGGACTGGAACAGAGTCTTACCTTCCCATCTATCCCTCCTATCCCTCCCTCCTATCCCTCCTATCCCTCCCTCCAACCAGGACTGGAACAGAGTGTTACCTTCCCATCTATCCCTCCTATCCCTCCTATCCCTCCCTCCCTCCAACCAGGACTGGAACAGAGTGTTACCTTCCCATCTATCCCTCCTATCCCTCCCTCCCTCCAATCAGGACTGGAACAGAGTGTTACCTTCCCATCTATCCCTCCTATCCCTCCCTCCTATCCCTCCTATCCCTCCCTCCCTCCAACAAGGACTGGAACAGAGTGTTACCTTCCCATCTATCCCTCCTATCCCTCCTATCCCTCCCTCCCTCCAACCAGGACTGGAACAGAGTGTTACCTTCCCATCTATCCCTCCTATCCCTCCCTCCCTCCAACCAGGACTGGAACAGAGTGTTACCTTCCCATCTATCCCTCCTATCCCTCCCTCCCTCAAATCAGGACTGGAACAGAGTGTTACCTTCCCATCTATCCCTCCTATCCCTCCCTCCTATCCCTCCTATCCCTCCCTCCCTCCAACAAGGACTGGAACAGAGTGTTACCTTCCCATCTATCCCTCCTATCCCTCCTATCCCTCCCTCCCTCCAACCAGGACTGGAACAGAGTGTTACCTTCCCATCTATACCTCCTATCCCTCCCTCCTATCCCTCCTATCCCTCCCTCCCTCCAACCAGTACTGGAACAGAGTGTTACCTTCCCATCTATCCCTCCTATCCCTCCCTCCCTCCAATCAGGACTGGAACAGAGTGTTACCTTCCCATCTATCCCTCCTATCCCTCCCTCCCTCCAACCAGGACTGGAACAGAGTGTTACCTTGCCATCTATCCCTCCTATCCCTCCTATCCCTCCCTCCCTCCAATCAGGACTGGAACAGAGTGTTACCTTCCCATCTATCCCTCCGATCCCTCCCTCCCTCCAACCAGGACTGGAACAGAGTGTTACCTTCCCATCTATCCCTCCTATCCCTCCTATCCCTCCCTCCCTCCAACAAGGACTGGAACAGAGTGTTACCTTCCCATCTATCCCTCCTATCCCTCCTATCCCTCCCTCCCTCCAATCAGGACTGGAACAGAGTGTTACCTTCCCATCTATCCCTCCTATCCCTCCCTCCTATCCCTCCTATCCCTCCCTCCCTCCAACCAGGACTGGAACAGAGTGTTACCTTCCCATCTATCCCTCCTATCCCTCCCTCCTTTCCCTCCTATCCCTCCTATCCCTCCTATCCCTCCCTCCCTCCAATCAGGACTGGAACAGAGTGTTACCTTCCCATCTATCCCTCCTATCCCTCCCTCCCTCCAATCAGGACTGGAACAGAGTGTTACCTTCCCATCTATCCCTCCTATCCCTCCTATCCCTCCCTCCCTCCAACAAGGACTGGAACAGAGTGTTACCTTCCCATCTATCCCTCCTATCCCTCCTATCCCTTCCTCCCTCCAACCAGGACTGGAACAGAGTGTTACCTTCCCATCTATCCCTCCTATCCCTCCCTCCCTCCAACCAGGACTGGAACAGAGTGTTACCTTCCCATCTATCCCTCCTATCCCTCCCTCCCTCCAATCAGGACTGGAACAGAGTGTTACCTTCCCATCTATCCCTCCTATCCCTCCCTCCCTCCAATCAGGACTGGAACAGAGTGTTACCTTCCCATCTATCCCTCCTATCCCTCCCTCCTATCCCTCCTATCCCTCCTATCCCTCCCTCCCTCCAACCAGGACTGGAACAGAGTGTTACCTTCCCATCTATCCCTCCTATCCCTCCCTCCCTCCAACCAGGACTGGAACAGAGTGTTACCTTCCCATCTATCCCTCCTATCCCTCCCTCCCTCCAACAAGGACTGGAACAGAGTGTTACCTTCCCATCTATCCCTCCTATCCCTCCCTCCCTCCAACCAGGACTGGAACAGAGCGTTACCTTCCCATCTATCCCTCCTATCCCTCCCTCCTATCCCTCCCTCCCTCCAACCAGGACTGGAACAGAGTGTTACCTTCCCATCTATCCCTCCTATCCCTCCCTCCCTCCAACCAGGACTGGAACAGAGTGTTACCTTCCCATCTATCCCTCCTATCCCTCCCTCCTATCCCTCCTATCCCTCCCTCCCTCCAACCAGGACTGGAACAGAGTGTTACCTTCCCATCTATCCCTCCTATCCCTCCTATCCCTCCCTCCCTCCAATCAGGACTGGAACAGAGTGTTACCTTCCCTCCTATCCCTCCTATCCCTCCCTCCCTCCAATCAGGACTGGAACAGAGTGTTACCTTCCCATCTATCCCTCCTATCCCTCCTATCCCTCCCTCCCTCCAATCAGGACTGGAACAGAGTGTTACCTTCCCTCCTATCCCTCCTATCCCTCCCTCCCTCCAATCAGGACTGGAACAGAGTGTTACCTTCCCATCTATCCCTCCTATCCCACCCTCCCTCCAATCAGGACTGGAACAGAGTGTTACCTTACCATCTATCCCTCCTATCCCTCCCTCCTATCCCTCCTATCCCTCCCTCCCTCCAACCAGGACTGGAACAGAGTGTTACCTTCCCATCTATCCCTCCTATCCCTACCTCCCTCCAATCAGGACTGGAACAGAGTGTTACCTTCCCATCTATCCCTCCTATCCCTCCCTCCTATCCCTCCTATCCCTCCCTCCAACCAGGACTGGAACAGAGTGTTACGTTCCCATCTATCCCTCCTATCCCTCCAACCAGGACTGGAACAGAGTGTTACCTTCCCATCTATCCCTCCTATCCCTCCCTCCCTCCAACCAGGACTGGAACAGAGTGTTACCTTCCCATCTATCCCTCCTATCCCTCCTATCCCTCCCTCCCTCCAATCAGGACTGGAACAGAGTGTTACCTTCCCATCTATCCCTCCTATCCCTCCCTCCCTCCAATCAGGACTGGAACAGAGTGTTACCTTCCCATCTATCCCTCCTATCCCTCCCTCCTATCCCTCCTATCCCTCCCTCCCTCCAACCAGGACTGGAACAGAGTGTTACCTTCCCATCTATCCCTCCTATCCCTCCTATCCCTCCCTCCCTCCAATCAGGACTGGAACAGAGTGTTACCTTCCCATCTATCCCTCCTATCCCTCCCTCCCTCCAACCAGGACTGGAACAGAGTGTTACCTTCCCATCTATCCCTCCTATCCCTCCTATCCCTCCCTCCCTCCAACAAGGACTGGAACAGAGTGTTACCTTCCCATCTATCCCTCCTATCCCTCCTATCCCTCCCTCCCTCCAATCAGGACTGGAACAGAGTGTTACCTTCCCATCTATCCCTCCTATCCCTCCCTCCTATCCCTCCTATCCCTCCCTCCCTCCAACCAGGACTGGAACAGAGTGTTACCTTCCCATCTATCCCTCCTATCCCTCCCTCCTTTCCCTCCTATCCCTCCTATCCCTCCTATCCCTCCCTCCCTCCAATCAGGACTGGAACAGAGTGTTACCTTCCCATCTATCCCTCCTATCCCTCCCTCCCTCCAATCAGGACTGGAACAGAGTGTTACCTTCCCATCTATCCCTCCTATCCCTCCTATCCCTCCCTCCCTCCAACAAGGACTGGAACAGAGTGTTACCTTCCCATCTATCCCTCCTATCCCTCCTATCCCTTCCTCCCTCCAACCAGGACTGGAACAGAGTGTTACCTTCCCATCTATCCCTCCTATCCCTCCCTCCCTCCAACCAGGACTGGAACAGAGTGTTACCTTCCCATCTATCCCTCCTATCCCTCCTATCCCTCCCTCCCTCCAATCAGGACTGGAACAGAGTGTTACCTTCCCATCTATCCCTCCTATCCCTCCCTCCCTCCAATCAGGACTGGAACAGAGTGTTACCTTCCCATCTATCCCTCCTATCCCTCCCTCCTATCCCTCCTATCCCTCCTATCCCTCCCTCCCTCCAACCAGGACTGGAACAGAGTGTTACCTTCCCATCTATCCCTCCTATCCCTCCCTCCCTCCAACCAGGACTGGAACAGAGTGTTACCTTCCCATCTATCCCTCCTATCCCTCCCTCCCTCCAACAAGGACTGGAACAGAGTGTTACCTTCCCATCTATTCCTCCTATCCCTCCTATCCCTCCCTCCCTCCAACCAGGACTGGAACAGAGCGTTACCTTCCCATCTATCCCTCCTATCCCTCCCTCCTATCCCTCCCTCCCTCCAACCAGGACTGGAACAGAGTGTTACCTTCCCATCTATCCCTCCTATCCCTCCCTCCCTCCAACCAGGACTGGAACAGAGTGTTACCTTCCCATCTATCCCTCCTATCCCTCCCTCCTATCCCTCCTATCCCTCCCTCCCTCCAACCAGGACTGGAACAGAGTGTTACCTTCCCATCTATCCCTCCTATCCCTCCTATCCCTCCCTCCCTCCAATCAGGACTGGAACAGAGTGTTACCTTCCCTCCTATCCCTCCTATCCCTCCCTCCCTCCAATCAGGACTGGAACAGAGTGTTACCTTCCCATCTATCCCTCCTATCCCTCCCTCCCTCCAATCAGGACTGGAACAGAGTGTTACCTTCCCATCTATCCCTCCTATCCCTCCTATCCCTCCCTCCCTCCAATCAGGACTGGAACAGAGTGTTACCTTCCCTCCTATCCCTCCTATCCCTCCCTCCTTCCAATCAGGACTGGAACAGAGTGTTACCTTCCCATCTATCCCTCCTATCCCACCCTCCCTCCAATCAGGACTGGAACAGAGTGTTACCTTACCATCTATCCCTCCTATCCCTCCCTCCTATCCCTCCTATCCCTCCCTCCCTCCAACCAGGACTGGAACAGAGTGTTACCTTCCCATCTATCCCTCCTATCCCTACCTCCCTCCAATCAGGACTGGAACAGAGTGTTACCTTCCCATCTATCCCTCCTATCCCTCCCTCCTATCCCTCCTATCCCTCCCTCCAACCAGGACTGGAACAGAGTGTTACGTTCCCATCTATCCCTCCTATCCCTCCAACCAGGACTGGAACAGAGTGTTACCTTCCCATCTATCCCTCCTATCCCTCCCTCCCTCCAACCAGGACTGGAACAGAGTGTTACCTTCCCATCTATCCCTCCTATCCCTCCTATCCCTCCCTCCCTCCAATCAGGACTGGAACAGAGTGTTACCTTCCCATCTATCCCTCCTATCCCTCCCTCCCTCCAATCAGGACTGGAACAGAGTGTTACCTTCCCATCTATCCCTCCTATCCCTCCCTCCTATCCCTCCTATCCCTCCCTCCCTCCAACCAGGACTGGAACAGAGTGTTACCTTCCCATCTATCCCTCCTATCCCTCCTATCCCTCCAATCAGGACTGGAACAGAGTGTTTCCTTCCCATCTATCCCTCCTATCCCTCCCTCCCTCCAACCAGGACTGGAACAGAGTGTTACCTTCCCATCTATCCCTCCTATCCCTCCTATCCCTCCCTCCCTCCAATCAGGACTGGAACAGAGTGTTACCTTCCCATCTATCCCTCCTATCCCTCCCTCCCTCCAACCAGGACGGGAACAGAGTGTTACCTTCCCATCTATCCCTCCTATCCCTCCCTCCCTCCAATCAGGACTGGAACAGAGTGTTTCCTTCCCATCTATCCCTCCTATCCCTCCCTCCCTCCAATCAGGACTGGAACAGAGTGTTACCTTCCCATCTATCCCTCCTATCCCTCCCTCCTATCCCTCCCTCCTATCCCTCCTATCCCTCCTATCCCTCCCTCCCTCCAATCAGGACTGGAACAGAGTGTTACCTTCCCATCTATCCCTCCTATCCCTCCCTCCTATCCCTCCCTCCCTCCAACCAGGACTGGAACAGAGTGTTACCTTCCCATCTATCCCTCCTATCCCTCCCTCCCTCCAATCAGGACTGGAACAGAGTGTTACCTTCCCATCTATCCCTCCTATCCCTCCCTCCCTCCAATCAGGACTGGAACAGAGTGTTACCTTCCCATCTATCCCTCCTATCCCTCCCTCCTATCCCTCCTATCCCTCCCTCCCTCCAACCAGGACTGGAACAGAGTGTTACCTTCCCATCTATCCCTCCTATCCCTCCCTCCCTCCAATCAGGACTGGAACAGAGTGTTACCTTCCCATCTATCCCTCCTATCCCTCCCTCCTATCCCTCCTATCCCTCCCTCCAACCAGGACTGGAACAGAGTGTTACCTTCCCATCTATCCTCCTATCCCTCCTATCCCTCCCTCCCTCCAACCAGGACTGGAACAGAGTGTTACCTTCCCATCTATCCCTCCTATCCCTCCCTCCCTCCAATCAGGACTGGAACAGAGTGTTACCTTCCCATCTATCCCTCCTATCCCTCCAACCAGGACTGGAACAGAGTGTTACCTTCCCATCTATCCCTCCTATCCCTCCCTCCTATCCCTCCCTCCAACCAGGACTGGAACAGAGTGTTACCTTCCCATCTATCCCTCCTATCCCTCCCTCCCTCCAATCAGGACTGGAACAGAGTGTTACCTTCCCATCTATCCCTCCTATCCCTCCCTCCAACCAGGACTAGAACAGAGTGTTACCTTCCCTCCTATCCCTCCTATCCCTCCCTCCCTCCACTCAGGACTGGAACAGAGTGTTACCTTCCCATCTATCCCTCCTATCCCTCCTATCCCTCCTATCCCTCCTATCCCTCCCTCCCTCCAACCAGGACTGGAACAGAGTGTTACCTTCCCATCTATCCCTCCTATCCCTCCCTCCCTCCAATCAGGACTGGAACAGAGTGTTACCTTCCCATCTATCCCTCCTATCCCTCCCTCCTATCCCTCCCTCCAACCAGGACTGGAACAGAGTGTTACCTTCCCATCTATCCCTCCTATCCCTCCCTCCAACCAGGACTGGAACAGAGTGTTACCTTCCCATCTATCCCTCCTATCCCTCCTATCCCTCCTATCCCTCCCTCCCTCCAACCAGGACTGGAACAGAGTATTACCTTCCCATCTATCCCTCCTATCCCTCCCTCCCTCCAACCAGGACTGGAACAGAGTGTTACCTTCCCATCTATCCCTCCTATCCCTCCTATCCCTCCCTCCTATCCCTCCTATTCCTCCCTCCCTCCAATCAGGACTGGAACAGAGTGTTACCTTCCCATCTATCCCTCATATCCCTCCTATCCCTCCCTCCCTCCAACCAGGACTGGAACAGAGTGTTACCTTCCCATCTATCCCTCCTATCCCTCCCTCCCTCCAACCAGGACTGGAACAGAGTGTTACCTTCCCATCTATCCCTCCTATCCCTCCTATCCCTCCCTCCAATCAGGACTGGAACAGAGTGTTACCTTCCCATCTATCCCTCCTATCCCTCCCTCCCTCCAATCAGGACTGGAACAGAGTGTTACCTTCCCATCTATCCCTCCTATCCCTACCTCCTATCCCTCCTATCCCTCCCTCCCTCCAATCAGGACTGGAACAGAGTGTTACCTTCCCATCTATCCCTCCTATCCCTCCCTCCCTCCAATCAGGACTGGAACAGAGTGTTACCTTCCCATCTATCCCTCCTATCCCTCCCTCCTATCCCTCCTATCCCTCCCTCCCTCCAACAAGGACTGGAACAGAGTCTTACCTTCCCATCTATCCCTCCTATCCCTCCTATCCCTCCCTCCCTCCAACCAGGACTGGAACAGAGTGTTACCTTCCCATCTATCCCTCCTATCCCTCCCTCCTATCCCTCCTATCCCTCCCTCCCTCCAACCAGTACTGGAACAGAGTGTTACCTTCCCATCTATCCCTCCTATCCCTCCCTCCCTCCAATCAGGACTGGAACAGAGTGTTACCTTCCCATCTATCCCTCCTATCCCTCCAATCAGGACTGGAACAGAGTGTTACCTTCCCATCTATCCCTCCTATCCCTCCCTCCCTCCAACCAGGACTGGAACAGAGTGTTACCTTCCCATCTATCCCTCCTATCCCTCCTATCCCTCCCTCCCTCCAATCAGGACTGGAACAGAGTGTTACCTTCCCATCTATCCCTCCTATCCCTCCCTCCCTCCAACCAGGACTGGAACAGAGTGTTACCTTCCCATCTATCCCTCCTATCCCTCCCTCCCTCCAATCAGGACTGGAACAGAGTGTTACCTTCCCATCTATCCCTCCTATCCCTCCCTCCCTCCAATCAGGACTGGAACAGAGTGTTACCTTCCCATCTATCCCTCCTATCCCTCCCTCCTATCCCTCCTATCCCTCCCTCCCTCCAATCATGACTGGAACAGAGTGTTACCTTCCCATCTATCCCTCCTATCCCTCCCTCCTATCCCTCCTATCCCTCCCTCCCTCCAACCAGGACTGGAACAGAGTGTTACCTTCCCATCTATCCCTCCTATCCCTCCCTCCCTCCAATCAGGACTGGAACAGAGTGTTACCTTCCCTCCTATCCCTCCTATCCCTCCCTCCCTCCAATCAGGACTGGAACAGAGTGTTACCTTCCCATCTATCCCTCCTATCCCTCCCTCCCTCCAATCAGGACTGGAACAGAGTGTTACCTTCCCATCTATCCCTCCTATCCCTCCTATCCCTCCCTCCCTCCAATCAGGACTGGAACAGAGTGTTACCTTCCCTCCTATCCCTCCTATCCCTCCCTCCCTCCAATCAGGACTGGAACAGAGTGTTACCTTCCCATCTATCCCTCCTATCCCACCCTCCCTCCAATCAGGACTGGAACAGAGTGTCACCTTCCCATCTATCCCTCCTATCCCTCCCTCCTATCCCTCCTATCCCTCCCTCCCTCCAACCAGGACTGGAACAGAGTGTTACCTTCCCATCTATCCCTCCTATCCCTCCCTCCCTCCAATCAGGACTGGAACAGAGTGTTACCTTCCCATCTATCCCTCCTATCCCTCCCTCCTATCCCTCCCTCCAACCAGGACTGGAACAGAGTGTTACGTTCCCATCTATCCCTCCTATCCCTCCTATCCCTCCAACCAGGACTGGAACAGAGTGTTACCTTCCCATCTATCCCTCCTATCCCTCCCTCCCTCCAACCAGGACTGGAACAGAGTGTTACCTTCCCATCTATCCCTCCTATCCCTCCTATCCCTCCCTCCCTCCAATCAGGACTGGAACAGAGTGTTACCTTCCCATCTATCCCTCCTATCCCACCCTCCCTCCAATCAGGACTGGAACAGAGTGTTACCTTCCCATCTATCCCTCCTATCCCTCCCTCCTATCCCTCCTATCCCTCCCTCCCTCCAACCAGGACTGGAACAGAGTGTTACCTTCCCATCTATCCCTCCTATCCCTCCTATCCCTCCAATCAGGACTGGAACAGAGTGTTACCTTCCCATCTATCCCTCCTATCCCTCCCTCCCTCCAACCAGGACTGGAACAGAGTGTTACCTTCCCATCTATCCCTCCTATCCCTCCTATCCCTCCCTCCCTCCAATCAGGACTGGAACATAGTGTTACCTTCCCATCTATCCCTCCTATCCCTCCCTCCCTCCAACCAGGACTGGAACAGAGTGTTACCTTCCCATCTATCCCTCCTATCCCTCCCTCCCTCCAATCAGGACTGGAACAGAGTGTTACCTTCCCATCTATCCCTCCTATCCCTCCCTCCCTCCAATCAGGACTGGAACAGAGTGTTACCTTCCCATCTATCCCTCCTATCCCTCCCTCCTATCCCTCCCTCCTATCCCTCCTATCCCTCCTATCCCTCCCTCCCTCCAATCAGGACTGGAACAGAGTGTTACCTTCCCATCTATCCCTCCTATCCCTCCCTCCTATCCCTCCTATCCCTCCCTCCCTCCAACCAGGACTGGAACAGAGTGTCACCTTCCCATCTATCCCTCCTATCCCTCCCTCCCTCCAATCAGGACTGGAACAGAGTGTTACCTTCCCATCTATCCCTCCTATCCCTCCCTCCTATCCCTCCTATCCCTCCCTCCCTCCAACCAGGACTGGAACAGAGTGTTACCTTCCCATCTATCCCTCCTATCCCTCCCTCCCTCCAATCAGGACTGGAACAGAGTCTTACCTTCCCATCTATCCCTCCTATCCCTCCCTCCTATCCCTCCTATCCCTCCCTCCAACCAGGACTGGAACAGAGTGTTACCTTCCCATCTATCCCTCCTATCCCTCCTATCCCTCCCTCCCTCCAACCAGGACTGGAACAGAGTGTTACCTTCCCATCTATCCCTCCTATCCCTCCCTCCCTCCAATCAGGACTGGAACAGAGTGTTACCTTCCCATCTATCCCTCCTATCCCTCCCTCCTATCCCTCCTATCCCTCCCTCCCTCCAACAAGGACTGGAACAGAGTGTTACCTTCCCATCTATCCCTCCTATCCCTCCTATCCCTCCCTCCCTCCAACCAGGACTGGAACAGAGTGTTACCTTCCCATCTATCCCTCCTATCCCTCCCTCCCTCCAACCAGGACTGGAACAGAGTGTTACCTTCCCATCTATCCCTCCTATCCCTCCCTCCCTCAAATCAGGACTGGAACAGAGTGTTACCTTCCCATCTATCCCTCCTATCCCTCCCTCCTATCCCTCCTATCCCTCCCTCCCTCCAACAAGGACTGGAACAGAGTGTTACCTTCCCATCTATCCCTCCTATCCCTCCTATCCCTCCCTCCCTCCAACCAGGACTGGAACAGAGTGTTACCTTCCCATCTATACCTCCTATCCCTCCCTCCTATCCCTCCTATCCCTCCCTCCCTCCAACCAGTACTGGAACAGAGTGTTACCTTCCCATCTATCCCTCCTATCCCTCCCTCCCTCCAATCAGGACTGGAACAGAGTGTTACCTTCCCATCTATCCCACCTATCCCTCCCTCCCTCCAACCAGGACTGGAACAGAGTGTTACCTTGCCATCTATCCCTCCTATCCCTCCTATCCCTCCCTCCCTCCAATCAGGACTGGAACAGAGTGTTACCTTCCCATCTATCCCTCCGATCCCTCCCTCCCTCCAACCAGGACTGGAACAGAGTGTTACCTTCCCATCTATCCCTCCTATCCCTCCTATCCCTCCCTCCCTCCAACAAGGACTGGAACAGAGTGTTACCTTCCCATCTATCCCTCCTATCCCTCCTATCCCTCCCTCCCTCCAATCAGGACTGGAACAGAGTGTTACCTTCCCATCTATCCCTCCTATCCCTCCCACCTATCCCTCCTATCCCTCCCTCCCTCCAACCAGGACTGGAACAGAGTGTTACCTTCCCATCTATCCCTCCTATCCCTCCCTCCTTTCCCTCCTATCCCTCCTATCCCTCCTATCCCTCCCTCCCTCCAATCAGGACTGGAACAGAGTGTTACCTTCCCATCTATCCCTCCTATCCCTCCCTCCCTCCAATCAGGACTGGAACAGAGTGTTACCTTCCCATCTATCCCTCCTATCCCTCCTATCCCTCCCTCCCTCCAACAAGGACTGGAACAGAGTGTTACCTTCCCATCTATCCCTCCTATCCCTCCTATCCCTTCCTCCCTCCAACCAGGACTGGAACAGAGTGTTACCTTCCCATCTATCCCTCCTATCCCTCCCTCCCTCCAACCAGGACTGGAACAGAGTGTTACCTTCCCATCTATCCCTCCTATCCCTCCCTCCCTCCAATCAGGACTGGAACAGAGTGTTACCTTCCCATCTATCCCTCCTATCCCTCCCTCCCTCCAATCAGGACTGGAACAGAGTGTTACCTTCCCATCTATCCCTCCTATCCCTCCCTCCTATCCCTCCTATCCCTCCTATCCCTCCCTCCCTCCAACCAGGACTGGAACAGAGTGTTACCTTCCCATCTATCCCTCCTATCCCTCCCTCCCTCCAACCAGGACTGGAACAGAGTGTTACCTTCCCATCTATCCCTCCTATCCCTCCCTCCCTCCAACAAGGACTGGAACAGAGTGTTACCTTCCCATCTATCCCTCCTATCCCTCCTATCCCTCCCTCCCTCCAACCAGGACTGGAACAGAGCGTTACCTTCCCATCTATCCCTCCTATCCCTCCCTCCTATCCCTCCCTCCCTCCAACCAGGACTGGAACAGAGTGTTACCTTCCCATCTATCCCTCCTATCCCTCCCTCCCTCCAACCAGGACTGGAACAGAGTGTTACCTTCCCATCTATCCCTCCTATCCCTCCCTCCTATCCCTCCTATCCCTCCCTCCCTCCAACCAGGACTGGAACAGAGTGTTACCTTCCCATCTATCCCTCCTATCCCTCCTATCCCTCCCTCCCTCCAATCAGGACTGGAACAGAGTGTTACCTTCCCTCCTATCCCTCCTATCCCTCCCTCCCTCCAATCAGGACTGGAACAGAGTGTTACCTTCCCATCTATCCCTCCTATCCCTCCTATCCCTCCCTCCCTCCAATCAGGACTGGAACAGAGTGTTACCTTCCCTCCTATCCCTCCTATCCCTCCCTCCCTCCAATCAGGACTGGAACAGAGTGTTACCTTCCCATCTATCCCTCCTATCCCACCCTCCCTCCAATCAGGACTGGAACAGAGTGTTACCTTACCATCTATCCCTCCTATCCCTCCCTCCTATCCCTCCTATCCCTCCCTCCCTCCAACCAGGACTGGAACAGAGTGTTACCTTCCCATCTATCCCTCCTATCCCTACCTCCCTCCAATCAGGACTGGAACAGAGTGTTACCTTCCCTTCTATCCCTCCTATCCCTCCCTCCTATCCCTCCTATCCCTCCCTCCAACCAGGACTGGAACAGAGTGTTACGTTCCCATCTATCCCTCCTATCCCTCCAACCAGGACTGGAACAGAGTGTTACCTTCCCATCTATCCCTCCTATCCCTCCCTCCCTCCAACCAGGACTGGAACAGAGTGTTACCTTCCCATCTATCCCTCCTATCCCTCCTATCCCTCCCTCCCTCCAATCAGGACTGGAACAGAGTGTTACCTTCCCATCTATCCCTCCTATCCCTCCCTCCCTCCAATCAGGACTGGAACAGAGTGTTACCTTCCCATCTATCCCTCCTATCCCTCCCTCCTATCCCTCCTATCCCTCCCTCCCTCCAACCAGGACTGGAACAGAGTGTTACCTTCCCATCTATCCCTCCTATCCCTCCAATCAGGACTGGAACAGAGTGTTTCCTTCCCATCTATCCCTCCTATCCCTCCCTCCCTCCAACCAGGACTGGAACAGAGTGTTACCTTCCCATCTATCCCTCCTATCCCTCCTATCCCTCCCTCCCTCCAATCAGGACTGGAACAGAGTGTTACCTTCCCATCTATCCCTCCTATCCCTCCCTCCCTCCAACCAGGACGGGAACAGAGTGTTACCTTCCCATCTATCCCTCCTATCCCTCCCTCCCTCCAATCAGGACTGGAACAGAGTGTTTCCTTCCCATCTATCCCTCCTATCCCTCCCTCCCTCCAATCAGGACTGGAACAGAGTGTTACCTTCCCATCTATCCCTCCTATCCCTCCCTCCTATCCCTCCCTCCTATCCCTCCTATCCCTCCTATCCCTCCCTCCCTCCAATCAGGACTGGAACAGAGTGTTACCTTCCCATCTATCCCTCCTATCCCTCCCTCCTATCCCTCTCTCCCTCCAACCAGGACTGGAACAGAGTGTTACCTTCCCATCTATCCCTCCTATCCCTCCCTCCCTCCAATCAGGACTGGAACAGAGTGTTACCTTCCCATCTATCCCTCCTATCCCTCCCTCCCTCCAATCAGGACTGGAACAGAGTGTTACCTTCCCATCTATCCCTCCTATCCCTCCCTCCTATCCCTCCTATCCCTCCCTCCCTCCAACCAGGACTGGAACAGAGTGTTACCTTCCCATCTATCCCTCCTATCCCTCCCTCCCTCCAATCAGGACTGGAACAGAGTGTTACCTTCCCATCTATCCCTCCTATCCCTCCCTCCTATCCCTCCTATCCCTCCCTCCAACCAGGACTGGAACAGAGTGTTACCTTCCCATCTATCCTCCTATCCCTCCTATCCCTCCCTCCCTCCAACCAGGACTGGAACAGAGTGTTACCTTCCCATCTATCCCTCCTATCCCTCCCTCCCTCCAATCAGGACTGGAACAGAGTGTTACCTTCCCATCTATCCCTCCTATCCCTCCCTCCTATCCCTCCTATCCCTCCCTCCCTCCAACAAGGACTGGAACAGAGTGTTACCTTCCCATCTATCCCTCCTATCCCTCCTATCCCTCCCTCCCTCCAACCAGGACTGGAACAGAGTGTTACCTTCCCATCTATCCCTCCTATCCCTCCCTCCCTCCAACCAGGACTGGAACAGAGTGTTACCTTCCCATCTATCCCTCCTATCCCTCCCTCCCTCCCTCCCTCAAATCAGGACTGGAACAGAGTGTTACCTTCCCATCTATCCCTCCTATCCCTCCCTCCTATCCCTCCTATCCCTCCCTCCCTCCAACAAGGACTGGAACAGAGTGTTACCTTCCCATCTATCCCTCCTATCCCTCATATCCCTCCCTCCCTCCAACCAGGACTGGAACAGAGTGTTACCTTCCCATCTATCCCTCCTATCCCTCCCTCCTATCCCTCCTATCCCTCCCTCCCTCCAACCAGTACTGGAACAGAGTGTTACCTTCCCATCTATCCCTCCTATCCCTCCCTCCCTCCAATCAGGACTGGAACAGAGTGTTACCTTCCCATCTATCCCTCCTATCCCTCCTATCCCTCCTATCCCTCCCTCCCTCCAACCAGGACTGGAACAGAGTGTTACCTTCCCATCTATCCCTCCTATCCCTCCTATCCCTCCCTCCCTCCAATCAGGACTGGAACAGAGTGTTACCTTCCCATCTATCCCTCCTATCCCTCCTATCCCTCCCTCCCTCCAATCAGGACTGGAACAGAGTGTTACCTTCCTATCTATCCCTCCTATCCCCCCCTCCCTCCAACCAGGACTGGAACAGAGTGTTACCTTCCCATCTATCCCTCCTATCCCTCCTATCCCTCCCTCCCTCCAACAAGGACTGGAACAGAGTGTTACCTTCCCATCTATCCCTCCTATCCCTCCTATCCCTCCCTCCCTCCAATCAGGACTGGAACAGAGTGTTACCTTCCCATCTATCCCTCCTATCCCTCCCTCCCTCCAACCAGGACTGGAACAGAGTGTTACCTTCCCATCTATCCCTCCTATCCCTCCCTCCTATCCCTCCCTCCTATCCCTCCTATCCCTCCTATCCCTCCCTCCCTCCAATCAGGACTGGAACAGAGTGTTACCTTCCCATCTATCCCTCCTATCCCTCCCTCCCTCCAATCAGGACTGGAACAGAGTGTTACCTTCCCATCTATCCCTCCTATCCCTCCTATCCCTCCCTCCCTCCAACAAGGACTGGAACAGAGTGTTACCTTCCCATCTATCCCTCCTATCCCTCCTATCCCTCCCTCCCTCCAACCAGGACTGGAACAGAGTGTTACCTTCCCATCTGTCCCTCCTATCCCTCCCTCCCTCCAACCAGGACTGGAACAGAGTGTTACCTTCCCATCTATCCCTCCTATCCCTCCTATCCCTCCCTCCCTCCAATCAGGACTGGAACAGAGTGTTACCTTCCCATCTATCCCTCCTATCCCTCGCTCCCTCCAATCAGGACTGGAACAGAGTGTTACCTTCCCATCTATCCCTCCTATCCCTCCCTCCTATCCCTCCTATCCCTCCCTCCCTCCAACCAGGACTGGAACAGAGTGTTACCTTCCCATCTATCCCTCCTATCCCTCCCTCCCTCCAACCAGGACTGAAACAGAGTGTTACATTCCCATCTATCCCTCCTATCCCTCCTATCCCTCCCTCCCTCCAACAAGGACTGGAACAGAGTGTTACCTTCCCATCTATCCCTCCTATCCCTCCTATCCCTCCCTCCGTCCAACCAGGACTGGAACAGAGTGTTACCTTCCCATCTATCCCTCCCATCCCTCCCTCCTATCCCTCCCTCCCTCCAACCAGGACTGGAACAGAGTGTTACCTTCCCATCTATCCCTCCTATCCCTCCCTCCTATCCCTCCCATCCCTCCCTCCCTCCAATCAGGACTGGAATCGAGTGTTACCTTCCCATCTATCCCTCCTATCCCTCCCTCCTATCCCTCCTATCCCTCCCTCCCTCCAACCAGGACTGGAACAGAGTGTTACCTTCCCATCTATCCCTCCTATCCCTCCCTCCTATCCCTCCTATCCCTCCCTCCCTCCAACCAGGACTGGAACAGAGTGTTACCTTCCCATCTATCCCTCCTATCCCTCCCTCCCTCCAATCAGGACTGGAACAGAGTGTTACCTTCCCTCCTATCCCTCCTATCCCTCCCTCCCTCCAATCAGGACTGGAACAGAGTGTTACCTTCCCATCTATCCCTCCTATCCCTCCCTCCCTCCAATCAGGACTGGAACAGAGTGTTACCTTCCCATCTATCCCTCCTATCCCTCCTATCCCTCCCTCCCTCCAATCAGGACTGGAACAGTGTTACCTTCCCTCCTATCCCTCCTATCCCTCCCTCCCTCCAATCAGGACTGGAACAGAGTGTTACCTTCCCATCTATCCCTCCTATCCCACCCTCCCTCCAATCAGGACTGGAACAGAGTGTTACCTTACCATCTATCCCTCCTATCCCTCCCTCCTATCCCTCCTATCCCTCCCTCCCTCCAACCAGGACTGGAACAGAGTGTTACCTTCCCATCTATCCCTCCTATCCCTACCTCCCTCCAATCAGGACTGGAACAGAGTGTTACCTTCCCATCTATCCCTCCTATCCCTCCCTCCTATCCCTCCTATCCCTCCCTCCAACCAGGACTGGAACAGAGTGTTACGTTCCCATCTATCCCTCCTATCCCTCCTATCCCTCCAACCAGGACTGGAACAGAGTGTTACCTTCCCATCTATCCCTCCTATCCCTCCCTCCCTCCAACCAGGACTGGAACAGAGTGTTACCTTCCCATCTATCCCTCCTATCCCTCCTATCCCTCCCTCCCTCCAATCAGGACTGGAACAGAGTGTTACCTTCCCATCTATCCCTCCTATCCCTCCCTCCCTCCAATCAGGACTGGAACAGAGTGTTACCTTCCCATCTATCCCTCCTATCCCTCCCTCCTATCCCTCCTATCCCTCCCTCCCTCCAACCAGGACTGGAACAGAGTGTTACCTTCCCATCTATCCCTCCTATCCCTCCTATCCCTCCAATCAGGACTGGAACAGAGTGTTACCTTCCCATCTATCCCTCCTATCCCTCCCTCCCTCCAACCAGGACTGGAACAGAGTGTTACCTTCCCATCTATCCCTCCTATCCCTCCTATCCCTCCCTCCCTCCAATCAGGACTGGAACAGAGTGTTACCTTCCCATCTATCCCTCCTATCCCTCCCTCCCTCCAACCAGGACTGGAACAGAGTGTTACCTTCCCATCTATCCCTCCTATCCCTCCCTCCCTCCAATCAGGACTGGAACAGAGTGTTACCTTCCCATCTATCCCTCCTATCCCTCCCTCCCTCCAATCAGGACTGGAACAGAGTGTTACCTTCCCATCTATCCCTCCTATCCCTCCCTCCTATCCCTCCCTCCTATCCCTCCTATCCCTCCTATCCCTCCCTCCCTCCAATCAGGACTGGAACAGAGTGTTACCTTCCCATCTATCCCTCCTATCCCTCCCTCCTATCCCTCCTAGCCCTCCCTCCCTCCAACCAGGACTGGAACAGAGTGTTACCTTCCCATCTATCCCTCCTATCCCTCCCTCCTATCCCTCCTATCCCTCCCTCCCTCCAACCAGGACTGGAACAGAGTGTTACCTTCCCATCTATCCCTCCTATCCCTCCCTCCATCCAATCAAGACTGGAACAGAGTGTTACCTTCCCATCTATCCCTCCTATCCCTCCCTCCTATCCCTCCTATCCCTCCCTCCAACCAGGACTGGAACAGAGTGTTACCTTCCCATCTATCCCTCCTATCCCTCCCTCCCTCCAACCAGGACTGGAACAGAGTGTTACCTTCCCATCTATCCCTCCTATCCCTCCCTCCCTCCAATCAGGACTGGAACAGAGTGTTACCTTCCCATCTATCCCTCCTATCCCTCCCTCCTATCCCTCCTATCCCTCCCTCCCTCCAACAAGGACTGGAACAGAGTGTTACCTTCCCATCTATCCCTCCTATCCCTCCTATCCCTCCCTCCCTCCAACCAGGACTGGAACAGAGTGTTACCTTCCCATCTATCCCTCCTATCCCTCCCTCCAACCAGGACTGGAACAGAGTGTTACCTTCCCATCTATCCCTCCTATCCCTCCCTCCCTCAAATCAGGACTGGAACAGAGTGTTACCTTCCCATCTATCCGTCCTATCCCTCCCTCCTATCCCTCCTATCCCTCCCTCCCTCCAACAAGGACTGGAACAGAGTGTTACCTTCCCATCTATCCCTCCTATCCCTCCTATCCCTCCCTCCCTCCAACCAGGACTGGAACAGAGTGTTACCTTCCCATCTATCCCTCCTATCCCTCCCTCCTATCCCTCCTATCCCTCCCTCCCTCCAACCAGTACTGGAACAGAGTGTTACCTTCCCATCTATCCCTCCTATCCCTCCCTCCCTCCAATCAGGACTGGAACAGAGTGTTACCTTCCCATCTATCCCTCCTATCCCTCCTATCCCTCCCTCCCTCCAACCAGGACTGGAACAGAGTGTTACCTTCCCATCTATCCCTCCTATCCCTCCTATCCCTCCCTCCCTCCAATCAGGACTGGAACAGAGTGTTACCTTCCCATCTATCCCTCCTATCCCTCCTATCCCTCCCTCCCTCCAATCAGGACTGGAACAGAGTGTTACCTTCCTATCTATCCCTCCTATCCCTCCCTCCCTCCAACCAGGACTGGAACAGAGTGTTACCTTCCCATCTATCCCTCCTATCCCTCCCTCCCTCCAATCAGGACTGGAACAGAGTGTTACCTTCCCATCTATCCCTCCTATCCCTCCCTCCCTCCAATCAGGACTGGAACAGAGTGTTACCTTCCCATCTATCCCTCCTATCCCTCCCTCCTATCCCTCCCTCCTATCCCTCCTCTATCCCTCCCTCCTATCCCTCCCTCCTATCCCTCCTATACTGGATTCCTTCCCATCTATCCCTCCTATCCCTCCCTCCTATCCCTCCTATCCCTCCCTCCCTCCAACCAGTACTGGAACAGAGTGTTACCTTCCCATCTATCCCTCCTATCCCCTCCCTCCCTCCAATCAGGACTGGAACAGAGTGTTACCTTTCCATCTATCCCTCCTATCCCTCCTATCCCTCCCTCCCTCCAACAAGGACTGGAACAGAGTGTTACCTTCCCATCTATCCCTCCTATCCCTCCTATCCCTCCCTCCCTCCAATCAGGACTGGAACAGAGTGTTACCTTCCCATCTATCCCTCCTATCCCTCCCTCCTATCCCTCCTATCCCTCCCTCCCTCCAACCAGGACTGGAACAGAGTGTTACCTTCCCATCTATCCCTCCTATCCCTCCCTCCTATCCCTCCTATCCCTCCTATCCCTCCTATCCCTCCCTCCCTCCAATCAGGACTGGAACAGAGTGTTACCTTCCCATCTATCCCTCCTATCCCTCCCTCCCCTCCAATCAGGACTGGAACAGAGTGTTACCTTCCCATCTATCCCTCCTATCCCTCCTATCCCTCCCTCCCTCCAACAAGGACTGGAACAGAGTGTTACCTTCCCATCTATCCCTCCTATCCCTCTTATCCCTCCCTCCCTCCAACCAGGACTGGAACAGAGTGTTACCTTCCCATCTATCCCTCCTATCCCTCCCTCCAACCAGGACTGGAACAGAGTGTTACCTTCCCATCTATCCCTCCTATCCCTCCTATCCCTCCCTCCCTCCAATCAGGACTGGAACAGAGTGTTACCTTCCCATCTATCCCTCCTATCCCTCCCTCCCTCCAATCAGGACTGGAACAGAGTGTTACCTTCCCATCTATCCCTCCTATCCCTCCCTCCTATCCCTCCTATCCCTCCTATCCCTCCCTCCCTCCAACCAGGACTGGAACAGAGTGTTACCTTCCCATCTATCCCTCCTATCCCTCCCTCCCTCCAACCAGGACTGAAACAGAGTGTTACATTCCAATCTATCCCTCCTATCCCTCCCTCCCTCCAACAAGGACTGGAACAGAGTGTTACCTTCTCATCTATCCCTCCTATCCCTCCCTCCCTCCAACCAGGACTGGAACAGAGTGTTACCTTCCCATCTATTCCTCCTATCCCTCCCTCCTATCCCTCCCTCCCTCCAACCAGGACTGGAACAGAGTGTTACCTTCCCATCTATCCCTCCTATCCATCCCTCCCTCCAACCAGGACTGGAACAGAGTGTTACCTTCCCATCTATCCCTCCTATCCCTCCCTCCTATCCCTCCTATCTCTCCTATCCCTCCCTCCCTCCAACCAGGACTGGAACAGTGTATTACCTTCCCATCTATCCCTCCTATCCCTCCTATCCCTCCAATCAGGACAGGAACAGAGTGTTACCTTCCCATCTATCCATCCTATCCCTCCCTCCCTCCAACCAGGACTGGAACAGAGTGTTACCTTCCCATCTATCCCTCCTATCCCTCCCTCCCTCCAATCAGGACTGGAACAGAGTGTTACCTTCCCATCTATCCCTCCTATCCCTCCCTCCCTCCAATCAGGACTGGAACAGAGTGTTACCTTCCCATCTATCCCTTCTATCCCTCCCTCCTATCCCTCCTATCCCTTCCTCCCTCCAACCAGGACTGGAACAGAGTGTTACCTTCCCATCTATCCCTCCTATCCCTCCCTCCCTCCAATCAGGACTGGAACAGAGTGTTACCTTCCCATCTATCCCTCCTATCCCTCCCTCCTATCCCTCCTATCCCTCCCTCCAACCAGGACTGGAACAGAGTGTTACCTTCCCATCTATCCCTCCTATCCCTCCTATCCCTCCAATCAGGACTGGAACAGAGTGTTACCTTCCCATCTATCCCTCCTATCCCTCCCTCCCTCCAACCAGGACTGGAACAGAGTGTTACATTCCCATCTATCCCTCCTATCCCTCCTATCCCTCCCTCCCTCCAATCAGGACTGGAACAGAGTGTTACCTTCCCATCTATCCCTCCTATCCCTCCCTCCCTCCAACCAGGACTGGAACAGAGTGTTACCTTCCCATCTATCCCTCCTATCCCTCCCTCCCTCCAATCAGGACTGGAACAGAGTGTTACCTTTCCATCTATCCCTCCTATCCCTCCCTCCCTCCAATCAGGACTGGAACAGAGTGTTACCTTCCCATCTATCCCTCCCTCCTATCCCTCCTATCCCTCCTATCCCTCCTATCCCTCCTATCCCTCCCTCCCTCCAATCAGGACTGGAACAGAGTGTTACCTTCCCATCTATCCCTCCTATCCCTCCCTCCTATCCCTCCTATCCCTCCCTCCCTCCAACCAGGACTGGAACAGAGTGTTACCTTCCCATCTATCCCTCCTATCCCTCCCTCCCTCCAATCAGGACTGGAACAGAGTGTTACCTTCCCATCTATCCCTCCTATCCCTCCCTCCTATCCCTCCTATCCCTCCCTCCCTCCAACCAGGACTGGAACAGAGTGTTACCTTCCCATCTATCCCTCCTATCCCTCCCTCCCTCCAATCAGGACTGGAACAGAGTGTTACCTTCCCATCTATCCCTCCTCTCCCTCCCTCCTATCCCTCCTATCCCTCCCTCCAACCAGGACTGGAACAGAGTGTTACCTTCCCATCTATCCCTCCTATCCCTCCTATCCCTCCCTCCCTCCAACCAGGACTGGAACAGAGTGTTACCTTCCCATCTATCCCTCCTATCCCTCCCTCCCTCCAATCAGGACTGGAACAGAGTGTTACCTTCCCATCTATCCCTCCTATCCCTCCCTCCTATCCCTCCTATCCCTCCTATCCCTCCCTCCCTCCAACCAGGACTGGAACAGAGTGTTACCTTCCCATCTATCCCTCCTATCCCTCCCTCCCTCCAACCAGGACTGAAACAGAGTGTTATATTCCCATCTATCCCTCCTATCCCTCCCTCCCTCCAACAAGGACTGGAAAAGAGTGTTACCTTCCCATCTATCCCTCCTATCCCTCCTATCCCTCCCTCCCTCCAACCAGGACTGGAACAGAGTGTTACCTTCCCATCTATCCCTCCTATCCCTCCTCCTATCCCTCCCTCCCTCCAACCAGGACTGGAACAGAGTGTTACCTTCCCATCTATCCCTCCTATCCCTCCCTCCCTCCAACCAGGACTGGAACAGAGTGTTACCTTCCCATCTATCCCTCCTATCCCTCCCTCCTATCCCTCCTATCCCTCCTATCCCTCCCTCCCTCCAACCAGGACTGGAACAGAGTGTTACCTTCCCATCTATCCCTCCTATCCCTCCTATCCCTCCAATCAGGACAGGAACAGAGTGTTACCTTCCCATCTATCCCTCCTATCCCTCCCTCCCTCCAACCAGGACTGGAACAGAGTGTTACCTTCCCATCTATCCCTCCTATCCCTCCTATCCCTCCCTCCCTCCAATCAGGACTGGAACAGAGTGTTACCTTCCCATCTATCCCTCCTATCCCTCCCTCCCTCCAATCAGGACTGGAACAGAGTGTTACCTTCCCATCTATCCCTCCTATCCCTCCCTCCTATCCCTCCTATCCCTCCCTCCCTCCAACCAGGACTGGAACAGAGTGTTACCTTCCCATCTATCCCTCCTATCCCTCCCTCCCTCCAATCAGGACTGGAACAGAGTGTTACCTTCCCATCTATCCCTCCTATCCCTCCCTCCTATCCCTCCTATCCCTCCCTCCAACCAGGACTGGAACAGAGTGTTACCTTCCCATCTATCCCTCCTATCCTCCTATCCCTCCAATCAGGACTGGAACAGAGTGTTACCTTCCCATCTATCCCTCCTATCCCTCCCTCCAACCAGGACTGGAACAGAGTGTTACCTTCCCATCTATCCCTCCTATCCCTCCTATCCCTCCCTCCCTCCAATCAGGACTGGAACAGAGTGTTACCTTCCCATCTATCCCTCCTATCCCTCCCTCCCTCCAACCAGGACTGGAACAGAGTGTTACCTTCCCATCTATCCCTCCTATCCCTCCCTCCCTCCAATCAGGACTGGAACAGAGTGTTACCTTTCCATCTATCCCTCCTATCCCTCCCTCCCTCCAATCAGGACTGGAACAGAGTGTTACCTTCCCATCTATCCCTCCCTCCTATCCCTCCTATCCCTCCTATCCCTCCTATCCCTCCTTTCCCTCCCTCCCTCCAATCAGGACTGGAACAGAGTGTTACCTTCCCATCTATCCCTCCTATCCCTCTCTCCTATCCCTCCTATCCCTCCCTCCCTCCAACCAGGACTGGAACAGAGTGTTACCTTCCCATCTATCCCTCCTATCCCTCCCTCCCTCCAATCAGGACTGGCACAGAGTGTTACCTTCCCATCTATCCCTCCTATCCCTCCCTCCTATCCCTCCCTATCCCTCCCTCCCTCCAACCAGGACTGGAACAGAGTGTTACCTTCCCATCTATCCCTCCTATCCCTCCCTCCCTCCAATCAGGACTGGAACAGAGTGTTACCTTCCCATCTATCCCTCCTCTCCTCCCTCCTATCCCTCCTATCCCTCCCTCCAACCAGGACTGGAACAGAGTGTTACCTTCCCATCTATCCCTCCTATCCCTCCTATCCCTCCCTCCCTCCAACCAGGACTGGAACAGAGTGTTACCTTCCCATCTATCCCTCCTATCCCTCCCTCCCTCCAATCAGGACTGGAACAGAGAGTTACCTTCCCATCTATCCCTCCTATCCCTCCCTCCTATCCCTCCTATCCCTCCCTCCCTCCAACAAGGACTGGAACAGAGTGTTACCTTCCCATCTATCCCTCCTATGCCTCCTATCCCTCCCTCCCTCCAACCAGGACTGGAACAGAGTGTTACCTTCCCATCTATCCCTCCTATCCCTCCCTCCCTCCAACCAGGACTGGAACAGAGTGTTACCTTCCCATCTATCCCTCCTATCCCTCCCTCCCTCCAATCAGGACTGGAACAGAGTGTTACCTTCCCATCTATCCCTCCTATCCCTCCCTCCTATCCCTCCTATCCCTCCCTCCCTCCAACAAGGACTGGAACAGAGTGTTACCTTCCCATCTATCCCTCCTATCCCTCCCTCCTATCCCTCCTATCCCTCCCTCCCTCCAACCAGGACTGGAACAGAGTGTTACCTTCCCATCTATCCCTCCTATCCCTCCCTCCCTCCAATCAGGACTGGAACAGAGTGTTACCTTCCCATCTATCCCTCCTATCCCTCCTATCCCTCCCTCCCTCCAACCAGGACTGGAACAGAGTGTTACCTTCCCATCTATCCCTCCTATCCCTCCTATCCCTCCCTCCCTCCAACCAGGACTGCAACAGAGTGTTACCTTCCCATCTATCCCTCCTATCCCTCCCTCCCTCCAATCAGGACTGGAACAGAGTGTTACCTTCCCATCTATCCCTCCTATCCCTCCCTCCCTCCAATCAGGACTGGAACAGAGTGTTACCTTCCCATCTATCCCTCCTATCCCTCCCTCCTATCCCTCCCTCCTATCCCTCCCTCCCTCCAACAAGGACTGGAACAGAGTGTTACCTTCCCATCTATCCCTCCTATCCCTCCTATCTCTCCCTCCCTCCAACCAGGACTGGAACAGAGTGTTACCTTCCCATCTATCCCTCCTATCCCTCCCTCCCTCCAACCAGGACTGGAACAGAGTGTTACCTTCCCATCTATCCCTCCTATCCCTCCCTCCCTCCAACCAGGACTGGAACAGAGTGTTACCTTCCCATCTATCCCTCCTATCCCTCCCTCCTATCCCTCCTATCCCTCCTATCCCTCCCTCCCTCCAACCAGGACTGGAACAGAGTGTTACCTTCCCATCTATCCCTCCTATCCCTCCCTCCCTCCAATCAGGACTGGAACAGAGTGTTACCTTCCCATCTATCCCTCCTATCCCTCCTTCCTATCCCTCCTATCCCTCCCTCCCTCCAACCAGGACTGGAACAGAGTGTTACCTTCCCATCTATCCCTCCTATCCCTCCCTCCTATCCCTCCTATCCCTCCCTCCTATCCCTCCTATCCCTCCCTCCTATCCCTCCTATTCCTCCCTCCCTCCAATCAGGACTGGAACAGAGTGTTACCTTCCCATCTATCCCTCCTATCCCTTCTATCCCTCCCTCCCTCCAACCAGGACTGGAACAGAGTGTTACCTTCCCATCTATCCCTCCTATCCCTCCCTCCCTCCAACCAGGACTGGAACAGAGTGTTACCTTCCCATCTATCCCTCCTATCCCTCCTATCCCTCCCTCCCTCCAATCAGGACTGGAACAGAGTGTTACCTTCCCATCTATCCCTCCTATCCCTCCCTCCCTCCAATCAGGACTGGAACAGAGTGTTACCTTCCCATCTCTCCCTCCTATCCCTCCCTCCTATCCCTCCTATCCCTCCCTCCCTCCAATCAGGACTGGAACAGAGTGTTACCTTCCCATCTATCCCTCCTATCCCTCCCTCCCTCCAATCAGGACTGGAACAGAGTGTTACCTTCCCATCTATCCCTCCTATCCCTCCCTCCTATCCCTCCTATCCCTCCCTCCCTCCAACAAGGACTGGAACAGAGTGTTACCTTCCCATCTATCCCTCCTATCCCTCCTATCCCTCCCTCCCTCCAACCAGGACTGGAACAGAGTGTTACCTTCCCATCTATCCCTCCTATCCCTCCCTCCTATCCCTCCTATCCCTCCCTCCCTCCAACCAGTACTGGAACAGAGTGTTACCTTCCCATCTATCCCTCCTATCCCTCCCTCCCTCCAATCAGGACTGGAAAAGAGTGTTACCTTCCCATCTATCCCTCCTATCCCTCCTATCCCTCCAATCAGGACTGGAACAGAGTGTTACCTTCCCATCTATCCCTCCTATCCCTCCCTCCCTCCAACCAGGACTGGAACAGAGTGTTACCTTCCCATCTATCCCTCCTATCCCTCCCTCCCTCCAATCAGGACTGGAACAGAGTGTTACCTTCCCATCTATCCCTCCTATCCCTCCCTCCCTCCAACCAGGACTGGAACAGAGTGTTACCTTCCCATCTATCCCTCCTATCCCTCCCTCCCTCCAATCAGGACTGGAACAGAGTGTTTCCTTCCCATCTATCCCTCCTATCCCTCCCTCCCTCCAATCAGGACTGGAACAGAGTGTTACCTTCCCATCTATCCCTCCTATCCCTCCCTCCTATCCCTCCCTCCTATCCCTCCTATCCCTCCTATCCCTCCCTCCCTCCAATCATGACTGGAACAGAGTTTTACCTTCCCATCTATCCCTCCTATCCCTCCCTCCTATCCCTCCTATCCCTCCCTCCCTCCAACCAGGACTGGAACAGAGTGGTACCTTCCCATCTATCCCTCCTATCCCTCCCTCCCTCCAATCAGGACTAGAACAGAGTGTTACCTTCCCTCCTATCCCTCCTATCCCTCCCTCCCTCCAATCAGGACTGGAACAGAGTGTTACCTTCCCATCTATCCCTCCTATCCCTCCCTCCCTCCAATCAGGACTGGAACAGAGTGTTACCTTCCCATCTATCCCTCCTATCCCTCCTATCCCTCCCTCCCTCCAATCAGGACTGGAACAGAGTGTTACCTTCCCTCCTATCCCTCCTATCCCTCCCTCCCTCCAATCAGGACTGGAACAGAGTGTTACCTTCCCATCTATCCCTCCTATCCCTCCCTCCCTCCAATCAGGACTGGAACAGAGTGTTACCTTCCCATCTATCCCTCCTATCCCTCCCTCCTATCCCTCCTATCCCTCCCTCCCTCCAACAAGGACTGGAACTGAGTGTTACCTTCCCATCTATCCCTCCTATCCCTCCCTCCTATCCCTCCTATCCCTCCCTCCCTCCAACAAGGACTGGAACAGAGTGTTACCTTCCCATCTATCCCTCCTATCCCTCCTATCCCTCCCTCCCTCCAACCAGGACTGGAACAGAGTGTTACCTTCCCATCTATCCCTCCTATCCCTCCCTCCTATCTCTCCTATCCCTCCCTCCCTCCAACCAGGACTGGAACAGAGTGTTACCTTCCCATCTATCCCTCCTATCCCTCCCTCCCTCCAATCAGGACTGGAACAGAGTGTTACCTTCCCATCTATCCCTCCTATCCCTCCTATCCCTCCCTCCCTCCAACCAGGACTGGAACAGAGTGTTACCTTCCCATCTATCCCTCCTATCCCTCCCTCACTCCAATCAGGACTGGAACAGAGTGTTACCTTCCCATCTATCCCTCCTATCCCTCCTATCCCTCCCTCCCTCCAACCAGGACTGGAACAGAGTGTTACCTTCCCATCTATCCCTCCTATCCCTCCTATCCCTCCCTCCCTCCAACCAGGACTGGAACAAAGTGTTACCTTCCCATCTATCCCTCCTATCCCTCCCTCCTATCCCTCCTATCCCTCCTATCCCTCCCTCCCTCCAACCAGGACTGGAACAGAGTGTTACCTTCCCATCTATCCCTCCTATCCCTCCTATCCCTCCCTCCCTCCAATCAGGACTGGAACAGAGTGTTACCTTCCCATCTATCCCTCCTATCCCTCCCTCCTATCCCTCCTATCCCTCCCTCCCTCCAACCAGGACTGGAACAGAGTGTTACCTTCCCATCTATCCCTCCTATCCCTCCCTCCTATCCCTCCTATCCCTCCCTCCCTCCAACCAGGACTGGAACAGAGTGTTACCTTCCCATCTATCCCTCCTATCCCTACCTCCCTCCAACCAGGACTGGAACAGAGTGTTACCTTCCCATCTATCCCTCCTATCCCTCCCTCCCTCCAACCAGGACTGGAACAGAGTGTTACCTTCCCATCTATCCCTCCTATCCCTCCCTCCTATCCCTCCTATCCCTCCTATCCCTCCCTCCCTCCAACCAGGACTGGAACAGTGTATTACCTTCCCATCTATCCCTCCTATCCCTCCTATCCCTCCAATCAGGACAGGAACAGAGTGTTACCTTCCCATCTATCCATCCTATCCCTCCCTCCCTCCAACCAGGACTGGAACAGAGTGTTACCTTCCCATCTATCCCTCCTATCCCTCCTATCCCTCCCTCCCTCCAATCAGGACTGGAACAGAGTGTTACCTTCCCATCTATCCCTCCTATCCCTCCCTCCCTCCAATCAGGACTGGAACAGAGTGTTACCTTCCCATCTATCCCTCCTATCCCTCCCTCCTATCCCTCCTATCCCTCCCTCCCTCCAACCAGGACTGGAACAGAGTGTTACCTTCCCATCTATCCCTCCTATCCCTCCCTCCCTCCAATCAGGACTGGAACAGAGTGTTACCTTCCCATCTATCCCTCCTATCCCTCCCTCCTATCCCTCCTATCCCTCCCTCCAACCAGGACTGGAACAGAGTGTTACCTTCCCATCTATCCCTCCTATCCCTCCTATCCCTCCAATCAGGACTGGAACAGAGTGTTACCTTCCCATCTATCCCTCCTATCCCTCCCTCCCTCCAACCAGGACTGGAACAGAGTGTTACATTCCCATCTATCCCTCCTATCCCTCCTATCCCTCCCTCCCTCCAATCAGGACTGGAACAGAGTGTTACCTTCCCATCTATCCCTCCTATCCCTCCCTCCCTCCAACCAGGACTGGAACAGAGTGTTACCTTCCCATCTATCCCTCCTATCCCTCCCTCCTATCCCTCCTATCCCTCCCTCCCTCCAACCAGGACTGGAACAGAGTGTTACCTTCCCATCTATCCCTCCTATCCCTCCCTCCTATCCCTCCTATCCCTCCCTCCCTCCAACCAGGACTGGAACAGAGTGTTACCTTCCCATCTATCCCTCCTATCCCTCCCTCCCTCCAACCAGGACTGGAACAGAGTGTTACCTTCCCATCTATCCCTCCTATCCCTCCCTCCCTCCAACCAGGACTGGAACAGAGTGTTACCTTCCCATCTATCCCTCCTATCCCTCCCTCCTATCCCTCCTATCCCTCCTATCCCTCCCTCCCTCCAACCAGGACTGGAACAGTGTATTACCTTCCCATCTATCCCTCATATCCCTCCTATCCCTCCAATCAGGACAGGAACAGAGTGTTACCTTCCCATCTATCCATCCTATCCCTCCCTCCCTCCAACCAGGACTGGAACAGAGTGTTACCTTCCCATCTATCCCTCCTATCCCTCCTATCCCTCCCTCCCTCCAATCAGGACTGGAACAGAGTGTTACCTTCCCATCTATCCCTCCTATCCCTCCCTCCCTCCAATCAGGACTGGAACAGAGTGTTACCTTCCCATCTATCCCTCCTATCCCTCCCTCCTATCCCTCCTATCCCTCCCTCCCTCCAACCAGGACTGGAACAGAGTGTTACCTTCCCATCTATCCCTCCTATCCCTCCCTCCCTCCAATCAGGACTGGAACAGAGTGTTACCTTCCCATCTATCCCTCCTATCCCTCCCTCCTATCCCTCCTATCCCTCCCTCCAACCAGGACTGGAACAGAGTGTTACCTTCCCATCTATCCCTCCTATCCCTCCTATCCCTCCAATCAGGACTGGAACAGAGTGTTACCTTCCCATCTATCCCTCCTATCCCTCCCTCCCTCCAACCAGGACTGGAACAGAGTGTTACATTCCTATCTATCCCTCCTATCCCTCCTATCCCTCCCTCCCTCCAATCAGGACTGGAACAGAGTGTTACCTTCCCATCTATCCCTCCTATCCCTCCCTCCCTCCAACCAGGACTGGAACAGAGTGTTACCTTCCCATCTATCCCTCCTATCCCTCCCTCCCTCCAATCAGGACTGGAACAGAGTGTTACCTTTCCATCTATCCCTCCTATCCCTCCCTCCCTCCAATCAGGACTGGAACAGAGTGTTACCTTCCCATCTATCCCTCCCTCCTATCCCTCCTATCCCTCCTATCCCTCCTATCCCTCCTATCCCTCCCTCCCTCCAATCAGGACTGGAACAGAGTGTTACCTTCCCATCTATCCCTCCTATCCCTCCCTCCTATCCCTCCTATCCCTCCCTCCCTCCAACCAGGACTGGAACAGAGTGTTACCATCCCATCTATCCCTCCTATCCCTCCCTCCCTCCAATCAGGACTGGAACAGAGTGTTACCTTCCCATCTATCCCTCCTATCCCTCCCTCCTATCCCTCCTATCCCTCCCTCCCTCCAACCAGGACTGGAACAGAGTGTTACCTTCCCATCTATCCCTCCTATCCCTCCCTCCCTCCAATCAGGACTGGAACAGAGTGTTACCTTCCCATCTATCCCTCCTCTCCCTCCCTCCTATCCCTCCTATCCCTCCCTCCAACCAGGACTGAAACAGAGTGTTACCTTCCCTTCTATCCCTCCTATCCCTCCTATCCCTCCCTCCCTCCAACCAGGACTGGAACAGAGTGTTACCTTCCCATCTATCCCTCCTATCCCTCCCTCCCTCCAATCAGGACTGGAACAGAGTGTTACCTTCCCATCTATCCCTCCTATCCCTCCCTCCTATCCCTCCTATCCCTCCTATCCCTCCCTCCCTCCAACCAGGACTGGAACAGAGTGTTACCTTCCCATCTATCCCTCCTATCCCTCCCTCCCTCCAACCAGGACTGAAACAGAGTGTTACATTCCCATCTATCCCTCCTATCCCTCCCTCCCTCCAACAAGGACTGGAAAAGAGTGTTACCTTCCCATCTATCCCTCCTATCCCTCCTATCCCTCCCTCCCTCCAACCAGGACTGGAACAGAGTGTTACCTTCCCATCTATCCCTCCTATCCCTCCCTCCTATCCCTCCCTCCCTCCAACCAGGACTGGAACAGAGTGTTACCTTCCCATCTATCCCTCCTATCCCTCCCTCCCTCCAACCAGGACTGGAACAGAGTGTTACCTTCCCATCTATCCCTCCTATCCCTCCCTCCTATCCCTCCTATCCCTCCTATCCCTCCCTCCCTCCAACCAGGACTGGAACAGAGTGTTACCTTCCCATCTATCCCTCCTATCCCTCCTATCCCTCCAATCAGGACAGGAACAGAGTGTTACCTTCCCATCTATCCCTCCTATCCCTCCCTCCCTCCAACCAGGACTGGAACAGAGTGTTACCTTCCCATCTATCCCTCCTATCCCTCCTATCCCTCCCTCCCTCCAATCAGGACTGGAACAGAGTGTTACCTTCCCATCTATCCCTCCTATCCCTCCCTCCCTCCAATCAGGACTGGAACAGAGTGTTACCTTCCCATCTATCCCTCCTATCCCTCCCTCCTATCCCTCCTATCCCTCCCTCCCTCCAACCAGGACTGGAACAGAGTGTTACCTTCCCATCTATCCCTCCTATCCCTCCCTCCCTCCAATCAGGACTGGAACAGAGTGTTACCTTCCCATCTATCCCTCCTATCCCTCCCTCCTATCCCTCCTATCCCTCCCTCCAACCAGGACTGGAACAGAGTGTTACCTTCCCATCTATCCCTCCTATCCCTCCTATCCCTCCAATCAGGACTGGAACAGAGTGTTACCTTCCCATCTATCCCTCCTATCCCTCCCTCCCTCCAACCAGGACTGGAACAGAGTGTTACCTTCCCATCTATCCCTCCTATCCCTCCTATCCCTCCAATCAGGACTGGAACAGAGTGTTACCTTCCCATCTATCCCTCCTATCCCTCCCTCCCTCCAACCAGGACTGGAACAGAGTGTTACCTTCCCATCTATCCCTCCTATCCCTCCCTCCCTCCAATCAGGACTGGAACAGAGTGTTACCTTTCCATCTATCCCTCCTATCCCTCCCTCCCTCCAATCAGGACTGGAACAGAGTGTTACCTTCCCATCTATCCCTCCCTCCTATCCCTCCTATCCCTCCTATCCCTCCTATCCCTCCTATCCCTCCTTTCCCTCCCTCCCTCCAATCAGGACTGGAACAGAGTGTTACCTTCCCATCTATCCCTCCTATCCCTCTCTCCTATCCCTCCTATCCCTCCCTCCCTCCAACCAGGACTGGAACAGAGTGTTACCTTCCCATCTATCCCTCCTATCCCTCCCTCCCTCCAATCAGGACTGGCACAGAGTGTTACCTTCCCATCTATCCCTCCTATCCCTCCCTCCTATCCCTCCCTCCCTCCAACCAGGACTGGAACAGAGTGTTACCTTCCCATCTATCCCTCCTATCCCTCCCTCCCTCCAATCAGGACTGGAACAGAGTGTTACCTTCCCATCTATCCCTCCTCTCCCTCCCTCCTATCCCTCCTATCCCTCCCTCCAACCAGGACTGGAACAGAGTGTTACCTTCCCATCTATCCCTCCTATCCCTCCTATCCCTCCCTCCCTCCAACCAGGACTGGAACAGAGTGTTACCTTCCCATCTATCCCTCCTATCCCTCCCTCCCTCCAATCAGGACTGGAACAGAGTGTTACCTTCCCATCTATCCCTCCTATCCCTCCCTCCTATCCCTCCTATCCCTCCCTCCCTCCAACAAGGACTGGAACAGAGTGTTACCTTCCCATCTATCCCTCCTATCCCTCCTATCCCTCCCTCCCTCCAACCAGGACTGGAACAGAGTGTTACCTTCCCATCTATCCCTCCTATCCCTCCCTCCCTCCAACCAGGACTGGAACAGAGTGTTACCTTCCCATCTATCCCTCCTATCCCTCCCTCCCTCCAATCAGGACTGGAACAGAGTGTTACCTTCCCATCTATCCCTCCTATCCCTCCCTCCCTCCAATCAGGACTGGAACAGAGTGTTACCTTCCCATCTATCCCTCCTATCCCTCCCTCCCTCCAATCAGGACTGGAACAGAGTGTTACCTTCCCATCTATCCCTCCTATCCCTCCCTCCTATCCCTCCTATCCCTCCCTCCCTCCAACAAGGACTGGAACAGAGTGTTACCTTCCCATCTATCCCTCCTATCCCTCCTATCCCTCCCTCCCTCCAACCAGGACTGGAACAGAGTGTTACCTTCCCATCTATCCCTCCTATCCCTCCCTCCTATCCCTCCTATCCCTCCCTCCCTCCAACCAGTACTGGAACAGAGTGTTACCTTCCCATCTATCCCTCCTATCCCTCCCTCCCTCCAATCAGGACTGGAACAGAGTGTTACCTTCCCATCTATCCCTCCTATCCCTCCTATCCCTCCAATCAGGACTGGAACAGAGTGTTACCTTCCCATCTATCCCTCCTATCCCTCCCTCCCTCCAACCAGGACTGGAACAGAGTGTTACCTTCCCATCTATCCCTCCTATCCCTCCCTCCTATCCCTCCCTCCTATCCCTCCTATCCCTCCTATCCCTCCCTCCCTCCCTCCAATCATGACTGGAACAGAGTTTTACCTTCCCATCTATCCCTCCTATCCCTCCCTCCTATCCCTCCTATCCCTCCCTCCCTCCAACCAGGACTGGAACAGAGTGGTACCTTCCCATCTATCCCTCCTATCCCTCCCTCCCTCCAATCAGGACTAGAACAGAGTGTTACCTTCCCTCCTATCCCTCCTATCCCTCCCTCCCTCCAATCAGGACTGGAACAGAGTGTTACCTTCCCATCTATCCCTCCTATCCCTCCCTCCCTCCAATCAGGACTGGAACAGAGTGTTACCTTCCCATCTATCCCTCCTATCCCTCCTATCCCTCCCTCCCTCCAATCAGGACTGGAACAGAGTGTTACCTTCCCTCCTATCCCTCCTATCCCTCCCTCCCTCCAATCAGGACTGGAACAGAGTGTTACCTTCCCATCTATCCCTCCTATCCCTCCCTCCCTCCAATCAGGACTGGAACAGAGTGTTACCTTCCCATCTATCCCTCCTATCCCTCCCTCCTATCCCTCCTATCCCTCCCTCCCTCCAACAAGGACTGGAACTGAGTGTTACCTTCCCATCTATCCCTCCTATCCCTCCCTCCTATCCCTCCTATCCCTCCCTCCCTCCAACAAGGACTGGAACAGAGTGTTACCTTCCCATCTATCCCTCCTATCCCTCCTATCCCTCCCTCCCTCCAACCAGGACTGGAACAGAGTGTTACCTTCCCATCTATCCCTCCTATCCCTCCCTCCTATCCCTCCTATCCCTCCCTCCCTCCAACCAGGACTGGAACAGAGTGTTACCTTCCCATCTATCCCTCCTATCCCTCCCTCCCTCCAATCAGGACTGGAACAGAGTGTTACCTTCCCATCTATCCCTCCTATCCCTCCTATCCCTCCCTCCCTCCAACCAGGACTGGAACAGAGTGTTACCTTCCCATCTATCCCTCCTATCCCTCCCTCACTCCAATCAGGACTGGAACAGAGTGTTACCTTCCCATCTATCCCTCCTATCCCTCCTATCCCTCCCTCCCTCCAACCAGGACTGGAACAGAGTGTTACCTTCCCATCTATCCCTCCTATCCCTCCTATCCCTCCCTCCCTCCAACCAGGACTGGAACAAAGTGTTACCTTCCCATCTATCCCTCCTATCCCTCCCTCCTATCCCTCCTATCCCTCCTATCCCTCCCTCCCTCCAACCAGGACTGGAACAGAGTGTTACCTTCCCATCTATCCCTCCTATCCTCCTATCCCTCCCTCCCTCCAATCAGGACTGGAACAGAGTGTTACCTTCCCATCTATCCCTCCTATCCCTCCCTCCTATCCCTCCTATCCCTCCCTCCCTCCAACCAGGACTGGAACAGAGTGTTACCTTCCCATCTATCCCTCCTATCCCTCCCTCCTATCCCTCCTATCCCTCCCTCCCTCCAACCAGGACTGGAACAGAGTGTTACCTTCCCATCTATCCCTCCTATCCCTACCTCCCTCCAACCAGGACTGGAACAGAGTGTTACCTTCCCATCTATCCCTCCTATCCCTCCCTCCCTCCAACCAGGACTGGAACAGAGTGTTACCTTCCCATCTATCCCTCCTATCCCTCCCTCCTATCCCTCCTATCCCTCCTATCCCTCCCTCCCTCCAACCAGGACTGGAACAGTGTATTACCTTCCCATCTATCCCTCCTATCCCTCCTATCCCTCCAATCAGGACAGGAACAGAGTGTTACCTTCCCATCTATCCATCCTATCCCTCCCTCCCTCCAACCAGGACTGGAACAGAGTGTTACCTTCCCATCTATCCCTCCTATCCCTCCTATCCCTCCCTCCCTCCAATCAGGACTGGAACAGAGTGTTACCTTCCCATCTATCCCTCCTATCCCTCCCTCCCTCCAATCAGGACTGGAACAGAGTGTTACCTTCCCATCTATCCCTCCTATCCCTCCCTCCTATCCCTCCTATCCCTCCCTCCCTCCAACCAGGACTGGAACAGAGTGTTACCTTCCCATCTATCCCTCCTATCCCTCCCTCCCTCCAATCAGGACTGGAACAGAGTGTTACCTTCCCATCTATCCCTCCTATCCCTCCCTCCTATCCCTCCTATCCCTCCCTCCAACCAGGACTGGAACAGAGTGTTACCTTCCCATCTATCCCTCCTATCCCTCCTATCCCTCCAATCAGGACTGGAACAGAGTGTTACCTTCCCATCTATCCCTCCTATCCCTCCCTCCCTCCAACCAGGACTGGAACAGAGTGTTACATTCCCATCTATCCCTCCTATCCCTCCTATCCCTCCCTCCCTCCAATCAGGACTGGAACAGAGTGTTACCTTCCCATCTATCCCTCCTATCCCTCCCTCCCTCCAACCAGGACTGGAACAGAGTGTTACCTTCCCATCTATCCCTCCTATCCCTCCCTCCTATCCCTCCTATCCCTCCCTCCCTCCAACCAGGACTGGAACAGAGTGTTACCTTCCCATCTATCCCTCCTATCCCTCCCTCCTATCCCTCCTATCCCTCCCTCCCTCCAACCAGGACTGGAACAGAGTGTTACCTTCCCATCTATCCCTCCTATCCCTCCCTCCCTCCAACCAGGACTGGAACAGAGTGTTACCTTCCCATCTATCCCTCCTATCCCTCCCTCCCTCCAACCAGGACTGGAACAGAGTGTTACCTTCCCATCTATCCCTCCTATCCCTCCCTCCTATCCCTCCTATCCCTCCCTCCCTCCAACCAGGACTGGAACAGAGTGTTACCTTCCCATCTATCCCTCCTATCCCTCCCTCCCTCCAATCAGGACTGGAACAGAGTGTTACCTTCCCATCTATCCCTCCTATCCCTCCCTCCTATCCCTCCTATCCCTCCCTCCAACCAGGACTGGAACAGAGTGTTACCTTCCCATCTATCCCTCCTATCCCTCCTATCCCTCCAATCAGGACTGGAACAGAGTGTTACCTTCCCATCTATCCCTCCTATCCCTCCCTCCCTCCAACCAGGACTGGAACAGAGTGTTACATTCCCATCTATCCCTCCTATCCCTCCTATCCCTCCCTCCCTCCAATCAGGACTGGAACAGAGTGTTACCTTCCCATCTATCCCTCCTATCCCTCCCTCCCTCCAACCAGGACTGGAACAGAGTGTTACCTTCCCATCTATCCCTCCTATCCCTCCCTCCCTCCAACCAGGACTGGAACAGAGTGTTACCTTCCCATCTATCCCTCCTATCCCTCCCTCCTATCCCTCCTATCCCTCCTATCCCTCCCTCCCTCCAACCAGGACTGGAACAGAGTGTTACCTTCCCATCTATCCCTCCTATCCCTCCTATCCCTCCAATCAGGACAGGAACAGAGTGTTACCTTCCCATCTATCCCTCCTATCCCTCCCTCCCTCCAACCAGGACTGGAACAGAGTGTTACCTTCCCATCTATCCCTCCTATCCCTCCTATCCCTCCCTCCCTCCAATCAGGACTGGAACAGAGTGTTACCTTCCCATCTATCCCTCCTATCCCTCCCTCCCTCCAATCAGGACTGGAACAGAGTGTTACCTTCCCATCTATCCCTCCTATCCCTCCCTCCTATCCCTCCTATCCCTCCCTCCCTCCAACCAGGACTGGAACAGAGTGTTACCTTCCCATCTATCCCTCCTATCCCTCCCTCCCTCCAATCAGGACTGGAACAGAGTGTTACCTTCCCATCTATCCCTCCTATCCCTCCCTCCTATCCCTCCTATCCCTCCCTCCAACCAGGACTGGAACAGAGTGTTACCTTCCCATCTATCCCTCCTATCCCTCCTATCCCTCCAATCAGGACTGGAACAGAGTGTTACCTTCCCATCTATCCCTCCTATCCCTCCCTCCCTCCAACCAGGACTGGAACAGAGTGTTACCTTCCCATCTATCCCTCCTATCCCTCCTATCCCTCCAATCAGGACTGGAACAGAGTGTTACCTTCCCATCTATCCCTCCTATCCCTCCCTCCCTCCAACCAGGACTGGAACAGAGTGTTACCTTCCCATCTATCCCTCCTATCCCTCCCTCCCTCCAATCAGGACTGGAACAGAGTGTTACCTTTCCATCTATCCCTCCTATCCCTCCCTCCCTCCAATCAGGACTGGAACAGAGTGTTACCTTCCCATCTATCCCTCCCTCCTATCCCTCCTATCCCTCCTATCCCTCCTATCCCTCCTTTCCCTCCCTCCCTCCAATCAGGACTGGAACAGAGTGTTACCTTCCCATCTATCCCTCCTATCCCTCTCTCCTATCCCTCCTATCCCTCCCTCCCTCCAACCAGGACTGGAACAGAGTGTTACCTTCCCATCTATCCCTCCTATCCCTCCCTCCCTCCAATCAGGACTGGCACAGAGTGTTACCTTCCCATCTATCCCTCCTATCCCTCCCTCCTATCCCTCCCTCCCTCCAACCAGGACTGGAACAGAGTGTTACCTTCCCATCTATCCCTCCTATCCCTCCCTCCCTCCAATCAGGACTGGAACAGAGTGTTACCTTCCCATCTATCCCTCCTCTCCCTCCCTCCTATCCCTCCTATCCCTCCCTCCAACCAGGACTGGAACAGAGTGTTACCTTCCCATCTATCCCTCCTATCCCTCCTATCCCTCCCTCCCTCCAACCAGGACTGGAACAGAGTGTTACCTTCCCATCTATCCCTCCTATCCCTCCCTCCTATCCCTCCTATCCCTCCCTCCCTCCAACAAGGACTGGAACAGAGTGTTACCTTCCCATCTATCCCTCCTATCCCTCCTATCCCTCCCTCCCTCCAACCAGGACTGGAACAGAGTGTTACCTTCCCATCTATCCCTCCTATCCCTCCCTCCCTCCAACCAGGACTGGAACAGAGTGTTACCTTCCCATCTATCCCTCCTATCCCTCCCTCCCTCCAATCAGGACTGGAACAGAGTGTTACCTTCCCTTCTATCCCTCCTATCCCTCCCTCCCTCCAATCAGGACTGGAACAGAGTGTTACCTTCCCATCTATCCCTCCTATCCCTCCCTCCCTCCAATCAGGACTGGAACAGAGTGTTACCTTCCCATCTATCCCTCCTATCCCTCCCTCCTATCCCTCCTATCCCTCCCTCCCTCCAACAAGGACTGGAACAGAGTGTTACCTTCCCATCTATCCCTCCTATCCCTCCTATCCCTCCCTCCCTCCAACCAGGACTGGAACAGAGTGTTACCTTCCCATCTATCCCTCCTATCCCTCCCTCCTATCCCTCCTATCCCTCCCTCCCTCCAACCAGTACTGGAACAGAGTGTTACCTTCCCATCTATCCCTCCTATCCCTCCCTCCCTCCAATCAGGACTGGAACAGAGTGTTACCTTCCCATCTATCCCTCCTATCCCTCCTATCCCTCCAATCAGGACTGGAACAGAGTGTTACCTTCCCATCTATCCCTCCTATCCCTCCCTCCCTCCAACCAGGACTGGAACAGAGTGTTACCTTCCCATCTATCCCTCCTATCCCTCCCTCCCTCCAATCAGGACTGGAACAGAGTGTTACCTTCCCATCTATCCCTCCTATCCCTCCCTCCCTCCAACCAGGACTGGAACAGAGTGTTACCTTCCCATCTATCCCTCCTATCCCTCCCTCCCTCCAATCAGGACTGGAACAGAGTGTTTCCTTCCCATCTATCCCTCCTATCCCTCCCTCCCTCCAATCAGGACTGGAACAGAGTGTTACCTTCCCATCTATCCCTCCTATCCCTCCCTCCTATCCCTCCCTCCTATCCCTCCTATCCCTCCTATCCCTCCCTCCCTCCCTCCAATCATGACTGGAACAGAGTTTTACCTTCCCATCTATCCCTCCTATCCCTCCCTCCTATCCCTCCTATCCCTCCCTCCCTCCAACCAGGACTGGAACAGAGTGGTACCTTCCCATCTATCCCTCCTATCCCTCCCTCCCTCCAATCAGGACTAGAACAGAGTGTTACCTTCCCTCCTATCCCTCCTATCCCTCCCTCCCTCCAATCAGGACTGGAACAGAGTGTTACCTTCCCATCTATCCCTCCTATCCCTCCCTCCCTCCAATCAGGACTGGAACAGAGTGTTACCTTCCCATCTATCCCTCCTATCCCTCCTATCCCTCCCTCCCTCCAATCAGGACTGGAACAGAGTGTTACCTTCCCTCCTATCCCTCCTATCCCTCCCTCCCTCCAATCAGGACTGGAACAGAGTGTTACCTTCCCATCTATCCCTCCTATCCCTCCCTCCCTCCAATCAGGACTGGAACAGAGTGTTACCTTCCCATCTATCCCTCCTATCCCTCCCTCCTATCCCTCCTATCCCTCCCTCCCTCCAACAAGGACTGGAACTGAGTGTTACCTTCCCATCTATCCCTCCTATCCCTCCCTCCTATCCCTCCTATCCCTCCCTCCCTCCAACAAGGACTGGAACAGAGTGTTACCTTCCCATCTATCCCTCCTATCCCTCCTATCCCTCCCTCCCTCCAACCAGGACTGGAACAGAGTGTTACCTTCCCATCTATCCCTCCTATCCCTCCCTCCTATCCCTCCTATCCCTCCCTCCCTCCAACCAGGACTGGAACAGAGTGTTACCTTCCCATCTATCCCTCCTATCCCTCCCTCCCTCCAATCAGGACTGGAACAGAGTGTTACCTTCCCATCTATCCCTCCTATCCCTCCTATCCCTCCCTCCCTCCAACCAGGACTGGAACAGAGTGTTACCTTCCCATCTATCCCTCCTATCCCTCCCTCACTCCAATCAGGACTGGAACAGAGTGTTACCTTCCCATCTATCCCTCCTATCCCTCCTATCCCTCCCTCCCTCCAACCAGGACTGGAACAGAGTGTTACCTTCCCATCTATCCCTCCTATCCCTCCTATCCCTCCCTCCCTCCAACCAGGACTGGAACAAAGTGTTACCTTCCCATCTATCCCTCCTATCCCTCCCTCCTATCCCTCCTATCCCTCCTATCCCTCCCTCCCTCCAACCAGGACTGGAACAGAGTGTTACCTTCCCATCTATCCCTCCTATCCCTCCTATCCCTCCCTCCCTCCAATCAGGACTGGAACAGAGTGTTACCTTCCCATCTATCCCTCCTATCCCTCCCTCCTATCCCTCCTATCCCTCCCTCCCTCCAACCAGGACTGGAACAGAGTGTTACCTTCCCATCTATCCCTCCTATCCCTCCCTCCTATCCCTCCTATCCCTCCCTCCCTCCAACCAGGACTGGAACAGAGTGTTACCTTCCCATCTATCCCTCCTATCCCTACCTCCCTCCAACCAGGACTGGAACAGAGTGTTACCTTCCCATCTATCCCTCCTATCCCTCCCTCCCTCCAACCAGGACTGGAACAGAGTGTTACCTTCCCATCTATCCCTCCTATCCCTCCCTCCTATCCCTCCTATCCCTCCTATCCCTCCCTCCCTCCAACCAGGACTGGAACAGTGTATTACCTTCCCATCTATCCCTCCTATCCCTCCTATCCCTCCAATCAGGACAGGAACAGAGTGTTACCTTCCCATCTATCCATCCTATCCCTCCCTCCCTCCAACCAGGACTGGAACAGAGTGTTACCTTCCCATCTATCCCTCCTATCCCTCCTATCCCTCCCTCCCTCCAATCAGGACTGGAACAGAGTGTTACCTTCCCATCTATCCCTCCTATCCCTCCCTCCCTCCAATCAGGACTGGAACAGAGTGTTACCTTCCCATCTATCCCTCCTATCCCTCCCTCCTATCCCTCCTATCCCTCCCTCCCTCCAACCAGGACTGGAACAGAGTGTTACCTTCCCATCTATCCCTCCTATCCCTCCCTCCCTCCAATCAGGACTGGAACAGAGTGTTACCTTCCCATCTATCCCTCCTATCCCTCCCTCCTATCCCTCCTATCCCTCCCTCCAACCAGGACTGGAACAGAGTGTTACCTTCCCATCTATCCCTCCTATCCCTCCTATCCCTCCAATCAGGACTGGAACAGAGTGTTACCTTCCCATCTATCCCTCCTATCCCTCCCTCCCTCCAACCAGGACTGGAACAGAGTGTTACATTCCCATCTATCCCTCCTATCCCTCCTATCCCTCCCTCCCTCCAATCAGGACTGGAACAGAGTGTTACCTTCCCATCTATCCCTCCTATCCCTCCCTCCCTCCAACCAGGACTGGAACAGAGTGTTACCTTCCCATCTATCCCTCCTATCCCTCCCTCCTATCCCTCCTATCCCTCCCTCCCTCCAACCAGGACTGGAACAGAGTGTTACCTTCCCATCTATCCCTCCTATCCCTCCCTCCTATCCCTCCTATCCCTCCCTCCCTCCAACCAGGACTGGAACATAGTGTTACCTTCCCATCTATCCCTCCTATCCCTCCCTCCCTCCAACCAGGACTGGAACAGAGTGTTACCTTCCCATCTATCCCTCCTATCCCTCCCTCCCTCCAACCAGGACTGGAACAGAGTGTTACCTTCCCATCTATCCCTCCTATCCCTCCCTCCTATCCCTCCTATCCCTCCTATCCCTCCCTCCCTCCAACCAGGACTGGAACAGTGTATTACCTTCCCATCTATCCCTCCTATCCCTCCTATCCCTCCAATCAGGACAGGAACAGAGTGTTACCTTCCCATCTATCCATCCTATCCCTCCCTCCCTCCAACCAGGACTGGAACAGAGTGTTACCTTCCCATCTATCCCTCCTATCCCTCCTATCCCTCCCTCCCTCCAATCAGGACTGGAACAGAGTGTTACCTTCCCATCTATCCCTCCTATCCCTCCCTCCCTCCAATCAGGACTGGAACAGAGTGTTACCTTCCCATCTATCCCTCCTATCCCTCCCTCCTATCCCTCCTATCCCTCCCTCCCTCCAACCAGGACTGGAACAGAGTGTTACCTTCCCATCTATCCCTCCTATCCCTCCCTCCCTCCAATCAGGACTGGAACAGAGTGTTACCTTCCCATCTATCCCTCCTATCCCTCCCTCCTATCCCTCCTATCCCTCCCTCCAACCAGGACTGGAACAGAGTGTTACCTTCCCATCTATCCCTCCTATCCCTCCTATCCCTCCAATCAGGACTGGAACAGAGTGTTACCTTCCCATCTATCCCTCCTATCCCTCCCTCCCTCCAACCAGGACTGGAACAGAGTGTTACATTCCCATCTATCCCTCCTATCCCTCCTATCCCTCCCTCCCTCCAATCAGGACTGGAACAGAGTGTTACCTTCCCATCTATCCCTCCTATCCCTCCCTCCCTCCAACCAGGACTGGAACAGAGTGTTACCTTCCCATCTATCCCTCCTATCCCTCCCTCCCTCCAATCAGGACTGGAACAGAGTGTTACCTTTCCATCTATCCCTCCTATCCCTCCCTCCCTCCAATCAGGACTGGAACAGAGTGTTACCTTCCCATCTATCCCTCCCTCCTATCCCTCCTATCCCTCCTATCCCTCCTATCCCTCCTATCCCTCCCTCCCTCCAATCAGGACTGGAACAGAGTGTTACCTTCCCATCTATCCCTCCTATCCCTCCCTCCTATCCCTCCTATCCCTCCCTCCCTCCAACCAGGACTGGAACAGAGTGTTACCTTCCCATCTATCCCTCCTATCCCTCCCTCCCTCCAATCAGGACTGGAACAGAGTGTTACCTTCCCATCTATCCCTCCTATCCCTCCCTCCTATCCCTCCTATCCCTCCCTCCCTCCAACCAGGACTGGAACAGAGTGTTACCTTCCCATCTATCCCTCCTATCCCTCCCTCCCTCCAATCAGGACTGGAACAGAGTGTTACCTTCCCATCTATCCCTCCTCTCCCTCCCTCCTATCCCTCCTATCCCTCCCTCCAACCAGGACTGGAACAGAGTGTTACCTTCCCTTCTATCCCTCCTATCCCTCCTATCCCTCCCTCCCTCCAACCAGGACTGGAACAGAGTGTTACCTTCCCATCTATCCCTCCTATCCCTCCCTCCCTCCAATCAGGACTGGAACAGAGTGTTACCTTCCCATCTATCCCTCCTATCCCTCCCTCCTATCCCTCCTATCCCTCCTATCCCTCCCTCCCTCCAACCAGGACTGGAACAGAGTGTTACCTTCCCATCTATCCCTCCTATCCCTCCCTCCCTCCAACCAGGACTGAAACAGAGTGTTACATTCCCATCTATCCCTCCTATCCCTCCCTCCCTCCAACAAGGACTGGAAAAGAGTGTTACCTTCCCATCTATCCCTCCTATCCCTCCTATCCCTCCCTCCCTCCAACCAGGACTGGAACAGAGTGTTACCTTCCCATCTATCCCTCCTATCCCTCCCTCCTATCCCTCCCTCCCTCCAACCAGGACTGGAACAGAGTGTTACCTTCCCATCTATCCCTCCTATCCCTCCCTCCCTCCAACCAGGACTGGAACAGAGTGTTACCTTCCCATCTATCCCTCCTATCCCTCCCTCCTATCCCTCCTATCCCTCCTATCCCTCCCTCCCTCCAACCAGGACTGGAACAGAGTGTTACCTTCCCATCTATCCCTCCTATCCCTCCTATCCCTCCAATCAGGACAGGAACAGAGTGTTACCTTCCCATCTATCCCACCTATCCCTCCCACCCTCCAACCAGGACTGGAACAGAGTGTTACCTTCCCATCTATCCCTCCTATCCCTCCTATCCCTCCCTCCCTCCAATCAGGACTGGAACAGAGTGTTACCTTCCCATCTATCCCTCCTATCCCTCCCTCCCTCCAATCAGGACTGGAACAGAGTGTTACCTTCCCATCTATCCCTCCTATCCCTCCCTCCTATCCCTCCTATCCCTCCCTCCCTCCAACCAGGACTGGAACAGAGTGTTACCTTCCCATCTATCCCTCCTATCCCTCCCTCCCTCCAATCAGGACTGGAACAGAGTGTTACCTTCCCATCTATCCCTCCTATCCCTCCCTCCTATCCCTCCTATCCCTCCCTCCAACCAGGACTGGAACAGAGTGTTACCTTCCCATCTATCCCTCCTATCCCTCCTATCCCTCCAATCAGGACTGGAACAGAGTGTTACCTTCCCATCTATCCCTCCTATCCCTCCCTCCCTCCAACCAGGACTGGAACAGAGTGTTACCTTCCCATCTATCCCTCCTATCCCTCCTATCCCTCCAATCAGGACTGGAACAGAGTGTTACCTTCCCATCTATCCCTCCTATCCCTCCCTCCCTCCAACCAGGACTGGAACAGAGTGTTACCTTCCCATCTATCCCTCCTATCCCTCCCTCCCTCCAATCAGGACTGGAACAGAGTGTTACCTTTCCATCTATCCCTCCTATCCCTCCCTCCCTCCAATCAGGACTGGAACAGAGTGTTACCTTCCCATCTATCCCTCCCTCCTATCCCTCCTATCCCTCCTATCCCTCCTATCCCTCCTTTCCCTCCCTCCCTCCAATCAGGACTGGAACAGAGTGTTACCTTCCCATCTATCCCTCCTATCCCTCTCTCCTATCCCTCCTATCCCTCCCTCCCTCCAACCAGGACTGGAACAGAGTGTTACCTTCCCATCTATCCCTCCTATCCCTCCCTCCCTCCAATCAGGACTGGCACAGAGTGTTACCTTCCCATCTATCCCTCCTATCCCTCCCTCCTATCCCTCCTATCCCTCCCTCCCTCCAACCAGGACTGGAACAGAGTGTTACCTTCCCATCTATCCCTCCTATCCCTCCCTCCCTCCAATCAGGACTGGAACAGAGTGTTACCTTCCCATCTATCCCTCCTCTCCCTCCCTCCTATCCCTCCTATCCCTCCCTCCAACCAGGACTGGAACAGAGTGTTACCTTCCCATCTATCCCTCCTATCCCTCCTATCCCTCCCTCCCTCCAACCAGGACTGGAACAGAGTGTTACCTTCCCATCTATCCCTCCTATCCCTCCCTCCCTCCAATCAGGACTGGAACAGAGTGTTACCTTCCCATCTATCCCTCCTATCCCTCCCTCCTATCCCTCCTATCCCTCCCTCCCTCCAACAAGGACTGGAACAGAGTGTTACCTTCCCATCTATCCCTCCTATCCCTCCTATCCCTCCCTCCCTCCAACCAGGACTGGAACAGAGTGTTACCTTCCCATCTATCCCTCCTATCCCTCCCTCCCTCCAACCAGGACTGGAACAGAGTGTTACCTTCCCATCTATCCCTCCTATCCCTCCCTCCCTCCAATCAGGACTGGAACAGAGTGTTACCTTCCCATCTATCCCTCCTATCCCTCCCTCCTATCCCTCCTATCCCTCCCTCCCTCCAACAAGGACTGGAACAGAGTGTTACCTTCCCATCTATCCCTCCTATCCCTCCCTCCTATCCCTCCTATCCCTCCCTCCCTCCAACCAGGACTGGAACAGAGTGTTACCTTCCCATCTATCCCTCCTATCCCTCCCTCCCTCCAATCAGGACTGGAACAGAGTGTTACCTTCCCATCTATCCCTCCTATCCCTCCTATCCCTCCCTCCCTCCAACCAGGACTGGAACAGAGTGTTACCTTCCCATCTATCCCTCCTATCCCTCCCTCCCTCCAACCAGGACTGCAACAGAGTGTTACCTTCCCATCTATCCCTCCTATCCCTCCCTCCCTCCAATCAGGACTGGAACAGAGTGTTACCTTCCCATCTATCCCTCCTATCCCTCCCTCCCTCCAATCAGGACTGGAAAAGAGTGTTACCTTCCCATCTATCCCTCCTATCCCTCCCTCCTATCCCTCCCTCCTATCCCTCCCTCCCTCCAACAAGGACTGGAACAGAGTGTTACCTTCCCATCTATCCCTCCTATCCCTCCTATCTCTCCCTCCCTCCAACCAGGACTGGAACAGAGTGTTACCTTCCCATCTATCCCTCCTATCTCTCCCTCCCTCCAACCAGGACTGGAACAGAGTGTTACCTTCCCATCTATCCCTCCTATCACTCCCTCCCTCCAACCAGGACTGGAACAGAGTGTTACCTTCCCATCTATCCCTCCTATCCCTCCCTCCTATCCCTCCTATCCCTCCTATCCCTCCCTCCCTCCAACCAGGACTGGAACAGAGTGTTACCTTCCCATCTATCCCTCCTATCCCTCCCTCCCTCCAATCAGGACTGGAACAGAGTGTTACCTTCCCATCTATCCCTCCTATCCCTCCTTCCTATCCCTCCTATCCCTCCCTCCCTCCAACCAGGACTGGAACAGAGTGTTACCTTCCCATCTATCCCTCCTATCCCTCCCTCCTATCCCTCCTATCCCTCCCTCCTATCCCTCCTATCCCTCCCTCCTATCCCTCCTATTCCTCCCTCCCTCCAATCAGGACTGGAACAGAGTGTTACCTTCCCATCTATCCCTCCTATCCCTTCTATCCCTCCCTCCCTCCAACCAGGACTGGAACAGAGTGTTACCTTCCCATCTATCCCTCCTATCCCTCCCTCCCTCCAACCAGGACTGGAACAGAGTGTTACCTTCCCATCTATCCCTCCTATCCCTCCTATCCCTCCCTCCCTCCAATCAGGACTGGAACAGAGTGTTACCTTCCCATCTATCCCTCCTATCCCTCCCTCCCTCCAATCAGGACTGGAACAGAGTGTTACCTTCCCATCTCTCCCTCCTATCCCTCCCTCCTATCCCTCCTATCCCTCCCTCCCTCCAATCAGGACTGGAACAGAGTGTTACCTTCCCATCTATCCCTCCTATCCCTCCCTCCCTCCAATCAGGACTGGAACAGAGTGTTACCTTCCCATCTATCCCTCCTATCCCTCCCTCCTATCCCTCCTATCCCTCCCTCCAACAAGGACTGGAACAGAGTGTTACCTTCCCATCTATCCCTCCTATCCCTCCTATCCCTCCCTCCCTCCAACCAGGACTGGAACAGAGTGTTACCTTCCCATCTATCCCTCCTATCCCTCCCTCCTATCCCTCCTATCCCTCCCTCCCTCCAACCAGTACTGGAACAGAGTGTTACCTTCCCATCTATCCCTCCTATCCCTCCCTCCCTCCAATCAGGACTGGAACAGAGTGTTACCTTCCCATCTATCCCTCCTATCCCTCCTATCCCTCCAATCAGGACTGGAACAGAGTGTTACCTTCCCATCTATCCCTCCTATCCCTCCCTCCCTCCAACCAGGACTGGAACAGAGTGTTACCTTCCCATCTATCCCTCCTATCCCTCCCTCCCTCCAATCAGGACTGGAACAGAGTGTTACCTTCCCATCTATCCCTCCTATCCCTCCCTCCCTCCAACCAGGACTGGAACAGAGTGTTACCTTCCCATCTATCCCTCCTATCCCTCCCTCCCTCCAATCAGGACTGGAACAGAGTGTTACCTTCCCATCTATCCCTCCTATCCCTCCCTCCCTCCAATCAGGACTGGAACAGAGTGTTACCTTCCCATCTATCCCTCCTATCCCTCCCTCCTATCCCTCCTATCCCTCCCTCCCTCCAACAAGGACTGGAACAGAGTGTTACCTTCCCATCTATCCCTCCTATCCCTCCTATCCCTCCCTCCCTCCAACCAGGACTGGAACAGAGTGTTACCTTCCCATCTATCCCTCCTATCCCTCCTATCCCTCCTATCCCTCCAATCAGGACTGGAACAGAGTGTTACCTTCCTATCTATCCCTCCTATCCCTCCCTCCCTCCAACCAGGACTGGAACAGAGTGTTACCTTCCCATCTATCCCTCCTATCCCTCCCTCCTATCCCTCCTATCCCTCCTATCCCTCCCTCCCTCCAATCAGGACTGGAACAGAGTGTTACCTTCCCATCTATCCCTCCTATCCCTCCCTCCCTCCAACCAGGACTGGAACAGAGTGTTACCTTCCCATCTATCCCTCCTATCCCTCCCTCCCTCCAACCAGGACTGGAACAGAGTGTTACCTTCCCATCTATCCCTCCTATCCCTCCCTCCCTCCAACCAGGAATGGAACAGAGTGTTACCTTCCCATCTATCCCTCCTATCCCTCCCTCCCTCCAATCAGGACTGGAACAGAGTGTTACCTTCCCATCTATCCCTCCTATCCCTCCCTCCCTCCAACCAGGACTGGAACAGAGTGTTACCTTCCCATCTATCCCTCCTATCCCTCCTATCCCTCCCTCCCTCCAACCAGGACTGGAACAGAGTGTTACCTTCCCATCTATCCCTCCTATCCCTCCCTCCTATCCCTCCTATCCCTCCTATCCCTCCCTCCCTCCAACCAGTACTGGAACAGAGTGTTACCTTCCCATCTATCCCTCCTATCCCTCTTATCCCTCCCTCCCTCCAACCAGGACTGGAACAGAGTGTTACCTTCCCATCTATCCCTCCTATCCCTCCCTCCCTCCAACCAGGACTGGAACAGAGTGTTACCTTCCCATATATCCCTCCTATCCCTCCCTCCTATCCCTCCTATCCCTCCTATTCCTCCCTCCCTCCAATCAGGACTGGAACAGAGTGTTACCTTCCCATCTATCCCTCCTATCCCTCCTATCCCTCCCTCCCTCCAACCAGGACTGGAACAGAGTGTTACCTTCCCATCTATCCCTCCTATCCCTCCCTCCCTCCAACCAGGACTGGAACAGAGTGTTACCTTCCCATCTATCCCTCCTATCCCTCCAACCAGGACTGGAACAGAGTGTTACCTTCCCATCTATCCCTCCTATCCCTCCAACCAGGACTGGAACAGAGTGTTACCTTCCCATCTATCCCTCCTATCCCTCCCTCCCTCCAACCAGGACTGGAACAGAGTGTTACCTTCCCATCTATCCCTCCTATCCCTCCCTCCCTCCAATCAGGACTGGAACAGAGTGTTACCTTCCCATCTATCCCTCCTATCCCTCCTATCCCTCCCTCCCTCCAACCAGGACTGGAACAGAGTGTTACCTTCCCATCTATCCCTCCTATCCCTCCCTCCTATCCCTCCTATCCCTCCTATCCCTCCCTCCCTCCAACCAGTACTGGAACAGAGTGTTACCTTCCCATCTATCCCTCCTATCCCTCCCTCCCTCCAATCAGGACTGTAACAGAGTGTTACCTTCCCATCTATCCCTCCTATCCCTCCTATCCCTCCAATCAGGACTGGAACAGAGTGTTACCTTCCCATCTATCCCTCCCTCCAATCCCTCCCTCCTATCCCTCCTATCCCTCCCTCCCTCCAACCAGGACTGGAACAGAGTGTTACCTTCCCATCTATCCCTCCTATCCCTCCCTCCCTCCAACCAGGACTGGAACAGAGTGTTACCTTCCCATCTATCCCTCCTATCCCTCCTATCCCTCCCTCCTATCCCTCCTATCCCTCCCTCCCTCCAACCAGGACTGGAACAGAGTGTTACCTTCCCATCTATCCCTCCTATCCCTCCCTCCCTCCAACCAGGACTGGAACAGAGTGTTACCTTCCCATCTATCCATCCTATCCCTCCCTCCTATCCCTCCTATCCCTCTCTCCCTCCAACCAGGACTGGAACAGAGTGTTACCTTCCCATCTATCCCTCCTATCCCTCCCTCCCTCAAATCAGGACTGGAACAGAGTGTTACCTTCCCATCTATCCCTCCTATCCCTCCCTCCTATCCCTCCCTCCTATCCCTCCTATCCCTCCTATCCCTCCCTCCCTCCAATCATGACTGGAACAGAGTTTTACCTTCCCATCTATCCCTCCTATCCCTCCCTCCTATCCCTCCTATCCCTCCCTCCCTCCAATCAGGACTGGAACAGAGTGTTACCTTCCCATCTATCCCTCCTATCCCTCCTATCCCTCCAATCAGGACTGGAACAGAGTGTTACCTTCCCATCTATCCCTCCTATCCCTCCCTCCCTCCAACCAGGACTGGAACAGAGTGTTACCTTCCCATCTATCCCTCCTATCCCTCCCTCCTATCCCTCCTATCCCTCCTATCCCTCCCTCCCTCCAATCAGGACTGGAACAGAGTGTTACCTTCCCATCTATCCCTCCTATCCCTCCCTCCCTCCAACCAGGACTGGAACAGAGTGTTACCTTCCCATCTATCCCTCCTATCCCTCCCTCCCTCCAACCAGGACTGGAACAGAGTGTTACCTTCCCATCTATCCCTCCTATCCCTCCCTCCCTCCAACCAGGACTGGAACAGAGTGTTACCTTCCCATCTATCCCTCCTATCCCTCCCTCCCTCCAATCAGGACTGGAACAGAGTGTTACCTTCCCATCTATCCCTCCTATCCCTCCCTCCCTCCAACCAGGACTGGAACAGAGTGTTACCTTCCCATCTATCCCTCCTATCCCTCCTATCCCTCCCTCCCTCCAACCAGGACTGGAACAGAGTGTTACCTTCCCATCTATCCCTCCTATCCCTCCCTCCTATCCCTCCTATCCCTCCTATCCCTCCCTCCCTCCAACCAGTACTGGAACAGAGTGTTACCTTCCCATCTATCCCTCCTATCCCTCTTATCCCTCCCTCCCTCCAACCAGGACTGGAACAGAGTGTTACCTTCCCATCTATCCCTCCTATCCCTCCCTCCCTCCAACCAGGACTGGAACAGAGTGTTACCTTCCCATATATCCCTCCTATCCCTCCCTCCTATCCCTCCTATCCCTCCTATTCCTCCCTCCCTCCAATCAGGACTGGAACAGAGTGTTACCTTCCCATCTATCCCTCCTATCCCTCCTATCCCTCCCTCCCTCCAACCAGGACTGGAACAGAGTGTTACCTTCCCATCTATCCCTCCTATCCCTCCCTCCCTCCAACCAGGACTGGAACAGAGTGTTACCTTCCCATCTATCCCTCCTATCCCTCCAACCAGGACTGGAACAGAGTGTTACCTTCCCATCTATCCCTCCTATCCCTCCAACCAGGACTGGAACAGAGTGTTACCTTCCCATCTATCCCTCCTATCCCTCCCTCCCTCCAACCAGGACTGGAACAGAGTGTTACCTTCCCATCTATCCCTCCTATCCCTCCCTCCCTCCAATCAGGACTGGAACAGAGTGTTACCTTCCCATCTATCCCTCCTATCCCTCCTATCCCTCCCTCCCTCCAACCAGGACTGGAACAGAGTGTTACCTTCCCATCTATCCCTCCTATCCCTCCCTCCTATCCCTCCTATCCCTCCTATCCCTCCCTCCCTCCAACCAGTACTGGAACAGAGTGTTACCTTCCCATCTATCCCTCCTATCCCTCCCTCCCTCCAATCAGGACTGGAACAGAGTGTTACCTTCCCATCTATCCCTCCTATCCCTCCTATCCCTCCAATCAGGACTGGAACAGAGTGTTACCTTCCCATCTATCCCTCCCTCCAATCCCTCCCTCCTATCCCTCCTATCCCTCCCTCCCTCCAACCAGGACTGGAACAGAGTGTTACCTTCCCATCTATCCCTCCTATCCCTCCCTCCCTCCAACCAGGACTGGAACAGAGTGTTACCTTCCCATCTATCCCTCCTATCCCTCCTATCCCTCCCTCCTATCCCTCCTATCCCTCCCTCCCTCCAACCAGGACTGGAACAGAGTGTTACCTTCCCATCTATCCCTCCTATCCCTCCCTCCCTCCAACCAGGACTGGAACAGAGTGTTACCTTCCCATCTATCCATCCTATCCCTCCCTCCTATCCCTCCTATCCCTCTCTATCTCCAACCAGGACTGGAACAGAGTGTTACCTTCCCATCTATCCCTCCTATCCCTCCCTCCCTCAAATCAGGACTGGAACAGAGTGTTACCTTCCCATCTATCCCTCCTATCCCTCCCTCCTATCCCTCCTATCCCTCCTATCCCTCCCTCCCTCCAATCATGACTGGAACAGAGTTTTACCTTCCCATCTATCCCTCCTATCCCTCCCTCCTATCCCTCCTATCCCTCCCTCCCTCCAATCAGGACTGGAACAGAGTGTTACCTTCCCATCTATCCCTCCTATCCCTCCTATCCCTCCAATCAGGACTGGAACAGAGTGTTACCTTCCCATCTATCCCTCCTATCCCTCCCTCCCTCCAACCAGGACTGGAACAGAGTGTTACCTTCCCATCTATCCCTCCTATCCCTCCCTCCCTCCAATCAGGACTGGAACAGAGTGTTACCTTCCCATCTATCCCTCCTATCCCTCCCTCCCTCCAACCAGGACTGGAACAGAGTGTTACCTTCCCATCTATCCCTCCTATCCCTCCCTCCCTCCAATCAGGACTGGAACAGAGTGTTACCTTCCCATCTATCCCTCCTATCCCTCCCTCCCTCCAATCAGGACTGGAACAGAGTGTTACCTTCCCATCTATCCCTCCTATTCCTCCCTCCTATCCCTCCCTCCTATCCCTCCCTCCCTCCAACAAGGACTGGAACAGAGTGTTACCTTCCCATCTATCCCTCCTATCCCTCCTATCCCTCCCTCCCTGCAACCAGGACTGGAACAGAGTGTTACCTTCCCATCTATCCCTCCTATCCCTCCCTCCCTCCAACCAGGACTGGAACAGAGTGTTACCTTCCCATCTATCCCTCCTATCCCTCCCTCCCTCCAACCAGGACTGGAACAGAGTGTTACCTTCCCATCTATCCCTCCTATCCCTCCCTCCTATCCCTCCTATCCCTCCTATCCCTCCCTCCCTCCAACCAGGACTGGAACAGAGTGTTACCTTCCCATCTATCCCTCCTATCCCTCCCTCCCTCCAATCAGGACTGGAACAGAGTGTTACCTTCCCATCTATCCCTCCTATCCCTCCTTCCTATCCCTCCTATCCCTCCCTCCCTCCAACCAGGACTGGAACAGAGTGTTACCTTCCCATCTATCCCTCCTATCCCTCCCTCCTATCCCTCCTATCCCTCCCTCCTATCCCTCCTATCCCTCCCTCCTATCCCTCCTATTCCTCCCTCCCTCCAATCAGGACTGGAACAGAGTGTTACCTTCCCATCTATCCCTCCTATCCCTTCTATCCCTCCCTCCCTCCAACCAGGACTGGAACAGAGTGTTACCGTCCCATCTATCCCTCCTATCCCTCCCTCCCTCCAACCAGGACTGGAACAGAGTGTTACCTTCCCATCTATCCCTCCTATCCCTCCTATCCCTCCCTCCCTCCAATCAGGACTGGAACAGAGTGTTACCTTCCCATCTATCCCTCCTATCCCTCCCTCCCTCCAATCAGGACTGGAACAGAGTGTTACCTTCCCATCTCTCCCTCCTATCCCTCCCTCCTATCCCTCCTATCCCTCCCTCCCTCCAATCAGGACTGGAACAGAGTGTTACCTTCCCATCTATCCCTCCTATCCCTCCCTCCCTCCAATCAGGACTGGAACAGAGTGTTACCTTCCCATCTATCCCTCCTATCCCTCCCTCCTATCCCTCCTATCCCTCCCTCCCTCCAACAAGGACTGGAACAGAGTGTTACCTTCCCATCTATCCCTCCTATCCCTCCTATCCCTCCCTCCCTCCAACCAGGACTGGAACAGAGTGTTACCTTCCCATCTATCCCTCCTATCCCTCCCTCATATCCCTCCTATCCCTCCCTCCCTCCAACCAGTACTGGAACAGAGTGTTACCTTCCCATCTATCCCTCCTATCCCTCCCTCCCTCCAATCAGGACTGGAACAGAGTGGTACCTTCCCATCTATCCCTCCTTTCCCTCCTATCCCTCCAATCAGGACTGGAACAGAGTGTTACCTTCCCATCTATCCCTCCTATCCCTCCCTCCCTCCAACCAGGACTGGAACAGAGTGTTACCTTCCCATCTATCCCTCCTATCCCTCCCTCCCTCCAATCAGGACTGGAACAGAGTGTTACCTTCCCATCTATCCCTCCTATCCCTCCCTCCCTCCAACCAGGACTGGAACAGAGTGTTACCTTCCCATCTATCCCTCCTATCCCTCCCTCCCTCCAATCAGGACTGGAACAGAGTGTTACCTTCCCATCTATCCCTCCTATCCCTCCCTCCCTCCAATCAGGACTGGAACAGAGTGTTACCTTCCCATCTATCCCTCCTATCCCTCCCTCCTATCCCTCCTATCCCTCCTATCCCTCCTATCCCTCCCTCCCTCCAATCATGACTGGAACAGAGTTTTACCTTCCCATCTATCCCTCCTATCCCTCCCTCCTATCCCTCCTATCCCTCCCTCCCTCCAATCAGGACTGGAACAGAGTGTTACCTTCCCATCTATCCCTCCTATCCCTCCTATCCCTCCAATCAGGACTGGAACAGAGTGTTACCTTCCCATCTATCCCTCCTATCCCTCCCTCCCTCCAACCAGGACTGGAACAGAGTGTTACCTTCCCATCTATCCCTCATATCCCTCCCTCCCTCCAATCAGGACTGGAACAGAGTGTTACCTTCCCATCTATCCCTCCTATCCCTCCCTCCCTCCAACCAGGACTGGAACAGAGTGTTACCTTCCCATCTATCCCTCCTATCCCTCCCTCCCTCCAATCAGGACTGGAACAGAGTGTTACCTTCCCATCTATCCCTCCTATCCCTCCCTCCCTCCAATCAGGACTGGAACAGAGTGTTACCTTCCCATCTATCCCTCCTATCCCTCCCTCCTATCCCTCCCTCCTATCCCTCCTATCCCTCCTATCCCTCCCTCCCTCCAATCATGACTGGAACAGAGTTTTACCTTCCCATCTATCCCTCCTATCCCTCCCTCCTATCCCTCCTATCCCTCCCTCCCTCCAACCAGGACTGGAACAGAGTGTTACCTTCCCATCTATCCCTCCTATCCCTCCCTCCCTCCAATCAGGACTAGAACAGAGTGTTACCTTCCCTCCTATCCCTCCTATCCCTCCCTCCCTCCAATCAGGACTGGAACAGAGTGTTACCTTCCCATCTATCCCTCCTATCCCTCCCTCCCTCCAATCAGGACTGGAACAGAGTGTTACCTTCCCATCTATCCCTCCTATCCCTCCTATCCCTCCCTCCCTCCAATCAGGACTGGAACAGAGTGTTACCTTCCCTCCTATCCCTCCTATCCCTCCCTCCCTCCAATCAGGACTGGAACAGAGTGTTACCTTCCCATCTATCCCTCCTATCCCTCCCTCCCTCCAATCAGGACTGGAACAGAGTGTTACCTTCCCATCTATCCCTCCTATCCCTCCCTCCTATCCCTCCTATCCCTCCCTCCCTCCAACAAGGACTGGAACTGAGTGTTACCTTCCCATCTATCCCTCCTATCCCTCCCTCCTATCCCTCCTATCCCTCCCTCCCTCCAACAAGGACTGGAACAGAGTGTTACCTTCCCATCTATCCCTCCTATCCCTCCTATCCCTCCCTCCCTCCAACCAGGACTGGAACAGAGTGTTACCTTCCCATCTATCCCTCCTATCCCTCCCTCCTATCCCTCCTATCCCTCCCTCCCTCCAACCAGGACTGGAACAGAGTGTTACCTTCCCATCTATCCCTCCTATCCCTCCCTCCCTCCAATCAGGACTGGAACAGAGTGTTACCTTCCCATCTATCCCTCCTATCCCTCCTATCCCTCCCTCCCTCCAACCAGGACTGGAACAGAGTGTTACCTTCCCATCTATCCCTCCTATCCCTCCTATCCCTCCCTCCCTCCAACCAGGACTGCAACAGAGTGTTACCTTCCCATCTATCCCTCCTATCCCTCCCTCCCTCCAATCAGGACTGGAACAGAGTGTTACCTTCCCATCTATCCCTCCTATCCCTCCCTCCCTCCAATCAGGACTGGAACAGAGTGTTACCTTCCCATCTATCCCTCCTATCCCTCCCTCCTATCCCTCCCTCCTATCCCTCCCTCCCTCCAACAAGGACTGGAACAGAGTGTTACCTTCCCATCTATCCCTCCTATCCCTCCTATCCCTCCCTCCCTCCAACCAGGACTGGAACAGAGTGTTACCTTCCCATCTATCCCTCCTATCCCTCCCTCCCTCCAACCAGGACTGGAACAGAGTGTTACCTTCCCATCTATCCCTCCTATCCCTCCCTCCCTCCAACCAGGACTGGAACAGAGTGTTACCTTCCCATCTATCCCTCCTATCCCTCCCTCCTATCCCTCCTATCCCTCCTATCCCTCCCTCCCTCCAACCAGGACTGGAACAGAGTGTTACCTTCCCATCTATCCCTCCTATCCCTCCCTCCAATCAGGACTGGAACAGAGTGTTACCTTCCCATCTATCCCTCCTATCCCTCCTTCCTATCCCTCCTATCCCTCCCTCCCTCCAACCAGGACTGGAACAGAGTGTTACCTTCCCATCTATCCCTCCTATCCCTCCTATCCCTCCCTCCTATCCCTCCTATCCCTCCCTCCTATCCCTCCTATTCCTCCCTCCCTCCAATCAGGACTGGAACAGAGTGTTACCTTCCCATCTATCCCTCCTATCCCTTCTATCCCTCCCTCCCTCCAACCAGGACTGGAACAGAGTGTTACCGTCCCATCTATCCCTCCTATCCCTCCTATCCCTCCCTCCCTCCAATCAGGACTGGAACAGAGTGTTACCTTCCCATCTATCCCTCCTATCCCTCCCTCCCTCCAATCAGGACTGGAACAGAGTGTTACCTTCCCATCTCTCCCTCCTATCCCTCCCTCCTATCCCTCCTATCCCTCCCCCCTCCAATCAGGACTGGAACAAAGTGTTACCTTCCCATCTATCCCTCCTATCCCTCCCTCCCTCCAATCAGGACTGGAACAGAGTGTTACCTTCCCATCTATCCCTCCTATCCCTCCCTCCTATCCCTCCTATCCCTCCCTCCCTCCAACAAGGACTGGAACAGAGTGTTACCTTCCCATCTATCCCTCCTATCCCTCCTATCCCTCCCTCCCTCCAACCAGGACTGGAACAGAGTGTTACCTTCCCATCTATCCCTCCTATCCCTCCCTCCTATCCCTCCTATTCCTCCCTCCCTCCAACCAGTACTGGAACAGAGTGTTACCTTCCCATCTATCCCTCCTATCCCTCCCTCCCTCCAATCAGGACTGGAACAGAGTGTTACCTTCCCATCTATCCCTCCTATCCCTCCTATCCCTCCAATCAGGACTGGAACAGAGTGTTACCTTCCCATCTATCCCTCCTATCCCTCCCTCCCTCCAACCAGGACTGGAACAGAGTGTTACCTTCCCATCTATCCCTCCTATCCCTCCCTCCCTCCAATCAGGACTGGAACAGAGTGTTACCTTCCCATCTATCCCTCCTATCCCTCCCTCCCTCCAACCAGGACTGGAACAGAGTGTTACCTTCCCATCTATCCCTCCTATCCCTCCCTCCCTCCAATCAGGACTGGAACAGAGTGTTACCTTCCCATCTATCCCTCCTATCCCTCCCTCCTTCCAATCAGGACTGGAACAGAGTGTTACCTTCCCATCTATCCCTCCTATCCCTCCCTCCTATCCCTCCCTCCTATCCCTCCTATCCCTCCTATCCCTCCCTCCCTCCAATCATGACTGGAACAGAGTTTTACCTTCCCATCTATCCCTCCTATCCCTCCCTCCTATCCCTCCTATCCCTCCCTCCCTCCAATCAGGACTGGAACAGAGTGTTACCTTCCCATCTATCCCTCCTATCCCTCCTATCCCTCCAATCAGGACTGGAACAGAGTGTTACCTTCCCATCTATCCCTCCTATCCCTCCCTCCCTCCAACCAGGACTGGAACAGAGTGTTACCTTCCCATCTATCCCTCCTATCCCTCCCTCCCTCCAATCAGGACTGGAACAGAGTGTTACCTTCCCATCTATCCCTCCTATCCCTCCTATCCCTCCCTCCCACCAATCAGGACTGGAACAGAGTGTTACCTTCCCTCCTATCCCTCCTATCCCTCCCTCCCTCCAATCAGGACTGGAACAGAGTGTTACCTTCCCATCTATCCCTCCTATCCCTCCCTCCCTCCAATCAGGACTGGAACAGAGTGTTACCTTCCCATCTATCCCTCCTATCCCTCCCTCCTATCCCTCCTATCCCTCCCTCCCTCCAACAAGGACTGGAACTGAGTGTTACCTTCCCATCTATCCCTCCTATCCCTCCCTCCTATCCCTCCTATCCCTCCCTCCCTCCAACAAGGACTGGAACAGAGTGTTACCTTCCCATCTATCCCTCCTATCCCTCCTATCCCTCCCTCCCTCCAACCAGGACTGGAACAGAGTGTCACCTTCCCATCTATCCCTCCTATCCCTCCCTCCTATCCCTCCTATCTCTCCCTCCCTCCAACCAGGACTGGAACAGAGTGTTACCTTCCCATCTATCCCTCCTATCCCTCCCTCCCTCCAATCAGGACTGGAACAGAGTGTTACCTTCCCATCTATCCCTCCTATCCCTCCCTCCTATCCCTCCCTCCAACCAGGACTGGAACAGAGTGTTACGTTCCCATCTATCCCTCCTATCCCTCCTATCCCTCCTATCCCTCCAACCAGGACTGGAACAGAGTGTTACCTTCCCATCTATCCCTCCTATCCCTCCCTCCCTCCAACCAGGACTGGAACAGAGTGTTACCTTCCCATCTATCCCTCCTATCCCTCCTATCCCTCCCTCCCTCCAATCAGGACTGAAACAGAGTGTTACCTTCCCATCTATCCCTCCTATCCCTCCCTCCCTCCAATCAGGACTGGAACAGAGTGTTACCTTCCCATCTATCCCTCCTATCCCTCCCTCCTATCCCTCCTATCCCTCCCTCCCTCCAACCAGGACTGGAACAGAGTGTTACCTTCCCATCTATCCCTCCTATCCCTCCTATCCCTCCAATCAGGACTGGAACAGAGTGTTACCTTCCCATCTATCCCTCCTATCCCTCCCTCCCTCCAACCAGGACTGGAACAGAGTGTTACCTTCCCATCTATCCCTCCTATCCCTCCTATCCCTCCCTCCCTCCAATCAGGACTGGAACAGAGTGTTACCTTCCCATCTATCCCTCCTATCCCTCCCTCCTATCCCTCCTATCCCTCCCTCCCTCCAACAAGGACTGGAACAGAGTGTTACCTTCCCATCTATCCCTCCTATCCCTCCTATCCCTCCCTCCCTCCAACCAGGACTGGAACAGAGTGTTACCTTCCCATCTATCCCTCCTATCCCTCCCTCCTATCCCTCCTATCCCTCCCTCCCTCCAACCAGTACTGGAACAGAGTGTTACCTTCCCATCTATCCCTCCTATCCCTCCCTCCTATCCCTCCCTCCTATCCCTCCTATCCCTCCTATCCCTCCCTCCCTCCAATCATGACTGGAACAGAGTTTTACCTTCCCATCTATCCCTCCTATCCCTCCCTCCTATCCCTCCTATCCCTCCCTCCCTCCAATCAGGACTGGAACAGAGTGTTACATTCCCATCTATCCCTCCTATACCTCCCTCCCTCCAATCAGGACTGGAACAGAGTGTTACCTTCCCATCTATCCCTCCTATCCCTCCTATCCCTCCCTCCCTCCAATCAGGACTGGAACAGAGTGTTACCTTCCCATCTATCCCTCCTATCCCTCCCTCCCTCCAATCAGGACTGGAACAGAGTGTTACCTTCCCATCTATCCCTCCTATCCCTCCCTCCTTCCAATCAGGACTGGAACATAGTGTTACCTTCCCATCTATCCCTCCTATCCCTCCCTCCTTCCAATCAGGACTGGAACAGAGTGTTACCTTCCCATCTATCCCTCCTATCCCTCCCTCCCTCCAATCAGGACTGGAACAGAGTGTTACCTTCCCATCTATCCCTCCTATCCCTCCCTCCTATCCCTCCTATCCCTCCCTCCCTCCAACCAGGACTGGAACAGAGTGTTACCTTCCCATCTATCCCTCCTATCCCTCCCTCCCTCCAATCAGGACTGGAACAGAGTGTTACCTTCCCATCTATCCCTCCTATCCCTCCCTCCCTCCAAACAGGACTGGAACAGAGTGTTACCTTCCCATCTATCCCTCCTATCCCTCCCTCCTATCCCTCCCTCCTATCCCTCCTATCCCTCCTATCCCTCCCTCCCTCCAATCAGGACTGGAACAGAGTGTTACCTTCCCATCTATCCCTCCTATCCCTCCCTCCTATCCCTCCTATCCCTGCCTCCCTCCAACCAGGACTGGAACAGAGTGTTACCTTCCCATCTATACCTCCTATCCCTCCCTCCCTCCAATCAGGACTGGAACAGAGTGTTACCTTCCCATCTATCCCTCCTATCCCTCCCTCCTATCCCTCCTATCCCTCCCTCCCTCCAACCAGGACTGGAACAGAGTGTTACCTTCCCATCTATCCCTCCTATCCCTCCCTCCCTCCAATCAGGCCTGGAACAGAGTGTTACCTTCCCATCTATCCCTCCTATCCCTCCCTCCTATCCCTCCTATCCCTCCCTCCAACCAGGACTGGAACAGAGTGTTACCTTCCCATCTATCCCTCATATCCCTCCTATCCCTCCCTCCCTCCAACCAGGACTGGAACAGAGTGTTACCTTCCCATCTATCCCTCCTATCCCTCCCTCCCTCCAATCAGGACTGGAACAGAGTGTTACCTTCCCATCTATCACTCCTATCCCTCCCTCCTATCCCTCCTATCCCTCCCTCCCTCCAACAAGGACTGGAACAGAGTGTTACCTTCCCATCTATCCCTCCTATCCCTCCTATCCCTCCCTCCCTCCAACCAGGACTGGAACAGTGTGTTACCTTCCCATCTATCCCTCCTATCCCTCCCTCCCTCCAACCAGGACTGGAACAGAGTGTTACCTTCACATCTATCCCTCCTATCCCTCCCTCCCTCAAATCAGGACTGGAACAGAGTGTTACCTTCCCATCTATCCCTCCTATCCCTCCCTCCTATCCCTCCTATCCCTCCCTCCCTCCAACAAGGACTGGAACAGAGTGTTACCTTCCCATCTATCCCTCCTATCCCTCCTATCCCTCCCTCCCTCCCTCCAACCAGGACTGGAACAGAGTGTTACCTTCCCATCTATCCCTCCTATCCCTCCCTCCTATCCCTCCTATCCCTCCCTCCCTCCAACCAGTACTGGAACAGAGTGTTACCTTCCCATCTATCCCTCCTATCCCTCCCTCCCTCCAATCAGGACTGGAACAGAGTGTTACCTTCCCATCTATCCCTCCTATCCCTCCCTCCCTCCAACCAGGACTGAAACAGAGTGTTACCTTCCCATCTATCCCTCCTATCCCTCCTATCCATCCCTCCCTCCAATCAGGACTGGAACAGAGTGTTACCTTCCCATCTATCCCTCCTATCCCTCCCTCCAACCAGGACTGGAACAGAGTGTTACCTTCCCATCTATCCCTCCTATCCCTCCTATCCCTCCCTCCCTCCAATCAGGACTGGAACAGAGTGTTACCTTCCCATCTATCCCTCCTATCCCTCCCTCCCTCCAACCAGGACTGGAACAGAGTGTTACCTTCCCATCTATCCCTCCTATCCCTCCTATCCCTCCCTCCCTCCAACAAGGACTGGAACAGAGTGTTACCTTCCCATCTATCCCTCCTATCCCTCCTATCCCTCCCTCCCTCCAATCAGGACTGGAACAGAGTGTTACCTTCCCATCTATCCCTCCTATCCCTCCCTCCTATCCCTCCTATCCCTCCCTCCCTCCAACCAGGACTGGAACAGAGTGTTACCTTCCCATCTATCCCTCCTATCCCTCCCTCCTATCCCTCCTATCCCTCCTATCCCTCCCTCCCTCCAATCAGGACTGGAACAGAGTGTTACCTTCCCATCTATCCCTCCTATCCCTCCCTCCCTCCAATCAGGACTGGAACAGAGTGTTATCTTCCCATCTATCCCTCCTATCCCTCCTATCCCTCCCTCCCTCCAACAAAGGACTGGAACAGAGTGTTACCTTCCCATCTATCCCTCCTATCCCTCCTATCCCTCCCTCCCTCCAACCAGGACTGGAACAGAGTGTTACCTTCCCATCTATCCCTCCTATCCCTCCCTCCCTCCAACCAGGACTGGAACAGAGTGTTACCTTCCCATCTATCCCTCCTATCCCTCCTATCCCTCCCTCCCTCCAATCAGGACTGGAACAGAGTGTTACCTTCCCATCTATCACTCCTATCCCTCCCTCCCTCCAATCAGGACTGGAACAGAGTGTTACCTTCCCATCTATCCCTCCTATCCCTCCCTCCTATCCCTCCTATCCCTCCTATCCCTCCCTCCCTCCAACCAGGACTGGAACAGAGTGTTACCTTCCCATCTATCCCTCCTATCCCTCCCTCCCTCCAACCAGGACTGGAACAGAGTGTTACCTTCCCATCTATCCCTCCTATCCCTCCTATCCCTCCCTCCCTCCAACCAGGACTGGAACAGAGTGTTACCTTCCCATCTATCCCTCCTATCCCTCCCTCCTATCCCTCCCTCCCTCCAACCAGGACTGGAACAGAGTGTTACCTTCCCATCTATCCCTCCTATCCCTCCCTCCCTCCAACCAGGACTGGAACAGAGTGTTACCTTCCCATCTATCCCTCCTATCCCTCCCTCCTATCCCTCCTATCCCTCCTATCCCTCCCTCCCTCCAACCAGGACTGGAACAGAGTGTTACCTTCCCATCTATCCCTCCTATCCCTCCTATCCCTCCAATCAGGACAGGAACAGAGTGTTACCTTCCCATCTATCCCTCCTATCCCTCCCTCCCTCCAACCAGGAATGGAACAGAGTGTTACCTTCCCATCTATCCCTCCTATCCCTCCTATCCCTCCCTCCCTCCAATCAGGACTGGAACAGAGTGTTACCTTCCCATCTATCCCTCCTATCCCTCCCTCCCTCCAATCAGGACTGGAACAGAGTGTTACCTTCCCATCTATCCCTCCTATCCCTCCCTCCTATCCCTCCTATCCCTCCCTCCCACCAGGACTGGAACAGAGTGTTACCTTCCCATCTATCCCTCCTATCCCTCCCTCCCTCCAATCAGGACTGGAACAGAGTGTTACCTTCCCATCTATCCCTCCTATCCCTCCCTCCTATCCCTCCTATCCCTCCCTCCAACCAGGACTGGAACAGAGTGTTACCTTCCCATCTATCCATCCTATCCCTCCTATCCCTCCAATCAGGACTGGAACAGAGTGTTACCTTCCCATCTATCCCTCCTATCCCTCCCTCCCTCCAACCAGGACTGGAACAGAGTGTTACCTTCCCATCTATCCCTCCTATCCCTCCTATCCCTCCCTCCCTCCAATCAGGACTGGAACAGAGTGTTACCTTCCCATCTATCCCTCCTATCCCTCCCTCCCTCCAACCAGGACTGGAACAGAGTGTTACCTTCCCATCTATCCCTCCTATCCCTCCCTCCCTCCAATCAGGACTGGAACAGAGTGTTACCTTTCCATCTATCCCTCCTATCCCTCCCTCCCTCCAATCAGGACTGGAACAGAGTGTTACCTTCCCATCTATCCCTCCCTCCTATCCCTCCCTCCTATCCCTCCTATCCCTCCTATCCCTCCTATCCCTCCTATCCCTCCCTCCCTCCAATCAGGACTGGAACAGAGTGTTACCTTCCCATCTATCCCTCCTATCCCTCCCTCCTATCCCTCCTATCCCTCCCTCCCTCCAACCAGGACTGGAACAGAGTGTTACCTTCCCATCTATCCCTCCTATCCCTCCCTCCCTCCAATCAGGACTGGAACAGAGTGTTACCTTCCCATCTATCCCTCCTATCCCTCCCTCCTATCCCTCCTATCCCTCCCTCCCTCCAACCAGGACTGGAACAGAGTGTTACCTTCCCATCTATCCCTCCTATCCCTCCCTCCCTCCAATCAGGACTGGAACAGAGTGTTACCTTCCCATCTATCCCTCCTATCCCTCCCTTCTATCCCTCCTATCCCTCCCTCCATCCAGGACTGGAACAGAGTGTTACCTTCCCATCTATCCCTCCTATCCCTCCTATCCCTCCCTCCCTCCAACCAGGACTGGAACAGGGTGTTACCTTCCCATCTATCCCTCCTATCCCTCCCTCCCTCCAATCAGGACTGGAACAGAGTGTTACCTTCCCATCTATCCCTCCTATCCCTCCCTCCTATCCCTCCTATCCCTCCCTCCCTCCAACAAGGACTGGAACAGAGTGTTACCTTCCCATCTATCCCTCCCATCCCTCCTATCCCTCCCTCCCTCCAACCAGGACTGGAACAGAGTGTTACCTTCCCATCTATCCCTCCTATCCCTCCCTCCCTCCAACCAGGACTGGAACAGAGTGTTACCTTTCCATCTATCCCTCCTATCCCTCCCTCCCTCCAATCAGGACTGGAACAGAGTGTTACCTTCCCATCTATCCCTCCTATCCCTCCCTCCTATCCCTCCTATCCCTCCCTCCCTCCCTCCAACAAGGACTGGAACAGAGTGTTACCTTCCCATCTATCCCTCCTATCCCTCCCTCCTATCCCTCCTATCCCTCCCTCCCTCCAACCAGGACTGGAACAGAGTGTTACCTTCCCATCTATCCCTCCTATCCCTCCCTCCCTCCAATCAGGACTGGAACAGAGTGTTACCTTCCCATCTATCCCTCCTATCCCTCCTATCCCTCCCTCCCTCCAACCAGGACTGGAACAGAGTGTTACCTTCCCATCTATCCCTCCTATCCCTCCTATCCCTCCCTCCCTCCAACCAGGACTGCAACAGAGTGTTACCTTCCCATCTATCCCTCCTATCCCTCCCTCCCTCCAATCAGGACTGGAACAGAGTGTTACCTTCCCATCTATCCCTCCTATCCCTCCCTCCCTCCAATCAGGACTGGAACAGAGTTTTACCTTCCCATCTATCCCTCCTATCCCTCCCTCCTATCCCTCCCTCCTATCCCTCCCTCCCTCCAACAAGGACTGGAACAGAGTGTTACCTTCCCATCTATCCCTCCTATCCCTCCTATCCCTCCCTCCCTCCAACAAGGACTGGAACAGAGTGTTACCTTCCCATCTATCCCTCCTATCCCTCCCTCCCTCCAACCAGGACTGGAACAAAGTGTTACCTTCCCATCTATCCCTCCTATCCCTCCCTCCTATCCCTCCTATCCCTCCTATCCCTCCCTCCCTCCAACCAGGACTGGAACAGAGTGTTACCTTCCCATCTATCCCTCCTATCCCTCCTATCCCTCCCTCCCTCCAATCAGGACTGGAACAGAGTGTTACCTTCCCATCTATCCCTCCTATCCCTCCCTCCTATCCCTCCTATCCCTCCCTCCCTCCAACCAGGACTGGAACAGAGTGTTACCTTCCCATCTATCCCTCCTATCCCTCCCTCCTATCCCTCCTATCCCTCCCTCCCTCCAACCAGGACTGGAACAGAGTGTTACCTTCCCATCTATCCCTCCTATCCCTCCCTCCCTCCAATCAGGACTGGAACAGAGTGTTACCTTCCCATCTATCCCTCCTATCCCTCCCTCCTATCCCTCCTATCCCTCCTATCCCTCCCTCCCTCCAACCAGGACTGGAACAGAGTGTTACCTTCCCATCTATCCTTCCCATCTATCCCTCCTATCCCTCCCTCCTATCCCTCCTATCCCTCCTATCCCTCCCTCCCTCCAACCAGGACTGGAACAGAGTGTTACCTTCCCATCTATCCCTCCTATCCCTCCCTCCTATCCCTCCTATCCCTCCTATCCCTCCCTCCCTCCAACCAGGACTGGAACATAGTGTTACCTTCCCATCTATCCCTCCTATCCCTCCCTCCCTCCAACCAGGACTGGAACAGAGTGTTACCTTCCCATCTATCCCTCCTATCCCTCCTATCCCTCCCTCCAACAAGGACTGGAACAGAGTGTTACCTTCCCATCTATCCCTCCTATCCCTCCTATCCCTCAATCCCTCCAACCAGGACTGGAACAGAGTGTTACCTTCCCATCTATCCCTCCTATCCCTCCCTCCCTCCAACCAGGACTGGAACAGAGTGTTACCTTCCCATCTATCCCTCCTATCCCTCCCTCCCTCCAACCAGGACTGGAACAGAGTGTTACCTTCCCATCTATCCCTCCTATCCCTCCCTCCCTCCAACCAGGACTGGAACAGAGTGTTACCTTCCCATCTATCCCTCCTATCCCTCCTATCCCTCCAATCAGGACTGGAACAGAGTGTTACCTTCCCATCTATCCCTCCTATCCCTCCCTCCTATCCCTCCTATCCCTCCTATCCCTCCCTCCCTCCAACCAGGACTGGAACAGAGTGTTACCTTCCCATCTATCCCTCCTATCCCTCCCTCCCTCCAATCAGGACTGGAACAGAGTGTTACCTTCCCATCTATCCCTCCTATCCCTCCCTCCTATCCCTCCTATCCCTCCCTCCAATCAGGACTGGAACAGAGTGTTACCTTCCCATCTATCCCTCCTATCCCTCCCTCCCTCCAACCAGGACTGGAACAGAGTGTTACCTTCCCATCTATCCCTCCTATCCCTCCCTCCTATCCCTCCTATCCCTCCTATCCCTCCCTCCCTCCAATCAGGACTGGAACAGAGTGTTACCTTCCCATCTATCCCTCCTATCCCTCCCTCCCTCCAACCAGGACTGGAACAGAGTGTTACCTTCCCATCTATCCCTCCTATCCCTCCCTCCTATCCCTCCTATCCCTCCCTCCCTCCAATCAGGACTGGAACAGAGTGTTACCTTCCCATCTATCCCTCCTATCCCTCCCTCCCTCCAATCAGGACTGGAACAGAGTGTTACCTTCCCATCTATCCCTCCTATCCCTCCCTCCTATCCCTCCTATCCCTCCCTCCCTCCAACCAGGACTGGAACAGAGTGTTACTATCCCTCCTATCCCTCCTATCCCTCCCTCCCTCCAATCAGGACTGGAACAGAGTGTTACCTTCCCATCTATCCCTCTTATCCCTCCCTCCCTCCAATCAGGACTGGAACAGAGTGTTACCTTCCCATCTATCCCTCCTATCCCTCCCTCCTATCCCTCCTATCCCTCCCTCCAACCAGGACTGGAACAGAGTGTTACCTTCCCATCTATCCCTCCTATCCCTCCCTCCCTCCAATCAGGACTGGAACAGAGTGTTACCTTCCCATCTATCCCTCCTATCCCTCCCTCCTATCCCTCCCTCCAACCAGGACTGGAACAGAGTGTTACCTTCCCATCTATCCCTCCTATCCCTCCTATCCCTCCCTCCCTCCAACCAGGACTGGAACAGAGTGTTACCTTCCCATCTATCCCTCCTATCCCTCCTATCCCTCCCTCGCCCCGACCAGGACTGGAACAGAGTGTTACCTTCCCATCTATCCCTCCTATCCCTCCCTCCTATCCCTCCTATCCCTCCCTCCCTCCAACCAGGACTGGAACAGAGTGTTACCTTCCCATCTATCCCTCCTATCCCTCCCTCCTATCCCTCCTATCCCTCCCTCCCTCCAACCAGGACTGGAACAGAGTGTTACCTTCCCATCTATCCCTCCTATCCCTCCCTCCCTCCAATCAGGACTGGAACAGAGTGTTACCTTCCCATCTATCCCTCCTATCCCTCCCTCCTATCCCTCCTATCCCTCCCTCCTATCCCTCCTATCCCTCCCTCCCTCCAACCAGGACTGGAACAGAGTGTTACCTTCCCATCTATCCCTCCTATCCCTCCTATCCCTCCCTCCCTCCAACCAGGACTGGAACAGAGTGTTACCTTCCCATCTATCCCTCCTATCCCTCCCTCCTATCCCTCCTATCCCTCCTATCCCTCCCTCCCTCCAACCAGGACTGGAACAGAGTGTTACCTTCCCATCTATCCTCCTATCCCTCCCTCCTATCCCTCCTATCCCTCCTATCCCTCCCTCCAACCAGGACTGGAACAGAGTGTTACCTTCCCATCTATCCCTCCTATCCCTCCCTCCCTCCAACCAGGACTGGAACAGAGTGTTACCTTCCCATCTATCCCTCCTATCCCTCCCTCCTATCCCTCCTATCCCTCCCTCCTATCCCTCCTATCCCTCCCTCCCTCCAACCAGGACTGGAACAGAGTGTTACCTTCCCATCTATCCCTCCTATCCCTCCCTCCAACCAGGACTGGAACAGAGTGTTACCTTCCCATCTATCCCTCCAATACCTCCCTCCTATCCCTCCTATCCCTCCCTCCCTCCAACCAGGACTGGAACGGAGTGTTACCTTCCCATCTATCCCTCCTATCCCTTCCTCCCTCCAATCAGGACTGGAACAGAGTGTTACCTTCCCATCTATCCCTCCTATCCCTCCCTCCTATCCCTCCTATCCCTCCCACCCTCCAACCAGGACTGGAACAGAGTGTTACCTTCCCTCCTATCCCTCCTATCCCTCCCTCCCTCCAACAAGGACTGGAACAGAGTGTTACCTTCCGAACTATCCCTCCTATCCCTCCCTCCTATCCCTCCTATTCCTCCCTCCCTCCAACAAGGACTGGAACAGAGTGTTACCTTCCCATCTATCCCTCCTATCCCTCCTATCCCTCCCTCCCTCCAACCAGGACTGGAACAGAGATTTACCTTCCCATCTATCCCTCCTATCCCTCCTATCCCTCCCTCCCTCCAACCAGGACTGGAACAGAGTGTTACCTTCCCATCTATCCCTCCTATCCCTCCCTCCTATACCTCCTATCCCTCCTATCCCTCCCTCCCTCCAACCAGGACTGGAACAGAGTGTTACCTTCCCATCTATCCCTCCTATCCCCCCCTCCCTCCAACCAGGACTGGAACAGAGTGTTACCTTCCCATCTATCCCTCCTATCCCTCCTATCCCTCCCTCCCTCCAACCAGGACTGGAACAGAGTGTTACCTTCCCATCTATCCCTCCTATCCCTCCCTCCTATCCCTCCTATCCCTCCCTCCCTCCAATCAGGACTGGAACAGAGTGTTACCTTCCCATCTATCTCTCCTATCCCTCCCTCCTATCCCTCCTATCCCTCCCTCCCTCCAACCAGGACTGGAACAGAGTGTTACCTTCCCATCTATCCCTCCTATCCCTCCTATCCCTCCCTCCCTCCAACCAGGACTGGAACAGAGTGTTACCTTCCCATCTATCCCTCCTATCCCTCCCTCCTATCCCTCCTATCCCTCCCTCCAACCAGGACTGGAACAGAGTGTTACCTTCCCATCTATCCCTCCTATCCCTCCTATCCCTCCCTCCCTCCAACCAGGACTGGAACAGAGTGTTACCTTCCCATCTATCCCTCCTATCCCTCCCTCCCTCCAACCAGGACTGGAACAGAGTGTTACCTTCCCATCTATCCCTCCTATCCCTCCTATCCCTCCCTCCCTCCAATCAGGAATGGAACAGAGTGTTACCTTCCCATCTATCCCTCCTATCCCTCCCTCCCTCCAATCAGGACTGGAACAGAGTGTTACCTTCCCATCTATCCCTCCTATCCCTCCCTCCTATCCCTCCTATCCCTCCCTTCCTCCAACCAGGACTGGAACAGAGTTTTACCTTCCCATCTATCCCTCCTATCCCTCCCTCCCTCTAATCAGGACTGGAACAGAGTGTTACCTTCCCATCTATCCCTCCTATCCCTCCCTCCTATCCCTCCTATCCCTCCCTCCAACCAGGACTGGAACAGAGTGTTACCTTCCCATCTATCCCTCCTATCCCTCCTATCCCTCCCTCCCTCCAACCAGGACTGGAACAGAGTGTTACCTTCCCATCTATCCCTCCTATCCCTCCCTCCTATCCCTCCTATCCCTCCTATCCCTCCTATCCCTCCCTCCCTCCAACCAGGACTGGAACAGAGTGTTACCTTCCCATCTATCCCTCCTATCCCTCCCTCCCTCCAACCAGGACTGGAACAGAGTGTTACCTTCCCATCTATCCCTCCTATCCCTCCCTCCTATCCCTCCTATCCCTCCCTCCCTCCAACCAGGACTGGAACAGAGTGTTACCTTCCCATCTATCCCTCCTATCCCTCCCTCCCTCCAACCAGGACTGGAACAGAGTGTTACCTTCCCATCTATCCCTCCTATCCCTCCCTCCTATCCCTCCTATCCCTCCCTCCCTCCAACCAGGACTGGAACAGAGTGTTACCTTCCCATCTATCCCTCCTATCCCTCCCTCCTATCCCTCCTATCCCTCCTATCCCTCCCTCCCTCCAACCAGGACTGGAACAGAGTGTTACCTTCCCATCTATCCCTCCTATCCCTCCCTCCTATCCCTCCTATCCCTCCTATCCCTCCCTCCCTCCAACCAGGACTGGAACAGAGTGTTACCTTCCCATCTATCCCTCCTATCCCTCCCTCCCTCCAACCAGGACTGGAACAGAGTGTTACCTTCCCATCTATCCCTCCTATCTCTCCTATCCCTCCCTCCCTCCAACAAGGACTGGAACAGAGTGTTACCTTCCCATCTATCCCTCCTATCCCTCCTATCCCTCCCTCCCTCCAATCAGTACTGGAACAGAGTGTTACCTTCCCATCTATCCCTCCTATCCCTCCCTCCTATCCCTCCTATTCCTCCCTCCAATCAGGACTGGAACAGAGTGTTACCTTCCCATCTATCTCTCCTATCCCTCCTATCCCTCCCTCCCTCCAACCAGGACTGGAACAGAGTGTTACCTTCCCATCTATCCCTCCTATCCCTCCCTCCTATCCCTCCTATCCCTCCCTCCTATCCCTCCTATCCCTCCCTCCCTCCAACCAGGACTGGAACAGAGTGTTACCTTCCCATCTATCCCTCCTATCCCTCCCTCCTATCCCTCCTATCCCTCCCTCCCTCCAACAAGGACTGGAACAGAGTGTTACCTTCCCATCTATCCCTCCTATCCCTCCTATCCCTCCCTCCCTCCAATCAGGACTGGAACAGAGTGTTATCTTCCCATCTATCCCTCCTATCCCTCCCTCCTATCCCTCCTATCCCTCCTATCCCTCCCTCCCTCCAACCAGGACTGGAACAGAGTGTTACCTTCCCATCTATCCCTCCTATCCCTCCCTCCCTCCAACAAGGACTGGAACAGAGTGTTACCTTCCCATCTATCCCTCCTATCCCTCCTATCCCTCCTATCCCTCCAATCAGGAATGGAACAGAGTGTTACCTTCCCATCTATCCCTCCTATCCCTCCCTCCTATCCCTCCTATCCCTCCCTCCCTCCAACCACGACTGGAACAGAGTGTTACCTTCCCATCTATCCCTCCTATCCCTCCCTCCCTCTGTTGCAGGGATTCTGCTTATACACAGAACTATGCGAAGAACCCCAGGACCTCAGTGAATTGTGGTGTACCAGAAACTCACCTCAGAACCCAGAACCCAGTATCCGGCTAGCATAAGTGTCCCATTCGTTATCCGAGATTTAGCTCGGCGGTCCCAATGAATAGACAACCCAGAACAAGCGACTCAGTACATACTCAGGAATGGTGGGAATCGGAAATACCTGTTCGTATATTATTCTCACATCAGTCCACAACAATAATCAACAGAGACACGTTGTAAATAAAAGGGGTTTATTTTTATAGACCACGTGTCCTAAGATGCAGTACTTTGGCTAATACAAGCAGACAAATGATTAATATCAAAACCAGCAACATAGTTACAATACCATAGAATATAAAAGGGGTGATCATATTATAATGACAGTGGATACTACCACCTTCCCTTTACTAAGAAGCTAATATTATTATTATGCTAATAGAAGGTCTCTTAGGCTTGAATAGGGGACCCCATACCTCAAAGATCAGCTTAGTGAAATCACATCACAGGAGCATCAGGAGTCTTCTCGCAGGAAGGCTCGTCTTCGGTCTGAATAATAAACATGATGTCTGTGATATTAAAAGCACCAACTTTCAGGTATTTGCAGCTGCGCGTGTGTTATGGCTAAATAGTGGGCCGATCAACCTAGAGTGGAAAACATGCATTGTGTAATAATCCAGACTGTTTGTCACACCATGTACAGACCAAGGTCGCTGCGCAGAGCTTGGGATGGTAACAACAGATTGCTCTCGTGTGAAGCAAGTCTCGAGTCAGCAGTTTGTTTAAGAAATAAAATGTAAATGCAGTGTCGTGTGCAAAAGCAGAAAGATGGCTTTCTAACATTTAACGTGGTTATGCTAACTTAACAATGTATGTACGTATTCAGGGAGAGAACTCACTACACGCCCCCTTGATCGAAGCACTATTTAGTAGGCAAGAAAAGAGAGAACGCAGAGTTCAGTGTCGACAGAGCAGAACAAGGCGTAACCAATCCAAAGGGTCAGAATGCGCTAAAGTCTGAAACGAAAAATTTAAAAAAAAAAAAAGGGGGGAACAGAGGTGTCCGTAAAAAATGTAATTAAAAAAAAACTCAAAACAACCATCAGGGAGAAAAAAGCAGAGAAAGAAAAAAGTAAATGCTGCGGCAGGCTGCTGTCCAGGAGCACAGGCGCAAAGGACGACAGTGCAGTCAATCCATGAATGTATAGGCAGCATATGTGGCAACTGCTTCCAACAAAAAATCATTTGCAGGGCCAGCGAAAGTCTCAGCCATCCAATCCATCAACGAAAAGGAACATACGTGTTCTTCAACCATCGGAGCCTCCAGCATGATCAGAGGGCACCCGGAATGTTCCTCCAAATAGCTCATAGCCAAGAAGTTGTAGGCAGCTGTAGAGATGTCCCAATTACCCAGGATCCCATGCGCCGCACCACAGGCCATAATCCGGACACCAGAACAGGCCAACTCGTGAGACACTAAGGGCCTCATCAGTCGATCGAAATCCTGCACCGGAGACACCAGGCTGGTCAAGCACAAATCCAAAGGCCATTCAAAGGGACAATCCAGGCAGTGAAGCACAGGCTGCACGCAGGTGAAATAGCAATACCTGAAGGATAATCCATATGCCAGGCTTAAGGTCGCCAATGGCAGAGTTCCATAAAAGTCAAGCATCCTATCCCGAAGAAGATGCAGGCGGGACAGGTGCTCGTGTGGCACAGAAGGAGCAGCCATTCCGTAGTATGAAAAGGAAAAGCAGCAGACCCGCCACTAGCGCCAGAAGCAGCGGAACACCTCCAAAGATGCTCGAGAAAAGTGAATGAAAAAATGCCGGAATCACACCAAAAATAGTTTGGAAAGAGGTCACGAGACCCGAGCCCACAAGTTTAAAAAAATGAGCCAGGCCGGTCGTGGACGAGGCATTGAAAATAGTTTGGATCAAAGAGCCGAAATGCAGGGGGAGGTCAGTATTCAGAAGCGCCTGTACCTCAGTGCGCGTATTAGCAACGTGAAGGACAAATGTTTCACGAGATGAAGTCAAAGGCACCTCTTTTTGGGACAATAGGGCTCTTATTCTGCTCAACTTGTTGAACTCTGCTTTCAAGGTTGGAATCGAAGGCCAGATGGAAACATCCAGCCGCCCATGCGGGGGTGGAAAGAGAACATTATTGCAGCAGACAACTTTCTGCGAGACAGTTACTATGTACGGGATTCCCACTAACATCCCACAGCAAGCTTCATTATTCAAAATTAAATAACTACCGTTTGCAAGCAGTGTGAAAGAAGGCGTAATCACAGGCACTGGGACACCTCGCAGGACGCAGGCCAAATTCGGGGCTTGTACATTGCATGCACCGTGTAATTGAATGTGCCTACATATCAAGGAATGGTCTGGTGTCGTGGTACATTCCTCGCCTTTCAAATAAACCTCAGTTCCGTCCCTAGTACATCTATACGTAAAGGGGAGGGACCAAACCTCATGTATGAAAGCGGTGCCCAGCGGTTCATATCTACCCAAAGCATAATGTTTCATACAAGACGTAAACTTAAAAAGCGCAAAAGGGAGAGTTATCAATCCGTGTACTAACCACGTAGCTGAATTGATCTCCGCTACAGAAAAACGCAACGGTTCTAATTTTTCAATATGTAACAATGAGTATGTAGCATCTTTCATGGACATAAATCGCTGCTTGTCAGTAAGGTTAAAGGGAAGGAATAACGATGTAGTGTTCAGATAGTCCCAAGGGACTCTCCCTGCCTTTAACGTCTGCAACGTCCATGCAAACTGCATAACAGAACGCAACTGGTTTTGACCATGATATAACACAGACATATCATCATGCACAATATCAACAACAGAAGAAACAATATTATCTAATGTATAAATCCTAGAAGAGAGAGTGCTAATGCTATTATCTATAACGGCTAAAACCTTCTCCATGTTTGCTTGGTCAATAGCTCGCAATCTGGAAGCCGCCTCAATCTGCGACAACTTCCAGACTTCGTTGTAAATAGCATACGCCCACCTTTTGGTTCTGCCACCCACAGGACCCTTAACAAAATCATTCAAATCTATTTTGTCATGTAATTGTGATAAATGAACTTTGACAGACGCCAAGGTGGAATGTCGCAGCCAAGATTGACATAACTTGCCCACAGAGTATGTAGTTACAGTATGTGATGACTCAAACCGAGGGTCTACGCGTTCCTGAGTATACCCCGGTTTCAGTCCCAGAAATCGTCGTTGACAGATATCTGAACTGCTTTGCCAAATTAACCAACCCTCACTATTAAATTTCGAAATATTGAAAGATGCATTTGAAACTAAGGATTGCAAAGCAGCAAGGGATAGATCCGTGTGGTTATCCCAATTGGGATAAGCGCCCAAATCCGGCACAGAAGGTGACTTTAATTGTTTAGAAGTAGCCAATCCAAAACAGGTGGTTTGGAAGATGGATGAATTTAAAAACAGAATATGATTTGGTATAAGACAGGCACGATGTAAAGCCTCTGTACCCTGTACCTGCCACGGCTTGGAACCCAAAACCGACTTTAGATCAATAGTAGCCTTCCACACATCATAACCTTTGATTGACAACTCGTCCATAAAGGACTTGGAATAAAGCAACTTTGTGTGTGTCAGTCTAACCTTTGCGGCAGACTCAGGCAGCACCTTAAAATAAAACGCTGCCGGGTTGGAAACACTGAAATCGGTGAAATAAGAATACTTATTAACTAGGGTGTTTGAACTTCCGAATTCGGGAGTAGGACAGTGTTCCCATTGGGTAAAATTTACAAAATTTCTAAATGTATTTGCTTTATGCAGGAAGTGATTGCCATAATGTTGAAAACAATACTGTTCCGCATAATTAGCCGCATTTTCATACAAATCTTCAGCATCAAAAGCGGCATAGTATTTCAAATCAGAGAACAGTGATTCAATGGCGTGTACATCCCAATCATCAGAACGTATGTTCTGCCTAACCACATCACCCATAGAAACACGAAATACATTAGGTACATTAATGACCTCTGTAGGCCCATGAATTTGGAATTTAACAGCATCCCATGTGATTCCATCCAAGACGGGCCAGGCAGTAATATTCACAAAAGTCTGGTCCCTCTTCATGATGTGGAACGAGGAGTGGGGGGCCAAAGTTCCATTGATAAGTCTAATTGTCGATCTCTCACTCAGATAGTGGCCATCCACAAGACGGAAAAAAACAATTACAAACCCAATTGACATAAACAAAAAAATAGTAAAAAGCATTAACCAGATGTATGTCCAAGGGGCAATCAAAAAATGTCTCTTAAACCAGCTGAAAAAAACAGCAATGTTCGATGGGGGGCTTGAGGGCAATGAGTTAGTGTCAAAGGAGAAACGGGACTGGCCAAGTGCTGTAGATTGTAAAACAGGCGAGGGACCACGTGTAGGATAAGCATACTCAGTCTCTTCGGGCAAACCACCAGCCGATGGTATCAACAAGGGATCAGTAACCAATTGCATCTCGATGGCAACATCAGGCAAGGTGTTAGAAGCAAGAGTCAACATTGAATTTCTTTGCATCGTCTGGCATGAAACTGCAGGAGTCATACTAAGAAGTATCGGCCACTCGCTGAAGTTTGACATTGTCAATAGAGATGTACCTGTTTTCTTTGCGACCAGGAAGTGGAGGTAAAATGACTGTTCTTGTACCCTGCACTCCGAGCACTGGAACTGGTGCACGATAAGAGGGGCCGAACTCCTTCTTGTTTTCCACCTTCTCACGGACCAGGTCTCCAACTCGGGGTAGCCAGCCGACTACCGGAATCTGAACTCCAGCTTCAGATGTGGAGGGCAAGTGTTCCTTCGATAGAGTGTCTCTGGCTTCTTGTAGAGTCTGCAAAACAGCACAGTGATCATCTACGTCAAAGGGTGCGGTCGACGCCGCCATGTCTAGACCATCAAGGTCTGGTACAAACATTCTGATTCCGAAGAGCATCATGTACGGGGTCCGCCCACCCAGAGACCTTCTAGGGAGATTATTAAGTGCACGTTGGACGTTATACAAATGGGCTAGCCAGTTCCGGCCTGTGCCTAAAACACGGGCTGTCAATGATTGCTTTAAGTCACGGTTCATTCGCTCCACCACACTATTACCCTCAGGTCGGTAGGGGGACGAAAATTTGACTAGGACCCCCAAATTTCTCATAGCCTCCTTGTAAGCCTTAGAGGCGAACGCAGGGCCCTGATCAGAATGGAAGGTACCACACGCAAAAGTTCCCACAAAGACACGCAAATCCCTGATGACAGTCCGCGAGTCAGCACTCCTTTGTGGCCATACCCACAGAAAACGTGTGCACGAATCCACTGCAACCAAGATGTACTTGTACGCAGTATCAGAAGAAAAAGGACCGCAGTGATCCAAATAAACACAACCAAATGGTTTATTGGATATGTACAACTGTGTTTGTGATGGGCGCGCAACAGTAGAAGGTTTAATCTGTTGGCAAATGTCACAATCAAGAACATAGGCGCGCGCTTGTTTATATAAACCAAACCACCAGTAACGCTGTTGTAACAGAGATATTGTGGCTGACACTCCGGCGTGGGCTGACGCCAACCCCTCATGGGCAGCCAAGATCAGTGCAGGTCTGCAGTCCGCGTTGGGAATAATTCTGTCACCAACGTCGTTAATCCTCACTAATGGGACATTATCAGGACTTAAATGGTAAATGTAACGAGAAGGAAAACCCTTCGGGTAATCGCCTCCCTTTTCTGTAGCAGCAATAGCTGCCAAGATGTCATCATCAATCTTACTTTTTGATCTGGTAACTGCTGCCACTAAGTATGTAGCCAGTGCTGTTTTTGCTGCCTCGTCAGCCAAGCTGTTGCCGACAGCATGGACACCAAGTCGCTGGTGACCAAGAGTGTGAATAACATTCACGAGAGGGAGACGTTCTTTAAAGTCTGCCACTCGAACCCAAAGCGTTTTATGCTTAATTGTGCCACCTTTCGTGTCTCGATAGTCATTCTGAGACCAGAAGTGTAAATTGTCATTGTAGGACTGGACACAGTAGAAAGAATCACTCACTATTAGAGTAGTGACCCGGGGATCAGCAAACTCACGTGCAAGCACCAGAGCCCGAAGCTCCGCCAATTGCGCGGTACAATCGCCCAATGACTGCGTATGCACTGCATCAGATTGGAATTCACCATTTACGAAAGTACCTACGACAATTGCGCAAGCCGCTGAGTAAGCGTGCTTTGATCCAATTGCGGGCTGCGCAGACCCGTCAGTGTATATGACACAATGGTATTCTTCGAGCGGGCACAAAGACAGAGGTGCCGGATGAACGAATTCATACTGCAAGAACTCTTGAGTCTGTAATGAGGCATCAAAGATGTAGGTGACGTCTGGCGACGTCAGTGTTGTGGCCCATTGTATCCACCGAGGATGCAAAGCTTTAGAATTTGGTACACTTGCCTTTGTCACTGCTTCTAAGGCAGGATAGGGTGTTACAACCAGAATCTGTTTCCCATGTGACAGTGCGCGTTCTTTAAGGATCGCCATCTGTACAGCAGTCAGAACTTTTTCGACCGCGGAAAAACGTAATTCAGCAGAGGTGTACAAGTGGGATTTGTACGCAATGGGGACTGTATCGCCCTCATTAAACGTCAAATACGTGAAACCCACGGCGCCTGGCACTATTCTTATTACCAGGTTAGTGCGGTTATCACGTGTCAGCAAATATTGTGAAGCAAGAAGATCAGCCTGTAAAGACTGTAAAATTTTAGAATGTTCCAGCTGCCAGCTAGACTTCGAAAATGTGGGTTGTACCAAGGCGTAAAGCGGCTTGATACGCTGGGCATAATCAGGAATGTACGTACGGCCGAAATTCAGAAAGCCCAGCAGAGATTGTAATTTCTTTAGTGTCGTTGGCGCACTCAAGCATGCGCACTTTTCCAGAAAGTGGGGAGCTAACCCCTTTCCTTCATTATTGAGCTCGTAACCCAAAACCAACACTGTATATTCCGCGATGTGAGACTTCGCAAAATTGAATTTGTAGCCATAGTCAGCAAAACTCACTACAATATTGTCAACTCGAGACAGATGCGGCAACAGCTCATCATCCGTGAGGTAGATATCGTCAACATAGGAGTATGCCTCGGGGTCTATTCTTTCTAAGAGAGAAACCACGCGAGCGGAAAAGACGCCAGGGCTATTTTTGTAGCCCATGGCTAATCTCGTAAACTGTTTTTGTTTACCGCCCGAAGTAAACGCTGTCCACTGGCTACTCAATGTGGACAGGTTATGGCTAAAGAAGCCATTGGAAATGTCAAGTGTCGTTTTAAACCTTTTACGCACGAGACTGTCGACCAGAGCCGAGCTATGTGTATTTTGTACCGCGCAGGTCCGGCAATGGGAGTTTAGGTGCCGGTAATCCAAAACTAAACGGTACGAGCCGTCAGGCTTCGTTACAGTGAATAAAGGGTTATTCATAGGGGACACACAAGTTTCAATAACGCCCTGATATTCCAATTGTTCAAGGATCGCCGCGACGTGGGGTCTAGCTTCACGACGCATGGGATACTGGGGCTGAGGCTGGGGCATAGACCGCAATGGAATCTCATGGCAGGGGGACAACCGGTCCCAACCCACCTGAGTACGATATACCGCTGGCGCAAGCGCCAGCGCCCACTCCTCAGCGTACATTTCAGCCTGGTCCTTAGGCACTGTGTGCGCAAAGGACGGGAGGATTTTCTCCTCCCCTCTAGGAGCTTCCAAAATGAAGGCTGGGGGCCAATCTGCCTCCGCTAGGAGGATATCATATGTGGTGGTCAGATTATCCCAAAAAATCCCTTTTATAGTACGTTGTATGTCACCCTCAATTAATAAGACTATTTCATAAAGTCTATCAGGGGGAGCCACTCTGGTGTCAGCTGTTTCCACAGTAACCAATACATCAGTTGCTGTCGCCGCCAGAAATGGACGCAGAGCTTGACGGACTATGGTAATTTCCGCCGCGCTGTCCAGGAGCGTCAGCGCCCATGTCCGGTTCTGAAGCTGTGTCCGCACTATCTGAGGCATATTTTGCCGTCAGAGCCGCCACTTTCTTCTTCTGAAACGGGGGTCTTTGTCGAGCAAACTCGTCCTGCTTGCCTTTACCCTCAGTCTGTCGGGGTTGGTCACGCTGTTGTGGAGCACCCCGACCTTTGCCACCGCCTCCGCCACCAGACTGTGTAGCCGATGTTTCCTGTGAAGAACGAGGAGAACGCGGTTCAGAAACCTGAAATCTATCAGGAGACTTAATAGTAGCACGATCGCGCAGATCATAAGTGCGTTCACTACCTGACTGTACGGGAGAGGCAGGCCGAGAGCCCTGTTTCTGCTGCTGCTTTCCCTGTTGTTTAGTCCGCCAAGGTTGTTTTGGAAAAATTGGTCGACCATCCTTACCAGAAGTTTCTGCCTTACCCTGCTGCCTAGAATCGGGATTTTTGATCACAGGCTTAACTCCTAAAGAGCTACGACCCAAATCACGATATGCTTCTGAAATTATTTTTGCAAATTCCTGCGGCTTGTCCTCTTCAGCAACTTTCTTCAGTTCATTACGAACCTGAAAGTGCAACGCATCACCCTTAAGATTTCCCATTATCATGGTAGCCACCAGGCCAAAATCTCCGAGGAGCCGCATCCCCAATTCTATCGCAGACTCCGCTCCATGGTCCTCTTGAACCTGTTTAATAATGGAGGGCAGCTGTAACATAGACGGAGTGCCAAAGCACTGCGCGTACGTCGCAGCAAAAATCTTACCCCAGGATACACAATCATCCATATGGGGAACTAAGTCTTTAGGCAAACTAATGGTGAGGATCCTGTGTTTTTCCACAGGAGTTGTATGCGGATAAACCGCCTCTATTTGGTCAAATTTTTCAGCAAGCCAAAAAGGATAATCATCCCTTGTGAGGGGGCGCTTGCCCATAACAGAATTAACCATAACAGGACTAATGACCACCGCGTGACGATCACTAGGTTGTCCCGCACTAACAGGCGCCCCCGCCTGTACAGTGCGCGACACATACTGCACCAACGCCCTATATACTGATATAAGGGCAGTGTGTAGTACACGCAATTCAGCCACCGTCACCGTGAGGTAACGGGGATGAGGCGTAAATCCGGCTAGTACCGGCCAAGTGGCCCCCGCAATTGATAAAGGGCCCATTCTCGGCGGTATAACCACATGGGGGAGGGCGCCATTAAACCAAATCTGATGTTGTCAAGCAGATATTGGTATCTCCTGTGTCCTATACGGCGCATAGTTAGCAGGCACGGCAGTAGCAGTGTAAGAATGAAAGGTATCGTCATCCCCACTGACTGCCGGAATCGTCACCCAAGAATAGAATAACTCAAACGGGTGAGCCGCATCGGCTCCTACCACAAAGATGACGTCCATGCCCGTGTCCGGCACCCCATACTGCGTCAAATGACGTTTCAGAGCTGCACGGCTGTGCGCCGCAATATCTATCGACATTAGGACAAGCTACACTTCAAGTATTCAGTAGCACAAGGGTTCAATAACCTTTTTAATGATCAAGCTTGAAGGAACCTATATCAATAGAACTAGGTAGGTTTAAAATCCGTCAGACTTGTTATCCGGAAACAAGAATGAGGGTGCTGTGGACTAAATGTAAGCACTACTAAGGCGTTTCAACTCATAGACCAAACGTTAGGTGCGCCATGTTGCAGGGATTCTGCTTATACACAGAACTATGCGAAGAACCCCAGGACCTCAGTGAATTGTGGTGTACCAGAAACTCACCTCAGAACCCAGAACCCAGTATCCGGCTAGCATAAGTGTCCCATTCGTTATCCGAGATTTAGCTCGGCGGTCCCAATGAATAGACAACCCAGAACAAGCGACTCAGTACATACTCAGGAATGGTGGGAATCGGAAATACCTGTTCGTATATTATTCTCACATCAGTCCACAACAATAATCAACAGAGACACGTTGTAAATAAAAGGGGTTTATTTTTATAGACCACGTGTCCTAAGATGCAGTACTTTGGCTAATACAAGCAGACAAATGATTAATATCAAAACCAGCAACATAGTTACAATACCATAGAATATAAAAGGGGTGATCATATTATAATGACAGTGGATACTACCACCTTCCCTTTACTAAGAAGCTAATATTATTATTATGCTAATAGAAGGTCTTTTAGGCTTGAATAGGGGACCCCATACCTCAAAGATCAGCTTAGTGAAATCACATCACAGGAGCATCAGGAGTCTTCTCGCAGGAAGGCTCGTCTTCGGTCTGAATATTAAACATGATGTCTGTGATATTAAAAGCACCAACTTTCAGGTATTTGCAGCTGCGCGTGTGTTATGGCTAAATAGTGGGCCGATCAACCTAGAGTGGAAAACATGCATTGTGTAATAATCCAGACTGTTTGTCACACCATGTACAGACCAAGGTCGCTGCGCAGAGCTTGGGATGGTAACAACAGATTGCTCGCGTGTGAAGCAAGTCTCGAGTCAGCAGTTTGTTTAAGAAATAACATGTAAACGCAGTGTCGTGTGCAAAAGCAGAAAGATGGCTTTCTAACATTTAACGTGGTTATGCTAACTTAACAATGTATGTACGTATTCAGGGAGAGAACTCACTACACCTCCAACCAGGACTGGAACAGAGTGTTACCTTCCCATCTATCCCTCCTATCCCTCCCTCCTATCCCTCCTATCCCTCCTATCCCTCCTATCCCTCCCTCCCTCCAACCAGGACTGGAACAGAGTGTTACCTTCCCATCTATCCCTCCTATCCCTCTTATCCCTCCAATCAGGACTGGAACAGAGTGTTACCTTCCCATCTATCCCTCCTATCCCTCCCTCCCTCCAACCAGGACTGGAACAGAGTGTTACCTTCCCATCTATCCCTCCTATTCCTCCTATCCCTCCCTCCCTCCAATCAGGACTGGAACAGAGTGTTGCCTTCCCATCTATCCCTCCTATCCCTCCCTCCCTCCAATCAGGACTGGAACAGAGTGTTACCTTCCCATCTATCCCTCCTATCCCTCCCTCCTATCCCTCCTATCCCTCCCTCCCTCCAACCAGGACTGGAACAGAGTGTTACCTTCCCATCTATCCCTCCTATCCCTCCCTCCTATCCCTCCTATCCCTCCCTCCAACCAGGACTGGAACAGAGTGTTACCTTCCCATCTATCCCTCCTATCCCTCCCTCCCTCCAACCAGGACTGGAACAGTGTTACCTTCCCATCTATCCCTCCTATCCCTCCTATCCCTCCCTCCCTCCAATCAGGACTGGAACAGAGTGTTACCTTCCCATCTATCCCTCCTATCCCTCCCTACCTCCAATCAGGACTGGAACAGAGTGTTACCTTCCCATCTATCCCTCCTATCCCTCCCTCATATCCCTCCTATCCCTCCCTCCAACCAGGACTGGAACAGAGTGTTACCTTCCCATCTATCCCTCCTATCCCTCCTATCCCTCCCTCCCTCCCTCCAACCAGGACTGGAACAGAGTGTTACCTTCCCATCTATCCCTCCTATCCCTCCTATCCCTCCCTCCCTCCAACCAGGACTGGAACAGAGTGTTACCTTCCCATCTATCCCTCCTATCCCTCCCTCCTATCCCTCCTATCCCTCCTATCCCTCCCTCCCTCCAACCAGGACTGGAACAGAGTGTTACCTTCCCATCTATCCCTCCTATCCCTCCCTCCTATCCCTCTATCCCTCCCTCCCTCCAACCAGGACTGGAACAGAGTGTTACCTTCCCATCTATCCCTCCTATCCCACCCTCCCTCCAACCAGGACTGGAACAGAGTGTTACCTTACCATCTATCCCTCCTATCCCTCCCTCCTATCCCTCCTATCCCTCCCTCCCTCCAACCAGGACTGGAACAGAGTGTTACCTTCCCATCTATCCCTCCTATCCCTCCCTCCCTCCAATTAGGACTGGAACAGAGTGTTACCTTCCCATCTATCCCTCCTATCCCTCCCTCCTATCCCTCCTATCCCTCCCTCCCTCCAACCAGGACTGGAACAGAGTGTTACCTTCCCTCCTATCCCTCCTGTCCCTCCCTCCCTCCAACAAGGACTGGAACAGAGTGTTACCTTCCCATCTATCCCTCCTATCCCTCCTATCCCTCCCTCCCTCCAACCAGGACTGGAACAGAGTGTTACCTTCCCATCTATCCCTCCTATCCCTCCCTCCCTCCAACCAGGACTGGAACAGAGTGTTACCTTCCCATCTATCCCTCCTATCCCTCCCTCCCTCCAATCAGGACTGGAACAGAGTGTTACCTTCCCATCTATCCCTCCTATCCCTCCCTCCTATCCCTCCTATCCCTCCCTCCCTCCAACCAGGACGGGAACAGAGTGTTACCTTCACATCTATCCCTCCTATCCCTCCCTCCTATCCCTCCTATCCCTCCCTCCAACCAGGACTGGAACAGAGTGTTACCTTCCCATCTATCCCTCCTATCCCTCCTATCCCTCCCTCCCTCCAACCAGGACTGAAACAGAGTGTTACCTTCCCATCTATCCCTCCTATCCCTCCCTCCTTCCAACCAGGACTGGAACAGAGTGTTACCTTCCCATCTATCCCTCCTATCCCTCCCTCCTATCCCTCCTATCCCTCCCTCCCTCCAACCAGGACTGGAACAGAGTGTTACCTTCCCATCTATCCCTCCTATCCCTCCCTCCCTCCAATCAGGACTGGAACAGAGTGTTACCTTCCCATCTATCCCTCCTATCCCTCCCTCCTATCCCTCCTATCCCTCCCTCCAACCAGGACTGGAACAGAGTGTTACCTTCCCATCTATCCCTCCTATCCCTCCCTAACTCCAATCAGGACTGGAACAGCGTGTTACCTTCCCATCTATCCCTCCTATCCCTCCCTCCTATCCCTCCTATCCCTCCCTCCAACCAGGACTGGAACAGAGTGTTACCTTCCCATCTATCCCTCCTATCCCTCCTATCCCTCCCTCCCTCCAACCAGGACTGGAACAGAGTGTTACCTTCCCATCTATCCCTCCTATCCCTCCCTCCCTCCAACCAGGACTGGAACAGAGTGTTACCTTCCCATCTATCCCTCCTATCCCTCCCTCCTATCCCTCCTATCCCTCCTATCCCTCCCTCCCTCCAACCAGGACTGGAACAGAGTGTTACCTTCCCATCTATCCCTCCTATCCCTCCCTCCTATCCCTCCTATCCCTCCCTCGCTCCAACCAGGACTGGAACAGAGTGTTACCTTCCCATCTATCCTTCCTATCCCTCCTATCCCTCCCTCCCTCCAACCAGGACTGGAACAGAGTGTTACCTTCCCATCTATCCCTCCTATCCCTCCCTCCCTCCAACCAGGACTGGAACAGAGTGTTACCTTCCCATCTATCCCTCCTATCCCTCCTATCCCTCCCTCCCTCCAACCAGGACTGGAACAGAGTGTTACCTTCCCATCTATCCCTCCTATCCCTCCCTCCCTCCAATCAGGACTGGAACAGAGTGTTACCTTCCCATCTATCCCTCCTATCCCTCCCTCCTATCCCTCCTATCCCTCCCTCCCTCCAACAAGGACTGGAACAGAGTGTTACCTTCCCATCTATCCCTCCTATCCCTCCTATCCCTCCCTCCCTCCAACCAGGACTGGAACAGAGTGTTACCTTCCCATCTATCCCTCCTATCCCTCCCTCCCTCCAACCAGGACTGGAACAGAGTGTTACCTTCCCATCTATCCCTCCTATCCCTCCCTCCCTCCAATCAGGACTGGAACAGAGTGTTACCTTCCCATCTATCCCTCCTATCCCTCCCTCCCTCCAACCAGGACTGGAACAGAGTGTTACCTTCCCATCTATCCCTCCTATCCCTCCCTCCTATCCCTCCTATCCCTCCCTCCAACCAGGACTGGAACAGAGTGTTACCTTCCCATCTATCCCTCCTATCCCTCCCTCCCTCCAACCAGGACTGGAACAGAGTGTTACCTTCCCATCTATCCCTCCTATCCCTCCATCCCTCCAACCAGGACTGGAACAGAGTGTTACCTTCCCATCTATCCCTCCTATCCCTCCCTCCCTCCAACCAGGACTGGAACAGAGTGTTACCTTCCCATCTATCCCTCCTATCCCTCCCTCCTATCCCTCCTATCCCTCCTATCCCTCCCTCCCTCCAATCAGGACTGGAACAGAGTGTTACCTTCCCATCTATCCCTCCCTCCTATCCCTCCCTCCTATCCCTCCTATCCCTCCTATCCCTCCTATCCCTCCCTCCCTCCAATCAGGACTGGAACAGAGTGTTACCTTCCCATCTATCCCTCCTATCCCTCCCTCCTATCCCTCCTATCCCTCCCTCCCTCCAACCAGGACTGGAACAGAGTGTTACCTTCCCATCTATCCCTCCTATCCCTCCCTCCCTCAACCAGGACTGGAACAGAGTGTTACCTTCCCATCTATCCCTCCTATCCCTCCCTCCATCCAATCAGGACTGGAACAGAGTGTTACCTTCCCATCTATCCCTCCTATCCCTCCCTCCTATCCCTCCTATCCCTCCCTCCCTCCAACAAGGACTGGAACAGAGTGTTACCTTCCCATCTATCCCTCCTATCCCCCCCTCCTATCCCTCCTATCCCTCCCTCCCTCCAACCAGGACTGGAACAGAGTGTTACCTTCCCATCTATCCCTCCTATCCCTCCCTCCCTCCAATCAGGACTGGAACAGAGTGTTACCTTCCCATCTATCCCTCCTATCCCTCCTATCCCTCCCTCCCTCCAACCAGGACTGGAACAGAGTGTTTCCTTCCCATCTATCCCTCCTATCCCTCCTATCCCTCCTATCCCTCCCTCCCTCCAACCAGGACTGGAACAGAGTGTTACCTTCCCATCTATCCCTCCTATCCCTCCCTCCCTCCAATCAGGACTGGAACAGAGTGTTACCTTCCCATCTATCCCTCCTATCCCTCCCTCCTATCCCTCCCTCCTATCCCTCCCTCCCTCCAACAAGGACTGGAACAGAGTGTTACCTTCCCATCTATCCCTCCTATCCCTCCTATCCCTCCCTCCCTCCAACCAGGACTGGAACAGAGTGTTACCTTCCCATCTATCCCTCCTATCCCTCCCTCCCTCCAACCAGGACTGGAACAGAGTGTTACCTTCCCATCTATCCCTCCTATCCCTCCCTCCCTCCAACCAGGACTGGAACAGAGTGTTACCTTCCCATCTATCCCTCCTATCCCTCCCTCCTATCCCTCCTATCCCTCCTATCCCTCCCTCCCTCCAACCAGGACTGGAACAGAGTGTTACCTTCCCATCTATCCCTCCTATCCCTCCTATCCCTCCCTCCCTCCAATTAGGACTGGAACAGAGTGTTACCTTCCCATCTATCCCTCCTATCCCTCCTATCCCTCCCTCCCTCCAACCAGGACTGGAACAGAGTGTTACCTTCCCATCTATCCGTCCTATCCCTCCCTCCTATCCCTCCTATCCCTCCCTCCCTCCAATCAGGACTGGAACAGAGTGTTACCTTCCCATCTATCCCTCCTATCCCTCCCTCCCTCCAATCAGGACTGGAACAGAGTGTTACCTTCCCATCTATCCCTCCTATCCCTCCTATCCCTCCTATCCCTCCCTCCCTCCAACCAGGACTGGAACAGAGTGTTACCTTCCCATCTATCCCTCCTATCCCTCCCTCCCTCCAATCAGGACTGGAACAGAGTGTTACCTTCCCATCTATCCCTCCTATCCCTCCCTCCTATCCCTCCTATCCCTCCCTCCCTCCAACCAGGACTGGAACAGAGTGTTACCTTCCCATCTATCCCTCCTATCCCTCCCTCCCTCCAATCAGGACTGGAACAGAGTGTTACCTTCCCATCTATCCCTCCTATCCCTCCCTCCTATCCCTCCTATCCCTCCTATCCCTCCCTCCCTCCAACCAGGACTGGGACAGAGTGTTACCTTCCCATCTATCCCTCCTATCCCTCCCTCCTATCCCTCCTATCCCTCCAATCAGGACTGGAACAGAGTGTTACCTTCCCATCTATCCCTCCTATCCCTCCCTCCTATCCCTCCCTCCTATCCCTCCCTCCCTCCAACAAGGACTGGAACAGAGTGTTACCTTCCCATCTATCCCTCCTATCCCTCCTATCCCTCCCTCCCTCCAACCAGGACTGGAACAGAGTGTTACCTTCCCATCTATCCCTCCTATCCCTCCCTCCCTCCAACCAGGACTGGAACAGAGTGTTACCTTCCCATCTATCCCTCCTATCCCTCCCTCCCTCCAACCAGGACTGGAACAGAGTGTTACCTTCCCATCTATCCCTCCTATCCCTCCCTCCTATCCCTCCTATCATTCCTATCCCTCCCTCCCTCCAACCAGGACTGGAACAGAGTGTTACCTTCCCATCTATCCCTCCTATCCCTCCTATCCCCCCCTCCCTCCAATTAGGACTGGAACAGAGTGTTACCTTCCCATCTATCCCTCCTATCCCTCCTATCCCTCCCTCCCTCCAACCAGGACTGGAACAGAGTGTTACCTTCCCATCTATCCGTCCTATCCCTCCCTCCTATCCCTCCTATCCCTCCCTCCCTCCAACCAGGACTGGAACAGAGTGTTACCTTCCCATCTATCCCTCCTATCCCTCCCTCCCTCCAATCAGGACTGGAACAGAGTGTTACCTTCCCATCTATCCCTCCTATCCCTCCCTCCTATCCCTCCTATCCCTCCTATCCCTCCCTCCCTCCAACCAGGACTGGGACAGAGTGTTACCTTCCCATCTATCCCTCCTATCCCTCCCTCCTATCCCTCCTATCCCTCCTATCCCTCCCTCCCTCCAACCAGGACTGGAACAGAGTGTTACCTTCCCATCTATCCCTCCTATCCCTCCCTCCTATCCCTCCTATCCCTCCCTCCCTCCAACCAGGACTGGAACAGAGTGTTACCTTCCCATCTATCCCTCCTATCCCTCCCTCCCTCCAACCAGGACTGGAACAGAGTGTTACCTTCCCATCTATCCCTCCTATCCCTCCCTCCCTCCAACCAGGACTGGAACAGAGTGTTACCTTCCCATCTATCCCTCCTATCCCTCCTATCCCTCCCTCCCTCCAACCAGGACTGGAACAGAGTGTTACCTTCCCATCTATCCCTCCTATCCCTCCCTCCCTCCAATCAGGACTGGAACAGAGTGTTACCTTCCCATCTATCCCTCCTATCCCTCCCTCCTATCCCTCCTATCCCTCCCTCCCTCCAACCAGGACTGGAACAGAGTGTTACCTTCCCATCTATCCCTCCTATCCCTCCCTCCCTATAATCAGGACTGGAACAGAGTGTTACCTTCCCATCTATCCCTCCTATCCCTCCCTCCCTCCAATCAGGACTGGAACAGAGTGTTACCTTCCCATCTATCCCTCCTATCCCTCCCTCCTATCCCTCCTATCCCTCCCTCCCTCCAACCAGGACTGGAACAGAGTGTTACCTTCCCATCTATCCCTCCTATCCTCCCTCCCTCCAATCATGACTGGAACAGAGTGTTACCTTCCCATCTATCCCTCCTATCCCTCCCTCCCTCCAATCAGGACTGGAACAGAGTGTTACCTTTCCATCTATCCCTCCTATCCCTCCTATCCCTCCCTCCCTCCAACCAGGACTGGAACAGAGTGTTACCTTCCCATCTATCCCTCCTATCCCTCCCTCCTATCCCTCCTATCCCTCCCTCCCTCCAATCAGGACTGGAACAGAGTGTTACCTTCCCATCTATCCCTCCTATCCCTCCTATCCCTCCCTCCCTCCAATCAGGACTGGAACAGAGTGTTACCTTCCCATCTATCCCTCCTATCCCTCCCTCCTATCCCTCCTATCCCTCCCTCCAATCAGGACTGGAACAGAGTGTTACCTTCCCATCTATCCCTCCTATCCCTCCCTCCCTCCAACCAGGACTGGAACAGAGTGTTACCTTCCCATCTATCCCTCCTATCCCTCCTATCCCTCCCTCCCTCCAACCAGGACTGGAACAGAGTGTTACCTTCCCATCTATCCCTCCTATCCCTCCCTCCCTCCAATCAGGACTGGAACAGAGTGTTACCTTCCCATCTATCCCTCCTATCCCTCCCTCCTATCCCTCCTATCCCTCCCTCCCTCCAACCAGGACTGGAACAGAGTGTTACCTTCCCATCTATCCCTCCTATCCCTCCCTCCCTCCAAACAGGACTGGAACAGAGTGTTACCTTCCCATCTATCCCTCCTATCCCTCCCTCCCTCCAATCAGGACTGGAACAGAGTGTTACCTTCCCATCTATCCCTCCTATCCCTCCTATCACTCCCTCCCTCCAACAAGGACTGGAACAGAGTGTTACCTTCCCATCTATCCCTCCTATCCCTCCTATCCCTCCCTCCCTCCAACCAGGACTGGAACAGAGTGTTACATTCCCATCTATCCCTCCTATCCCTCCCTCCCTCCAATCAGGACCGGAATAGAGTGTTACCTTCCCATCTATCCCTCCTATCCCTCCCTCCTATCCCTCCTATCCCTCCCTCCCTCCAACCAGGACTGGAACAGAGTGTTACCTTCCCATCTATCCCTCCTATCCCTCCCTCCTATCCCTCCTATCCCTCCCTCCCTCCAATAAGGACTGGAACAGAGTGTTACCTTCCCATCTATCCCTCCTATCCCTCCTATCCCTCCCTCCCTCCAACCAGGACTGGAACAGAGTGTTACCTTCCCATCTATCCCTCCTATCCCTCCCTCCCTCCAACCAGGACTGAAACAGAGTGTTACCTTCCCATCTATCCCTCCTATCCCTCCCTCCCTCCAATCAGGACTGGAACAGAGTGTTACCTTCCCATCTATCCCTCCTATCCCTCCCTCCTATCCCTCCTATCCCTCCTATCCCTCCTATCCCTCCCTCCCTCCCTCCAACCAGGACTGGAACAGAGTGTTACCTTCCCATCTATCCCTCCTATCCCTCCCTCCTATCCCTCCTATCCCTCCCTCCAACCAGGACTGGAACAGAGTGTTACGTTCCCATCTATCCCTCCTATCCCTCCTATCCCTCCCTCCCTCCAACCAGGACTGGAACAGAGTGTTACCTTCCCATCTATCCCTCCTATCCCTCCCTCCCTCCAACCAGGACTGGAACAGAGTGTTACCTTCCCATCTATCCCTCCTATCCCTCCTATCCCTCCCTCCCTCCAATCAGGACTGGAACAGAGTGTTACCTTCCCATCTATCCCTCCTATCCCTCCCTCCCTCCAATCAGGACTGGAACAGAGTGTTACCTTCCCATCTATCCCTCCTATCCCTCCCTCCTATCCCTCCTATCCCTCCCTCCCTCCAACCAGGACTGGAACAGAGTGTTACCTTCCCATCTATCCCTCCTATCCCTCCTATCCCTCCAATCAGGACTGGAACAGAGTGTTACCTTCCCATCTATCCCTCCTATCCCTCCCTCCCTCCAACCAGGACTGGAACAGAGTGTTACCTTCCCATCTATCCCTCCTATCCCTCCTATCCCTCCCTCCCTCCAATCAGGACTGGAACAGAGTGTTACCTGCCCATCTATCCCTCCTATCCCTCCCTCCTATCCCTCCTATCCCTCCCTCCCTCCAACAAGGACTGGAACAGAGTGTTACCTTCCCATCTATCCCTCCTATCCCTCCTATCCCTCCCTCCCTCCAACCAGGACTGGAACAGAGTGTTACCTTCCCATCTATCCCTCCTATCCCTCCCTCCTATCCCTCCTATCCCTCCCTCCCTCCAACCAGTACTGGAACAGAGTGTTACCTTCCCATCTATCCCTCCTATCCCTCCCTCCTATCCCTCCCTCCTATCCCTCCTATCCCTCCCTCCTATCCCTCCTATCCCTCCTATCCCTCCCTCCCTCCAATCATGACTGGAACAGAGTTTTACCTTCCCATCTATCCCTCCTATCCCTCCCTCCTATCCCTCCTATCCCTCCCTCCCTCCAATCAGGACTGGAACAGAGTGTTACCTTCCCATCTATCCCTCCTATCTCTCCCTCCCTCCAATCAGGACTGGAACAGAGTGTTACCTTCCCATCTATCCCTCCTATCCCTCCTATCCCTCCCTCCCTCCAATCAGGACTGGAACAGAGTGTTACCTTCCCATCTATCCCTCCTATCCCTCCCTCCCTCCAATCAGGACTGGAACAGAGTGTTACCTTCCCATCTATCCCTCCTATCCCTCCCTCCTTCCAATCAGGACTGGAACAGAGTGTTACCTTCCCATCTATCCCTCCTATCCCTCCCTCCTTCCAATCAGGACTGGAACAGAGTGTTACCTTCCCATCTATCCCTCCTATCCCTCCCTCCCTCCAATCAGGACTGGAACAGAGTGTTACCTTCCCATCTATCCCTCCTATCCCTCCCTCCTATCCCTCCTATCCCTCCCTCCCTCCAACCAGGACTGGAACAGAGTGTTACCTTCCCATCTATCCCTCCTATCCCTCCCTCCCTCCAATCAGGACTGGAACAGAGTGTTACCTTCCCATCTATCCCTCCTACCCCTCCCTCCCTCCAAACAGGACTGGAACAGAGTGTTACCTTCCCATCTATCCCTCCTATCCCTCCCTCCTATCCCTCCCTCCTATCCCTCCTATCCCTCCTATCCCTCCCTCCCTCCAATCAGGACTGGAACAGAGTGTTACCTTCCCATCTATCCCTCCTATCCCTCCCTCCTATCCCTCCTATCCCTGCCTCCCTCCAACCAGGACTGGAACAGAGTGTTACCTTCCCATCTATACCTCCTATCCCTCCCTCCCTCCAATCAGGACTGGAACAGAGTGTTACCTTCCCATCTATCCCTCCTATCCCTCCCTCCTATCCCTCCTATCCCTCCCTCCCTCCAACCAGGACTGGAACAGAGTGTTACCTTCCCATCTATCCCTCCTATCCCTCCCTCCCTCCAATCAGGACTGGAACAGAGTGTTACCTTCCCATCTATCCCTCCTATCCCTCTCTCCTATCCCTCCTATCCCTCCCTCCAACCAGGACTGGAACAGAGTGTTACCTTCCCATCTATCCCTCCTATCCCTCCTATCCCTCCCTCCCTCCAACCAGGACTGGAACAGAGTGTTACCTTCCCATCTATCCCTCCTATCCCTCCCTCCCTCCAATCAGGACTGGAACAGAGTGTTACCTTCCCATCTATCACTCCTATCCCTCCCTCCTATCCCTCCTATCCCTCCCTCCCTCCAACAAGGACTGGAACAGAGTGTTACCTTCCCATCTATCCCTCCTATCCCTCCTATCCCTCCCTCCCTCCAACCAGGACTGGAACAGAGTGTTACCTTCCCATCTATCCCTCCTATCCCTCCCTCCCTCCAACCAGGACTGGAACAGAGTGTTACCTTCCCATCTATCCCTCCTATCCCTCCCTCCCTCAAATCAGGACTGGAACAGAGTGTTACCTTCCCATCTATCCCTCCTATCCCTCCCTCCTATCCCTCCTATCCCTCCCTCCCTCCAACAAGGACTGGAACAGAGTGTTACCTTCCCATCTATCCCTCCTATCCCTCCTATCCCTCCCTCCCTCCCTCCAACCAGGACTGGAACAGAGTGTTACCTTCCCATCTATCCCTCCTATCCCTCCCTCCTATCCCTCCTATCCCTCCCTCCCTCCAACCAGTACTGGAACAGAGTGTTACCTTCCCATCTATCCCTCCTATCCCTCCCTCCCTCCAATCAGGACTGGAACAGAGTGTTACCTTCCCATCTATCCCTCCTATCCCTCCCTCCCTCCAACCAGGACTGGAACAGAGTGTTACCTTCCCATCTATCCCTCCTATCCCTCCTATCCATCCCTCCCTCCAATCAGGACTGGAACAGAGTGTTACCTTCCCATCTATCCCTCCTATCCCTCCCTCCCTCCAACCAGGACTGGAACAGAGTGTTACCTTCCCATCTATCCCTCCTATCCCTCCTATCCCTCCCTCCCTCCAATCAGGACTGGAACAGAGTGTTACCTTCCCATCTATCCCTCCTATCCCTCCCTCCCTCTAACCAGGATTGGAACAGAGTGTTACCTTCCCATCTATCCCTCCTATCCCTCCTATCCCTCCCTCCCTCCCATAAGGACTGGAACAGAGTGTTACCTTCCCATCTATCCCTCCTATCCCTCCTATCCCTCCCTCCCTCCAATCAGGACTGGAACAGAGTGTTACCTTCCCATCTATCCCTCCTATCCCTCCCTCCTATCCCTCCTATCCCTCCCTCCCTCCAACCAGGACTGGAACAGAGTGTTACCTTCCCATCTATCCCTCCTATCCCTCCCTCCTATCCCTCCTATCCCTCCTATCCCTCCCTCCCTCCAATCAGGACTGGAACAGAGTGTTACCTTCCCATCTATCCCTCCTATCCCTCCCTCCCTCCAATCAGGACTGGAACAGAGTGTTACCTTCCCATCTATCCCTCCTATCCCTCCTATCCCTCCCTCCCTCCAACAAAGGACTGGAACAGAGTGTTACCTTCCCATCTATCCCTCCTATCCCTCCTATCCCTCCCTCCCTCCAACCAGGACTGGAACAGAGTGTTACCTTCCCATCTATCCCTCCTATCCCTCCCTCCCTCCAACCAGGACTGGAACAGAGTGTTACCTTCCCATCTATCCCTCCTATCCCTCCTATCCCTCCCTCCCTCCAATCAGGACTGGAACAGAGTGTTACCTTCCCATCTATCCCTCCTATCCCTCCCTCCCTCCAATCAGGACTGGAACAGAGTGCTACCTTCCCATCTATCCCTCCTATCCCTCCCTCCTATCCCTCCTATCCCTCCTATCCCTCCCTCCCTCCAACCAGGACTGGAACAGAGTGTTACCTTCCCATCTATCCCTCCTATCCCTCCCTCCCTCCAACCAGGACTGGAACAGAGTGTTACCTTCCCATCTATCCCTCCTATCCCTCCTATCCCTCCCTCCCTCCAACCAGGACTGGAACAGAGTGTTACCTTCCCATCTATCCCTCCTATCCCTCCCTCCTATCCCTCCCTCCCTCCAACCAGGACTGGAACAGAGTGTTACCTTCCCATCTATCCCTCCTATCCCTCCCTCCCTCCAACCAGGACTGGAACAGAGTGTTACCTTCCCATCTATCCCTCCTATCCCTCCCTCCTATCCCTCCTATCCCTCCTATCCCTCCCTCCCTCCAACCAGGACTGGAACAGAGTGTTACCTTCCCATCTATCCCTCCTATCCCTCCTATCCCTCCAATCAGGACAGGAACAGAGTGTTACCTTCCCATCTATCCCTCCTATCCCTCCCTCCCTCCAACCAGGAATGGAACAGAGTGTTACCTTCCCATCTATCCCTCCTATCCCTCCTATCCCTCCCTCCCTCCAATCAGGACTGGAACAGAGTGTTACCTTCCCATCTATCCCTCCTATCCCTCCCTCCCTCCAATCAGGACTGGAACAGAGTGTTACCTTCCCATCTATCCCTCCTATCCCTCCCTCCTATCCCTCCTATCCCTCCCTCCCTCCAACCAGGACTGGAACAGAGTGTTACCTTCCCATCTATCCCTCCTATCCCTCCCTCCCTCCAATCAGGACTGGAACAGAGTGTTACCTTCCCATCTATCCCTCCTATCCCTCCCTCCTATCCCTCCTATCCCTCCCTCCAACCAGGACTGGAACAGAGTGTTACCTTCCCATCTATCCATCCTATCCCTCCTATCCCTCCAATCAGGACTGGAACAGAGTGTTACCTTCCCATCTATCCCTCCTATCCCTCCCTCCCTCCAACCAGGACTGGAACAGAGTGTTACCTTCCCATCTATCCCTCCTATCCCTCCTATCCCTCCCTCCCTCCAATCAGGACTGGAACAGAGTGTTACCTTCCCATCTATCCCTCCTATCCCTCCCTCCCTCCAACCAGGACTGGAACAGAGTGTTACCTTCCCATCTATCCCTCCTATCCCTCCCTCCCTCCAATCAGGACTGGAACAGAGTGTTACCTTTCCATCTATCCCTCCTATCCCTCCCTCCCTCCAATCAGGACTGGAACAGAGTGTTACCTTCCCATCTATCCCTCCCTCCTATCCCTCCCTCCTATCCCTCCTATCCCTCCTATCCCTCCTATCCCTCCTATCCCTCCCTCCCTCCAATCAGGACTGGAACAGAGTGTTACCTTCCCATCTATCCCTCCTATCCCTCCCTCCTATCCCTCCTATCCCTCCCTCCCTCCAACCAGGACTGGAACAGAGTGTTACCTTCCCATCTATCCCTCCTATCCCTCCCTCCCTCCAATCAGGACTGGAACAGAGTGTTACCTTCCCATCTATCCCTCCTATCCCTCCCTCCTATCCCTCCTATCCCTCCCTCCCTCCAACCAGGACTGGAACAGAGTGTTACCTTCCCATCTATCCCTCCTATCCCTCCCTCCCTCCAATCAGGACTGGAACAGAGTGTTACCTTCCCATCTATCCCTCCTATCCCTCCCTTCTATCCCTCCTATCCCTCCTATCCCTCCCTCCATCCAGGACTGGAACAGAGTGTTACCTTCCCATCTATCCCTCCTATCCCTCCTATCCCTCCCTCCCTCCAACCAGGACTGGAACAGGGTGTTACCTTCCCATCTATCCCTCCTATCCCTCCCTCCCTCCAATCAGGACTGGAACAGAGTGTTATCTTCCCATCTATCCCTACTATCCCTCCCTCCTATCCCTCCTATCCCTCCCTCCCTCCAACAAGGACTGGAACAGAGTGTTACCTTCCCATCTATCCCTCCCATCCCTCCTATCCCTCCCTCCCTCCAACCAGGACTGGAACAGAGTGTTACCTTCCCATCTATCCCTCCTATCCCTCCCTCCCTCCAACCAGGACTGGAACAGAGTGTTACCTTCCCATCTATCCCTCCTATCCCTCCCTCCCTCCAATCAGGACTGGAACAGAGTGTTACCTTCCCATCTATCCCTCCTATCCCTCCCTCCTATCCCTCCTATCCCTCCCTCCCTCCCTCCAACAAGGACTGGAACAGAGTGTTACCTTCCCATCTATCCCTCCTATCCCTCCCTCCTATCCCTCCTATCCCTCCCTCCCTCCAACCAGGACTGGAACAGAGTGTTACCTTCCCATCTATCCCTCCTATCCCTCCCTCCCTCCAATCAGGACTGGAACAGAGTGTTACCTTCCCATCTATCCCTCCTATCCCTCCTATCCCTCCCTCCCTCCAACCAGGACTGGAACAGAGTGTTACCTTCCCATCTATCCCTCCTATCCCTCCTATCCCTCCCTCCCTCCAACCAGGACTGCAACAGAGTGTTACCTTCCCATCTATCCCTCCTATCCCTCCCTCCCTCCAATCAGGACTGGAACAGAGTGTTACCTTCCCATCTATCCCTCCTATCCCTCCCTCCCTCCAATCAGGACTGGAACAGAGTTTTACCTTCCCATCTATCCCTCCTATCCCTCCCTCCTATCCCTCCCTCCTATCCCTCCCTCCCTCCAACAAGGACTGGAACAGAGTGTTACCTTCCCATCTATCCCTCCTATCCCTCCTATCCCTCCCTCCCTCCAACGAGGACTGGAACAGAGTGTTACCTTCCCATCTATCCCTCCTATCCCTCCCTCCCTCCAACCAGGACTGGAACAAAGTGTTACCTTCCCATCTATCCCTCCTATCCCTCCCTCCTATCCCTCCTATCCCTCCTATCCCTCCCTCCCTCCAACCAGGACTGGAACAGAGTGTTACCTTCCCATCTATCCCTCCTATCCCTCCTATCCCTCCCTCCCTCCAATCAGGACTGGAACAGAGTGTTACCTTCCCATCTATCCCTCCTATCCCTCCCTCCTATCCCTCCTATCCCTCCCTCCCTCCAACCAGGACTGGAACAGAGTGTTACCTTCCCATCTATCCCTCCTATCCCTCCCTCCTATCCCTCCTATCCCTCCCTCCCTCCAACCAGGACTGGAACAGAGTGTTACCTTCCCATCTATCCCTCCTATCCCTCCCTCCCTCCAATCAGGACTGGAACAGAGTGTTACCTTCCCATCTATCCCTCCTATCCCTCCCTCCTATCCCTCCTATCCCTCCTATCCCTCCCTCCCTCCAACCAGGACTGGAACAGAGTGTTACCTTCCCATCTATCCTTCCCATCTATCCCTCCTATCCCTCCTATCCCTCCTATCCCTCCCTCCCTCCAACCAGGACTGGAACAGAGTGTTACCTTCCCATCTATCCCTCCTATCCCTCCCTCCTATCCCTCCTATCCCTCCTATCCCTCCCTCCCTCCAACCAGGACTGGAACATAGTGTTACCTTCCCATCTATCCCTCCTATCCCTCCCTCCCTCCAACCAGGACTGGAACAGAGTGTTACCTTCCCATCTATCCCTCCTATCCCTCCTATCCCTCCCTCCAACAAGGACTGGAACAGAGTGTTACCTTCCCATCTATCCCTCCTATCCCTCCTATCCCTCAATCCCTCCAACCAGGACTGGAACAGAGTGTTACCTTCCCATCTATCCCTCCTATCCCTCCCTCCCTCCAACCAGGACTGGAACAGAGTGTTACCTTCCCATCTATCCCTCCTATCCCTCCCTCCCTCCAACCAGGACTGTAACAGAGTGTTACCTTCCCATCTATCCCTCCTATCCCTCCCTCCCTCCAACCAGGACTGGAACAGAGTGTTACCTTCCCATCTATCCCTCCTATCCCTCCCTCCCTCCAACCAGGACTGGAACAGAGTGTTACCTTCCCATCTATCCCTCCTATCCCTCCTATCCCTCCAATCAGGACTGGAACAGAGTGTTACCTTCCCATCTATCCCTCCTATCCCTCCCTCCTATCCCTCCTATCCCTCCTATCCCTCCCTCCCTCCAACCAGGACTGGAACAGAGTGTTACCTTCCCATCTATCCCTCCTATCCCTCCCTCCCTCCAATCAGGACTGGAACAGAGTGTTACCTTCCCATCTATCCCTCCTATCCCTCCCTCCTATCCCTCCTATCCCTCCCTCCAATCAGGACTGGAACAGAGTGTTACCTTCCCATCTATCCCTCCTATCCCTCCCTCCCTCCAACCAGGACTGGAACAGAGTGTTACCTTCCCATCTATCCCTCCTATCCCTCCCTCCTATCCCTCCTATCCCTCCTATCCCTCCCTCCCTCCAATCAGGACTGGAACAGAGTGTTACCTTCCCATCTATCCCTCCTATCCCTCCCTCCCTCCAACCAGGACTGGAACAGAGTGTTACCTTCCCATCTATCCCTCCTATCCCTCCCTCCTATCCCTCCTATCCCTCCCTCCCTCCAATCAGGACTGGAACAGAGTGTTACCTTCCCATCTATCCCTCCTATCCCTCCCTCCCTCCAATCAGGACTGGAACAGAGTGTTACCTTCCCATCTATCCCTCCTATCCCTCCCTCCTATCCCTCCTATCCCTCCCTCCCTCCAACCAGGACTGGAACAGAGTGTTACTATCCCTCCTATCCCTCCTATCCCTCCCTCCCTCCAATAAGGACTGGAACAGAGTGTTACCTTCCCATCTATCCCTCTTATCCCTCCCTCCCTCCAATCAGGACTGGAACAGAGTGTTACCTTCCCATCTATCCCTCCTATCCCTCCCTCCTATCCCTCCTATCCCTCCCTCCAACCAGGACTGGAACAGAGTGTTACCTTCCCATCTATCCCTCCTATCCCTCCCTCCCTCCAATCAGGACTGGAACAGAGTGTTACCTTCCCATCTATCCCTCCTATCCCTCCCTCCTATCCCTCCCTCCAACCAGGACTGGAGCAGAGTGTTACCTTCCCATCTATCCCTCCTATCCCTCCTATCCCTCCCTCGCCCCGACCAGGACTGGAACAGAGTGTTACCTTCCCATCTATCCCTCCTATCCCTCCCTCCTATCCCTCCTATCCCTCCCTCCCTCCAACCAGGACTGGAACAGAGTGTTACCTTCCCATCTATCCCTCCTATCCCTCCCTCCTATCCCTCCTATCCCTCCCTCCCTCCAACCAGGACTGGAACAGAGTGTTACCTTCCCATCTATCCCTCCTATCCCTCCCTCCCTCCAATCAGGACTGGAACAGAGTGTTACCTTCCCATCTATCCCTCCTATCCCTCCCTCCTATCCCTCCTATCCCTCCCTCCTATCCCTCCTATCCCTCCCTCCCTCCAACCAGGACTGGAACAGAGTGTTACCTTCCCATCTATCCCTCCTATCCCTCCTATCCCTCCCTCCCTCCAACCAGGACTGGAACAGAGTGTTACCTTCCCATCTATCCCTCCTATCCCTCCCTCCTATCCCTCCTATCCCTCCTATCCCTCCCTCCCTCCAACCAGGACTGGAACAGAGTGTTACCTTCCCATCTATCCCTCCTATCCCTCCCTCCTATCCCTCCTATCCCTCCTATCCCTCCCTCCAACCAGGACTGGAAAAGAGTGTTACCTTCCCATCTATCCCTCCTATCCCTCCCTCCCTCCAACCAGGACTGGAACAGAGTGTTACCTTCCCATCTATCCCTCCTATCCCTCCCTCCTATCCGTCCTATCCCTCCCTCCTATCCCTCCTATCCCTCCCTCCCTCCAACCAGGACTGGAACAGAGTGTTACCTTCCCATCTATCCCTCCTATCCCTCCCTCCAACCAGGACTGGAACAGAGTGTTACCTTCCCATCTATCCCTCCAATACCTCCCTCCTATCCCTCCTATCCCTCCCTCCCTCCAACCAGGACTGGAACAGAGTGTTACCTTCCCATCTATCCCTCCTATCCCTCCCTCCCTCCAATCAGGACTGGAACAGAGTGTTACCTTCCCATCTATCCCTCCTATCCCTCCCTCCTATCCCTCCTATCCCTCCCTCCCTCCAACCAGGACTGGAACAGAGTGTTACCTTCCCTCCTATCCCTCCTATCCCTCCCTCCCTCCAACAAGGACTGGAACAGAGTGTTACCTTCCGAACTATCCCTCCTATCCCTCCCTCCTATCCCTCCTATTCCTCCCTCCCTCCAACAAGGACTGGAACAGAGTGTTACCTTCCCATCTATCCCTCCTATCCCTCCTATCCCTCCTATCCCTCCCTCCCTCCAACCAGGACTGGAACAGAGATTTACCTTCCCATCTATCCCTCCTATCCCTCCTATCCCTCCCTCCCTCCAACCAGGACTGGAACAGAGTGTTACCTTCCCATCTATCCCTCCTATCCCTCCCTCTTATACCTCCTATCCCTCCTATCCCTCCCTCCCTCCAACCAGGACTGGAACAGAGTGTTACCTTCCCATCTATCCCTCCTATCCCTCCCTCCCTCCAACCAGGACTGGAACAGAGTGTTACCTTCCCATCTATCCCTCCTATCCCTCCTATCCCTCCCTCCCTCCAACCAGGACTGGAACAGAGTGTTACCTTCCCATCTATCCCTCCTATCCCTCCCTCCTATCCCTCCTATCCCTCCCTCCCTCCAATCAGGACTGGAACAGAGTGTTACCTTCCCATCTATCTCTCCTATCCCTCCCTCCTATCCCTCCTATCCCTCCCTCCCTCCAACCAGGACTGGAACAGAGTGTTACCTTCCCATCTATCCCTCCTATCCCTCCTATCCCTCCTATCCCTCCCTCCCTCCAACCAGGACTGGAACAGAGTGTTACCTTCCCATCTATCCCTCCTATCCCTCCCTCCTATCCCTCCTATCCCTCCCTCCAACCAGGACTGGAACAGAGTGTTACCTTCCCATCTATCCCTCCTATCCCTCCTATCCCTCCCTCCCTCCAACCAGGACTGGAACAGAGTGTTACCTTCCCATCTATCCCTCCTATCCCTCCCTCCCTCCAACCAGGACTGGAACAGAGTGTTACCTTCCCATCTATCCCTCCTATCCCTCCTATCCCTCCCTCCCTCCAATCAGGACTGGAACAGAGTGTTACCTTCCCATCTATCCCTCCTATCCCTCCCTCCCTCCAATCAGGACTGGAACAGAGTGTTACCTTCCCATCTATCCCTCCTATCCCTCCCTCCTATCCCTCCTATCCCTCCCTTCCTCCAACCAGGACTGGAACAGAGTTTTACCTTCCCATCTATCCCTCCTATCCCTCCCTCCCTCTAATCAGGACTGGAACAGAGTGTTACCTTCCCATCTATCCCTCCTATCCCTCCCTCCTATCCCTCCTATCCCTCCCTCCAACCAGGACTGGAACAGAGTGTTACCTTCCCATCTATCCCTCCTATCCCTCCTATCCCTCCCTCCCTCCAACCAGGACTGGAACAGAGTGTTACCTTCCCATCTATCCCTCCTATCCCTCCCTCCTATCCCTCCTATCCCTCCTATCCCTCCCTCCCTCCAACCAGGACTGGAACAGAGTGTTACCTTCCCATCTATCCCTCCTATCCCTCCCTCCCTCCAACCAGGACTGGAACAGAGTGTTACCTTCCCATCTATCCCTCCTATCCCTCCCTCCTATCCCTCCTATCCCTCCCTCCCTCCAACCAGGACTGGAACAGAGTGTTACCTTCCCATCTATCCCTCCTATCCCTCCCTCCTATCCCTCCTATCCCTCCTATCCCTCCCTCCCTCCAACCAGGACTGGAACAGAGTGTTACCTTCCCATCTATCCCTCCTATCCCTCCCTCCTATCCCTCCTATCCCTCCTATCCCTCCCTCCCTCCAACCAGGACTGGAACAGAGTGTTACCTTCCCATCTATCCCTCCTATCCCTCCCTCCCTCCAACCAGGACTGGAACAGAGTGTTACCTTCCCATCTATCCCTCCTATCTCTCCTATCCCTCCCTCCCTCCAACAAGGACTGGAACAGAGTGTTACCTTCCCATCTATCCCTCCTATCCCTCCTATCCCTCCCTCCCTCCAATCAGGACTGGAACAGAGTGTTACCTTCCCATCTATCCCTCCTATCCCTCCCTCCTATCCCTCCTATTCCTCCCTCCAATCAGGACTGGAACAGAGTGTTACCTTCCCATCTATCTCTCCTATCCCTCCTATCCCTCCCTCCCTCCAACCAGGACTGGAACAGAGTGTTACCTTCCCATCTATCCCTCCTATCCCTCCCTCCTATCCCTCCTATCCCTCCCTCCTATCCCTCCTATCCCTCCCTCCCTCCAACCAGGACTGGAACAGAGTGTTACCTTCCCATCTATCCCTCCTATCCCTCCCTCCTATCCCTCCTATCCCTCCCTCCCTCCAACAAGGACTGGAACAGAGTGTTACCTTCCCATCTATCCCTCCTATCCCTCCTATCCCTCCCTCCCTCCAATCAGGACTGGAACAGAGTGTTATCTTCCCATCTATCCCTCCTATCCCTCCCTCCTATCCCTCCTATCCCTCCTATCCCTCCCTCCCTCCAACCAGGACTGGAACAGAGTGTTACCTTCCCATCTATCCCTCCTATCCCTCCCTCCCTCCAACAAGGACTGGAACAGAGTGTTACCTTCCCATCTATCCCTCCTATCCCTCCTATCCCTCCTATCCCTCCAATCAGGAATGGAACAGAGTGTTACCTTCCCATCTATCCCTCCTATCCCTCCCTCCTATCCCTCCTATCCCTCCCTCCCTCCAACCACGACTGGAACAGAGTGTTACCTTCCCATCTATCCCTCCTATCCCTCCCTCCCTCTGTTGCAGGGATTCTGCTTATACACAGAACTATGCGAAGAACCCCAGGACCTCAGTGAATTGTGGTGTACCAGAAACTCACCTCAGAACCCAGAACCCAGTATCCGGCTAGCATAAGTGTCCCATTCGTTATCCGAGATTTAGCTCGGCGGTCCCAATGAATAGACAACCCAGAACAAGCGACTCAGTACATACTCAGGAATGGTGGGAATCGGAAATACCTGTTCGTATATTATTCTCACATCAGTCCACAACAATAATCAACAGAGACACGTTGTAAATAAAAGGGGTTTATTTTTATAGACCACGTGTCCTAAGATGCAGTACTTTGGCTAATACAAGCAGACAAATGATTAATATCAAAACCAGCAACATAGTTACAATACCATAGAATATAAAAGGGGTGATCATATTATAATGACAGTGGATACTACCACCTTCCCTTTACTAAGAAGCTAATATTATTATTATGCTAATAGAAGGTCTCTTAGGCTTGAATAGGGGACCCCATACCTCAAAGATCAGCTTAGTGAAATCACATCACAGGAGCATCAGGAGTCTTCTCGCAGGAAGGCTCGTCTTCGGTCTGAATAATAAACATGATGTCTGTGATATTAAAAGCACCAACTTTCAGGTATTTGCAGCTGCGCGTGTGTTATGGCTAAATAGTGGGCCGATCAACCTAGAGTGGAAAACATGCATTGTGTAATAATCCAGACTGTTTGTCACACCATGTACAGACCAAGGTCGCTGCGCAGAGCTTGGGATGGTAACAACAGATTGCTCTCGTGTGAAGCAAGTCTCGAGTCAGCAGTTTGTTTAAGAAATAAAATGTAAATGCAGTGTCGTGTGCAAAAGCAGAAAGATGGCTTTCTAACATTTAACGTGGTTATGCTAACTTAACAATGTATGTACGTATTCAGGGAGAGAACTCACTACACGCCCCCTTGATCGAAGCACTATTTAGTAGGCAAGAAAAGAGAGAACGCAGAGTTCAGTGTCGACAGAGCAGAACAAGGCGTAACCAATCCAAAGGGTCAGAATGCGCTAAAGTCTGAAACGAAAAATTTAAAAAAAAAAAAAGGGGGAACAGAGGTGTCCGTAAAAAATGTAATTAAAAAAAAACTCAAAACAACCATCAGGGAGAAAAAAGCAGAGAAAGAAAAAAGTAAATGCTGCGGCAGGCTGCTGTCCAGGAGCACAGGCGCAAAGGACGACAGTGCAGTCAATCCATGAATGTATAGGCAGCATATGTGGCAACTGCTTCCAACAAAAAATCATTTGCAGGGCCAGCGAAAGTCTCAGCCATCCAATCCATCAACGAAAAGGAACATACGTGTTCTTCAACCATCGGAGCCTCCAGCATGATCAGAGGGCACCCGGAATGTTCCTCCAAATAGCTCATAGCCAAGAAGTTGTAGGCAGCTGTAGAGATGTCCCAATTACCCAGGATCCCATGCGCCGCACCACAGGCCATAATCCGGACACCAGAACAGGCCAACTCGTGAGACACTAAGGGCCTCATCAGTCGATCGAAATCCGGCACCGGAGACACCAGGCTGGTCAAGCACAAATCCAAAGGCCATTCAAAGGGACAATCCAGGCAGTGAAGCACAGGCTGCACGCAGGTAAAATAGCAATACCTGAAGGATAATCCATATGCCAGGCTTAAGGTCGCCAATGGCAGAGTTCCATAAAAGTCAAGCATCCTATCCCGAAGAAGATGCAGGCGGGACAGGTGCTCGTGTGGCACAGAAGGAGCAGCCATTCCGTAGTATGAAAAGGAAAAGCAGCAGACCCGCCACTAGCGCCAGAAGCAGCGGAACACCTCTAAAGATGCTCGAGAAAAGTGAATGAAAAAATGCCGGAATCACACCAAAAATAGTTTGGAAAGAGGTCACGAGACCCGAGCCCACAAGTTTAAAAAAATGAGCCAGGCCGGTCGTGGACGAGGCATTGAAAATAGTTTGGATCAAAGAGCCGAAATGCAGGGGGAGGTCAGTATTCAGAAGCGCCTGTACCTCAGTGCGCGTATTAGCAACGTGAAGGACAAATGTTTCACGAGATGAAGTCAAAGGCACCTCTTTTTGGGACAATAGGGCTCTTATTCTGCTCAACTTGTTGAACTCTGCTTTCAAGGTTGGAATCGAAGGCCAGATGGAAACATCCAGCCGCCCATGCGGGGGTGGAAAGAGAACATTATTGCAGCAGACAACTTTCTGCGAGACAGTTACTATGTACGGGATTCCCACTAACATCCCACAGCAAGCTTCATTATTCAAAATTAAATAACTACCGTTTGCAAGCAGCGTGAAAGAAGGCGTAATCACAGGCACTGGGACACCTCGCAGGACGCAGGCCAAATTCGGGGCTTGTACATTGCATGCACCGTGTAATTGAATGTGCCTACATATCAAGGAATGGTCTGGTGTCGTGGTACATTCCTCGCCTTTCAAATAAACCTCAGTTCCGTCCCTAGTACATCTATACGTAAAGGGGAGGGACCAAACCTCATGTATGAAAGCGGTGCCCAGCGGTTCATATCTACCCAAAGCATAATGTTTCATACAAGACGTAAACTTAAAAAGCGCAAAAGGGAGAGTTATCAATCCGTGTACTAACCACGTAGCTGAATTGATCTCCGCTACAGAAAAACGCAACGGTTCTAATTTTTCAATATGTAACAATGAGTATGTAGCATCTTTCATGGACATAAATCGCTGCTTGTCAGTAAGGTTAAAGGGAAGGAATAACGATGTAGTGTTCAGATAGTCCCAAGGGACTCTCCCTGCCTTTAACGTCTGCAACGTCCATGCAAACTGCATAACAGAACGCAACTGGTTTTGACCATGATATAACACAGACATATCATCATGCACAATATCAACAACAGAAGAAACAATATTATCTAATGTATAAATCCTAGAAGAGAGAGTGCTAATGCTATTATCTATAACGGCTAAAACCTTCTCCATGTTTGCTTGGTCAATAGCTCGCAATCTGGAAGCCGCCTCAATCTGCGACAACTTCCAGACTTCGTTGTAAATAGCATACGCCCACCTTTTGGTTCTGCCACCCACAGGACCCTTAACAAAATCATTCAAATCTATTTTGTCATGTAATTGTGATAAATGAACTTTGACAGACGCCAAGGTGGAATGTCGCAGCCAAGATTGACATAACTTGCCCACAGAGTATGTAGTTACAGTATGTGATGACTCAAACCGAGGGTCTACGCGTTCCTGAGTATACCCCGGTTTCAGTCCCAGAAATCGTCGTTGACAGATATCTGAACTGCTTTGCCAAATTAACCAACCCTCACTATTAAATTTCGAAATATTGAAAGATGCATTTGAAACTAAGGATTGCAAAGCAGCAAGGGATAGATCCGTGTGGTTATCCCAATTGGGATAAGCGCCCAAATCCGGCACAGAAGGTGACTTTAATTGTTTAGAAGTAGCCAATCCAAAACAGGTGGTTTGGAAGATGGATGAATTTAAAAACAGAATATGATTTGGTATAAGACAGGCACGATGTAAAGCCTCTGTACCCTGTACCTGCCACGGCTTGGAACCCCAAACCGACTTTAGATCAATAGTAGCCTTCCACACATCATAACCTTTGATTGACAACTCGTCCATAAAGGACTTGGAATAAAGCAACTTTGTGTGTGTCAGTCTAACCTTTGCGGCAGACTCAGGCAGCACCTTAAAATAAAACGCTGCCGGGTTGGAAACACTGAAATCGGTGAAATAAGAATACTTATTAACTAGGGTGTTTGAACTTCCGAATTCGGGAGTAGGACAGTGTTCCCATTGGGTAAAATTTACAAAATTTCTAAATGTATTTGCTTTATGCAGGAAGTGATTGCCATAATGTTGAAAACAATACTGTTCCGCATAATTAGCCGCATTTTCATACAAATCTTCAGCATCAAAAGCGGCATAGTATTTCAAATCAGAGAACAGTGATTCAATGGCGTGTACATCCCAATCATCAGAACGTATGTTCTGCCTAACCACATCACCCATAGAAACACGAAATACATTAGGTACATTAATGACCTCTGTAGGCCCATGAATTTGGAATTTAACAGCATCCCATGCGATTCCATCCAAGACGGGCCAGGCAGTAATATTCACAAAAGTCTGGTCCCTCTTCATGATGTGGAACGAGGAGTGGGGGGCCAAAGTTCCATTGATAAGTCTAATTGTCGATCTCTCACTCAGATAGTGGCCATCCACAAGACGGAAAAAAACGATTACAAACCCAATTGACATAAACAAAAAAATAGTAAAAAGCATTAACCAGATGTATGTCCAAGGGGCAATCAAAAAATGTCTCTTAAACCAGCTGAAAAAAACAGCAATGTTCGATGGGGGGCTTGAGGGCAATGAGTTAGTGTCAAAGGAGAAACGGGACTGGCCAAGTGCTGTAGATTGTAAAACAGGCGAGGGACCACGTGTAGGATAAGCATACTCAGTCTCTTCGGGCAAACCACCAGCCGATGGTATCAACAAGGGATCAGTAACCAATTGCATCTCGATGGCAACATCAGGCAAGGTGTTAGAAGCAAGAGTCAACATTGAATTTCTTTGCATCGTCTGGCATGAAACTGCAGGAGTCATACTAAGAAGTATCGGCCACTCGCTGAAGTTTGACATTGTCAATAGAGATGTACCTGTTTTCTTTGCGACCAGGAAGTGGAGGTAAAATGACTGTTCTTGTACCCTGCACTCCGAGCACTGGAACTGGTGCACGATAAGAGGGGCCGAACTCCTTCTTGTTTTCCACCTTCTCACGGACCAGGTCTCCAACTCGGGGTAGCCAGCCGACTACCGGAATCTGAACTCCAGCTTCAGATGTGAAGGGCAAGTGTTCCTTCGATAGAGTGTCTCTGGCTTCTTGTAGAGTCTGCAAAACAGCACAGTGATCATCTACGTCAAAGGGTGCGGTCGACGCCGCCATGTCTAGACCATCAAGGTCTGGTACAAACATTCTGATTCCGAAGAGCATCATGTACGGGGTCCGCCCACCCAGAGACCTTCTAGGGAGATTATTAAGTGCACGTTGGACGTTATACAAATGGGCTAGCCAGTTCCGGCCTGTGCCTAAAACACGGGCTGTCAATGATTGCTTTAAGTCACGGTTCATTCGCTCCACCACACTATTACCCTCAGGTCGGTAGGGGGACGAAAATTTGACTAGGACCCCCAAATTTCTCATAGCCTCCTTGTAAGCCTTAGAGGCGAACGCAGGGCCCTGATCAGAATGGAAGGTACCACACGCAAAAGTTCCCACAAAGACACGCAAATCCCTGATGACAGTCCGCGAGTCAGCACTCCTTTGTGGCCATACCCACAGAAAACGTGTGCACGAATCCACTGCAACCAAGATGTACTTGTACGCAGTATCAGAAGAAAAAGGACCGCAGTGATCCAAATAAACACAACCAAATGGTTTATTGGATATGTACAACTGTGTTTGTGATGGGCGCGCAACAGTAGAAGGTTTAATCTGTTGGCAAATGTCACAATCAAGAACATAGGCGCGCGCTTGTTTATATAAACCAAACCACCAGTAACGCTGTTGTAACAGAGATATTGTGGCTGACACTCCGGCGTGGGCTGACGCCAACCCCTCATGGGCAGCCAAGATCAGTGCAGGTCTGCAGTCCGCGTTGGGAATAATTCTGTCACCAACGTCGTTAATCCTCACTAATGGGACATTATCAGGACTTAAATGGTAAATGTAACGAGAAGGAAAACCCTTCGGGTAATCGCCTCCCTTTTCTGTAGCAGCAATAGCTGCCAAGATGTCATCATCAATCTTACTTTTTGATCTGGTAACTGCTGCCACTAAGTATGTAGCCACTGCTGTTTTTGCTGCCTCGTCAGCCAAGCTGTTGCCGACAGCATGGACACCAAGTCGCTGGTGACCAAGAGTGTGAATAACATTCACGAGAGGGAGACATTCTTTAAAGTCTGCCACTCGAACCCAAAGCGTTTTATGCTTAATTGTGCCACCTTTCGTGTCTCGATAGTCATTCTGAGACCAGAAGTGTAAATTGTCATTGTAGGACTGGACACAGTAGAAAGAATCACTCACTATTAGAGTAGTGACCCGGGGATCAGCAAACTCACGTGCAAGCACCAGAGCCCGAAGCTCCGCCAATTGCGCGGTACAATCGCCCAATGACTGCGTATGCACTGCATCAGATTGGAATTCACCATTTACGAAAGTACCTACGACAATTGCGCAAGCCGCTGAGTAAGCGTGCTTTGATCCAATTGCGGGCTGCGCAGACCCGTCAGTGTATATGACACAATGGTATTCTTCGAGCGGGCACAAAGACAGAGGTGCCGGATGAACTAATTCATACTGCAAGAACTCTTGAGTCTGTAATGAGGCATCAAAGATGTAGGTGACGTCTGGCGACGTCAGTGTTGTGGCCCATTGTATCCACCGAGGATGCAAAGCTTTAGAATTTGGTACACTTGCCTTTGTCACTGCTTCTAAGGCAGGATAGGGTGTTACAACCAGAATCTGTTTCCCATGTGACAGTGCGCGTTCTTTAAGGATCGCCATCTGTACAGCAGTCAGAACTTTTTCGACCGCGGAAAAACGTAATTCAGCAGAGGTGTACAAGTGGGATTTGTACGCAATGGGGACTGTATCGCCCTCATTAAACGTCAAATACGTGAAACCCACGGCGCCTGGCACTATTCTTATTACCAGGTTAGTGCGGTTATCACGTGTCAGCAAATATTGTGAAGCAAGAAGATCAGCCTGTAAAGACTGTAAAATTTTAGAATGTTCCAGCTGCCAGCTAGACTTCGAAAATGTGGGTTGTACCAAGGCGTAAAGCGGCTTGATACGCTGGGCATAATCAGGAATGTACGTACGGCCGAAATTCAGAAAGCCCAGCAGAGATTGTAATTTCTTTAGTGTCGTTGGCGCACTCAAGCATGCGCACTTCTCCAGAAAGTGGGGAGCTAACCCCTTTCCTTCATTATTGAGCTCGTAACCCAAAAACAACACTGTATATTCCGCGATGTGAGACTTCGCAAAATTGAATTTGTAGCCATAGTCAGCAAAACTCACTACAATATTGTCAACTCGAGACAGATGCGGCAACAGCTCATCATCCGTGAGGTAGATATCGTCAACATAGGAGTATGCCTCGGGGTCTATTCTTTCTAAGAGAGAAACCACGCGAGCGGAAAAGACGCCAGGGCTATTTTTGTAGCCCATGGCTAATCTCGTAAACTGTTTTTGTTTACCGCCCGAAGTAAACGCTGTCCACTGGCTACTCAATGTGGACAGGTTATGGCTAAAGAAGCCATTGGAAATGTCAAGTGTCGTTTTAAACCTTTTACGCACGAGACTGTCGACCAGAGCCGAGCTATGTGTATTTTGTACCGCGCAGGTCCGGCAATGGGAGTTTAGGTGCCGGTAATCCAAAACTAAACGGTACGAGCCGTCAGGCTTCGTTACAGTGAATAAAGGGTTATTCATAGGGGACACACAAGTTTCAATAACGCCCTGATATTCCAATTGTTCAAGGATCGCCGCGACGTGGGGTCTAGCTTCACGACGCATGGGATACTGGGGCTGAGGCTGGGGCATAGACCGCAATGGAATCTCATGGCAGGGGGACAACCGGTCCCAACCCACCTGAGTACGATATACCGCTGGCGCAAGCGCCAGCGCCCACTCCTCAGCGTACATTTCAGCCTGGTCCTTAGGCACTGTGTGCGCAAAGGACGGGAGGATTTTCTCCTCCCCTCTAGGAGCTTCCAAAATGAAGGCTGGGGGCCAATCTGCCTCCGCTAGGAGGATATCATATGTGGTGGTCAGATTATCCCAAAAAATCCCTTTTATAGTACGTTGTATGTCACCCTCAATTAATAAGACTATTTCATAAAGTCTATCAGGGGGAGCCACTCTGGTGTCAGCTGTTTCCACAGTAACCAATACATCAGTTGCTGTCGCCGCCAGAAATGGACGCAGAGCTTGACGGACTATGGTAATTTCCGCCGCGCTGTCCAGGAGCGTCAGCGCCCATGTCCGGTTCTGAAGCTGTGTCCGCACTATCTGAGGCATATTTTGCCGTCAGAGCCGCCACTTTCTTCTTCTGAAACGGGGGTCTTTGTCGAGCAAACTCGTCCTGCTTGCCTTTACCCTCAGTCTGTCGGGGTTGGTCACGCTGTTGTGGAGCACCCCGACCTTTGCCACCGCCTCCGCCACCAGACTGTGTAGCCGATGTTTCCTGTGAAGAACGAGGAGAACGCGGTTCAGAAACCTGAAATCTATCAGGAGACTTAATAGTAGCACGATCGCGCAGATCATAAGTGCGTTCACTACCTGACTGTACGGGAGAGGCAGGCCGAGAGCCCTGTTTCTGCTGCTGCTTTCCCTGTTGTTTAGTCCGCCAAGGTTGTTTTGGAAAAATTGGCCGACCATCCTTACCAGAAGTTTCTGCCTTACCCTGCTGCCTAGAATCGGGATTTTTGATCACAGGCTTAACTCCTAAAGAGCTACGACCCAAATCACGATATGCTTCTGAAATTATTTTTGCAAATTCCTGCGGCTTGTCCTCTTCAGCAACTTTCTTCAGTTCATTACGAACCTGAAAGTGCAACGCATCACCCTTAAGATTTCCCATTATCATGGTAGCCACCAGGCCAAAATCTCCGAGGAGCCGCATCCCCAATTCTATCGCAGACTCCGCTCCATGGTCCTCTTGAACCTGTTTAATAATGGAGGGCAGCTGTAACATAGACGGAGTGCCAAAGCACTGCGCGTACGTCGCAGCAAAAATCTTACCCCAGGATACACAATCATCCATATGGGGAACTAAGTCTTTAGGCAAACTAATGGTGAGGATCCTGTGTTTTTCCACAGGAGTTGTATGCGGATAAACCGCCTCTATTTGGTCAAATTTTTCAGCAAGCCAAAAAGGATAATCATCCTTTGTGAGGGGGCGCTTGCCCATAACAGAATTAACCATAACAGGACTAATGACCACCGCGTGACGATCACTAGGTTGTCCCGCACTAACAGGCGCCCCCGCCAGTACAGTGCGCGACACATACTGCACCAACGCCCTATATACTGATATAAGGGCAGTGTGTAGTACACGCAATTCAGCCACCGTCACCGTGAGGTAACGGGGATGAGGCGTAAATCCGGCTAGTACCGGCCAAGTGGCCCCCGCAATTGATAAAGGGCCCATTCTCGGCGGTATAACCACATGGGGGAGGGCGCCATTAAACCAAATCTGATGTTGTCAAGCAGATATTGGTATCTCCTGTGTCCTATACGGCGCATAGTTAGCAGGCACGGCAGTAGCAGTGTAAGAATGAAAGGAATCGTCATCCCCACTGACTGCCGGAATCGTCACCCAAGAATAGAATAACTCAAACGGGTGAGCCGCATCGGCTCCTACCACAAAGATGACGTCCATGCCCGTGTCCGGCACCCCATACTGCGTCAAATGACGTTTCAGAGCTGCACGGCTGTGCGCCGCAATATCTATCGACATTAGGACAAGCTACACTTCAAGTATTCAGTAGCACAAGGGTTCAATAACCTTTTTAATGATCAAGCTTGAAGGAACCTATATCAATAGAACTAGGTAGGTTTAAAATCCGTCAGACTTGTTATCCGGAAACAAGAATGAGGGTGCTGTGGACTAAATGTAAGCACTACTAAGGCGTTTCAACTCATAGACCAAACGTTAGGTGCGCCATGTTGCAGGGATTCTGCTTATACACAGAACTATGCGAAGAACCCCAGGACCTCAGTGAATTGTGGTGTACCAGAAACTCACCTCAGAACCCAGAACCCAGTATCCGGCTAGCATAAGTGTCCCATTCGTTATCCGAGATTTAGCTCGGCGGTCCCAATGAATAGACAACCCAGAACAAGCGACTCAGTACATACTCAGGAATGGTGGGAATCGGAAATACCTGTTCGTATATTATTCTCACATCAGTCCACAACAATAATCAACAGAGACACGTTGTAAATAAAAGGGGTTTATTTTTATAGACCACGTGTCCTAAGATGCAGTACTTTGGCTAATACAAGCAGACAAATGATTAATATCAAAACCAGCAACATAGTTACAATACCATAGAATATAAAAGGGGTGATCATATTATAATGACAGTGGATACTACCACCTTCCCTTTACTAAGAAGCTAATATTATTATTATGCTAATAGAAGGTCTCTTAGGCTTGAATAGGGGACCCCATACCTCAAAGATCAGCTTAGTGAAATCACATCACAGGAGCATCAGGAGTCTTCTCGCAGGAAGGCTCGTCTTCGGTCTGAATATTAAACATGATGTCTGTGATATTAAAAGCACCAACTTTCAGGTATTTGCAGCTGCGCGTGTGTTATGGCTAAATAGTGGGCCGATCAACCTAGAGTGGAAAACATGCATTGTGTAATAATCCAGACTGTTTGTCACACCATGTACAGACCAAGGTCGCTGCGCAGAGCTTGGGATGGTAACAACAGATTGCTCTCGTGTGAAGCAAGTCTCGAGTCAGCAGTTTGTTTAAGAAATAACATGTAAACGCAGTGTCGTGTGCAAAAGCAGAAAGATGGCTTTCTAACATTTAACGTGGTTATGCTAACTTAACAATGTATGTACGTATTCAGGGAGAGAACTCACTACACCTCCAACCAGGACTGGAACAGAGTGTTACCTTCCCATCTATCCCTCCTATCCCTCCCTCCTATCCCTCCTATCCCTCCTATCCCTCCTATCCCTCCCTCCCTCCAACCAGGACTGGAACAGAGTGTTACCTTCCCATCTATCCCTCCTATCCCTCTTATCCCTCCAATCAGGACTGGAACAGAGTGTTACCTTCCCATCTATCCCTCCTATCCCTCCCTCCCTCCAACCAGGACTGGAACAGAGTGTTACCTTCCCATCTATCCCTCCTATTCCTCCTATCCCTCCCTCCCTCCAATCAGGACTGGAACAGAGTGTTGCCTTCCCATCTATCCCTCCTATCCCTCCCTCCCTCCAATCAGGACTGGAACAGAGTGTTACCTTCCCATCTATCCCTCCTATCCCTCCCTCCTATCCCTCCTATCCCTCCCTCCCTCCAACCAGGACTGGAACAGAGTGTTACCTTCCCATCTATCCCTCCTATCCCTCCCTCCCTCCAATCAGCACTGGAACAGAGTGTTACCTTCCCATCTATCCCTCCTATCCCTCCCTCCTATCCCTCCTATCCCTCCCTCCAACCAGGACTGGAACAGAGTGTTACCTTCCCATCTATCCCTCCTATCCCTCCCTCCCTCCAACCAGGACTGGAACAGAGTGTTACCTTCCCATCTATCCCTCCTATCCCTCCTATCCCTCCCTCCCTCCAATCAGGACTGGAACAGAGTGTTACCTTCCCATCTATCCCTCCTATCCCTCCCTACCTCCAATCAGGACTGGAACAGAGTGTTACCTTCCCATCTATCCCTCCTATCCCTCCCTCATATCCCTCCTATCCCTCCCTCCAACCAGGACTGGAACAGAGTGTTACCTTCCCATCTATCCCTCCTATCCCTCCTATCCCTCCCTCCCTCCAACCAGGACTGGAACAGAGTGTTACCTTCCCATCTATCCCTCCTATCCCTCCTATCCCTCCCTCCCTCCAACCAGGACTGGAACAGAGTGTTACCTTCCCATCTATCCCTCCTATCCCTCCCTCCTATCCCTCCTGTCCCTCCTATCCCTCCCTCCCTCCAACCAGGACTGGAACAGAGTGTTACCTTCCCATCTATCCCTCCTATCCCTCCCTCCTATCCCTCTATCCCTCCCTCCCTCCAACCAGGACTGGAACAGAGTGTTACCTTCCCATCTATCCCTCCTATCCCACCCTCCCTCCAACCAGGACTGGAACAGAGTGTTACCTTACCATCTATCCCTCCTATCCCTCCCTCCTATCCCTCCTATCCCTCCCTCCCTCCAACCAGGACTGGAACAGAGTGTTACCTTCCCATCTATCCCTCCTATCCCTCCCTCCCTCCAATTAGGACTGGAACAGAGTGTTACCTTCCCATCTATCCCTCCTATCCCTCCCTCCTATCCCTCCTATCCCTCCCTCCCTCCAACCAGGACTGGAACAGAGTGTTACCTTCCCTCCTATCCCTCCTGTCCCTCCCTCCCTCCAACAAGGACTGGAACAGAGTGTTACCTTCCCATCTATCCCTCCTATCCCTCCTATCCCTCCCTCCCTCCAACCAGGACTGGAACAGAGTGTTACCTTCCCATCTATCCCTCCTATCCCTCCCTCCCTCCAACCAGGACTGGAACAGAGTGTTACCTTCCCATCTATCCCTCCTATCCCTCCCTCCCTCCAATCAGGACTGGAACAGAGTGTTACCTTCCCATCTATCCCTCCTATCCCTCCCTCCTATCCCTCCTATCCCTCCCTCCCTCCAACCAGGACGGGAACAGAGTGTTACCTTCACATCTATCCCTCCTATCCCTCCCTCCTATCCCTCCCTCCAACCAGGACTGGAACAGAGTGTTACCTTCCCATCTATCCCTCCTATCCCTCCTATCCCTCCCTCCCTCCAACCAGGACTGAAACAGAGTGTTACCTTCCCATCTATCCCTCCTATCCCTCCCTCCTTCCAACCAGGACTGGAACAGAGTGTTACCTTCCCATCTATCCCTCCTATCCCTCCCTCCTATCCCTCCTATCCCTCCCTCCCTCCAACCAGGACTGGAACAGAGTGTTACCTTCCCATCTATCCCTCCTATCCCTCCCTCCCTCCAATCAGGACTGGAACAGAGTGTTACCTTCCCATCTATCCCTCCTATCCCTCCCTCCTATCCCTCCTATCCCTCCCTCCAACCAGGACTGGAACAGAGTGTTACCTTCCCATCTATCCCTCCTATCCCTCCCTCCCTCCCTCCAATCAGGACTGGAACAGTGTGTTACCTTCCCATCTATCCCTCCTATCCCTCCCTCCTATCCCTCCTATCCCTCCCTCCAACCAGGACTGGAACAGAGTGTTACCTTCCCATCTATCCCTCCTATCCCTCCTATCCCTCCCTCCCTCCAACCAGGACTGGAACAGAGTGTTACCTTCCCATCTATCCCTCCTATCCCTCCCTCCCTCCAACCAGGACTGGAACAGAGTGTTACCTTCCCATCTATCCCTCCTATCCCTCCCTCCTATCCCTCCTATCCCTCCTATCCCTCCCTCCCTCCAACCAGGACTGGAACAGAGTGTTACCTTCCCATCTATCCCTCCTATCCCTCCCTCCTATCCCTCCTATCCCCCCCTCGCTCCAACCAGGACTGGAACAGAGTGTTACCTTCCCATCTATCCTTCCTATCCCTCCTATCCCTCCCTCCCTCCAACCAGGACTGGAACAGAGTGTTACCTTCCCATCTATCCCTCCTATCCCTCCCTCCCTCCAACCAGGACTGGAACAGAGTGTTACCTTCCCATCTATCCCTCCTATCCCTCCTATCCCTCCCTTCCTCCAACCAGGACTGGAACAGAGTGTTACCTTCCCATCTATCCCTCCTATCCCTCCCTCCCTCCAATCAGGACTGGAACAGAGTGTTACCTTCCCATCTATCCCTCCTATCCCTCCCTCCTATCCCTCCTATCCCTCCCTCCCTCCAACAAGGACTGGAACAGAGTGTTACCTTCCCATCTATCCCTCCTATCCCTCCTATCCCTCCCTCCCTCCAACCAGGACTGGAACAGAGTGTTACCTTCCCATCTATCCCTCCTATCCCTCCCTCCCTCCAACCAGGACTGGAACAGAGTGTTACCTTCCCATCTATCCCTCCTATCCCTCCCTCCCTCCAATCAGGACTGGAACAGAGTGTTACCTTCCCATCTATCCCTCCTATCCCTCCCTCCCTCCAACCAGGACTGGAACAGAGTGTTACCTTCCCATCTATCCCTCCTATCCCTCCCTCCTATCCCTCCTATCCCTCCCTCCAACCAGGACTGGAACAGAGTGTTACCTTCCCATCTATCCCTCCTATCCCTCCCTCCCTCCAACCAGGACTGGAACAGAGTGTTACCTTCCCATCTATCCCTCCTATCCCTCCCTCCCTCCAACCAGGACTGGAACAGAGTGTTACCTTCCCATCTATCCCTCCTATCCCTCCCTCCCTCCAACCAGGACTGGAACAGAGTGTTACCTTCCCATCTATCCCTCCTATCCCTCCCTCCTATCCCTCCTATCCCTCCTATCCCTCCCTCCCTCCAATCAGGACTGGAACAGAGTGTTACCTTCCCATCTATCCCTCCCTCCTATCCCTCCCTCCTATCCCTCCTATCCCTCCTATCCCTCCTATCCCTCCCTCCCTCCAATCAGGACTGGAACAGAGTGTTACCTTCCCATCTATCCCTCCTATCCCTCCCTCCTATCCCTCCTATCCCTCCCTCCCTCCAACCAGGACTGGAACAGAGTGTTACCTTCCCATCTATCCCTCCTATCCCTCCCTCCCTCAACCAGGACTGGAACAGAGTGTTACCTTCCCATCTATCCCTCCTATCCCTCCCTCCATCCAATCAGGACTGGAACAGAGTGTTACCTTCCCATCTATCCCTCCTATCCCTCCCTCCTATCCCTCCTATCCCTCCCTCCCTCCAACAAGGACTGGAACAGAGTGTTACCTTCCCATCTATCCCTCCTATCCCCCCCTCCTATCCCTCCTATCCCTCCCTCCCTCCAACCAGGACTGGAACAGAGTGTTACCTTCCCATCTATCCCTCCTATCCCTCCCTCCCTCCAATCAGGACTGGAACAGAGTGTTACCTTCCCATCTATCCCTCCTATCCCTCCTATCCCTCCCTCCCTCCAACCAGGACTGGAACAGAGTGTTACCTTCCCATCTATCCCTCCTATCCCTCCTATCCCTCCTATCCCTCCCTCCCTCCAACCAGGACTGGAACAGAGTGTTACCTTCCCATCTATCCCTCCTATCCCTCCCTCCCTCCAATCAGGACTGGAACAGAGTGTTACCTTCCCATCTATCCCTCCTATCCCTCCCTCCCTCCAATCAGGACTGGAACAGAGTGTTACCTTCCCATCTATCCCTCCTATCCCTCCCTCCTATCCCTCCCTCCTATCCCTCCCTCCCTCCAACAAGGACTGGAACAGAGTGTTACCTTCCCATCTATCCCTCCTATCCCTCCTATCCCTCCCTCCCTCCAACCAGGACTGGAACAGAGTGTTACCTTCCCATCTATCCCTCCTATCCCTCCCTCCCTCCAACCAGGACTGGAACAGAGTGTTACCTTCCCATCTATCCCTCCTATCCCTCCCTCCCTCCAACCAGGACTGGAACAGAGTGTTACCTTCCCATCTATCCCTCCTATCCCTCCCTCCTATCCCTCCTATCCCTCCTATCCCTCCCTCCCTCCAACCAGGACTGGAACAGAGTGTTACCTTCCCATCTATCCCTCCTATCCCTCCTATCCCTCCCTCCCTCCAATCAGGACTGGAACAGAGTGTTACCTTCCCATCTATCCCTCCTATCCCTCCTATCCCTCCCTCCCTCCAACCAGGACTGGAACAGAGTGTTACCTTCCCATCTATCCGTCCTATCCCTCCCTCCTATCCCTCCTATCCCTCCCTCCCTCCAACCAGGACTGGAACAGAGTGTTACCTTCCCATCTATCCCTCCTATCCCTCCCTCCCTCCAATCAGGACAGGAACAGAGTGTTACCTTCCCATCTATCCCTCCTATCCCTCCCTCCTATCCCTCCTATCCCTCCTATCCCTCCCTCCCTCCAACCAGGCCCTCCTAATCCCTCCTATCCCTCTCCTCCCCTCCAACCAGGACTGGAACAGAGTGTTACCTTCCCATCTATCCCTCCTATCCCATCCCTCCTATCACCCTCCTATCCCCCACCTCCCACTTCCCCCCTATCCCTCCCCCCCCATCCCACTACTTCCCATCCCTATTTCCTATCCCTCCCTCCCTCCAACCAGGACCTGGAACAGAGTGTTTCCTTCCCATCTATCCCTCCTATCCCTCCCTCCCTCCAACCAGACTGAACAGATTGTTACCTTCCCATCTATCCCTCCTATCCCTCCTATCCTCCCTCCCTCCAACCAGGACTGGAACAGAGTGTTACCTTCCCTCTTCTATCCCCTCCCTCCAATCAGGACTGGAACAGAGTGTTACCTTCCCATCTATCCTCCTATCCCTCCCTCCCTATAATCAGGACTGGAACAGAGTGTTACCTCCCATCTATACCTCCTATCCCTCCCTCCCTCCAATCAGGACTGGAACAGAGTGTTACCTTCCCATCTATCCCTCCTATCCCTCCCTCCTATCCCTCCTATCCCTCCCTCCCTCCAACCAGGACTGGAACAGAGTGTTACCTTCCCATCTATCTCTTCTATCCTCCCTCCCTCCAATCATGACTGGAACAGAGTGTTACCTTCCCATCTATCCCTCCTATCCCTCCCTCCCTCCAATCAGGACTGGAACAGAGTGTTACCTTTCCATCTATCCCTCCTATCCCTCCTATCCCTCCCTCCCTCCAACCAGGACTGGAACAGAGTGTTACCTTCCCATCTATCCCTCCTATCCCTCCCTCCTATCCCTCCTATCCCTCCCTCCCTCCAATCAGGACTGGAACAGAGTGTTACCTTCCCATCTATCCCTCCTATCCCTCCTATCCCTCCCTCCCTCCAATCAGGACTGGAACAGAGTGTTACCTTCCCATCTATCCCTCCTATCCCTCCCTCCTATCCCTCCTATCCCTCCCTCCAATCAGGACTGGAACAGAGTGTTACCTTCCCATCTATCCCTCCTATCCCTCCCTCCCTCCAACCAGGACTGGAACAGAGTGTTACCTTCCCATCTATCCCTCCTATCCCTCCTATCCCTCCCTCCCTCCAACCAGGACTGGAACAGAGTGTTACCTTCCCATCTATCCCTCCTATCCCTCCCTCCCTCCAATCAGGACTGGAACAGAGTGTTACCTTCCCATCTATCCCTCCTATCCCTCCCTCCTATCCCTCCTATCCCTCCCTCCCTCCAACCAGGACTGGAACAGAGTGTTACCTTCCCATCTATCCCTCCTATCCCTCCCTCCCTCCAATCAGGACTGGAACAGAGTGTTACCTTCCCATCTATCCCTCCTATCCCTCCCTCCCTCCAATCAGGACTGGAACAGAGTGTTACCTTCCCATCTATCCCTCCTATCCCTCCCTCCTATCCCTCCTATCCCTCCTATCCCTCCCTCCCTCCAACCAGGACTGGAACAGAGTGTTACCTTCCCATCCATCCCTCCTATCCCTCCTATCCCTCCCTCCCTCCAATCAGGACTGGAACAGAGTGTTACCTTCCCATCTATCCCTCCTATCCCTCCTATCCCTCCCTCCCTCCAACCAGGACTGGAACAGAGTGTTACCTTCCCATCTATCCGTCCTATCCCTCCCTCCTATCCCTCCTATCCCTCCCTCCCTCCAACCAGGACTGGAACAGAGTGTTACCTTCCCATCTATCCCTCCTATCCCTCCCTCCCTCCAATCAGGACTGGAACAGAGTGTTACCTTCCCGTCTATCCCTCCTATCCCTCCCTCCTATCCCTCCTATCCCTCCTATCCCTCCCTCCCTCCAACCAGGACTGGGACAGAGTGTTACCTTCCCATCTATCCCTCCTATCCCTCCCTCCTATCCCTCCTATCCCTCCTATCCCTCCCTCCCTCCAACCAGGACTGGAACAGAGTGTTACCTTCCCATCTATCCCTCCTATCCCTCCCTCCTATCCCTCCTATCCCTCCCTCCCTCCAACCAGGACTGGAACAGAGTGTTACCTTCCCATCTATCCCTCCTATCCCTCCCTCCCTCCAACCAGGACTGGAACAGAGTGTTACCTTCCCATCTATCCCTCCTATCCCTCCTATCCCTCCCTCCCTCCAACCAGGACTGGAACAGAGTGTTACCTTCCCATCTATCCCTCCTATCCCTCCCTCCCTCCAATCAGGACTGGAACAGAGTGTTACCTTCCCATCTATCCCTCCTATCCCTCCCTCCCTATAATCAGGACTGGAACAGAGTGTTACCTTCCCATCTATCCCTCCTATCCCTCCCTCCCTCCAATCAGGACTGGAACAGAGTGTTACCTTCCCATCTATCCCTCCTATCCCTCCCTCCTATCCCTCCTATCCCTCCCTCCCTCCAACCAGGACTGGAACAGAGTGTTACCTTCCCATCTATCCCTCCTATCCTCCCTCCCTCCAATCATGACTGGAACAGAGTGTTACCTTCCCATCTATCCCTCCTATCCCTCCCTCCCTCCAATCAGGACTGGAACAGAGTGTTACCTTTCCATCTATCCCTCCTATCCCTCCTATCCCTCCCTCCCTCCAACCAGGACTGGAACAGAGTGTTACCTTCCCATCTATCCCTCCTATCCCTCCCTCCTATCCCTCCTATCCCTCCCTCCCTCCAATCAGGACTGGAACAGAGTGTTACCTTCCCATCTATCCCTCCTATCCCTCCTATCCCTCCCTCCCTCCAATCAGGACTGGAACAGAGTGTTACCTTCCCATCTATCCCTCCTATTCCTCCCTCCTATCCCTCCTATCCCTCCCTCCAATCAGGACTGGAACAGAGTGTTACCTTCCCATCTATCCCTCCTATCCCTCCCTCCCTCCAACCAGGACTGGAACAGAGTGTTACCTTCCCATCTATCCCTCCTATCCCTCCTATCCCTCCCTCCCTCCAACCAGGACTGGAACAGAGTGTTACCTTCCCATCTATCCCTCCTATCCCTCCCTCCCTCCAATCAGGACTGGAACAGAGTGTTACCTTCCCATCTATCCCTCCTATCCCTCCCTCCTATCCCTCCTATCCCTCCCTCCCTCCAACCAGGACTGGAACAGAGTGTTACCTTCCCATCTATCCCTCCTATCCCTCCCTCCCTCCAATCAGGACTGGAACAGAGTGTTACCTTCCCATCTATCCCTCCTATCCCTCCCTCCCTCCAATCAGGACTGGAACAGAGTGTTACCTTCCCATCTATCCCTCCTATCCCTCCTATCCCTCCCTCCCTCCAACAAGGACTGGAACAGAGTGTTACCTTCCCATCTATCCCTCCTATCCCTCCTATCCCTCCCTCCCTCCAACCAGGACTGGAACAGAGTGTTACATTCCCATCTATCCCTCCTATCCCTCCCTCCCTCCAATCAGGACCGGAATAGAGTGTTACCTTCCCATCTATCCCTCCTATCCCTCCCTCCTATCCCTCCTATCCCTCCCTCCCTCCAACCAGGACTGGAACAGAGTGTTACCTTCCCATCTATCCCTCCTATCCCTCCCTCCTATCCCTCCTATCCCTCCCTCCCTCCAATAAGGACTGGAACAGAGTGTTACCTTCCCATCTATCCCTCCTATCCCTCCTATCCCTCCCTCCCTCCAACCAGGACTGGAACAGAGTGTTACCTTCCCATCTATCCCTCCTATCCCTCCCTCCCTCCAACCAGGACTGAAACAGAGTGTTACCTTCCCATCTATCCCTCCTATCCCTCCCTCCCTCCAATCAGGACTGGAACAGAGTGTTACCTTCCCATCTATCCCTCCTATCCCTCCCTCCTATCCCTCCTATCCCTCCTATCCCTCCTATCCCTCCCTCCCTCCCTCCAACCAGGACTGGAACAGAGTGTTACCTTCCCATCTATCCCTCCTATCCCTCCCTCCTATCCCTCCTATCCCTCCCTCCAACCAGGACTGGAACAGAGTGTTACATTCCCATCTATCCCTCCTATCCCTCCTATCCCTCCCTCCCTCCAACCAGGACTGGAACAGAGTGTTACCTTCCCATCTATCCCTCCTATCCCTTGTTGGAGGGAGGATTTATTACGGGTCAAGGAAGCTAGGGGCGGTACGCAGAGCCCCGGGAGCCACTACAGAACTGATCAGGAGAGTTAGTCAGGGACAAAAGGGGCACCTTAATTTGAACCGGGGTGCCTAGGAATGCTTGCTCTAAAATTGAAGAAAATAGACATATGAGACATGGAATTGGAGGCAGAATACAACGGCAGTTTAATGAGAAGATGCAACTTCAAAGAAACTGCAAGACAAAGGCATAAAATACAGAATACAGAATTCAGATAATCACATGGAGCTCATCATGATACCCTCTGTATCTGCACTATTGTACTGTCAGTGAAAGAGAACGCATCTATAAGTGCAATTGAAGAAACAGATTACACCAAGGAGAAATGTTTCAGAGTATAACAACTTTGTCACCTAGGAACTCTCACGTTTACACGTTTACTCTAGAGCAAGCATTCCTGCAATTACAATGACTACATTATGTGAATACAAAAAAGGAGAAACAAATAAAGAGAACAATGATTAAACATAACAGGACATTTCATATGGGTAAAATACAACATAATGCTAAGCAGACGCAAGAGTTTCTGAACTCTTGGAGACATCCCTACGCAGTCCGTAACCCACATACAGACACGAGGTAGTCCAACGAGGTCTCTGGGGGCACCCCTTTTATACCCTTCTTCGGGCTCCTTCGCACGCAACTTCTACCCACGTATGCTACCAAAATAGCTTTGTCTGCAGTATTTACCAGACATGTCGTCATTTACCCACTTAATGCTGACGATGAACTGGGTGAAAAGGTCAGTGTCTCAGGCCAATCGCTCTGCGGTTGCCACTTCCTTAAAAGCGGGAAACCTGCTCAGGAAACAAGTGCCATGCCAGGATGCAGCTTACTGTATGTCGATGTCTCAAGGGGATGCTGAGGGGATGCTGAACTTTGATACCGAGCACAGAGCACTCGGGTAGAGGGTGGGGGCCACCAGTCTGGAGCAGAAAGCCTCGCAGAAAGAGGAACTGAATATGTGTTGGGTCAGACCTGCCAGACCTGCCATCAGCCTGTAATACACTAAAATGGCAGAGGTATGGTCAATCTAACAAAGGCCTATATTTCGAATAGAAGGGCCTGTAACACAGGACCCACTGGTCAATTTAATACGGCCTACAAATTAGGATGGCAGGGCAAGGACAAGGGACTCATACTTCAGCTGTGGCCAGAAAGGGCCAGGGGCCCCCTATGATACAAAGTCTACCCTCTCTCATTCCCCCCTCTTGTTCATAATATGAACATAATCCTTACGGCATACCTTTCAGGTCTTCAGGTCTTTGAGGTATTTGGTAATGGTAGACGCATTTAGTTTGGTCCTATTGTTACTTCTACAACTTCTATAAGTGCCAAGATATTCACATTCCCTGTTCTATGCTTGTTTTCCCTTTGCTAATTATGCAGTTCTCAGGAGGTGCAACTGCTACTCAGTATGTCTACAGAAGAGGATGTTGCACAGTAGGACAAACAGGTATGACATTGTAACACATGCTCTGTCAACGGTCCCCCTGTCCCGTCTTAATCAATGGCAATTCATTCAATGTGGTACAAAAGTCATTATAATAGCAACAATGGGGGGTCAATGCTGGCAGTAGCATCCATGATAATTTTCTCTAATTGTTCTGAAAGGCTTGAGCAAGTCCTGAGGCATTCGTTGGTACGTGTGGCTAGTTGGAAGAATGTCTTATCTTCTGCTGCGTCTGTACTATGTTCCAAAAAAGGTCTGCTGCATAATGATGTAGAGCCTCAGAGATGATACCTTTAATCAGAAAAAGTAACCGTTGGTGCCTGTCTTCAAGTAATTTGAGAGGTTTGCAAGCACTTCTTATTACTAGGCACATTCGATATGAAGAAACAAAGGGAAGAAAAGGTAAAGATGTCTCGTTGTCACATCTTGTAGACTGAGGGGTTGGGGCGTCGATGTTTCCAGACGTTCTTTAGGTGATGTATCCTAGGGGCCCGCTTACACACTCGTCCTTTCTCCTCTGTGTAGCACGTGCAGCCCTTCAGGATGAACTTGGGATACCATTCCCACTCGGTTGTTTCTGTGGAACACATGTAGTTTCTGTGTGGCTCCTTGCCCCTTGCACAACCCCTCAATCACATGTGAGATGAACGCCGGTCCATTTTCAGAAACAAAAAGCATACGTTCTCGAAAGCGCGGTATGTACTCTTTCAGGAGGCATTTGGCAATAGTTTGTGCACTGCTGTTCTTGAATTGGCAGGCCTTAGTCCACTTGCTGATCATGCACACAATAACCAACACGTACTTGAAGTTTTAGTAGGGGATATGTTGATGAAGTCCATTTCATGTGGGGAAATGAAGTGTCCTGAGGCAGTGGAAATGCAGCTTTAGGAAAACAGTCTGGTCCTCCTATCACATCGTACAGGTATTGAACCATGAAAAAAGACAGGCCATGGGGGCAAACATTATGGTTGGTAAACATCCCTTTCCATTTGGGCCTATTCATATCCCTTTTCTGTTTGCATACATCCTCCCCTGTTCTCTTCTTCCTTTCCTTCCACCCAGCCCTTTTATTATTTATCTAGTGTCCTTTGCTATTCTTTCTTGAACATCTGCCTCAATAAATTCTTTACCAATTGATACACAGTCCTTGGGAGAGGCGTGTACAGCACATTCTACAATTGAAACTGGAAGCAACAGGCCTTGCAATAGTTGGAGTTATTAATGGTATACGCTGCATGTGTTGTCCAGCTGAGGTAAGGAGGGAACTCCAAATGAAGAAAAGAACCCAAAAATGATATTGGCATCCCTATACAAGACTTTAAAATGAAATTCATTATCTTCAAAAGCAAAAGAGGAATGAAAACATTGTACCACAGCTTGACCCAACAGAAAACCCAGATGAAAACCTCTGTCACAGTAACACCTTTAGTAATCAAAACACTCATAGTTGTCAAATTGTGCCCAGGGATGTGTAATTCCTATAGCCCCACGCCCAGGACACACCCGTTTGAGGTCCTTTGGCTGTCAGTTTACAGTACCACACTAAGGATCTGTGAAAGGCACAGTTTGCAAAAAGGACAATATCTGTGTCCATGTGCTAATGCTGAATGTTCATTGATGCAAAGGCTTCATTATCAGGGTGAGCGCTCCTAGTAACTGTTGTAAGCTCAGACTGCACTACTGACAGTCGTTAGAGTATGAAAATGTGTACACACTTCAATGTATGACTATGAGACTATGTATACTGCTCTCAGAATGCTCTTCAATTAGATGCAAATATTTGCCGACGCTTGAAAGCAAGACTGATAATTCTTTGCTTCACAAAAAAGAATGCAAAACAGTTAGCTAAACTACTGGAATGAGGTAGGTACCATTTCTTTGCAACATAAAAATAAACAAGCATTGGTAAAGCCAATGAAATTGTTGTTCAGCCTTTTGGCTTTGTCAATGCACAACTTGTCTTGGCAATATTTTCATGAAACCTCATTGGTGTGGGTGTTGCTGGGCCCTCATCTTTTTAACAAACATTGGCAAAAGCAGAAATTGTTGTGGCCTCAAAAATCACACATTGCACAGTAGTTCCTGGCACTGGATAAAACAACTGTGTGTGGATATGCTCCTTGTGAAAGAACAGAATGAAGTCACTCACAGTGAAGCTAGCCAAGAGAGGGAGGGAGACACAACATTTTACCAAACATGAAAGGTCATTGTTAATACCAGACCTAATTAGGGGCAAAATCAACAAACATAATATAAAGACAACATTACTACTTTTCTATATTCCTATCCTCTGTGTCCCTGGCGAATGTACTGCATCTGAGAATGCATTATAGCACATTCACCTTACACAGTAATCTATTCTTCCCATATTCTTGTGAAGATGGCGATGTTTCTGTTGTGGCTGATCACCTGTCCTCTTCTTCTTTTGACTCAGGGATGATGGGGCGGACCCTTCTCCTTCTGCCTGAATACCTTAGTAGAAAGAAACTTCGCAGCGGGTGTTAATTTATACAAAAACATGCTTCTTACATAATTTCAATGCCACTTTGATGCTCAGTTGATGTGACCTATACATATATTAATTGATCAGGGAGAAGTATATGGGGCGTTAAGTTGTTGTCAGAACGTTGTAATATTTGTGAGTGAAAACAGAGTGATCCATGGGCAATAAACCATTTTTGCTTTCTCTCAATTTATTCCCTTTAAACAGTCCATTTAGGCATTGCTCAAAGCTGTTGCTGCTTTTATATCAAAATGGTCACATGGTCTAGCTGTCAGCCAAACGTATAGGAAAAAGTGGTAGGCTTGAGCCTGTGGTAAATTTCCCTATTTGTATTCTATTTCTAACCAGACACGAGGTGATGAAAACAAAAAACATTGAGCCCATGTAAGCAAACATCCCAAAGACAGGAAATGCAATACACTTCTTGGAGACACAGGGAAGAATCCAATAATAATAACCTCTAATCATTCATTAACCAAGAAAGAAGAACCCAAACAGAAGATAGAAACTTTTAAGGGAGATAAAAAACTTGTAGTGGTCGAACTGCAAAATATATGCAACCACCTCTAAAATCTGCAACTTTAATTTCAGAAAGCCTCTCTAAACTCACACCTTTTATTCTGACAATATTGCAATACTGAGTATCGCATACAGTCCTGTAATATTAAGATCTACTCTATATCTGCACGTATTATGTATTCTTTTGTATTTTCCTAGTACTGGGGCATGTGGTAGCTACCTGTGGTAATCTTATTCCTACGAATCTCTGGTTGTCTCATATTTTGAAGGCTGCACACAGCTGTGCATATCCGAAAACTTATTCCTCACTTCCTCTCACCCATCTCTATATAAACACATACATATTCCTTCACTGAACTGCTCCACGTGAAACCTGAAAACACTGTATGCAATCTTGGCTTCACCCGTTACCAAATTGTGTGATTCTAGGCAACTCTTCCTTCTCCTCATTTCACTTCCACAGACACAAGTATTTTCTACACATACGTTTTCCTTTCTACTAAATCCTGTGTTCACTACCAAACACAGGAAGCACCTTTCCTGCCTGGCTCAACGCCCAGAATCTGTGGTCGGCCAGGACTGCTACTTCTGAAGGCAGCTTCAAAAATCCGTTAACCCTTCAACACCATGTGACATCCAGACACATGTTGTATTTAATTGTATTTAAAATATAGCTTATTTTAAAATAATATGGCTTTTTTTGTAAAGCGCACGTTTACTCAGAATGGTATTGTGGCGCAAAATAGCAAATCTTTACTGTTCCCCTAACTCCACGGTACTAATTTTATCCAACTGGGAAAGATGAAAGGCTGAGGAGATCTGGCAGCACTTGACGTGTGCCCATGAAATCAAACCATGGGTATGTCTAGCGTGCATTCCACTCCATCATTTTATCTCTAAAGTGTCACTAACTTTCTTGGCCATGAGACACAATTTCAGGATTCTTCCCTATTAACTAATCCCAACTGTGTGCTCTTTGTGGCAGCACTTACTGGATCTGCCCTAGCATGATGGGCTACTGCTTGTGCCTGCTTTACTTGCTGCTGAATTTGGAACGCAGGTAGGAGTAAATTATTCTGTACTTTGTTGCTCAGTACTACAGCACTCAGTGCAACCTTCAGTGTGAATTATAACTGGCCATCCAAATAGAGAGATATTAATATGCATTTGAAACTGGAAGTATCTCCTTTTCTGCCAGGAGACTATATTACTTATATTGATGGCTTTTTTAGTTTTTCAAAATGGCGGTCCATGACCCATAAATATCATAAGTAACAGCTCCATGTTACCTGGTATTACAACTTCTATCATTGTGCTCTGGGTGGTAAGGGACGGCAGTCCTTGACCTCATCTTATTATGTTATTCTTTCTTTTGTGTGATTGGTCTATCATTTGATGCTGGGCCTAGTCTAGGGTGTAACAGCAACCAGAAAACGCAAAAAGGTGCTGTGTGTAGTGGCGAAAAGTGCATACAAAAAGCCTTCCTCCCCTTCTTACTACCACTTTACTGAATATTCAAGTGGAAGGAACCTTTACTTATGGGTGCAAATACGATAGAAAGGTGAAATGAGAAGCGTGAGTGTGTAATGAGTCAAAATAGGGGAGTCTTTTCAAAACTGTTCACAAAAGACGTAATTAATAATCGTGAAGGCAGCTACTTGGAAGCTAGACACAGTATTCACTGGATGCACCACGCACCAGTTGCGTGGTCTCTAGTTGAACCTGTCTCAGTTAAAGTGGGTGTGCTTGGCACGAACCCAGATGTTCCTGCTTATCACTTCTTACTGTAGTGCACAAGAGAAGTACACCTACATATAACATCTTCTGTGGCACCACTGTGAGAGAAAGAGATGAGGAGGGCCCATAAGCAAAATAAGAGAAAATGTTTCCCTTCTAAAAACAAAGGGCTTACTTTGAAGTGCCACTTTTATTCATCAAATCATTAACCCAGCAGAGAATATATTCATCAGTTTGTTAACTCCAGAAAGACTATTCAAAACTACATCTGTAATCCGCCAAAAACAGTGACGCAAAAATAGATGTTTATGACGCTCAATTGTCTAGAAGGCAAACCCTTAAATGAGAAAAGTAATCGTGCAAGGATTTAAAATTTCAAAATACATTTAAATGCAATGAAAGGGTGAAATTACTTGGTCCTGGGGCACTGCACAAAGGCAGTTTAACTTGAGGGGGTGCTTCTGCAAAAATATGCCAAAATAGACGTGTAAACGACAAAAAACAATAGCTGTCTTATCTGTATGAAAGAAGAACCCCTTTGTTTAAGGAAAATTCAATATATAGCCTGGAAGTCTTATCAAAGTTTTGGCATTTAAAGACACATTTCTGAAGCGAAGAACGAACTCATATAGCAAATATCTTTTAAATCAATGAAAATACTTTCAGAATGCAACATACACTTACTGCAATGCCAGGAACGCACATGTTAAGTTAGGAGGGACAACCATTAGTGCTTTGCAATAATGATTTAGAATAATGACAATGCAGAGGAGAGAGAAAAAAACCATTTCAAAGCACAATAAGAAATCAGAGCTTCAGCCAAAGATGCTGAAATAGAGGGCTGAAGGAGACCACACAGGCGTCAGTGACCCAAGGGGTCACTGCAGCAGGGTAGTCCGTTGAATGGATTAATGAGCAGATCTTTATACTCTTTTAATGACGCACAGTTGACCACAAAAGGACAACATTATCAGGTGCCTCTGACCTATAGGACATGACGTACTTGTGGTCACTTCTGGGAGAAAGGCCAATAAGCCAGGTAAGCGAGGGGAGAGACGCTAAATTGCAAATCGAGAGAAGGTGACAGACATTATATCTATTCAAGTACACCGCACATAGCTGACAAAAGAGAAGAACAGAGGACACCCATTACAAATATGGAGAGAGAAGTCAAAAAGGCGTTGGCTAGTGCCAGGACTAAGGTAGAAAACCACAATGCAACGTGAGGAAGGAAGAAAAGTTGCTCCGCTTTTGGAAACTCGCAGTTGAAAAAAAAATACACTGTTAAACGTTCAAACAATACAATCTACACCAAATAAGTGATTAAAATTCAGAACAAATTTGAGCTGCCAGATGCAGTCCCATAAACAAATATTTGTGGCACAAGGTGAGAGACGCCAGACACAACCTCCTGTTGCCGAGGACATGCATAAAAATATAAATGTGAGGAAATAGTTAAACAATTCGAGATATATTGTTGTGCACTACGTGGTCAGTCATATGAAAATGACCTGTGCTAATTAAATGTGGTGCTGAGCCACATGGATCACAGGCGCTAGGGGGCAAGGAAAATGATATACTATTTATTCACAAAAAAAATGCAACAGCTCTAATACATAAAAACAGTTACAATCCTAGTTATTATTGGTCTTACTAAATACACGAAAGGTCGGTGCGCCAGGATTGTGTACCGCTATTATTCTGTCATCTAGTATGTGCAGAACTACCCCAACTGACTCTTGTTCACTATAGCTCATCTGTATCTCTTAGTACTATTTATATATATATATACTGCTCTCCTTATGTGTCAATAGTTAGGGAGGAGGCAGGGTGGTCAAGTATAAGCTTGTCCCCTAATGCCTCTTTGGTGGTTAAATAAAAATGCCTCTTTAATCTCCCGTTTATCTGGGCCATTAAAAACTCCTTCTGGTGAGAAGTCAGATCACTTCAGTTATCAGTGGCAGATCAATGCATGTGGGAGTACAAAAAGCATTTACATTCCTCCCTAGTTATTGAATCTCACTAATAAACCAATCTTCTGCATTTGGCAGTGATCTTCTGTCACAATGGTAACCCTACCTAGCAGGTCATATCCTAATAAAACGATACAGACCAGTCAACATCAATTTAACATAACCATCATGTTCTTATACATTCAATATACATCTGCATATCATAAAACATATCATCAAAAATACAAATAACAAATAACTGTGCACGTAAATAATATGGCCTTACTAAAAGCAGCTTCTGTGTCAGCCAGTGACCCTTACTGTAGTGCCCATATAAGCACCAACCACAATAAAGTGCTACTATCACACTTAATAAACCTCTGTATGCATCATTAAACAATATCCGAAATCATACAATCCTGAAAGTCTACGTGTGTTTCAAGAAAGAAGCAAGTCGGGCACGTTTAGAGGGTTTCTATTTTCAAACAATGACTGCATACTTTGCCCACTGAAGAACAAAAAACACGTGCTCCCTATTACAATGGTGCACACACAAAAGGGAAACTGACACACAAATACCCAAAAACACTTAAACATAATATCCAAAAAAAAACCATCCCGGGGAACCTCTTAAAATCCTCATAAATCAGGCGATATCCGTTATCCAGTAGCTAAGTGGACCGACAATATCCAACCTCTTTCCTACCTTGTATTGATGTAGGAGAGCCTCCACTGTATCCACTCAGTGGAGCACTTTTCTATTGCTGAAAGAATACGATAGTAAAACGCATCTCTCCTTCTCTTCTACCAGGCCGACCCGTAGCCCCCTGATAAAGAGGCGCTCTCTGTTTCACTATATACAGAGAGACCCAACAGCAAGCTATACCAAAAAGAATAGCATTGAAAAGACTGCAGACATAAACAGCCTCTCCCTTATCCCTTATTCTTTTTACTTTTTTATTGTCTTTCTTCTATGCCTGTTTTCCTACAAAAACAATGTAAAAATGTAAAATGTAAAAATGTAATAATAAAAAAGAGCTAAATAAGCCCGTGAAAGGCGCAAGACGCAGCCTTCTCCTCCGGGCACTCAAGACAAAAACAATAGCACACACATCTATATATAACCCCTTCGATGCTCATGACGGAACGGTTCCGTCATGAGCATCGGTTGGGCTGTGCTCATGACGGAACCGTTCCGTCATGAGGACAGCCCCCGGGGGAAGCGCTGGCGCTCCCCCCCTTGTGCCTCGATCTTGCCCCCCTTTACGGGGGTGGCAGCGGAAGAGCTTCCGCTGCCACCCCTGACCCCCCCCCGAGCCCCCCCACGCTTTCTGATGACGTCAGCGCGCACAGCGCGCGCCGGCGTCATCAGGAAGCGTTGGACGCGCTGGAATCCATTTCTTCCAGCGCGTCCAAGGGGAGCAGAGGTAGGTGTTTGTCGTCCGGTGGGGGCCGCGGCGGTGAAATCTGTAGTATTGAGGCATCGGGGGAGAGGAAAGAGTATTTCCTCTCCCCCGATGTCTCAATACAGGGCATTCCTGCTCCACGATCGCGCACAGCGTCGCGATCGTGGAGTAGGGATGCCCCACTAGACACCAGGGATTTAGTATTTCGAATTTGGGAAGCGACCCCTTAGGCAAGGGTCGCTTCCTTGGGGATGAAAATTTGGCGAAGTCTTTTCTGCCCCCCCTGGGGGCAGATCGGCCCGCTTTCTGCGCGTTTCTGCCCCCAGGGGGGGCAGAAAAGCCCACTAGACACCAGGGATGTCGTTTTTACTATGTAGGAAGCGACCCCTTAGGCAAGGGTCGCTTCCTTGGGGGCAAAATTTTTGGAAGTCTTTTCTGCCCCCCCTGGGGGCAGATCGGTCCGCTTTCTGCGCGTTTCTGCCCCCAGGGGGGGCAGAAAAGCTCACTAGACACCAGGGATGTCGTTTATGCTATGTAGGAAGCGACCCCTTAGGCAAGGGTCGCTTCCTTGGGGGGCCCAATAATTTGAAGACTTTTCTGCCCCCCCTGGGGGCAGATCGGTCTTCTTTCTGCCCGTTTCTGCCCCTAGGGGGGGCAGAAAAGCCCACTAGACACCAGGGATGTCTATTTCGTTATGTAGGAAGCGACCCCTTGGGCAAGGGTCGCTTCCTAGGGTGGTAAAGTGAATAGAAGACTTTTCTGCCCCCCCTGGGGGCAGATCGGTCGTCTTTCTGCCCGTTTCTGCCCCCAGGGGGGGCAGAAAAGCCCACTAGACACCAGGGATGTCTTTTTCTTTATGTAGGAAGCGACCCCTTGGGCAAGGGTCGCTTCCTTTGCGGCCTAATTATTTAGAATACTTTTCTGCCCCCCCTGGGGGCAGATTGGTCGTCTTTCTGTCCGTTTCTGCTCCTTGGGGGGGGGGCAGAAAAGCCCACTAGACACCAGGGATATAAATATTATTGTAGGAAGCGACCCCTTGGGCAAGGGTCGCTTCCTTGGGCCCCTAAATGTTTTGAAGACTTTTCTGCCCCCTCTGTGGGCAGATCGGTTTTATTTTTTTGCCGTTTCTGCTCCCATTGGGGGCAGAAAAGCCCACTAGACACCAGGGAATTAGTTCAATTAGAAATAGAAGTGACCCCTCGCTTCCAGGGTGCAATTTGTTATATGTATTTGGCTCAAGTCCTTCAGTGAACCCAAGACGAAAACTGCAGAGGGGACTTGAAGGCAAAGAATCCTGGTTCCTGTCGTTAGCCTCTGAAGAGAAGCAAACAGCTTCGAAACGCGTAAGGCTGAGGGATTTTATGACGAGATGGAAAGATGCATGTTTCATAAATAAAAAGGTTTGAAACCAACCTGACAGCTGAGTGCGGCCTCAAATCTGAGCAAACTGAGGAATCATTTAATCACGGTGGCTCCGGCCGTGGGGGCTACGCACCGCCTAAGAAGCAAAGGTCTGTGTGAGGGATATCATATCCTTTCTGTTCCGGAGCTGCAGGGAGAAGAATTTCAACATGCAGAGTTTTCGTCTTGGGTTCACTGAAGGACTTTAAAATACATCCCGAAATTTACAACACACGAACCAAACCCACTGGAGGGTCCTAAAGATGCAGAATCGACTACAAGCCCCAGCATGCAATGGTAGACTTATGAAATTAATTCGGCACACCGGAGGCCAATAAAAGAGAGCATGCAGAGGGGACTTGAAGGCAAAGAATCCTGGTTCCTGTCGTTAGCCTCTGAAGAGAAGCAAACAGCTTCGAAACGCGTAAGGCTGAGGGATTTTATGACGAGATGGAAAGATGCATGTTTCATAAATAAAAAGGTTTGAAACCAACCTGACAGCTGAGTGCGGCCTCAAATCTGAGCAAACTGAGGAATCATATATATATATATATATATATATATATATATATATATATATATATATATATATATATATATATATCTTCCTTCCAAATATAGCCCAGTTTTACAAACTTGTAGTTTGATATATTTTTCTGTTTTCTATTAAACCCAGTCATGTCTCTGTGTGCCCCCTCATTCAAACCACATTTTAAACGCTGGGACTCACGCGCATCTGTCCCTCTTGTGAATCACCCTTTACAGGAAATCAGTTGTATCGTCAATGGATGAGTGGCAAAAACCGGAGACTGTTTTACTCTGCATTTGCATCGTGTCTCGGTGACTCACTTCAGCTGCAGCAGCTTAGCATTCCCACCCCTAGCCCTTTGTTATCTCACGTACGTTGTAGGAATCCTACATGGAGAAAACAGTTATTTAGTTGAATTATGAACAAAACACACAACACCTTTGTCTTGTGGGAAAACTGTTAACTGACTGTCAAATAGGTAGGTACTGCTGAGGCTGGCCTTTGCCCATTTGGTAATGTAGACCCTTCCATCATGGTTTGCATTCTCCTCTACCACCCGCCCTTTTAATTTTTTTTTTTTTTTTAAATCTCTTCCTATGGGCAGCTACCACTTTGGGCTTCTGAAGTGCTGCCATCCTGGAGTCGAGCAGATCCCAAAGCACAACCTGGGAGTTGAATGTCTCACCGTCTGTGTGAGCTGTTAACCTGCTATTATTGCGAACTTTCTGTATATGTTATGGTCTGCCTGCTTATGGTAAAGTTGACACTCTGTACCTATATCATGTCAGATGGACTTCCTTTGCCCACCTTGTTACCCCTAGACTCATCACCTTATATTGCGCTCATACTATTCAATTGATGCCATCTTACAGCAAAAAATCGCATTAGGTCTATTTGTCTGCTTGGGTGGCATAGTCATATGACTTGCCCTTTTTTTTTTTTATTAACCCACCTGAAACCACTGATCCTGTCCCTACTTCAAGTTTATCTCTCTGAATGCACTGTGGGACACCTTCGGGTTGGATAAAGCAGGATATTTCACAATATTGGTTCTATTATGGAGCAATCTCTTTAGCCGCTGTTGGATGTTTGGACATTTAAGGCGAGAGAACCACCCCTTTGCCTCGGACTTTAGTGCACTGCCTCCATGGCTGTCGTTACAACCCACTTACTGCCTCCATGGCAGTCGTTACAACCCACTTGCTGCCTCCATGGCAGTCGTTACAACCCACTTCCGCCGGGCAAATCTTGTGGTCTGCCTTTTGTGATCTTGGTGTAGTTATAGTGCAGTCATTATATCTAGTTCATTTTCTGAATATGCTCTATGTTGCATGCTCTGATTGTAGCTAGAGCTGGTTCTTTGTTGGTGTGTGCTTTTTTTATGGGGTGGATGCAGACCTACTCCACTGTTCCAAAATATGCAACTTGTCCTCGACTGTACTGACAACTGATTTCCCTAGGAAAATTCTTCTACTTTCTCTGCTGGTTGTGTGACGCTAAGATGACCTTCAGCATGAACATACTACGACAGTTGACTGTAGGCTACACCGTCCGTCCCTTATGATTAGCTATGGCACTGTTTGACAGGGCTATATGATGTCACCTGGACAACCTATCCAGTTGCTCATCTGGTGCTCTAGACAGAACACATAGTTCTTTCTCATCTTTTTACTTTGGCTCTCTTCCCCCACCTTCGTGCTCAGTGCCTATCCTTGAAGTCCCCTCTGCTGGGGAGAGCGGGATGTAATAAGCATGAGGAAGTGAACATTTGTAAGGATGGAGTAGGGAAAATGAAAGCTTGTGTTACTCGGGGTAGGTCATTCCAGAACTGTAAGAGGTATTTGTTGCTCATAGTTGCACTAATACGTTGATAGTACTCCTTCCCTCATCATAAACTGCTGCCTTCCTTAATTTATTTGTTTTTGTTCAGGATTATGACTAAGGGTGGGCGTAGTTCGCGAAGTAGCACTTCGCGAAGCTACGCAAAGTGAAGTTCGCACTACGCGGGCTACGCGTAGCACTTCGCGAACTGCGTAGTAACATGTTCGCACTGTGCAAGATGTTGTTTTCAATGATTGCACAGTGCGGACAAGCAACCGGCACTGTGCAATCATTGAAAATGGCATCTTGCACAGTGCGAGCTGTAGTTTTCTGCTGCTCGAGTAGATTTTTACTCGAGCGGCAGCTTTCTTAACGCGAACTGGTAGTTTCTCATCGCGAGCAGTCGCGAGCATACGCAACCCCTCGCAATGAGAAACCTGACCTCCTCGCGTTGGGAATCTCGCCGGGAGGTTTATTTTCCATGCTCGCGATCGCGACCAAGGAAAAAGTCTCGCCAGGATGTCATTTTGCTTGCTCGCGGTCGCCAACTTGAGGTTGAGGACCGCGAGCAAGCAAAAAATGACCGCAGCACTACGCAACACTACGCTATGCGTGTTCGCACTGTGCTACGTGCAGTTCGCGTAGTGCGAAGTAGCGCGAACTTCGCAAACTACGCGAGCGTAGCGTAGTGCTTCGCCCAGGCCTAATTATGACACGCTATTCTTTCATTTCTAAATACATCCTGTTCCTGCCGTACTCATGTGACAAGTGTGCCAGCTATGTGTATGCATGCGTTCAGATGCCCAACCTAAGCAGAGTCCAAGTGGGAGACCCTGATCAATAGCAGAAAGTTTGGTTTCTGTGACCCACCATCCAGGCTTCTGCGAAGCACTGGGCCAGCCAGAGGACATGATGTGGTTGAGGGACAAGAGACTGGGGCAGTGGACGTTTTTACTTTATGGGCTCTGGCCTAATTAAAAAGCCTAAAATGTATGACTTTCACAATATCCGGTATCTAAACCTTCTGCGGTTATCTGTCAGGACGCATTTTCACTTATTGGTATTATATCAGGGCTTTCACTCAGAGACCCTTCACCCCTATCATTGCTATGATGTGGTCTGCAGTGCTGGCTTTGGTAACTGCGCTTCGGTGATGCACCGTCTACGCGCCAGACCTTCGCTATGATAGCATTTATTATTTTTTAAATATATTTGAATCTATTGCTCGCGTTCAAATTCCCCCCGGTCAGGTTTTAAAATCCTTCTTGTGCCTATGGATGAACTCCTTAGGAAAGCAAGCTTTGAACATGGCAATATAAGACTAATTACAGTGACTGTGGTGACCACTGTTGCATTGACTAGATGGACTGTAGAGAGTAATGTTTGTCAGCTGTGTGGATGGAACAGAGCGTGCTGACTCAACACAGCTTTTGCATCTTAGCTATTCGCAAGTCGTGAAATTAAAATCTTACAATGCTTATCCTTGCTTCAACAAGCAGTTGTCGCTCCAAAATGGGATAATGTCAGTGCCTACGAGTCTCCAAGACTACCCAAATTAACAGTCTGGTGAATCTTACAGACCTCCCTTACTGGGTTTCTGGCAAACAACAAATGCCTACTTCCTTAGATTTTGTGATGGTACCCTGAGGGCCTTGAGTACGCCAATCTCTTTCTGTTGATCTATTCATTCATTCATTTCTATTTCCCCTACGAGGGGCCTATTGACCATTGCTTCTGAATTGTGCCCCTCCCGCATGAATGGTGCTCCTCGCTGAAGCCATGTAGGGTTTATGTAGTTGGTATCCTATAACGGATATAGCGGTACTGTCTCCCTTAAGGTGACTCATCTTGTTATTGCATGTACATCTGAAAGGTCAGTCAGTGCCTTATCCCTGAAGCTCGTCAACCCAGAATTCTACGGGAAATCTAACAGCATTGTTTTGTAAAGCTGCTCCTGGTTCCACTATTAGTTTTGGTTGATATGCTCTACCAGAGTTGCTCATACATCTTAGCTAGTCGTATGTCTGCCTACGTCACAGAGCTGACTGGTGTGGTGATTTAGAATTGAAATTGCCCCACCATATGAAGCCTTGCATTGAACCTCTACTGGATTGCTTCAGCTTTCTTTCAGCACCACAATTTCCAACAAGGTGTACCTAGTACCAGTTTCTAGATGGTGCCAGCAGATGTTCCTCTTAATTGCCCTTGTAGCCAATTGCACAACGCAGTTTCAAAGACATTTCGCAGCACAACTCTTTACGTTATTGCCTGCCTACCCTCTGCCATAGTAGATGGAATGCCACACTTTCCTGCTCCTGACAGTAGCAAACATTGCTAGTTTACCACTGGAGCAAAATTGATTAGATGCATCGTGTAAATTACATCGCCTTGTTCCAATATTGAAAGAGTAACAAAATTATGTGTGGAATCATAAAAGAACGGTAGACTTCCCTCAGTTTGTGATGGGGATGTGGTGTAATACCCCAGGCCTGGGGACCACTCCAATAATCTATCATCTAAGCGGAATCGGGAAACACTTGCACTGATGGGCCACCTGTGAAAATTAGGAAATCTGATTGTCATGCATAGCCATGGATTTGTTCTTCTGTGCTGCTGATATGAGGGCAACCATGAACTGGGGCACCCAAGGATACAGCCACTGTGCAGGAGAATTAGAATGCCTTACTGTGGTAATGTGCAGGACAAAACCTTAATCTGCCATGAAACCCGCAGTTGTGAATGTAACAAATGCAAGCTACCTAACTAAAAAGGCACCAAATTTTCATATAGGAACACAAATGTAATCTGTGTGAATAACAATTGCAGGCTGCCTGGTGTGCCCTAACCACCGTACTCAATTCATTCCCCATTAATCACTGTTCTGTTTTCAATAATCAGACAGTCCAGTCAAGACCCGTTTCATTTCTTATGCACACCTAAACGATTTAAAAGAGCCGTAACCTTGTGTAACAGCATTAAGGGACACTGAAATGCTACCCCTGTGCCTTAAAAATCAATAACTGTTGAATATTTGAATATATCCCTGAAGCGGAACTTCAAGAAGATGCTACGGTCTGGTTCTGCGTGGTGAAGTAGACGTTGACTTCCACTCGGTCGCTGGCGCTTGCACCGATCTATCCTGTAATACCTCACAGCGGCTCCCTCTCGATGTCTGGAAAGAGAAATGTACTTAACAGGCTGTCCAGTTCGGAAATAGCTGGGTCGACCCTCGCCCCAAGTTTCCCTCCCATGGTACCCGTGTGCCCACTTTCTCCAACTTCCGTCGATTTGTGCAAGGACCCTCCTGTCTACCTTGTTGTCGCCCTTGGTCTTACGTCCAACTGGCTTTCTGCTTAAGTCTCCCACCGTGTGTACGATGTCTGTCTGTTGCTACTTACGCGATATCTTAAAATTAAAACAGCCTGGTTAGCCATTGTATTGTGCTAGTCTAGCACCGGATAACACCTAGAGCAGGCAGAAATGTTCATTATATTGTCAAGCGGCTGGAATTACCACTGCAAGGTGCCGTAACTCGGCGAGTCAGTCCAGGGCAAGAAAGAACGAACACGCCGACATTCCGCAGGTGCCCCCCCCCCCCAACACCATCACGCGATATTCATCGGTTATTAGTCATCACTCGAGAGACACTGGAGTAGCGCCGTGCGCTCTTTCTGACCTTAACATAAAATAGTGGTGACAAGACTGCCTTGAAACCCTCACCTTAATGGTCATCAACCCTGGAAAACAACGTGCAATATATTCATTTTAAAGAATTATTTCTTCGAAGGAACAGTGGAGCCGCGCCATCTGCTGGCCTACATACCCACGGAGGAATGATACACATCACACAGAATAAACTTTTGAATAGCCCAACCGTTTGTCCCGACTTTGTTAAATAATATACCCTTCCACCGTCAAATACACGGCATTGCCATTATGATCAGGAACATGTAGTCCGCAAAGCTGAAAACACGCAATATTTTTTGTGCAGTCATAATTTGTCGACAACAGTGTAGCAGTGCCACCTGTAACGTTCGAGCAGCTCACCGGTTTGTCGTGACTCAGCTTGCTACGTGTCTGGCCTCCATCCATGTCCTCGTGTTTAACAACTCCGTAATTATATTAAACAGTAATCATAAAAACACACAGCATTGCCCTGACGAGGACTAGTACATTCTCAGATGGCCAAAACTGTAGCGCAGTGCCACCTAGCGGCCCAACTCGCTCCAGTGCCCCCATGTTTTCGCCCCCCATCCTCGAGCTCTGCACAACATCAGCAGTAAAATTAACTGACCCGTGCATGGATCTAACTAACCTGTCACCGTGTTAGTCTCCGCACCACCCTCTAACCAATTCTGGTGAGGGGCCCTGAACTCGCAATGCACAGATTCACTGTAAAGCGACTCAAATATTAGATAGCATTTGTTAAGGAACGCATTATTACACCCTTCGTACGTACTTCCCTATTGTATCAACACTGTCCATCCCGGGGTCTGCGCTGGACGTGCCTCTGGTCCGCAACCCGGTGCCAGGCAAGGCAGCCCCCCGTGCGGCAGCGGGAAGACCCCAAAGCGCGTAGGAGCTGCGAGTAAGACAACGAGCAAGTTGCTCAGACAATAAAATAAACTTCCCCTTTAAACCAATAAACTGACACGAAGCCATACATAAATGTCTCGGTAACATAACTGACCCGTATGGTGGCTTGTAAAGTGCCCCGAGAGGTTTAAGTGCTGCGTGATTCGGGAGCGCAAATTAAAAAGGCAGCGTCTTCGATGTGCAGCAGACCACCCCTATGCGGTCGGGTAACAATTTGGAAATTACACCGGGGCGGTTCAGGAGGTGGGTGTCACCTGAAACGGCTTGGCGCTGTTCCGACCCAAAACTACCCGAGACGACGTAACTGATTTCCGGATGGAGATCAACAAAAAATCCTTCTGCTGCCAATGTCGGAAAATAGTGTTTGACCAGGTGAGTCACTCATCTAAGTACCCCCGTTCTGGCAGAAGTTTTTTTTTCTTTCTTTTTTTTTCCCTTTCGTGCTGGCGGAAGTTTTTTTTTCTTTTTTTTTTATAGCGCGAACTCGACCAAAAGGTATTGGAGCACTGTACATGAGCACCATATTTACATTGCATATTCTGGTTCGGGGAGATTAACCCCTTCGCCGCGGCAGGAATTCCGCCGCGGCGCTGGGGGGGGGGGGTTTGGGGGCACAGCGGCGGCTCCGTGCTCATGACGGAACCACTCCGTCATGAGTCACGGGTGAGCTGTGCTCATGACGGAGTGGTTCCGTCATGACTCCGCCCACTGCGCTAATCGCCCGCACAGGCGGGGAATTAGCGCCGCGTGGGCGGAGCGGCCGCCAATGGCCACAGCATGACGGAACCACTCTGTCATGAGCACACGGCGCCCGTGGCTCATGACGGAGTGGTTCCGTCATGAGCACGGAACGGGTTAAGTGATTTGCCCGGAATCACTGGATGTGGACGCGACCTCGAGGCTCGAACCCTAGTTTCCTGCACCAAAGTCGGCCCTCGGGGAAGGCGAGATCTGCATGCCCCTTGGTATCCTCTTCCGGCTGGATGGGCATAGAAGAAATACTGGCCTATTTTTTTTTCTTTATTTTATTTTATGCGTTTTTATATAGCACGGACTTTACCCGAAGGTGTCAGAGCGCTTCACAATAGGAACAGTAGTGATACATGAGGAGAAAATTACAAGTGAGCATGTTACAAAAGCAAACATTATGTTACATGAGGCAATAGTGACAATTGTGCAAGTATCAAGAGCAAACAAAATACAAGAGGTAGCAAACGATACATTACAAAAGGAAAAAGTGACGTGTGCAGGTTACAAAAGCATACAAAGTACAAGTAGAGATAAAATACTGCACTAAATGGCAGACACTCAAAACTCAAGAACACATTGGGAAGGCACTTCTATAGGCATGGAGCACAGAATTTCCTATAATGGAAAGACTTCCTTCAGATAATAGAGGGTGTGCATTAACTTTGGCAGTGTCTTTGAAGGAGGAGAGCTTTGAGGTCAGTTTTGAAGGCCTGGGAAGAGGTGGTGGTCCGAAGCTGAGGCGGAAGTGAGTTCCAGATTCTCACCGCATTGCCTGAAAAGGATTGGACCATCGATCTTTCCTTCTTGAAAGTGGGATGTTCGAGCAATACATTTTCTGCATTGCGTGATGGTTTGGAGCCTCCAGAGAGTGGTCCAATAGGAAAGAGAATGGGTATAGAAGTCAATGGCAATGGCACTAGGGATGGGGTCAAGAGAATGGTTGGAGGGCTTTGTTTCGAGGATGCATTTGAGGAGGGCATCTTCAGTGATAGGGTCAAAGTTCTGCCAAATGGTAAAGGATTTGCGCTCCTCTGTAGGGGTAGGATGAATGACCTGATCTACAAGTGATTTCTCTTTTTTGTCAAAGAATATAGCAAATTCCGCTGCTTTCTGAGTAGAATCCTCCAACTTGGAGGTTGGGGGAGAGCAGTTTGGGTTCTTGATGAGGCCGAATCGTTTTTTGGGTCTATTTTTGGCTGAGTCGAGGAGGGATCTGAAGTGCGACGCTTTTCCAAGGAAGATGTGCTTGTGGTACTTAGATCTTGCTGAACGAAGCGTGGCAAATTATCGGTGGAGGGCGCTTGTCTCCATTGTTTCTCAAGGACTCTTAGGTACTTCCTTTCTTCATAGAGGGGTTTGTTGAACCAAGGTGCTGAGGGAGTAGGCCTTTTCTTTTTGATTTGGACTGCAAGGACTGTGAGGCATTGGGAGGTGAGTTTGTTAATATCTAGGTTCGGGTCTAGCCTTGAAAGGGATAGCAAAGCAGAATCACAGAGGGTACAGAGGTCAATATTTTTAGTGTCACGGAACCAGGAAGTAGCCCTCTTAGGTTGGCCGAGAGTTATAGGGAGTGATAGGTGAAGAGAGAATGGAATGAGGAGGTGTTCAGACAGTCTACATGAACAGGGGTAGCGATAGTCCGCAAGCCTGCTTTAGAAATAACAAGGTCTAGGATTGAGCCCTTAGAGTGTGTTGTTTCTGTGCAGTGTTGGATAAGATCGTTTGCAGAGAGGAAGGTGGCCAGCAAATTTGCAGAGGTGTCTTGAGGCGAGCCCCAGTGGACATTGAAGTCACCCACGAAGATCTGATTGTCACTTTGTGAGTATTGGTCGCTGATGAAGTCAGTGAGTTCCTCCATAAACGTAGGGTTGCTACCAGGCGGGTGGTAAATAGCATGGAATCTGAGAGGTGAGCGGTGGTGCAATTGAAGCTCAAGAGATAGGCATTCAAAAGTGCGGAAGGAGCTGTTAGGAAAAGCCTTAAGTTGAAGGGAGTTTCTAAAGATGACTGCCACACCTCCCCCAACATTGTCAATTCTGTCATTTCTAAATATAGAATCGCCTGTGGGTAATAGGAGATCAAACATAGAGTGTGAGGTATCGTTGAACCAGGTCTCTGTGAGGAAGAGCATGTCAATATTGTGCAGGATGATGGTATCAGAGATTTCAAGTTTGTGTTTTATTGCAGATCTGCAGTTGTGGAGCATACAGCGTAGCTCTGTCGAGACTGTTTTGGTGACGGGGGCACTTGGGCTATGAGGGGTGATGGGGATATTGTACTTATACGAGGGTGCTCGGGAGGGTTTAGGTGGATGAGTGGTTCTGACATAGGAGATAGTCGGAATAGTGTAGATAGTAGGGTTACTTGGAGCCGGGCAGTGAGGGAATGCTAAGGTGCTGTCCCCTCTAGTGTCCCCCTGCGGGTGATGTGGCCATCTGCCTTCTGTGAAGTTTGCTTTGCTCGGCCTGCCCCCAGGAAGGAGGAGGGGGTGGAGGCTTTGGTTCGTCGTCACGTCGGTTTCCTTTCAAGTCGGGCTGTAAAAGCTTCTTGTTGAAGTGTATGGCAAAGCATTCCCCCCAAAGCAAAAACCAAAGGAAATGATGGACGGAGTGTTGAACATTGCAAGCACTCACCCCCAGTCAACTGATCTGGGTTTAATCCATCACCGTTCTTTAGCCCACTCTGCCACACCAGTTCAGATATGGCCATATGCAAATCAGTCTGACCCTGTGCCTCATGGGAACAGTCCAGCCCGAACTGCCGAGCCATGTCTTCCCTGGACCGGAAACAAGCTTCCTAGGACCGGTTTCTGGCATTTCAGCCGTCATCAGCCAGGCTTGCTTGAATCCAGTGGCAAAGTGAGCAAGGGACTCACGTCTGAGCATACCCTGCCAACTTATGGCGAACAAAGCAAAAACCAAAGGAAATGATGGACGGAGTGTTGAACATTGCAAGCACTCACCCCCAGTCAACTGATCTGGGTTTAATCCATCACCGTTCTTTTGCCCACTCTGCCACCCCAGTTCAGATATGGCCATATGCAAATCAGTCTGACCCTGTGCCTCATGGGAACAGTCCAGCCCGAACTGCCAAGCCATGTCTTCCCTGGACCGGAAACAAGCTTCCTAGGACCGGTTTCTGGCATTTCAGCCGTCTTCAGCCAGGCTTGCTTGAATCCAGTGGCAAAGTGAGCAAGGGACTCACGTCTGAGCATACCCTGCCAACTTATGGCGAACAAAGCAAAAACCAAAGGAAATGATGGACGGAGTGTTGAACATTGCAAGCACTCACCCCCAGTCAACTGATCTGGGTTTAATCCATCACCGTTCTTTAGCCCACTCTGCCACCCCAGTTCAGATATGGCCATATGCAAATCAGTCTGACCCTGTGCCTCATGGGAACAGTCCAGCCCGAACTGCCAAGCCATGTCTTCCCTGGACCGGAAACAAGCTTCCTAAGACCGGTTTCTGGCATTTCAGCCGTCTTCAGCCAGGCTTGCTTGAATTCAGTGGCAAAGTGAGCAAGGGACTCACGTCTGAGCATACCCTGCCAACTTATGGCGAACAAAGCAAAAACCAAAGGAAATGATGGACGGAGTGTTGAACATTGCAAGCACTCACCCCCAGTCAACTGATCTGGGTTTAATCCATCACCGTTCTTTAGCCCACTCTGCCACCCCAGTTCAGATATGGCCATATGCAAATCAGTCTGACCCTGTGCCTCATGGGAATAGTCCAGCCCGAACTGCCAAGCCATGTCTTCCCTGGACCGGAAACAAGCTTCCTAGGACCGGTTTCTGGCATTTCAGCCGTCTTCAGCCAGGCTTGCTTGAATCCAGTGGCAAAGTGAGCAAGGGACTCACGTCTGAGCATACCCTGCCAACTTATGGCGAACAAAGCAAAAACCCAAGGAAATGATGGACGGAGTGTTGAACATTGCAAGCACTCACCCCCAGTCAACTGATCTGAGTTTAATCCGTCACCGTTATTTAGCCCACTCTGCCACCCCAGTTCAGATATGGCCATATGCAAATCAGTCTGACCCTGTGCCTCATGGGAACAGTTCAGCCCGAACTGCCAAGCCATGTCTTCCCTGGACCGGAAACAAGCTTCCTAGGACCGGTTTCTGGCATTTCGGCCGTCTTCAGCCAGGCTTGCTTGAATCCAGTGGCAAAGTGAGCAAGGGACTCACGTCTGAGCATACCCTGCCAACTTATGGCGAACAAAGCAAAAACCAAAGGAAATGATGGACGGAGTGTTGAACATTGCAAGCACTCACCCCCAGTCAACTGATCTGGGTTTAATCCATCACCGTTCTTTAGCCCACTCTGCCACCCCAGTTCAGATATGGCCATATGCAAATCAGTCTGACCCTGTGCCTGGGCATTCCCCCACACAGAGGACACAGAGGACAGCAATGCCACTGCCAGGGAGACAAGCATCCAGCTCTCACCGAGCCGCCTTGCTAAAAAGTTTTTCCCTGACATGTAGCGCAAGCGTGTATATTATTATTACACATTTGCAGCCAGCATGGCTTTTACAAACAAAACCATGAAAACATTTCAACTGCTAAGCAGTGAATGCCAGGACTTGTAGTTTCCTACCTACTAGGGTTTTTATAGTTTTTACGATTAAATGGTTAAAATTATTTCCAGGCTTTTTTAAGCAAAAATCTTTTATTTCTAGAAATTCAAGTGAAACATGTCCCCAGTTATACATATGCGCCTGATTAGGAGTTTTTGTAGTTTAGGTTGTACTGGGATGCAAAATAGGCCGGGGCACCTTAAAAACAAGCATTAAAAATGCGATAGGTCTCGCCTTTCATTAAGTTAAAGTCATTTGCTTTGCTGCATAATACCATTAGCAAAGCAAATGGCTTTAACTTAAAGGCGAGACCTATTGCATTTTCAATACTTGTTTTTCTTTCTCTAGCCCCGCCCCCTCTCCCAATGACCCCGCCCCCACGGTGCGGCCCTCGGCCACAAACCACACTGTAAATTTGGCCGCCCTGAGAAAGTTTGTGAGTACCCATGGTCTATAGGGTCCTGAACAAAATATTTCATGAATTCCCTACAATTGTAGATGGTTCACATAGCCTAAAGCAATCAAAGGCAACACAAGAGGAACATTTGCAAATAAATACATTAGACACAATTGTCATACCTCAAAAAGATGGAGCTTCTCACATACAGCCCTGGAAACATGGATCAAAAGTGGTCACTTTGTAAGCGTTTTACCTTGATAGAGCTAGGTGTAACCCTCAATGAATATGCTTTTATTTAGGACAGCTTGTGGTAGACATGAAAATACGAGTCTGTTGATGCAGCATAATGTGTTTACATTAGTTTTTATTTGTGTAAATCTTGCATTTCATATATACAGAAGCGTCCCTTAGAAGAGAAGCCTAACTTCCAGCATGCAGGCCCCTATTTCCCTCTTGGGCAGCCCCCACACCTCCTCGTAGACGTCTATGGCCTTTGAAGGTGCTGTGCTTCTGCAGGAGCTTGTCCAGGTCTGCCCGGCACCGAGTGCCCTGGCCCAGCTTGTCGGCGGAGTAGAAGAGTAGGTGGAAGCAGACTCGGTTCTCGTCAGAGGTGCTGAAACCCCCCGGGGCGCTGGCGGTCCCCGCTCTCAGAATAGAGCTTAGCTTCTCGCGGCCCACCAGCAGTGCTCTCCAGCTTTTGGGGTTTCTTTTTATTTCTATGTAGTAGCCGACCTCGCTGCTCCTGTCCCTGATGGCCAGGTGCACGCGCTGCCATTCCGGGTCACTATCCACCTTTCTCACGTGCATCTGGGCCCTCGTAACCACGCATCCAAACACAAAAGAAATGAGAACCAAGCTGTTCCATTGCTGAATAATGACGCCATTAGGGAACATGGTCACAAAATAGTGTTTATTTTTATCCTCTGAGTTATTCATATATTCCATTATAAAGCAAGGCTCAACTTATAGGCAAAATGTTCACAAACGTTCCTTCCACACAAAGCCATGTAAGGATTACAGAGAGGGATCTTGTGTACTTACAAATTGTGCATCGAAAGCTGCTCGAGCAGTGACATTTCTGTTGATGTGAACAACATTTTTGACAGACACGCCTGCAGCAACACAGGTACATGATATACGGTTTTAAGTTGTGGGGTTTCCAGTTCTGACAATTTCTGCATTTGTATTGGATTGTAATTGCACATATATAGCGCTTTGTACCCCTGATGAGGTGTCGGGGCTCTTTAGGCCAGGCAGCGCACTGCTCTGGGACCCAGAGTTACTGGTGAATGCAATGGCGAATGGTTTTTGGTTGTTACTGGGATTAGTTGTGTGGTGTCGAGGAAACCATTCCAAGCATTAGCTCCAGTTTCTGGAATTGTAGTGAGGGCATCATACAAAGGGTTTATGGGATTAACAGTCTAGAGCAGATTAGGAATTGTGAGGCTGCAGGGGTGTGACTTCACAGGAGAGGCTGTGACCTATGAAAGGAGCGATGGGCATTTTGGAGAAATACAATAATATAAATTAAGGCAAACCTGCACAGGGAGGCTGCACTCTATAATGCACATGGTGACATTCATTCCTTCAAGGTGTTCTAAATCTGACGCTCAGTCAAAATGAAGCTTTGTGAAGTAGGTTGATTTGCGTGGGATCACTCAATTTACGGGGAGCCGAGATTCGAACCCAGGGTTCCAGGATGTGCAATGTTGAATTCAGCCACTCAATAAAATCTCCCCTTTCCCCTCCCTATTAACTCCAAATTACAATGGCTTTTGTTCACTTATTTCATGGCCTGGATTAAAACACCATTTTCCATGAATGCAGGTCTCGCGTGCTAATCCAGCCTCACGTCATACACGTGTGTTCTTGGGAAAAAGTCAAAGTAAAGTGCACAAGGAAGGTCAGAGGGAGAAGCGAGGCTAATATCAGAATCATTGCATGACCCTGACTTGAGAAACAGTGGAGTGTGGGTCAACGCCTGAATTAAGAGTGGAAATTCCCTGAATCAACCAAAGAAAGGGGCTCTGAGTCCCACCTCCCCAGCCCTTCAGACGCCGCTTTCGGTTTCATGTCTTCAGTGAGACTCTCACTGCTGCTAGACACACAAACAGGCACTTCATGTCACCCTTAACATGTGTCTTGCGCTCTGAAACCCTCTTGGATGACCACACTTAGGGTGACCAACTGGCATGGTTGCAAATTCAGGACTGTAACTGTAAAAATTCAGGACCAAGGGTCAAAATACAGGACACAAATTCAGGACAAAGGGTCAAAATTCAGGACAAAAATTAAGGACAGAAGGTCAAAATTTAGGTCAAATTTAGGACAAAACTTCGGAACAAAGGGTACGTTTTGAAGACACATCAGAGGAAGTTGCGCGATAGTATATAAGTAAGTAAATAGACAACCACTTAAGTACAAGTCAAAATACGTTTTTATTAGTTTGAGATAATCGTGCACTTCGCGGTTTTTCTGTATGCGTGCAGCTTTGAGCAACTGTGCAGGTCTTGTGATATTTCATATGATAATATATTTATATGGTTACTAAACTGGGTTGAACAGTATATTTTGTTTACAATTCATGGTCCTGAGTAGGCATGTTTGGTGAGAAAAGTGGTCAGGAAGATCTGCTCGGATAATCTTTGTTACTAGCATCCCATATCAGAGCGCCATTGTGAGGTGTAACGCGGCACGCATAGGTGAACTAAAGAGAGGATTGCTGTGATGAACCCACTATAGGGAACACATTATGGGTGTTTCAGCAAGTGGAACTTAAATATGGAATCTGTGCTTATTGGGGCTTCGTAGAGAGTGGCACTGGCTGACGGAAGTCACAGAGATGCCGTTTCCTGCAGCTTTCTTAAAGACGGCACTGGCAATACACTATTACATAGTTTATTTTTGAAGCCTTGCCTATTGCTAAAAGCACAGCTCATGGCACTATGAGGCTGTCTCTGAAACCTTACACCTAAAACAAACATGCAAACATTTACAATTAGTAGTGTAACATTCAAGCAGCAGTTGGATGTCACGCAAAATGTCATATGCATGGTGTGTAGATCCCACACATAAGCACACAGCAAATACAGAATAGTAACACATAAGCAAGGGGTAACCAGAAAATGTAAATACCTTCCACTTTGACCTAAAGCTCTTATGGCACTAAGAAAGCAAAGTAAGTCATCACAACCCTCCCAAGAAGAGCTCTCTTGTCCAAGGATCTAGCCATTCATTCTCCATCAAACCCCTGATATCCACCATTTCAAATTTTAATTTTAATTTAATAATTCTTTCATCCATCATTCAGTCTTTCACCATTAATTCCGTCCTTCAATCTGTATGCCCATCCATATCCAAACATTTTCAACCATTTGCAAACTAACCATCATCTATCCTTCCATCCATCCCTTCATCCATCCTTTCACTTATCCATCATCCATCTACCCTTTCACCCAATCCATCTTTCCACTCATCCATCCATTTACCCTTTCACCCATCCAGCCTTCCTTGCACTTCAGTTAATTATCCATCCACCCAGTCACTCATCCGTCCACCCATTCAACTTTTCACTCATCCATTCATCCTTTTTTCCAGTTGTCCATCCTCCCTTTAACCCATGGATGCACTAGTTCACTCATCTATTTTACATTCTTCTTTTCACTCATCCAGGCACCCATCCATTCTGCCAAACATTCATCCATGCTTTCACTCATCCATCCATCCTCCCTTTCTCTCTCCATTCCCCTTTCACTTAGCCACCCATCATCCTTTCATCCACCCTTCACCCATCCACTCACTCATCCATCTACTCATGATTTCATCCATAGACCCTATCACTCATCCATCCTTTCACTCATCCATCCTTCCTTTCTCTTACCATTGACCCTTTCACTCATCTAGCCATCCTTTTGTCCATCTACCCTCCCTTTCACTCACTTGTCCATCCACTATTCCATCCATCCATCCATTCACCCATCCATCCATCGTTTCTCTTACTCATCCATCCTCCCAGTCACTCATCCGTCCACCTATTCAACCTTTCAACCATCCATCCATCCATCCTTCTTCGATCCATCCTTTCGTCCAGCTCTTTACCCTCCCTTTCATTCATGTATGCATTATTTAACTCCTCCATCCTTATTCTTCTTTTCACTCACCCATGCACCCATTCACCCATCCATTCTGCCAATCATTCATCCATGCTTTCACTCATCCATTCATCCTTCCTCCCTTTCTCTCTCCAATCCCCTTTCACTTAGTCACCCATCCTTCTATCCACCCTTCACCCATCCACCCTCTCATCAATTTACTCATCCACTCATGAATCCAACCATTGACTATATGACTCATCTATCCTTTCACTCATCCATCCACCCTTTCTCTCATCCATCCTTTCACTCATCCATCCTTTTCTGTCTGCCCTCCCTTTCACTCACACTTCAATCCTTACATCCACCCTCTCATCCATCCACCCATTCATTCGCCCATCATTCACCGTTTCACTCACCCATCCATCATTTTACCCATGGATCTACCCTCTTACCCATGCATCTACCCTTTCACTCCTACATCTATTTAACTTCATTCATCCTACCACTCACACATCCATCCTTTCTCTGATTAGCCATTCATTCACCCTTTCCCTCATCCTTTCATCCTTTCACTAATCCATCCAGCCATTTACCAATTCCTTCACTTTTTCACTCACCCACCTTTTGACATTAATTATGAGCTGAGCCTTTGTCTGCAGAGTTGCAGACAGAAGAGGGCCATAAAGAACTTCACCCTCACTGTAGTTCATAAAGCAAGGAGTGTGTCGTGTAGTTTCTTTATTACCTACACAGGATCTGCGTGTTTGGATAACCTAAACTGTGGGTTTGGTGGTGAACTGATTCTGAGCACCCCCACCGGATACGTTAGCCTGTCTATATTAGCTAGATCACAGTGCCACTAGAGTCTCCTCGTATCGGGGAGAGAATAGTTATTGGCAACCTCAGAACATGACAATCCTGATCCCTCAGAATCGTAGAAACAATATGCTATCTTTCGCTCAGTCACTCGTGCTCACTTAGTTTGTCTCAGAGATACAATGAATAAACAGTCTGGGAATTTGAATAAGTATTTATTTAACAGTTGTTATTCTAGTGCAGTATAAATGAGCTGCAACAACCTATAGACAGTAGCAGAGATATATGATTAGCAGTACTATGAAAGTAAAGGAATGGTCGAGTTCTACCATCTTCAGAAATCATGAATATATACATGTTCATGAAACACATGATAAAAGTGCGTACTCCTACGATGTCTCCCTAACTAGATGTACCTAAATGTACCTAGCATCTGTGTAGGCGTTATGCCAAGAATCCCTCTAGGATCTAGTCCACCCCATTACCTGATAGTTAGAGAATGTGGGACCCCGTCCTGGTCTCGAGTTGGACACCCCGCGAGGGATGTTAGACCACTGCTAGCTGGAGCGTCTACATGCAGGAACCTCAGCGTCTGGTCAGTGTGTCAGCTGGGAAGTCAGTCTCCTCTCTCTTCCTAAGCAAGATGTGTTGTGTATATATACTCATAGGTCTCCCGTAGGGGTCCTACCTTGCTGTGTTACTGTGTTGGCCTAAGGGATGATGTTGGGCCTGAACTTTATACAGAGATATTATACATGAGATGGTAATCCTACTGTTGTCCTGCTGTGCTTCCAAGAAGCCTCATGCATAATGTATGAGAATCGAACCAGGGAAAACCCTGTTCTGAATGCAGTGTCATATCTAAGTAAAAGGTCAGTGCCTAAGAACCGTTATGTATGTAATGTAGGGAAGGATGTAGGTGAAAGGTTGTGATATTACCTGCGCCTATATAGGGTACCTATATGGAATATAACACCCACTCCTCTTAAAAATGGACGACATAAGTAACCTATTACTGTACTACTACCTTTACTAGATAGTGGTACGCACAAAGTTAATAAAACATCTATTTAGCTAAAATGTTGAGAAAATTCCAGAAAACTCTAAAAACGTAAATTTTTAAAAAAGGAAATGTTTCTAGTTCTAAAAAGTGTCCGTGATTTATAGTTCGGACTACTACAAGCATTAACAAAAAAGCCATTTATGAAGTAGCCAGAAGCAGTTCCATCAATTGTTGGTATTGCATCATGATTTGTGGAAATCATGGTTTGCTCTCATCGAGGCATGTTGACAGAGACATCTGTATTTGGTGTAATAGCGAGTTGTCTCTCATTCAGGTTCAAAGGGAACGAGTTCCATAGCATTTTTGCTTAGTCCTTTAGTCTGTGTTGGAGGCTCTTCCAACGTGATGAGTGTTTCTGTTTTAACTTCTTAGATTGTAGCGAGAGGAGGGATTCTGCTACTTTGGAGTCTAAGTGGCCTACTGTTTAATCACGGCCACATAGTGTGGTTTGATTAGATCAATTGAGACTAATATTTTCTTCTTTTTTCCGGCAAGAGGCTGTAGAAGTACAGCTCCTTCAATCGCTAGAACCGGTACAGGTTTTCTGTATGATGTCCCAAATTCTTTCTTGTCCACTATTTTCTCTCTGACCAGATCCCCGACTTTTGGGATCCAGACAGTTCATGCCGTGACTGATTTGACTTCCCCAGTGGTGGTCTGCATCAGATGGACATTACTTTGTTGCATCCTGGATTCATTTAGATCCTGTAAAACAGCTAAACGATCATGGATGTCAAAAGGCTTTTCATCCGCCACTGTGCCTTCACATTCAAGATCAGGTACCCAAATTCTTGTCCCAAATAGGACCTCATATGGAGTGACACCTCCTAGAGAACTTCTTGGCTTGTTGTTCAAAGCTCGCTGGACCCCATAAAGATGTTTTACCCAACTCTCACCCGCGCCTAATACTCTAGCTGTTAAAGATTGCTTTAAGTTCCGTTTTTTTTTCTCCACAACCGAATTTCCCTCGGGATGGTATGGAGATGAGTACTGCAATGCTACATCCAATCCTCGCATGGCCTCCTTGTACGCCCGAGAGATACACGCAAGGCCCTGGTCTGAAAGTAATGTGCCAATTGCATATGTCCCTATGAAGACTCGCACATTTTTTATAACAGTTTGAGCGTCAGCCGAGCGCTGGGGCCACACATATAGGACTCTTGAGCAGAAATCCACTGCAACCATGATATATCTGTAAGCCCCATCTCTTTGTAAGGGGCTACAGTGGTCCAAGTAAACATGCTAGTGGTTTGTCAAATATTATTAATGGTGACTGTGCTGGAGGTGTTACGGTGGAACCTTTCATCTGCTGACAGATGTCGCATTTTAAGCCAATCTTTAGTCTGCTTTGTTTATCCAGGCCACCAATAGCGTTGTTTCAATAACGAAACAGTCGGAGTAACTCCTGCATGTGCAGAACCTATCCCTTTGTGTGCTGCTAGAATTGAACCTAACCTACAATCCATTTTGGAATTACTCTATGCCCCACTCCAGGAATCTGTGCAAATGGAATGTTATTGGCATCTAACTTGTAGGAGTACTTGAGTACTTTGGTAGTGCTTTGCTGTTTTTGCGTGAAGCAATGACAGCTACCATAATCTCACAGTCCGTTCTCGTTTTAGAACGAGTGATTGTAGCTACGGAAGCCGTGCGCTTAGTCTCCTTTGCGGCTTCATCAGCCAATGAATTCCCTTCATTGTGAACGCCATCACAATGATGACTCAGTGTATGTATCACGTGAGCTCTCGGTAGTTCGATTTTCAACTCCACTACCTGTTCCCATAGCATTTTATGCTTAATTGTGCCACCCTTTGCGTCTTTGAACCCGTTCTGAACCCAGTACTGCAAATATTAATTATATGAATGTACACAGTAAGAGGAATCGCACACAATTAGTTTAGGGAATTCTCGATCCCTATTTACCAGTGCCAGTATCAGCGCTCTTAACTCTGCCAGCTGTGCCATGCATTCTTCTAAAGACTGCGTTTTTGTGCAACTTGGGTGGAACTTTTCATCCCCCATGCGACCTTTAATGATTGCACATGCTGCGCTATATTGTTGCTTCCTTCCTATGGCCTGTTGAGCATTATTTTGTTTGGTAGAGGATATTCTTGTTCGTATTGCAGGAATGCTTGTGTCTTTAAATTTGGGTCGTACCTGTATTCTACATCTGTTGCAGTGAGAGAATTAGTCCATTGTATCCATCTCGGATGTAAAGCTTTAGCATTAGGAACAGAAAGTGAGAGCCGGGTGTTTGAGAAGGAGGAGAGACCGCACCAAGGGTATCCAGAAGAAGGGAGCAGCGAATTCATCGTGCTGATCGACGAGTCCACGGAGGAGAGTCAGGAGAGGACGTCGGTGCAAACAACCAGAGTCCGGAGCCAGTAACTAAGGAGGAGGGAGCTGGACCCCATCCGGCATCACCAGCAAACCAACCGCGCCCCTGGAGGAGCGTGGCTACCCGAGGTACATAGCCATATCCGGGGGTGGTTCGGGAAGGGGAAGCCTAGCGGGAAAGACCCCTTAGTCAAGGAGGGGGGGCTAAAAGAACCCCGCGTAAAGCGCTCCCGCCTCAGTAACAAACACGCGTATATCATAGCGCTCGACACCAGGTGGTGGTACGGTGTGGCGGTGTTCTTCCCTCACTCCCGTTCCCTTTTGCCAAACTCGCAAGAACCAAACAAGTCCCCTAAAACCTGTATTCTTTTCTTTTGTTCATTTCATGCTCTACGTCGGTATTATTCCTGGAGGAGAACTAAGACCAGTCCACACCCGGAAGACACGGGGAGACCTTGTGGTGTCTTTCCAAAGTGACAGTGAATAAAACTCTTGTTTTTTTTTTTAACATACCGCCTCTCCATTTCTCATTGCCTATTCACGCGGAGTTACTACTATTATTCGTTACCCCTTAGCCAGTGCTCTCTCTCACTACAGCAGTCTGTACTGTTGTCAGAATCTTTTCTGTAGATGCGAAGCGCATCTCAGCATTTGTGTACAAATGTGATTTGTATGCAATTAGTACTGTTTCACCTTCATTATATGTCTGATAGGTGTACCCAGATTGACCCGCAACTATACGGATCACCAGGTTGCGTACGTTTACGCGTGTCTGTAAGTGTTTGGAAGCTATCATGTCAGATTGTAAGGAACGAAGTGTATCTGTATGTTCCTGTGTCCATTGTTTTACTCAAAATCAGGTTTTATTAAGTTGTAGAAAGGTTTCACTCTTTCTGCGTAATCCAAAATGTATGTTCTGCCAAAATTTAGGAATCCCAGAATTGACTGCAAATTTTTCTATGAATTTGGAGGTTGGAGCAGTGCGCATTTTTCTAAAAAATTGGCTGCCAGGCTTTTTGCTTCACTTTAAAAGCTCATATCCTAAAAACAGGACACTGAGGTGGGCAATTTTTTATTTTTTTAAAGTTGCATATGTAGCCCTCAGATTAAAATCCCCAAATTATAGTATTCACTCTGTTCAAGTGATCTTCTCGGTCATTGTCCGTCAGATAAATATCATCTACATAGAACAATGCCGCTTCGTCCAAATTTTGAAGTAACTCAGTTACCCTAGCCGAAAACAACCCCGGGCTGTTCTTATACCCCTGGGGGAGTCGACAGATTAGACTTTGAGTCCCTAGCGCTGAGAAGGCTGCCAGATACCTGCTTTCAGACGCTATATTTTGGCAGAAAACCCCACCTGATATATCTAGTGTTGTTTTATATTTTTTCTGCACAGTGCACTGCAAATGTCTTAGTGCAAGTGTTTAAATGTGTATAATCTAAAACTAGACAATATGTATTGTTGGGTTTCATGACAGGAAACAAAGGAATGTTCATTGGTGAGGTGCAAGATTCAATCACTCTTTGATATTCAAGTTGATTTAAGATCTCCCTGGCCTGTTTTTTTTTAGCTTCTTGCTTTATTGGATACTACCTCTGTGCAGTTGGAGTATTTGTTATAGGAATTATGTTGTGGGTTGAATCCTCATCTCACCCAACATGGTTTTTGTATAATGCCGGAGCCTGGGCTACCGTCCACTCCTGTAAATATATGTGTTGTAAGTGCCTGGGAATATGGTCTGAGAAGGCAGGAAGAATTACTGTTTCTCCTTTAGGGCAATCCATGACAAATGCTGGCGGCCAATCTTGTTCAGCTAATATAATATCATAGCCAAACCTCAGGTTCTCCCAAAAGAGACCTCTCACTGTCCTACATTTGTCCCCTTCCATTTGGAGCATTATTTCATACACTTTATGTGGGACACTTACCCTAGTATCAGGTGTTTCTACCGTGATATAATGATTCAAGTCAGCTGTCACCAGAAATTCCTTCAGGTTCTGGTGAACTATTGTTATTTCTGCCACACTGTCTAGCATCGTCGAAGCCCATCCCCCATTCAGTAGTCGAGTCCTCAGAATTCTGGGCATGTCTGATCTTTAGACCTGCAACTTTCTACTTTCTGAACTGTGGCTTTTGCTTTGGTTTTTCTTCTTTTTTAAAAGTGTACTCTTGAACGTGTTGCTTGTCTCTGGACTTTGTACGCTCTTCTTGTCTGTCTGACCGTCCTTCCCTTTCGGAGGTTTTCGCTGAACCCTGAAAGGAACGAGAGGAATGTGCATCAGTATCCTGATACCTGTCAGGTTTCCTAATAGTATCCCTATTCCTAAGGTTGTACCTCTTTTTGGAGGGCTCTTGTGGAGGAGATCTACCTCCGGATTGAGATCTATTTCCATTAAAGTTTTGTTCATTTTTTATTGTCCCACTTCTTCTTTGTTGAAGCAGGTGTCTGCTTAGTAGTGTCCTTTCAGGACTGCCCATCAGTTGTGGTTTTAGAGCTTTCCCACCCAAACTGTCTCTGCCTAATTCTGCATACGCAGTTTCAATTATTTTAGGTAGTTTGTGTTACTCTTCTAAAGGATCGAACTCCCTTAGGCGTTGGCGGATGGCCACTGAAGCTGCTTCCCCCTTAATGTTAGCTAGTATTATGGCTGATACCTGGACATAGTTACCTAGTAACATCATCCATATGTTAAGGGCAGGCTCTGCTCCGTACACATTTTGTATCTCTCTCAATACGTCTGGCACTACTGCTAAGAACGGGATACCATGAGTTCTGGTATATATGGCCAAGACTGTATCCAGAGAGGTACAATCCTCTACTTGTGGTGTTATTCCCGTGGGCAAGCAGATTGTTAGCATTCTGTGTTTTTCATATGGGGTAGTATTCGGGAATACTGCCTCAAGCTGCGTTATTTTCCGAGCTACCAAGAATGGCATTTGTTCACGTTTTGTGGGCATTTTACCCTTTACTGCGTGTAATGTTTGTGGTGTAATTTTAGTTGCTGTACCCTGAATTTGATTTCCATTTTTTGCAACTATTGCTGGTTGTACTGTAAATGTCCTCATGACGAATTGCGTCAAGTTCCTATAGATTTTAATTAAATACTTATGTTGTATGAGTAAGTCTCCTTGTGGCATTGTGTCAATGTCAGGATGTGGTGTGTAGGCTGCTAATATCGGCTATGTTGCCCCTTCTCCTGCGAGCGGCCCGAGTCTTACTCTTCTTCTTATGTGGGGTAGGGCGCCTTTAAACTGGTATAAATGTTCCTGGTACATGAGCGGAACCTCTATGTCCTCAAACTGACAATATTCCGCTGGCGCATCTCCTTCCGTGTCGGAGTGAAATGTTTTTGCTCTTGCATTTGCTGCTGGGAATGTAACCCATGAGTAAAATTTCTCTGTTCTGTTTGATTCGTGTGCCTCAATCACGAAAACTACTATACCACCCCTAGCTGAAAAACCATTCGCAAGTAGTTTCAGGGTGACTGTATTTCTAAAGTTTGGTGCAATTTGTATTGCGTCTGCATCTTCCTCACCACCTGTGAGGGGCTGTGCTTGTAGCAGTGTGTCTAATTCTTGGTTAGTAATTGTTTTTAGTACACTAAATAACTTTTCTAGTGAACCAAGATATGGTATTATGCACAATTTTAGGAACAATGTGTCCTTCAAGCTTGATAAACCAACTGCCAATAAATAGAATTTTTTAGCCTACTCAGCTGTGGCGGAGTTTGTGCCCACCCACTCCAGAAGTCTCTGGTGTTTTGTGAGTGGGGGTCTCTGAGAATAGCACGACTGAAAAACACAGATTCTACTGTTAAATTAGTACCCAACCAACGTTGACGCGCCATGTCGTGTAGTTCCTATATTACAAATACAGGATCTGCACGTTCGGATAACATAAACTGTGGGTTTGGTGGCGGACTGATTCCGTGCACCCCCATCGGATACGTTAGCCTGTCTGTATTAGCTAGCTCACAGTGCCACTAGAGTCTCCTCGTATCGGTGAGAGAATAGTTCTTGGCAACCTCATAACATGACAACCCTGATCCCTCAGAATCGTAGAAACAATATACTATCTTTCGCTCAGTCACTCGTGCTTGCTTAGTTTGTCTCAGAGATACACAGAATAAACAGTCTGGGAATTTGAATAAGTATTTATTGAACAGTTGTTCTAGTGTAGCATAGATGAGCTGCAACAACCATTAGACTGTAGCAGAGATATATGATTGGCAGTACTACGAAAGTAAAGGGATGGTCGAGTTCTACCATCTTCAGAAATCATGAATATATGCATGTTCATGAAACACATGATAAAAGTGCGTACTCCTACGATGTCTCCCTAACTAGATGTACCTAAATGTACCTAGCATCTGTGTAGGTGTTATGCCAAGAATCCCTCTAGGATCTAGTCCACCCCATTACCTGAGTGTTGGAGAATGTGGTACCCCGTCCTGCTCTCGAGTTGGACATCCCGCGTGGGATGTTAGACCTTTGCTAGCTGGAGCGTCTGCATGCAGGAACCTCAGCGTCTCTGATCAGTGTGTCAGCCGGGAAGTCACAGTCTCCTCTCTTCCTAAGCAAGATGTGTTGTATATATACCCATAGGTCTCCCCAGGGGTCCTACTTTGCTGTGTTACTGTGTCGGCCTAAAGGATGACTTTGGGCCTGAACTTAATACAGAGATATTATACATGAGATGGTAATCCTACTGTTGTCCTGCTGTGCTTCCAAGAAGCCTCATGCCTAATGTATGAGAATCGATCCAGGGAAACCCCGCGTTCTGAATGCAGTGTCATATCTAGGTGAAAGGTCAGTGCCTAAGAACCGTTATGTATGTAATGTAGGGAAGGATGTAGTTGAAAGGTTGCGATGTTACCTGCGCCTACAATGGGTACCTATATGGAAAATAACAAGTGGGGTGGGGTGGGAGAGGGTTCACTATGCCCCTGCAGATAGGCAATCTGAAAACTTGGAAGTCATGAGTCATGCATGATGCACAGTGACAGGATGTGGGGTGACTGTGATATGATGTTGTTTCCAAGGCTTTAAGTGGGATGAAAAAACTGGGGTTTCTCCATGGGGCGTGTCTGATGTAATTAAGGGCGTGGCTTAAAACACCCTTTCACTTATTATTTCTTCGATCCATCCATCATTTCTCTCATCCATCCACCCATTCACTCATCCATCATTCACCCTTTCACTCATCCATCCATCCTTTTACCCATGCATCTACCCTTTTACCCATCCATCTACCCTTTCGCTCATACATCCATCTATTTAACCTCATCCATCCTTCCACTCACGCATCCATCCATCCTTTCTCTCATTATCCATCTATTCACCCTTTCCCTCATCCATTTGTCTTTTCACTAATCCATCCAGCCATTTACCCATTCCTTCTCTTATTCACTCACCCAACTTTTCACATTAATTATGAGCTGAGCCTTTGTCTGCAGAGTTGCAGACAAAAGAGGCCCATAAATTCTTTCCACTCACTGTAGTTCCTAAAGCAAGGGGTGGGGTGGGAGAGGGTTCACTTTGCCTCTGTACATCTGCAATCTGAAAACTTGTAAGTCATGAGTCATGCATGATGCACAGTGCCAGGGTGTGGGGTGACTGTGACATGGTGTTTTCAGGGCTTTAAGTGAGATGAAAAGCCTGGAGGTTTCTCCAAGGGGCGTGTCTGATGTAATTGAGGGTGTGGCTTAAAATACCTAAGCTAAAATAATGTGCTGAGCATAATGTGCCACCCAACTAGTATTTTGCTGTTTCTATCATTGCATCCAGTAACATTAGACCTACAACAAGCCATGACTATTGGCTTTGTCAATGGATGTTAGTTGCATAAAATAAATTAAAAAGCAGCAACTATGGCTTTGTTGTATATAGTATTAAAAAGGCTTAAGCTCTGAAATGATGAGACTGTGTAAATATTATAACCTCTTCTTTTTAACTTCTTTCGCCAGCTTCTTTTCATGAACTGGCATATAGCAGCATTGGTGTTTTTGTACATGTGTTTTGTACATTTCTTCCATCTGACTGTAACAGAATGTCCTGCCCTAGACCGTGGCAGGAGGAGGCCACCACATGCTGTAACAGCTCAAACTGGCCAATTAACATTCTGTATGTGACAATCCGGCAGCATACAGAATGACAATAGGTGGGGGGCTGCTCTAGTGCTGCGAGAATGAGTATGAGGTGGCCCCATCAGGGAGCTGATGCCTTTCACAGGGGAACAGCTATGCTCCCTGCAATGCCCAAAATTACGGACAAAAAAAGTCCGTAAAAGGGATCCTCATGGACTGGGGATGTGAGGTTCAAATTACAGACTGTGCGTGACATTTACGGCCGGTTGGTCACCCTAGCCACCCTCCTGCCTGGATCGATGTGTTGAAAAGCCCTTCAGGTTCTTTCAAGGGTACGTATAGGGCTATGCGTGGGGCCCATTACTGGGGGTTTCCTGTTTCATGCATTGTAAATAATCTGTTTCATTACTCCACTGCCGACCAACACGAACACCCCTAACTGGGTAACAGTTCCTGGAAGAATTAGAAACAAATCAATTCTTCCATGTTCATTTTGAACTCGTGAAATAGATACTCTGCACCATTTGCTCATGCAGGTAACATAAGAGGATAGGTTTAATCCTTGTTTATCCTCAAACCTGAAATCACACAAGAAAAGGAAAAGACTTGTGACAACTGTAATCAAAACCTTGAACATAACACCAAATGGGCGAGTATTAACAAGAACTACATGCATATATATATATATATATATATATATATATATATATATATATATATATATATGTAGGTAGTTCTAGTTAGGACCTATTATCCATAGGAAATTCGTAACATTTTTTCCCAATAACTTTGGCGCCGGATGCCGAATCTTCGCGAAATTTTCAAAACTGGTGGGTGCTCCGGTCAGCTCCTATCCTGAAAGTTTGGGGGCCGGGAAAAAAGGGGGGTCCCAAAACTTGTTTTCTCCATATTATTTCCCATAGGAAACTTTGGAACAGGCTACAGCCCGAACTGCTGAACGGAATTACACCAACATTTCCAAAAAGGTAGCCCTTGGCTCAGAAAGAGACCTTTTTAAATGGTGTAAATCAGTTCAGTAGTTCCTGAGAAAATAAAAAAATAGAGGTCAAAAAATCAATTTCCCATAGGAATGTTTAGACACAGTTATAGCAAATACTGCTGAATGGAATTACACCAGATTTGAAAAAAAGGTACTGCTTGACTCAGAAACCGACCTTTTTTAAAATTGTTTAAATCCGTTCAGTAGTTTTTAAGTAGAAATTAAGAATTAAAGATAGTGATATCTATGACCGCGGTGGATCCGCGCACCCTCCCGATCACGAGCTTTATGCTAATTGGCTGTCAACACTCCAAACCAGGAATTGTTGGCAGCCATCTTGTGCCTCGGTAGAACCGAGGCACAAGAAAACAGAAAAACAAATGCTCAAAACAGGAAAAGGGGGCAGGGTAGAAACACCCTGAGCCCCTAGGCCTGCTCAGGGGGTCCCACAAGGACCCCCAGGGCCCAAAAAAGCATTTTGTTAAAAAATAAAAATCAGCGAGATTTGTGCACCCAGCGCAGTTTTCGGCTGAAAATTTTAAAAAAACGAAGCGCGGTCTCCCGCGCATCGTTTAGTTGAAGCCCCCAGGTGGGCCAAGTCCCAGTGGCAATGCTTATATTGTAATGGGGGGCCCAAAGGGGCCTCCCAGCCCTAGGGACTGCCACTCCCGGGGCTTGTCTGTTAAATGGGTGGGGGGCCTACAAGGCCCCCCAAGCCCTGGGGACCGCCACCCCTGGGGATTTTCTAAAATATTTGCGGGGGGCACATGGCCCCCCCGCAGCTCCAGGGACTGCCACCCCCCCCGGGGCTTGTGTTTTCAATTTTTTATAAACTACCTGTGTGGAGGGGCTCTAGCCTCCCCACATGCTCGGGGGACCGCCACCTCCCCGGGGCACTAACTATGCAAATTTGGGGGTCCTTTACGGACCCCCGAGCCCCGGGGACCACCACCTCACCGGGGCTTTGACAATGTTGGGAGGGGTGCCGCGCGGCCCCCCTCCTGGAGCCAGTGATGACCCTGGGGACCGCCACGCCCCAGGGCCAGCTCCTGCAGTGTCATGGGGTACCCACCCTGGGACACTGCAGTTTGCTATGGCAGGGCGGGAGCCTCGCGGCTCCCGCCCTGTCATAGCAAACTCTGGTTTGGATTTTGGAAGAGAGAGCAGGAAACCTGCTCTCTGTTCCAAAATTCAAACCACATTGCTTTTCCACACGGGAAGCTGCATGTCAGCAGCTCCCCGTGTGAAAAATCAATGCTGGCTCCCGCAGGAGGTGGGGAGCCGGCTGGGACCGTGGGGGCATTGGGACTCACCCCACGGTCCCCAACGAAGTGGCCAGGCCCCGGGGGATGGGGCCCCCCTCCCCCTTAAGAAAATAAAAAAATAAAAAGCAATGGCCGGGTCCGGGGGATGGGGTCCCCGTGGCCATAAATGGCCAGAGGAGGGGGTCATGCAGCCCCCCTCCAAATATATAAAAAATATAAAAACACTGGCCATGCGCTGGGGGATGGGGTCCCCGGGGCCGAATATGGCCTTGGGAGGTGGGCCATGTGGCCACCTTCCATTTAAAAATAAATAAATAGGGGTGAGGCCCTGGGGGATGGGGTCCCCAGGGCCAATAAAATAGTAAAGGAAGGGGGGCCACATAGCTCCCCTTCTTAAAAAAAAAAGAAAATAAAAAAAAAAGACCAGCATCGTGCCCAGGAGGACCCGCCCCCACCCTGCAGCACTCTGCAAACACGCCCCCTGGCGTGTTGTAAGTTGGGGAATTAATTCCCCTTGAATACTGAGGGTCCCTGGGGGCCAACTAGCCCACCAGGTACCTCCAGTATGCGCCAGGGAGCTGTGTTGCAGAGAGGTGTTCAGAGGCCATGGCCCTTTTTACACCTCTCTGCAACGCAGCTCTGTGGCGATAACTGGAGGTACCTCGTGGGTTAGTTGGAACCCAGGGACCCTCGGGATTCAAGGGGACTTAATCTCCCAACTTAAAACGCGCCACATAATATGTGAGGTCATCAGCAGTGCATTGCGGGGGCACGAGTTATAGTTAGCTGAACTAACTATAACGGGGGAATTTCACTGGTTTTGTATGAGTGAAATGTCCTGCTGACTAGAACTTTCTCTAAAACCTATGTTTTTTTTCAGTGAATTTCTAAGATTTTTTAAATGCTAATTTCTAACTATAAAGTGCCTGAATTCTTTGGTTTTTGCAATGAAAAAAAAATAATAAAAAAATAAAAAATATATATATATATATATATATATATATATATATATATATATATTCCAACCAAATCCGACTTCCCATGAAAATCAGACACCGACACTGGAGATGCTTTCTGCCATCCGGCTTGGATTTATTTCTCACGTAACGCGTTTCGGGACAACTCCCTTGATCACACAATTACATGCGAACTAATCAGTTTCTTTTAAAACCACACACAGAGTCACATGATTGATTGCTAACTAAACATGGAAAACAGACTATTGTTCGTTTTTAACAAATGATTATCTAAAAAGTTATCTTGACATAGTGCCATTAATCTTTTTACATCATCAGATCCAATTTCACTATTAGTCTTAGATGGATTAAATTTAAAAAGATACATATTAATTCATATATTTACAATTTAATCAGCTCATCCATCTAAACGCTAATTGAATATAGAAAAAGAGAGGACACTATTTAAAATAATTTACATCATTATTTCTTTGACATACTGTCCTTGTTATTCCATGTTACAAATTGTATATTTACACATCGTTAATTGATCTTTGTGCACATGTCATAATTTTTATGTACTTCAACCCACGGCAACCATTTTCATTTCAAACTTCTGTTGATCGAAGAAAAGGAGCGGGATTGAGGAGAAAAATAAATAAATAAAGGAGAAAAATAAAAAAGGACATGTATTACTACCTAGTATTATAAAGGTAGTGCAAGGATCAAGTTTAAAACTGTAAAGTGCTAGTGCCTGATTTCATAAATATATATATATATATTCACTGAAAAAACCATAGGTTTCACACATGTTATAGTTAGCTGGAAATTTTACTGATAAAAAACCAATGAAATTCCCCCGTTATAGTTACTGTAGGCAACTATAACTCACGCGACCGCAATCCTCTGCTGATGCTAATACTGTATTTAGACACTTATTTGCCCATGTCTTCTTCCATTAAATTTTAGCTATACATATATTACAAATATTTTTTTTTCATAAAGACACATATGTCATCAGCACAGGATTACGGTCGCGTGAGTTATAGTTGCCTACAGTAACTATAACGGGGGAATTTCATTGGTTTTTTATCAGTAAAATTTCCAGCTAACTATAACATGTGTGAAACCTATGGTTTTTTCAGTGAATTTGCAAGGTTTTTTAAATGCTAATTCCTAACTATAACGTGTGTGAAACCTATGGTTTTTTCAGTGAATTTGTACGGTTTTTTAAATGCTAAGTTACTTTACGCCATTCGTGGCGTGCGCGCCCACTTAACCCAGTTCGTTCCGTGCGCGCACCGTGCGCGCACAGTGAGCACGCGGTGCGCTTCGCGCACCGCGCGCCCACTTTACGCAGTTAGTGCCGTGCACGCACGGTGGGCACGCGGTGCGCTACGCGCACCGCGTGCCCACGTTACGCTAGATGGGCCATGTACGCACGATGCGCTTCGCGCACCGTGCGCACATGGAGGACATATTATGCGCTTCCTTGTGATAGGTAATCTGTTGAAATTTTTTGGGTAAATGCTCTGCACATATATGCCATGCGCAAATGGTGGCCTTCGGCCACCATTTGCACACGGGGTGGAGAGAGTGTGGATTTTTTTTTTTTATATTTTTTTACCGTACGCGTACGGTAAGCGTACGGTAAGCGTAATCAGCGAAATTTTCGAAAAATAAAAAATTACCGTTTTTTGCCTTGGGGGATCTTTGAAGACTCAACTAACATGGTTATGTGCATGGGCGCTGTCTAAACAGCCCCTTTATATGTTTTTGGCATTTGTTTATCAGCTCCCCCCTCAGAGTGCGAGAGAGAAAATGGCGGCTGCCGCTTCCTGGTTTCGACCGATTCGAATGTTTACTAAGATCTAACAGCCAATCAGAATCGCGCTCGCGCACGCCACCGTACGCGCACGGTAAGCGCACCGTAAGCTGCCACAGATATATATATTGATTTAAAGGCTATTTTCTCAGATTCTACTGAACAGATTTACACCAAACCTACAAAAGGCACTTCTTTGACCTGGGGACTACCTCTCTGCCAAATTTCATTAAATTCTGTTCAGCCGTTCGGGCTGTAGCCCTGTCTAAAGGTCCTATGGAAAAATGCATGGGAAAAACGCGTTTTGGGACCCCCCTTTTATCTCAGCCCCCACTTGACGAATCCCCCCGAGACTTTCAGGGTAGGAGCGGAGCGTAGCGCCCCACCTATTTTGAAAAATTTGCGAGGATTCGTCGACTGGCGCCAAAGTTATTCAAAATAGAATGTTGCGGATTTCCTATGGAAACGTGGTCCTAACTATAACTACCTACTGGCGACCGCCAGTAGGTAATATATATATATATATATATTCTTCCAAAGGTTGCCCAAAAGCTGTGGACTGTCTTTCATCGTGTGCGCTTTCAACTTTTGGGCAACCTTTGGAAGAATATTTACGGCCGGTCCAGGTCGGGAAAGCAGCACCGCCGCACCAACTCAGTGGGCTGTTGATTCCAGATACACGGGAATCGGATAACAGGATGTAAGGCAGGAGCGATATTATGCTGACAAATGCACTGGAGGCTCTATCAAGAGCATGAAAAGAATTTGTTTAGTCAGAACCCACTGGGGTAATATTTTAACGCGGAGACTACAGGTCCCATGAAGCAAAGGTTTTCACAAGCCCATCAGAGGGCGATAAATGGACGAATCAGAGACCGAGTCCCCACGTATCTGCAAAAAACAAGACACCCGTGAGCAAGGAGCACTGAAGCTCCGAAACGCGTTGGGTTAGCGTCTGAAATATCCTGTTGTATCTGCCAGTATGCTGAATAAAGAACCAGATGCGTAAGCTGTGGACTGTCTTTCATCGTGTGCGCTTTCAACTTTTGGGCAACCTTTGGAAGAATATATATATATATATATATATATATATATATATATATATATATATATATATATATATTACCTACTGGCGGTCGCCAGTAGGTAGTTATAGTTAGGACCACGTTTCCATAGGAAAACCTCAACATTCTATTTTGAATAACTTTGGCGCCGGACGATGAATCCTCGCGAATTTCTCAAAATAGGTGGGGCGCTACGCTCCGCTCCTACCCTGAAAGTCTCGGGGGATCCGTCAAGCGGGGGCTGAGATAAAAGGGGGGTCCCAAAACGCGTTTTTCCCATGCATTTTTCCATAGGACCTTTAGAACGAGCTACAGCCCGAACGGCTGAACAGAATTACACAAAATTTGGCAGAGAGGTAGTCCCTAGGTCAAGGAAGTGCCTTTTGTAGATTTGGTGTAAATCTGTTCAGTAGATTCTGAGAAAATAGCCTTTAAATCAATATATATATCTGAGCCCGCTTACGGTACGCTTACCGTACGCGTACGGTGGCGTGCGCGAGCGCGATTCTGATTGGCTCTTAGATCTTAGTAAACATTCGAATCGGCCGAAACCAGGAAGCGGTGGCCGCCATTTTCTGTGTTTCACTCTGAAAAAAAAAGAGTGAAAACAAGAAAAGGGGGCAATGAGGAGAGTTACAGACCCCCTAACATTTGTAAGGGGGTCAAAGAAGGACAGAAAAGTACAAAAAAAACATTAATTGATTTTAAAAAAAATCACGGGGTACGCTTACGGTAAGCGTACGGTGGCGTGCGCGAGCGCGATTCTGATTGGCTCTTAGATCTTAGTAAACATTCGAATCGGCCGAAACCAGGAAGCGGCGGCCGCCATTTTCTGTGTTTCACTCTGAAAAAAAAAGAGTGAAAACAAGAAAAGGGGGCAATGAGGAGAGTTACAGACCCCCTAACATTTGTAAGGGGGTCAAAGAAGGACAGAAAAGTACAAAAAAAACATTAATTGATTTTAAAAAAAATCACGGGGTACGCTTACGGTAAGCGTACGGTGGCGTGCGCGAGCGCGATTCTGATTGGCTCTTAGATCTTAGTAAACATTCGAATCGGCCGAAACCAGGAAGCGGCGGCCGCCATTTTCTGTGTTTTACTCTGAAAAAAAAAGAGTGAAAACAAGAAAAGGGGGCAATGAGGAGAGTTACAGACCCCCTAACATTTGTAAGGGGGTCAAAGAAGGACAGAAAAGTACAAAAAAAACATTAATTGATTTTAAAAAAAATCACGGGGTACGCTTACGGTAAGCGTACGGTAAAAAAAAAAAATAAAAAAAATAAATGAAAATCAGATTTAAGAGTTTAGAAATTAGGGAGCTCTAAAAAGAGCTGTTGTGTTTATGGAGTCATTTTTTTAGTGGTACCTACAAGTAAGTACCGATGCAGAGTCTAAGGTTCAAGAGGAAGACTCTGTTCCCTTCATCATTGAAGTGCACACCATCTCCTCTATAAATGTCTTGCATGTCGTAACGCAAGTTGTTGTGGTAAATGGCACCCATACCATAGTCACGGAGGAAAGCAGAAACAGATTTGTTGACGTGCTTTCTTGCTTTGTCAATCTGTGGACAGAAATGATTGGACCAGTTCCATTTTTGCCTTTGGCATATGTTGGAAAACACAAAGGCAGTTTTAGGGAAAAGTGTAAACAGTTGTGCAAAGGTGTCCTTCATAAGCATTTCCAGACCTACCCCAGTCAAAGTGCCTAGGTCATTGCCACCACAGTGCACTATTATGAGGTCAGGGTGTTGGATTTGAATGAAGGATTTCACCAATGGCATCAATTGGTGCCACTTTAACCCTCTCTGACCAATCCATTTAATGTCTACATTTGGCAAAGCAAGGTCTCTCACCATATCTGTTTTCTCTGCAAACTTTTCACTCCAGAAGACATAGCTGTGCCCTACAATCCACACTGTGAACATCTTCAAAGGAGAACTGGATGCACTCAGGAGGTGTCTTTCAGTAGAATGGCAATATGAAAAGAAAGACAGTTTGGAAATGGAGGCATACATATTTTTTTCAAAACAAAAAGAACTGATTGGCTGTTTCATACCATTCTAGAATAAAAACTAGGCTGTATGTGAAAATTAATAGAAGCATGTTTTGTATTGGTACCAAAAAATGTGTAACCAAAGAACAGTACTATGGATTTGCTGTTAGGTTTGAAAAGTCAAGCACTCTTGCTCTGTGGAATTGAAACATTGTGTGTCGAACTTCTGACCTAACTGCACACAGCAGTGTTCCATGAGCTGTTGCTATGGTAGCAGGCAGAAGTAAAGTTGGGGGAAGGGTACTAGGCAGAAGTCAAGTTGGGGGAAGGGTACTTTTGGAAAAGGGTTGGTTTTCAACCAATAGAAATGTGTGATTACATTTGAAAAAAAGGGGGAAGCACTGAGATTTGAAACTTACATGTATATGTGTGGAAAAATAGAGGGAAAGTTTGCCATTATCTGGTTCTGCTGAGAGGAGAGAGGTGAACACAACAGAGATCCTGGCTCTGATAATCTGCTGTTTGAGTGTCACATTTCTTTCACAACTAACTAATTTTAAAGGTGAGTTTACAGTTTGAGAGGGGATGTATGTGGTAACTTAAGAAATGAATAATAGAAATGGGAATTGTTTTTGTTGTAGTTACACATGGTGGTTTCATAATGTGTCAGTCTGTAAAAGTGATTTACACTTGCCCCGAAAAAAAAAAGAGCAGTAAGTGTGCTTTAAAAATGGCAAAGAAATTTCGTTTTGGGACTAATGTGAAAACATGACTCTGTGTGCATAGAAGAATTATAGGCAGAGATTTATTGCGTCTTGCTCTGGTGATTTCACAGTTGCATTAGATGGAAAGGGGGAGCGAATTTTTGGGGGAAGAAGCAGAGGCTTAGCACACACCCATGTGCTTGCCATGTATAGTCATGCACAGTATTTAGAAGCGAGTGGGGTTTTCAGGTTTAAGTCTGTAATGCAAATACATTCAGCATCACTAAGGCTGGTTGCCCCTGCTGGAGTGTAGGCAGTCACAAAGAATACACACGGTGGTGGTCTGAAAAAAAAACAGCTTGGACATGTGCAATTAAATAAATTTAAAAAAAAGGTTTCATAATGTGTCAGTCTGTAAAAGTGATTTTCACTTGGCCCGAAAAAAAAAGAGCAGTAAGTGTGCTTTAAAAATGGCAAAGAAATTTCGTTTTGGGACTAATGTGAAAACATGACTCTGTGTGCATAGAAGAATTATAGGCAGAGATTTATTGCGTCTTGCTCTGGTGATTTCACAGTTGCATTAGATGGAAAGGGGGAGCGAATTTTTGGGGGAAGAAGCAGAGGCTTAGCACACACCCATGTGCTTGCCATGTATAGTCATGCACAGTATTTAGAAGCGAGTGGGGTTTTCAGGTTTAAGTCTGTAATGCAAATACATTCAGCATCACTAAGGCTGGTTGCCCTTGCTGGAGTGTAGGCAGTCACAGAGAATACACACGGTGGTGGTCTGAAAAAAAACCAGCTTGGACATGTGCAATTAAATACATTTAAAAAAAAGGTTTCATAATGTGTCAGTCTGTAAAAGTGATTTCAAATTGTAAAAAGAGATTTTCACTTGGCCCGAAAAAAAAAGAGCAGTAAGTGTGCTTTCAAATTGGCAAAGAAATTTCGTTTTGGGACTAATGTGAAAACATGACTCTGTGTGCATAGAAGAATTATAGGCAGAGATTTATTGCGTCTTGCTCTGGTGATTTCACAGTTGCATTAGATGGAAAGGGGGAGCGAATTTTTGGGGGAAGAAGCAGAGGCTTAGCACACACCCATGTGCTTGCCATGTATAGTCATGCACAGTATTTAGAAGCGAGTGGGGTTTTCAGGTTTAAGTCTGTAATGCAAATACATTCAGCATCACTAAGGCTGGTTGCCCTTGCTGGAGTGTAGGCAGTCACAGAGAATACACACGGTGGTGGTCTGAAAAAAAAACAGCTTGGACATGTGCAATTAAATAAATTTAAAAAAAAGGTTTCATAATGTGTCAGTCTGTAAAAGTGATTTTCACTTGGCCCGAAAAAAAAAAGAGCAGTAAGTGTGCTTTAAAAATGGCAAAGAAATTTCGTTTTGGGACTAATGTGAAAACATGACTCTGTGTGCATAGAAGAATTATAGGCAGAGATGTATTGCGTCTTGCTCTGGTGATTTCACAGTTGCATTAGATGGAAAGGGGGAGCGAATTTTTGGGGGAAGAAGCAGAGGCTTAGCACACACCCATGTGCTTGCCATGTATAGTCATGCACAGTATTTAGAAGCGAGTGGGGTTTTCAGGTATAAGTCTGTAATGCAAATACATTCAGCATCACTAAGGCTGGTTGCCCTTGCTGGAGTGTAGGCAGTCACAGAGAATACACATGGTGGTGGTCTGAAAAAAAAACAGCTTGGACATGTGCAATTAAATAAATTTTAAAAAAAGGTTTCATAATGTGTCAGTCTGTAAAAGTGATTTCAAATTGTAAAAAGAGATTTTCACTTGGCCCGAAAAAAAAAGAGCAGTAAGTGTGCTTTCAAATTGGCAAAGAAATTTCGTTTTGGGACTAATGTGAAAACATGACTCTGTGTGCATAGAAGAATTATAGGCAGAGATTTATTGCGTCTTGCTCTGGTGATTTCACAGTTGCATTAGATGGAAAGGGGGAGCGAATTTTTGGGGGAAGAAGCAGAGGCTTAGCACACACCCATGTGCTTGCCATGTATAGTCATGCACAGTATTTAGAAGCGAGTGGGGTTTTCAGGTTTAAGTCTGTAATGCAAATACATTCAGCATCACTAAGGCTGGTTGCCCTTGCTGGAGTGTAGGCAGTCACAGAGAATACACACGGTGGTGGTCTGAAAAAAAAACAGCTTGGACATGTGCAATTAAATAAATTTAAAAAAAAGGTTTCATAATGTGTCAGTCTGTAAAAGTGATTTCAAATTGTAAAAAGAGATTTTCACTTGGCCCGAAAAAAAAAGAGCAGTAAGTGTGCTTTCAAATTGGCAAAGAAATTTCGTTTTGGGACTAATGTGAAAACATGACTCTGTGTGCATAGAAGAATTATAGGCAGAGATTTATTGCGTCTTGCTCTGGTGATTTCACAGTTGCATTAGATGGAAAGGGGGAGCGAATTTTTGGGGGAAGAAGCAGAGGCTTAGCACACACCCATGTGCTTGCCATGTATAGTCATGCACAGTATTTAGAAGCGAGTGGGGTTTTCAGGTTTAAGTCTGTAATGCAAATACATTCAGCATCACTAAGGCTGGTTGCCCTTGCTGGAGTGTAGGCAGTCACAGAGAATACACACGGTGGTGGTCTGAAAAAAAAACAGCTTGGACATGTGCAATTAAATAAATTTAAAAAAAAGGTTTCATAATGTGTCAGTCTGTAAAAGTGATTTCAAATTGTAAAAAGAGATTTTCACTTGGCCCGAAAAAAAAAGAGCAGTAAGTGTGCTTTCAAATTGGCAAAGAAATTTCGTTTTGGGACTAATGTGAAAACATGACTCTGTGTGCATAGAAGAATTATAGGCAGAGATTTATTGCGTCTTGCTCTGGTGATTTCACAGTTGCATTAGATGGAAAGGGGGAGCGAATTTTGGGGGGAAGAAGCAGAGGCTTAGCACACACCCATGTGCTTGCCATGTATAGTCATGCACAGTATTTAGAAGCGAGTGGGGTTTTCAGGTTTAAGTCTGTAATGCAAATACATTCAGCATCACTAAGGCTGGTTGCCCTTGCTGGAGTGTAGGCAGTCACAGAGAATACACACGGTGGTGGTCTGAAAAAAAAACAGCTTGGACATGTGCAATTAAATAAATTTAAAAAAAAGGTTTCATAATGTGTCAGTCTGTAAAAGTGATTTCAAATTGTAAAAAGAGATTTTCACTTGGCCCGAAAAAAAAAGAGCAGTAAGTGTGCTTTCAAATTGGCAAAGAAATTTCGTTTTGGGACTAATGTGAAAACATGACTCTGTGTGCATAGAAGAATTATAGGCAGAGATTTATTGCGTCTTGCTCTGGTGATTTCACAGTTGCATTAGATGGAAAGGGGGAGCGAATTTTTGGGGGAAGAAGCAGAGGCTTAGCACACACCCATGTGCTTGCCATGTATAGTCATGCACAGTATTTAGAAGCGAGTGGGGTTTTCAGGTTTAAGTCTGTAATGCAAATACATTCAGCATCACTAAGGCTGGTTGCCCTTGCTGGAGTGTAGGCAGTCACAGAGAATACACACGGTGGTGGTCTGAAAAAAAAACAGCTTGAACATGTGCAATTAAATAAATTTAAAAAAAAGGTTTCATAATGTGTCAGTCTGTAAAAGTGATTTCAAATTGTAAAAAGAGATTTTCACTTGGCCCGAAAAAAAAAGAGCAGTAAGTGTGCTTTCAAATTGGCAAAGAAATTTCGTTTTGGGACTAATGTGAAAACATGACTCTGTGTGCATAGAAGAATTATAGGCAGAGATTTATTGCGTCTTGCTCTGGTGATTTCACAGTTGCATTAGATGGAAAGGGGGAGCGAATTTTTGGGGGAAGAAGCAGAGGCTTAGCACACACCCATGTGCTTGCCATGTATAGTCATGCACAGTATTTAGAAGCGAGTGGGGTTTTCAGGTTTAAGTCTGTAATGCAAATACATTCAGCATCACTAAGGCTGGTTGCCCTTGCTGGAGTGTAGGCAGTCACAGAGAATACACACGGTGGTGGTCTGAAAAAAAAACAGCTTGGACATGTGCAATTAAATAAATTTAAAAAAAAGGTTTCATAATGTGTCAGTCTGTAAAAGTGATTTTCACTTGGCCCGAAAAAAAAAGAGCAGTAAGTGTGCTTTAAAAATGGCAAAGAAATTTCGTTTTGGGACTAATGTGAAAACATGACTGTGTGCATAGAAGAATTATAGGCAGAGATTTATTGCGTCTTGCTCTGGTGATTTCACAGTTGCATTAGATGGAAAGGGGGAGCGAATTTTTGGGGGAAGAAGCAGAGTCTTAGCACACACCCATGTGCTTGCCATGTATAGTCATGCACAGTATTTAGAAGCGAGTGGGGTTTTCAGGTTTAAGTCTGTAATGCAAATACATTCAGCATCACTAAGGCTGGTTGCCCTTGCTGGAGTGTAGGCAGTCACAGAGAATACACATGGTGGTGGTCTGAAAAAAAAACAGCTTGGACATGTGCAATTAAATAAATTTAAAAAAAAGGTTTCATAATGTGTCAGTCTGTAAAAGTGATTTCAAATTGTAAAAAGAGATTTTCACTTGGCCCGAAAAAAAAAGAGCAGTAAGTGTGCTTTCAAATTGGCAAAGAAATTTCGTTTTGGGACATATGTGAAAACATGACTCTGTGTGCATAGAAGAATTATAGGCAGAGATTTATTGCGTCTTGCTCTGGTGATTTCACAGTTGCATTAGATGGAAAGGGGGAGCGAATTTTTGGGGGAAGAAGCAGAGGCTTAGCACACACCCATGTGCTTGCCATGTATAGTCATGCACAGTATTTAGAAGCGAGTGGGGTTTTCAGGTTTAAGTCTGTAATGCAAATACATTCAGCATCACTAAGGCTGGTTGCCCTTGCTGGAGTGTAGGCAGTCACAGAGAATACACATGGTGGTGGTCTGAAAAAAAAACAGCTTGGACATGTGCAATTAAATAAATTTTAAAAAAAGGTTTCATAATGTGTCAGTCTGTAAAAGTGATTTTCACTTGGCCCGAAAAAAAAAGAGCAGTAAGTGTGCTTTAAAAATGGCAAAGAAATTTCGTTTTGGGACTAATGTGAAAACATGACTCTGTGTGCATAGAAGAATTATAGGCAGAGATTTATTGCGTCTTGCTCTGGTGATTTCACAGTTGCATTAGATGGAAAGGGGGAGCGAATTTTTTGGGGAAGAAGCAGAGTCTTAGCACACACCCATGTGCTTGCCATGTATAGTCATGCACAGTATTTAGAAGCGAGTGGGGTTTTCAGGTTTCAGTCTGTAATGCAAATACATTGAGCTTCACTAAGGCTGGTTGCCCTTGCTGGAGTGTAGCACTCTGGACATGGGCTTTTTAAAAAATCTGAAAAGTGGTTTCATAATGTGACAGTTTGTAAAAGAGATTTTCACTTGCCCAAAAAAAAGAGCAGTTTGTGTGCATTCAAATTGGCAAAGAAATTTTGTTTTGTGACTATTGTGAAAAGAAATGTAGTAATATATTTAAATACAATAAAGGATTTTCTTTTAGTTTTTTTCAGGTATTGCTGAAGAACAGTGAACAAAATTTAAGATGCCTACAAAATCTCGAGTTCAAAAAACGCTAAAAAAAAAACTATATTTGAAGACAACTGGAGGACCAAAGTTAGTAGAAGATGCTCATGTTGGGAAAAAGAAAACATCTTCTGGTAAGCAGAAAAAACATTTTCTAAAAAAAATATTCAAAACAAAGAAAAATGTACAAAATGTCTGTCCTGGGAAGAATGTAACAAAACATAGAGAACAGCAAAAAATTGAGAATTTAGTTAATGCAAATATACCTCCTGCAATTGAAAAGTTTTACATAAACAGAAAAACAGCGTTTAAAGAGATACGTAGAAAAATGTTTCAGAGAAGAGTTATGTCCAATTTGATAAAGGATGTGAAGAAATATAAGCAAAAGGCTAAATATTACAAGAGAAAAAAAGAAATTGAAGCCATTGCAGCAAAAGCATTAGAATTAAAAAGGAAACTATTCATATTAATTTTGAATAGGATGCGTACATTAGATAAAATGGTTAATGTACTGAAATCACAAAGCAAAAGCAAAAGAGTAGTGAACAGAACAAACTTTTGTAAAGTGTTTTTAGGAAAGTGGATGCATAGTTCAAGTAGTGAACCTTTTTTTAATGAAGAGAGCTATTTTCAAAGTAATAGTTTGCTGCATGCAGTTGACACCAGAGGTCGTTCATACGAAGTAAAAAATGGTTGCATAATGGAGAAGGAGATAATGGTTCCAAGAGATGAAGTACAAGTGATGGCAGATGAGGCAATGGGGAGACGTCCTAAAGCCCCAGTGTACACTTGGAATTGTAGTAGTATTTGCACTGTGCGTCAGGAATCTATTGACAGATTTCGAGAGTTTCTAAGAGAATATAGAAAAAAAAGTGTAAAACAGAAGATTAAGGTGCTTCAAAGTCTGGATCCATGCAGAGTGAGAGAGAATACTGGTTTGCAGGGTCATTCTCTGGCTTGTCTATCTAGAAAAGTGTGCAATAGTGTTTTCCATCATTTTAGGATGCTGGCTGTTCATCATACTGAAATGAGAAAGTTTGTGAGACGGTTGTATTTTGCCAAAAGTCCAGCAATAAAGTTAAATGAATTGAATAGGGCTCTGTTCCGAGGAACGGTATCAGATGTAGAGAAGGTTGTTGATGAAATTCAGTTTTGTTACTTTGGTCCTGAACAAAACAGTGCAGAGAAGGACACAGTAAATGAGGCAGAAGTGGAAGAGAATGTAGAACCTTCTGTAAGTAATACATTTAATGATCACATAACAAAATTTGCAATAGTCTCTAATGAAAGACCAAATGTTACTTGTATTTGTTGCCGCAGAACTCATTATAGAAAACAAACTAGGAATGTTGATCTCTACAGAAAGAGTGAAAATGAAGATAATTATAAGTGGATGGATTTTGCCACATATATATTTCTTGAAAATTGTTTTGAATTGGGTGAAGATCAGCGTATTTGTAAATACTGTTACAACAAGTTAGAGGAAAATAGAATGCCGACCAGAGCTGTACATAATAATTTAGAATTGGATGCTATTCCTGCTGAACTTTCTGAATTAAATACATATGAGTCTATACTCATTCAATGTGTTCATCCGTTCCAGACCATAGTACGTATGGAGCCCAAAACTGGTAAATTACCTCCTTCAGATTTACTGAGAGGTTTAAAAGGTAGAGTGGTGTATTTGCCCTTGGATTTGAAAAAAAATATGGAAACTATTGATGCGGATACTTTGGAAACTGAACCATTAATTATTCTGGTTAATGGTGTACCTACAAAGAATAAGAAGATTTGGCAGGAGCTGGTAGATGTGCGGAAAGTACAAAGAGCAAATTTGTATTTGAAAAAAATAACAAATGGTATGAATCAATTTATATAGAAGAAGAAGAAGAAGAAGAAGATTTTCAAGAAGACACAGAAACACCAACTGGACAAATTGAAAAAGTGGACAAGTCAAAGGAAGAAGAAATTTATGAACATTTTAGCATACATCCTCTTCATTCGAAAGAAGTTATGGGAGACAATATTGATCTCTTTCAGATGAAGAAAGCAAAAGGAACTCCCGTGAGTGTATGGGAGGAGAGCTTGGAAGCTCGATGTTTTCCCCAGCTGTTTCCTAAAGGAAAAGGAGGACGATACGATGAACGTCCAGAACAGATTCCAGCTTCAGAGTATCGGACTACAAGACTATATGCTGAAGATCCCAGATTTCGACAAAGTATTCCTTATTTGTTCCATCTTTTATTTGAAAGCGACTTGTCTGCACTGTCTTATGCAGTAAATCACATTTTAAAAAGTGGAGTACATTTACAAAATGTGTCTGCTAAGGATTTTATGGAGAAAGTGCAGCACCGAGATGATCATTTGGAAACACAACTGATCAATCTGATGGCTTGTCAGCGTGGGACAAATGAATATTGGTACCGACGCCATGGTGAACTAAAATGCATGTTACGCAATTTAGGAACACCAACATGGTTCCTTACCCTAAGCTGTGCCGAGTACGCTTGGGATGATTTACTGGATTTTCTACGAGAGGCCAATTCAAACATTAAAAACATCGAATACAAGACAGCAGGAGAACTGTGCTCATTGGATCCGGTTAATGTTTGCAGATATTTCAATCATAGATTTGAGGCTATGATGTCCTTCATCTGCAATAAAAAAAATCCACCCCTTGGAGAAGTAGTGGATTTCTTTTGGAGAAAAGAGTACCAGGCAAGAGGTGCTCCTCATATTCATATGCTGTTGTGGATCAAGGATGCCCCAAAGTTTGGAACAGATACTGATGAAGCAGTGTTATCTTACATTGAAGAATATGCAACATGTGGTATACCAAAAAGCACAGAAGAGAACAAGTTAAAGGAGCAAGTTTTACGTTTCCAAAGTCATCGGTGTGGAAAATACTGTCGACGGAAATACAAGAGCAAAGAAAAATACTACACTAAGGTGCCAATTCCGATCCGGTAAAAAAATTCCCCGTCCGACTCGTATCCGGATTTTTTTCCGTCCGAATCGTCAAAGTAGCGTACAAACTGCCAAGTACGATTCGAACGGAAAAAAGTCCATACGAATCGCATTGGGAAGATTTCCCCACACGTCCTCAGGTCGGGAAAAGTCACCGACACGTCCCCGGGCGAGAAACCCACCGTGCGGAAAAATAAAGTCCGACTGCGCAAGTACGATCCCTCCCGTCCTCCCCATTTCACAACCGTACGCAAAAAACACCGTCCGAACCGAACTCCCATAGCAACCATGGAGACATGTGCCCGCATACGCGCCGAACACCCCACCACCCCCCGCCCGCGTATGTACGCCCCGAACCCCCACCCGTGTATGTACGCACCAAACACCCACCCGTGTATGTACGCCCCCGAACCCCCCCCAGCCGTGTATGTACGCACCGAACCACCAGCCGTGTATGTACGCCCCCGAACCCCCCCCAGCCGTGTATGTACGCACCGAACCACCAGCCGTGTATGTACGCACCAAACCCCCCCCCCAGCCCTGTATGTACGCACCGAACCACCAGCCGTGTATGTACGCCCCCGAACCCCCCCCAGCCGTGTATGTACGGACCGAACCACCAGCCGTGTATGTACGCCCCCGAACCCCCCCCCAGCCGTGTATGTACGCACCGAACCACCAGCCGTGTATGTACGCCCCCGAACCGCCCCCAGCCGTGTATGTACGCACCGAACCACCAGCCGTGTATGTACGCACCAAACCCCCACCCCAGCCGTGTATGTACGCACCGAACCACCAGCCGTGTATGTACGCACCAAACACCCACCCGTGTATGTACGCCCCCGAACCCCCCCCCAGCCGTGTATGTACGCACCGAACCACCAGCCGTGTATGTACGCACCAAACACCCACCCGTGTATGTACGCCCCCGAACCCCCCCCCAGCCGTGTATGTACGCACCGAACCACCAGCCGTGTATGTACGCCCCCGAACCCCCACCCGTGTATGTACGCCCCCGAACCCCCCCCCAGCCGTGTATGTACGCACCGAACCACCAGCCGTGTATGTACGCACCAAACACCCACCCGTGTATGTACGCCCCCGAACCCCCCCCCAGCCGTGTATGTACGCACCGAACCACCAGCCGTGTATGTACGCCCCCGAACCCCCCCCAGCCGTGTATGTACGCACCGAACCACCAGCCGTGTATGTACGCACCAAACCCCCACCCCAGCCGTGTATGTACGCACCTAACCACCAGCCGTGTATGTACGCACCAAACCCCCACCCCAGCCGTGTATGTACGCACCGAACCACCAGCCGTGTATGTACGCACCAAACACCCACCCGTGTATGTACGCCCCCGAACCCCCCCCCAGCCGTGTATGTACGCACCGAACCACCAGCCGTGTATGTACGCCCCCGAACCCCCCCCAGCCGTGTATGTACGCACCGAACCACCAGCCGTGTATGTACGCACCAAACCCCCACCCCAGCCGTGTATGTACGCACCTAACCACCAGCCGTGTATGTACGCACCAAACCCCCACCCCAGCCGTGTATGTACGCACCGAACCACCAGCCGTGTATGTACGCACCAAACACCCACCCATGTATGTACGCACCCGAACCCCCCCCCCAGCCGTGTATGTACGCACCGAACCACCAGCCGTGTATGTACGCCCCCGAACCCCCCCCCAGCCGTGTATGTACGCACCGAACCACCAGCCGTGTATGTACGCACCAAACACCCACCCGTGTATGTACGCCCCCGAACCCCCCCCCAGCCGTGTATGTACGCACCGAACCACCAGCCGTGTATGTACGCCCCCGAACCCCCCCCAGCCGTGTATGTACGCACCGAACCACCAGCCGTGTATGTACGCACCAAACCCCCACCCCAGCCGTGTATGTACGCACCGAACCACCAGCCGTGTATGTACGCACCAAACACCCACCCGTGTATGTACGCCCCCGAACCCCCCCCCAGCCGTGTATGTACGCACCGAACCACCAGCCGTGTATGTACGCCCCCGAACCCCCACCCGTGTATGTACGCCCCCGAACCCCCCCCCAGCCGTGTATGTACGCACCGAACCACCAGCCGTGTATGTACGCACCAAACCCCCACCCCAGCCGTGTATGTACGCACCTAACCACCACCCCACCAGGGAATGTACGGACCGCACCCCCACCAGTGCATGTACGGACCGTACTGACGCCAAAAAAACACGTACTGAACCCGGACAAACCATATTTACACAAGGAGAGTCAAGTAGAGTTTCCCCACACCACCAAACAGGCCCAACAACCCCACAAACATCACATACACTCACCTGCAACTGCCAAACTGCCAAACAGAGGCCCAAAACTCAATCACTCCTCATAACACACCCACACAAATTTCAAACACAGCCACACCCACAAATGGACCAATAAAAATGGACCACACACACAAACCATGAGCCTTTGCAACAGACCCACTGCTGCCAGAGCCCACAGACGACCCACACCACCATACTTGAACCTCACACTTGCATACCTTCACACAACCACCTACACAAACACCCCCTCATCACATTCACACACACACCTCCACTACCACACCCACACACCCACAGCCATCCACACCCACACCCCCACAACCACACCCCACGCCATGTCCACCACCAAGAATCCAAAGTTCACAAAGGAGGAGCTGGAGATCCTTGTCGACGAAATCCTCAGAGTCGAGCCACAGCTCTTTGGGACATTGGTCAGACAGACCAGCATATCCGAAAAAACCGCCATGTGGCAGAGGATCGTCGATTCTGTGAATGCTGTTGGGACAACCAGAAGGACCAGGCACGAGTGCCAATCCAGGTGGTACGATCTGCGGAGGACGGTCAAGAGGAAGATGACTGACAATCACAACCAGGGGAACATCACTGGAGGAGGGCCGCCCCCCAGACCGGTACAATACCATCCCTGGGAGGAGAAGGTGATGTCCACGCTGGCGGTGGAGGGACTACACGGACTGCCAGGACTCCCAGACCCTGGTGAGTACACAAACAACTCACCTCACATGGGGGGGATGCCATACACAATCAATCATGCATGCCACCCCCCCCAAGCCACCACCGGACACAACAACACTCCACAAACACACACATGCCACTGGCACCTCCATGCCCCATGCATCAATCAGGGCCATGCCAAGTCACAGGCCACACAAAACACCAACACAACACAGGATGTGGTCGATGCTGGGAGTGGGGGCAGCAAAACTAACATTGAGCAACTCACAAGCACACAACAATGCCCTCAGCCCATATGGCCCAGGGCACAGCCATACAAACTGTGTGTACCCACACAGTACTGTCTTGCCTGCAAATGATGGCTGCCATGCAGGATGCCATGGGTCTGAAGGCACAATTTGCACATAACAGCAGACAATGAAGATGCATCGCTCTGATAGAGTCTCACCACACACCGCCACAGCAGCAGCCTACACTCAGACACACTGCCCAATGGGTGCCCGGAGAACAGGGACTAACTCACATGAACAAGCCAATGGCCATTCAAAGACCGGCTAACTGTGTGTGCCCAGGAAGCTGGCCTGAGGTGACAGAGAGTGACAAAGAGAGGGAGGGAGAGGGGGAATGAGAGGGAAGGAGACAGAGGGGGGACACAGGGAGACAGACAGAGGGAGGGAGTAGGGTGACAGAGGGAGACCGACAGAGGGAGGGAGGAGGGTGACAGAGGGAGGGAGGAAGGGAGACACAGGGAGACTAAATCACCCTTGGGTGGTGTGGCCATGTCCACTCGTCAGCCGGTGGACTGTGTGCATGCAGACCAGGTCTGGCAGTGCCTCAACCCCCCCTTCCGTAGATGAAGACCGGTCCATGTGTCAATCTGTGCACGAGTCCATCCGTGCTGCAGGCACAGACCTAACCACACACCCAGTATACCCACCCACCGTGTCGGTAAGAACCCTGTCACAAATGCTTCAGTCCCCTACCTGCAACATCAAATTGCCTTGCCAAAACACCATTTGGCCACGTACAGTGCAACACGTAAGGCGCCTCTGCATGGCTCGCTACGCCCGCACACCACACTGCTGACTGTGTACCCAAATAGATGCATCAACTAAGATTGTGTCTCACACATGCGTAAAGCCCTGACAGCTGTGGCCAAGGGACATAGCCATGCACAAGTGCACTGTGAGAGGAATGCAGGACAGATCCAACTACCCAGAGGAAGAGTGCCAAATCAGAAATGCATGCAACATGGATGCCACATGTGACACTGTTAACATTGTCTCTCACACACAGGTCAACGTCGACGAACACCCCCCAACACTGGGGGGGAAGTCACACAGGACCAGGCTCCGCGGGATGATGACCCCACCGCCAGCGATGACTCTCACCACTCCGTGGATGACCCAGACCAACCTGGCCCCTCTGGTGTCCAACCACCTGCAGCACCTGCGTCAGGTACAACTGTGCCAACCACCACCCCCATTCCTGCCACATCCCAGGAGACGTCCAGGAGCCCTGCCCGCACACGACCACCCAGCCAGTCTGCCCAGGAGGGACACGGTCCTCCGGGCACCCAGGAGGAGGCAGGCGGCAACGCAGATGCCATCCCTCAGGGGTCCCGGAGACCCGATGCACCCACAACGGCAGGCCAGGTGCACGTGGGCAGGGGTGGCGGGAGTGGAGGACGGCGGAGGCGCGAACCTGACCAGGCAGCTCAGGACCCGGTAGTGTCCCAGGTCAGCAACATCCTGGATACATACCGGCGTGACACCAGGGGCATGGACCAGATTGCGTCCACCCTCAATGACATCAAGGGGACCCTCCAGGAGATGAAGACCCTGCAGTCCCAGCAACATGCCTGTCAACTGCAACACCAAGGAAGGATGGAGGATAGACAGGCTGAGCTCGTGGCGGTGCAAACCCAAATGACCGGTGTACTCCGTCGGATTGCCGACAACATGGGCAACCCTCCCTGTGGCACCAGGCGAAGGCCATTACCAGACACAGGGAGGGATCAGGAGGAGGAGGATTCATCCGACGGAGCGTCACAGACATCGTCACGGACTGCTTCCGAGGGTCCCCGCAGGAAGGTGGGTCGTCCACGAAAAAGACTGTGAGAGTCAGCAGAACATCACCATCTCCCAGGTCACCTGGCCTGGCACCTGGCCCTCTGGCCCAATAGCAGCACATGACATTCTCTGCCACATGGACTTGCTGGTCACTGTCTGACCTATGTTGACGAAGACTGTGGCATGGACTCTGACATTTTGCTACGACAAGGATACCAACTCCCCCAGTGAACTTTGGATTCTACACTCCCGCTGTGCACCTCTTGTCATCCCCACAAACCCGTACCCCACCACAAATAAATTAATCACACTTACAAGATGATGCCGTGATTCTACATTATTACAATACATGTGTGTGTCGTACAGTCAAAGCATGCCTGATCTCAGAATTAACTCCAACCATCCAAACCGTGGGGTCGCAGTCTTGCCCAGGACACACATGGGTCCCAATGTCTCATCTGATACAGACATGGAGTAACAAACTCACCTGTGCTGGGCCCAACCAGCTGAGTGGTTCCCGCACAACTGTGGCTACAGACACATTCAGGGGAGCAACAGTCATGCGCAGAGGTCAGGGATCATGTGGAGTGACCTGGCTTGCCGCTCCCAGGTATGTCTAGACATGTGTCCCTACAATGTGCAGCATGCTTGCGTCAGGCGGATGTTGAGAATGGTGGCTAGGCCAAGGTTGGATGCATGGAGATGCCAGAATGCAGTTTAGGATCACTGTGCCACATGGTTGTGTTGGGGTTGTGGGCTGCATCATGAGTGTGGGCGTGGATCTAGAAGGTCATCCTGCAGCTGGCTGTGAAACATTCCCCCCATCCCGTTAGGACGTTGATGTGGCCTGGTTGCCCGACGCAGTAGCAGAGCTGTGCAGATGCACTCCGGATATGGACAAGTACCATGGGAGTCGTGAGGCACATGTCCGTAGACTGCAGGGTAGGATTCTACACAGATGTTGTAGTTTCCCTGGGGGATGGTCTCTCTTGCCTTGAGGTGGATGGAACTGTGCATCTTGTGCATAATACAGTTCCCACTCCCTGACAAACCCCTAGCATCTTGTCACTCTACACATAGACACATATGCACCACCTATGAAAACTATGCCAGACCTGCGGCACGCACAGTGGCAACAGGGCACCATTGACAGGGAAGAGGCACCTTGGAGACAGAGGGACAAATTTATTAGTCATGTGTGTTGGAATGACAATGATACTCTGTCAACACATACACAGGTCATGTGGATGTACATGTGGGAGCAACACTGGCACCCCCCATTGCAACACAGATGCTGGCATCCCATTGACCTGGCACACAAGTGACGGATAACAGCTAAACACCCCCTGCTGCCACGGAGAGGCCGCTATACACCATTGAGGCACTGATGGGGCAATCACACACCATGTCAACCCGGTGCAACCTGTATGTTTCCGAGGCCAGTGTTACACACAATGATGGCCTCATCACAATCCCCAATCCCCTGCCACATGACAGTCACCAAGTCTGAGCATGGCTCCAGGTGAAGCCTGCCCCATGTCATGTTCCCCATGTAGGATCACCATGTATGCAAATGGAACACACATGAACCGGAGAAGTGCACACAGACTACAAACAATTCACACACCCAAAACGACGTGAGGCATCCCTTACCCTGAGGAGATTTCAACACTTGCCCGTGCATGTGACGCTGAATCAGCACATGTCGCTGTGTTCATGAGGAGTAGCAGGAGCACAACAATGCCACAAGCAGACAGCATGCACATGGACCTGTGGAAGAGAGACACACAAGGATTCAGCACAAAGGAGCACATCCGCAAGCATGTACTTAACACGTATCATGTTGTTAACATGACAGGTGACAATGATGACCCTCAGACAACATCCTTCCATTGCGCCATCACTTGAGTGACACTTCAATACACACCACTGACTCACTTGGCAGACATGCAGATGGACACACACATTGCAACACATGCCACACACGGCCCAATGCGTGCACACTCAGACACTGGAACTCACCACTAAGCAAAGAAGTTGCGTATGAGCCGACTCCGCATGTCCTCCACAGCCTCCTCCTCCTCCACATCACTTGCCCCGTCACCAAGCCCTTCATCCTCCACGGGTGGATGGTCCTGGTCATCTTGATCCAGTATGAGTGGAACAGCTTCCTCCACTGCCATGTTGTGCAGCATGCAGCAGACGATGATGATCTTGCACACCTTCACCGGGGCATATGGGAGTGCTCCGCCGGTCTTGTGGAGGCACCGGAATCGGCTCTTCAGAAGTCCAAACGTCCTCTCAATGACTCTCCTGGTCCGCCCATGTGCGTTGTTGTAGAGGTGCTCGGCAGCCGTGCTGGGGTTGCGGACAGGCGTCATCAGCCATGGCATGTTGGGATAGCCAGCGTCCCCTACAAGGAAACATCATGGACAGAAGTGTGTCAGCACAGGCAGTGAGATTGGAAGATGACGCCAAACACTGAACTGCCAGAGTCTACCCACCAACAATACATGCTCGCTCGTTCCGCAGCTGCAGCATCATTTCTGGCACCCTGCTACGCCTCATGATGAAGGCATCGTGTGCTGATCCTGGAAAGCGAACACAGACATGTGAAATCACCATGTTGGACAGACACACCACAAGGGCATTAATGGAGTGATAATGTTTGCGATTCCTATACACCACCTCCTGTGCCTGTGGTGGTACCAACGCAACATGTGTCCCATCTATGGACCCAATGACATGGGGCATCCCTCCCAGGGCATAGAACTCACGCTTGACATCTGTCAACTGCTCACGATTTGGGAATTTAATGTACTCATCCAGGTGAACCAACATGGCCTCTAAGAAATCATGCAGAACACGGCTGAACATCGTCTGGGACATGCCCCCGACATCAGCAATGGTATGTTGGAACGTACCCGTGGCAAGGAAATGTAGGGCTGCCATCACCTTCAACTTGGGTGTCAGTGCACTTGGATACCTGTGGCGCGGGAGGAGTTGTGCTTCCAGCCGGCCAGTCAACTCATCAATCAACCGTTGGCTGAATCTGTAGCGGCGTATACAGTCCCGTTCATGCAGGGCAGCAATGTCTGGCATACGTCGAGGGAGAGGCGGAGCCCTGCAGTGAAATGGAAGGAACACCTAAGAGTGAGCACTGTACAACAACATCGTCAATGCACTGAGCACATGTTACACAGCCAATACACATATGCCACGTTGTGAGTCAGGTCTGTGCCACAGTTCCTGGACACGAACGCCAGTCAGGTTACACTCCTACCAAGGGACAGCCACTAACGGAGGGGGGCAAGATCACGATGACATGGCATGAGACTAGCTGTGGGCCAGTGTAAGTGAACATGCACACGCATCACAGGATTCACAGACATCCACACATGTGCAGAGGTAGTATGCGTATGGTACAGACAGGTTGTTGGATGCGATATGCACTGGTCACATGTCATAGGAATAGGACAGGCCACACACATTGCCTTTGAGGAGTACATGTCGAGACAGAACATACATAGGGAGCATGTGGATATGTACTTGTGTTGATACTCCGTGTAGTTGGATACATACACACCTCATGGCAAATCACATATGTGGGCTGGTGTGCGGAACAGTGTGCCATGCCCATCGACACACAGACACATGTTGGCAGCAGCAACTGCTGACACATTGAATCACACACCTACAGCAAAATCATGGAAAGACATGCCACACACATGACATGGTTGCAGCATGCAACGCAGCCATACACGTGTCATATGTAATATTCCGTGTACCTGGCATCAGGGGACAGGTGCGGGTGTCCGTGACTGGGACATGCAAGTGACTCATGGCTCCACTAGTGTGTACGACATGCACACATGTCAAAGGAGTGCAGGGGATGTGTGGTACAATGCGCACCATCACACACGACATGTGTACACAGCTCATCGTACATGTGCTTTGCCCACACCTCAGGGGTAAAGTGCCACATCACATCCTGACACACCTGTGTCACACACAGGTGGTATTGCACAGACAATGCATTGGTGTCCACCCTTGGCAATACCTGTCCGCTCCATTCCTGTCTGTGTGCCGCCTGTCACCACTGACAGTTGTTATACGCACCGTACATACGCTCGGAGCGCGTGTATAGGGTCCCTGGGCCAATATTGCCGCTGGCGTATGCGTACGCCACAGTAGTACGGACTGTACACGCGCTTGTGCGGTCCGGATCACAATATGGGCGCTGGCGTATGCGTACGCCACAGTAGTACGGACTGTACACGCGCTTGTACGGTCCGGATCACAATATGGGCGCTGGCGTATGCGTACGCCACAGTAGTACGGACTGTACACGCGCTTGTACGGTCCGGATCACAATATGGGCGCTGGCGTATGCGTACGCCACAGTAGTACGGACTGTACACGCGCTTGTACGGTCCGTACTACTGTGGCGTACGCATACGCCAGCGCCCATATTGTGATCCGGACCGTACAAGCGCATGTACGGTCGGTATCACTGCTTGTGGGGTGCCCTAGGGCGTGGAACGCACCGTACCTGTGTGTAAATGTATGAAAACACATAGGGGACACATGAGGGACAAGTATAAGGGCCTAAATGCCTGATGGTTGCCATGGAGACTGAGTTAAATTTTTGAATTTGAGCACCAGGTGCACAGCAGAAGTCAGTTTGAAAGAATCTACATTGTTGCAATGTGGATGTTGACTTGACATCATTATCAAAACTGAAACCATGCAAAGCCACACACTGGGGTAGGTTTGAAGGGATTGGATGAAACGTAGGATGCTAATGTGACTGACCAATCAATCTGTACTCCTATACATGAACAGGCCAGCCAGGCATATATAAGGCAGCCAGGTCCCATGAGAGAGCACTTGCCTGCACATCCATTCATCCATGACCACTGCTGCTGATAGTGATTCCTCTGGCACCATGTCCAGGACTGTGGAGAGGTCACAGCCATTCACCCAGGAGGAGAACCTTGCCCTGATAGATGTGATCCTCCCACAGTTCCAGAGCCTGTATGGTCGACCAGGGGTTCAGGTGAGTGCACACTCCACTAGCTTAGACTGTGCCCCTTTTGTGTGACAGTGACTTCTGGCATTGTGTCCATGTGTGACAGACATGCACTGTTGTTTGGAGTGGGTCCCAGGGTGTGGAAGGCCTCATGTCACCCATGCAGAGCATGCTGTGTTTCCTGTGTGCACTCCTCACTTGCATAGTGCCTACTGTGACAATGAATGCAAGGTGCATGCCACATTCTGCCTGCATACTCCTCCTGGGGATGTTGTTTCCACAGTCCTGATGTGATCCTGTGTTCCCCCCAGTGTGACAGGTGTCAGTACCCATGGATGTGTGTTTGTTCAGTGTACCTGTGCTGTGAGTGTCCAAAGGCCGTGTTCGTCCCCTGCACATTGGTGTGTGTGTTAGTCCCCTGTCATGTGGGTGAGTGCATATGGGGAGTGTTGCACACAAGCAGCATGAGGGATGGATATGGCCTGGCCATCGGATGTGAGCAGGGAGCAGTGCTGTGTGCATGCCGTGCTGAGCCAGCCCCACACCTGTGACACCCCCGTCTACTGGCACATGGGCAGAGTGAGGTGTGTACCCGCAGTTGGCAATGCCATGTGATTGTCCTGTACCTGTGTGTGTCTGTGTACTCTGCTGAGGTAGCATCAGTGTGCTGGGGCAGGTGACTGCTGTGAGGTGCTGTACATAATCCTGGTGTAGCCTGTGAGGCACAGTGTGATCCCTGGTCAGTGAGTGTGTGGTACCCCTCATGCCACCCGTGTGCTTCCACTGGCACGTAGTGCATTTGGCCTTCCACAGTGGATAATGTCCCTATGACAAAGGTGCAATTAGTTGCATGCATACCATGGCCTGTTCATAATGAGGATTGTTCTATATGTGTGTCTCTGTGTCTTTGCTCATGTGGATTAATGTATTCTCTCTTTTGCATCCTCACAGGTAGGCGCCATTGCCAAGGGGGAGATCTGGAGGGAAGCCGTCAGTGCCGTGAGGGGTACAGAGGGTCGGAGGCGGAGCCTGTCTCAGGTGAGGAAACGCTGGCAGGACATCCGGTGCTGGACGAGGAGGATTGCACGGCTCCTGCTGGGGGACTCACCTGAGAGCCGTAAGAACCGTGGCCGCCGTCGTCTGACCCACATCCAGAAGCGTGTGCTGGCGGTGGTCTTCCCCGATATGGACAGGCGCCTACAGGAGAGGCAGCAGCAGGAAGGGGGTAGGTACATGTGTGTCAGTTGTGTGTCCCCAGCCAATGTAAGTGTGCAGTTGCATGGATACACTGCCAGGGTTTGATTGTGCAGTGCGTCAACTTCTCCACAAAGTAGCACAGTGCTGTTCTCACTCCCTCCCTTCCCCTCCTTGCAATGTGTTCCCTGGTCTGTCGCCACTCTTGCACAAGGTTATTTATGCAGGCAGTTCATGCAGGTGCCCTATGCTATCAGCATCATGTGTGGGGGTGATGTGCCACAGGTATGGGGACCTTGCGTGTGCCATGGCCAATTTCAGTCATTGTGGTGTCCATGTCACTTGGCACTGATTGTGAATCACGACATAGGGGTGTGTCTCCAAAATGTACAGCCTTCCAGCATGCATGTCCAATTGTGTGCCCTCTGACATGATGTGCCTGAGTGGGAGGCCTGCTAAGTGCAGGGACGGTTGCTTAATTTGCAGTCATGTCCATCCTGGACCATGGAGGAGTGTGGGCACTACTGTGCCCTGGGGCACCTCTTCCTAGGTATCATGTGCGTCATCCAACAATATGGCCATTCACTGTGTCTTTGCCATGGGTTGCGTAGGGTGGCATTGTACCCTGGGCTCAACTGTTAGGACCTACAGGTTGCTACATGTGTCCACTGTACAGGGGGACCCATTTTGCTTGTGCATACTCACAGTGGGCATTACCTGTGTGTGTTGTTGAGACAATCTGATGATGTTTGCCTGTCAATGATGTGTGGACATGGCCACCAGGGGCTGTGTGTTTACAGTCATGAATTAGTGGAGGCCATGTGTTTCCATCCCAGAGTAAGAGGTGTACATACTTTCTCCGTCTCAATGAGATTGTCTCAGGTGTGGGTGGTTTGTGCGTACAAGGCCTACATGTCAGAAGCTTCATCCTCCTTGCTGGGTTTAGCCTGTGTGTGATGTTTGACTGGACATACGCTCAAGGTGCAGTGACCCTGTCATGTGTGGCCTGGTTTCATGTATTGCCTTTGCAGCATGCGGCAAGAGTAAATGGATATGATTCATGCTCATCCCTTTTTGACGACGCAGTGTGGTGCAGGTGCTGTGCACATTTGTCCCCAGAGGCTGACTCCTCTCTAAAATTTCAGGTGCAGTGATTTGCTGTTGTGTCATGATCTCCATTGTGTCTCAGTGGCATGGTGGGTAGAAAAACTGTGTGTTCCATGGCCTACATGTGTACATTGTTTTGTAGGTGTTACTCCTGTTGCTTTTCAGGCTATGCAATGTGACCTATGTATATTTGACTCATGTGACATAAGTGTACAGGTGTCTGATTTTCTCCTGTCTCTTCACCTTGCCCACAGCATCGCCGGGGGACACGGAAGGAGACACTAGCACGGACCGGGAGGAGAGATTGAGCACCAGTACCAGCAGTGCTGTCCTGTCTGGCACATGGAGTGGCACGGAGGCCGAAGGGAGTGAGGCGGAGGACCTGTTGACTGCCAACACAGACTATGACGCAGACGGGTCCGAGGCTGAGCTCACAGAGGTGGCGGAGTCTGCCCCCCCAGCTGATGGCAGCCCTCCACATCCCCCCGCCACCTCAGGTTCCATCACCGGCCTCCCACATGCTCGTGGCCCTTCCCTCCGTGCTCGGTCCCCACATGTCTCCTTCCTGCCAGGCACCGCACCCCCTGCCCCTGTCACCACTGCTGCGGTGAGTGCGGAGTCTGTGGACATCCTGAGGCAGTTGCAGGTTGGTCAGACTGCGATGCTAAATGTCCTCCATGCCCACACCCAGGTGCTGACCCAGATGGAGGCATACATGGAGGGCATGTCGGCTGCGCAGTCTGACCAACGGCAGTTGCTGAGGTCCATAGACTCCACACTGACTGCAGCACTGGATCTCCTGCAGCGCTGCGTAACACCCCCTACCCCTGCCCCATCCACAATTCCCACTCCCGTGCCTGTCCCACGCACATCCAGACGTCAGCGTGCACGCACCCCAACAGACACAGGCACCACACCACCAGGGAAGTCGAAGCGCACACCTCCTGTCACGCACACACAGGGTGAGGAAGGCACACCCACTGGGTCGGGGGGGAAACGTAGAACACGCAGCCACAGTGGGAGTCCGCATTCCACACAACCCACTCCCTCCAAATCCACTCCCCTTAGCTCTCCTGGCCAACAGTCAGTGACAGCATCATCCACTGCGAGTGTGCCCCCCAGCCCCAGGATGACACCACCCCGCAAGCGGTGGAGGCGGGACCCGGCCAGGGGAGTTGAGTCCCCCACCCTGTCCACACCCTCCCCCAGTGGCGCTGCGACCCATCCCTTTGCCCCCCCCCCCTCCTTGGGGCCTGTGGTTGGATTGGGTACGGGGGAGTCGCTGGGGGAACTTGCCGACGTGTGCAGCGCCATTCTGTCCTCCACCTTTGGCGCTGGCACCCCCCCTGTGGCAGATTCATCCCTCCCTGCACCCACAACACCTACCCTTTCCCCTCCTGTCCCTGCGGTGCCTGTTTCCACCCTCCCCCCTGATGCCCCCTCTTCTGTGGATGAAATGGACTTGTGAACTGTGCAGGCAAGCTAGGGGACACACGTCCCGATGTGTACCCCCCCCCCGGACATTGCTGCTGGGCTGGCCCATGGCCCTTGTACATAGTGGACATTTTCTCTGATATATTTTCCTGCTGAATAAAGCCTTTTCTTTTTGTTTTGCACACTGATGCTTTCCTGGACTTGATGTTGGTGCTGGTGCTCCCTGCGTTGGGGTGGTGATAATGTGTTAGGGGTCTGTGAAATGTTGGAGTGTGCTGCTCATGGGGTGTACCCTGCCATCTGCGTGCCATCACAAAGGTCTCTGCAAATGGTATTTGGTCATGTTTGCTCTCACTGTATGGTGACATTGTCCCAAGGTGTGTTCCGTCCTCTGTGGCCCAGGCCATTTTTCCTGCAGGGTGTCTCCCAAATGCTGTGCTGTGCTGTGTCTACATTTCCTGGATGTGTGAGGGTTGCCTTTCAATATAGCCATGCTGGCTCAGCGATGGCTCCGCCTGCATCTGGGGTATCACCCTTGTAGGTCACTGAACTTGTTGATGGGGTATATTGTCCGATGTCTGGGCACTGCTGGGAGTGATAGGTACACACCCCTCCTGTGTCTGGGCACTGCTGGGAGTGATAGGCACACACCCCTCCTGTGTCTGGGCACTGCTGGGAGGACCCTGCACCCACCCCTCCTGTGTCTGGGCACTGCTGGGGGTGTTTTGCACACCCCATTCTTATAGCAGGTTCGGTGCGTACATGCACGGGTGGGGGTTTGGTGCGTACATACACGGGTGGGGGTTCGGTCCGTACATACACGGGTGGGGGTTCGGGGCGTACATACTCTGCTGGGGTGGGGGTTCGGTGCGTACATACACGGGTGGTGGTTCGGTGCGTACATACACGGCTGGGGTGGGGGTTTGGTGCGTACATACACGGCTGGTGTGGTGGTTTGGTGCGTACATACACGGGTGGGCGTTTGGTGCGTACATACACGGGTGGTGGTTTGGTGCGTACATACACGGCTGGTGTGGTGGTTTGGTGCGTACATACACGGGTGGGCGTTTGGTGCGTACATACACGGGTGGTGGTTTGGTGCGTACATACACGGCTGGGGTGGTGGTTTGGTGCGTACATACACGGGTGGTGGTTTGGTGCGTACATACACGGCTGGGGTGGGGGTTCGGTCCGTACATACACGGGTGGGGGTTCGGGGCGTACATACTCTGCTGGGGTGGGGGTTCGGTCCGTACATACACGGGTGGTGGTTCGGTGCGTACATACACGGCTGGGGTGGGTGTTAGGTGCGTACATACACGGGTGGGGGTTTGGTGCGTACATACACGGCTGGGGGGGGTTCGGGGGCGTACATACACGGGTGGTGGTTCGGTGCGTACATACACGGGTGGTGGTTCGGTGCGTACATACACGGCTGGGGTGGGTGTTAGGTGCGTACATACACGGCTGGTGGTTCGGTGCGTACATACACGGCTGGGGGGGGGTTCGGGGGCGTACATACACGGGTGGGTGTTTGGTGCGTACATACACGGCTGGTGGTTCGGTGCGTACATACACGGCTGGGGTGGGGGTTTGGTGCGTACATACACGGGTGGGGGTTCGGTCCGTACATACACGGGTGGGGGTTCGGGGCGTACATACTCTGCTGGGGTGGGTGTTAGGTGCGTACATACACGGGTGGGGGTTTGGTGCGTACATACACGGCTGGTGGTTCGGTGCGTACATACACGGCTGGGGGGGGTTAGGGGGCGTACATACACGGGTGGTGGTTTGGTGCGTACATACACGGCTGGGGTGGGGGTTCGGTCCGTACATACACGGGTGGGGGTTCGGTCCGTACATACACGGGTGGGGGTTCGGGGCGTACATACTCTGCTGGGGTGGGGGTTCGGTGCGTACATACACGGGTGGTGGTTTGGTGCGTACATACACGGCTGGGGTGGGGGTTCGGTCCGTACATACACGGGTGGGGGTTCGGTCCGTACATACACGGGTGGGGGTTCGGGGCGTACATACTCTGCTGGGGTGGGGGTTCGGTGCGTACATACACGGGTGGTGGTTCGGTGCGTACATACACGGCTGGGGTGGGGGTTTGGTGCGTACATACACGGCTGGTGTGGTGGTTTGGTGCGTACATACACGGGTGGGGGTTTGGTGCGTACATACACGGCTGGGGGTTCGGGGCGTACATACCAGGGTGGGGTGGGGGTTCGGGGCGTACATGCACGGGTGGCGCTTGGGTGCGTACATACACGGGTGGGGGTTCGGGGCGTACATACCAGGGTGGGGTGGGGGTTCGGGGCGTACATACACGGGTGGCGCTTGGGTGCGTACATACACGGGTGGCGGTTCGGGGCGTACATACACGGGTGGGGGTTCGGGGCGTACATACACGGGTGGGGGTTTGGTGCGTACATACACGGCTGGGGTGGGGGTTCGGTCCGTACATACACGGGTGGGGGTTCGGGGCGTACATACTCTGCTGGGGTGGGGGTTCGGTCCGTACATACACGGGTGGTGGTTCGGTGCGTACATACACGGCTGGGGTGGGTGTTAGGTGCGTACATACACGGGTGGGGGTTTGGTGCGTACATACACGGCTGGTGGTTCGGTGCGTACATACACGGCTGGGGGGGGGTTCGGTGCGTACATACACGGGTGGTGGTTCGGTGCGTACATACACGGCTGGGGTGGGGGTTTGGTGCGTACATACACGGCTGGTGTGGTGGTTTGGTGCGTACATACACGGGTGGGCGTTTGGTGCGTACATACACGGGTGGTGGTTTGGTGCGTACATACACGGCTGGGGTGGTGGTTTGGTGCGTACATACACGGGTGGTGGTTTGGTGCGTACATACACGGCTGGGGTGGGGGTTCGGTCCGTACATACACGGGTGGGGGTTCGGGGCGTACATACTCTGCTGGGGTGGGGGTTCGGTCCGTACATACACGGGTGGTGGTTCGGTGCGTACATACACGGCTGGGGTGGGTGTTAGGTGCGTACATACACGGGTGGGGGTTTGGTGCGTACATACACGGCTGGGGGGGGTTCGGGGGCGTACATACACGGGTGGCGGTTCGGGGCGTACATACACGGGTGGGGGTTCGGGGCGTACATACACGAGTGGGGGTTCGGGGCGTACATGCACGGGTGGGGGTACGGGCCGTACTTCCACGGGTGGGGGTACGGTCCGTACATACCCCTGCCCACGCTCTGCGTGCCTGGGTACGGGCCGTACCCATGCCTTTGGTGTGTGGGTACGGTGCGTCCCACCATTGTTGCGGGCCGTGGGGTCCGCACCGTACACAGGCCTTGGGGGCGTGGCTACGGGTCGTACCACGCGTACCCCTACATGACCCCAGCAATGCTGGTACGAGCTGTACCAAGGCCTTTCTGACGTGGGTACGGGCCGTACCGCTATTGTTGGAGTGACGTAGGGGGACGCGTGGTACGTTCCGTACCCACGCTCTTGCGGCCTGGGTAGGGTACGTACCGGTTCGCGTGACCATCCACTTCCGTTGTGGCGGACGCTTGCGTTGCTGGCCTTGCCCCCACCCCCTGGAAGTGACCAGGCCCTGATGGTCAGGTATGTCCAGGCCATGTGTGATTTGGTACCATGTGTTGGTGTTGTGTGTCCTGCCCCTGCCCCCCCCTTTGCCCCTGGTTGTTGTGCTGACCTTCTGCGGCGTCTGCGTCGGTTCCTGTACGCCAGGTGGACTGCTAGGAGGGCAGGGATGGCACGTAGGTTCGGGTCCATGTCTGTTCGTCGCGTCCAGCTGCTCCTTGCGTGTGTCGTCCTGATTTCCCGGCAGTTTTTGGCAGCCGGTAAATATTTTCCGTGCGGGATGACGTCGGTTCGAATCGTACTTCCTGGTTCGTGAAACGTAGGCTGGATGCGTACCGACGTCACGTCGGCTCCTTTCAGGATCGGAATTGTGTTTAGTTTCTGTTCGGTCGGTGTTTTGTTCGAATCGTACGGAAATGGTGTTTCCGTATGAATCGTACTTGCATTTTCGGATGGATTTCGCACCGGGTACGAGTCGGACGGAGAAAAGGCTCCGTCCGACGGTTCGTACCCGGTTTTTACCGGATCGGAATTGGCACCAAAATGTCGATTTGGATTTCCTAGACCTGTTCTTTCAAATGGAAGAGTAAACAGTTTTATGTCAGCTGTGAGACATACTATCACAAGAAAATCACCTAAGAATACCTACAACCTTAAAAGAAAAGAAGAATCAAAAAATATAAATGACTACAACCCAGTCATTTTATCCATGTGGAACGCTAACATGGATATACAGTATGTAGCTGACAATTCCATTGCTGTTGCACGATATGTAACGTCTTACATTACGAAATCAGAAAAAACAGAATTGAAGGAAATGTGGGAAGAGATTTCTCACGAGAAGACTGTCAGTAAGAAGCTGTACAGTTTCAGTTTGAAGATGTTATCGCATCGAGAAATTAGATCCTACGAATGTTCAGATAGGTTATCTTCTGCAAGTCTCTACTCGAAGTCAAGAAGAATAATTTGGGCAAGTTTAGGCCTTGCAGCAATGAGAAATCGGGTACTGAAATCTGTTGGAGAAATTGAATATTTGGCCGAGAATGACCCAGAAAGTACAGATATATTGAAAACAAATATGTTGGACACATATTATCCCAAGAGAAGTCATCATCTGGAGAACATGTGTATCTATGAAGTGTTGCAGAACTACATTTATTCACGGAAAGCTGCAGAAGACATTAATAATGGAAAATATAAAGTTGTTGGTGAAGAAGGATGTTTGGTGAAGCAAACCAAAGGAAGTTTGATAAATCACCGGAAGCTGAGTTGCGACACTACCGACAAGAAAGAATTTTACTACTTGGCTCTTTTACAGTTGTTTAAACCATGGCGTACAGAGGATGAACTACTGGGAGAATTTCAAAGCTATGAGGATTCATTTAATGCTTGCAAAGACAGCATACAATGCAATACATTCACAACTTATCTGCAAATGTTAAATGAAGAAATTGAACAGGAAACTACAATTGCAGCAGAAATAGCTAGAGACAGTTCTCAGGACAGCCAAAGTTCAGGAACACACAGTCAAGATCCCCTAGGACACCAATCGTTGAAAATGAAGCATCAATAGCCATGAATGAAGTGGAAACGGCTATGAATCAAGCTCAAGAAGAATTTATAGACTTAGAAAATTTGGAAAGACAACTGAATCAAGAGCAGCAACAAATTTATGAAGAGATCAAAAACAAAATTGATCACGGATTTCTACATGTAAAAAAAGAGTGCTCATGCACATCATTTCATCCAATCAGGATGTATGTAAGCGGACAAGCTGGCACTGGAAAAAGTTTCCTAATTAAAGTCATCAGAAGCTACCTAAAGCAAAAAACGGATTCTACTTTGTCTTGTGTGGTTACTGCTCCAACTGGGTTAGCAGCATATAACATAAAAGGAATCACCTTACATCGTTTGCTAATGTTACCAGTGGAGCATGAGAACAAAATACAATTCAACAAGCTAACTGGAGAAGCATCCTTGGAAGTTTCACGAGTATTGAAGAAGATGCAAGTTCTCATTATTGATGAGGTGAGCATGGTATCAAACTTAATGCTTGCCTTTGTGCATTTAAGAATGCAACAAATTTTGAAGACAGACTATGACGTGTTATTTGGTGGAAAACACGTCATAGTTTTTGGAGATCTTTTGCAACTTACTCCAGTTAAAGGACAACCAGTGTTTAATACTGTGACACATGAAGACACGAAGAAGTCATTGGGAAGCATTGGAAATACAAATATTTGGTCCTTCTTTGAGTACAAGGAACTTACAACTAATATGAGGCAAGCAAACGATGAAGAATATGGAAGTATTCTGAAAGATATCAGAATTGGACTACTCACAGAAGTTGGCAAAAAAGCATTACAGAGTCGGCTGCTACAAAATTTATTTCCAAAGGAAGAAATAGTTGCAGAGAAAATATACAAGAATATTGCAGAAAACAAAAGTGTCATCTGCTTAATGCCAACTCTACGTGAATGCTCAATATTCAATGAGGAGCTTTTGAAATTGGAAAAGGAAGAGATCAGGAAATTGGAAGCAGTGGACAAAATTGAGGATGGAAGAATTACTGTCACAGTAACAGGCAAACTGAAAAATAAATTGGACTCACTAGAGAAGAACATCTCCAAAACAGCAGGATTAGAAAAAAATCTATATGTTTGCATGAACTGTAGAGTGTTTTTAAGGAGAAATTTGGATGTTGAGAAAGGCTTAGTGAATGGAGCGATGGGAAGAGTTGTGGGTTTTATTAATTATCAGAAAAAAGAAGGAATTGAATGTTTAAAAATAAAATTTGATCAGATAGATGAAGTTAAAGATATTTGTCGTTGTACAGTTCGTTTTATGCTTGTGAAAGACTTATATGTACGTAGGAAGCAGTTTCCGTTTTCTCTAGCATATGCTGTAACTATTCACAAGTCTCAAGGATTGACTGTAGATTGTGCATTTGTAAACATTGGTTCAACTGTGTTCAAAGAAGGTATGGCATATGTTGCTTTGTCACGAGTGAAAACATTATCAGGTTTATTCATGATAGACTTTGAAGAATCAAAAGTTAGTGCTGATACAAATTGTGTAAAGGAGTATAATAGATTAAGAAGAAGCTATGCTCCTCATTTAGGTCAGTATCCTGTGTTGGAGAAACGTGTAGTTTCTCGTAAAAGAAAAAATGAGAATATCTGTAATGAAGATGTAGAGAAGAGGAAAAAAAAGAGGAGTGATGTAATTGCAAGCAAAAAGAAAAAGGAAAATGAAGAACAGGTTGTAGGATGTCATTTTGAAAATAGCTCTGGTGTCAACTGCTACGCAAATGTAGTGCTGAATGTTGCATTTTATCTGGAAAGTTTGCAAGAGCAGATAATAGTAAATCAGGGAAAAAGATTCTGTTCAGAGCTGAGTCTCCTTTTTCAAAAGCTGAGTAAAGATAAAACTCAAATAGAAAGTGCTACTGACATTAGAAAACTTTTAGATGTATGTTCAGGACGAACACAGTTTTCTCAAAATGAACAGCAAGATGCACATGAATTTTTGATGTATTTTCTTCAGGTAGTGGAAGAAGAAGGAGTTCCCATTGACATTTTTTTTGGTCTCTCTTATAAATGGGAACATAGTTGTGATAATTGTTATAATATAAGTGGCTCTATTGTTGATAATGAAAGGTTTATTTATTTGACATTGCCAGAGAGTAAAACAGTCACTTTTGCAAAATTAGTTAAAGATGCTAATCATAGCATGAAATGTGGTGAGTGTAATTCTGACATGTTTTCAACATTAATTTTAAGGGAATACGGACAGTATGTAATTTTAATGATGCAACGATGTAGAGCTGATGGTTCAAAATTGGATACTTTAATAAAGAAGTTTACAGGACAGCAATTATCAATTTCAGGAAAAACTTTTGTAACTGTTGCAATAATTTTCCATGATGGACCTACTGTTACTTCTGGACATTACACAGTTTATCTAAAATGTGAAAAAGGCTGGACACTGTGTAATGATTCCCAATTGATTTTCAAACAACGTTTGCCTTTTGATTTAGCAAATTCCTATCTAATCTTCCTGAAACCTAAATTTTAGAGAGACTTGGCAAGATCTGGACAAAATAATTTTACCATTTTACTGGATTACCATTGCAATTTTGTAAAAAAAATATTTTTAAAATTATCATTTGGCCTAATGGAAAGATAACGAATTGTAATGTGGACTTTTTTAATTTTTAATGAAACTTTCAAAAACCAAAAATTTAGAGATAATCGGTAACATCTGCACAATTTAAATTTTGGAATGTTATTGGACTGCCATTGGAAATTTTTTCAAAAATGATTTAAAAAATTACTATTTGGCCATGTGGAAAAGTAACCAATTCTATTGTGGACTAAATAAATTATTCAAAAAATTTTCGTGAACCAAAATGTTACAGAGAATCGGTGAGATCTGGACAAATTAAACTTTAGAATTTTAATGGATTTCCGTTGGAAATTTATTCCAAAAAAAAAAAAAAAATTACTATTTGGCCTAAAGGAAATGAAATCAGATGTATTTTGGAGTTATTTGAGATATAATATTGTGATTATACTTCTGAAACAAACATATCAGACGGTATTTTAAAGAAATAAGTATTGGTATTAGATGATATTTTTTTACAATATTATGCATTTCTATAATGTAAAGTTTAAGTAAAAAAAGAATCAGGGCTTTTTTAATACAATCTTTGTGATTGGTATTTTTTTTTGCCCGCTGTAAAATGATGAATGCAATTGCTTTCACAATTTATAGTGAAATGCAATATATTCTGAAAACAGCAAAAATAAGGCAAAAATATTTTTTGGTAAAAAATGTAAATATGTGTACTGTATTATAAAATGTTTAAAAAATATTAATACTTTTTTCTTTTTTTCCAGATAGATATAGAAAATTTTCGAAAACTACAAACATTTTTAAAACTATTTTTAAAAAAAAGAAATGCATAAATATTTTTTCAGTGAGTATGGTAAGTCAATAATAATAATTGTAGTCTCTCAAGGACAATGTAATGTGATAAATGATTTTTAGTGTTTTTTTTTAAAAATAAAAAAAAGGTACGCGCACCGTACGCGTACGGTAAAAAAAAATAAAAAAAAGTTTTTAAAAACATATGTAAAAAAAAGATGAAAGATAAGGTTGGCTCTTAAAAGAACCGTTGTGTTCATGCAGGGACAGAGGAAAGGAAGCATGGGAAAATTATTCAAAGCTACAAATGTGCTGATCTATTTTGTTGTTCACTAGGGAAACACTGGTCTCCCTATAACAAATTAGACCTTTACAAAATGTGCAATGAATATCAACCTTCCGAAATCGAAGGTTCATTTCCAGAGGGCCAGCAAAAGGAGATTCTCCCCCCACAGATGAAGGGCTCACCTGACCTGCAGAAGAAGGAGTAAGCCCTGCAGATGATGGTCCAGGCTGAGCTGCTGTGGATGTACTGGCTCGTCTTTCTGAAGAGTTACCTCCAAAAAGATGACCATGTGTCCTTCCGTGTACATCCTGGAGGTGCCTCTTCATGGTGTGATTCCCAAAGGAATACTTCCTGTCAGGATTACCTCTAGAAAGTACACGCTTACACAGACAGCAAGTAACTAAGGGTGCATTCACCTTTTGCTGGCCTTCTGGAAAAGTAAAATAATCCCAAACATAAGAAGGCTTTTGTTTCCTCGATCTCTGCCTCAAGACAGTGCTGCTGGTGCTAGCCTCACTCTCAGAAGAGCTCTGCTGTTCTGCCATCGTATCCCAAAGACAAACCAGCTCCTTCTCCCAAGGGATCACAAGCAGAAATGAGGGGAATGGGTGTGGTGTAGGAGAGTTCTAGAACTGAAAGTAGTTTCAACCACTCAAAAGTTGTGTTTCATGATCACATGACCTACCGTACGCTTACGGTACGCTTACGGTACGCTTACGGCAAAAGTGCGCATGCGCGTAAAAAAGACACGCGCTTGCGCGCATGCGCATAACAGTCACTCCCCGGCACTTCCGCGTAACGTGCGCGTGTGGCGTAAGCGCGCACGCGTCCCACGCGCAGTACGCGCGGCTACGCAAAGTGCGTAACTATACGCAAGCAGCGTAGATAGATTACGGACGTTGCGTAAACCGTACGCTTACCGTGAGCTTACGGTACGCGTACTATAAAAAAAAAATTTTTTTTAAAAAAAGAACTGGAAATAAATTTTACATGTTTATTTTAAAAAATATATTTAAAAAAAATATTTAAGGATTTTAAAAATTTAAGCATAGTCTTTAAAAAAGGAAAGAAAATTAAATTAAAAATATGTTTGAAAAAAATGAAGAAAACAAAAAAAAATTAGCATTTAAAAAACCTTGCAAATTCACTGAAAAAACCATGGGTTTCACACACGTTATAGTTAGGAATTAGCATTTAAAAAACCTTGCAAATCCACTGAAAAAACCATGGGTTTCACACACGTTATAGTTAGGAATTAGCATTTAAAAAACCTTAGAAATTCAGTGAAAAAACCATAGGTTTCACACATGTTATAGTTAGCTGGACATTTTACTCGTAAAAAACCAATGAAATTGCCCCGTTATAGTTAGTTCAGCTAACTATAACTCGCGCGCCCGCAATGCACTGCTGATGACGTCACATATTACATCACTCATGATATGGTCAGTGACATCACTCATGACATCACTGATGACATCTCAAATTACATCACTGATGACATCACTGATGACATCATCCTTGTGAAAGAGTGGCAGACCTCCTCTCACCCTAATATAACCTTTGACACACACATTAAAAAATAGAAACTACAATGTTCAAAACAATGGACATACCAATACCAGTTACAACAACCTCTTCAGTAATTCTAAGATCCACATACACATCCACTCATTCACCAACAGTCCTATACAGTCACTCAAACATGTACTCACTCATCATATGTACTCATACACCTATACATCCTGTTACACAATGCCACTCATCCATAGAGTTACTCACACACATAGTCACTCATGCTAATAAAGAATCAAACATACATTTACTTGCATATACAGTTATACACACACCACCACACTTACTTCCACTGAAACTTACACATACTTAGTCTTTTAAACAATCACTTATAGAAACACATACTTATTCATACAAGAACTCTTTCAATCTCTCACTCTCACATATACTCGCATATATACACCAATAGTCACATATACTAGTTTAAAACATATGTAGTTACTCATAAAGACACTATTGAGACAGTCATTCACTCACTAACACACCCATGCACACACTCATCCACCCATACAGTCCTGCACACATGCTGTCTTCAACACATACAAACAGTGAGCCACTCATTCATGCACCTATGCACTACGTAATACCCCCCACCGAACCATGCAGACACTCAGTCTGATACTCAAAAAACCAACTAATAACCTATATAGACACCCATGTAGCTACTCACCAACCCATGCAGCCACTTATACACAAAGTGAGAGACTGATACAGATATATACATATTTAAACATTATTCACTAAGCCACGTATTCACTATGATACACTTAATCAGTCAGTTACACAATCAATTTTTCAAAAACAAATCATCCATTTAGACACTTATATACCCATTTATTCTTCCAGCGACCTTGAGATATACATATATAAAACATATTTAATTTTCAGAAAAACACACATTCACTGGATGATGTCATCAGTGATGTCATCAGTGATGTCATTTGAGATGTCATCAGTGATGTCATGAGTGATGTCACTGACCATATCATGAGTGATGTAATATGTGACGTCATCAGCAGTGCATTGCGGGCGCGCGAGTTATAGTTAGCTGAACTAACTATAACGGGGCAATTTCATTGGTTTTTTACGAGTAAAATGTCCAGCTAACTATAACATGTGTGAAACCTATGGTTTTTTCACTGAATTTCTAAGGTTTTTTAAATGCTAATTCCTAACTATAACGTGTGTGAAACCTATGGTTTTTTCACTGAATTTCTAAGGTTTTTTAAATGCTAATTCCTAACTATAACGTGTGTGAAACCCATGGTTTTTTCAGTGAATATATATATATATATTCACTGAAAAAACCATAGGTTTCACACATGTTATAGTTAGCTGGACATTTTACTCGTAAAAACCATAGTAACCATAGTTAGGACCACGTTTCTATAGGAAAACCTCAACATTCTATTTTGAATAACTTTGGCGCCGGTCGACGAATCCTCGCGAATTTCTCAAAATAGGTGGGGCGCTACGCTCCGCTCCTACCCTGAAAGTCTCGGGGGGATCCGTCAAGCGGGGGCTGAGATAAAAGGGGGGTCCCAAAACGCGTTTTTCCCATGCATTTTTCCATAGGACCTTTAGAACGAGCTACAGCCCGAACGGCTGAACAGAATTACTCAAAATTTGGCAGAGAGGTAGTCCCTAGGTCAAGGAAGTGCCTTTTGTAGGTTTGGTGTAAATCTGTTCAGTAGATTCTGAGAAAATAGCCTTTAAATCAATATATATATCTGAGCCCGCTTACGGTACGCTTATATAATATTAATTGGCTACTGGCGGACATCAGTAGGTAGTGATAGTTAGGACCGTTTCCATAGGACAAGCATTTTCTGATTTGCCAATACTTTTGGCACCATTTGACAAATCTTCACGAAATTTTCAAAATGAATGGGGCGGGCAGGTCAGTTGCTGTGTTCCGGGGTGAGTCATCAAGTGGGGGCCAACAAAAAGGGGGGGTCCCAAAGCTTGTTTTTTCCATCTAAATTTCCATAGGAATCTTTAGACACAGCTACAGCCCGAATTGCTGATTGTATATCTAGGGACGCAAAGGATCCGCAAACCCTCCCAATCTTGTGCCTGCAATCTGATTGGCTGCCAACATTTCAAACCAGGAAGTGTTGGCAGCCATCTTGTGACTCGGTTAGACCGAGTCACAAGAAAAAGAGGTAAAAAAAAACAAATAAAAAGAAGAAATGGGGTCAGGGTAGAAACCCCTTGACCCCCCCTAGGCCTGCTCAGGGGGTCCTGGCCAAAAACAAACATTAAAAACCCATTTCAGCAGGATTCGCGCTGAGTGCGCAAATATCACTGAAAATTTGTAACAAAATTTAAAAAAACAAAGCCCGGTCTCCTGCGCTTCGTCTCTTTTAAGCCCCTGTGTGGGCCAGGTCCCGGGGGCAATGGCAAATTTTGATGTGGGGTCCACTGCAGCCCCGGGGACCGCCTCCTCCCCGGGGTGATAGTCAATAAATGTGGGGGGCATGCAGCCTCCCACAGCCTCAGGGACTGCCACCTCCCCAGGGCTTTATTTTTTCAAAATGCATGGCGGGACTTCTGCACCCCCATGCAGCCCCGGGGACCGTCACTTTCCCAGGGCTATAGTTATTAAATGCAGTGGGGCCACGCACACCCCCTGCAGCCCCAGAGACCACCACCTCCCTGGTGCTGTTTAAAAAAATATTGTGAGGGGGCTCAAGCCCCCCACACAGCCCTGGGGCTTTAAACATAGCTTGTCTTCTATATATACTAACTTTGTCTGAATAGTTTTCATGCAGTTTGCAGAAGCGAGAGAAAACGGGGAGCATACTTGCTTCCACAAACAGCATGAAAACGATATTTAGAAGACAAGTGACTTCCGAATTGAGGGAGCGCACAAAGAATTTCCTTTAGTTGTTCCTGACTAGAATTTGGCTTACTCGCTTATGCAATATTAGGGAACACGTAGACAATGATTGTTTTTACAATAAAGAAGAAGCAATACTGATAGCCCACGGGTCGGAATTTACACCGGAAGCAAAGCACAACGTCCTATACTTAGAGCCCTGAAGAAGTCGTGGGATGTGATGCACGATAAGCGATGAAACACGTGTTGACTGAGAATGATGGATCTACGATTATAAGAAGAATAAAAGAAACAGACACAATTGTCATTATTGACTGACTATCTTATGTCTCTGAGCGTGTGGTCGGGAATCTTGTATTTGATTTGGTAGCCCAGGCACCTTGCAAGCACCTCACCATACATACGTGGCACCTAGATAGGGTGTATTTCCCTTAGGAGTGCTAGTACCCTGATAAACCACCCTCTATAATATATTGCCTTCCACATGTGCATTTACTCTCCCATATACCACTGAGACATTCGTTCACTCACCAACACAGCTATACGCACGCACGCTCACTCACCCATACAGACCCATGCAGATGCACTCATGAACCCATACACCCAGGGATTCACCCACTCCTACATCCATGCAGGGAGTCACACACCCCCTCACCCACCCCCACAGACACTCAGGCACCCAAACAGGTACTTAGACAAACTAATCAATAACCCATGCAGCCACTTGCTCACCAACTGACAGACTGATACACACATTCACACAGATAATTCACTCACCCATACATTCACTAAGACGTGTATACAGCCAGTCACGCACCCACTAAATCATCCATACAGACACTCATACACCCACTCATTCTTCGAATACACCTTGCTATATATATATATATATATATATATATATATATATTATCTACTGGCGGTCGCCAGTAGATAGTTATAGTTAGGACCGTGTTTCCATAGGAAATCTCAAAATTCTATTTTGAATAACTTTGGCGCCGGTTGACGAATCCTCGCGAAATTTTCAAAACTAATGGGGCGCTCTGTTCAGCTCCTACCATGATAGTCTCGGGGTGATTCGTCAAGTGGGGGCCGAGAAAAAAGGGGGTCCCAAAACGCGTTTTCCCCATGCATTTTTCCATAGGACCTTTAGTCGAAGGTACAGCCCGAACGGCTGAACAGAATTACTTGAAATTTGGCAGATAGGTAGTCCTCAGGTCAAGGAAGTGCCTTTTGCAGGTCTCGTGTAAATCTGTTCAGTATTTCCTGAGAAAATAGCATTTAAAACCATATAAATATCTATACGCGCGGACCGTGCGCGCACGATGCGCGCACACTGCCGTGCGCGAGCGTAATTCTGATTGGTTGTTAGATGTCAGTAAACATTCGAATCGGTTGAAATCAGGAAGTGTCGGCCGCCATTTTGTCTCTCGCAGTCTGAGGCAGTGAAAAACAAAGGTGGAGAACGTGAAAAGGGGGCAGGGTGGACAGTCCCTGACCCCCTAGCCTTTGTCAGGGGGTCCCTGAAGGACCCCCAAGAGCCAAAAAAAGATTTTTTTTTTTTTTCAAAAAATCGCGGGGTGCGCGCACAGCGTGCGCACAGCGAAAAACCCTAAAAATAAAATAAAACATATAAGAACGTGAGAAGGGGGCAGGGTAAAGAGTTTCTGACCCCCTAGCCTTTGTCAGAAGGTCCCTGAAGGACCCCGAAGGGTGAAAAAAAACATTTTAATTTTCTATCAAAAAATTCGTGAGGTGCGCGCACCTTGCGCGCACAGTGCGCGCACGGTGAAAATCCCATTTAAAAAAAAAAAATACATACATAAATTAGCATTTAAAAAACCTTTGAAATTCAATGAAAAAACCATAGGTTTCACACACGTTATAGTTAAGAATTAGCATTTAAAAAACCTTGCAAATTCACTTAAAAAACCATAGGTTTCACACATGTTATAGTTAGCTGGACATTTCACTCGTACAAAACCACTGAAATTCCCCCGTTATAGTTAGTGCAGGCAACTATAACTCACGCGACCGCAATCCACTGCTGATGACGTCAGATATTACATCACTGATGACATATGTGTCTTTCTGTAAAATAAATATTTGTAATGTATGTATAGCTAAAGATTAATGGAAGAAAAAATGGATAAATAAGTGTCTAAATACAGTGATGTAATATCTGACGTCATCAGCAGTGGATTGCGGTCGCGTGAGTTATAGTTGCCTGCACTAACTATAACGGGGACTTTCATTGGTTTTGTACGAGTGAAATGTCCAGCTAACTATAACATGTGTGAAACCTATGGTTTTTCAGTGAATATATATATATATATATATATATATATATATATATTACCTACTGGCGGTTGCCAGTAGGTAGTTATAGTTAGGACCCCTTTTCCATAGGAAAACCTCAACATTCTATTTTGAATAACTTTCGCGCCGGTCGACGAATCCTCGCAAATTTCTCAAAATAGGTGGGGCGCTCCGCTCCGCTCCTACCCTGAAAGTATCGGGGGGATTCGTCAAGCGGGGGCTGAGATAAAAGGGGGGTCCCAAAACGCGTTTTTCCCATGCATTTTTCCATAGGACCTTTAGAACGAGCTACAGCCCGAACGGCTGAACAGAATTACTAGAAATTTGGCAGAGTGGTAGTCCCTAGGTCAAGGAAGTGCCTTTTGTAGGTTTGGTGTAAATCTGTTCAGTAGATTCTGAGAAAATAGCCTTTAAATCAATATATATATCTGAGCCCGCTTACGGTACGCTTACCGTACGCTTACCGTACGCTTACCGTAAGCGTACGGTGGCGTGCGCGAGCGCGATTCTGATTGGCTCTTAGATCTTAGTAAACATTCGAATCGGCCGAAACCAGGAAGCGGCGTCCGCCATTTTGTCTCTCGCACTGAGTGTTGTTTATCAAACATGATGGCCAAAAACATGTTACGGGGCTGTTTTGACAACTCCCTCCCACATAGTCATGTTGAGGGAGTCCCCAAACATCCCCCAAGAGCAAAAACGGTTTTATTTTTTTTTCGGCAATTTCGCGGGGTACGCTTACCGTACGCTTACCGTACGCTTACCGTACGCTTACCGTACGCTTACGGTAAAAAAATAAAAATAAAAAAAACACTATCCACACTTACCCCACCCGCTGTGCTTTTGGTGGCCGCAGGCCACCAAATGTGCAGGGCTTATTAATAGAGAAAAAAAACGTAATTTTGGCAACATGAAATTATAAAATCGAAATAAAAAAAACACTATCCACATTGACCTCACCCCCTGTGCTTTTGGTGGCCGAAGGCCACCAAATGTACAGGGCTTATTAAAGTTGATAAAAACCGTGCACGGAACGAACTGCGTTAAGTGGGCGCGCACGCCTCGAATGGCGTAAAGTAACTTAGCATTTAAAAAACCGTACAAATTCACCGAAAAAACCATAGGTTTCACACACGTTATAGTTAGGAATTAGCATTTAAAAAACCTTGCAAATTCACTGAAAAAACCATAGGTTTCACACATGTTATAGTTAGCGGAAATTTTACTGATAAAAAACCTGTGAAATTGCCCCGTTATAGTTAGTGCTGGCAACTATAACTCACGCGACCGCAATCTTCTGCTGATGACATATGTGTCTTTATGAAAAAAAAATATTTGTAATATATGTATAGCTAAAAATGTATGGAAGAAGACATGGGCAAATAAGTGTCTAAATACAGTATTAGCATCAGTAGAGGATTGCGGTCGCGTGAGTTATAGTTGCCAGCACTAACTATAACGGGGCAATTTCACAGGTTTTTTATCAGTAAAATTTCCGCTAACTATAACATGTGTGAAACCTATGGTTTTTTCAGTGAATATATATATATATATATATATATATATATTCTTAAACTTTTTAGAAACACTCAGTCACTAGATGATGTCATCAGAGATGTTATCAGTGATGTCGCTGACCATGTCATAAGTGATGTAATATGTGACGTCATCAGCAGTGCATTGCGGCGGAGCGAGTTATAGTTAGCTCAACGGCTGAATTTCTCTGGTTTAGTATGTGTGAAATGTCAGCCTAACTATAATGTTCCTGTAAGCTGTGTTTTTTTCAGTGAATATATATATATGTATTACCTACTGGTGGTCACCAGTAGGTAGTTATAGTTAGGAACTATTATCCATAGGAAATCCACAACATTCTATTTGGAATAACTTTGGCGCCACATTTGACGAATCTTCGCGAAATTTTCAAAACTGGTGGGGCGCTCCGGTCTGCTCCTATCCTAAAAGTCTCAGGGTGTTTCGTCAAGTAGGGGCTGAGAAAAAGGGAGGGTCCCAAAACGTGTTTTCCCCATGCAATTTTCCATAGGAACCTTTAATCGCAGCTACAGCCCGAACTGCTTAATGGAAATACACCAAATTTGGCAAAAAGGTAGCCCTTGGTTCAGAGTCATGCCTTTTGGTTAAATGGTGTAAATCCGTTCAGTAGTTCCTGAGAAAAGTAAAATCACATATATATCTGGGCGGAGCCTAACCACACATCTCATCGTGAGATCTGATTGACCGTCAGCACTTCATCCAAGAAGTGTTGGCAGCCATCTTGGGACCAATATACATGATAGCACCTCATAAAGAAGCATTTCAGTTAGTAGAAGGTTTTAAGACTTTAGTTACATTATAAATCATTTGTTGATGGTACCATACTCATTTTAGGAATTGTGTGTTCTAAGGTGATTTTACCATGAGAAAAAGCCTTCTGCTGGGATATCATGAATAATGTTTGAGAGAAAACTATTTTCTCATGCTTTTCCCACAGATGTTTGGAAGGTGATCTATAAGCTAAACTGAGAGCATATTTTCTGTAAATTCACATTTTCTTTCTCAATCATGTGAGAATGAAGTCTGACATTCTCAGTAAAACATGTACATCCAACTAGGGCAGAGACTGTCAGTTGATTCCTTTGTGTTCTACTGCAGCTTCCCAGAGTGTTCTAAAGAAAAACTAGAGCGCTAACAGTCCTACTTATGACAAACGCATTGCACACCTGAAGCCATCTTGATTGGAATAAAGTAGTAACTCTTAAAACATTTAATTTAAAAAGGAACAAAATGTGAGGGTTAATTTTGCCATAGAAAGCATGGTTAGTGCTGCAGAAAGAAAAATTAGAGCACATTTTGAGTGACTTCTCAAATCCTCTTCTATTTCATTAAAACATTCTGACATGCAGACTGAAACATGCACTTTCAATACCAGCAGCAGACTTCCCTGGTGAGCAGTAGCTTTACTACACTTATCTAATGAGCAACTAGAGTGCTAACATTCTGAATTTATGGCAAATGTGTGACACATCTGAATGCCTTCTTGATGGAATCAAAGTAAAAAACTGAAAGTATTTCCTACTGAGGAGCCTGTTGTAAATGAGGAAATTAGGAAACTTCATAACAAATAAGTCTCCCAAATGTAGCACAAATATCACCCAGATGTAGCCCAAGTATAGCCCAATGACAGAATGTCCCAGAGTGTTCTAGAGCGCTAACAGTCTTACTTATGACAACAGTATGGCACACCTGAAGCCATCTTGATTGGAATAAAGTGGTAACACTTAAAGCATTTAATTTGCGAAGGAACAAAATGAGAGGGTTCATTTTGCCATAGAAGTTATGATTACTGCTGTAGAAAGAAAAATAAGGGCACATTTTGACTTCTCAAATCCTCTTCTATTTCATAAACAAATTCTGACATGCAGACTGAAACATGCACTTTGAATACCAGCAGCAGACTTCCCAGTGAGCAGTAGCTTTACTACATTGATCTAATGAGCAACTAGAGTGCTAACATTCTGAATTTATGGCAAATGTGTGACACATCTGAAAGCCTTCTTGATGGTACCAAAGTTAAAAACTGAAAGTATTTCCTACTGAGGAGACTGCAGTAAATGAGGAAATTAGGAAACTTCATAACAAATAGGTCTCCCAAGATGGCCACCAGAGACAAAAGAGCCTAAATGCAGCACAAATATCACCCAGATGTAGCCCACATGTAGCCCAATGACAGAAGTGTGCAAAACACTTTAAATTTTTTGTTTATGCACTTTTATATAGTGCAGACTTGTCAGGTATTGGAGTGCTTTACATGAGCATTGGTTACATCACACAAGAACAAATTCATTTTGGTTGTAGACATGGGGAGATTAAGTGATTTGACCAGAATCACAGAATGTCAAGCAGAAACTCCAACCTGGTTCCCCAGTTGCAAAGTCTGCAGCTCTGGAAGTAACACCACATCCTCTCCCCTAATTGCAACATTTAATCAAGTGGTCAACTGGATAAAAACACATAAAGATAACAAATAATTTAAAAGTGCTTTGTCGCTATTTGAAAACTCAGAAAATGTGTCCTCATTTTAGTATTTTAGAGCACTAACCATAATTTTGATGCAAATAAGACCCTCTCATATATGTAATTTCTAACGGAAATGCTCTAGGTATTACAATTTTGATTACATCAAGATGACGTCAGGCGTTCCAAACTTTTGTAATAAATATAGCATGTTAGCAATCTAGTTGTTCATTAGGATACTGTTTACACAAAGCAAATGGATGGATATGCTATATTGATCTGCACATCATCAAATGTATGTATGCCATAGAATATCAATTGTATCAATCTAAACAATAGTATTGTGTGCTAATACAGTGCTAAATACTTATCCATCTGAAGTATTAAAATTTCTTTGTAACTACATTGTAGTCCAAAAGATTGAATCAGCCTAATATGCACAGTAGCACACCAGAATGAAGTCATACAATGCGTAATCCTGATTCATATAGCGATCTTCAACTTGATAGAATTATGTCCATTCAACCGTGCCAAAATACCACAGTAAATGACAAATAATGATCCAATTCCATGTCGAGTTGTCAATGATTGAGCTTTTATTCCAAAATCACGTAGCAGCCGACGCGCGTTTCGCCCGCAGGGCTTTTTCAAGGCTGCAAAGATTACATAAAACAATCAGCAACATTTCCCTAGTTGTTATTCCAATATATCATAAAAATCACCTATAACTTTATTCCCTTATTGACAAAAATAATATCACTTTAAAAACACCCGTGTCAACAGCCATCACCATAGAAAGACAACACAGACAAGGTATACAAAAAAGAGGGGTTGTAATTAAAAATACCTCCTCTGAATTAGATTTGAAGCTACACCGAAAATTGTGACATAGAATGATCACCCAATCACAACAAGGTTTTTTTTTTGTTCCTTTAGTATAGTGCACTGACCCTAAAATAGACTTATACAAAATGTACTTCCATCAGTAATTCTATAGGGTGAGACAATCGAATCTCACCTCCAAAGTCAATTTCTCTTTCATGTACATAACATCTCTTGCAAAGAAAATGTTTTCGTCGTTGTAATCCTGTCTCACGAATTCTGCAAAGTAATCCACATATATATATATTAAAAAAGGGGAGTATCAACCAAAGTTCCCCAATGGAAACCAACAAGAAAACGCAAGTCTAGAACCAATGAATAAACATGTATTATATATTATATAAGAAACAAATCTTACCCAATATAAACTATCAAATGCATAATAATGGATCCAATCACCATCAGTCTAGGCTTTAAAGTTCCAAATTGTTTATCATGCCTGGGACCATATTACGTCCTCACTGTATAAAATAAGAACAAAGCACTAATCTTTAAATATTTTGAATGTAACACATGGTTACCAATCAAGCATTCCTTTAAAAAAAAGGGGAACCAACCACCCTCATCATGCCAACTAATACACCATAAAGCGTACGTAAATTCCGTAATTGATAAAAAAACTTCACACTTATTTAATGGCCCCCCTACAACAAAGGCCGGCATTGTGTCCAACAGTAGAGGGAGGTAATGTGGTCTTAATGAATAAATCAGACTACATGGCTGAGATAGACCAACAATTGTCTGATACAACAACATATATCCATTTAGATAACAATCCTTTACATTCAACTAAGGAATTAGTACATTATAAATTGATGTATTGGAAGGATAAATGTCTTATCTCAGACACTGAATTTAGATATTTGTACGTTGACATTCCAACCATTCCCTGTATATATTGCTTACCCAAAATACACAAGGGGGGGGTCTTTCCTCCAGGGAGACCCATTATCTCTGGTATTGGGTCTCCCACGGAGATGATTTCCGAATACATTGACACTTTCTTACAGCCTCTAGTGGTTAATTTACCATCATTTATCAAGGACACATCCGAGGTGTTGAACAAAATCTCTGATGTGGAGTGGATAGAGGGTCATTATTTAGTGACCCTAGGTGTATGTTCCCTTTATACGAGCATTCCAGGAAATCTGGGATTAAATGCAGTACAACATTTCCTGGACACCAGACCAATACAGTTATACGAACATACTGTAATGTTGTTGGAACTCATTGAGTTGGTCCTAAACAACAAAATTTTTTTACATAATGGAGAATGGTATCGCCAAATTAGGGGTGTAGCAATGGGGGCGAAATGTTCGCCCTCATTTGCCAACCTCTATATGGGCCATTTTGAACTGATTCACCTTTGGAGAAAGGGTCCCAGTGCCCTTATGGAAAATATATTGTATCTAGGATGATACATAGCTGACATCTTAATGTTTTAGGCTGGGACAAAGGAGGCCTTGGAAGAGTTTTTTATCTATATAAATGACAATCCTTTCAATTTAACTTTTACAAAGGAACAAAGTACCTCTCGGATTAATTTTCTAGACATCACCATTGTAGTCGATAAGGACAAATTACTACCAGTGCCATTTATAAAAGCGACCGCATGCAATGCGACATTGCACGCTAATAGTGCACATCCTCCCTTACAACTAAGATCGATCCCTTTGGGGGAGATGATAAGTACCAAAAGAAATTGTAGTGATATCAGTATACTAAATGAGGAACTCAATGCTGTAGAGAAGAGATTTATGGCTAGAGGTTACAACAATGCAGATATCAGAAGAGCACGTAACAAGATTAACAAGATAGATAGAACACATCTATTAGCAGGAACTAGAAAGAAAAACAAGACATGCACAAATAGGAGAATCAGGTTTATTACACCATATTCCACCATAAGCACTGATTTGTTCAAAATACTGAACAAACATTGGCAGTTACTAACAGATGACAGAAATATTTTGGGAGTAGTTGGACCTAAACCGAATATCACATTTGAAAGAGGCAAAACCTTAAGACAATCTTTATGCCCCAGTTTTATTCGTGGAGAAGTGTGGCTCAATGGTTAGCGCGGCACACCCTGATGCAGAGGTCTGGCACGAACCAGGGTTCAATTACCGCCTCGGCGGGTCTTGGGCTCAATTTCCCCGGACCCGATAATTCTCGCCTCGGTGCCTATTCTAATCATGGATCTCACTCTGCAACTCTGGGCAATAGCTTGCTTAATCTCCACAACGGCCCCAAAAGCGCTAGGATGCCTGGCTTTCACCTTGGGGGTGCCCAGGATTGGGCACTTCACAGGGAAAGGAAAGGAAGGGTTCCACAGCGGTATGTGCACAGCGCCTGAGAGACCCTTTCGGGGGTGTGCGGAGCGCTATATAAATGCACTACATTTACATTTACATTTCATCCAGCAACTCCTAACAATACTTGGCTATCTGGCAAACTTAAAGGTTTTTCCAAATGTGGTACTTGTAATATCTGCTGCTTTGCAATGAATAGAACCATGACCTTTAAATACAACACAGAAAGAATTCACACAGTGAATGCATTTATAAATTGCAATACCAAATTTGTGATTTATTGCATAAAATGCATCTGTGGGAAAATGTATATAGGAAGCACCATAAGGCCATTAAAGGAGAGGATACAGGAAAATATAAGGGCGATACGTAACAACAATGCCCAGTATCCCCTGACCTTTCATTTCATTACGATGCATAAGATGACAGAAATGGTCAATATTGGTTTTCATGGATTGGAAGTAGTGCTGCCGAACCTGAGAGGGGGCAATAGAACCACCAAATTACGTCAGATGGAAAGCAAGTGGATTATTACTTTGAGGGCTGTAGAACATGGAATCAATATTGATAAAGAGATGTTTGAATTTCAGTAATATATTCGCTGTCCTCTGATAGATTCTATTTCTATGGATTTATGGTGATGGGTAATAATCCAATCTGTTCTTTATACATCAACATACTCCTTCTGTGCACTTGTTAGCGCTCCGTATTAGAGATTTAAGGCGGCTGTCTTATGGACATATCTCACAATGGATGGTTCTATATGGACGAATCTTTATACGTAGTAGTTGATAAGCTGAAGGCATTGGTTATTGTCTCTCTTGCAGCCGTCATATGATGTATGCTGATTGGACGATTATATTATTTCAACTACTTTGGAATTTTAAACCTAATTGTATATTTCATATTCAATGATGAAATTGGATTAGAATAAGTTTGATTTTTTTGGGACACTTTTATGATCATGGTTTTATTCGACACTGGTGATCTCTTAAGAAAAATAAAACTTTGGGGAAATTGTTCTTGAATGATAAAAATAGATTTACAACAATTTTATCAAACTGTTGTGATAAACTGTTAGCTCTTCCTGTGACTATAGAAATGGCTGCTAGATTCCGATAGGACTAATGTTAAATAACCATTGAACTATCTCTGTGACTATTACTCTATAAGGGTCTGTATAAACACTATGATGGGAATAAAGATACAACTGGGATGTTCAATTTCAAAAAGAATGAACAACAACCACTCTGGAATTATCATTTGTAAATGGCATGGTCCATAATTAATGGGGAAATAGATTATAATTAGATCGGTATGGCCCCAACGCGTTCGGGACCAGACTATGATTTTTAACTGGTAATCCCTCAAGGAGACTGTTTATTGGGAAACTGCTTTTTAGTGATAATCATGGTGAAATATTTGAATAACTAACATGTGGAAATAATACGCGAGCGCTTCCGTTGGATACACAACAATGGCCGCCAAATTCGTAGTAGTTCAATTGTGAGCTAATGTTAGTCCTACCTTCATGATTACTGCCCCACAAGCGTCTTCATAAACATTATAGCGGGATATATAGACGCGAACGCTGAAAAGAATAGGGGGCTAAGCTGTCGGAATACAGGACAGCAGGTGAGTGTTACTTGATAGATTGGACGTTACTGCACTGGTTCTTTTTTGACTGATCTATATTGTGAGTGCTATTGTGGTTAATTACGAGTGGATAAATACATGATATACGATTTTCTAACAGACGCGCTGTCACAGAATTATGTTTCTGACTTCAGTGCGTCATGAAACAAATTGTGGTAATTTTCCCTCTACTGTTGAACACAATGCCGGCCTTTGTATTAGGGGGGCCATTAAATAAGTGTGAAGCTTTTTGGCTTTATGGTGTATTAGTTGGCATGATGAGGGTGGTTGGTTCCCCCTTTTTTTTAAAGGAATGCTTGATTGGTAACCATGTGTTACATTCAAAATATTTATAGATTAGTGCTTTGTTCTTATTTTATACAGTGAGGACGTAATGTGGTCCCAGGCATGATAAACAATTTGGAACTTTAAAGCCTAGACTGATGGTGATTGGATCCATTATTACGCATTTGATAGTTTATATTGGGTAAGATTTGTTTCTTATATAATATATAATACATGTTTATTCATTGGTTCTAGACTTGCGTTCTCTTGTTGGTTTCCGTTGGGGAACTTTGGTTGATACTCCCCTTTTTTTATATATATATATGTGGAATACTTTGCAGAATTCGTGAGACAGGATTACAACGACGAAAAACAATTCTTTGCAAGAGATGTTATGTACATGAAAGAGAAATTGACTTTGGAGGTGAGATTCGATTGTCTCACCCTATAGAATTAATGTTGGAAGTACATTTTGTATAACTCTATTTTAGGGTCAGTGCACTATACTAAAGGAACAAAAAAAAAACTTTTTGTGATTGTGTGATCATTCTATGTCACAATTTTAGGTGTAGCTTCAATTCTAATTCAGAGGAGGTATTTTTTAACTACAACCCCTCTTTTTTGTATACCTTGTCTGTGTTGTCTTTCTATGGTGATGGCTGTTGACACGGGTGTTTTTAAGTGATATTATTTTTGTCAATAAGTGAATAAAGTTATAGGTGATTTTTATGATATATTTGAATAACAACTAGGGAAATCGTGCTGATTGTTTTATGTAATCTTTGCAGCCTTGAAAAAGCCCTGCGGGCGAAACACGTGTCGGCTGCTACGTGATTTTGGAATAAAAGTTCAACCATTGACATCTCGACATGGAATTGGATCATTATTTGTAATTTTCTGTGTTATTTTGGCATGGTTGAATGGACATAATTTTATCAAGTGGAAGATCGCTATATGAATCAGGATTATACATTGTATGACTTCATTCTGGTGTGATACTGTGCCTATTAGGTTGGTTCATTAGGATACTGTTGAGAGGCAGAGGCCCGGGGCACGAACTCTGAAAATTGAAGGCAGGTAGGAGGGTGCAGAGGCAACAATTTGACCACACTGGGCAGGCAGGAAGGGCAGTGGCAGCACAAAAGACTATGGAGGGCAGTGGGAAGGGGGGCAAGGGCAAGAAACCAACAATACAGGACTGGCAAGAGAGGCTGTGGCAATATAATAGACCATTGTGGGCAGAAGGAAGAGGCAGTGGTAGTACAACCATACATGCCAACAGACCCGATTCAGCCAGGAACCGTCCAATGTTTTTAAGCTCAAATGGGCTTTATTTGATTTGTCTCCTGTCTACAATCTCCTCTTTTTCAATGTAACTCAAAGGGGAAAATCAATACCCCAGTTTTTTTTCAAAATCTCCCTCTTACCAAGTTCAAAATGTTCACAAGTATGGTACATTGGATCATGGAAGGGAATTGGGGTAGGGACATGGACTCGGATAACAGAGGACAAGAGGGACATGGAGAGGTGCACCAAACTGACCCTACAGGGCAGGCCTCGGGGTTTGCAGAAGTACAATACACCACACAGGGCATGCGGGGCGGGAGTGCAGCACAACAATCCATAGAAAGCAATAGGGAGGGGAGAGGACCATGCACATGGACAACAGAGAACAGAGGGGAAAGAGGCAATGATAGCTAGTGGACCATAATGGACAGACAGGAGAGAAGCTGCAGCATAACCGACCATAAAGGGCAGGAGGGATGGATCAGGGGCATTACAATGGAACAGACAAGCCTGGAGGGAGGGAATAGGGGTCTGCACATGGAAACAGAGGACTGGGAGCAAGGGGGCAGGGCAGGAGCAGCAAGATGACAATGGAGGTCAGGCAGGATTTGCACTAGAAGCAAGACACACCATGGAGAACAACAGTGAGACAATGATGGCATACACACAGACCATGGAGGGAAGGTGGGAGGGGGTCACGGGCAGCTAGCTGACCACACAGGGATGGTGGGAGGGGCCATGACAGCACAGAAGACCATGCATGGCAAGCGGGAGGGTTAGTGGCAGCACAATGGCTATGATGGGCAAGAAGGAGGGTGCAGGGGCATGCACAAAGGACCATGGAGAATAGAAGGGAGGGTCAGGACCTGGGCACAGACAAGAGAGTTCAGGGGAAGGGACCTCACAACAGACCACGTGGGGCAGGCAGGAGGAGCAGTTGCAGCACAACAGACCAGGGAGGGCAGAAGGGTGCATGGAGGACAGGAGGAAGGGGATAGGGGCACGGAATGTGGAAGGCAGGGTGGAGGTGGCAGGGACAGGTTATAGTCATCTGACAATGCTAGGCAGGTGGGAGGAGAGTGGCAGCACAACAGAACACTCAGAGTAGATAGAAGTGGGCTCTGGCTGGTAATGCAGAGGAGGGGGAGGCAAGATGGCGGTCGACAGCTCGGCTGAGTGAGCTGGTTTAGCGTTTGATCCCCTCCGCTTGCAATTGCCAAGAAATGAACTCCAGGACCCACTGAGAGAAACTAACCTTGACTTTCTGTATTGTAGCCGGTTCCACTGCGGGCGATGCGAGGAGCGGATTGTTTGCTTTCGGAGTATCGGAGGAAGCGTCTTGCCTGGATTCTCTGCTTGTCAGGGCGACTCAAGGGCTCTGCTTCCCGTTTTGTTGCGGTAGTTTTGCCGGGGTTGCTGTCCGCGAAGATGCCTCCGAAGACCCAGACGCGGGGTGCTGCTCCCGCAACGCGTGTCGCGGCTCCCAAGAATACAACGAGCACAGAAAAACCTGGGGGAGTTGCGGTGCAGTCCCCAGGCACGACGGGATGCCGGGTGAGCGATGGAGGTGGCAATGTGGAGGCGAGTAAGCAGGGAAATGAGCAGACGCCTAAACGATTGGGGGCCAAGTCTAAAAATAGACAGACAGTACCACAGATGTTTAAAAACAAAATAGATAGAATATATAAAACGTCAGTGGCTCAGAATAACGACAATATGCAGAATATCTCCACTTTGGATTGCGGTCAGATACAACCAGATAAAATGCAGAATGTCATTACCTTGGGCCAGGATCAGACAGTATCAGCTCTCTCGCATTTGCCTTTAGATCCTCTCAGTGGGGTAGTCATTAATGTAACCACAGCGAAAGATAAAGCGGAGAAGAGAAAGGAGGGTGCAGAGGTTGGAGAACTTGCAGGGGGCAATAATTCCTGTGTTAATGCAGTTCAGAAGGATTTTATGTCTCGACCAAAGGGGATGCTGGGAGTTGTAGTCCAGTCTGACCTATTGCGAATTATCCCCTCTGCTACTACACCCTCATGTCAAATCGCTAAACAGCAGACTGTTCAGGGGGAAAAGTTACTCATCCAGAATGAGATACTGGATATTGAGGGCGATAAATTCTTTTCCCTATCGGATCATACAGCTTCCTCAGACGGTGATACCGCTCTGAGTAGAGACTGGACGGATGACGATAGTGACCTAGGTGATTGGCGCAGCAATGAGGTTTTAAATGCTGATGCAGTCTCTAAAGGTTTGGATACAGTCCGCAGAGCACATAACAATCAGGGGCTCTTGCCTCAGGAGGTGGATACAGGTTCTTTGGCTTGGGATTATTCGTTCTCTATTCAACCGGATCCAGAGGGAAAAACTATTATCCAAAATGACACTCATAATGGTATTGGGATTAATCCACCGTCAGGCGAGATAACACTGGCAGTTATCTATCAGACATTAATGGCACCCCGCGAGGAAGCTCACCATGAGAACGTTTGACTGCAGGGGGTATGCCGTCGTGTTCAAAACTCCATTCGGAGGGTAGTTAAGACGTGCCCTGAGATCACTACGAGAGTTGGTGAAGCAGAAGTGAGAATATTTACTCTGGAAGATGATATGTCAGCCCAGAGGAATGTAACTGACGCAATTCAGTCACAAAGGGACGACATACATTGGAAGCTTGCCGATCTTGAAAATAGAGCTCGGAGGAACAATCTGAGAGTTCTGGGGGTGCCTGAAGGGATGGAAGGCTCGGATGCTAGAAGTTTTATTATAGCATTGTTTATTGAAGCATTCCCTGAAGTCCAACAATGGGACTGGCAAAAGGAAATACAGAGAGCCCATCGTTTTCCATTCAAGATCAAGCAACGACCTGGGCAAGAGGACAGTAGGCCTAGAGCAATTCTAATATGCTTTTCGAGTTTTTTAGCAAGAGAGAAGGTTTATGATCTGGCAAGACCTGATAAAAAAAGGGTTGGAAGGGGGTGTGAGTTCTTTGTCAGGCCTAATGTATGTCCAGCGACCGTGGAACGGAGGTGGCAGCTCTGGCAGTTAATTGGACCATTGCAGTCTAAGGGAGCTCAGGTGTTTTTGTTGTTTCCCTCAAAGCTAAAAATCATTTTTCAGGGTCAGATAAAGTTTTTTGACTCAGAAATTCAGGCTAAGGTGTATTTGGATTCATTGTAAGGATACAGTTCTCTTTCACTGCTCTTGATTTTGATGTCTTTTTCAATGGAGGGTCCAGAGGTCCTAGGGGAATGTGTTTGTTTTTAGGGAAGCACTGCACCACACAGAAAGTATTGTGTCTCTTGCTGTAACCCAAAAAAAAAAATATTTTCTTGAGTTTTTTGGTTCTCTTGTTGCGCTACGGTTGCGGTGCTCATATATCTTTGCATGTGCAATTAAGGGCTTGTTGTTTTGGCTTTTGGTTCTGGCAGTTGCACAGGAGGGGACGGGTGGTTAACCAGCCTTTCCATCGAAAGGACAGAGTCCTTATGCCTCATTTGGGGGGATGTGGGGGGGGAGGGAGGTAGGAGGGACGGAGCAGGAGGGGGGTAGGGAGTGATCAAGGGGGGTTAGGGAGGGTTGGGGTTAAAAACATTAAAAAAGAAGCTGGAACTAACAAAGTACTCATGGTTTTTACACAGCATGTCTTTTTCTTGTTAAATGCAAATATTTGTGGAGGAAGAGCTGTTATTTTTATTGTTTGGTTCTATTTTTTTCAACATAGATGGCACAGGGCAAAATTCGTAAAGGGACTTGGAATATCTGTGGCCTCAATGATGCCAAAAAGAGGGCATTATTCTCGAAGGTTATCCAGGCTTTCCACCTTGAGGTGGTGTGTCTGCAGGAAACGCATGTATCTTGGAATGATCGGGCATATTTAAAAATTCCTGGGTTTGACTTAGTTGTGTGCTCTCGACAATCTGCTAGGATTAGAGGGGTCGCAATTCTTTTGAGACATGGATCTGGGGTATGCAGTAGAACTGCACAAGTTAGTAATGGTAGATGGGCAATAGCTGAGTTGATGGTTAATGGCAGCCCCATGACTGTTTGTACAGTCTATTGCTCAAACTCTGATGATCCAGCAGTTCTACACTATTTAAACATGGAATTGGCACTTTGGCCTCATCCTGTATGTTTTTGTGGGGATATGAATATTAACCTCTTAGGTGATTTTAGGGCTCTCCAAGCTCTGGTTTAAGAACACCGTCTGATTGATTCTTGATTTTATAATAATAAACACTTAGATGGCTATACTTTCTTTTCAGTCCCCCATAATAAGCTGGTTCGTTTAGATTATGTTTTTGTATCTGACCAGGTGGTAGAAGGCACATCTATCTCAGTCTTACCCAGGATACTTTCGGATCATAATCCTTTAATAATTGAATGCACAATGAGGGGTACCCAAAAGGTTCCAAGGACTTGGACTTTTGAGAGGAAATTATTACTGGAACAGTCTTATATAGATCATATGAAAAATTGGATGAGGGAATTTTTAAAAATCAATAAAGATACAGCTGTACATACAATAGTCTGGGACACGTTTAAAGCAGTGGTAAGGGGGGGAAACGAAAAGTTTCTCATTCTTTCGGAGAAAGTTAGTTCAGGATCAGACTAAGCGGCGTATTGAGGAATTGGGGACCGCAGAGACTCAGTTGGTATGCGCTATAAGAGAGGGTCGTGAGATTCTGGAAATTCAGTCACAGATAGCTAGAGTAAGGACCTCTCTGTTGGAATTTTTTTGGCAGGATCTTCCGGCAAAGTACGTACAATTTAGATCGTAGATGTTTGAATTTGGGGAAAAAGCTGGCAGGGTTCTAGCCAACCGGTTGCATGAAAAAGGATTGGCTAATCACATTTTAAAGATCCAGGACTCCCAAGGCTGTATACAGGACACACCAGAGGGGGTCATTGAGGTCTTTAGGCAGTTTTATTGCCGTCTGTATTCACAGGACAATGTTCTATCCAACATGGAGGTAGAAATAGAAGACTTTTTACAGGATCTCATTACCACTCAGCAAAATGAAATTCTTTCAGCTCCTATAGAATGGGAGGAGGTCGAGTTGGCAATTAAGTCTCTAGCCAGTGGGAAAGCTGCAGGTCCGGATTCCATTCCTCTTGAGTTTTATAAGTTGTTCTGTTCGGAAATTCAAGCAGAGATGCTGACTATTTTTAGAGGAGCACAGGGAGGACATATACCAGATTCCTGGCGACAAACATCTATAATTCTTATTAAAAAAAAGACAAACCTGAATTGGACCCTGCATCGTTCCGTCCAATATCGTTAATAAATGTGGACAGTAAAATATATTCGAAAATTCTAGCCACTAGACTAGCAGCTGTGATCTCTCCTTTAGTGTCCCTACGACAGCATGGTTTCATCCCAGGTAGAGACACAGCTGACCATGTTCGGCGTGTAATAGCTCTTTTAGATTTGGCTCAAACCACACACTCTCCCCTTGGAGCGATCCTGTTGGACGCCGAGAAGGCGTTTGACAGGGTCGCCTGGGGGTTTCTGTGGGCAGTTCTGGGATGGAAGGGGTTTAGTTTGGAATTTCTCCATGCACTCCAGTCGTTATATATATCTCCGGAGGCGACTCTCTCAGTCTCAGGATTGCGATCAAGTTCTTTTTGCAATGGAAGGGGCACTCGACAAGGTTACCCTTGTTCGCCCCTTCTGTTTGCTTTGTATATAGACCCGCTTTTAAGTAAAATAGAGAAATGTGTAGAAATATCTCCAGTCAGGGTTCCTACAGCAGAGTATAAGGCATTAGCATATGCCGATGACATTGTAGTATTGACTAGCAATGTGGCACTGGCATTCTCTGCTATCAAGAGTCTTACAGAACAGTATGGACATTTGTCTGGTTATAAACTCAATGTCACTAAAACTCAAGTGATTCAGTCAGCATCTATGGGTCCGTCTGATGCCCCGGTGGTGCAGACCGCGGGGTACTTAGGGGTTAAAATAATGGCTGCAGTAGAAAACATTCCAGATTTGAATATTTTGCCTGTAATTAAAGTAATTAACTCGATGTTGACAAGGATAGATAATCTCCATCTGTCTCTATACGGTAGGGGAAATGTATTGAAAATATTGGTCAGTGGCGTAGCTAGGCGGGGGGGCGGACCGCCCCAGGCGGCACTATTTTTGGGGCGGCGGCGGTCACTGGTGGCCCGTCGTGGCGGCCTTTATAATTTATTTGGGGAGTGGGGACACTCACTGTCTGACACTTTACAGTAGTGTCAGTCAGTGTCCCAAGTCCCCAAATAAATTATAAAGGCCTCCGCAACGGGCCACCAGTCAATCAGACTACGGCCCAGGCCAGACGTCACCAGATCAAGAACAGACACCCTCCCGATTCAGGCGGGAGAATACCGATGTTAACGCTAGTCTCCTGCCTCCGGATTCCTGCAAGCAAGATTCCTCGGGGTTTCAGCTGACAGGGCTTGTATCGTGTAACGTGCTAATTCTTCCAGCAATAGTCAGAGTGGCAATGCAGGGGCTCTAGAAGGGGTGAAAAACCAACAAAGCCTCATTAACCAGCGAATGGTCTTTTAAAGACCTGTGAAGTACTGGGGGCGGCTGTGTGTGTTCACGGGAAGCTGTCTCAGCATGTCAGCCCGGGCTGACACACAGGGGGGTGGGGGCGGTGGTGTATGCAATGCCAGCAACCTTTCAGGCCAGTGAGTGCACAACACTTGTATCACCCTCTCTCTGCCTTCCATCACGCTCCATGCTTCTGAAAGGTATGAAAAAAACATGCATTTGCGTTTCAAATGCCCGATCCTGCAGCAGCACACTTCCAAAGCCCATACATGACAGTAACCTGATTCAAGGCCCCATTCTCCCGATTTATTTTTTTTAAACTCCCACTTTGCTCTTCTGATATGTTGGCATGTATCAGAGACAGTAAGTGACACCTGCGGGGCCTGCCCTCAGTGGGCCTGCCACCCCACCCACTCCCTATTATGCCACTGACACCTTTTGGCGGCCGCCTGGGACACTATATGCCGAGGATCACAGCTCGGCATTTAGTATCAAATTGGCACCCTCTGCTAGAGTGGGACCCGATCGCTGGCGCCAGTCTATCAGGTCACGTGAGCAGACTCCGACAATGTTGCACCTATCGTACTCAGCGTGAGGCAGGCACCGTTATGTGTTTTTTTTTCAATTTCCTGCTAATGGACCTGCCCCCCAGGAGCTGTCCGTGCCGCCGGCGGGAGTTTGATTGTCCTCCCTCCCTCCCTGACCTCGACACCTTCAGGGCAGCCACGGCAGCAGGGTGGTGTAGCATAGAGTTGCCACACACTATCGGCTTGGATTTCCTCGAAGTGCAGGGGCCTCCCTTTCCCAAAGTTTTCAGTTGGTTCGCGTTGTAAGGTAGGAAACATTTTTTTCTTTTAATAATAGAGTCGCGTTTGTTTCAGCTGTTGTGGTGCAGGGTCCCGCATGTTCAGCACGTGAGTCTTCCCTCTGGGTACAGTCCTGGGTACAGTTAGTGATGGGGGCTGCCTCCAAGTAAGTGAGACTGTGCCAGCCTTGCATGATGTCAGCGCGCGCTTACCTACCCGCAGCCGGCTACTCATGCCTCCGGGAAGGAGCTGGAAATCCACTGTTTACTTTAGTGTGCTCGTCTTCCCTGCCACTGTGTGATTTTGGTTCCTCACCGGGTGACCATGCGTAGGAAATTGTGTCATACGCGGTGGCACCGTGTGAGTTGGCAGGTATGAGTTTGCATTGACTCAGGTAGCAACAGAATCTTCTATGGACCTATTATTGCTAGACTTTCGAGGAGGGGCACGGAAGTGCAGATGTAATGGTGAGAGAGCTGTGGGGGGCATTGGCTGTGCTATTATGTGCGGGAGGGGGTAGCTCACGAAGAGTGTGAGAGGACCGAAGCAATGAGAATGGGAGTTTGTAGTGTATTGTAATTGCATAGAAAGTGTCACTTTATAACTCCTAGAAGCCTTCCTATATGTTGGACACTATTGTGATATATGTTTCTAGAGCAACAAAGAAAAAAGATGCCCTTATCAGATTTGAGGACCACTGATGTCCCTTCTGCAGAAGTAAACACCTTCTACTGCTTACGTGATATTCTTAAGAAGAGCCTGTGTGTTCTCTTTAATGTCACAAAGGATTTATTGGGATTTTATATGTACAGGAAGATACAGTTAATAAAGTACAGATAGGGCCTGTGTGTTCTGAATGTGAATTCACTACTTACCCTCTGTACTCACTCTGTGTGTCCAATCAGAGATGCAGGGATCGGGGATTTTCCGCAGATTGGGGGCAGGTAGACAGGGAGGGGGCGCGGCGCGATGCAGGAGAGACTGAGAAAGGAAACCAGAGGCACAATGTACCAGGAGAAACGAAAGAGAGAGGGGAAAGGAAACCAAGGAGAGGGAGAGGCAGTAAACAGTGTCGGAGGAGGGGAGGAACGAATGAGAAAAAGATCAACGAAACAGTAGTAAATTCTGGGAGTTCAGAAATGGTAGGTCTGTCCCATCCTTCCCTGCACGCATGGACAGGAGATTAGAGATCGGAGTAGCAAAGGGAAGAGACGAACCAAGAACAAGGAAACATTAAGAAAAGGAGGTGAGGGGGGAGGAGCCTAGCGCGCATCCAAGATGGTCGCGTGAGCACAGGGCTCCCCGGACCCTCTCTGCTCCTCGGAATTTATCCTGAGAATATCCTGACGTGGCTTATGGAATCTGGGAGATAAAGACCAGCTGAGCGTATATCTCTTTTCAAAACTCAAATCGGACCTGGGAATCCTGAGTTGTCGTCGTCGGAACTTTTGGGACCCACCCGACGGAGGTGACCGGGGTGAAGGTGACCCGAGGGACCGGGCTGCAATTGAACAACAGCGGCTTCAGCGCGGTGCCAGCTGCCGATCCACCACTTTCGGTTTCGGTTTTGCACTTCAGGAGACCGGCAGGGAGGTGCGCTCGGGGTGGAGAGGTGCTTCCTGGGCCTCTGCATGAGGGTTTCTTTCATCTGCCACTAGAGCGCCTATCGCCTCGGACCCCCTATACCGACATTTTGTGGTCTTCTTGCTGGTGCCTTACACCTCTTGATTGGAGGTCCCCTCGGGTGACCGTGTTCACATGGGGGGCAAAGGGGGTCCCGAGGGCCGCAAGACCAAGGCTTCCCTCCGCGGGGGGGCAGTCCAGAGCAATAACATGGACCGCTACACCCAGGGCAGGGGGCCCTCTGGCGCTGCTGGCCTCCCCTCGGATACTGCGGAAGGAGGCGCGACCGCCACTACGGAACTATCCTTGCAGGACATTATGGGCGCCATTGATGGCATCAGGGAAACCATCGCGACGCAATATGAGGCCCTGGCCCGTAAGATTGACACTGTCGCGATCGATGTCACCCTGATCCGGGCCGACCTCTCCAAAACTAACGAGAAGGTCCAGGCTCTCGACGCACGGACCTCCACCCTCGGTGCGGATGTGTCGGATCTGCGGGCCGCGCTTGGAGACATCAGGGTGGTTAACGACCATATGGCCCGGCGGCTTGAGGACTTCGAGGGACGGGCCCGACGCAACAACATCCGCGTCATAGGTGTACCGGAGTCCTCTGACGGCCGCCCGGTTGACCTCGTGGTCGAGGAACTTATCCTGAAACAGTTGTCCTCGGCTGGCCTAAGTAAGTTCTTTGCCGTGGAGCGGGCCCATCGAGTTCCGGGCGGTCGGCCGCGGCCGGGGGCCCCCCCGAGGCCTATCGTGGCCAAACTGTTCTACTACAGGGACCGCGACGCTATTCTGCAGGCCTCACGGACCCACGGCCCGGTTCGTCATGAGAACTCGACCATCAATTTTTACCCGGACTTCACGCAACTGGTCCAGAAACAACGGATGGGATTCCAAGGGGTGAAGCGTCGTCTCCGTGAGCTGGGCCTAAAGTATTCGATGCTCTACCCTGCAAAACTCCGAGTGGAACATGGGGATCGGACAGCCTTTTTTGACTCTCCTGTGGCTGCAAGTGACTGGCTGGACTCTCTGCCGGACGGAGGTGGCCGTCCCGGACCCTCTGCGGGCACCGCAGGTGATGGGTCCCCTTTAGAATGACTTTTGGTCCTTGATTTTGCCTTTTTGCACTGTACAGTCGGGTCTTATTTCATTTGCATATTGTGTTTTACCAGGACCAGTGAGGGGGGCGGGCGGGGACGGGTCCCTTACCTCCTCTGGGTTCTTTTCGTAGAATGGGGTTAGTGGGGCGACAGGCACACTGCAAGTTGGGGGGGTTTTTTGGCCCGCAGGGGTGCAGGGTGGGGGGAGTTGGTCCTGGGGTGGGGTTGGGGGGGAGGAGGGTTTGTTTTGCTGTGTGTTTTTTGTTTACAGGGCGAGGTACTGATTTTTGTCCACATTTGGGAACTGTGCTGCAGGCTGGGGGACCCTTGATCTATTGGGGGGGATGGGGGGGGACGGGTTGAGGCTTATGTCATGGAACGTCAATGGGTTGGGGGACCGTATCAAGCGGGGTGTAGTACTGCAATATTTGCGTCGTTTGACTCCTGATGTGGTGTTTCTCCAGGAGACGCATCTGGTTGGCAATGTTTGTCATGCAATGAACAGGGGGGGATACCGCCTCGTGGCCCATTCTGGTTTCACAACTGGTTCCAGGGGGGTGGGCATTCTGCTGCGAACCTCACTTCCGGTGGAGATCACTAAGATAGTCTCGGATGACAGAGGGCGCTATGTGTGTTTGATTGGGAGGTGGGAGGGGCAGCCCCTTGCCCTGGTTTCAGTTTACGTCCCCCCGGGCCTCCAGAACTCCACCTTCACTGACTTGGGTCGAATGCTGCTTGACCTTCCGGACAGCCTCCTGCTCATGGGCGGGGACTTTAATTCTGTGGTTTCGGGTGAACTGGATCGTCACCCACCAAGGACCCTCCCCGCTGCCCAGGCATGGCTGGGTGGGATGCTGGAGACCTTCGGCCTGGTGGATAGTTGGAGATTAATGCATCCGACCCAATGTCAATTCACCTTTCACTCGGGGGCGCATGGGAGTCTCTCTAGGTTAGACTACTTCCTTATGCCCGCGGCGCAGACTGGTCGGATTCGAGAGGTCAGGCACCTGGCGCGGGGTATCTCCGACCATTCTCCGCTGTGGCTTGTTTTTGACACCGGGCCGCGGTCTGCAGGGCGGATCGCTCCCATTAACCCATGGTACCTGCGAGACCCTACGACTCGTGACAGCCTGGTTAAGGCTATGGACCAATACTTCCTGGATAACGAGGGGTCGGTGTCTTCTGCAATGTCCCTGTGGGAAGCCTTTAAAACCGTGATCCGCGGACACGCCCTTTCCCAGATAGTGGTGGCTAAGAGGGTCAAGAGTGAGGCAGTGGTGAGGCTGGAGACTGACATCTTGGGGCGGGAGTCGGCCTTGGAGGCGAATGTTACTCCGGACGGGCTCCATGCCCTCAGCCTGAAACAGTTTGAATATAGGTCCCTGGTCACTGACGCGGCCAAAACTATGTATAGGGAGCAGCAGGGTCGACTGTACGATGCCGGGGACAAGGCGGGAAAGTTGATCGCGTGGCTGGACAGGAAGGAGAGAGTGAATCGTGTGGTCCCGGAGTTGCGTGCTGCGGATGGTGTGTGTGTGACGGAGCCTGACGAGATTGTGGAATGTTTTGCCGACCACCTCCGGGCTGTGTACTCCCCAGTGACTGACAGGGATGAGGACGACTCTCGCCTTCTACTGAGGGATATCGCCTTGCCCTGCCTGTCCGTTGAGGACCGTGAGCGGCTGGACGCCCCCTTGTCGGTGGATGAAATAGCGACCGCGATCCGCTCCCTTCGCTCGGGCAAGGCTATGGGTCCCAACGGTCTGCCCATTGAGCTATATAAATTGCGCCCTGACAAGCTTGCGCCCTTCCTCAGTCGCATGTTCCGTGAGTCTCTGGCGGCGGGTTCCCTCCCGGCCGATCAGCGTTTGGCCACGATAGTCGTTATCCCCAAGGAGGACAAGCCGCGAGATCGCTGTACTTCTTACCGGCCTATTTCACTGCTAAATGCGGAGCCTAAGATCCTGGCGAAAGTCCTTGCCAATCGTCTGTTGAGCGTCGTGTGCGATCTGATTCATCCGGACCAATGCGGATTCATCCCGCATCGTAACACCGCTCTTAACTTGCGGCGTCTTCATGGCGCCCTTGCCAGGGCGGAGCTCCTCTCCGAACCGGCCGTGCTGGTTTCTTTGGATGCCACGATGGCTTTTGACACCATCGAGTGGCCATTCCTCTGGGCTGTCTTGGCTAAATTTGGCTTTGGAGAAGGATTTATTGGCTGGGTGAAGCTTCTGTACACGGGACCCATGGCTCAGGTGGTGGTGAACGGGCGGGTCTCTCGGCCCTTTGCCCTCGGCAGGGGCACGAGGCAGGGATGCCCGTTGTCCCCTTTGCTCTTCGCTCTCGCCCTGGAGCCACTCGCGGCTTGGCTCCGCTGGGAGCCCTCGCTTCGAGGGATCCGGTGGGCCCCGGGCTTTGAAGATCGGGTTTCGCTGTATGCGGACGATATTCTCCTATATCTCACCTCACCGCGGCAGTCGCTCAACGTCCTCTTTGACGTTCTGACTTCCTTTGGGAATAATTCGGGTCTCACGATCAATTGGTCTAAATCCTGCGTCTATCCGATCTCCGGTGGTCCTCCACTCCTACCGCCTCGGCTTCCGATCCAGGTATCACTGAGCGGCTTTAAGTACCTGGGGATATACGTTTCGCTGGACCCGGTGGCTCGCTATGAGCTGAATCTCCTGCGTCCGCTTCGGCGATTGCGAGAGGATACGGCCCGGTGGTGCAGGCTGCCCCTGTCCCCGCTGGGTCGGGCCGCGCTGTTCAAAATGATGTCCCTTCCCAGGTTCCTCTATGCACTCCAGAATTCCTTCGATGTCATCCCAGTGGCCTACTTTCGGGAGGTAGAGAGCCTGCAGAGGAGGCTGGTGTGGGACGGGCGGGCGCGTATTGCTCTTGCTAAGCTTACTCTCCCCTGGTATGACGGGGGCATCGCGCTTCCCGACATTCGCAGGTATTATTGGGCCGCGCAGCTTTCGGCCATCAACCATGCCACGTATGCGCCTGGCCTGAACCCGGCGTATGAGATGGACAAGTTCCTGCTTCCCGGCGGGGACTATAACAGGGCGCTGTACTCCCGCTCGGCTGGCCGGACCCTTACGGGTCCTACTAAGATTGCTGTGCGGACCTGGAGGGCCGCCACTGCGGCCACGGGCTGGGGTGAGCGACTGACATGTGCTACTCCTTTGTTTGCCTCCGATCGCCTGGGGAGCCTCTGGACTACGAAGGGGTTTGACCAGTGGGACACGATTGGTATCAGCAAAGTGGGAGACCTGTGGCATAAGGGCGCGGTTAAGACTTTCGCGGCCCTTCAGGCCGAATATGAGCTTACGGACAGGGAGTTCTTCCGCTATGCCCAGGTTCGACACGCCCTTCTCTCGGTCTTTCGAGAGGGGACCACGATCCCGGTTTCCTCGCCCCTCGAGGACCGCATACTTGACGGACATGTCCCGGACAGCACTATTTCTTTAATTTATAAGAAACTGATTAATCATCGGGCTGACCTCTTGGTGCGCCTTCGGGAGGCTTGGACGGGGGATGGGGTGGAATTGGACGACGAGGACTGGCAGTCTGCACTGTCGTCCCCCAAAGAGGTCGCCATTCCAGCCCGTGTCCGGTTGGTACAGCTTAAGATTCTTCACCGGGTGTATGTGACGGGTCCTCGCTTGGTCTCGATGGGATATTCCGACGATGGGCTCTGTAAGCGGGGTTGTGGGCTCAGTGCCACCTTTCTCCATATCCTGTGGGAGTGCCGCGAGGTGGCGGACTACTGGCGCCGGGTACATACGGTTATGGGACAGGTCACTGGGGTTGTGCTGCTGCCGGAGGTGCGTCGCTGTGTCCTGAATGTGTGGGAGCCCAATGATTATAGCGCGGCTCAGACTCGGTGGGCGGCCCTGGGGAACATGATTGCCAAGAGAGATATAGCGCAGCTTTGGGGTGCCCAGCGGCCGCCCACCGTGTCAGTATGGAAGGAGAATATGGACTGGTGTATGTTCAGGGAGAAGACTGTGTATGTTGCCCGTGGTAAGCCGGGGGCATGGGGCAGAATCTGGGGGCAATGGAATGCTTATCGCGGGGGTATCTGTACGCCCCCCCGGGTGGACACCGATATCGCCATGTCCCCCTGACCCTTGACGGTTCCGGGCACCTTTTGGAATGACTACATATGGACGTTCAGTTCCCTTGGCCCCCCCCCCGTCCCCAGCCTCCCGGTACTCCTTCCTTTCGTGTGCTGCTTAATGGTCTGACCTGGAGTTCCCCGGAGGAAGCCTGACCTGCGCCGTTTGTCTTTATGCCTCGCCTTTTGTTTTTCTTTTAGTTTTCTGTGTTTGTTTGATCTAAGTCTCCTGTGCCTCTAGAACTATCCGGACTCACTACGGGGCCGACCCCCGGGAACCGACTGCAGCTTTGATAAATGTATATTTCATTCTGTACTTAGCGGCCGGCCCTGGTGGTTGTAGGCCCGTGCTTGTAATCGAATTATTGTTCAATAAAAACTTTTAAAACAAAAAAAAAAAAAAAAAAAAAAAAAGAAAAGGAGGTGAAAGGAAACTATTTTAGGGGTGTGCAAAATGTACCTAATTTGCTTTTGTGTAAATCGCAAAATATCAGGAACATTCCAGAAAATTATGTATCATTTTGTGAAATGCAAACCCATCATTTAGTGCTATATTTGAGCGCAAAATGCATCCTAGCCTCAATTTTTGATGCAACAACGTATTTTGCATTTTAAAAAAGTGCAAAATAAACTGATTACTGCAAACTATAGCTGCTCATGTTGTGGTTGTTCGAATTCTTCCTGTACCCCTGTGCTATAATTTTATGACGATTACACAACATGGTCCAAGTTTGGAAATTTTACATAGCAAAGTTAAGGCGAAATTTCCAAAATGATATAGATTTTGCCAGCATAATTTAAATTTCGCCCAGGTCCAAAGGTATTACAGTACAGTGAAAGCGGTACAGAAGAGAATGAAGGAGATAAAAAGAGCCAGGAAAAGCTGGAATGGGGGTGGTGTAGCGCAAGAAAGAGCTTACTGTTCGAAAAAAGATGACAAGGATAGAAGGGGAAAGGAAAACATTAGAAGGAGAGCTGCCAGGAAGTGTTTAGAGTGCAGGTTGGCACCGTGGAAACCCTATGCTGTTAGACATCTCATGGTGTCCCGTGCCTAGTTTGAGTCACACATCAGGGCATTTTCTTCCTTGTATTGCAAAGCATGTAATACCTCCTTCCCACAGATTCTTTAACATTGTTTGCAGTTTCCCACTATTAGCAAAGAGTGGAGTTTTTCGCAATGTAATTCGCAGCACAGTCGTTCTTTTGCTGCAGCTTCCCAGGGCATGATGGCAGATTTAAATGACCTGATAGAGGAAATACCAAGGCACAGAAATTAATTTCGTTGGAGTTTTGAATAATCAAATCGGTAACAATTTGTACAAAGCAACATGTTGAACTTTCCACAGTATGCACAAAAAGAAGGAGAAAAATAGTAAGCTAGAGGGTTGGATGAGAGTCCACCCTCAAATCCACCGGCACGTGGTGTCAGCTGAAGCTGCTGGGCAGGAGTAGGTCAGTGATAAGGGCTGGCAAGTACAAGGAGTGAGCTGAGGGAAGGTATAAACAGAGGCCATGTGCCCCAACGTACAGTCAGCACAAACTTGCAAAGACATACAGTTTTACAGATAAAACTAATATAGCGCAAAAACGATGTGTGGAAATCGGGTCTCAATCAATCAAACAAACAGGATTTGTATAGCGCTACTTATCACCTGTAAGGGTATCTAGGTGCTGGAGGGTGGGGCGGTGCTGCTGATGAGGGACTTTAATCGAATAACCATGGTTTTAGGCCCTTCCTGAAATCCTGCAGGGTGGCAGTCTGTGTGTTCTCCTTTGTACTGCCGGTCACCAGTGTATTCAACTATGTAGTCTTGGATCGTGTCATGTATGTGCATGTAACTTGCATGATCAAGGTAATTATTAGCGGCGATACTACGTGTCTCTTGGTCCTTTTTCCCCAGCACTCTCCTCCCCTTACCCCCCCCCCCTCCCCCCTCCCCCCCGGAGCTGCAATCTGAGGGATAGCCCCGGGCGCCACAAGCTCTAGCTACGCCCCTGATGTTGGTCTTACCAAAGTTTTTATACCTCTTCAGGACCATTCCATTGGAGTTTTCTCATGCAAGCTTAGCTCAAGCTGAAAGGTGTTGTCATAGATTCCTTTGGGGTTACCATCGCCCTCGGTGAGCAGCTAAATGGATGTATCTTCCGAGGGAGAGGGGAGGATGGGCAAAACCTAATTTAATGCTGTACTATTGGTCAGCTCTTGTTCAACACTTTGCCATACCGCAGGCCCTCTATCTTTGAAATAGGATTGGGAGAAGAAGCTAGGGGGATATTTGTTTGTGTATTGGAGCCCAGTTACTACAAAAAGACAAAGTTCAAGGTTATAATAGCAATGTTCTCGCTTTGGCGTAAGATTCGTCGTAAATATTTGATTCCTAAAATCTATAATTACACACCCCTTGCTGCGGCAGGACTTTTACCTCCCATTTTTCAAGATTTAATCTTATTCAGGTGGTTTTCACAGGGAGTAAGGACGCTGGGAGATCTTGGAACTGAGGGAGTATTGGCTTCTTTTGAGTTTTTTGAGGGAGAAATTCAGTTTAAATGTACATGAGTTTTTTTAAGTACTTACAGATTCGTAGTTTTGTAGAGAAAGCAAGGGGGCAAAATGTTGGTTTTTTCAAGAAAAATCTACTCATGGAATTGATATTAAAACACTCTAGAATAGGCACGCTGTATCAACATTTACTCTCTGGTTTCCCAGATGCTATACTCTTACAGAATGCTCTTTCAAACAATGGATGTTGTGAAGGCAGTCAATCAGTTTTAGCAGGACTCTCACCGCCACTTGCTGCTTCAGGGGGATTGTGAGCGCTACGGACTGCGAGGACCAGCAGCCCTTCGGACCTCAGCTGCAGCTTCTTCCGCCCTGACTCCGCCCCTCCTTAGGACATTGATAACAGCTCGTGGCCCCCGCTCCGCGGGAGCCACTCGCAGGACTCTCACCGCCACTTGCTGCTTCAGGGGGATTGTGAGCGCTACGGACTGCGAGGACCAGCAGCCCTTCGGACCTCAGCTGCAGCCTCTTCCGCCGTGACTCCGCCCCTCCTCAGGACATTGATAACAGCTCGTGGCCCCCGCTCCGCGGGAGCCACTCACAGGACTCTCACAGCCACTTGCTGCTTCAGGGGGATTGTGAGCGCTACGGACTGCGAGGACCAGCAGCCCTTCGGACCTCAGCTGCAGCCTCTTCCGCCGTGACTCCGCCCCTCCTCAGGACTAACCCCAGATGACTCTCTACACGAGAAGCCCGGGACAAGGGCGGGACCGTTTGTGGCCGTTCGTGGCCAGTAGTGGACGGGACGGGCAATCCCTCTAACCTCGGCACTCTCTGTGTGGTACAAGTGCCCGTATAGTTGTGAGTTCTTGTTGTACCCATGTCCCTTATTAGTTGTGTGCATTAGTTGTTATGTTTCATTAATGTTCCTAAACCCAAAGTGAATATTGGTATCTGTAATATATTGTATCCTAAGGACCTTTGTTATTGCCACTGGCTGCCCTATTGTACGCTTGTCACGTACGAAGATGACTTCCTTAAGGTCTGGAAGGAAGATTGTGCAGGGCAGTACAGGGGGCTGTGTATCAGGGACTCTCGATAATTTCATCACTAGAGCAGTCCGTGTCCTTGAACACGAGATCATTTTAACATAAAAAAGACTGTCTTTAGAAATATCAGCGAAGAGATCGTCTCTTGGTAACATCATGGCAGCCGTCTCTCCTGAATGCAGGCAGCCTCAACCCGTTTCTGATCTGCTGCCTAGTACTGTGCAAGGGATGTTGGACACAACACATAGCACTTTGGAAATCATTCCTGATACTATAAACATTTTAGAACCCAGTCGCTTATCTGTCAATTCTAGTGTTATTCCCTCTTTGCCTCCTATTGAGCAGCCACGTAAAGTTATTTCGAGTATGGGTAGCAGGCCCCAGTCTACCAATGGGAAAAGAAAACGTGTGGGAGTGCCATCCAAGGGCAGACGTGCCAAAGTGCCCAAAGCGTTTAAACCTGCCAACCCATGTAACGATCCCCAATCCCATATGTCTCGTAGTACCCCTCCCGTTGTTGGGAGTCTTATGCCCAGTCAGCCCTCCCCTATTATGCCTAACGTCAATTCTCTGCCTACCGGCTTTTTTGAGTCTCTGGACCGATTGCTTAAATCTTTCTTCTTACCACTATACGAGAGAGTCAAGCAACTCTCCACTTCCATTGGGAAACTGGAGAGTACTGTGCTCACAAACACGACTCTTTCGGAGAAAACTTTAGCGACTCCGCCAGGTTCCGAGATTTTACCACCTCCTGGTTCAGCCGTCAAAACAGGGTTTGTTTCTAATGGTCCTACTTCCCCGGCTAGTGTATCTTCCTACCCACCTGCCCACAAAGATCATGTCGTGGAAGTTACTCATACACCTGTTGGCGCTGTTATGTCCAATAAACTAGCTAGTAATGTTGTTATCAATAAGAGCAACAATACAACAGGGCAGACTTCTTCCCAGGGTGAAGGTCCGTTTTTAAAACTTCCATGTATCAATCTTCCTCCTGAGTCCTCACCCTATACTGTTATATTGGCTGGTGTTCCAAGGCTCCCTCAGGTAAAGATTGAGTCCCACAGCGAGTTGAAGAATAAGGTGATTCACTGGCTAAATGTGAATAGGCCTTTGCCACCTAGACTAAGTGCGGAAATTTTGTCTGTACGTAGGGTGAGTTGGTTGGGTATCAAAGTAAAGAAAGTGGAGGGAGATTGTATAATCATTAACTTTCGGGACCCTAGAGTGGTGAGTCATATATATTCCCATCCTAATACCTCGAGCGTTACTGGAATACACACCTTGGATTTGTCCTATTTCTTTTCTTTTGACTTTCGCGACACACGTTGCGATTTGTCTACTGGTTGGGAAAGGGTCAACAGGGGCTTTTTTCGCTGTCCATCCAGATTGGATTTCCATCTCCCATTGTCTAATCATTTTGCCCCGTTGAGTAGTATGGAAGGGGTTGATTGACTGTCAACTAATTTTACTAATTTGGGTTGTGTGAGTAAAATTGCTATTGGCCCTGGATGTTCTGCCAGTACGGGGACCGTAAGTTGTAGCGGGCCCAGGGTGGTACACCTGGGTATGGGTGACACGTATTCCAACACTGCATATGTTTCTCTCATTGTGCCCCCTAGCAATTTTGATTCCTTTCTACCAGCACTGGAGTGTTTAGATAATCCCCAGGGCAAACACTTTGTTAACCCCACACCCATCGAAACCGAGACGGTACCTCTTACTCGCGCGTTGCACAATGATAGATCATTAATTTCACACATAGATCCTTGTCCCAACGAGCACGAGTGTTTGGAACCTGGCAACACTGTAAACCATTCTGCCGCACAGGGTTCTTTACTTGCCCATTTGCCAGCTGTTACAACTATTTCCCCCCTTCTTACATTGGCCTCGTGGAACATTGCCGGTCTAAGAAGTAAAATTGTAATGGAGGAGTGGTCTGCCTGGGCGAATAACCTCGATATCCTGGTCTTTCAGGAAACGTGGGCTGTGGACCCGATTTACTTTTCTGGTTATGTTAATTTTTATAAAGGGGCCTCTAGTGGGATAAGGGGTCATCCTTCGGGTGGTCTCTGCATATGGGTGAGGCAAATCCTTAAGTATAGTCTCACCGAACTGGCCATTGATAGCCCCGACATTTTGATCATCTCGTTGCAACTTAATGATGATCCTGATATCTTGATTATAAATGTATATAATAGGGGCCTACCAGGCGGGTGAGGTACTAATACTTTTCTACAATTAGACGGGTTCTTGGAAACAGTCAACCCCTGCACAAATGTGATAATAGTGGGTGATCTAAATTGCTGTTTCGAACCTTTGTACACTGCTTGGGACTCACTTACACTGGAAGTGGACGCAAATTGGAATATTCCACCTCTTGACCTTCCCCCCCATCAAGAGGTGGACTGAATCTGCTATTCAGTGGATGAGCTTGTGTATGGGGCGTGGCTTTAGGGCAGCCAACGGACGGACCCTCTCTGACAAAAATGGCAAGGATACCTTTGCCGATGGTCGTCGTTGTAGTAGAATCGATTATGCCCTAATTAAAGTGGAGTTTTGGTCCACTTTAAATGATATGGTGATTCTTGATCGCCCCGAGAGCGACCACAATCCTTTAGTTCTGAGTTTTCTGTTTTGCCCAGCCCATAGAAGTGAACCATCCGAGATAGTTACTGCTGACGCCCTCCTAACTAATAATCAACGGAGAGTGCGCTGGGAAAAGGTTGCTATCGATAGTGCAGTACTCACCGAAATTAGCTCGAAAGTTTAATGTGCGTTGGAAGCCCTTCATTCTCTCCAGAGCCAAGAGGCTGTCGTTGGCGAGTCTACTCATATTCACGAAAACCTATTTTTAGGCTTCAAGGCTCTTTTTTCTAAACCCTGTAAGGTTAAGAAATTGTTTTTACCAAAGCAAAATCCTTGGTATAACAAAGCATGCCGTGAGTCTTATGGCAAACCGAAATCCACCATTAAATCTAAAAATCAGGCCAATATCAGATTAGCCAGGAAAGACTACAGTAAGGCTAAAGTCTCGGCTAAACAAGATTGGGACAACGAACATTGGAACGACCTTTTGGTCGCTAGTAAACAAAGAAATCTGACCATGTTTTGGCATATTGTGAAGTGGGGCAACTCTCCGAGTTCGCAGGCTCCCTCAAACCATGTTCTCCCCGAATCTTGGGTGTCGCATTTTGAGTGCCAGTTCTCGGATACTAATCTGGTTGAAGAGACTGTTCCTCCCATCTTACAGGACATGTCCACCCTCCAGAACCTTACATTCGATTGTAAAGAGGTCGAGATGGCTTTAACCAAGGTTCCTAGTAGCAAGGCACCGGGCATAGATTGTGTCTCCGTGGATCTTTTTAAATTTGACCATAGTAATTGGGTGCCCTATATTGCATTCATGGCAACTGCTATAGCCAAAGGGGCTGTCATCCCTGAATCCTGGAAGGGCGCCGAGATACTGCCCATCTTTAAGAAGGGTGATCGCTCGTGCCCGGGGAATTACCGCCCGATTAGTTCAATTGATTCCGTTCAAAAAATTATTGCCAGGATGATCCTGGCAAGAATTCAGTCATGGATTGAGCAGGAGGATATCATCTCACCTCTGCAGGCCGGGTTTAGACCCTGTACCAGTACCATCGACCAGGCGTTCAAGTTCCAACTGATCGTCTGGAAAACGGTCTATCTTTGTGGCGGTACTCTGTACGCCGCTTTTGTTGACCTCCGGTCAGCCTTTGACTTAGTCAATAGGACTAAACTTTGGGGGGCTCTAGCAGAGTTAGGGATGCCTGCTGACCTTTTGAATATTGTCATTAGGTTGCATGACAATAACTTTGCACAAGTACGATGGGGGAATCAAGGGCAGGTCACTGACAGATTCAAAGTTAATAGGGGTGTTAGGCAAGGGTGCGTCCTTGCGCCTACTCTTTTTCTGTTATTCATTAATAGAGTTGTGCAGTACTTTTCATCTACATCCACTGACGCCCCCACGCTGGGCGGTATAAAAATCCCACTATTCATGTTTGCCGACGACACCCTACTACTATCCCAGACTCAGTCTGGGTTACAGGCGGCTTTGAACGTATTTGCCAACTTTTGTTCTGACTTCGACCTGCTAGTTAACGTCTCAAAAACTAAGTACATGGTCTTTAACAAAGGGAAAAGTGTGAACGGTCATGTTACCATGAACAATGATTTACTCGAACGTGCCAAAGTTATGACTTATCTGGGGGTTGTTTTCGAAAACAAGTTGAATTGGAGGCCACAAATAGATGTCCTATCTCTCAAATTTGCCCAGCTCTCTGGGTGCTTGGTTAAAGAACAGAAACAGTCCCCGATGAAAATGATAGGTCCTGCTAATAAAATCTATAATGCCAGGATTAATTCTGCGATCCTTTATGGTGCAGAACTCTGGGGTTTTGCTGATCTTTCCCCTTTGGTCAAGGCACAACACAAATTTTTGAGGATCCTCACTGGTCTCCCCTGTTCAAGTCCAGTGAAACCGCTCCTGCTGGATCTTGGTTGTTATTCTTTTGAAGATATTGCCAGGTTTAAACCATTGGCTTTTTGGAGGAGACTATGGACCGTACCGGAATTAGGCCCCTATGCAAAGGCATTTTTGGATGTTTGCTCTATTCTGGGCTCCGGTAACATTGTGTGGTTCAAGCAAGTTAGTCTGCTATTGGAATCCATGGGCCTGGGACTGACCCTGCTAATAACACTTTTCCTCCTAAAAAACTCTTTAAAAGCCTTTACTGGTCTATGGTACTTCAGAAACAACTATCCCTTGTTCCAGCAGAGTCTTTGACAGGCAGGTTTCTTGTGAGGAAAAAAGTCCCACTCTTAGAAGCCTATTGGGACATTATTACCAGGCCCAGTGACAGGAAACTTTATCATCAACTGAGGGTTGGCACCCTACCCACCAAACTGTTTACTAAAAAATGGAAGGGTGAGGTATGTGACTCCTGTCGCTGGTGTAAAGACTGTGCTGAATCTGTGGGTCATATATTTTTTGTCTGCCCGGACTATGCAGCCCCCGGGCTAAATGGCTCAAACCTATACGTCGCACTTTGGGCACTAGACTGGGGCTTGAGGCTTTAAGAATCTTAAGATCTGATACTGGTGAATGTATCGTAGTCGCCGTGGCCAAATTCTTGGGTTGGGTTTGGATTATTAGAAATAGGAATCACTAGATACCAGTGTTGTGTTTAATCATGATCTTATTTCTTTTGTGTCATTTTGGAACCGTTTTTATCTTTTATCTTGTATGTAATGCTTATTTTTACATTGTAATGTCTTTTTATGATGAAATTGATCGAAAATAAAGACTATTGAAATTAAATGAATGCTAAATGGGAAACGAAGTTAGGTAAAACAGATCTAGATATTTCTCAGGCTTTAGAACTTTCAAACAGCATCTTTATATCAGGAAGCTTACGGTCCCAAAGCTAAATGGCACTGTTTGACTTGTACTATACCCCGGCCAAAATTGCTAAATGGGGAGGTAGAGGAGGTCATCATTGCTCGAGATGTGGGCTGGCAGCTGCTAATGATTTACATATGTTTTTTTCTTGTCCCAAACTGTATATATTTCTCCATGATATAAAAGTTTTTTTAAATTCCAAACTCAATATCTCAGTTGTTCTCTCGGCAGAGCTTGTTATATTTGGTTGTGAGAGCAACCGTTTGAAGCAGAGAACTAGGTATGAAATTGCTTTTTAGTTTACAGCTATGTCTGTGGTAAGGCTGTCCATAACATCGGAGTGGATAAGCCCGGATGCCCCTACTTTCTTAAATTGGAGAGCAAGGATTCTGGCTCTATATAATTTAGAATCAGCTATTTTTTAAGATGGGGTAGAAGAAGGCGTGAGATGGGGCAACGCATTTGGGACCCCTTGGAAAAATGGACTAAGGAATAGTCAAAATTGGGTTGGCTAAACACGAATTTACCTATTGTATTATGCTTTAATTTCTTTTTCTTGTGCTTGACCTTACCATCCCTTGTATTTGCTTTTGAAGTTAACTGTGGAGGAATGTATTATGTATTGTAATGAGACCATGTTTTTGTTCTTTTTTATTGTTAAACAATGTTGTTTGTTCCAAGCTTCTTAATAAAAATATTAAATAAAAAAAATAAAAAAACAGAGTAGATAGAAGTGGCAGGACCATGGAACATGGTGGGCAAAAATGATGGAGCAGGGGCATGCACAAATGCATCGGAGGGCAGGGGGAGGGAGAATAGGGGCAGCAAGCTAAGCACAGAGGCTAAGCAGGAGGTCAATGATGGGGCATAGAATTGGGCAATGTAGGGCAGGAGGAGTGGACTGGTACATCATACTAAATTGAGGGCAGTGGCAGCACATCAGACCATGCATGGCAGGAGGGAGGAGGATAGTCCATGGATTCACACAACAGAGGATAGGGAGGTGGGGGGTGGAGCAGCAAGCTAACTGTTAAAAAAAAAACTATCCACATTTTCCTTACCCCGTGTGCAAAAGGTGCCCGAAGTGCACCTTTTGTGCATGGCATAGAGCTAATTTGATCATCTAATAGATAACCTTTCACAACGAAGCGCATAATATGTCCTCCGTGTGTGGACGATGCGCGATGCGCATCGTGCGTACATGGCCCAAGGCATGGCCCACGGCACTAACTGCGTAAAGTGGGCGCGCGGTGCGCTTAGCGCACCGCATGCTCACTGTGTGCGAAGCGCACCGTGCGCGCACGGAACGAACTGCGTGAAGTGGGCGCGCATGCCACGAACGGCGTAAAGTAACTTAGCATTTAAAAAACCATACAAATTCACTGAAAAAACCATAGGTTTCACACACGTTAAAGTTAGGAATTACCATTTAAAAAACCTTGCAAATTCACTGAAAAAACCATAGGTTTCACACATGTTATAGTTAGCTGGACATTTCACTCGTAAAAAACCATTGAAATTCCCCCGTTATAGTTAGTGCAGGCAACTATAACTCACGCGACCGCAATCCTCTGCTGATGACATATGTGTCTTTATGAAAAAAAAATATTTGCAATATATGTATAGCTAAAATTTAATGGAAGAAGACATGGGCAAATAAGTGTCTAAATACAGTATTAGCATCAGCAGAGAATTGCGGTCGCGTGAGTTATAGTTGCCTGCACTAACTATAACGGGGGAATTTCAATGGTTTTTTACGAGTGAAATGTCCAGCTAACTATAACATGTGTGAAACCTATGGTTTTTTCAGTGAATTTGCAAGGTTTTTTAAATGGTAATTCCTAACTATAACGTGTGTGAAACCTATGGTTTTTTCAGTGAATATATATATATATATATATATATATACATACATATATATATTATCTACTGGCGGTCGCCAGTAGACAGTTATAGTTACAACCTAGTTTCCATAGGAAATCTCAAAATTCTATTTTGAATATCTTTGGCGCCGGTTGACGATTCCTCGCGAAACATTGAGAATTTATGGCAAATGTGTGACATATCTGAATACCTTCATGATGGAATCAAAGTAAAAAGCTGAAAGCATTTCCTACTGAGGAGACTGCAGTACATGAGGAAATTAGGAAACTTCATAACAAATAAATCTCCCAAGATGGCCACCGGAGACAAAAGAGCCCAAATGTAGCCCAAAATCACCCAGATGTAGCCCAAATATAGCCCAATGACAGAAGTGTGCAAACACTTATTATTTTGTGATTTTGCAGTGTTATATAGTGCAGACTTGTCAGGTATTGGAGTGCTTTACATGAGCATTGGTTACATCACACAAGAACAAATTAATTTTGGTTGTAGACATGGGGAGACTAAGTGATTTGACCAGAATCACAGAATGTCGAGCTGAAGCAGAAATTTCAACCTGGTTCCCCAGTTGCAAAGTCTGCAGTTCTGGAAGTAACACCACATCCTCTCCCCTAAGTGCAACATTTAATCAAGTGGTCAACTGGATAAAAAAACATAAAGATAACAAATAATTTAAAAGTGCTTTGTCGCTATTTGAAAACTCATAAAATATGTCCTTATTTTAGTCTTTTAGAGCACTAACCATAATTTTGATGCCAATAAGACCCTCTCATATATGTAATTTCTAAAGGAAATGCTCTAGGTATTACAGTTTTGATTACATCAAGATGATGTCAGGCGTTCCACACTTTTGTAATAAATATTGAATGTTAGCAATCTAGTTGTTCATTAGGATACTGTTGAGAGGCAGAGGCCAGGGGCACGGACTCTGAAAATTGAAGGCAGGTAGGAGGGTGCAAAGGCAAAAATTTAACCACACTGAGCAGGCAGGAAGGGCCGTGGAAGCACAACAGACTATGGAGGGCAGTGGAAAGGGGGGCAGTGGCAACAAACCAACAATACAGGACTTGCAAGAGAGGCTGTGGCAATGTAATAGACCATTGTGGGCAGAAGGAAGAGGCAATGGTAGTACAACCATACATGCCAACAGACCCGATTCAGCCAGGAAACGTCCAATGTTTTTAAGCTCAAATGGGCTTTATTTGATCTGTCTCCTGTCTACAATCTCCTCTTTTTCAATGTAACTCAAAGGGGAAAATCAATACCCTAGTTTTTTTTCAAAATCTCCCTCTTACCAAGTTCAAAATGTTCGCAAGTATGGTACATTGGATCATGAAAGGAAATGGGGTAGGGACATGGACTTGGATAACAGAGGACAGAAGGGACATGGAGAGGTGCACCAAACTGATCCTCCAGGGCAGGCATCAGGGTTTGCAGCAGCACAATACACCACACAGGGCATGCAGGACGGGAGTGCAGCACAACAATCCATAGAAAGCAAGAGGGAGGGGACAGGACCATGCATATGGACAACAGAGAACAGAGGGGCAAGAGGCAATGGTAGCTAGCTGACCATAATGGACAGACAGGAGAGAAAGCTGCAGCATAACAGACCATATAGGGCAGGAGGGATGGATCAGGGGCATTACAATGGAACAGACAAGCCAGGAGGGAGGGAGTAGGGGTCTGCACATGTAAACAGAGGGCTGGGGGCAAGGGGGCAGGGCAGGAGCAGCAAGATAGCCATGGAGGTCAGGCAGGATGGGCACTAGAAGCAAGACACACCATGAAGAGCAACAGTGAGACTGTGATGGCATATTCACAGACCATGGAGGGAAGGTGGGAGGGGGTCAGGGGCAGCTAACTGACCACACAGGGAAGGTGGGAGGGGCCATGGAGCACAGAAGACCATGCATGGCAAGTGGGAGGGTTAGTGGCAGCACAATGGCTATGATGGGCAAGAAGGAGGGTGCAGGGGCATGCACAAAGGACGATGGAGGATAGAAGGGAGGGTCAGGACCTGTGCACAGACAAGAAAGTTCAGGGGAAGGGGCCTCACAACAGACCACACGGGGCAGGCAGGAGGAGCAGTTGCAGCACAACAGACCAGGGAGGGCAGAAGGGTGTGGCAGTACAATGGACCATGTAGGACAGGAGGAAGAGGATAGGGGCATGGCATTTGGACAGGCAGGGTGGAGGTGGCAGGGACAGGTTACAGTCATCTGACAATGCTAGGCAGGTGGGAAGGGAGTGGCAGCTCAACAGAACACTCAGAGTAGATAGATAGTGCCAGGTCCATGGAACATGGTGGGCAAAAAGGATGGAGCAGGGGCATGCACAAAGACATCGGAGGGCAGGGGGAAGGAGAATAGGGGAGGCAAGCTAAGCACAGAGTTTAAGCAGGAGGTCAATGATGGGGCATAGAATTGGGCAATGAAGGGCAGGAGTAGTGGACTGGTGCATCATACTAAATTGAGGGCAGTGGCAGCACATCAGACCATGCATGGCAGGAGGGAGGAGGCTAGTCCATGGATTCACACAACAGAGGATAGGGAGGAGGGGGGTGGAGCAGCAAGCTAACTGTTCAGAGAAGGCGGGTATTAGGAATTTTATTGTTTTTAAAACATTGTGTCTGTGCGAACTACTTAAAATATGAACAAGTATGCAGCATAATCTCACTTTTATTCAGGAAGAAGAGGACGTTTGTGACTGTGACTCCGGGCTCACTTGGCAGAAACACCCACAGACCCTCCACGCCCTATCGCAAAATATAATGCCCGTGAAAAGGGTAGGTGAACACAGTGTTATATAGAACATAGTCCTGAGAGCACGATTGAAAATGAAAACTAGATATAGTGTATGGTATAAACTATGCACCAAAAAGTGTGATATAAGATGAACCGGACGTGAAATATAATATGCAATACATTGTGCGCAATGACAGATTCATTGGAGAGCGCGAGATAGCACAGGCACTAGCGCGTGCTATGCGATATGCGCCTTGGAGTGTAATATGCACAGGGCAGTGTTGTGTAACCTAACTAGTCTCTAAAGTTGTCATATAAAATATGTGCTGGGGAGTGTAACGTTGCATATGCACTGTGACAAAGATATGGATCCCAGATTGTAATATGTATGGCATGGCACTGTGCGTTATAACATAGGCATCGAGGAAGGCACGTTAGATGGGGCAATATAACCCGTGCGAAGACAAGTGTGGCATGACATCTTCACGGGGTGGTGTTACAGTGCACATGGGCTAGAGAGTGTCATAGCATATGCACTAGCTAGTGGAATACAACACAGAGGTGTGTGGCACTCAGCAGGCAATGGTGGGTGTAACACAGCATTGGGCTCTGTCAGGAGCGCGCTGTGACTCTCAAGTGATGTTTGTCCCCTTTCCAGAGAGTAAAATAAAAAGTATTACACATCCGGCAGTGGATGTGTGTTTTATTAACCGTGAAGGGGGTTTATTGCATAGTTTTGATCGAATGTTTGTCGAATCCCCTTTGAATGGCTTGGTGTGCATGTGTATTAAATGTGCCCGTCAATAGCTACCCATGTTTGTATAAATAAACGACAAGGGTGTCTACCGGGATTAGGCACGGTAGGGCATCAGACATGTCAGAGCTTCACTAGTGGTGTAAGTACATTCCACGTGGATTCATTGTATGCATAGTCACCTTTTAATGAATATCACGCAAATCGTCATGGTGATAGGTACGTACGGTTTGTCCAGCATGTCCTAGGTGTGTCTATAAATATATATTTTTTTAAAATAATAAAAAACAGTGGCCGGCCCTGGGGATTGGGGTCAAAAAAATATAATTAGGAGACAGGCCCTGGGGGAAGGGGTCATCAGGGCCAATAAATTAGAATTAGAAGGGGAACCACACAGCCCCCCTTCTTAAAAAATTAAAATAAATAAAAGACTGGCATCGTGCCGGAGGCCATGCCCCCTCCGTGCAGCACTCTGCAAACGCGCCCCCAACAGGCATCTCCAGTATGCGCCAGGGAGCTGCGCTGCAGACAGGTGTTCTGAGGCCAAGCCCCTTTTTACACCTCTCTGCAACGCAGCTCTGTGGCGCTTACTGGAGGTACCTAGTGGTCTAGTTTGACCCTAGGGACCCTTAGGATTCAAGGGGACTTAATCTCTCAACTTAGAACAGCCACAGGGCGCGTTTACACAGTGGTGAAGGGAGGGGACGGGGCCTGAGGTGACGTGTGCAAACACGCACTATGGCACGTTTTAAATTGGGGATATAATTTCCCTTCAATACTGAGGGCCCCTGGGGGCTAACTAGCCCACCAAGTGCTTCCAGTAAGCGCCACTGAGCTGCATTGCAGAGAGGTGGTCCAGGCCAAGCCCCTTTTTACACCTCTCTGCAACGCAGCTCTGTGGCACTTACTGGAGGTACCTAGTGGGCTAGTTGGACCCTAGGGACCCTCAGGATTCAAATGAACTTAATCTCCCAACTAAAAACGGACACAGGGCGTGTTTACACAGTGGTGAAGGGAGGGGACGGGGCCTGAGGTAACGTGTGCAAAAACGCCCTGTGGCCTGTTTTAAGAGGTAGTTTTAATCCCCATGCCCTATTATATACTAGGGACTTACAGAGGAGGTCATGCTAATCACAGGGGGACCCCAACGCATAATGTTCCCTAGTGTATGTAGGTGTTTTCACTGTATTCTAAGTGTCTTTTAACATAGCACTGGCTCTAGGACTGGTTAGTCAGACTCAGTTACCACCAGTATCCATCTGAAAAAGTTGAGGGTACAGGATGAGTTTGCAACAAGGCTTCTTTCTGCTCTTCTTTTTGTTCTTTCTGCACGTTATCCTTCTTCCTGCACTTTTCTTCGTCTTTGAGGACTTTTGTTGCTTCTTTCTGCACTTCTTTTTTTTCTTTCTGTGCATTTTTTCTTCTTTCTTCACATGTCCTATCTCTGTAGGCATAGTTAGAAATTAGCATTTAAAAAACCTTTGAAATTCACAGAAAAAACCATAGGTTTCAGGCAATGTTATAGTTAGGAATTAGCATTTAAAAAACCTCAGAAATTCACTGAAAAAAACATAGGTTTCAGGGGTGTTATAGTTAGCTGGACTTTTCACTTGTACAAAACCATTGAAATTCCCCCGTTATAGTTAGTGCAGCTAACTATAACTCGCCCGCCCGCAATGCACTGCTGATGACGTCACATATTACATCACTCATGACATGGTCAGTGACATCACTCATGACATCACTGATGACATCTCAAATGTACAAGTGAAAAGTCCAGCTAACTATAACACCCCTGAAACCTATGTTTTTTTCCTTGAGACCCAGAAGGCAAAATCCCAACAGCGCCAAAGACTCAACCAAAAGCGCAGATTGCGACGACAAGCACACCGCAAACACCAGGCCAAAAAGGAAAAACAACAAGAGATGGAACAAGTAACTATAGTACCACATCAAGTTACAGAGTCCATAGAATCATCATCTGTTGTTAACCTTACTAGCACGCAACTTAGTCCAGCTGAGATCAACATTTTACATCTTGGTCTCTCGTTCAGCCCAGGTAGCAACTTTAACTACTCTAAAACCCGGATCGATTTATATAAATTGATCCGTAAGTTAATGCTGCAGAAGCACTTTCTGCTCAATCCTAACATTCAGAGACCATGTCTTACACCTATGTTGGATGTGCAACAAGGATTGATTGATAACGATTTGGATCTAATGCAAGACCTTCAGCAGTTGAGGTATGAGGGCTCTAGTTCTGATTTCACGGAAGAACACCTAACCCTGAATGTGCCTGGTCATACCAAATTCAAACCTTAATCTACCTTCACGCCTTTGATGCTGCATGATAACATCGATATTTTTCACGAACTTTCTGTCTCAGGGATCAAAAAACTATACTCATCTACCCTGCGTGAAAAATTTAAATACACAGCACGGAACAATTGCTACTTCCAACTTGTCAGCAAATTGCAAGCCGATAATAACATCATCATACGTCAATCTGACAAGGGGGGTAATGCAGTGCTTTGGCCTAGGGACCTATATCTGGAGGAAGCCCATAGTCAACTTAATGATTCCCTTTGTTACAGACGCTGTGATGCAGCTACAGTGAAGGTAGCCAGAACTGAATTCTATTCCCATCTTGTTGCCTGGAGGAGCACAGGATTACTAAGTCAAGATGAACTGAAATTTCTTAAAAATGACTTTCCAGTAATTCCTGTCATGTATTTTATTCCTAAGATACATAAGAACTCTGAGAAGCCACCAGGCAGGCCAATCATCTCGGCACGAGGTGGACTTTGTGAGAATACCTCTGTATATATTGATGCCTTTTTGCAGGAACATGTTAAGACTTTGCCATCATATGTGCAGGATACAAGCGATTTTTTAAGGAAAATAGCCGGGTTTAAGTGGGACCCCACGTTTTGGTTGGTTACACTGGATGTAACCTCCCTCTACACCAGTATCCATCATTCTGATGGTGTAAAAGCTGTCCAGCACTATCTGGGGACCCGACCTCTACATATGGTCAATCACAACAAAATGTTGTTAGCTATGATTTCCTTTTGCCTGCACAACAATTTCTTTATGTTTGGCAATCAATTCTTTCAGCAGGTCAGAGGTGTTGCCATGGGGGCCAGCTTTTCTCCCAGTTATGCCTGTCTCCATATGGGCTACTGGGAGGAGCTGGTCCTCTATGGTCAACATCATGATATCCTGTCAAAACATGTAATCCATTGGTATCGTTTTATAGATGATATTTTCATGGTTTGGCAAGGCACAAAACAGCAGATCCTTGACTTTATCGAGGTTATCAATTCTAACACCCTTAATCTTAGCTTTACCTCAGATATTAGTCAAGATAGAGTGTTCTTCTTGGATGTTGAAATCTTTATTGATTATGGCAAACTCAATACACGCCTCTTTAGGAAACCCACCGCGGGTAATACGGTTCCCCATGCCACAAGTCACCATCCTGTGCATCTTATTCGCAGCATTCCCTACAGGGAGATGCTGCGTATCAGGCGCATCTGTAGCACAGAGTCTGATTGCCTAGCGGCACAGAATTTGAGTAAATCACGTTTCCTAGCGAGGGGCTACTCTGTTTCAACGATTGACAATGCCATACGCAAGGCTAACTGCTTGTCTAGAGAGGAGACCCTGATCAACAAGGGATCAATTGCTACACCTATTCACACCAGGGAACCAGTTAGATTGATCTGGACATACAATCGTCAACACCAAGCACTCAGAAAAATTCTGAAGAAAAATTGGAGCTTGGTTTGTAATGACCCTGTCATTGGGGATCTAATGGCAGCTAGTCCAAACATCACCTTCAGGAAATCTCGCTCTATGAGCGATGCTTTAGTTAAATCTAGTCCTGAGTTAGGTTCCAATACAACCTGGTTGCAGTCTTGTAAAGGCTTCAAAAGATGCCCCAGCTGCAAAGCGTGTAGACAGGGAGTTAACAAGACGCAGTTCACGATCCCGTTCTGCAAGATTCCTCGTCCCATCATAAAACCACTCACTTGCAAGACCGAGTACGCGGTGTATGTGCTGGAGTGTCCGTGTGGCCTGCAATATGTGGGCAGTACCAAGTTGCAGGTCCACAAACGGATACTCCAGCATATACGGGCAATCAATGGTAGTGATGCATCTTATCCGGTGGCACGCCACTTCAAAGAACTACACAATAACAAAAGTGAACTATTAAAGTTCTTTGTCATTGATGCAGTGCTCCCTTTAAGACGTGGTGGCAACAGAGAAGCATTGCTTCGTGCCCTAGAAACGAGGTATATCCTTGAACTAGACACGAAGACACCGCAGGGCCTTAATTCTAGTGAAGACCTCTTTACTTGCCTTTAAATTGGGTTGTATCAAATTTGACTCCCTATGTGTTAAGCTGCATTGCGTTGTCGGTCACACCTCCTCCACCCACTGTTGGTTTTAATAATTTTAGATGACACATCTTTTTGATATACTTTGTATTTTATGTCTTCTCTGCATCTAGACATATTTCGACACTTGTCAGAATATTGGTTAAAACATGGATTAGAACAAGGGCTCCTATATATGCACTTCACAGTAACCTCACATGTTACTTTAGGGCTTGTAGGCTGCACTGCGTCTCTAAGGCAAGTATGAGTAATTGTGCAAGATGTGCTGGTTGACAAATCAGTGTTCAAATTGCCAGGGTGCGTCTAACTCAAATTTGTTAGATTATACCCACTTGGGTTTGATGTAATCTGCTTAATATTGCAAATTGTTTGTTCGCTTTGTATATTTAGGAAAGCATCAATATTCAATTCTGTTATAAACAACTTTATCGCTTTCTGTTACACTTGCACGAAATCAAAAAACAACAAAAAATGTTGTTTCAAGTTATTTTAACATGAGTTACTTGCCAGTAATGATGAAATAATTTTATCATATAATAATTTTATCATATGAAATTTGTTTTTCAGTAATTTCACTGTTTGACGCAGATGCTTTTGACATTACTGCACTGTTGTGATGTTATCCAATGTTTAAGAAACTTTTCTATGTCTATTCATGCAGGGTTTGAATCAGCCAATTGTGTCATTCTATTAATTAGCATTTTGCACTTTAAAAAGCGGGATCACAACTCCCATGGCGTCATGTGATCAAGGCCTCTGGTGAGGCTGAAACGCGTCATGCAGGCGGTGCTGTGAATTTAATAAAACAATCTACTCACTCGCTATCGGGGTCGGTTTCCGTTTGTTCCCGCTCTCCTTCAGGATAGTTGGTGTGCAGGAGTGCTCCAGGCGGAATCCTCGTCATATATATATATATATATATATATATATATTCACTGAAAAAACCATGGGTTTCACACACGTTATAGTTAGGAATTAGCATTTAAAAAACCTTAGAAATTCACTGAAAAAACCATAGGTTTCACACACGTTATAGTTAGGAATTAGCATTTAAAAAACCTTAGAAATTCAGTGAAAAAACCATAGGTTTCACACATGTTATAGTTAGCTGGACATTTTACTCGTAAAAAACCAATGAAATTGCCCCGTTATAGTTAGTTCAGCTAACTATAACTCGCGCGCCCGCAATGCACTGCTGATGACGTCACATATTACATCACTCATGACATGGTCAGTGACATCACTCATGACATCACTGATGACATCTCAAATGACATCACTGATGACATCACTGATGACATCATCCAGTGAATGTGTGTTTTTCTGAAAATTAAATATGTTTTATATATGTATATCTCAAGGTCGATGGAAGAATAAATGGGTATATAAGTGTCTAAATGGATGATTTGTTTTTGAAAAATTGATTGTGTAACTGACTGATTAAGTGTATCTCTCACTTTGTGTATAAGTGGCTGCATGGGTTGGTGAGTAGCTACATGGGTGTCTATATAGGTTATTAGTTGTTTTTTTGAGTATCAGTCTGAGTGTCTGTATGGTTCGGTGGGGGGTATTACGTAGTGCATAGGTGCATGAATGAGTGACTCACTGTTTGTATGTGTTGAAGACAGCATGTGTGCAGGACTGTATGGGTGGATGAGTGTGTGTATGGGTGTGTTAGTGAGTGAATGACTGTCCCAATAGTGTCTTCAGGAGTAACTACATATGTTTTAAACTAGTATATGTGACTATTGGTGTATATATGTGAGTATATGTGAGAGGGAGAGATTGAAAGAGTTCCTGTATGAATAAGTATGTGTTTCTATAAGTGATTGTTTAAAAGACTAAGTATGTGTAAGTTTCCGTAGAAGTAAGTGTGGTGGTGTGTGTATAACTGTATATGCAGGTGAATGTATGTTTGATTCTTTATTAGCATGAGTGACTATGTGTGTGAGTAACTCTATGGATGAGTGGCATTATGTAACAGGATGTATAGGTGTATGAGTACATATGATGAGTGAGTACATGTATGAGTGACTGTATAGGACTGTTGGTGAATGAGTGGATGTGTATGTGGATCTTAGAATTACTGAAGAGGTTGTTGTAACTGGTATTGGTATGTCCATTGTTTTGAAATTTTTAGTCTCTATTTTTGAATGTGTGTATCAAAGCTTATATTAAGGTGAGAGGAGGTCTGCCACTCTATCACAAGGATGATGTCATCAGTGATGTCATCAGTGATGTCATTTGAGATGTCATCAGTGATGTCATGAGTGATGTCACTGACCATGTCATGAGTGATGTAATATGTGACGTCATCAGCAGTGCATTGCGGGCGCGCGAGTTATAGTTAGCTGAACTAACTATAACGGGGCAATTTCATTGGTTTTTTACGAGTAAAATGTCCAGCTAACTATAACATGTGTGAAACCTATGGTTTTTTCACTGAATTTCTAAGGTTTTTTAAATGCTAATTCCTAACTATAACGTGTGTGAAACCTATGGTTTTTTCAGTGAATTTCTAAGGTTTTTTAAATGCTAATTCCTAACTATAACGTGTGTGAAACCCATGGTTTTTTCAGTGAATTTGCCAGGTTTTTTAAATGCTAATTCCTAACTATAACGTGTGTGAAACCCATGGTTTTTTCAGTGAATTTGCAAGGTTTTTTAAATGTTTTTTTTTTTTTTTATTCTTCATTTTTTTCAAACATATTTTTAATTTAATTTTCTTACCTTTTATAAAGACTATGCTTAAATTTTGAAAATCCTTAAATATTTTTTTTATATATATTTTTTAAAATAAACATGTAAAATTTATTTCCAGATTTTTTTTTTTTTTTTTTTTTTTTTATAGTACGCGTACCGTAAGCTCACGGTAAGCGTACGGTTTACGCAACGTCCGTAATCTATCTACGCTGCTTGCGTATAGTTACGTACTTTGCGTAGCCGCGCGTACTGCGCGTGGGTCGCGTGCGCGCTTACGCCACACGCGCACGTTACGCGGAAGTGCCGGGGAGTGACTGTTATGCGCATGCGCGCAAGCGCGTGTCTTTTTTACGCGCATGCGTACTTTTTGCCGTAAGCGTACCGTAAGCGTACCGTAAGCGTACGGTAGGTCATGTGATCTTGAAACACAACTTTTGATTGGTTGAAAGTACTTTCAGTTCTAGAACTCTCCTACACCACACCCATTCCCCTCATTTCTGCTTGTGATCCCTTGGGAGAAGGAGCTGGTTTGTCTTTGGGATACGATGGCAGAACAGCAGAGCTCTTCTGAGAGTGAGGCTAGCACCAGCAGCACTGTCTTGAGGCAGAGAGCGAGGAAAGTAAAGCCTTCTTATGTTTGGGATTATTTTACTTTTCCAGAAGGCCAGCAAAAGGTGAATGCACCCTTAGTTACTTGCAAGCTGTGTCAGCGTGTACTTTCTAGAGGTAATCCTAACAGGAAGTATTCCTTTGGGAATCACACCATGAAGAGACACCTCCAGGATGTACACAGAAGGACACATGGTCATCTTTTTGGAGGTAACTCTTCAGAAAGACGAGCCAGTACATCCACAGCAGCTCAGCCTGGACCATCACCTGCAGGGCTTACTCCTTCTTCTGCAGGTCAGGTGAGCCCTTCATCTGTGGGGGGAGAATCTCCTTTTGCTGGCCCTCTGGAAATGAACCCTCGATTTCGGAAGGTTGATATTCATTGCACATTTTGTAAAGGTCTAATTTGTCATAGGGAGACCAGTGTTTCCCTAGTGAACAACAAAATAGATCAGCACATTTGTAGCTTTGAATGATTTTCCCATGCTTCCTTTCCTTTGTCCCTGCATGAACACAACGGTTCTTTTAAGAGCCAACCTTATCTTTCATCTTTTTTTTACATATGTTTTTTAAAACCTTTTTTTTTTTTTTTTTACCGTACGCGTACGGTGCGCGTACCTTTTTTTTATTTTTTAAAAAAAACACTAAAAATCAATTATCATATTACAAGGTCCTTGAGAGACTACAATTATTATTATTGACTTACCATACTCACTCAAAAAAATATTTATTCATTTGTTTTTTTTAAAAATAGTTTTAAAAATGGTTGTAGTTTTCGAAAATTTTCTATATCGATCTGAAAAAAAAGAAAAAAGTATTAATATTTTTTTAACAATTTATAATACAGTATACATATTTACATTTTTTTCAAGCTGTTTTTTTTTCAGACCACCACCATGTGCATTCTCTGTGACTGCCTACACTCCACCAAGGGCAACCAGCCTTAGTGATGCTGAATGTATTTGCATTACAGACTTAAACCTGAAAACCCCACTGGCTTGTAAATACTGTGCATGACTATACACGGCAAGGACATGGGTGTGTGCTAAGCCTCTGCTTCTTCCCCCAATAATTCGCTCCCCCTTTCCATCTAATGCAACTGTGAAATCACCAGAGCAAGACGCAATAAATCTCTGCCTATAATTCTTCTATGCACACAGAGTCATGTTTTCACATTAGTCCCACAACGAAATTTCTTTGCCAATTTGAAAGCACACTTACTGCTCTTTTTTTTTTCGGGCCAAGTGAAAATCTCTTTTTACAATTTGAAATCACTTTTACAGACTGACACATTATGAAACCACTATTTTTGATTTATTTAATTGCACGTGTCCAAGCTGTTTTTTTTTCAGACCACCACCATGTGCATTCTCTGTGACTGCCTACACTCCAGCAAGGGCAACCAGCCTTAGTGATGCTGAATGTATTTGCATTACAGACTTAAACCTGAAAACCCCACTGGCTTGTAAATACTGTGCATGACTATACACGGCAAGGACATGGGTGTGTGCTAAGCCTCTGCTTCTTCCCCCAAAAATTCGCTCCCCCTTTCCATCTAATGCAACTGTGAAATCACCAGAGCAAGACGCAATAAATCTCTGCCTATAATTCTTCTATGCACACAGAGTCATGTTTTCACATTAGTCCCAAAACGAAATTTCTTTGCCAATTTGAAAGCACACTTACTGCTCTTTTTTTTTCGGGCCAAGTGAAAATCTCTTTTTACAATTTGAAATCACTTTTACAGACTGACACATTATGAAACCACTATTTTTGATTTATTTAATTGCACGTGTCCAAGCTGTTTTTTTTTCAGACCACCACCATGTGCATTCTCTGTGACTGCCTACACTCCACCAAGGGCAACCAGCCTTAGTGATGCTGAATGTATTTGCATTACAGACTTAAACCTGAAAACCCCACTGGCTTGTAAATACTGTGCATGACTATACACGGCAAGGACATGGGTGTGTGCTAAGCCTCTGCTTCTTCCCCCAATAATTCGCTCCCCCTTTCCATCTAATGCAACTGTGAAATCACCAGAGCAAGACGCAATAAATCTATGCCTATAATTCTTCTATGCACACAGAGTCATGTTTTCACATTAGTGCCAAAACGAAATTTCTTTGCCAATTTCAAAGCACACTTACTGCTCTTTTTTTTTTGGGCCAAGTGAAAATCTCTTTTTACAATTTGAAATCACTTTTACAGACTGACACATTATGAAACCACTATTTTTGATTTATTTAATTGCACGTGTCCAAGCTGTTTTTTTTTCAGACCACCACCATGTGCATTCTCTGTGACTGCCTACACTCCAGCAAGGGCAACCAGCCTTAGTGATGCTGAATGTATTTGCATTACAGACTTAAACCTGAAAACCCCACTGGCTTGTAAATACTGTGCATGACTATACACGGCAAGGACATGGGTGTGTGCGAAGCCTCTGCTTCTTCCCCCAATAATTCGCTCCCCCTTTCCATCTAATGCAACTGTGAAATCACCAGAGCAAGACGCAATAAATCTCTGCCTATAATTCTTCTATGCACACAGAGTCATGTTTTCACATTAGTCCCAAAACGAAATTTCTTTGCCAATTTGAAAGCACACTTACTGCTCTTTTTTTTTTTCGGGGCAAGTGTAAATCACTTTTACACACTGACACATTATGAAACCACCATGTGTAACTACAACAAAAACAATTCCCATTTCTATTATTCATTTCTTAAGTTACCACATACATCCCCTCTCAAACTGTAAACTCACCTTTAAAATTAGTTAGTTGTGAAAGAAATGTGACACTCAAACAGCAGATTATCAGAGCCAGGATCACTGTTGTGTTCACCTCTCTCCTCTCAGCAGAACCAGATAATGGCAAACTTTCCCTCTATTTTTCCACACATATACATGTAAGTTTCAAATCTCAGTGCTTCCCCCTTTTTTTCACATGTATTCACACATTTCTATTGGTTGAAAACGAACCCTTTTCCAAAAGTACCCTTCCCCCAACTTGACTTCTGCCTAGTACCCTTCCCCCAACTTGACTTCTGCCTGCTACCATAGCAACAGCTCATGCAACACTGCTGTGTGCAGTTAGGTCAGAAGTTCGACACACAATGTTTCAATTCCACAGAGCAAGAGTGCTTGACTTTTCAAACCTAACAGCAAATCAATAGTACTGTTCTTTGGTTACACATTTTTTTGTACCAATACAAAACATGCTTCTATTAATTTTCACATACAGCCTAGTTTTTATTCTGGAATGGTATGAAACAGCCAATCAGTTCTTTTTGTTTTAAAAAAATATGTATGCCTCCATTTCCAAACTGTCTTTCTTTTCATATTGCCATTCTACTGAAAGACACCTCCTGAGTGCATCCAGTTCTCCTTTGAAGATGTTCACAGTGTGGATTGTAGGGCACAGCTATGTCTTCTGGAGTGAAAAGTTTGCAGAGAAAACAGATATGGTGAGAGACCTTGCTTTGCCAAATGTAGACATTAAATGGATTGGTCAGAGAGGGTTAAAGTGGCACCAATTGATGCCATTGGTGAAATCCTTCATTCAAATCCAACACCCTGACCTCATAATAGTGCACTGTGGTGGCAATGACCTAGGCACTTTGACTGGGGTAGGTCTGGAAATGCTTATGAAGGACACCTTTGCACAACTGTTTACACTTTTCCCTAAAACTGCCTTTGTGTTTTCCAACATATGCCAAAGGCAAAAATGGAACTGGTCCAATCATTTCTGTCCACAGATTGACAAAGCAAGAAAGCACGTCAACAAATCTGTTTCTGCTTTCCTCCGTGACTATGGTATGGGTGCCATTTACCACAACAACTTGCGTTATGACATGCAAGACATTTATAGAGGAGATGGTGTGCACTTCAATGATGAAGGGAACAGAGTCTTCCTCTTGAACCTTAGACTCTGCATCGGTACTTACTTGTAGGTACCACTAAAAAAATGACTTCATAAACACAACAGCTCTTTTTAGAGCTCCCTAATTTCTAAACTCTTAAATCTGCTTTTCATTTATTTTTTTTTATTTTTTTTACCGTACGCTTACCGTAAGCTTACCGTACGCGTACCCCGTGATTTTTTTTAAAATCAATAAATGTTTTTTTTGTACTTTTCTGTCCTTTTTTGACCCCCTTACAATTGTTAGGGGGTCTGTAACTCTCCTCATTGCCCCCTTTCCTTGTTTTCACTCTTTTTTTTCAGAGTGAAATACACAAAATGGCGGCCGCCGCTTCCTGGTTTCGGCCGATTCGAATGTTTACTAAGATCTAAGAGCCAATCAGAATCGCGCTCGCGCACGCCACCGTACGCTTACCGTAAGCGTACGGTAAGCGTACCGTAAGCGGGCTCAGATATATATATTGATTTAAAGGCTATTTTCTCAGAATCTACTGAACAGATTTACACCAAACCTACAAAAGGCACTTCCTTGACCTAGGGACTACCTCTCTGCCAAATTTTGAGTAATTCTGTTCAGCCGTTCGGGCTGTAGCTCGTTCTAAAGGTCCTATGGAAAAATGCATGGGAAAAACGCGTTTTGGGACCCCCCTTTTATCTCAGCCCCCGCTTGACGGATCCCCCCGAGACTTTCAGGGTAGGAGCGGAGCGTAGCGCCCCACCTATTTTGAGAAATTCGCGAGGATTCGTCGACCGGCGCCAAAGTTATTCAAAATAGAATGTTGAGGTTTTCCTATGGAAACGTGGTCCTAACTATAACTACCTACTGGCGACCGCCAGTAGGTAATATATATATATATATATATATATATATATATATATATATATATATATATATATATATATATATATATTTATTAGCATCAACTACCTCCTATGCATTCAGAATGATTAAGAAAATTCTCCCCTTTTTGTTGGCTGATAGGCAGCGGACTGTAGTTACTGCACTCATTCTGTCCAGGCTTGATTATTGTAACAGCCTTTATTTAAACATACAGGAACGTTTTTTGAATAAATTGCAACTTTTGCACAATGCGGCAGCAAGGTTGCTTACTGGCACACCCAAATTTGCCCCTATTACTAAGGAAATCAAAATAATTAATTGGTTGCCGGTTAGGAAACTAGTGCGTTTTAAAGCTCTATGCACTGTTTACAAGGCACTTCAAGGCACAGGCCCAGACTACTTGAAACGGCAAATGAGGTGGTACTCACCCAGAAGAAACCTTCGCTCCTGTGGAGGCAAGTTGGTGATAGTACCATCCATTAAAAGCGCCTCATGGGGGGGAGAAGCTTTGTTTATGCAGCAAAGGCCTGGAATGACCTTCCCCTATATTTGAGAAATGCCACCAACCTCCATACATTTAGGAGGGGATTGAAAACCTGGCTTTTTAACCTGTAACATTGCCTCCTATTTTAAATGCTCAGAGAATAGTGGTTAGCGCCAGGACACCCTCGGGTAATTGCAGCGCTTAGAAATACCTATAACATAACAACATAACATTATCACAAAAAACATCAACATGAATCTTTAAGTGGGATAATCCTCACCTCTGTGTCCTTATCAGAATTGAAAATTCTTGATGCGTAAGCTAGAACATTTTACATTCTATATCAGGACCGGAGGCTCTGATTATTTTTGTTCCAAGCTGTCCCACAACAGATGTTATATCCACAGTAGGCTTATGGTAGAAATTTCTCGATGTGGACAAGGACGATCAACCCACCATCGATATGATATCCTCCAATCTGTAACCCAATGATTTTAAGGCCATAGCGCCCCTCAGAGAATGGGCACCAAAGGCTCAGTGAATAAACATTGTATTCAAATAGCTAAGGTGCCCGCAGAAACTTGGCCAAATTGTCTGTGTAAGGCAATTGACAATTGCCTACTCAGGTGTTGACGAAACTCCCTTGTACGGTCTTCATATTCCTTCAGACATCTTACCATGCAAAGATTGTGGATATGCGGGAAAGAAGGATACAAAACATATCTATTATTAGTCTTGGTTTGTTTAGAAATAGGGAAAGACATCCAAGAAGGAGAAAATACTCTACATGCCAAGACATTCGAAAGCCTTTTGCAAGAGCTCAAACAGACTAACATCGTCAACTTTGCTGACAATTATTTACGGGACAGGTCCTCATTACAAGGCCAATTTTTCAAACATTTAAGGACCTTATTCACATCCAACAAAACGAAATATCTAGGTTCGGGGGGAAAATTTATCTGAATCCCTCTCATCAGTTTACAAACAAAAGGGTGATCTCCAACTGGCATATCTTCCAGTGGAGAATGCCCTACTGAAATAGCTGATCGCTAATTATTCACCGACCTATACGCCAGACCAGGGTCCGCCAATTGCGGCAGAACATTAACTATCATGCTTAATTCCTCCTCCTTGGGATCAGTTTCCCGTTCAATACACCAACTAATCCATTTGCGCCATGCTGAAGAATATTGTTTTAAAGCATTTGATGACCAGGCTTGTTGAATATATAAGTGAGCTTGTGGAAAAAGCCTGGCAGACACCAGTGCTCCCTGAAACTCTCCAAGCCACGAGGCTCAGTTGTCCTGTTAGAATCAACGAGTGCTCCATCCTGAGAGGATCTGTCAGAAGTCCCTGGCACATTGGGATCCTCTCGAGAACATTTCATGCCATGTTTAGGAGGACGAGGAACCGTGGCTGTGCCCTCCACAAGAGAGTTGTGAGAAGTTGGTCTAGTATATGCTGTCCACTAGTTAGAGTGGGCATCTTCCACCAGTCCAAACGACCCTTATTGATGATTAGGTCAAAAACAACCTTTAAAGAAAGCTATCCTAGTGGTAGCTGTGGAGAGCAGCCTTCAGGATAAGTCTCAAAGGAATGTAAAGCAGCTTGTTTTACCACTCTATAACCCCCTGCATGACCAAATGAATGGAGAACCACACCAGGTATATATTTAAAATATATGTATTTAGGTTAACATACACTCCTCTAGTCTCTTTATGAGACTGGAGTTCGAAGTACTTAAGTTACAAGTGAGCAATCATCAGTAATAGCACAAATACACGTTTGGGCCCTAGGAGCGTGTGGTAAATATTTAAATTACCTGTACTATTTTTATGCGGTAAAGTCTATAAGAATAACTCAGAAAAATAAGAGGCAGAATCCGTGGTATTTGAGGTTCTAAAAAGGCTTTATTCCTTACAAGGAATTATGGTTCGAACCATGGCAATCGTATTCCATCACCACGAAGGTTCAGGAAGGGATAGGCAATACATTATTGACAGGCAATCATATATATAGTAAAATGCATTTACAGTAAAGACAGATGCATTAGGCGTAACAGCTGATAAGAAAGATAAGAATACACATACGTAATGAAAAGGCGTTACAATAGGCGTGCATAAAGGCGTATACTAGAGACGTCATTAAGATGATATCATAAGTGGGTGGATCCATAAGAGAATCCTGCAATGTCAGCAGAAATACTTGGCAGAGATGCGCGCGCAGCCGCATGACGTGTGATTGACGTGTAACTAGAGGGTGAAAGGGACTTGACATTGAGCCCTTCATGAGGAGACAGAAGTCTGGGATGTCAGGACAACCTAATCCTAAATCGTATCTAATATCTTGTGTTTAAAGAACTATACTATCGGGAAGGAAAGGTCTCTCGGACAGAGTCTATTCTATGCTGACTGCTAGTGCGTGTACAAGCGTCTATGTGTCTACATGAGATGCGTGGGGCATGGGCCTTCCATGGTAACAGGAGCTATGAATTACTTGCACGGAGACAGTGAGGCCGGGCCCTTTGCTCTGTAGCTGGAAAGATGTTTACCTAAACTACTAGACAGGAATGTATTGGATGAGGAGCGGAGCAGATAACTTGAAGGCTGAATAGAGTCTTGGCAGGCAACAGGCTGAGCCGGGCACCGTTAGCCGTGCAGGGAGTAAAACAAAGGTCATGGATACAGATGCGAGTCCAGGCTGGAGCTTTCAGAGGCAGAAAGCAGAAAAAGGATCGATGGCAGAATTCAGGGCCTACTCGCCAGAGCTGTGAAATAAGAAAGGTGCACCATAAAAAGTCGGTGGCCAAGCATACTTAGGAACGGAATATCCGACCCATTCATGGCGGATCTGAAAGAGGACATGTTAACGTTGGACGCACATGTATTTGCGTCTTCATAGCTGGATGTGGAGGGAACATACATGTACTTGTAGCATGTACATGGAGCCGTTGGGGTCTAAGATAGGGGACACAATTGATCATAAAATTCATATTTCCTCATTCCCTCCTTGTCCCCTACGGACCCTTCATGAAATATCGATCTTCATTAATCCATCAATCTGTTCATATAGCATCATTTGCTCTTCTTTCTTCTTACAAGATCTTGAATGAAAACTTGAATGTGGAATACACGATGTGGCACACAGGCCGCAAATCGCTGGCCCACATTGGAGACACAGGCAACAACTGAATATTATGAGAAAGCCAATACCTAGGAAGGATAGGATCCTCCATCCCCAGGCTGACAACACGCTCCAAAGCCAACCGGACCAAGTCCAGGTGCCTGGATTCTGGTGTATCTGGCTTACAATCTTATGGAGACGAGTTATGGCTTTATATACTGATGGCGCGTTTTGTGGAATGAAAATACAACAACTCGATCCGATGACTCTACAGGCTCCGCCCCTATCGGCTAGGATGACGTCAAGGACAAGACGATTTTGAAGAACAACAATCCGCATCGCAGACTGCTCCTCTGTTAAGTTGCCTAGGGCGGAAGTAGTTTCATTCACTACTGCTTCAAGGGTTCTGGTTAATCTACGTATCAGTTTACTATTAGTGACAACACCTATGTAGGGAAAGAAACCTTTATTGAAATCTGTGTATTGCTCCCATGCCGTTTCAGTGTAGTCGACAATCGGGAGATCTCTCTGCGGTCTATTATGTACTAAATGGGTATTCCTATGATAATCAGGAGGGGCTAGGAAAACAGGTGGCAAAAGGAATGCAATGTAACAGGTACCATCCCAATCTGGAAGTAAACGTATATATGCGGTATGACCACATATGAAGTAGGAATGACGGGAAGCTCTAAATGTAGACTTGCCTTGATCACTGAATTCGATCACAGTAGTGCATTTACTATGACCCATGTATACTGAACCATTCTTTCTTACACATAATTCACCTTTAACTGGAAATACTGACATAGCAGGCAAGACTGGTGTAGCTTCAGATTCAACATTCAGAATCATGAGGTTAAGTGTAAAGTTACCTAATCCATATACTTCATTTTCTAGATCAGTTCCTGTTCTTTTGGGAAGTCCCTCCTTGTTAGGGTAGCAGACTTTAAGTAAAACTGAGTTCAGGTTTCCCCATACCCTGTTGTCTTGGTAAACTACGGCATTTGAACCTAAAGAGTTAATCAAACTAAACCATGCTCCACAGGAGCCATTGTGTGTGAACGGATACGGAAAGAGAGGCAGAACTCCCTTGTATTTCTGATAGGGAGGGAGTCGGCCACATATCCAACAGTTTGTAGCGTTACTGGTCTGATGGGAATGATGTAACATACTAATGAATGTGTTATTACGCAGCGCAAATCTGTAGGACAACTCATGTGGAGGCAATTCACTAAAAGAATGTTCGGCAGTAACATTGAAAGCACGCTTAGAAATAGGGTAGTATATGTGCAACAGTATACTAGCAGCAATAATCAAAAAGCTTAGAAATAACATAATCAACAATGTCACCACACAGTGACTACGAAGTGATTTACAGTATTCATGTTTCTTGAGCTGTTTCTGTCTATTTCTCTCTCTATTTCGGTCTAGTGGATACATGTCAGAGACTAATTCAACCGATTCACCTTGGAGAGGACTTAAACAATCAAATTGTCTGACTTGCTAGACCTTAGTTTCAGTTTATATTCTTGTTGTTTGGTAGTTTCAACCAGGGGGAGTTTTGAATCAGTCTGTGAGGGAAGGCAGGGCTGAGAGTTCAGTTCAGGTAGTGGTCCATGAAATTTCTTGATATGGCTCGAATGTAGCCAACCCTTGCGACCCTCAATCTTCACTGCTGTCCTTGTGGTTAGTAAAACAAGTTTTGGTTGTTGCCAGCGAGGCTCCAGCGGGCTCCTCCTGTCGAAGTTTCTTACAAGGACCAGATCCCCTGGAATCACTTCATGGGGCTTCACCTCAGTGTTATCGGGAAAAGCTGCAGCTACCTGTGAACGACAAGATTTTAGTGCAGACATCAAGGAAGCCAGGTAATCTGTCAGCATATTACAATCAACATCATTGATTTTACGAGGTATAGGCGTCCCCCACATATTTGGTGGCCTACCAAAGATCACCTCGTACGGGGATAGCCCTGTTCGAGAATGTGCTACCATTCTCATGTAAAAGAGAGCAACTGGTAAAGCTACTATCCAGTCGACACCTTTTTCTCTACAGATTTTCGAAAGTCGTATTTTCAGAGTCTGATTATGACGCTCCACGAGACCTGCTGCCTCGGGATGCCGGACACAGTGGAATTTCCATTGATAGCCTAACAAGAGTGAAACGTGTTTCATTAGCTCGGATGAGAACGGCTGACCGTTATCTGAATACACAGCACGGGGCAAACCATACCGTGGGAAGAATTCACGAACCAGCTGCTTGGCAGTGGTCGGAGCAGTGTAATCTGAGACTGGGTAGGCTTCTGTCCAACGGGAGAGCGCACACACAACTACGAGGACATATTTGAATCCTCGACAACGTTCCATCTGGATATAATCCATCTGGAGGACTTCAAAAGGGTGGTCGGGAGGTTGAAATCCACCTTGTTCTACGGGAATGCTTTTACCTGGGTTGAACTGACAACAAATCATGCAAGTACGCACTTTCTGTTTGGCTGCTGCTCGTAAGTGTTTGTTGAACCAAATGTGTTGAATACTATCTAGCATAGCTTTTTCTCCTAGGTGCGCTGGACTATGTATTGTGTTAATGATAACTTGAACCATGGAATCGGGGAGAAACCATATAGATTTTCCCTTCGTCATCCATCCCTGATCTGTTTGGATCCCTCCTAGTTCAGTCCATTTCTTGATTTCCTCTGGTGTAGCATGTGTCTGTATGTCGATTACATCAAGGGCGGGATCCTTAACTGTCATGCAGTGTGTCGATGTCGGAACTATTTTCTTTGTCATGTCAGTTGCATGAGTCCGATTCTGAGCTGTCTGTTTAGCTGTTCGGTCTGCTAGGTCGTTACCCTGGGAAATAATGTCGGTAACTTTAGTATGGGCTTTGCACTTCATAATAGATATCGCAGTAGGTAGATGTATTGCATCTAATAGAGCTTGAATGAGGGGACCGTGTTGAATGTTGGCACCATGAGAATTCAAATAACCTCTCTCTCGCCAAAGGACGCCGAAGTCATGAACGACTCCGAATGCATAACGTGAATCTGTATATATGTTAACTTTCCTATTTTTGGCTTGAATACAGGCTTGTGTCAGAGCGATGAGCTCTGCTGCTTGAGCTGACAAAGTGTCAATACAGTTTGTCTCAATAACTTCAGTGTCTGTTGTGACTGCATAAGCGGCCACTAACTCTCCTGTACTTGTTCTCATGCATGAACCATCTACATAGAATGTCAGGTCTGGATCTGATAATGGAATGTCTGTCAGGTCTTGTCTGGGTTTCGTCGTAATAGTAATGACTTCAATACAATCATGTGTCAATGGGTCTGTTCCACTTACTGGTAAAAGTGTGGCAGGATTTAATGTACTACAACGTCTAATTTCTATGTGTGGCTGGAACAATGTTAGTTCGTAACCGGTCAGTCGTGCTATAGTCAAGTGTTGTGTTTGTGTCCGGTTCAAGAGAACCTCTACTGCGTGTGGTACTTGTACTGTTAATTGATGTCCCAATACTATGGCATCACTTTGTCTGATCGCTAAAGCTGTCGCTGCAACTGATTTTAGGCACGCAGGCAGAGCCTGAGCTACCGGATCTAATGTGCAAGAAAAGTAAGCACACGGTTTGTGTGAACCTGCTTGTTCCTGAGTGAGTACTGATAAGGCAGTACCTTCACGTTCTGTAACAAAAAGTGTAAACGGCTTACTGTAACATGGTGTCGCTAAAACAGGTGCTTGACATAAGGCTTTCTTTAAGCTTTCAAAAGCTTGTGTATGTTCCTGAGTCCAAGGGAGGACAGTCGATGTCGCTGCCTCCTGGGTTGTCAACTGAATGAGTGGTTTTGCTAAAAATGCATATTGGGGGATCCACTGCCTACAGTATGAAGTGAGGCCTATGAAGGCCCGTACCTCCTTTTGTGTCTTAGGTGTTGGCATGTTTATAATTAACTGGATGCGGTCAGGTGTGAGCTGTCTCCAGCCCTTGGACAGCAAGTGCCCAAGGTACACAACTTGCTGGACACAGAATTGTAGCTTCGAAGGGGACACCTTGTGTCCCTTGTCGGCCAAAAAATGTAAAACCGTCAGTGATGCTTTTTCACATTCGGGTTCGCTTCGCGCGGTGATCAACAGATCATCGACATACTGAAGCAGGGCAGTGTTAACTGGCATGTGGATACTGTCAAGTTGTCTTTTCAGTGCTTGGCTATAGATGCTGGGGCTTTCTGTGAATCCTTGAGGTGCGCGTGTAAATTTGAAGCTTCGTCCATTTAAACAGAATCCAAACAAATATTGGCTTTCCGGATCGATTGGGACGCTAAAGAAGGCGTTCTTGAGGTCAATTACAGTAAAGAAAGTTGCTTCGGAATCAATAGCTGTTAGTAATGAAGAGATATCTGGGACCACGGGGTATTGTGGTACACTGCATTTATTTATTTCGCGCAGGTCAATAACTAATCGATATACTGGGGGTGCTTTCGGGTCAGTTCTTTTAAGAATCGGAATAATCGGAGAATTACATACATTGGAGTCAGTTTCCACAACCATTCCTTGTGCAATGAGCTCGTCAATGATTTGCAGCAAAGCCACTGCGGCATCTGGAGGTAACTTGTATTGTCGAATTCGTGGTAATACCACTCCTGTTTTGAGTGTGACTCGATATGGTGTAATGTGCATACAACCTACATCAGTGGGGCCTTGTGCCCATAAGTGTGCAGGTAGATTCTGTAACCGGTGATCCATATCTTTTGACACGTAGTGACCTTTAAAGTCACGCAAAAATAATCGTACTCTTTCCGGAGAACAACATATTACAGCTCCTAGAGCTTTCAGTGTCTTTATACCTAACAAATTTTCTGGACATGATTTAGTAAGCAATAAGTCTGTAGTCCGTGTTAGCGGACCAACTGTAAGTGGAAGTGGTTGCGACACTTCATTAATAATAGGCTTTCCTGAAAAACCAAGGGAAATATTCTGTGAGCCTGAGAGGGGTGCCCCTGGAACTTCGTTGTGACTTATAGTCGTTCTGCTTGCCCCTGTATCAACTAAAAACTTTCTATCTTTCCCTAATACGTGACTATGTACATAAGGTCCCTCTTGATCTACAGGTACCTCAATAAGGGGTAAGCCAACTTTCCTCTCTAGGCTGTTTCATGTGTATCGCTGATAATCTGGATAGTCAGTTTGTGCATACTGGTACATCTGTTGTGTCGTGTTTTGTGTTGCGGCAATAGGCTGTGACTGTGATACTGGTACAGTCTGTTGTGAAACTGGCATAGGTTGTACATTCTGAGGTACTGGTTGTTGGATCTGATCCTGTCTCGTTGGATGCGGTCTCTCCTTGGTTTTACCCGTAGAGATATTGTGTTTCAGAACTGCACAATCGTTTATATAATGACCTGGCTGTTTACAATAGTTGCATGTCCCTTTTACAGGAACTGCTGAATTACTGGACTGTGTTGTACCCTTTTTATTGCTGTCAGCTGGAACTGACTGAGCAACGAGCATTTTCATTTTCGTGTCTTTCATACGTCTGTGTTCGTGTTCTTGTTCTTCTCTAATTCTATTCTGGTGATACTGTAACATTTGTAACATCTGTGAAGGAGTGTTAGCTTGCCAAGTGCTCTCGACTTTTAATACTCTATTCTTAACTTGGGGCAGGGAATTCTCGACTAGTTTCGTTACAAAAAGATGTGGATATGACTCGCTATTTGCCTTTATGCCACTATTAATACCAAAACATTTTTCAAATCGGGAATAAAAATCACTAGTGTCTTCATCGGGTTTCTGTTTACTGGCTGAAATTGCACCCCAGTCTTCCTTTTTTGTAGTTAATAAACGTGGCAGTACTTGCACTAACAATCCTGGTAATGCTTTAGTTTTGTCCCCAAGCCCTCGTCCTGCAGTTCGGGCAGTCTCTTCGTTTTCTAATGCGGTCCAATCAATCTTTTGGTCTCCCACCTCCCACTCTTTTTCTTTGAGTTTCTCATAAATACCGGCAGGCAATAATACTTTTAATATTTTCATAATGTCAGGATAGGTGTAATCACCCATGAGCAACATGTCTTTGATTTCACGGTGAAAACCTGCTGGATCTTTATCATGGCTCGGTACTAATTTTTTCATTTCCAATAGTTCTATTTTAGTTATGGGCGTGTACACAAACACGCGTGAAAAAGAATCATCCGTATTTTTAACTGGGTGTACTTCTCGTAAGGGATTCTGTCTGTCTATGTAATACATTTTTCTTTCCATGGAGGGAGCTGAATCATGCTCTGGACATAAGAAGGCACTGTATCTGTGCCGATGTTCTAGAATTTCTTTAATTAGATCGGTACCCATACCTCTCCATTTATTCGTGAGTAATTCTATCAGTATATCAGGTAGGGGACCAGGATCGGAGTGTTGGCTTTTATATAGTATAAGGAGGTGTTGTATCATGTATATACCAGTTAAACGCTGTTCGTCTGGTGTAAGATTCAGAAACGTGTGTGCTAACGCATCATCACTGTATTTCTCAGAACTGTCAGCCCATTGTACTGCTGACCTGGCTAATTCTTGTTCATCCATAGAATCAAGCACATGGTACCCCCTTCGCTCTCGAAGTAATTTATCAGTGGCCTGGAATAAGTGTTCAGGGGTCCTAGCATTTGATATAGCTGTTTGAAAAATTCTGTTACATCCTGGATGTGTCGGACGTATCGCATTATTAAAAGATCTTCCTCTACCTACATAAGCTATCGTTTCTCTAGCTGGTAATTCTAATTGTCCTGTAGTTATTTCTGACTGTTCCTCCTCCTCTCCCTCTGATTCAGTTTTATCTTCCTCTATTCTTCTTTCATGTATTCGTTCTACTTCTTTTCTGATCTTTCGGCACATAACTTCTATACTCTTCTGTTTATCATGTTTTCCCTCTGATATATTCTGGCCCCATCTGGTAAGTACTTGTATTTCCTCCTGATCTACCTCAGGCCTATCTCTATTTCTGATCAAGCAATTTATGAAGAAACGTAACAGTAGTTTCTGTATATCCACTTTCTGGTATTCCATGGCCTCGCCAATACTTTCAGGACCTTGCCCTGTTTGGACAAAGCGATATATGTTGTCTAGATGAGCAACCATTCCTGGTAGTGTCATTAAATAGATCGAAGCTCGTCGTATACGTAGTGATGACAGCAACATTCTGTCGTGTTTACCGGGCACTGGATCATATCTACAATCTGGAAGAGTCTCATTAAATATTTTGTGATTAGCTTGAGGTGTACGTTGGAGTGCTAAATCCCTATAAGTCAATCTAGGTACTGGCGGCGGCGTGGTAAAACCTCCTGTCGCACCTCCTGAGGTGCCTAGTCCAAAAGGATTTGTTGGATGTAAATTAGAGAGTGTGGATGCAGGAAGGACTGTAGAAACGGATGGAACACTTGAAATGTGAGGAGGAGTTTGTTGCTGCGGAGGTGGAGGCGGATGATCTTGACGTTGAACGTTGTCAACAGGTGATGCGCGTTGATGCGCAATATTAACATATTCGGGTGCTGCATCGTCTAAATAAGAAGAAAGGAAAATGTCCTTTGCGGTCTTGGGATGTGCTTTAATCGGGAGTAATGGAGGTGGCAGATCTTTTGGTACCTCCGGGGTGGCCTTAGGTGAACCCTCGGCCAGAAGAGGATACATACCATTCATAAGAGTGTTTCGTTGTCTGTCTACTTGTTCTGTTTTTACTCTGATACCTTCCTCAATTAATATGTTTTCTCGGGCTTTGTCTGACTTCCCCCTACTTTTCTCTTCCTTTCTGAACTCTTTCTCTGTGCGTCTATGCGATTCTTTGCTCCATAATTCGATGGCATCTTTCTGTGACTGTCTGGCTTTCTTTTTCCATAATAATTCTTCTATTCTCATGATGCAATCTGCATCCCAGGTCCCAGCGACGGGCCATCTCTGATTCTCTGCTAAATCTTTGGTGTAGTCCACCCATAAATCAAGATATAATATGGCATCTAGGCCATGCTTGTGGTACATAAAGTACCCTGGAGTGTCCCTAGGTGGAATGGGAACGGCTTCTTCGAGTATCCCTTTTCTAGTTTTTATCTGTCTTAATTTTGAAAAGAACGGCATCTTAAAACCTTGCTGCTTGATTCTTACTCGAACTTTTAACACTTGGACTTGAACATAATTAGTACAGTAAACACAATAATGAAAATTGAACAATCATTCATACCACGACATTTTTTTTAAAACATATTAAAACATTTAACATTTAGAACGAACAACGATAATTAAAATAAAACTAGTTACTGACATAATACTAGAGGTACTAGATAATACTGAATGTACTAGATGTACTGCTAAACATAACAGATGTACTGCTAAACAGTACAGATACACTGCTAAAACAGTGCAGACCGGATCTGTGTACCCAAACCCGTCTTGCCCGGCACAAACTAATGTGCACGTCTAAATGCGTCCCCAGCAACGGTACTCACCGGGAAGCACGGAACGGAAGGCCTCGGAAACTGGACTGGACTGGATCGGACTGGACTCGACTCGACTCGTGACATAGGTACTTCGGAAACTTCGGAACCTGGTGGGCCTCTGTATACCTCGGATCTTGCTCTCTCAGCTAGGCTCTGGTCGGGATCCTTCGCACTCCTCACCGCCTCGTCTGGGTGTTGATCGCAGCCTCAGTCACTCCCGCTTGGCCGGAGGGAGATACAAGAAATCCTGCGGGTACGCGTAGTTGTCCGTCCAGCTGTGACAGGAGACCGGGCCTGCAACGCACCTCCGGCGCGTGAGATGGGGAAGGTGTCCCTATTCGGGCACCAATTATGTGGTAAATATTTAAATTACCTGTACTATTTTTATGCGGTAAAGTCTATAAGAATAACTCAGAAAAATAAGAAGCAGAATCCGTGGTATTTGAGGTTCTAAAAAGGCTTTATTCCTTACAAGGAATTATGGTTCGAACCATGGCAATCGTATCCCATCACCACGAAGGTTCAGGAAGGGATAGGCAATACATTATTGACAGGCAATCATAAATATAGTAAAATGCATTTACAGTAAAGACAGATGCAGTAGGCGTAACAGCTGATAAGAAAGATAAGAATACACATACGTAATGAAAAGGCGTTACAATAGGCGTGCATAAAGGCGTATACTAGAGACGTCATTAAGATGATATCATAAGTGGGTGGATCCATAAGAGAATCCTGCAATGTCAGCAGAAATACTTGGCAGAGATGCGCGCGCAGCCGCATGACGTGTGATTGACGTGTAACTAGAGGGTGAAAGGGACTTGACATTGAGCCCTTCATGAGGAGACAGAAGTCTGGGATGTCAGGACAACCTAATCCTAAATCGTATCTAATATCTTGTGTTTAAAGAACTATACTATCGGGAAGGAAAGGTCTCTCGGACAGAGTCTATTCTATACTGACTGCTAGTGCGTGTACAAGCGTCTATGTGTCTACATGAGATGCGTGGGGCATGGGCCTTCCATGGTAACAGGAGCTATGAATTACTTGCACGGAGACAGTGAGGCCGGGCCCTTTGCTCTGTAGCTGGAAAGATGTTTACCTAAACTACTAGACAGGAATGTATTGGATGAGGAGCGGAGCAGATAACTTGAAGGCTGAATAGAGTCTTGGCAGGCAACAGGCTGAGCCGGGCACCGTTAGCCGTGCAGGGAGTAAAACAAAGGTCATGGATACAGATGCGAGTCCAGGCTGGAGCTTTCAGAGGCAGAAAGCAGAAAAAGGCTCGATGGCAGAATTCAGGGCCTACTCGCCAGAGCTGTGAAATAAGAAAGGTGCACCATAAAAAGTCGGTGGCCAAGCATACTTAGGAACGGAATATCCAACCCATTCATGGCGGATCTGAAAGAGGACATGTTAACGTTGGACGCACATGTATTTGCGTCTTCATAGCTGGATGTGGAGGGAACATACATGTACTTGTAGCATGTACATGGAGCCGTTGGGGTCTAAGATAGGGGACACAATTGATCATAAAATTCATATTTCCTCAGGCGTACCAAACCACATACCAAAAAAGTGGTATAAGAACCACAACTGAACTAGACACAAGGCCTAGAGCCTGTAGAATCGCTGGGACCCCAAGGAACCACCCAAGGTAGTGACACAGAGGACCCACGGGTACTGCATGCAGTGCGTAAACACAACCATTGGTTCCCGTTATCTTGTATGGGCAATGTCGCGGTTGGAAATTTAAAGATTAGGGACACTTAGAATCGAGTCAGGACCAAACTCTTTTGGACTTAAGAAGTTCTAGGGCTAGCACCCACGGGAGCACTGGAGTACTCGAGTTACCTCACCCAGGGAAGCCGGGTGCATAGGTGTCTTTTGGTGTCAGGTTGCGTCGTCGATTGCAATGGAAGCCTGCAAAGAACTGCTGCTGCCGTGAAGAGGAGAAGTGTCCGAAGAGATCCAAGCCTGGATCTAGGATGTAAGGAACCTGAAAGCAGAGGGGACAGAGTCTGGGTCACTAGCCAGTGACCGAAGGCAGGATGGACCAATGCCCACAGATGTCGGGTGCTTCAGGTGAGTTGATGGGTGTTTTGACTCTTCAGCCACGAGGTCCAGGAGGCGTCAACGAAGTCCACGAGCCGGATTCGAGCAGTCCCACGAAGTTTGTCTTATGCTGCTGCGTCGGCGACCAGATTGGACCCAACAAGCCTTGGCAATGGCAAGTCTCAGGAATTCAGAGAAAGGACTGCGGTGCAGACCAGCAAGGTCTGAGGGACTCACCCAGTGAGGGAAAGTCAGGGCACGTCTGGAGCAACCAGGAAAGCCCACTTAGAAGAGGAGTTGCTTTCGTGGAGACCTACTAGCCAATGGGCTAGCGATCGCGAAGGAGCCTCGAACGGTCGACACTTGAAACTGGCCCACGGGTCACTCGTGGAGTGGAGGCTAGCAATCTTTGGTGCAGGAGGTTCTCAAGGCTGGGGCTACTCGGAGCCCAAAGCACAACTTCAAGGAGGACCAGGAAGATAGTGATGCTGCAAAAGTTCACGGTGTCCCGGGGTCACAGTTCCACGTCACCCACGGGCCTCAGCTTTCCTGTGGACTCAGGGTAGCCTCGGGGATGTCTGGACATCCACCTCTAGTGATGCAAACGCTTTGGCATCCGTAGGGAGCTTCAGCGATGCAGACCTGTCAGGTGTTTCTTTGGTGCCTGCCAAGCAGGGGAGTCACTCCTTGACCCCAAGGGAGATTTCTTCAGTCTTCTAGTCAGGATATAACATCGAAGGTCCAGGATATATGATGCAGAGTTTCGTCCAGGGTAATCTAAAGTCTTAGGGACTGGATTCCTATACTTATACTAAGTTTAGGGGATGAACTAACTCTAAGGCCCCACCTATGGGTGGGTTTGGAAAGAAGGGTGGTTGCACCCATTTCCTTTGTCCAGTTTCACGCCAGAGCAGGGGCAGGTAGCCCCTGCAACCGATTTGAACTGGACTATACACAGGGACACCAAGGTGCCGATCACGATCCGGTAAAAAATTTCCCCGTACGACTCGTATCCGGTCTTTTTATCGTACGAATCGTACAAGTGGCGTACAAACTGCCAATCACGATTCGCATGGTAAAAAGTCCATACGAACCGCATTGGGAATTATTCCCCACACGTCCTCGGGTCGGAAATTGTGTCCGACACGTCCTCGGACGATTTACCGTACAAATGTGAAAAGTGAAGTCAGACCGCGGAATCACGATCCATCCCGTGCGTCCGATGTTACAACCGTATGGAAAAAACACCGTCCGCACTGAACTCCCATAGCAACCATGGAGACATTTACCCGCATACGCGCCCAACACCCCCCCAGCCCTCTGTGTATGTACGAGACGTACCCCCACCCGTGAATGTATGGAGCGTACCCCCACCCCAACCGTGTATGTACGACCCGTACCCTCACCCACGTATGCATGGAGCGTACCCCCACCCCAACCGTGTATGTACGACCCGTACCCTCACCTGCGTATGCATGGAGCATACCCCCACCCCAACCGTGTATGTACGACCCGTACCCTCACCCGCGTACATATGGAGCATACCCCCACCCCAACCGTGTATGTACGGACCGTACCCCCACCCCAACCGTGTATGTATGACCCGTACCCTCACCCGCGTACGTATGGAGCGTACCCCCACCCCAACAGTGTATGTACGACCCGTACCCCCACCCCAACCGTGTATGTACGACCCCTACCCTCACCCGCGTACGTATGGAGCGTACCCCCACCCCAACCGTGTATGTACGACCCTTACCCTCACCCGCGTACATATGGAGCGTACCCCCACCCCAACCGTGTATGTACGTACCGTACCCCTACCCCAACCATGTATGTACGACCCGTACCCTCACCCGCATACGTATGGAGCATACCCCCCACCCCAACAGTGTAAGTACGACCCGTACCCTCACCCGCATACGTATGGAGCGTACCCCCACCCCAACAGTGTATGTACGACCCGTACCCCCACCCCAACCGTGTATGTACGACCCGTACCCTCACCCGCGTACGTATGGAGCATACCCCCACCCCAACCGTGTATGTACGTACCGTACCCCCACCCCAACCGTGTATGTACAACCCGTACCCTCACCTGCGTACGTATGGAGCGTACCCCCCACCCCAACAGTGTAAGTACGACCCGTACCCTCACCCGCGTACGTATGGAGCGTACCCCCACCCCAACAGTGTATGTACGACCCGTACCCCCACCCCAACCGTGTATGCACGACCCGTACCCTCACCCACGTATGTATGGAGCGTACCCCCACCCCAACTGTGTATGTACGTACTGTACCCCCACCCCAACCATGTATGTACGACCCGTACCCTCACCCGCATACGTATGGAGCGTACCCCCACCCCAACCGTGTATGTACGTACCGTACCCCCACCCCAACCGTGTATGTACGACCCGTACCCTCACCCGCGTACGTATGGAGCGTACCCCCACCCCAACATTCTAAGTACGGAGCGCACCCCAGGCCCCAACACCACCACCTTCACACAACATTGCGCTTGTACGAGTCGTACCAAGCCAGACACAAGGACAGCACTGTACAACAAAATGGCCGAAGTACACACCGTACACACGTTAAAAACGCACGTACACAACCAGGACAAAGCAAAACAACACAAGAATACACCATTCGAATGGCACAATGCCACAAAACTTGTCCAACAAGCACAAAAACAACACATTTACTGACCTGCAACTGCCAAAATCCCAAACAGAGGCCCAAAACACAACCACTCCTTATAACACACCCACCCAAACTTCAAACACAGCCACACCCACCAATGGACCAATAAAAAGGGCCCACACACACAAACCATGAGCCTTTGCAACAGACTCACTGCTGCCAGACCCCACAGACAACCTACAGCACCATACTAGAACGTTTACTACACCTTACACTTGCACACCTTCGCACAACCACCTTCACAAACACCCCCTCATCACATTCACACACACACCCAAACAACCACATCCCACACACCCACAACCATCCACACACACCCCCCCACCATCCACACCCACACCCCTCACCATGCCCACTAACAAGAATCCAAAGTTCACTAGCCGAGAGTTGGAGGTCCTTGTCGATGAAATCCTCAGAGTCGAGCCACACCTCTTTGGAACATTGGTCAGACAGACCAGCATTTCTGAAAAAACAGCCATGTGGCAGACGATTGTCGATGCTGTGAATGCTGTTGCGGACACCAGAAGGACCAGGCATGAATGCCAAGCCAGGTGGTACGATCTGCGGAGGAGGGTCCGAGCCAAAATGACCGATGACCACAACCAGGCCAACGTCACTGGAGGAGGGCCGCCCCGCAGACCCGTACACTACCATCCCTGGGAGGAGAGGGTGATGGCCATACTGCCGGTGGTGGCAGTGGACGGATTAGAAGGACTCCGAGACCCGGGTGAGTACACAAACAACTCACCTCACATGGGGGGAACGTCATCCACAACCAAACTCACAAACAGGCACGCAACCACCCCAAGCCATCGCATGACTCAACCACACTCCATGAACATGCACATGCCACTGGCGCCACCATGCCCCATGCACCCAGCTGGACAATGCCAAGTCACAGGCCACAGAAAACACCAACACAAGACACGGTAAGCCGGATGGCGGGAGTGTGGGCCCCAAAAATCATATAGTGCAACTCAGAAGCAGACAACCATGCCCCCTGCCCATATGGCCTAGGTCACAGCCAGACAAACAGTGTGTCCCCACACAGGAAAGACTTGCCAGCAAATGGCGGATGCCTTGCATTAACACATGGGGGTGACGGCACGTTCTTGCACATGACAGCAGCAAATGAACAGCCAACACTGTGAAAGAGTGGCAGCACACACCACCACAGCAGCAGCGCAGACACAGACAATACACCCAATGGGTGCCTAGAGATCAGAAACAAACTCACATGAACAAGCCAAGGGCCATTCAAAGATCTGCAAAAAGTGTGTGCCTAGGAATCTGGGCTGAGGTGACAGAGGGTAACACACAGAGGGAGGGAGAGGGGGAGAGAGAGGGAGGGAGACACAGGGAGACGGACAGAGGGAGGAGGCTGACACACAGAGGGAGGGAGAGGGGGACAGAGAGGGAGCGAGAAAGGGACATACAGGGAGAGCAAATCAGCCTTGGGGGTTGTGGGAATGTCTGCTCGTCAGCAGGTGGACTGCGTGCATGTAGACAAGGGTGGCAAGTGCCAGAACCCCCCCTCTTCTCCATGGCAAAACACAGGGCCATGTCACAACCTGTGCACGAGCACAACGACAGCTACCTGCATTATCTAAGTGTGTGGAACCACTCCATGTGCCCACGTACAGTGCAACACAGAAGGCACCAATGCACGGCTCGCCACACCTGCCCACTCCACTGCTGACTGCAGTCACAATTGATGCAGCAAGTAAGACTGTGCCACACATAGGTAAAGTCGCAAAAGCTGTGGCCAAGGGACATACCCATGCACAAGTGCACTGTGAGTGGAATGCAAGACATATCCAAATTCCCAGAGGAAATGTGCCAACTTAGAAACCAATGAAACATGGATGTTGTATGGAACAAAATTAACATTGTCTCTCTCACACACAGGTCAATGTCGTGGATCACCCCCCAACACTGGGGGGGAAGACTCACAGGACCCGGCTCGGCGGGATGACGGAGCCACCGGCAGCGACGACTCTCACCACTCTGTGGACGAACCCGACCCCGACCAACCTGGCCCCTCTGGTGTCCAACAACCTGCAGCACCTGCGTCAGGTACAACTGGGCCAACCACCACCCCCACTCCTGCCACATCCCAGGAGACACCCAGGATCCCTGCCCCACCACCACATTGCAGCCAGGCTGGCCAAGAGGGACACGGTGTACCGGGCACCCAGGAGGAGGCAGGCGACAACGCCAATGCCACCCCTCAGGGGTCCCGGAGACCCGATGTGCCCACAAGGGCAGGCCAGGTGCAAGTGGGCAGGGGTGGTGGGAGTGGAGGACGGTGGAGGCGCGAGCCTGACCAGTTGGCTGGGGAACCGGTATATTCCCATGTCCGCAACATCCTGGACACATACCGGCAGAACACCACGGGCATGGCCCAGGTTGTGTCCACCCTCAACGAGATGAAGGGGACCCTCGATGAGATCAAGACACAGCAGGCCCAACAACATGCGGAGCAACATGCCTATCTACTGCGACACCAACGGCGGATGGAGGACGGACAGGCTGAGCTCTTGACGGTGTTCACGGGAATTCACAGTACACTCCGTCGGATGGCCGACAACATGGGCAACCCTCCCTGTGCCACCAGGCGTAGAACATCACCACCCACAGGGAGGGATGAGGAGGAGGAGGAGACATCCGACGGAGCATCCCAAACATCGTCACGGCCTGCTTCTGAGGGTCCCCGCAGGAGGGCGGGTCGTCCACGGAAAAGACCGTGAGGGTCGGCGCAACAGCACCATCTCCCAGGACACCTGGCCTGGCACCTGGCCCACTGGAGCAACAGCAGCACAGCAGCAAAAGACATTCTCTGCCACATGGACTTACTGGTCACTGTCTGACCAATGTTGACAAAGACTGTGGCATGGACTCTGAGGATTTCAAATGGCAAGGACACCAACTCCCCTAGTGAACTTTGGATTCCACACACCCAGAAAGCCCCTCATGTCATACCCCCCCCCCCGGTACCCCAACCAAAATAAAAAGTTACACCATAAAGAGAAGATGCCTACCTTTTGCATTATTACCTTACATGTGTCTTGTAAAGTCTAACCATGCCTGAGTTCTCATTTGACTTCAACCATCCACACCCTGGGGCCTGAGTCTGACACAGGACACACATGGGTCACATTGTATTAGGCAAGACAGACATGGAGCACCATACACACCCGTGATGGGCCCAACCAGCTGAGGGGGTGGCCGCACAACCATGCCGACAGACATTTTGAGTACAGCGACAGCCATACGCAGAGGTCAGGGATCATGTGGAGTGTCCTGGGGGGCACCCAGGTATGTGTGGACAGGTGGCAGAACCATGACCTGCAAGCTTGAGTCAGGTGGATGCAGAGAATGGTGGCCTGGCCAACATTGGATGCATGGGGATGGCACATGTCACAATACCCACACAGTCATGGACATCATGCACAATACACAGTCTAATCCCACACAAACAGCTTGCATCTTGCCACTCTACACATAGACACATAGCCACTGTCACGGAAAACCATGCCAGACATGCCGGATGCACCGTGGCAACACACCAGCATTGACTGAGAATAGGCACCTTGGAGGCATAGGGACACCTTTATTAGTCATGTATTCAGGATTGCAGAGGCAACTCGGAGTACACATGAACGGGTCATGTGGAGTAACATGTGGGTCCAACACTGGAATCCCCCTTCTGCAGCACAAATGCGTGATAGCCATGGAACTGGCACACAAGTGTCGGCTAACAGCTAAACACCCCCTGCTGCTCACGGAGAGACTGCCATACACCATTGATCCGCTGATGTGGAAGTCCCACTCCATGTCAAGCCAATGCAAAGCGTATGTGTCCGAGGGCAGTGTAACACACATTGATGCCATCATCACATTCCACAATCCCATCACTGATGACTGTCAACAAGTCTGACCATCTATTCAGGTGTACCCAGCAGCATGTCATGTGTACCATGGTGATGCGACATGTCTGCAGAGGAACCAAACATCGACAGGGGCAGTGTGCATACATCGTAAACAACTGCCACACCCAATACACCCCTGATGCATCCCTTACCCTAAGGAGACTTCCAAACTTGTCCGTGCGTGTAACGCTGAGTCAGCACACGATGACGTGTCCATGAGGAATAGCAGTGCCACAACAATGCAAGCAGCAGACGGCATGCGCAAGTACCTGGGGAAGAGAGACACACAAGAAGTCAGCCACAAAAAGCACAGCCACTTGCATGTGCATGTACTCGACACATGTATGGATGACAACATGCTAGGTCACAATTATGACTGGCACCATCACTCCAGTGACACATCCACACACACACCTCTGACTCAGGTGCCATACATGCAGATGGACACACACATCGCAACACATGCCACACGGGGACCAATGCGTGCACACACAGACACTGGTACTCACCACTAAGCAAAGAAGTCGCGTATGAGCCGAGTCCGGATGTCCTCTTGCGGAACCACATCCTCCACATCACTAGCCCCATTGCCAAGACCTTCGTCCTCCACGGGTGGATGGTCCTGATCATCTTGATCCAGGATGAGTGGCACAGCTTTCTCAACTGCCATGTTGTGCAGCATGCAGCAGACCATGAAGATTTTGCAGACCTTCGCCGGGGCATATGGGAGGGCGCCGCCGGTCTTGTGGAGGCATCGGAATCGGCTCTTCAGGAGGCCAAATGTCCTCTCTATCACTCGCCTTGTCCGGCCATGGGCGGTGTTGTAGCGGAGCTGGGCCGGCGTGATGGGGTTGCGGAGAGGTGTGATCAGCCATGGCATGTTGGGATAGCCAGCGTCCCCTACATGGAAAGCACATGGACATAAGTAGAACAGGAGAAGCGGTCGTGCTGGAAGTCTACGCAAAATACAGGACAGACGGAGTGTACCCACCAACAACACATGCTCGTTCGTTGCGCAGCTGCGTCATCCTTTCAGGCACCCTGCTACGCCTCATGATGTAGGCATCGTGTGCTGATCCTGGAAAACGAGCACAGACATGTGAAATCACCATGTTGGACAGACACACCACAAGGGCATTGATGGAGTGGTAGTGTTTGCGATTCCTGTACGCTACCTCCTGTGCCTGTGGTGGTACCAAAGCCACATGTGTCCCATCTATGGACCCAATGACATGGGGCATCCCTCCCAGGGCATAGAATCCACGCTTGACACCAGTCAACATTTCAGGGGTTGGGAAATGGATGAACTCATCCAGGTGAAGCAACATGGCCTCTAAGAAATCATGCAGCACACGGCAGAACATGCTCTGGGACATGCCACTAACATGAGTAATGGTATTTTGAAAGGTACCCGTGGCAAGAAAATGTAGGGCTGCCATTACCTTCAGCTTGGGTGTCAGTGCCTTAGGATACCTGTGCAGCGGTTGCAGGTGTGGTGCCAGCCTCGCCGTCAACTCCAGAATCAACGGTTGGGGGAAGCGGTAGCACCGGATACAGTCATTCTCCCGCATGTCAGTCAAGTCCGGAATTGCTCGGGGAAGAGGCGGCGCTCTGCAGTAATTTGGAAGTGACAAGGAAGAGTGAGTGCACTACTACAACAATTTTTGGGTGCTGAGCACATGTTAATCTGTCAATACACATATGCGACATACGGAGTGAGGTATGTGCCACATGCCCTGGACACGAATGGCTTCCAGGTGACAATCCTACCAAGACCCAGCTACACACGGAGATTGTGAACCTCCACATACCATGGCATGGGATTAGCTGTGTCCCAGTGTAAGTGAACAGCCAGACGCAACACAGGAGTGACATACATCAACACATGAGCAGAAGTAGGATGTCGATTGCAGAGACTGGTAGCGGAACACTAGAGCCACAGGTCACATGACATTACACTAGGACAGCCCACACACCTTGCCAATAAGGTGTACATGTAATGACTCAGCACACATTCATAGAGAGGATGCAGACATGTCCTTGTTACGTTACTCCGTGTGCCATGCATACATACGCACCTCACATCCGATACCACATGTGGCCTGGTGTGCGGAACAGTGTGCCATGTCCATCTACACACAGACACATGTTGGTTGCTGCAACAGCTGATGCTTTTGAGGGAGCTCCAACATCAAGCAAATGGCCACCCCCCACACATACATGACATAGTCACATCGTGCACCGTGGGTAGTCACATTTCTGGTGTGGTAACCCCAGTAGCGGGCATCAGGGGACACTTGCGTGTGTTGTTGACTGTGCCATGCCAGTGACGCTCATCCCAAGTGTGCAGTACGACATGCACACATGTCAAAGGAGTTAAGGCCATGCTTGGCACACATTGCACCGTCACACATAACATCTGTACTCATCTCATCATACATCTGGTGCCTTCTCCACTCAGGAGTAATGTGCCACATCACAGCCTTTCACACCTGTGCCCCACACATGTAGTACTGCCCAGACAATGCCTCGATGTCCATCCATGGACAAGTTTGTCAGCCCTATTCCTTCCTGTGTGCTGCCTGTCACCACTGTGATGTGTGAAAGGCACCGTACTTTCGCTCAGAGGGCCTATGTACGTTCCCTATCACCATGGGAGTGCTGCCGTATGTGTACCCATAGTGATAGTGAGTGTACAGGCGTGTGTACAGTCAGTCTCACTATGGGTGTTCTCGTGTATGCGTACTCATAGTGGTACGGACCGTACAAACGCCTGTACGCTCACTATCACTATGGGTGTGCTCGCGTATGCGTACTCATAGTGGAGAAGTGTGGCTCAGGGGTTAGAGGCGGCAGACCCGGAAGCTGAGATCGGTCCTGGACCAGGGTTCAATTCCCCGCCTCGGCGGGTCTTGGGCTAAAAAAACTCCACGGACTCGATAATTCTCGCCCCGGTGCCTCCTCGACTCACGGGTTCGCACTCTGCGACTCTGGGCAATAGCTTGCTTAATCTCCACAACGGCCCCTCGCGGCGGGATGCCTGACTTTCACCTTGTGGATACCCTGCTATCTCACAGGGGAATACCAGGACGGGTTCCCTAAGCAAGCGCCGGGAAACCCTTTGTGGTAGCTGTGCGCTATATAAGCTCAACTACATTTACATTTACATAGTGAGCGTACAGGCGTGTGTACGGTCTGTACCACTATGGGTGTTCTCGCATATGCGTACTCATAGTGGTACGGACCGTACACACGCCTGTATGCTCACTATCACTATGGGTGTGCTCGCGTATGCGTACTCATAGTGATAGTGAGCGTACAGGCGTGTGTACGGTCCGTACCACTTTGGGTGTTCTCGCGTATGCGTACTCATAGTGATACGGACCGTACACACGCCTGTACGCTCACTATCACTATGGGTGTGCTCGCGTATGCGTACTCATAGTGGTACAGACCGTACACACGCCTGTACGCTCACTATCACTATGAGTACGCATACGCGAGCACACCCATAGTGATAGTGAGCGTACAGGCATGTGTACGGTCCGTACCACTATGAGTACGCATACGCGAGAACACCCATAGTGATACGACCGTACACACGCGCGTACGCTCACTGTCACTATGGGTGTTCTCGCGTATGCGTACCCATAGTGGTACGGACCGTACACACGCCTGTACGGGCCGTTGCTATGCATTTGTGGTGCCCTAGGGCCCCGGTACGCACCGTACCTGTGTGTGAAACTCCAAATTACATAGGGGACACATGAGGGACAAGTATAAAGGCCTACATGCATGCTGGTTGTCATGGAGACCAAGTTTAAAGTTTGAATTTTTTTAAGCAGGTGCACAGCAGTAGTCAGTTTGAATGAATCTACTTTGTTGCAATGTGGTTCTGGAGTTGACATCATGCTCAAGAAAAAAACACAATAAGAACCTAGCGGTGCTAGGTTTGAAGGGATTGGAGGAAACATAGGATGCAAATGTGAGTGACCAATCCCTCTGTACTCCTGTGCATGAAACAGGCCAGCAAGGCAGATATAAGGCAGCCAGGTCCCATGAGGGAGCAATTGCCTGCACATCTTTGTATTCGACGACCCAGCTGCTGCTACTGATTCCCTGGAACCATGTCAAGGTCTGTGGAGAGGTCACAGCCTTTCACCCTGGAGGAGAACCTGGCTTTGCTGGATGTGATCCTCCCACAGTACCCCCTGCTGTATGGCCGACCAGGGTATCAGGAGAGTGCAGAGTCTACTAGCACAGACTGTGTCCCTTGTTTGTGACTGTGACTTCTGGCATTGTGTCCAGGTGTGGCACACATGCTATGTACTGTAGGGGGGGTCCCGGGGGGGAATGCCTGATGTCTCCCAGCCAGTGCATGCTGTGGTGCATGTCTGCCGTCCTCACTTGCATTGTGTTTACTGTGACAATCACTGCATGGTGCATGCCACATTCTGCCTGTCTTGTCCTCCTGGGAATGTAGCCTCTACAGTCCTCATTTTATGGTGTGGTCAGCCCAGTGTGACAGGTGACTGTACCACAGATGTGTGTTAGTTCTGTGTACCTGTGCTGAGAGTGTCCACATGATGTGTTCGTACCCTGGACATCGGTGTGTGTGTAAGTCCCCTGTCATGAGGGTGGGTGCATATGTGGAGTGTGGCACCCGGGCTGCATGAGGGATGGATATACCCTGCCCATGTGATGTGAGCAGGGAGCAGTGCTGTGTGTCTGATGTGCAGGGCCAGCCCCACACCTGTGAGCCCCCCGTCTAGTGGCACATGTGCAGAGTGAGGTTTGTCGCTGCATGTGGCAATGGCAGGTGCATGTCCTGTGCCTGTGTGTGTCTGTGTACTCTGCTGCGTTAGCGTCAGTGGCCTGTGGCATGTGACTGCTTTGAGGTGCTGCACATTATCCTGGTGTAGCTTGTGATGCACAGTGTGAGCCTCGATCATTGATTGTGTCATTGCCCTCATTCCACCTGTGTACTTTCAATGGCACGTACTGCTTTTGCCCTTCCCCAGAGGATCATGTCCCTATGACAAAGGTGCAATGCGTTGGATGCATACTATGCCTTGTTGTAAACAGCAAATTTGTTCCAATATGTCTCTCTGTGACATGTGCCTGGTGTATTGATGTAGTGTCACTTGTTCATCCTCACAGGTAGGCGCCTCTGCCAAGAAGCAGATATGGTTGACCGCCGTCAGTGCCGTGAGGAGTGCGGATGGTCGCAAGCGGCGCCTGGCCCAGGTGAGGAAACGCTGGCAGGATATCCGGTGCTGGACGCGGAGGATCGCACGGGTCCTGCTGGGGGACTCACCTGAGACCCATAAGAACCGCGGGTGCCGCCGTCTGACCCACATCCACAAGCGTGTGCTGGCGGTGGTATTTCCAGACTTGGACAGGCGCTTACAGGAGAAGCAGCAGCAGGAAAGGGGTAGGTACATGTGTGTTTGTTGTGTGTCACCAGCATTTGTAAGTGTACAGTTGCATGGATACACTGCCAGGGTTTAAAGGTCCTGTGCAGATCCAGTTACCCACAGTATAGCGGTGCTCTCCTGCCTCCCTTCCCCTCCTTGCAATGTGTTCCCTGGTCTGTGTGTAGTCACTCCTTCACAAGGTAATGTAGGCTGGCGCTTTCTCCACGTGAACTATGCCTGTAGCATCATGCGTGGGGGTGGTGTGTAACAGGTTTTGGGACCTTGCCTGTGCCCTGTCCAGTTCAGTACATGTGGGTTCCATGTCAGTTGGCACTGATGCTGAGTCCAGACATGGGAGTTAGTCTCTCAAGTGTCATGCCTCACAGCACGCATATCCTATGTTGTGGCCTGTGACATGATGTGCATGAGTGTGCGATACGCATAGTGCAGGAATGGTGGCGTGTGTTGCAGTCATTCCCATTCAGGACCATGGAGTTGTGTGGCCACTACTATCCCCTGGGGCATGTTTTTATAGGTGTCATGTGTGTCATCACAAAACGTGGACACTCTCAGTGTCTACAGCATAGGTTGTGCTCTGTGCCATTGTCCCCTGGCACCATGTATATTGACGTAAAATGTAGTACAAGTGTCCACTGTACAGCCTGACCTGAATTTCCTTGTTCATACTCACGGTGGCCAGTGCCTGTGTGTCTTGTTACAATCATCTGATGATGGCCATTTGTACATGATTATTTGGACAGGCGCACCTTGGGTATTTGGCGTCCAATCTTGCATTTATGCAGCCCCTGTGTATTTCACCCAGACTAAGAGATTTAAGTGCCACCTGTGTCTCAACACATTGTCTCATGTAGGGGGTGGTTGGTGCGGGCAAAGCCTACATGTCAAAACCAGAATTCTCCTTTCTAGGTCCGGCCAGTGTGTGACGTTAGCCTGTCTATATTAGCTAGATCACAGTGCCACTAGAGTCTCCTCGTATCGGGGAGAGAATAGTTATTGGCAACCTCAGAACATGACAATCCTGATCCCTCAGAATCGTAGAAACAATATGCTATCTTTCGCTCAGTCATTCGTGCTCACTTAGTTTGTCTCAGAGATACACTGAATAAACAGTCTGGGAATTTGAATAAGTATTTATTGAACGGTTGTTATTCTAGTGCAGTATAAATGAGCTGCAACAACCATTAGACAGTAGCAGAGATATATGATTAGCAGTACTATGAAAGTAAAGGAATGGTCGAGTTCTACCATCTTCAGAAATCATGAATATATACATGTTTATGAAACACATGATAAAAGTGCGTACTCCTACGATGTCTCCCTAACTAGATGTACCTAAATGTACCTAGCATCTGTGTAGGCATTATGCCAAGAATCCCTCTAGGATCTAGTCCACCCCATTACCGAAAGTGGTCTAGGATCTGGACTCGCTGGAACGCATATCATGGCTATATATGTACCCCACCAGATGACCCCGAATGTGACAGTCCCCCCTCAACATAACTTCCAATTATCATCCTCCTATGTTTATATACCTTGGTATCGCTGTGTGCCCTGTCATTGAACTGTTGGAACTGTACCTATGTTGAATATGCTGAATATGTTTAATAAAAAGAATTTATAATAAATAAAAAAAAAATAAGCTGCTCATTTTTTTCTTTGGCAGCTCATTCATCTTTATTCCTTCTGTTGCAGATATTAGCTCCCCATGAAAATCACAGACCGCCTCTCCTTTTTGAAATATGCGTAATTCAACGGCCTTCCTTCTTCCTTCTTCGTCAACAACAGAGACTCCACTCCACCGTTGGTGACTCAGACATGAGTTAATTTGTTTATCACCAGTTGGAGATGTGCTTTCTGTCATCGGTTTCCAATTCTGGATTAGCTCTGCAATCTCTGGTACATCATTGCATTGCATTTGATTAAAAAACTTTAGTACACATTTTTCTCTTGGTTGCCTTTGCGGGAACTGTTCTGTGATTTAAAGAAACAAAATAAATTGATATCAGTTTCTAAAATTTTAACTTTTCAATATATTTCAGCATCTCTAAATGTTTACTTACTCATTGTTTCCTCCTTTCTTAGAAGTTGCTGTTTCAGTCTCCACTTATCATATGCAAGCCTCTCGTGAGCACCAACCAGTGCACTTCGGTCTTTTTTAAATGGTGGATTCCCATTCAAAGTCACAGGAAATTCTTTTTCAAAATGTATGAATACACAAATACTAGTGTTTTTGGGTTTAAGGGAGCAAAGTCACTTCTTCCACCCAGCCCAAGGTGCTCAAAATTGGGTCGATATCAGGTTTTTCCCTTGGCTGGAAGCTGAAAAAAAAACTTCAGATAATACCAAAGGTAGATAGATCACATGAAAGGATCAGACCTGACCTTTCTAAGAAGTGTATTTATATTGGAGGAGCCTAGCGCGCAACCAAGATGGCCGCGTAGGTGCGAGGCTCCCGAGGACCTCCGCGACCTCCTGAATTAATCCTGGCGATATCCTGTCCTTGTTGAGGGGACTGTGTCGGGGAACCCGAGCTGAGGCGCCACCCGTTTTTTGGGCTCGAATCGGACCCCGAACACCGGTGGGAGCATCGATCGAAGGTTGCGGCCTTCTCCTCGCCGGCCCCCCGGATTGGAGTAGTGGGGCGATCCGGGGACAAAGTGAATAACAGCGGCGAGCGGGGCTGGGCGACTCGCGTACCCCGCACTTTCACTTTCGCTTTTGCGCCCTCCTTGCTCTCAAGCGGGGTCGGGCGGCGGAGCGGGGTGCGGTGGTGTGGCCTTGTCCAGGAGCCCGGCTGACCCGCCGGCGGTGGGTTGACCCGCGGTTCGGTGGTCGCCCCCGCCCCCCCCCTGGCACCCGTGACTTGGTATAGCGGCCCGTTCGGGGAGCTTGGCACGACGGTGGAAGAGCCAGCATGTCCACCAAACAAGATGGCGACCGGGCGAAGGTGAAGACGACCCGCCGTGGCACGGCGCACCAGGCTAACAGTATGGACCGCTACACGCTCCAGAAGGGTTCTCCGGAGACATCGCGTGCATCCCCGGTGGGCCCGACGGAGGCATCTGCTCATCCGGTGGATCTGACCCTCCGGGACGTCATGGGCGCCATCGCAGAGATGAAGGCCTCGGTGGACCAGCGTTTCGACACCTTAGCGCAGAAAATAGACTCGGTCCTGGTGGATGTGAGCCTTGTGAGGGCAGACTTGTCCAAAACAAACGACCGAGTCGACTCCCTGGCCCACACCACAACGAGCCTCACGACAGACGTGGTGGCCCTCCAGAAGGAGGTGCGCCGGCTTGGCCAGGCGAGCGCCCTGATGGACCGGCGACTGGAGGATTCCGAGGGTCGGGCCCGGAGGAATAATGTCCGTATTGTGGGGGTGCCGGAGGGACGAGAGGCGGAGGCGGCGGATCTTTTCGTGGAAGAGTTGATCCTGACCCATCTCCAGCCCCGGGGGCTGAGTAAGCTTTTTGCGGTGGAGCGTGCTCACCGGGTCCCCGGGGGCAGACCTAAGACTGGTGCCCCGCCGCGGCCTCTCATTGCCCGGTTTTTTAATTTTCGGGACAGAGATGCTATCCTCCAGACCTCCAGGCAACAGGGACCGGTCAAGCTTGACAACATGGAGGTACATTTCTACCCAGACTTTACTCCGGCGGTCCAGAAGCAGCGACAGAGCTTTCTTGGTGTTAAACGTCGCCTAAGGGACCTGAACCTCAAGTACTCAATGCTCTTTCCAGCTAAGCTGAGGGTAGAGGTGGATGGTCGCACGCACTTCTTCGACCGGCCCGAGGCGGCTGGGGACTGGCTGGACACTCTGCCTGGAGATCGGGGCCGGGGGGGCGGGGGGGGCGCGGCTGGCGAGGAGGGCCCGCCGGATCAGAATTGAGGGGTGACTGAATAGGCCTTGCTCTGGACGTTGTTCCTTCACCATTTATTGATTGCGTATGTTCCCCTCCTATGGAGGTCGTGCGGGGTCTGTTGGAGGCTTCCCTCCTCCTCTGGGGGACTAGTTAGTATTTAGCTATGGGGCGACAGGCACACTGCACTTTGGGGGGGCTGTCTGGGCTCATGCAGGGGTGCAGGGAGGGGGGAGTTCTGTTGGGACCGGGGGGTGGGGGGGGTGTGTTGTTTGTTAGCACCGCAAGGCAAACCCGCTACTGTGTTGTTGTTTTTAGGATGCTCGATGGGGGACGACCGATTGTTTCGACGTATGATGGGGGGTAGGGATTTGACTGTGTTGTCATGGAATGTTAACGGCCTGGGGGATAGGATTAAGCGTGGTGTGGTCCTGCAGTACTTAAAACGTATTTCACCAGATGTTGTCTTCCTGCAGGAGACGCACCTTATAGGTAACTCCTTTCATGCAATGAATCGGCGGGGATATCGTTTGGCGGCCCATTCCGGCTTCACCTCGGGCTCGCGGGGGGTGGGTATTATGATTAAGAACTCGCTCCCGTTGGAGATTGATGAGGTGCGCCATGATGAGAGGGGACGCTACACGGTTCTGGTGGGAAGAATGGAGGGTAGAGTGTTTATTTTTATATCAGTGTACGTCCCGCCTGGGTTACAAGCCACCACATTTGCGGACCTGGGGCGCCTCCTTCTGGACCTTCCGAGTGGCCTGCTGGTGGTTGGAGGAGACTTTAATGCGGTAGCCTCTGGGTCTATGGATCGCCATCCCCCTAGGGACCTTCCCCGGGCACAGGCGTGGCTGCCCGGCCTTTTGGACACGCTGGGCCTGGTGGATTGCTGGCGCTTAAAGCATCCCGCATTGCGACAGTACACCTTCCACTCGGGTGCCCATGGTAGCCTCTCGCGGCTTGATTACCTCCTTGTCCCGGCGGCCCATGCAGGGAGGGTGGGGGAGGTGCGCCATCTGGCGCGGGGTATCTCAGACCACTCCCCATTGTTGTTGCATTTCGATGTCTTCCCGAGGGGGGATGGCAGGGTGGCCCCAATCAATGCATGGTATTTGCGCGACCCCACCATTCGTGCCGATTTGATCAAATCCTTACAGCGATATTTCGACGAGAATGTGGGGTCGGTCCCTTCGGCCATCTCCCTGTGGGAGGCTTTCAAGGTAGTTCTTAGAGGGGAGGCCCTCTCCTTTATCTCCCATGCCCGGCAGCGCGAGCGGGAGGAGGTGACCCGGGTAGAGGCCGAGATTGCAGAACTGGAGGGTGACCTGGGGAGCGGGGTAACAGACGCCAAGTTGCATGTCCTACACCTAAAGCAGGCGGCCTATCGGGCCCTCGTCACGGAGGCGGCCAGGGGCCTCAGTAGAGAGCAGCAGGGGCGCTTGTATGATGTGGGTGATAAGGCTGGCAAATTGATTGCGTGGTTGGATAAGAGGGAGAGAGCGAGCCGCGTGGTGCCTTTGATTGAGAGTGTGGATGGTGCGTGTGTCACTGAGCCGGAAGCCATTGTCTCCTGCTTCGCGGATTATTTCCGCGAAGTCTACTCCCCGGTTTCCCCCTGCTCGGAGGAAGATTCCCATGCCCTGCTTCGGGACATCGCACTGCCCTCTCTTACGGTGGAGGACAGGGATTCGCTGGACGCCCCTCCCACCTCGGACGAAATTGCCTTGGCTATTCGCTCGGTTGCATCCGGCAAGGCCATGGGCCCCAATGGTATTCCCATCGAGCTATACAAGCTATGCCCGGATGTGTTGGCACCCCACCTGCGCGCGATGTTCCTGGCGGCCCACTCGCAGGGTTCCCTCCCGCCGGACCAGCGTCTGGCCACAATTGTGGTGATCCACAAGGAGGGGAAGCCCCGTGAACGGGTCACATCCTATAGGCCGATTTCGCTCTTGAACGCGGAGCCCAAAATCCTCGCCAAGGTGTTGGCCAACCGGTTGGTTGGCGTGGTGGGCGATTTGGTCCACCAAGACCAATCTGGCTTTATACCGCACCGCAACACGGCGCTCAATCTGCGGCGCTTACACGGGGTGCTCGCGCGTGTCCCATTTGTGCGGGAGCCGGCCATCTTGGCGTCCTTGGACGCCACCATGGCGTTTGATACGCTTGAATGGCCATACATCTGGGCGATGCTGGCGAAATTTGGGTTTGGCCCGGGTTTCATTAGCTGGGTCAAATTGCTATATTCGGGCCCATTGGCGCAGGTGGTAGTGAATGGGCGAGTCTCGGCCCCATTCGCGCTGGGGCGGGGCACGCGACAGGGTTGCCCCCTGTCGCCTCTCCTGTTTGCCCTGGCCCTGGAGCCCCTGGCGGAGTGGCTGCGGTGGCACCCTTCTATCCGTGGTCTCCGCTGGACCCCCGAGCATGAGGACCGTGTGTCCCTCTATGCTGACGATATCCTTCTGTATCTCGCCTCCCCGCGTAAATCACTGATCGTCCTGGTTGATGTTTTGCGCTCATTCGGTCGCAACTCAGGCCTGGTCATCAACTGGGCGAAATCCTGTGTCTATGTGCTTTCCGGGGAGGCTCCGGTCCTACCACGGGACTGTCCGATCCAGATTGCCTCCCAAGGTTTTCGGTACCTGGGTATCTATATCACTCTTGACCCGGAGGCCCGCTATGAGTGGAATTTGCTACCCCCCCTCCAGCGCTTGAAGGAGGACGTGGTGCGCTGGCGGCGTCTGCCGCTCTCGCCGCTCGGCCGAGCGGCCTTGTTTAAAATGATGTCCCTGCCGCGCTTCCTCTACGCCCTCCAGAATACTATGGACTTGGTCCCGGCACGCTATTTCCGTGAGGTGGAGGGCCTCCAGCGGCGCCTGTTCTGGGACGGGAGGCCGCGCATTGCTCTGGCTAAATTGACGCTCCCGTGGTACGATGGGGGGGTCGCCCTCCCGGACATTAAACGGTATTACTGGGCCTCCCAACTAGCTGCAATTAATCATGGCCTTTACGGGCCCGCCTTGAACCCGGCATTTGAGATGGATAAGATGCTCCTGCCCGGTGGCGATTACAATCGAGCGCTCTACGCTGGCGCGCCCGACTCCCGTTTGACGGGACCGACGCGTGTCATGGTGCGTGTCTGGCACGCGGCTAATGCAGCTATGGGGTGGAAGGACCGTTTGACCCGGGCGTCACCGCTGTATGCGTCTGAGAGGTTGGGCTCCCTGTGGACGTCGAAGGGCTTCGAGAAGTGGGACACGATCGGAATCAGCACGGTGGGAGATCTCTGGACGAGGGGGGGATTCAAAACTTTTGAGACGCTGCAGGCGGAGTTTCAGCTGCAGGGCAGTGAGTACTTTCGGTACCTACAAGTCCGCCATGCGCTGGGCTCCGTCTTCCCGGATGTCGCATCCATTCCGGAGTCTTCCCCCCTGGAGGACAGAGTGCTAGATGGCCATGTCCCGGACAGCACGATCTCCCTCATATACAAAAAACTGATCAACGATAGATCGTGCCTGCTGACTAGTCTCCGCGAGGCTTGGGTTGCCGACGGGCTGGAGCTGGACGACGAGGATTGGATTTCCGCGGTGGCCTCTCCGAAAGAGGTGGCCATCCCGGCTCGCCTTCGTTTCGTCCAGCTCAAGATCCTTCACCGGGTTTACGTGACGGGGCCAAGGCTTCTGCGTATGGGTTTTGCTGGTGACGGAATGTGTAAGCGTGGCTGTGGTGCGTTGGCGACTTTCATGCATATACTGTGGGAGTGCCCGAAGGTGGAGCGATTCTGGCGTGGTGTGCATGAGGTCCTGCGTGTGGTTACGCGTGTCGCGCTGCTGCCTGAAGCGAGGAGATGCTTGCTGAATGTATGGGAACCGAATGACTATTCGGTCCCGCAGACGCGGTGGGTGACTCTGGGATACATGATAGCCAAGCGTGACATTGCTCAATTGTGGGGATCCCAGAGGCCCCCTGCGGTGTCGGCCTGGAAAGAGCATATGGATTGGTGTATGTTTCGTGAAAAGGTGGTGTATGTGGCGAGGGGTAAGCCTGGGGCGTGGGTGAAACTCTGGGGCCCCTGGAACGCCTACCGCGGGGGTATTTGTGAGCCACCACTGCTACCGGCTGCCTCGCCTGCTCCGTCTCCCTAGACGGCCCCCCTCCCTCGGCCGCGGGCGCGCGGTCCCCCAGTCCCTGATCTACTCCCATTCCCCTCTTCAGAGTTCTGCTGCTGGTTTGGATCCCCCACTTATGGAGCACGTCGCTTTGGATCGCGGGTTGCCTTGCGGGTGTGGTTTTTTGGTGTTGTTTTGTTCCAAGAAAAGGGAACCGTACTGTGGGCATGGAGCTGTGTGGCCTGCACCATTGATTACTCCTGTTTCACTACTCTGCACTGCCGAGAGACTTTTACTGTATGTATGCAATATGCTTTTGTCATTCTAGCGGCCGGCCGGGTGGTTGTAGGCCCATACCTGTAACTTTTACAAACTGCAATAAACGGTTTCAAAAAAAAAAAAAAAAAAAAAAAAGAAGTGTATTTATATCTTGTGCACTTAAACAGTGTCTCTGATATCCAGCCTGAGCTATTTGACAAATTAGCAAACCTCGCTAGAAGCGCTCACTATTAGCGAGTTTTGCTAATTTTCAGTACCAACTCTAATGACTGTTTGCAGGTCCCTGTGGCCACCAGGACCCCATAATATATCTCAGGTGATATAGCAAGAGTGGCTAGGGCTCATTTCCAGCCTCCAGTTACATGTCTGACTCCTATTTCTGACATTTTGAGGTGTTTGGTGTCAAACTCATTTTTCCATTACAGGCCATAGAGCTCAGAGTCACATCACATTCCTAGTTCAAGCTGGAAAAAAACTTCATATGGTATCAAAGGTATATACACCACATGAAAGCATCAGACCTGACCTTTCTAACAAGTGTATTTAGGTCTTGTGCACTCAAACAGTTTCTCTGATATCCAGCCTGAGCTATTTGACAAATTAGCAAAACTTGCTAGAAGTGCTCACTATAAGCGAGTTTTGCTAATTTTCGGTATCAACCCTCATGACTGTTTTTGGGTCCCTGTGGAACCAGGACTCATATTATTCCTCAGATGATAAAGCTTCAGAGTCTGAGACCCAAATGTAGCATCCAGCTACCTGTTTTAGTGATATTTGTCATTTTTTTAGGTGTTCGGGGAACAGAGTCACTTCTACAGAAGGCTATGGTGCTCCAAGAGGTCAAAAAATATATAATACAAAATCATTAAAAAAGTATATAGGTACAATTGCAGTGTGTGGAATGCTATGTGCACTTACAGTGTCCTGTCTACCTCCAAAATGAATTTCTAACACTTTTGAAGTCTACCTAAAGAAAAAAATGGCTAAGTCCCAAAATATTATTGATGTATCAAAGTGTTAAAAAATGCTCAAAAATTGATTAAAATACAAATAATTGAGTGTTACAGTGGCCTAATTACATTATAAACACACAATGAATGAAACAAAATGAATAGTTTCAAAAATAAGTTCGGGGGACAACGTCACAGTTGTGTCCGAGGTCGTGGAACTCTGAGCTGGGTAAAACTTCAGCTTAAGGGCCCTCCCCATGGAGATCAAAAATATTAATACATCAAAATCATTTAAAAACTATGTAGGTGCAATTGCAGCTTTCTGAATGGTATATAAGTGCATTTGCACTTTTCTGTGTATTTCCAAAATGAATTTCTAACACTTTTGAAGTCTCCATGAAGTGAAAAATGACTTAGTCCAAATACATGATTGGTGCATCAAAGTGTTCAAAAACGGTCAAAATTGGGATAAAATGAAAAAAACAAAGTGCTACAGTGGCTCAATAGCATGCTAAACATATAATGAATGATATAGAATGAATAGTTTTACAAAAACATTGAAAATTGTTCTTTTAAATTTCAGGGGGACAAGGTCACGGAAGTCATGGAACTCCGAGCGTGGTAAAATTTCAGCTTTCCCCCCTTATGGAGGTCAAAAATGTTATTACCTCAAAATCATTTAAAAACTATATAGGTGTAATGGCAGTGTCCTGAATGCTATATAACTGCATTTGCACTGTTCTGTGTACCTCCAAAATGAATTTCTAACACTTTTGAAGTCTCCATGACCTGATAAAAAAAGGGTTGGAAGGGGGTGTGAGTTCTTTGTCAGGCCTAATTTATGTCCAGCGACCGTGGAACGGAGGTGGCAGCTCCGGCAGTTAATTGGACCATTGCAGTCTAAGGGAGCTCAGGTGTTTTTGTTGTTTCCCTCAAAGCTAAAAATCATTTTTCAGGGTCAGACAAAGTTTTTTGACTCAGAAATTCAGGCTAAGGTGTATTTGGATTCATTGTAAGGATACAGTTCTCTCTCACTGCTCTTGATTTTGATGTCTTTTTCAATGGAGGGTCCAGGGGTCCTAGGGGAATGTGTTTGTTTTTAGGGAAGCACTGCACCACACAGAAAGTATTGGGTCTCTTGCTGTAACCCAAAATAAAATGTTTTCTTGAGTTTTTTGGTTCTCTTGTTGCGCTACGGTTGCGGTGCTCATATATCTTTGCATGTGTAATTAAGGGCTTGTTTTTTTGGCTTTTGGTTCTGGCAGTTGCACAGGAGGGGACGGGTGGTTAACCAGCCTTTTCATCGAAAGGACAGAGTCCTTATGCCTCATTTGGGGGGGGAGGGAGGTAGGAGGGACGGAGCAGGAGGGGGGTAGGGAGTGATCAAGGGGGTTAGGGAGGGTTGGGGTTAAAAACATTAAAAAAGAAGCTGGAACTAACAAAGTACTCATGGTTTTTACACAGCATGTCTTTTTCTTGTTAAATGCAAATATTTGTGGAGGAAGAGCTGTTATTTTTATTGTTTGGTTCTATTTTTTTCAACATAGATGGCACAGGGCAAAATTCGTAAAGGGACTTGGAATATCTGTGGCCTCAATGATGGCAAAAAGAGGGGATTATTCTCGAAGGTTATCCAGGCTTTCCACCTTGAGGTGGTGTGTCTGCAGGAAACGCATGTATCTTGGAATGATCGGGCATATTTAAAAATTCCTGGGTTTGACTTAGTTGTGTGCTCTCGACAATCTGCTAGGATTAGAGGGGTCGCAATTCTTTTGAGACATGGATCTGGGGTATGCAGTAGAACTGCACAAGTTAGTAATGGTAGATGGGCAATAGCTGAGTTGGTGGTTAATGGCAGCCCCATGACTGTTTGTATGTGAGTATGATGGTAGAGGAACTACGATACTCTCATGATTCGTATGGAAAAAACACCGTCCGCACCGAACTCCCATTGCAACCATGGAGACATTTGCCCGCATACGCGCCAAACACCCCCCCAGCCCTCCTATGTACGAGTCGAATCCCCACCCGTGTATGTACACCCGTGTATGTACGAGACATACCCCCACCTGTGAATGTATGGAGCGTACCCCCACCCCAACCATGTATGTACGACCCGTACCCTCACCCACGTATGCATGGAGCGTACCCCCACCCCAACCGTGTATGTACGACCCGTACCCTCACCCGCGTATGCATGGCGTACCCCCACCCCAACCGTGTATGTACGACCCGTACCCTCACCCGCGTACGTATGGAGCGTACCCCCACCCCAACCGTGTATGTACGGACCGTACCCCCACCCCAACCGTGTATGTATGACCCGTACCCTCACCCGCGTACGTATGGAGCATACCCCCACCCCAACAGTGTATGTACGACCCGTAAACTCACCCGCGTACGTATGGAGCGTACCCCCACCCCAACCATGTATGTACGTACCGTACGCCCACCCCAACCGTGTATGTACGACCCGTACCCTCACCCATGTATGTATGGAGCGTACCCCCCACCCCAACAGTGTAAGTACGACCCGTACCCTCACCCGCGTACGTATGGAGCGTACCCCCACCCCAACAGTGTATGTACGACCCGTACCCCCACCCCAACCGTGTATGTACGACCCCTACCCTCACCCGCGTACGTATGGAGCGTACCCCAACCGTGTATGTATGTACCGTACCCCCACCCCAACCGTGTATGTATGACCCGTACCCTCACCCACGTGCGTATGGAGCATACCCCCCACCCCAACAGTGTAAGTATGACCCGTACCCTCACCCGCGTACGTATAGAGCGTACCCCCACCCCAACAGTGGATGTATGACCCGTACCCCCAACCCCACCGTGTATGTACGACCCGTACCCTCACCCGCATACGTATGGAGCGTACCCCCACCCCAACCGTGTATGTACGTACTGTACCCCCACCCCAACCATGTATGTACGACCCATACCCTCACGCGCGTACGTATGGAGCGTACCCCCACCCCAACTGTGTATGTACGTACCGTACCCCCACCCCAACCGTGTATGTACGACCCGTACCCTCACCCGCGTACGTATGGAGCGGACCCCAACCCCAACATTCTAAGTACGGAGCGCACCCCAGGCTCCAACACCACCACCTTCACACAACATCGCGCATGTACGAGTCGTACCAAGCCAGACAAGAGGACAGCACTGTACAACAAAATGGCCGAAGTACACACCGTACACACGTTAAAAACGCACGTACACAACCAGGACAAAGCAAAACAACACAAGAATACACCATTCGAATGGCACAAAGCCACAAAACATGTCCAACAAGCACAAAAACAACACATTCACTGACCTGCAACTGCCAAAATCCCAAACAGAGGCCCAAAACACAACCACTCCTTATAACACACCCACCCAAACTTCAAACACAGCCACACCCACCAATGGACCAATAAAAAGGGCCCACACACACAAACCATGAGCCTTTGCAACAGACTCACTGCTGCCAGACCCCACAGACAACCTACAGCACCATACTAGAACCTTTACTACACCTTACACTTGCTCACCTTCACACAACCACCTTCACAAACACCCCCTCATCACATTCACACACACTCCCAAACAACCACACCCACACACCCACAACCATCCACACACACCCCCCCACCATCCACACCCACACCCCTCACCATGCCCACTAACAAGAATCCAAAGTTCACTAGCCGAGAGTTGGAGGTCCTTGTCGATGAAATCCTCAGAGTCGAGCCACACCTCTTTGGAACATTGGTCAGACAGACCAGCATTTCTGAAAAAACAGCCATGTGGCAGACGATTGTCGATGCTGTGAATGCTGTTGCGGACAACAGAAGGACCTGGCATGAATGCCAAGCCAGGTGGTACGATCTGCGGAGGGGGGTCCGAGCCAAAATGACCGACGACCACAACCAGGCCAATGTCACTGGAGGAGGGCCGCCCCGCAGACCCGTACACTACCATCCCTGGGAGGAGAGGGTGATGGCCATACTGCCGGTGGTGGCAGTGGACGGATTAGAAGGACTCTGAGACCCGGGTGAGTACACAAACAACTCACCTCACATGGGGGGAACGTCATCCACAACCAAACTCACAAACAGGCACGCAACCACCCCAAGCCATCGCATGACTCAACCACATTCCATGAACATGCACATGCCACTGGCGCCACCATGCCCCATGCACCCAGCTGGACAATGCCAAGTCACAGGCCACAGAAAAACACCAACACAAGACACGGTAAGCCGGATGGCGGGAGTGTGGGCCCCAAAAATCACATAGTGCAACTCAGAAGCAGACAAATATGCCCCCTGCCCATATGGCCTAGGTCACAGCCAGACAAACAGTGTGTCCCCACACAGGAAAGACTTGCCAGCAAATGGCGGATGCCTTGCATTAACACATGGGAGTGACGGCACGTTCTTGCACATGACAGCAGCTAATGAACAGCCAACACTGTGAAAGAGTGGCAGCACACACCACCACAGCAGCAGCACAGACACAGACACTACACCCAATGGGTGCCTAGAGATCAGAAACAAACTCACATGAACAAGCCAAGGGCCATTCAAAGATCTGCAAAAAGTGTGTGCCTAGGAAGCTGGGCTGAGGTGCCAGAGGGTGACACACAGAGGGAGGGAGAGGGGGAGAGAGAGGGAGGGAGACACAGGGAGACGGACAGAGGGAGGAGGCTGACACACAGAGGGAGGGAGAGGGGGACAGAGAGGGAGCGAGAAAGGGACACACAGGGAGAGAAAATCAGCCTTGGGGGATGTGGGAATGTCTGCTCGTCAGCAGGTGGACTGCGTGCATGTAGACAAGGGTGGCCAGTGCCAGAACCCCCCCTCTTCTCCATGGCAAAACACAGGGCCATGTCACAACCTGTGCACGAGCACAACGACAGCTACCTGCATTATCTAAGTGTGTGGAACCACTCCATGTGCCCACGTACAGTGCAACACGGAAGGCGCCAATGCACGGCTCGCCACACCTGCCCACTCCACTGCTGACTGCAGTCACAATTGACGCAGCAAGTAAGACTGTGCCACACATAGGTAAAGTCGCAAAAGCTGTGGCCAAGGGACATACCCATGCACAAGTGCACTGTGAGTGGAATGCAAGACATATCCAAATTCCCAGAGGAAATGTGCCAACTTAGAAACCAATGAAACATGGATGTTGCATGGAACAAAATTAACATTGTCTCTCTCACACACAGGTCAACGTCGTGGATCACCCCCCAACACTGGGGGGGAAGACTCACAGGACCCGGCTCGGCGTGATGACGGAGCCACCGGCAGCGACGACTCTCACCACTCTGTGGACGAACCCGACCCCGACCAACCTGGCCCCTCTGGTGTCCAACGACCTGCAGCACCTGCGTCAGGTACAACTGGGCCAATCAGCACCCCCACTCCTGCCACATCCCAGGAGACACCCAGGATCCCTGCCCCACCACCACAATGCAGCCAGGTTGGCCAGGAGGGACACGGTCTACCGGGCACCCAGGAGGAGGCAGGCGACAACGCCAATGCCACCCCTCAGGGGTCCCGGAGACCCGATGTGCCCACAAGGGCAGGCCAGGCGCAAGTGGGCAGGGGTGGTGGGAGTGGAGGACGGCGGAGGCGCGAGCCTGACCAGTTGGCTGGGGAACCGGTATATTCCCATGTCCGAAACATCCTGGACACATACCGGCAGGACACCACGGGCATGGCCCAGGTTGTGTCCACCCTCAACGAGATGAAGAGGACCCTCGATGAGATCAAGACCCAGCAGGCCCAGCAACATGCGGAGCAACATGCCTGTCTACTGCGACACCAACGGCGGATGGAGGACTGACAGGCTGAGCTCGTGACGGTGTTCACGGGAATTCACAGTACACTCCGTCGGATGGCCGACAACATGGGCAACCCTCCCTGTGCCACCAGGCGTAGAACATCACCACCCACAGGGAGGGATGAGGAGGAGGAGGAGACATCCGACGGAGCATCCCAAACATCGTCACGGCCTGCTTCTGAGGGTCCCCGCAAGAGGGCGGGTCGTCCACGGAAAAGACCGTGAGGGTCGGCGCAACAGCACCATCTCCCAGGACACCTGGCCTGGCACCTGGCCCACTGGAGCAACAGCAGCACAGCAGCAAAAGACATTCTCTGCCACATGGACTTGCTGGTCACTGTCTGACCAATGTTGACAAAGACTGTGGCATGGACTCTGAGGATTTCAAATGGCAAGGACACCAACTCCCCTAGTAAACTTTGGATTCCACAAACCCGGAAAGCCCCTCATGTCATACCCCCCTCCCCCCGGTACCCCAACCAAAATAAAAAGTTACACCATAAAGAGAAGATGCCTACCTTTTGCATTATTACCTTACATGTGTCTTGTAAAGTCTAACCATGCCTGAGTTCTCATTTGACTTCAACCATCCACACCCTGGGGCCTGAGTCTGGCACAGGACACACATGGGTTACATTGTATTAGGCAAGACAGACATGGAGCACCATACACACCCGTGATGGGCCCAACCAGCTGAGGGGGTGGCCGCACAACCGTGCCGACAGACATTTTGAGTACAGCGACAGCCATGCGCAGAGGTCAGGGATCATGTGGAGTGTCCTGGGGGGCACCCAGGTATGTGTGGACAGGTGGCAGAACCATGTCCTGCAAGCTTGAGTCAGGTGGATGCAGAGAATGGTGGCCTGGCCAACGTTGGATGCATGGGGATGGCACATGTCACAATACCCACACAGTCATGGACATCATGCACAATACACAGTCTAATCCCACACAAACAGCTTGCATCTTGCCACTCTACACATAGACACATAGCCACTGTCACGGAAAACCATGCCAGACATGCCGGATGCACCGTGGAAACACACCAGCATTGACTGAGAATAGGCACCTTGGAGGCATAGGGACACATTTATTAGTCATGTATTCGGGATTGCAGAGGCAACTCGGAGTACACATGAACGGGACATGTGGAGTAACATGTTGGTCCAACACTGGAACCCCCCTTCTGCAGCACAAATGCGTGATAGCCATGGAACTGGCACACAAGTGTCGGCTAACAGCTAAACACCCACTGCTGCTCACGGAGAGACTGCCATACACCATTGATCCGCTGATGTGGAAGTCCCACACCATGTCAAGCCAATGCAAAGCGTATGTGTCCGAGGGCAGTGTAACACACATTGATGCCATCATCACATTCCACAATCCCATCACTGATGACTGTCAACAAGTCTGACCATCTATTCAGGTGTACCCAGCAGCATGTCATGTGTACCATGGTGATGCGACATGTCTGCAGAGGAACCAAACATCGACAGGGGCAGTGTGCATACATCGTAAACAACTGCCACACCCAATACACCCCTGATGCATCCCTTACCCTAAGGAGACTTCCAAACTTGTCCGTGCGTGTAACGCTGAGTCAGCACACGATGACGTGTCCATGAGGAATAGCAGTGCCACAACAATGCAAGCAGCAGACGGCATGCGCAAGTACCTGGGGAAGAGAGACACACAAGAAGTCAGCCACAAAAAGCACAGCCACTTGCATGTGCATGTACTCGACACATGTATGGATGACAACATGCTAGGTCACAATTATGACTGGGGAAATAAACATCACTGGCACCATCACTCCAGTGACACATCCACACACACCTCTGACTCAGGTGCCATACATGCAGATGGACACACACATCGCAACACATGCCACACGGAGACCAATGCGTGCACACACAGACACTGGTACTCACCACTAAGCAAAGAAGTCACGTATGAGCCGAGTCCAGATGTCCTCTTGCGGAACCACATCCTCCACATCACTAGCCCCATTGCCAAGACCTTCGTCCTCCACGGGTGGATGGTCCTGATCATCTTGATCCAGGATGAGTGGCACAGCTTTCTCAACTGCCATGTTGTGCAGCATGCAGCAGACCATGAAGATTTTGCAGACGTTCGCCGGGGCATATGGGAGGGCGCCGCCGGTCTTGTGGAGGCATCGGAATCGGCTCTTCAGGAGGCCAAATGTCCTCTCTATCTCTCGCCTTGTCCGGCCATGGGCGGTGTTGTAGCGGAGCTGGGCCGGCGTGATGGAGTTGCGGAGAGGTGTGATCAGCCATGGCATGTTGGGATAGCCAGCATCCCCTACATGGAAAGCACATGGACATAAGTAGGACAGGAGAAGCGGTCGTGCTGGAAGTCTACGCAAAATACAGGACAGACAGAGTGTACCCACCAACAACACATGCTCGTTCGTTGCGCAGCTGCGTCATCATTTCAGGCACCCTGCTTACGCCTCATGATGTAGGCATCATGTGCTGATCCTGGAAAACGAGCACAGACATGTGAAATCACCATGTTGGTCAGACACACCACAAGGGCATTGATGGAGTGGTAGTGTTTGCGATTCCTGTACGCTACCTCCTGTGCCTGTGGTGGTACCAAAGCCACATGTGTCCCATCTATGGACCCAATGACATGGGGCATCCCTCCCAGGGCATAGAATCCACGCTTGACACCAGTCAACATTTCAGGGGTTGGGAAATGGATGAACTCATCCAGGTGAAGCAACATGGCCTCTAAGAAATCATGCAGCACACGGCAGAACATGCTCTGGGACATGCCACCAACATGAGCAATGGTATTTTGAAAGGTAGCCGTGGCAAGAAAATGTAGGGCTGCCATTACCTTCAGCTTGGGTGTCAGTGCCGTAGGATACCTGTGCAGCGGTTGCAGGTGTGGTGCCAGCCTCGCCGTCAAATCCAGAATCAACGGTTGGGGGAAGCGGTAGCACCGGATACAGTCATTCTCCCGCATGTCAGCCAAGTCCGGAATTGCTCGGGGAAGAGGCGGCGCTCTGCAGTAATTTGGAAGTGACAAGGAAGAGTGAGTGCACTACTACAACAATTTTTGGGTGCTGAGCACATGTTAATCTGTCAATACACATATGCGACATACGGAGTGAGGTATGTGCCACATGCCCTGGACACGTATGGCTGCCAGGTGACACTCCTACCAAGACCCAGCTACACATGGAGATTGTTAGACCCGGCCTCGTAGCCTAGCCACCCCTGTCCCCGCACCACATAACCTGACCCATGCACCTCACGCAGCCCCCGAGCCCACGGCCTAGCTGATCCTTCCCACCAGAACACACACACACCCGACCCGGACTTCCCCGTCCGTGGCCTTCCTCCTTTCGGCCACACCGGGCCCACGTGCCCACTTCATGCACCAGGATGGCCGCCCGGCCCCAGCGCGACCCTGGCCTAGAGGCGCCACTCCGGCTGGGGGACATCGCGCTCCCATTGGGATGAGAGAGGGAGGAGCAGTTTCCATCGCACCTCTGAGCTCCCCTGGGAAGGTGGGTTTCAATCGGCCCGCCGGCCTCCCCGAGGGCTGGCTCCACGCCTGCTGGGTGTCTGGGACTCCTCCCGACCCGGCCCTGAAAGGATCAAAAGACAGTGGCAGGAAACCCCGACAAGCGACCCCCAGGTGACAAGACCCCTGCCTGCACAGACTCCAGACATCAAAGAGGAGTCGTCCTATAACAAGGGGTACTCTGTGTCAAGAATTCCTGTCATGCGAGGGGAAGAAAACGGTAACCAGCGAAAACGGACTACATCTCCCAGGATGCTTAGCGGTTGAGAGGTTATGTAAACAGGAGAGCTGTTACATAACTCCAGGAAAACACGCCGTTATGTAAACAGGAGAGCTGTTACATAACTCCAGGAAAACACGCCCTTATGTAAACAGGAGAGCTGTTACATAACTCAAGGAAAACACGCCCTTATGTAAACAGGAGAGCTGTTACATAACTCAAGGAAAGCACGCCCTTATGTAAACAGGAGAGCTGTTACATAACTCAAGAAAAACATGCCCTATAAAGGGAGGAACCGGGAGGTACAATGCTGTCGGATATTGTGTTTACACCGACGTACCTGCTTCGTGAAGAGCAGTGTTCCGGAGTGGTGCTCCAGTAAGGCAAGAACGGAGGTAGGTCGAGTCGTTACTCCCTGGGCCGTGTCTTGCCCCATCGTCACCTGTGAAGGACCCGGAAGCTCTACCGGTCCACCATTGAGCTTCGCTTCTTGACTCGGCTGAGTCAAAGCGCAGTGGCGCTTTTGCTGGTTGGAGTCGTAACTCCCAGCCAGACCAGAGATACAGGGACTGCCAGCTGTAACGCCCACCAGGAGGTGTTTGCCGCGTTACAGACTCGGAAGTCCACAGGATCGATCGATCGAGCGGCTGCTCTCGGTTCAGTCTTCTTGCTATTTGATTGGGGTATCGGTGACGCATCACCAGGAGGTGACTCCGCGTCCCGGTGCAGTCTGAGGAAGAGGTTGAGCGGCTGCTCCCTTCAGGTAGAGACCCCGGCTGGGTGTTTCCCTGACTCCTCGATTCTCCCCAACACTCTTCGTGCCCCTCACAGCCTACCGATTGGCATTGTCGGCCATTTCATTTCTGCCCTCTGTTGGCATACGCCGGGATCGGCGTATATGCAGAGGACGGTTAGGACCATCCGTGCGGTGGGCTGGTAACGTACTTAGCCTGGAGGATTCCAGTGACTATAACTTTTGTTTATATTTGTATTATTTTTGCCTTCATTAAAATAACTAACCCTTCACAAGTGGTTGCGTCCTCATTATCGTGTCTTTTAAACGATCCTGAGGCGTTCAGGGCGTTACAAAATATCCGACCTTAATACACTAACTGTCTCCCGGTCGATAACAGACATGGTAACACTTGATGATGTGCTGGCTGCTTTAGTGACTGTGCAAGTTGAATTGGCTGCCTCTAGGCAAGAAACAGCCGATGTAAAAGCCAGACTGGATGCTATCCACTTGGACCCGCTCACGCCCAGCACCTCCCTCACGGACCAGACCCCTGCTGTAGTAGTGGAAATGCCGGTAGCCGTCCCCTTGGCAACACCGGAGAGGTACAGCGGGGATCCTAACACAGTGCAGGTATTCCTCACACAAGTGGCGCTACATTTATCGTGCAAACCAAAGGCGTTCCCCACGAGTCAGGCTCGTGTGGCTTTCCTTATTTCCTATTTGGCTGGAAACGCGGCACAATGGGCCGTACCTCTGGTGAGCAGGGACGACCCCATCTTATGTGATTGGGGTGCTTTTTGCGAGGAATTCCTGAAGGTATTCGACAGAAGGGCTGACTCGTACACGGCGGACCTTGAAATGCTTGAGTTGAGACAGGGATCCAACGACCTGGTGCAGTATCTCAACGCGTTCCGACGGCTGGTTGCGGAAACCAAGTGGCCTGTTGCTAAACAGACGGCGCTCTTCCATCACGGGCTGTGCGATGAGCTCAAAGACGCCGTGGCTCATATTGACCCTCAACCCAAGACATGTGAGGGCCTTATCAACCTGGTATTACGGATGGAACATAGGCTAAGTGAAAGAAAAGGGGATCATGGGAGAAAAGGAAAATCCCTTCCATCCTATGTGACGGTGGGAAGTCCTGAAACTTCCACCGCATCCAAGGGAGAACCCATGGACATCGGCGCAATACGAGCGAGCCTCACAGCCACGGAGAAAGAGTCACGCCGTAAACAAGGATTGTGCCTATATTGTGGCAAAAAAGGCCACTACGTACGGGAATGCCCTGCCAAACCGAAGACGTCATGTTATCGGGCCAACCGGTCGGTAACAGCCGTGGTGGACATACCGGCGGAAAACTAGAGGACTCCCAGACCAAAGAAGGGGCATCTCGGAGTCACTCATCCATCCCTTCACTTTCCAACTCGGTCACTAAGGGACACCGACACCTGTTTCTCACGGTGCACGTGGGAGTGCATGACCAGTGGATACCCATTGTGGCCATGGTGGATTCCGGGGCCACTGGCATGTTTATGGACCACAACGAGGCATGCAGGCTAGGGCTAGTGCTTCTTCCCAAAGCCGTACCCGAAGACGTCTATGCTGTAGACGGAAGGCGATTGGTGACGGGGCCCATCGGGCAGCACACGGGGGTCCTTCCGATGAGATATGGGAGGAACCATTTGGAACAAATCGATTTTACCATCATCCGAGCTCCCCAATATGGCGTCATATTGGGATTGCCTTGGCTACAGAAACACAACCCCTCTGTGGATTGGCCAACACATCGCGTCGAAATGACGTCACCGTATTGCATCCTGCATTGTGGAAAAAGAACGGAATCCCTTGACGCAGATGAGAGCGGGAGTCAGACGGTGGCTACAGCGGCAGAAAAAGATGTGGCTCTCCCCCAGGCTTATCACAGTTTTGAGGCTGTATTTGATGAGGTGAAGGCGGAAGTGCTACCACCACATAGACAGTTTGACTGCCAGATCGACCTGGTGCCAGGGGCCAGCGTTCCCAGCGGCAGGCTGTATGCCCTGACAGAGCCTGAAAACGTGCATCTCCGGGGGTACCTGGATAAACTCCTCAAGCTAGGATTCATCCGCCCGTCCAAGTCTCCGGCCGCCTCGCCACTCTTCTTCATCCCGAAAGCTAATGGGGAGCTGAGAGCCTGTGTGGACTTTAGGGTATTGAATGCGATCACCATAAAGAATCGGTACCCCTTGCCTCTCATCAGTGTACTTCTGGAACAGGTCAAGAAAGCTCGTATCTACACCAAGTTGGATTTGAAAGGGGCATACCATCTGGTGCGCATGAGGGACGGAGACGAGTGGAAGACCGCCTTTAAGACCAGGTTCGGCCTTTTTGAGTACCTCGTCATGCTGTTCGGTCTGTCCAACGCCCCGGCAGCCTTTCAGTACTTTTTGAATGAGGTATTCAGAGAGGAGTTGGATATCTACGTGGTCGTATATATCGACGACATTCTCATCTACTCGTCCAGTGTGGAGGAGCACGTACACCACGTCAAAGCTGTGCTCCAAAAGCTGAGGGAAAACAAGCTGTTTTGTAAACTCAGCAAGTGTGACTTCCATGTCACATCCGTGGAATTCCTCGGAGTGATGCTGAGTCCAGAGGGACAGGAGATGGCAGAACGAAAGATCAAGGCGGTGAAAGAATGGCCAGTGCCCCAAAGCGTGAAGGACGTCCAAAGTTTCATTGGCTTCGCCAACTTTTACAGGCGGTTTATAGATGGATTTTCAGGATTGGTGGCCCCAATCACACAGCTACTGAGGAAGTCCAAGGAGTTTGTCTGGTCCCCTGAAGCGAACACAGCCTTTGAGGCCCTGAAAAGCGCCTTTGGTAAGGCACCGGTGTTGGCTCACCCCGATCCGGATCTCCCCTACGTGGTGGAAGCAGACGCTTCGGATGTGGCGCTGGGGGCTATCTTGTCCCAACGCAAGCACGACACAGGGGTGCTTCATCCCGTTGCGTACATGTCCCGCAAACTCAACGACGCCGAACGCAACTACCATATTGCGGAGAAGGAGCTTCTTGCAATCAAGGACGCCTTCACCGAATGGAGGCATTGGTTGATGGGGGCAAGACATGTGGTATCGGTGTACACGGACCATCGGAATCTACAGTTCATGACGGCCGCAAGACACCTTTCTCCCAGGCAGCTGCGGTGGATGATCTTCTTTGCGGGGTTCAACTTCCGCATCACATATCGGCCGGGGACGGAAAACCGGAAGGCGGACGCCCTGTCCCGTCAATCTGCAGTTAAGGAACCGTTGCCTGCGACCGAGCGTTCCATCATTTCCCCGAGGATGGTATTGGGGGTTATCCAACCGGATACTTTCCTGAGGGGAATAAAGAGAGGGATCAGGTCGTTCGCATGGCGGAGGTGGCTCCTCAGTCACAGAGAATGGCAGCTGAAGGACGGGATACCCCTAAAGGGCAGGTGCCTATTGATACCCATGCCTAGGCTAAGGAAACAAGCATTCACCTGGTGCCATGACTCTCCATGCGCATGTCATTTGGGCTTTGAAAAAACGGTGGCTAGCATGGGACGGCATTTCTGGTGGCCAACCATGAGAGTGGATGTCAGGAGGTGGGGACAGGAGTGTCCTACGTGTGCTACCATGAAGGCCGACCATGGCCGAACCCAAGGGCTCTTACATCCACTTCCGACCCCGGATAGACCATGGGATAGCATATCACTGGACTTCTTGGTGGGCCTACCGGTAGACCAGGGGATGACGGCAATACTGGTGGTGGTGGATTACTTGACGAAAATGGGGCACTTCATCCCCTGCAAGAGAGTCCCTACGGCCGGGGAATTGGCTTCACTACTTCTAAAGAATGTGGTACGACTGCATGGATTACCTGGGGTGATCGTGTTGGACCGGGGGTCGCAGTTTACTGCGCAATTCTGGAAGACTTGGTGCACTGCGCTGCATGTTAAGACCGCCCTGTCCACCAGCTACCACCCTCAAACGGACGGCCAGACCGAGCGCCTGAACCAAACGCTCAAACAGTATCTGCGATGTTTTGTGGACCAGGGCAGGGAAGAATGGGTCGACTTGCTATGGGTTGCAGAGATAGCCTATAAAAACGCCACTCACAGCTCCACACAGTCATCTCCGTTCTATAGCAACTATGGCCAACATCCCAGGTTCTTGCCATTTCTACATCCGTTCAGAGAGGACAGGATTCCCGCCACAGCGGACAGGGTGGCACACATAAAAGACACGATGATGCGCTCAAGGGCTGTCCTAATAGAGGCCAAGAGAAAATACAAGGCTGCGGCAGACAGGAAGAGAAGGCCCGGGCCACTGTACCGCACTGGAGACTACATCTGGATATCCACAAGAAACATGAGGTTTCGAAAGAACAGTGTGTTCCATCCCAAGTACATGGGCCCCTATCGAATTGCCAAGTGTATGGGTCCCGTGAACGTGAAGGTGTGCTTGCCCCAGTCGTTGCGGATTCACCCTGTCTTTCATGTATCATTGCTCAAACCTGCACCCTCCAAGCCGTCTGGGACACCTAGGCCGGTATGCGTGGAGTCGGAGGTGGAGTATGAAGTATCGGGCATACGGGCGTCCAAATGGCGCAGGGGGAAGCTGTGGTACCTGGTTGCGTGGAAAGGCTATGGCCCGGAGGAGCAATCATGGGAACCGGCTGAAGGGGTTCATGCTCCGCGCTTGGTCTCCTTGTTCCATCGGCGTTTTCCTGCCAGCGCTGGACCCGTGGGGAGCCGCTGAGAGGGAGGATGTACTGTCAAGAATTCCTGTCATGCGAGGGGAAGAAAACGGTAACCAGCGAAAACGGACTACATCTCCCAGGATGCTTAGCGGTTGAGAGGTTATGTAAACAGGAGAGCTGTTACATAACTCCAGGAAAACACGCCCTTATGTAAACAGGAGAGCTGTTACATAACTCCAGGAAAACACGCCCTTATGTAAACAGGAGAGCTGTTACATAACTCAAGGAAAACACGCCCTTATGTAAACAGGAGAGCTGTTACATAACTCAAGGAAAGTGTGGTAAATAAAATATTACGCTGTCAGACTTTTAAAATATAAATAAGATCATGCATAAAGCAAGAGGCTGAGTGTGTGGTATCAGGTTCATAAAGGGATTTATTCCATTAACTCGAGTCAAAGGGAGAATATTTCCATCACCAAAATTGGATCTGGAAAGGGGCTCAAAAGTATTCTCAATATTCTCAAAACATTATTCACAGAGTACAGTATATATACATTTCTCAATTGTACGTAAGCAAAAGAGCAAGAGAGAATGAGATAAGAGCATGTGGGCGTGTAAGTAGGCGTGAAGGTGGGCGTCCATGTGGGCGTCCACTTGATGATAATGGGTAATTTGTCATGTGTGGGTGGATACCTGGAGAATCCTGCAATGTCAGCAGAAATATTTGGCAGAGATGCGTGCACAGTCGCATGACGTGTGATTGACGTGCAACTAGAGGGAGAAAGGGACTTGACATTTAGCTCTACATGTGGAGACAAAAGTCTGGGGTTATGTCAACCTAATCCCAAATCATATCTAACATCCTATGTTTAAAGAACTATGTTATCCAAAAGAAAGGTCTCTCGGAGTAGAACCTTATTCTATACTGACTATATTGACTGTGAGTGCGTGTACAAGCATCTAAGTGTCTACACTAAATGCGAGGGGGTAGGAATATTCCATGGTAACAGGGCTATGAATTTACTTGCATAAAGACAGAGAAGCCGAGCCTTTGCTCGGTAGCTGGAAGAATGTTTACTTAAACTGCTAGACAGGAATGCATTGGGCAGGGAACGGAGCAGATAATTTCCGAAGGTGAAATACAGTTCTTGGCAGGCAGCAAGCTGATGTCGGGCATCGTGAGCCGCGCAGAGGATGAGACAAAGTTCATGGTCACAGATGCAGGCTCGGACTGGAGCTTCAGAGACAGAAAGCAAGAAAAGCTTGATGACAGAATCAGGGCCTACTTGCCTGGACTGTAAAATGGCATAAGTGAACCATATAAAGCTGGTAGCCTTTCATACTTAGGAATGGAATATCCGGCCTATTCATGGCGGATCTGACAGAGGACATGTTGACGGTGGACGCACATGTGTTTGCGTCTTCATAACTGGAACTGGAGGGAACATACATGTACTTGTGATTCATACATTAAACCGTTGGGGTCCAAGATAGGGGACATAACTGATCAGAAAAATCCATATTTCCACATTCCCTCCTTGTCCCCTACTTGCCCGTTAAGAGATATCAATCTTCATCAATCCATTGATCTGTTCATATAACATCATTTGTTCTTCTTTCTTCTTCCGTGACGAATGAAAATCTTGATGTGGAATGCACGATGTGGCACACAGACCACAAATCGCTGGTCCACATTGCAGGCATAAGCAGCAACTGAATAGTATGAGAAGGCCAATACCTAGGAAGGATAGGACCCTCCATCCAAAGGTAGATAATACACTCCAAAACCAACCGGACCAAGTCCAGGTGCCTGGATTCTGGTGTATCTGGCTTACAATCTTATGAAGGCGAGTTATGGCTTTATATACAGATGGCGAATTTTCTGGTATGAAAAATGCAATAGCTTGATCCGATGACCCTACAAGCTCCGCCCCTATCGGCCAGGATAACGTCAAGGACAAGACTATTTTGAAGCACAACAATCCGCATAGCAGACTGCTATTCTGTTAAATTGCCTAAGGCGGAAATAGTTTCGTTCACTACTGCTTCAAGGGTTCTGGTTAATCTACGTATCAGCTTACTATTGGTAACTGTACCTATATAGGGAAAGAAACCTTTATTGAAATCTGTGTATTTTTCCCATGCTGTTTCAGTGTAATCGACAATTGGGAGATCTCTCTGCTGTCTATTGTGTACTAAATGAGTATTTCTATGAGAATCAGGAGGAGCTAGGAAAACAGGTGGTAGGAGGAATGCTATGTAACAGGTACCATCCCAATCTAGAGGTAGGCGTATATGCGGTCTGGCCACATATAAAGTAGGAATGACGAGAAGCTCTAAATGTAGACTTGCCTTGATCACTGAATTTTATTACAGTGGTGCATTTACTATGGCCCATGTGTATGGAGCCATTCTTTCTTATACATAATTCCCCTTTTACTGGGAATACGGACATGGCGGGCAAGATTGGTGTAGCTTCAGATTCAACGTTCAGGATCATGAGGTTAAGTGTAAAATTACCTAATCCATATACTTCATTTCTTAGATCAGTTCCTGTTCTTTTGGGAAGTCCCTCCTTGTTAGGGTAGCAGACTTTAAGCAAAACTAAGTTCAGGTTTCCCCATACCCAGTTGTCTTGATAAACTGCGGAATTCGAATCTAGGGAATTAATCAAACTAAACCATGCTCCACAGGAGCCATTGTGTGTGAACGGATAGAGAAAGAGGGGCAAAACTCCCTTATAGTTCTGATAGGGGGGGGAGTCGGCCACAGACCCAGCAGTCTGTAGCATTGCTAGTCTGATGTGAATGGTGCAGCATCTGAATAAAGGTATTGTTGCGTAAGGCAAGTCGATATGATAGCTCATAGGATGGCAGATCACTAAATGTGTGCTTTATGGTATCATTAGTGGAGGAGTATAAGAGTGAGGCAATAGGAGGAAAAATAGCATGTAGTATTAAGCTGATACATATTATCGTGATGCACATCTTGCTCTTTGTTTTTAATATTATAGTCCAAGATCTTATGCAAGCCAGAATACATGTTCAACCGCTTCACCACCTAGTGGACTTAATTGATCAAACGGGTTCTGACTTTTTTTTTTAGATCAAAGTTTAGCTTTGTGGAAACTTCTGGGGAGTCTCCTCTAGAAAATGGTGTTCAAAATCCAAGTTTAAAGTCTTTTTCCTTTGTAAAAGAGTGGTGAAGGTGCACTTTGACTTTAACGGCCGTCCCCGTGGTCCAGAGCACTGACTTTGGCGCCTTCCATCCAGGAACGATGGAGTATTCTTTGACCTGGGTGTTGTCAGGGAAGGCGGCAGCAACCTGCAAACAACAAGAGAGTAGTGCAGACATCAAGGAAGCCAGGTAATCTGTCAGCATCAGTAATCTTTTAGGCATTAGAGTGCCCCACATATTTGGTGGTCTACCAAAGACCACTTCATAGGGAGATAAGCCTGTTCTAGAATGAGCTACCATTCGCATGTAAAAGAGGGCAACCGGCAGGGCTACCATCTAATCTACACCTTTGTCTGCGCAAATTTTTAATGTCTATTTATGTCTTTCTACAAGGCCTGCTGCTTCAGGATGTCGCACACAATGGAATTTCCAGGTATACCCTAACAGAAGGGACACCTGCTTCATTAGTACCAGAACATATTTGTAACCTCTACATCTGTTTATTTGGATATAATCCATTTGGAGCACTTCAAAAGGGTGGTCAGGTGGATGGAATCCACCTTGTTCCATCGGAATGCCTTTACCTGGATTGAATTGGCAACAGATCATACATGTTCTGACCTTTTGTTTCGCTGCTGCACGCAGGTGCTTGTTGAACCATATATTCTGTAAGCTATCTATCATTGCTTTCTCTCCTAAGTTTGCAGGACTATGTGCGGTATTTATAATCACTTGTACCATTGAATCAGGAAGAAACCCTGATCAGTCAGTACCCCTCCTTGTTCCGACCATTTCTTTAATTCGTCCATCGTAGCATGTGTCTGTATGTCTTGTACATCCTTGGAAGGATCCCTAACTGTCATGGCTTTGGACACTTATTGAACCTGTAACTTTGTCATGTCTAGTGGGGTCTGAGCTGTCTGTTTAGCTGTTCGGTCTGCCAGATCATTGCCTTGGGAAATGGTATCTGTGGCTCTAGTATGTGCTTTACATTTTAGGATAGCTATGGCTGTTGGTAAATGTATTGCTTCCAGTAGGGCTTGAATATGGGGCCATGCTGTATCTTGACCCCATGAGAGGTCAAGAAACCTCTTTCTCGCCAGAGAATCGGTGTAAATGTTTACTCTCAGGTGCTTAGCTCTTATGCACGCTTGTGTCAGGGCGATGAGCTCTGCTGCTTGTGCTGACAATATGTCTATTCTTTTAGTCTCTATTATTACAGTATCAGTAGTCACTGCATATGCTGCCACTAATTCTCCCGCCCCTGTCCTCATGCATGAGCCGTCAACTTATAGTGTTAGGTCGGGGTCTGGGAGTGCAACGTCTGTCAAGTCTTGTCTTGGTTTAGTCACGGTATGTATTACTTCAACACAGTCGTGTGGTGAAACGCTTTCTGTACTGGAGGGCAAAAGGGTAGCAGGATTCAGTATGTTGCATCGTCTGATCTCTATGTGTGGTTGAAATAACGTTGGCTCATAGCCTGTCAGTCTAGCTACAGTCAGGTGTTGTGTTTGTGTCCGGTTCAAGAGAACCTCTACTGCGTGTGGTACTTGTACTGTCAGAGGGTGGCCCAGCACTATCAAGTCACTTTGTCTTATGGCTAAGGCCGTTGCTGCAACTGATTTTAGGCACGCAGGCACAGCCTGTGCTACTGGGTCTAATGTACTAGAAAAATAAGCATAGGGCTCGTGTTTTCCTGCATGATCTTGTGTTAGGACAGATAGTGCTGTTCCATCCCGCTCTGTCACAAAAAACATAAACGATTTGTTGTAATCAGGGTTTGCTAAAACTGGTGCTTGACATAAAGCTCTCTTTAATTCTTCAAATGCCACAGTGTGTTCTTGTGTCCAAGGGAGGACTTTAGTAGAAGCTGTATTAGGGGCTTGGACTAATTCCCCTGAAAGATCACAATAAAACATGAGAAAAAGGGGAAAACACCATACCTATTTCCTTGGCTTAATTTCTAAGGGGGCTAATTTCTAAGGGGCTTAATTTCTTAAGGGGCTAGCGGGAAGCGAACCTCCTCAGGGGCCAGCAGAAAGCCAATATTCTCCTCCTTCCCCCCCTTTTTGACAGGAGGAAATCTGAAACAGATTTCACTGCTGTCAAACACTATCAAACCCTGTGTCTTGTCAACACTATTAATCCCTGTGTGTAGCTACTGGGTGTAAGCAAAATTATAGGAGATACACAGCGTATTTGAAACGGCGAGAAATCCTTCAAATTAATGTACAAACCTCATTGTGTTAGCTCATAAGCTAGCCAAATGACATCTCATATGCAAATGTCCCTATTACATGAACCTACACCAACGTGAAGTCAATATTAATGCTAGTAGGCCCTAATAGGAATGCTAAATTACCTAAATATTCGGAAAACCAAGTTTAAGATCAGTTGTTAATGTTGATAATTAATAATTTATCTGCTAAAGAAATCAGTCATTTTGCAATAATTTCCACCTATACAATAAATAGCCTAATTTAAAAACGAGTCAACTTTTGGGGCCACCACTTACAAGAATGAGCTTACTAAAGCAAACTTTAAAAAGGAAATCCTGTCAGATATTTTCTCATTACCCTAAATACCGAGCCTCATTTGTCACTCTGTGGTGGCAGTCCTTATTTAAAACAGGCCTTTCAAGAGTTAAGATGCGAGTGCACAGATCATAATAGTTCCTTAATGTCCAATCTGGAAACATATGACCGAGGCTGCCTGTCTATAAGAGAAAGGCAGTCATGTGAAAAATATTTTAGTCTTGCATAATTTTTCCATTTATTTCATTCATCACCAACACCAATTAGACATACACTGATAACGTGTTGTCTGCTATTTTGACAGCATGATAAAGGTAATATCACGTCTGTGAAATTTAGTAATTGTGAACAAGTTCCAGCCAAGCGCTGTGCAAAGATCGCCGTCGTCACGACTATCTCTGTACTTGCACAGGAGAACTTGGTATTAAACGCTAAACAGACTGGTCAATACAACACAAAAACAAAACATATATAAAATACATATGCCAAGCCATCAGTATACCAAGCACAGAAAGCATAGACAATTGCACTAACATATATAAATGAGCAGCGATGCGCAATTACAGTACCTACAGCTCAGAGGCGAACATTCTGGCCTGCTTAATTTGTCAGGCTTATAATCAATAATTCATTTACCTGCCCTATACACCCCCATCTGAAATCCCCGTGTCAAGTCTGACACACAGAATCAGCAATAATAATCAAAAACGAAGAACACACGAACCTGTTTGGTTTCTTTTATAAAAACAGAATCAGCAATAATAATCAAAAACGAAGAACACACGAACCTGTTTGTTTTCTTTTATAAAAATGAGCTATGCATCTTCGTCAACACAATGTACCCTAATGTCCCAGACGAAGACGCACCTCTCATCTCTCCTCACAGACTTTTCGGGCGCCATTCGGATTCGAAGTCAAGCCCAGTTTCCGACGAGTCGAGTCGAGTCCAGTCCGGTTCAAGTTCAAGTTACCGAGGCCTTCCGTTTTCGAAGCTACCCGGTGAGTACCATTACTGGGGAGGCATTTCTGACGTGCACATAGGTTGTGCCGGTCAAGACGGGTTTGGGTACACAAATCCGGTCTGCACTGTTTTAGCAGTGTATCTGTACTGTTTAGCAGTATATCAAGTATTCCGAAGTATCTAGTTATTGTCAAGAATTATGCTTGGTGATTAGTTATGCAGACGATCATCATTGTTGTTTATTTTAAAGGTTAAAAATGTTTAATGTTCAATGTTTAATGTGTTAAACGTCCTGCATATTGTGGTATGAATGGTTGTTCATTAGTGTGCTTTTGTATTAAGTGTGTTCAAGATTAAGTATCGGATCAGTTGTCAATATGCCGCTCTTTTCGAAATTAAGACAGATCACTACTAGAAAAGGGGTACTCGAAGAAGCCGTCCCTATTCCTCCTAGGGATACTCCAGGGCACTTCATGTATCACAAACATGGCTTAGACGCTATATTATTTCTTGATTTATGGGTAGACTACACCAAGGGATTACCAGAAAGTCAGAGGTGGCCCGCAGCGGGGACCTGGGATGCGGAGTGCATCATGAAAGTCGAGGAAGAGTTATGGAAAAGGAAAGTCAGACAGTCACAGAAAGACGCCGTTGAGTTATGGCGTAAAGAATCTCATAGACGTATGGAAAAAGCACGTAGACAGGAAGAGAAGAGTAAAGAAAGTTCAAACAAAGTTCGAGAAAATCTATTAATTGAGGAAGGTATCCGAGTGAAATCAGAACAAGTAGATAGACAAAGAAATGCCCTTATGAATGGTATGTATCCCCTTCTAGCCGAAGGATTACCTAAGGCTACTCCAGAGATACCGAAAGACTTGCCACCCCCATTATTCCCAATTAAGGTACATCCTAAGGGGCATCCTAGAACCGCAGAAGATGTTTTTCTTTCCTCATATTTAGATGACGTAGCTCCCGAGTATGCTAATTCCGCCCCACATAGACCACATACCAGGGAGGTCCCACGCCAAGATCCAGCACCCGTATCCCTACAGCAACAAATCGAGTCACAAGTTCCGACAAGCACATCTGTTTCTGCATCTGTTCCTACAGCTACTTCTATAGCTGTGTCCACACCTATAGTTGCTGTGTCACGTTCGACGAATCCTTTCACACCCGACGCCCCAGATGGGGCCACGGGAGGTGCTACCAATATTTTTTCTACGCCACCTAGAATAAATAAACTTACTTTTCAAGAGTCAGCGCATTCACGTACACCCAAACTCGTAAGTGCCCGTGCGCTTAAGGAACTTCTTATAGATTGTAGATATGATCCGGTGCCCGGTAAAGAGGACGAAATGACCCTGGCATCATTGCGTATCAGACGAGCCGCAGTGTATTTAGGGAAGTTACCAGGAATGACTGCGCATCTAGATAAAATATATCATTTTGTCCAAACAGGGCGAGATCCAGAATGTATTAACAGAGCTATGGAATACCAGAAAGTAGAGATACAGGGGGAACTGTTACGTTTCCTCATAAACTGTGTGATCAGAAATAAAGACCGACCGGGGGAAGACCCGGATGCAATGCAAATTCTTACAAGATGGAGCCAGAATATATCAGAAGGGAGACACGATAAGCAAAATTGTATAATAGCCATGTGCCGAAAGATCCGTAAAGAAATAGAACGCCTACACGAAGAGAGATTAGAGGCAGACGAGTTCGAACAAAGCGAGGAAGAAGGGTCAGGACCGCCCGCGGGACAGTCGGACACCATAGCCTATGTAGGTAGTGGAAGATCTTGTAATAGAAATCAGACTAGATGTCATACTGACTCAATACGTCCGATATGTCCAGATAATAACAAGAATTTCCAAATACCTATAATTAATATAAGGTCTAACGAGCATTCGTTCCAAACCGCCGACAAACTACTCCGAGAACGAAGGGGTTATCATTTTCTCGATTCTATGGATGAACAAGATTTAGCCAGGGCAGCTGTCCATTGGGTGGACAGTCCCGGAAAATATAGTGATGATACAGTAGTACGCACATTTTTGAATCTCACCCCAGATGAACAGAGGTTAGCTGGGATTTATATGATTCAACAACTCATTATACTATATCGGAGTCAGCATTCGGACCCTGGTCCCTTACCTGACATATTGACTGAATTGCTTATGAATAAATGGAGAGGTCCAGGTACTAAATTAATTAAAGAAATTCTAGAATCAAGAAAGCAGTATATTCTTTTTGTATGCTCAGAGCATGTCTCATTGCCCGGCAAGGAAAGAACCACGTATCACATGGATAGACAGAATCCCTTACGAGAAGTGCACCCAATAAAAGGCGAGGACAACGAGTTTAGGCGCGTATTTGTATATACGCCCATATCAAAAATAGAACTGTTACAAATGAAGAAAGTGGTACCCAGTCATGACAAAGATCCAGCGGGTTTTCACCGAGAAATTAAAGACATGTTACTCATGGGAGAGTATACCTATCCCGACATTATGACAATATTAAAGGTGTTGATGCCTGCTGGCATTTATGAGAAACTCAAGGAAAAAGAGTGGGAGGTAGGAGATCAAAAGATAGAATGGTCAGTGTTAGAAGCGGAAGAAAAGGCCCGAACTGCAGGAGCAGGACTTGGGGATAAAACTAAAGCATTACCAGGTTTATTAGTACAGGTACTGCCACGTTTATTAACTACGAAAAAGGAAGATTGGGGTACAATTTCAGCCTGTAAACAGAAGCAAGATGAAGACACTAGTGATTACTATGCCCGATTCGAGAAATGTTTTGGTATAAATAGTGGCATAAAAGCAAGTAGCGAATCATACCCGCATCTGTTTGTAACAAAATTAGTAGAAAATGCCCTGCCCCCAGTAAAGAATAGAGTATTAAAATTCGAGAGTACCTGGCAAGGTAACACTCCATCACAAATGTTACAAATGTTACAGTACCATCACAATAGAATTAGAGAGGAACAAGAACATGAACACAGACGCATGAAAGACACAAAAATGGAAATGCTAGTTTCCCAGACAGTTCCAGCTGAAGGACATAAAAAGGGTATGACACATTCCGATTCAGCGGGACCTGTAAAAGGGACATGCAATTATTGTAAAAAGCCAGGTCATTACGTACACGATTGTCCAGTTTTAAAACATAATATCGCCATAGGTAAAACACAAGAAAGATCACGGCCACTAAGACAAGATCAGAATGAACAAGGAGCTATGCAGCATGCCCAGGCCATGCCAGCCGCACAACAGCCAATACAGTTTGTGCCAGCTGCACCACCGTTGCCTGTTGCTGCCACACAGACAACAACACGACAAATGTATCAGACTGCACAGTATGAATATCCTGAGTATCAGCGTTACGCATGAACTAGCCTAGAGAGGGAAGTTGACTTACCCCTTATCGAGATTCCTGTAGATCAAGAAGGACCTTATGTACATAGTGAATTATTAGGTCAAGATAGAAAATTTTTACTCGATACAGGGGCAAGTCGAACAACTATAAAACGTAGTGAAGTTCCAGGGGCACCCCTCTCAGGCTCTCAGAATATTTCCCTTGGTTTTTCAGGAAAACCTATTGTTAATGAAGTATCACAGCCTCTTCCACTTACGATAGGACCTCTGACCCGAACTACAGATTTATTGCTTACTAAATCATGTCCAGAAAACTTGTTAGGAATAAAAACTCTGAAAGCCCTAGGAGCCATAATATGTTGTTCCCCGGAAGGAGTAAGGTTGTTTTTACGTGATTTTAAAGGTCACTATGTGTCTAGAGACATGGATCCCCGACTGCAGACTTTACCTACACATCTATGGGCACAAGGCCCTACTGATGTTGGTTGCATGAATATTACACCATATCGAGTCACACTAAAGGCAGGAGTGGTGCTACCACGAATGCGACAATACAAGTTACCACCAGATGCTGTAGTGGCTTTACTACAAATCATTGACGAGCTAATTGCCCAAGGAGTAGTTGTAGAAACAGACTCCAATGTATGTAATTCACCGATAATTCCGATTCTTAAACGAACAGATCCTACGGCCCCGCCAGTATATCGATTGGTTATTGATCTGCGCGAGTTAAACAAATGCATTGTGCCACAATTTCCTGTGGTCCCAGATATCTCATCATTACTGACAGCTATTGATTCCGAAGCAACATTCTTTACTGTAATTGATCTCAAGAATGCCTTTTTCAGCGTCCCAATAGATCCGGAAAGTCAATATTTGTTCGGATTTAGTTTAAATGGGCGCAGCTTTAAATTCTCACGCGCACCTCAAGGATTTACAGAAAGCCCCAGCATCTATAGCCAAGCACTGAAACGAGAACTTGACAGTATCCACATGCCAGTTAACACTGCCTTGCTTCAATATGTCGATGATCTGCTGATCACCGCGAGAAGCGAACCGGAATGTGAAAAAGCATCACTGACAGTTTTACAATTTCTAGCCGAAAAGGGGCACAAGGTGTCCCCTTCTAAGCTGCAATTCTGTGTCCAGCGAGTTGTTTATCTTGGACACTCGCTGTCCAAGGAGGGAAGGCAGCTTACACCCGACCGCATTCAGTTAATAGCTAACATGCCAATACCCAAGACACAAAAGGAAGTACGAGCTTTCATAGGCCTCACGTCATATTGCAGGCAGTGGATCTCTCAATACGCATTTCTAGCAAAACCACTCATTCAGTTAACCACACAGGAGGCAGCCACACCGACTGTTCTCCCTTGGACTCAGGAACACACACAAGCTTTTGAAAGCCTAAAGAAAGCTTTATGTCAAGCACCTGTTTTAGCAACGCCATGTTACAGAAAACAGTTTATACTCTTTGTTACAGAACGCGAAGGTACTGCCTTGTCAGTACTCACACAGGAACAAGCAGGAGCACACAAACCATGTGCTTATTTTTCTAGTACATTAGATCCCGTAGCTCAGGCTTTGCCTGCGTGCCTGAAATCAGTAGCAGCGACAGCTTTAGCAATCAGACAAAGCGATGCCATAGTGTTAGGACATCCATTGACAGTTCAAGTACCACATGCAGTAGAGGTTCTTGTGAATAGAACGCAAACACAACACTTGACTATAGCGCGACTTACAGGATACGAACTTACATTGTTTCAGCCACATATAGAAATCAGACGCTGTAACACATTGAATCCTGCCACACTTTTACCTGTAATCGGAACAGACCCACTAGCTCATGACTGTATTGAAGTTATTACGATAACGACGAAACCCAGACAAGACTTAACCGATGTCCCATTGTCAGATCCAGACCTGACCTTGTATGTAGATGGTTCATGTATGAGAACAAGTACAGGAGAGTTAGTGGCCGCTTACGCAGTCACAACAGATACTGAAGTCATTGAAACTAATCGTATAAATACTTTGTCAGCTCAAGCCGCAGAACTCATCGCTCTGACACAAGCCTGTATTCAAGCCACGAATAAAAAAGTCAACATATACACTGACTCACGTTATGCATTCGGAGTTGTACATGACTTCGGCGTGCTGTGGCGAGAGAGAGGTTATTTAACTTCCCACGGTGCCCACATTCAGCACGGACCCCTCATTCATGCCTTATTAGATGCAATACATCTACCCACTGCAATATCAATTATGAAATGTAAGGCTCATACGAAGGTTACTGATATCATTTCCCAAGGCAATGATCTAGCCGACAGAACAGCTAAACAGACTGCTCAAACTCAAACCCCCGACATGACAAAGACAATAGTCCCGACACCGACACATTGTATGACAGTTAAAGATCCTACTCTTGACGTAATTGACATACAGTCACATGCTACACCAGACGAAATAAAGAAATGGACTGAATTAGGAGGGATCCAAACGGACCAAGGATGGATGATGAAGGAAAAGTCTGTATGGTTCCTTCCTGATTCAATGGTCCAAGTTATAATTAACACTATACATAGTCCAGCACATCTAGGAGAAAAAGCTATGCTAGACAGCATTCAACACATTTGGTTCAATAAACATTTACGAGCAGCAGCCAAACAAAAGGTCCGTACCTGTATGATCTGTTGTCAGTTTAACCCAGGAAAAAGCGTTCCCGTAGAACAGGGTGGATTTCATCCTCCTAATCACCCTTTTGAAGTACTCCAGATGGACTATATCCAGATGGAACGATGTCGAGGATTCAAATATGTTCTTGTAGTTGTCTGCGCTCTGTCCCGTTGGACAGAGGCATACCCGGTTTCAGATTACACTGCCCCGACTACTGCCAAACAGTTGGTTCGAGAATTCTTCCCACGATACGGTTTACCACGTGTTGTTCACTCAGATAACGGCCAGCCGTTCTCATCCGAATTAATGAAACACGTTTCACTTCTGTTAGGATATCAGTGGAAATTCCACTGTGTCCGACACCCCGAGGCAGCAGGTCTCGTAGAAAGACATAACCAGATACTGAAAATCAGAATGTCCAAAATATGCAGAGAGAAAGGTGTCGACTGGGTAGTAGCGTTACCCGTTGCACTCTTTTACATGAGAATGGTAGCACACTCTCGAACAGGGCTATCCCCGTATGAGGTGATCTTCGGCAGACCACCGAATATGTGGGGGACGCCTATACCACGCAAAATAACTGATATTGACTGTAATATGCTGACAGATTACTTGGCTTCCTTGATGTCTGCACTACAATCTTGTCGTTCACAGGTAGCTGCAGCCTTTCCCGACAACACTGAGGTGAAACCCCATGACGTTGTTCCGGGTGATTTTGTATTTGTGAGAAATTTCGACTGGAAGACTCAGCTGGAGCCCAGGTGGAAGACACCCAAGTTGGTTCTGCTCACCACAAGGACAGCCGTGAAGATCGAGGGCCGCAAGGGCTGGATTCATTCAAGTCATATCAAGAAATTTCATGGACTATCCTCGGATATAGACATTGTGCCCTGCACTCCCTCACAGACTGATTCAAAACTTCCTTTTGTTGAACAGAATAACTCTGAAAATTACAAACTAAAGCTTAGGCCCAACAAGTCGAGCAATTTGATTGTTTAAGTCCTCTCCAAGGTGAAGCGGTTGAATTGTCTCTGACATGTATCCCTTGGACCTGAGTAGAGAAAATACCCGGAAAATGTTGAAACGACAGGCGTATTGTAAATCACTGCGTAGCCACTGTATAGTGACATTATTAATTTTGTTTTTCTTGAGTCTTTTAATAATTACTGCAAGTATATTGTTGCACATATATTACCCTATTTCTAGACACGTTTATAATGTTACTGCTGAACATTCTTTTAGTGACTTACCTCCGCATGAATTGTCTTATAGACTTGCGCTGCGCAATAACACTTTCATTAGTATGCTACATCATTCCCATCAGACTAGTAATGCCACCAATTGTTGGGTGTGTGGCCGACTCCCTCCCTATCAGAATTATGAAGGAGTCCTGCCCTTCTTTCCACATCCATTTACACATAATGGCTCCTGTGGAGCATGGTTTAGTTTAATAAATTCCATAGACTCAGACACAGCAGTTTACCAAGATCATTGGGTATGGGGAAACCTGAACCTAGTTTTACTCAAGGTCTGTTACCCTGACAAGGAGGGTCGCCCCAAAAGAACAGGAACTGATCTAGAAAATGAAGTATATGGATTAGGTAATTTTACACCTAATCTCATGATTCTAAATGTCGTATCCGAAGTTGAACTAGTCTTACCCACCATGTCAGTATTCCCAGCGAAGGGTGAATTGTGTGTAAGAAAGGTTGGTTCCATACATATGGGCCATAGTAAATGCACTACTATAGTAGAATTCAGTGATCAAGGCAAATCTTCATTTAGAGCTTCTCGCCACTCCTACTTTATATGTGGTCAGACTGCATATATGCGTCTACCTCTAGATTGGGATGGTACCTGCTACATTGCATTCCTTTTGCCACCTGTTTTCCTAGCTCCTCCTGATTATTACAGAAATATTCATTTAGTACACAACAGAGAGCGGAGAGATCTCCCCATTGTCGATTACACTGAGACGGCATGGGACAAGTATGTAGATTTTAATAAAGGCATCTTTCCCTATATAGGTACTGTTACTAATAGTAAGCTGATACGTAGATTAACTAGAACCCTTGAAGCAGTAGTGAATGAGACTATTTCCGCCTTAGGCAATTTAACGGAAGAGCAGTCTGCTATGCGGATTGTTGTGCTTCAAAATCGTCTTGTCCTTGACGTCATCCTGGCTGATAGGGGCGGAGCTTGTAGGGTTATCGGATCAAGCTGCTGCGTATTCATACCAGAAAATTCGCCATCTGTATATAAAGCCATCACTCGCCTTCATAAGATTGTAAACCAGATACACCAGAACCCAGGCACTTGGACTTGGTCCAGTTGGTTTTGGAGTGTGATATCAGCCTGGGGATGGAGAGTTTTATCCTTCCTAGGTATTGGCCTTCTCATACTATTCAGTTGCTGTCTATGTCTACAATGTGGACCAGCGATCTGTGGTCTGTGTACCACATCGTGTATTCCACCATCAAGATTTCATTCGTCACGGAAGAAGAAAGAAGAACAAATGATGCTACATGAACAGATCAATGGATTGATGAAGATTGATATCTCTTAACGGGCAAGTAGGGGACAAGGAGGGAATGTGGAAATATGGATTTTTCTGGTCAGTTATGTTCCCTATCTTGGACCCCAACGGTTCTATGTGCATGTCACAAGTACATGTATGTTCCCTCCAGTTCCAGTTATGAAGACGCAAACACATGTGCGTCCACCGTCAACATGTCCTCTGTCAGATCCGCCATGAATAGGCCGGATATTCCATTCCTAAATATGAAAGGCCACCGGCTTTATATGGTTCACTTATGCCATTTTACAGTCCAGGCAAGGAGGCCCTGATTCTGTCATCAAACTCCTCTTGCCTTCTGCCTCTGAAAGCTCCAGTCTGAGCCTGCATCTGTGACCATGAACTTTGTCTCATTCTCTGCGCGGCTCACGAAGCCTGACATCAGCCTATTCTCTGCCAAGAACTGTATTTCACCTTCGAATTATCTGCTTCCCCCTCAGCCGATGCATTCCTGCCTAGCAGCTTAAGTAAACATTCTTCCAGCTACTGAGCAAAGGCTCGGCCTCTCTGTCCTCATGCAAGTAATTCATAGCCCTGTTACCAGGGAATAATTCCTACCCCCTCGCATTCAGTGTAGACACTTAGACGCTTGTACACGCACGCACAGTCAGTATAGAATAGATCTTGTCCGAGAGTCCTTCTTTTGTGGATAACATAGTTCTTTAAACATAGGATGTTAGATATGATTTGGGATTAGGTTGACTTGACCCCCCAGACTTTTTGTCTCCACATGTAGAGCTAAATGTCAAGTCCCCTTCACCCCCTAGTTACACGTCAATTACACGTCATGCGGCTGCGCGCGCATCTATGCCAAGTATTATCTTATAGATCCACCTATGTGTGACATCATAACCAATTATGTTCCTTTTTACTCCTTATTACACCCATTTTCGGTTACGCAGGTAAAACGTCAATTTCCTTATCAATTGTTACGCCTACTGCATTCGCTTCATTGTAATGTATGTACTATAAAAGTTACTTCTTGTCAATAAAGTATGTACTTCACTTCCTGAACCCCCGTGGTGATGGAACTTGGAGCATCCGATTATAATGGATCATTGGAATAAAGCCCATTCCGAACCTCCAATATCACGGATTCTGCCTCTCATTTTACTGAGCTATTTTATTATGATATTTTATTTTATTATGTGGTAAATAAAATATCACGCTCTCATAATTTCATAATATCAATAAGATCATGCATAAAGCAAGAGGCTGAGTCTGTGGTATCAGGTTCATAAAGGGATTTATTCCATTAACTCGAGTCAAAGGGAGAATATTTCCATCACCAAAATTGGATCTGGAAAGGGGCTCAAAAGTATTCTCAATATTCTCCAAACATTATTCACAGAGTACAGTATATATACATTTCTCAATTGTACGTAAGCAAAAGAGCAAGAGAGAATGAGATAAGAGCATGTGGGCGTGTAAGTAGGCGTGATGGTGGGCGTCCATGTGGGCGTCCACTTGATGATAATGGGTAATTTGTTATGTGTGCGTGGATACCTGGAGAATCCTGCAATGTCAGCAGAAATATTTGGCAGAGATGCGTGCGCAGTCGCATGACGTGTGACTGACGTGGGGCTAGAGGGAGAAAGGGACTTGACATTTAGCTCTACATGTGGAGACAAAAGTCTGGGGTTATGTCAACCTAATCCCAAATCATATCTAACATCCTATGTTTAAAGAACTGTGTTATCCAAAAAGAAAGGTCTCTTAGGATAGAACCTTATTCTATACTGACTATACTGACTAGTGCGTGTACAAGCGTCTAAGTGTCTACACTAAATGCGTCATTTGTCATGTGTGAGTGGATACCTGGAGAATCCTGCAATGTCAGCAGAAATATTTGGCAGAGATGCGTGCGCAGTCGCATGACGTGTGACTGACGTGGGGCTAGAGGGAGAAAGGGACTTGACATTTAGCTCTACATGTGGACACAAAAGTCTGGGGTTATGTCAACCTAATCCCAAATCATATCTAACATCCTATGTTTAAAGAACTGTGTTATCCAAAAAGAAAGGTCTCTTAGGATAGAACCTTATTCTATACTGACTATACTGACTAGTGCGTGTACAAGCGTCTAAGTGTCTACACTAAATGCGAGGGGGTAGGAATATTCCATGGTAACAGGGCTATGAATTACTTGCATAAAGACAGAGAAGCCGGGCCCTTTGCTCGGTAGCTGGAAGAATGTTTACTTAAACTACTAGACAGGAATGCATTGGGCAGGGAACGGAGCAGATAATTTCGAAGGTGAAATACAGTTTTTGGCGGAGAATAGGCTGATGTCAGGCTTCGTGAGCCGCGCAGAGAATGAGACAAAGTTCATGGTCACAGATGCAGGCTCAGACTGGAGCTTTCAGAGGCAGAAGGCAAGAAGAGTTTGATGACAGAATCAGGGCCTATCTGCCTGGACTGTAAAATGGCATAAGTGAACCATATAAAGCCGGTGGCCTTTCATACTTAGGAATGGAATATCCGGCCTATTCATGGCGGATCTGACAGAGGACATGTTGACGGTGGACGCACATGTGTTTGCGTCTTCATAACTGGAACTGGAGGGAACATACATGTACTTGTAACATGCACATAGAACCGTTGGGGTCCAAGATAGGGGACTTAACTGACCAGAAAAATCCATATTTCCACATTCCCTCCTTGTCCCCTACTTGCCCGTCAAGAGATATCAATCTTCATTAATCCATTGATCTGTTCATATAGCATCATTTGTTCTTCTTTCTTCTTCCGGGATCTTGAATGAAAATCTTGATGTGGAATGCACGATGTGACACACAGACCACAAATCGCTGGTCCACATTGCAGACATAGACAGCAACTGAATAGTATGAGAAGGCCAATACCTAGGAAAGATAGGACCTTCCATCCAAAGGTAGATGATACACTCCAAAACCAACCGGACCAAGTCCAGGTGCCTGGATTCTGGTGTATCTGGCTTACAATCTTATGAAGGCGAGTTATGGCTTTATATACAGATGGCGAATTTTCTGGTATGAAAAATGCAATAGCTTGATCCGATGACCCTACAAGCTCCGCCCCTATCGGCCAGGATAACGTCAAGGACAAGACTATTTTGAAGCACAACAATCCGCATAGCAGACTGCTCTTCTGTTAAATTGCCTAAGGCGGAAATAGTTTCGTTCACTACTGCTTCAAGGGTTCTGGTTAATCTACGTATCAGCTTACTATTGGTAACTGTACCTATATAGGGAAAGAAACCTTTATTGAAATCTGTGTATTTTTCCCATGCTGTTTTAGTGTAATCGACAATTGGGAGATCTCTCTGCTGTCTATTGTGTACTAAATGAGTATTTCTATGATAATCAGGAGGAGCTAGGAAAACAGGTGGTAGGAGGAATGCTATGTAACAGGTACCATCCCAATCTAGAGGTAGGCGTATATATGCGGTCTGGCCACATATAAAGTAGGAATGACGAGAAGCTCTAAATGTAGACTTGCCTTGATCACTGAATTTTATTACAGTGGTGCATTTACTATGGCCCATGTGTATGGAGCCATTCTTTCTTATACATAATTCCCCTTTTACTGGGAATACGGACATGGCGGGCAAGATTGGTGTAGCTTCAGATTCAACTTTCAGGATCATGAGGTTAAGTGTAAAATTACCTAATCCATATACTTCATTTCTTAGATCAGTTCCTGTTCTTTTGGGAAGCCCCTCCTTGTTAGGGTAGCAGACTTTAAGCAAAACTAAGTTCAGGTTTCCCCATACCCAGTTGTCTTGATAAACTGCGGAATTCGAATCTAGGGAATTAATCAAACTAAACCATGCTCCACAGGAGCCATTGTGTGTGAACGGATAGAGAAAGAGGGGCAAAACTCCCTTATAGTTCTGATAGGGGGGGAGTCGGCCACAGACCCAGCAGTCTGTAGCATTGCTAGTCTGATGTGAATGGTGCAGCATCTGAATAAACGTATTGTTGCGTAAGGCAAGTCGATATGATAGCTCATAGGATGGCAGATCACTAAATGTGTGCTTTATGGTATCATTAGTGGAGGAGTGTAAAAGTGAGGCAATAGGAGGAAAAATAGCATGTAGTATTAAGCTGATACATATTATCGTGATGCACATCTTGCTCTTTGTTTTTAATATTATAGTCCAAGATCTTATGCAAGCCAGAATACATGTTCAACCGCTTCACCACCTAGTGGACTTAATTGATCAAACGGGTTCTGACTTTTTTTAGATCTAAGTTTAGCTTTGTGGAAACTTCTGGGGAGTCTCCTCTAGAAAATGGTGTTCAAAATCCAAAATTCAAGTTTAAAGTCTTTTTCCTTTGTGAAAGAGTGCTGAAGGTGCACTTTGACTTTAACGGCCGTCCCCGTGGTCCAGAGCACTGACTTTGGCGCCTTTCATCCAGGAGCGATGGAGTATTCATTTGACCTGGGTGTTGTCAGGGAAGGCGGCAGCAACCTGCGAACAACAAGAGAGTAGTGCAGACATCAAGGAAGCCAGGTAATCTGTCAGCATCAGTAATCTTTTAGGCATTGGAGTGCCCACATATTTGGTGGTCTATCAAAGACCACTTCATAGGGAGATAAGCCTGTTCTAGAATGAGCTACCATTCGCATGTAAAAGAGGGCAACTGGCATTATGATTATGTCTTTCTACAAGGCCTGCTGCTTCAGGATGTCGCACACAATGGAATTTCCAGGTATACCCTAACAGAAGGGACACCTGCTTCATTAGTACCAGAACATATTTGTAACCTCTACATCTGTTTATTTGGATATAATCCATTTGGAGCACTTCAAAAGGGTGGTCAGGTGGATGGAATCCACCTTGTTCCATCGGAATGCCTTTACCTGCATTGAATTGGCAACAGATCATACATGTTCTGACCTTTTGTTTCGCTGCTGCACGCAGGTGCTTGTTGAACCATATATTCTGTAAGCTATCTATCATTGCTTTCTCTCCTAAGTGTGCAGGACTATGTGCGGTATTTATGATTATTTGTACCATTGAATCAGAAAGAAACCCTGATCAGTCAGTACCCCTCCTTGTTCCGACCATTTCTTTAATTCGTCCATCGTAGCATGTGTCTGTATGTCTTGTACATCCTTGGAAGGATCCCTAACTGTCATGGCTTTGGACACTTATTGAACCTGTAACTTTGTCCTGTCTAGTGGGGTCTGAGCTGTCCGTTTAGCTGTTTGGTCTGCCAGATCATTGCCTTGGGAAATGGTATCTGTGGCTCTAGTATGTGCTTTACATTTTAGGATAGCTATGGCTGTTGGTAAATGTATTGCTTCCAGTAGGGCTTGAATATGGGGGCCATGCTGTATCTTGGCCCCATGAGAGGTCAAGAAACCTCTTTCTCGCCAGAGAATCGGTGTAAATGTTTTACTCTCAGGTGCTTAGCTCTTATGCACGCTTGTGTCAGGGCGATGAGCTCTGCTGCTTGTGCTGACAATATGTCTATTCTTTTAGTCTCTATTATTACAGTATCAGTAGTCACTGAATATGCTGCCACTAATTCTCCCGCCCCTGTCCTCATGCATGAGCCGTCAACTTATAGTGTTAGGTCGGGGTCTGGGAGTGCAACGTCTGTCAAGTCTTGTCTTGGTTTAGTCACGGTATGTATTACTTCAACACAGTCGTGTGGTGAAACGCTTTCTGTACTGGAGGGCAAAAGGGTAGCAGGATTCAGTATGTTGCATCGTCTGATCTCTATGTGTGGTTGAAATAACGTTGGCTCATAGCCTGTCAGTCTAGCTACAGTCAGGTGTTGTGTTTGTGTCCGGTTCAAGAGAACCTCTACTGCGCGTGGTACTTGTACTGTCAGAGGGTGGCCCAGCACTATCAAGTCACTTTGTCTTATGGCTAAGGCCGTTGCTGCAACTGATTTTAGGCACGCAGGCAAAGCCTGTGCTACTGGGTCTAATGTACTAGAAAAATAAGCACAGGTCTCGTGTTTTCCTGCATGATCTTGTGTTAGGACAGATAGTGCTGTTCCATCCCGCTCTGTCACAAAAAGCATAAACGATTTGTTGTAATCAGGGTTTGCTAAAACTGGTGCTTGACATAAAGCTCTCTTTAATTCTTCAAATGCCACAGTGTGTTCTTGTGTCCAAGGGAGGACTTTAGTAGAAGCTGTATTAGGGGCTTGGACTAATTCCCCTGAAAGATCACAATAAAACATGAGAAAAAGGGGAAAACACCATATCTATTTCCTTGGCTTAATTTCTAAGGGGGCTAATTTCTAAGGGGCTTAATTTCTTAAGGGGCTAGCGGGAAGCGAACCTCCTCAGGGGCCAGCAGAAAGCCAATATTCTCCTCCTTCCCCCCCTTTTTGACAGGAGGAAATCTGAAACAGATTTCACTGCTGTCAAACACTATCAAACCCTGTGTCTTGTCAACACTATTAATCCCTGTGTGTAGCTACTGGGCGTAAGCAAAATTATAGGAGATACACAGCGTATTTGAAACGGCGAGAAATCCTTCAAATTAATGTACAAACCTCATTGTGTTAGCTCATAAGCTGGCCAAATGACATCTCATATGCAAATGTCCCTATTACATGAACCTACACCAACCTGAAGTCAATATTAATGCTAGTAGGCCCTAATAGGAATGCTAAATTACCTAAATATTCGGAAAACCAAGTTTAAGAACAGTTGTTAATGTCGATAATCAATAATTTATCTGCTAAAGAAATCAGTCATTTTGCAATAATTTCCACCTATACAATAAAGAGCCTAATTTAAAAACAAGTCAACTTTTGGGGCCACCACTTACAAGAATGAGCTTACTAAAGCAAACTTTAAAAAGGAAATCCTGTCAGATATTTTCTCATTACCCTAAATACCGAGCCTCATTTGTCACTCTGTGGTGGCAGTCCTTATTTAAAACAGGCCTTTCAAGAGTTAAGATGCGAGTGCACAGATCATAATTGTTCCTTAATGTCCAATCTGGAAACATATGACCGAGGCTGCCTGTCTATAAGAGAAAGGCAGTCATGTGAAAAATATTTTAGTCTTGCATAATTTTTCCATTTATTTCATTCATCACCAACACCAATTAGACATACACTGATAACGTGTTGTCTGCTATTTTGACAGCATGATAAAGGTAATATCACGTCTGTGAAACTTAGTAATTGTGAACAAGTTCCAGCCAAGCGCTGTGCAAAGATCGCCGTCGTCACGACTATCTCTGTACTTGCACAGGAGAACTTGGTATTAAACGCTAAACAGACTGGTCAATACAACACAAAAACAAAACATATATAAAATACATATGCCAAGCCATCAGTATACCAAGCACAGAAAGCATAGACAGTTGCACTAACATATATAAATGAGCAGCGATGCGCAATTACAGTACCTACAGCTCAGAGGCGAACATTCTGGCCTGCTTAATTTGTCAGGCTTATAATCAATAATTCATTTACCTGCCCTATACACCCCCATTTAAAACCACCGTGTCAAGTCTGACACACAGGATCAGCAATAATAATCAAAAACGAAGAACACACGAACCTGTTTGTTTTCTTTTATAAAAACAGAATCAGCAATAATAATCAAAAACGAAGAACACACGAACCTGTTTGTTTTCTTTTATAAAAATGAGCTATGCATCTTCGTCAACACAATGTACCCTAATGTCCCAGACGAAGACGCACCTCTCATCTCTCCTCACAGACTTTTAACCACTGGATCATTTATCCAATGCAACTGGTGGCAGCTTGTGGCCACAATTCAAAAATGTCTGAATTTGAAAATCGTTTTTATATAGGCACATAGCCCTTAAAATTCCAAGCAAGAGCAACATTTTACTTTCTGGCCAGAAGCAATATAGCATTTGCTAAAAAATAAAACAAATCTTCTCCATAGACATTTCCTCGGGGCACTTGTTTTGCACAGAATAGAACAAGGGAATCTTTCTCGACTTACATTTCTCAGCTGCCCTGTCTTATCAGAGAAGTTAAAAATAGCCCCTCAGCGCGGCCTGAGCCTGGGCTGCCAGCCATCTTTTTTTTGTTTTTCCTACTCCTTGCCCCCAAGGCTCTCCGCCTGCAGGCATTACACAGATGCGATGTCAGAGAAGCTTTCTAAGCAGTGCCTCTGTTCTGCTCCTCTCACCGGCCCCCACCTACACTGGCTACAAGGTCAGAATCTGTCTCCGATTTCTGTATCACATACTGCTCTACACAGCCCCCACCTTCTCCTCACTCTGAAGCTGTCAAAGACAAAAAGACTACTCAATTCCAGAAAAACTGCAATAATTCGCCCAATTGAAAAATTATTTTTATATACAATTTGCACTCAGGGGGTCATAATCTTACCGACTTGACCCAGCACATTGGCTCACTGGACCATCAAGAACACAAACCTGTATTCTTGAACAATTTGCAAATTCGAAATACCCACAATTCTTTTTTTTTTTTTTTTTTTTTCAAGCTAAACTTTTCAAAAATTACTCTTTCATGAGAGTGTTTCGTTGTCCATCTACTTGTTCTGCTTTTACTCGGATACCTTCCTCAACTAACATATTTTCTCGAACTTTATTTTAATTCTCCTTACTCTTCTCTTCCTGTCTACGTGCTTTTTCCGTACGTCTATACGATTCTTTTCGCCATAAATCAATGGCGTCTTTCTGTTACTGTCTGGCTATCTTTTTCCATAATTCTTCTTCTACTCTCATGATGCAATCTGCATCCCATGTCCCAACTGCGGGCCACCTCTGACTTTCTGGTAAATCCTTGGTGTAGTTCACCCATAAATCAAGAAATAATACGGCATCTAGGCCATGCTTATGATACATAAAGTACCCTGGAGTGTCCCTAGGTGGAATGGGAACAGCTTCTTCGAGTACCCCTTTTCTAGTTGTGATCTGTCTTAATTTCGAAAAGAGCGGCATATTGAGAACTGATCTGATACTTGATCTTGAACAAACTTAATACAATAAACACGATAATGAACATTCATTCACACCACAATATGCAGGACGTATTTAAAACATTTAACATTTAACATTTAACTGAGCAACGATGATGATGACGATCTAAGGAAAACTTAATCACTTAAACATAATACTCGGCATTAACTGAATTATTCTGAATTTATATACTTGATATACTAGATATACTGCTAAACAGTACAGATACACTGCTGAAACAGTGCAGACCGGATTTGTGTACCCAAACCCGTCTTGACCGGCACAACCTATGTGCACGTCAGAACGCCTCCCCAGTAATGGTACTCACCGGGTAGCTCGGAAACTGGACAATCGTGAACGTAATGACCTGGCTTTTTACAATAATTGCATGTCCCTTTTACAGGTCCTGCTGAATCGGAATGTGTCATACCCTTTTTATGTCCTTCAGCTGGAACTGTCTGGGAAACTAGCATTTTCATTTTTGTGTCTTCCATGCGTCTGTGTTCATGTTCTTGTTCCTCTCTAATTCTATTGTGATGGTACTGTAACATTTGTAACATTTGTGATGGAGTGTTACCTTGCCAGGTACTCTCGAATTTTAATACTCTATTCTTTACTGGGGGCAGGGCATTTTCTACTAATTTTGTTACAAACAGATGCGGGTATGATTCGCTACTTGCTTTTATGCCACTATTTATACCAAAACATTTCTCGAATCGGGCATAGTAATCACTAGTGTCTTCATCTTGCTTCTGTTTACAGGCTGAAATTGTACCCCAATCTTCCTTTTTCGTAGTTAATAAACGTGGCAGTACCTGTACTAATAAACCTGGTAATGCTTTAGTTTTATCCCCAAGTCCTGCTCCTGCAGTTCGGGCCTTTTCTTCCGCTTCTAACACTGACCATTCTATCTTTTGATCTCCTACCTCCCACTCTTTTCCTTGAGTTTCTCATAAATGCCAGCAGGCATCAACACCTTTAATATTGTCATAATGTCGGGATAGGTATACTCTCCCATGAGTAACATGTCTTTAATTTCTCGGTGAAAACCCGCTGGATCTTTGTCATGACTGGGTACCACTTTCTTCATTTGTAACAGTTCTATTTTTGATATGGGCGTATATACAAATACGCGCCTAAACTCGTTGTCCTCGCCTTTTATTGGGTGCACTTCTCGTAAGGGATTCTGTCTATCCATGTGATACGTGGTTCTTTCCTTGCCGGGCAATGAGACATGCTCTGAGCATACAAAAAGAATATACTGCTTTCTTGATTCTAGAATTTCTTTAATTAATTTAGTACCTGGACCTCTCCATTTATTCATAAGCAATTCAGTCAATATGTCAGGTAAGGGACCAGGGTCCGAATGCTGACTCCGATATAGTATAATGAGTTGTTGAATCATATAAATCCCAGCTAACCTCTGTTCATCTGGGGTGAGATTCAAAAATGTGCGTACTACTGTATCATCACTATATTTTCCGGGACTGTCCACCCAATAGACAGCTGCCCTGGCTAAATCTTGTTCATCCATAGAATCGAGAAAATGATAACCCCTTCGTTCTCGGAGTAGTTTGTCGGCGGTTTGGAACGAATGCTCGTTAGACCTTATATTAATTATAGGTATTTGGAAATTCTTGTTATTATCTGGACATATCGGACGTATTGAGTCAGTATGACATCTAGTCTGATTTCTATTACAAGATCTTCCTCTACCTACATAGGCTATGGTGTCCGACTGTCCCGCGGACGGTCCTGACCCTTCTTCCTCGCTTTGTTCGAACTCGTCTGCCTCTAATCTCTCTTCGTGTAGGCGTTCTATTTCTTTACGGATCTTTCGGCACATGGCTATTATACAATTTTGTTTATCGTGTCTCCCTTCTGATATATTCTGGCTCCATCTTGTAAGAATTTGCATTGCATCCGGGTCTACCCCCGGTCGGTCTTGATTTCTGATCACACAGTTTATGAGGAAACGTAACAGTTCCCCCTGTATCTCTACTTTCTGGTATTCCATAGCTCTGTTAATACATTCTGGATCTCGCCCTGTTTGGACAAAATGATATATTTTATCTAGATGCGCAGTCATTCCTGGTAACTTCGCTAAATACACTGCGGCTCGTCTGATACGCAATGATGCCAGGGTCATTTCGTCCTCTTTACCGGGCACCGGGTCATATCTACAATCTATAAGAAGTTCCTTAAGCGCACGGGCACTTACGAGTTTGGGTGTACGTGAATGCGCTGACTCTTGAAAAGTAAGTTTATTTATTCTAGGTGGCGTAGAAAAAATATTGGTAGCACCTCCCGTGGCCCCATCTGGGGCGTCGGGTGTGAAAGGATTCGTCGAACGTGACACAGCAACTATAGGTGTGGACACAGCTATAGAAGTAGCTGTAGGAACAGATGCAGAAACAGATGTGCTGGTCGGAACTTGTGACTCGATTTGTTGCTGTAGGTATACGGGTGCTGGATCTTGGCGTGGGACCTCCCTGGTATGTGGTCTATGTGGGGCGGAATTAGCATACTCGGGAGCTACGTCATCTAAATATGAGGAAAGAAAAACATCTTCTGCGGTTCTAGGATGCCCCTTAGGATGTACCTTAATTGGGAATAATGGGGGTGGCAAGTCTTTCGGTATCTCTGGAGTAGCCTTAGGTAATCCTTCGGCTAGAAGGGGATACATACCATTCATGAGGGCATTTCTTTGTCTATCTACTTGTTCTGATTTCACTCGGATACCTTCCTCAATTAATAGATTTTCTCGAACTTTATTTGAACTTTCTTTACTCTTCTCTTCCTGTCTACGTGCTTTTTCTGTACGTCTATGAGATTCTTTACGCCATAACTCAACGGCGTCTTTCTGTGACTGTCTGACTTTCCTTTTCCATAACTCTTCCTCGACTTTCATGATGCATTCTGCATCCCAGGTCCCCGCTGCGGGCCACCTCTGACTTTCTGGCAATCCCTTGGTGTAGTCTACCCATAAATCAAGAAATAATATAGCGTCTAAGCCATGTTTGTGATACATGAAGTGCCCTGGAGTATCCCTAGGAGGAATAGGGACGGCTTCTTCGAGTACCCCTTTTCTAGTAGTGATCTGTCTTAATTTCGAAAAGAGCGGCATATTGACAACTGATCCGATACTTAATCTTGAACACACTTAATACAAAAGCACACTAATGAACAACCATTCATACCACAATATGCAGGACGTTTAACACATTAAACATTAAACATTAAACATTTTTAACCTTTAAAATAAACAACAATGATGATCGTCTGCATAACTGATCACCAAGCATAATTCTTGACAATAACTAGATACTTCGGAATACTTGATATACTGCTAAACAGTACAGATACACTGCTAAAACAGTGCAGACCGGATTTGTGTACCCAAACCCGTCTTGACCGGCACAACCTATGTGCACGTCAGAAATGCCTCCCCAGTAATGGTACTCACCGGGTAGCTTCGGAAACGGAAGGCCTCGGTAACTTGAACTTGAACCGGACTGGACTCGACTCGACTCGTCGGAAACTGGGCTTGACTTCGAACTGGCGGGTCTCTGTATACCTCGGATCTTGCTCTCTCAGCTAGGCTCTGGTCGGGATACTTCGCACTTCTCACCGCCTCGTCTGGGTGTTGATCGCAGTCTCAGTCGCCCCCGCTTGACCGGAGGGAGATACAGGAAATCCTGCTGGTACGCGTAATTGTCCGTCCAGCTGTGGCAGGAGACCGGGCCTGCAACTCACCGCCGGCGCGTGAGATGAGAAAGTGTCCCTATTCGCGCGCTTGAAGTCCATCACGGCTGTGGAAGGGGCAAAACTGGACCTTCATCTCCGGCGTGTGGGGAAAGAGATTAAACTGTTCGGGCGCCATTATGTGGTAAATAAAATATTACGCTGTCAGACTTTTAAAATATAAATAAGATCATGCATAAAGCAAGAGGCTGAGTCTGTGGTATCAGGTTCATAAAGGGATTTATTCCATTAACTCGAGTCAAAGGGAGAATATTTCCATCACCAAAATTGGATCTGGAAAGGGGCTCAAAAGTATTCTCAATATTCTCAAAACATTATTCACAGAGTACAGTATATATACATTTCTCAATTGTACGTAAGCAAAAGAGCAAGAGAGAATGAGATAAGAGCATGTGGGCGTGTAAGTAGGCGTGAAGGTGGGCGTCCATGTGGGCGTCCACTTGATGATAATGGGTAATTTGTCATGTGTGGGTGGATACCTGGAGAATCCTGCAATGTCAGCAGAAATATTTGGCAGAGATGCGTGCACAGTCGCATGACGTGTGATTGACGTGCAACTAGAGGGAGAAAGGGACTTGACATTTAGCTCTACATGTGGAGACAAAAGTCTGGGGTTATGTCAACCTAATCCCAAATCATATCTAACATCCTATGTTTAAAGAACTATGTTATCCAAAAGAAAGGTCTCTCGGAGTAGAACCTTATTCTATACTGACTATATTGACTGTGAGTGCGTGTACAAGCGTCTAAGTGTCTACACTAAATGCGAGGGGGTAGGAATATTCCATGGTAACAGGGCTATGAATTTACTTGCATAAAGACAGAGAAGCCGAGCCTTTGCTCGGTAGCTGGAAGAATGTTTACTTAAACTGCTAGACAGGAATGCATTGGGCAGGGAACGGAGCAGATAATTTCCGAAGGTGAAATACAGTTCTTGGCAGGCAGCAAGCTGATGTCGGGCATCGTGAGCCGCGCAGAGGATGAGACAAAGTTCATGGTCACAGATGCAGGCTCGGACTGGAGCTTCAGAGACAGAAAGCAAGAAAAGCTTGATGACAGAATCAGGGCCTACTTGCCTGGACTGTAAAATGGCATAAGTGAACCATATAAAGCTGGTAGCCTTTCATACTTAGGAATGGAATATCCGGCCTATTCATGGCGGATCTGACAGAGGACATGTTGACGGTGGACGCACATGTGTTTGCGTCTTCATAACTGGAACTGGAGGGAACATACATGTACTTGTGATTCATACATGAAACCGTTGGGGTCCAAGATAGGGGACATAACTGATCAGAAAAATCCATATTTCCACAAAAGCACGCCCTTATGTAAACAGGAGAGCTGTTACATAACTCAAGAAAAACACGCCCTATAAAGGGAGGAACCGGGAGGTACAACGCTGTCGGATATTGTGTTTACACCGACGTACCTGCTTCGTGAAGAGCAGTGTTCCGGAGTGGTGCTCCAGTAAGGCAAGAACGGAGGTAGGTCGAGTCGTTACTCCCTGGGCCGTGTCTTGCCCCATCGTCACCTGTGAAGGACCCGGAAGCTCTACCGGTCCACCATTGAGCTTCGCTTCTTGACTCGGCTGAGTCAAAGCGCAGTGGCGCTTTTGCTGGTTGGAGTCGTAACTCCCAGCCAGACCAGAGATACAGGGACTGCCAGCTGTAACGCACACCAGGAGGTGTTTGCCGCGTTACAGACTCGGAAGTCCACAGGATCGATCGAGCGGCTGCTCTCGGTTCAGTCTTCTTGCTATTTGATTGGGGTATCGGTGACGCATCACCAGGAGGTGACTCTGCGTCCCGGTGCAGTCTGAGGAAGAGGTTGAGCGGCTGCTCCCTTCAGGTAGAGACCCCGGCTGGGTGTTTCCCTGACTCCTCGATTCTCCCCAACACTCTTCGTGCCCCTCACAGCCTACCGATTGGCATTGTCGGCCATTTCATTTCTGCCCTCTGTTGGCATACGCCGGGATCGGCGTATATGCGGAGGACGGTTAGGACCATCCGTGCGGTGGGCTGGTAACGTACTTAGCCTGGAGGATTCCAGTGACTATAACTTTTGTATATCTTTGTATTATTTTTGCCTTCATTAAAATAACTAACCCTTCACAAGTGGTTGCGTCCTCATTATCGTGTCTGTTAAACGATCCTGAGGCGTTCAGGGCGTTACACTCTGGGACTGTCCGGCAGATTCGCCTTTGGAAACACCTGAGCCCTGCTGAGTGACTCGCGGCTCCCTGAAGAGCGTAAGATCTCCGAACTTGTGCTTGAGCCCTGCTGAGTGACTCGCGGCTCCCTGAAGATCGTAAGACCTCCGAACCTGTGCTTGAGCCCTGCTGAGTGACTCGCGGCGCCCCGGAAAGATCGTAAGACCCCCGACTTGTGCTTGAGCCCTGCTGAGTGACTCGCGGCTCCCACAGACTCTCTTGGTCCCGCCGGACCCCGACGACGACAAGTGTATCCCCCAGCTCGAGGATTGTGAGCTGTGCGACGGGTACGCCCCTGCATTTGATCCATATCCCCAAAGACTGTCCCGCTACCTCCTACCCCCCTCCAAGACTCTGTGAGCCCGCGCTCCACTTGTATATATTTGCCTTGCTGATCATAAAGATCCTACAACTCCGATCGGATAAAGATTTGTTCTTAAGAACTCCCGGTGTGGTGTCTCTTTGTCGTGTGGTGCCGAGTGTACGATCCTAGATACGAGATTCCTCCCCTGAGGAGCCTCCCGCCAGTGCCTGGCTACGATACCTCGAGGGTTGGTCTCAGGATAGTCAGGGCCCCCTCCGGGCTCCTCTGAGGTCGCCTTCTAACAGAGATTGTGAACCTCCACATGCCATGGCATGGGATTAGCTGTGTCCCAGTGTAAGTGAACAGCCAGACGCAACACAGGAGTGACATACATCAACACATCAGCAGAAATAGGATGTCGATTGCAGAGACTGGTAGCGGAACACTAGAGCCACAGGTCACATGACATTACACTAGGACAGCCCACACACCTTGCCAATAAGGTGTACATCTAATGACTCACCACACATTCATAGAGAGGATGCAGACATGTCCTTGTTACGCTACTCCGTGTCCCATGCATACATACGCACCTCACATCCGATACCACATGTGGCCTGGTGTGCAGAACAGTGTGCCATGTCCATCTACACACAGACACATGTTGGTTGCTGCAACAGCTGATGCTTTTGAGGGAGCTCCAACATCAAGCAAATGGCCACCCCCCACACATACATGACATAGTCACATCGTGCACCGTGGGTAGTCACATTTCTGGTGTGGTAACCCCAGTAGCGGGCATCAGGGGACACTTGCGTGTGTTGTTGACTGTGCCATGCCAGTGACGCTCATCCCAAGTGTGCAGTACGACATGCACACATGTCAAAGGAGTTAAGGCCATGCTTGGCACACATTGCACCGTCACACATAACATCTGTACACATCTCATCATACATCTGGTGCCTTCTCCACTCAGGAGTGATGTGCCACATCACAGCCTTTCACACCTGTGCCCCACACATGTAGTACTGCCCAGACAATGCCTCGATGTCCATCCATGGACAAGTATGTCAGCCCTATGTACGTTCCCTATCACCATGGGAGTGCTGCCGTATGTGTACCCATAGTGATAGTGAGCGTACAGGCGTGTGTACGGTCAGTCTCACTATGGGTGTTCTCGCGTATGCGTACTCATAGTGGTACGGACCGTACACACGCCTGTACGTTCACTATCACTATGGGTGTGCTCGCGTATGCGTACTCATAGTGGTACGGACCGTACACACGCCTGTACGCTCACTATCACTATGGGTGTGCTCGCGTATGCGTACTCATAGTGGTACGGACCGTACACACGCCTGTACGCTCACTATCACTATGAGTACGCATACGCGAGCACACCCATAGTGATAGTGAGCGTACAGGCGTGTGTACGGTCCGTACCACTATGAGTACGCAAACGCGAGCACACCCATAGTGATAGTGAGCGTACAGGCGTGTGTACGGTCCGTACCACTATGAGTACGCATACGCGAGAACACCCATAGTGATACGACCGTACACACGCGCGTACGCTCACTGTCACTATGGGTGTTCTCGCGTATGCGTACCCATAGTGGTACGGACCGTACACACGCCTGTATGGGCCGTTGCTATGCATTTGTGGTGCCCTAGGGCCCCGGTACGCACCGTACCTGTGTGTGAAACTCCAAATTACATAGGGGACACATGAGGGACAAGTATAAAGGCCTACATGCATGCTGGTTGTCATGGAGACCAAGTTTAAAGTTTGAATTTTTTTAAGCAGGTGCACAGCAGTAGTCAGTTTGAATGAATCTACTTTGTTGCAATGTGGTTCTGGAGTTGACATCATGCTCAAGAAAAAAACATAATAAGAACCCACTGACTGTGCTAGGTTTGAAGGGATTGGAGGAAACATAGGATGCAAATGTGAGTGACCAATCACTCTGTACTCCTGTGCATGAAACAGGCCAGCAAGGCAGATATAAGGCAGCCAGGTCCCATGAGGGAGCACTTGCCTGCACATCTTTGTATTCGACGACCCAGCTGCTGCTACTGATTCCCTGGAACCATGTCAAGGTCTGTGGAGAGGTCACAGCCTTTCACCCTGGAGGAGAACCTGGCTTTGCTGGATGTGATGCTCCCACAGTACCCCCTGCTGTATGGCCGACCAGGGTATCAGGTGAGTGCAGAGTCTACTAGCACAGACTGTGTCCCTTGTTTGTGACTGTGACTTCTGGCATTGTGTCCAGGTGTGGCACACATGCTATGTACTGTAGGGGGGGTCCCGGGGGGGGAATGCCTGATGTCTCCCAGCCAGTGCATGCTGTGGTGCAAGTCTGCCATCCTCACTTGCATTGTGTTTACTGTGACAATCCCTGCATGGTGCATGCCACATTCTGCCTGTCTTGTCCTCCTGGGAATGTAGCCTCTACAGTCCTCATTTTATGATGTGGTCAGCCCAGTGTGACAGGTGACTGTACCCACAGATGTGTGTTAGTTCTGTGTACCTGTGTTGAGAGTGTCCACATGATGTGTTCGTACCCTGGACATCGGTGTGTGTGTAAGTCCCCTGTCATGTGGGTGGGTGCATATGTGGAGGGTGGCCCCCGGGCTGCATGAGGGATGGATATACCCTGCCCATGTGATGTGAGCAGGGAGCAGTGCTGTGTGTCTGATGTGCAGGGCCAGCCCCACACCTGTGAGCCCCCCCCGTCTAGTGGCACATGTGCAGAGTGAGGTTTGTCGCTGCATGTGGCAATGGCAGGTGCATGTCCTGTGCCTGTGTGTGTCTGTGTACTCTGCTGCGGTAGCGTCAGTGGCCTGTGGCATGTGACTGCTTAGAGGTGCTGCACATTATCCTGGTGTAGCTTGTGATGCACAGTGTGAGCCTGGATCATTGATTGTGTCGTTGCCCTCATTCCACCTGTGTACTTTCAATGGCACGTACTGCTTTTGCCCTTACCCAGAGGATCATGTCCCTATGACAAAGGTGCAATGCGTTGGATGCATACTATGCCTTGTTGTAAACAGAAAATTTGTTCCAATATGTCTCTCTGTGACATGTGCCTGGTGTATTGATGTAGTGTCACTTGTTCATCCTCACAGGTAGGCGCCTCTGCCAAGAAGCAGATATGGTTGACCTATGGTTGACCGCCGTCAGTGCCGTGAGGAGTGCGGATGGTCGCAAGCGACGCCTGGCCCAGGTGAGGAAACACTGGCAGGATATCCGGTGCTGGACGCGGAGGATCGCACGGGTCCTGCTGTGGGACTCACCTGAGACCCATAAGAACCGCGGGCGCCGCCGTCTGACCCTCATCCACAAGCGTGTACTGGCGGTGGTATTTGCAGACTTGGACAGGCGCTTACAGGAGAAGCAGCAGCAGGAAGGGGGTAGGTACATGTGTGTTTGTTGTGTGTCACCAGCATTTGTAAGTGCACAGTTGCATGGATACACTGCCAGGGTTTAAAGGTCCTGTGCAGATCCAGTTACCCACAGTATAGCGGTGCTCTCCTGCCTCCCTTCCCCTCCTTGCAATGTGTTCCCTGGTCTGTGTGTAGTCACTCCTTCACAAGGTAATGTAGGCTGGCGCTTTCTCCACGTGAACTATGCCTGTAGCATCATGTGTGGGGGTGGTGTGTAACAGGTTTTGGGAACTTGCCTGTGCCCTGTCCAGTTCAGTACATGTGGGTTCCATGTCAGTTGGCACTGATGCTGAGTCCAGACATGGGAGTTAGGACATGCGTGCTGTGAGGCATGACACTTGAGAGACTATGTTGTGGCCTGTGACATGATGTGCATGAGTGTGCGATACGCATAGGGATGGTGGCGTGTGTTGCAGTCATTCCCATTCAGGACCATGGAGTTGTGTGGCCACTACTGTCCCCTGGGGCATGTTTTCATAGGTGTCATGTGTGTCATCACAAAACGTGGACACTCTCAGTGTCTACAGCATAGGTTGTGCTCTGTGCCATTGTCCCCTGGCACCATGTATATTGACGTAAAATGTAGTACAAGTGTCCACTGTACAGCCTGAGCTGAATTTCCTTGTTCATACTCACGGTGGCCAGTGCCTGTGTGTCTTGTTACAATCATCTGATGATGGCCATTTGTACATGATTATTTGGACAGGCGCACCTTGGGTATTTGGCGTCCAATCTTGCATTTATGCAGCCCCTGTGTATTTCACCCAGACTAAGAGATGTAAGTGCCACCTGTGTCTCAACAAATTGTCTCATGTAGGGGGTGGTTGGTGCGGGCAAAGCCTACATGTCAAAACCAGAATTCTCCTTTCTAGGTCTGGCCAGTGTGTGATGTTTGTCTGGACATACACTCAAGGTGCAGTGAGCCAGTCATGGTGGGCATGTTTTCAGTATTACCTATGCAGCATGTGCCTCAAGTTCATGGATATGGTCCCTACTCATCCCTATTTTCGGGAACGCTGTGTGGTGTAGATGCAGTGCTGGATTGTCCCCAGGGCCTGGCTCCTATGTCAAACTCCATTTCATTGTTTGGTTGGATAGATGCACAGCAAATTTGTTGTACCTGTGATTATATTAGGTTTAGTTGATTTTTATGGTGCACCAAAAGGTGGCGCCGAGGGTCCAACGGCGTCTAGAACATAAGTTGAAAAAGTGATACTAGAGGTTCTCTAGAGTCATCCCTTTATGGTCACACATTTTGTTGTCTTTTCCACAGAAAGAAAGACTTCCACTCTGTTAATTCAATGGTTTGCAGGTAATTTATTTCATTAGCACTTTGGCTTAATTTCGAGCATAATTTGTTATTCTTTCACATATTCTCAAACGTTTTTATCCCAGGCAATGTCATCATCATTTATCCTATCCAATGCATTTCGGGCATTAGGGTCATGCCCTTCATCAGGGAGTTGACACTGTAAAACGGAATGGGATACCGTAAATGTGGTATAAAACAATTTGTATCATAAGTAATATCATTGTGGTGTGACATCATGAAAATTAAATAAGGCAATACGAGCAAAAAACATGAACAGGCTTACAAACAGACATGATAATGGTGTACACTCAAGGTGAACATTGACATGAGAATGAAAACGTCACTTACATGCCTTTCTGTGTGTTGTTTTTAAGATCTGTAAAAGAATGGTAGGGTTCGGTTAAACTATGGGTGTTGGGAGCTACGGCATTGTGCTGAATAAATATGGGTCTATCCTAGCTGATGGACTAACCTGAAAAGGAACTCAAACGTGCTCGAGTCCGTTACTCGTCTTCCGTAGCGACGGCACGAAGATTATCCAATCCATCTATCCAATCAAACAATTATATTTACTCACGCAGAGTCCCCAGGAAAGATAGCACGCACGAAACAGCCATACAACTAACTTACATAATGAGCTATTACGAGGACATATCTAAAAGCCCAGAGGCCAGAGCCTCCACTTTTGCGTTTGAAGCCAAGGACGCGGATCAAATGTATTCTTTAATCAGGGAAGAACTTACACAGGAAACCACAAGCCGGTCCAAGGAGCAAAATATCAAACAATTACTGTATCTTTTTAAAAAGAAAACCAATCAACAACTTCACGCCAGTACTCTCATAAAATATCACCGCAACTTACGCATACCACGAGGCTTAAGAATTGCACTGAAACCTTCTCTTTGCAAACATTCTAAAAAGTTTCAAGAACGCTGGTATGAAATTTTGAACAAATGTTCACTAGACTTGATCTTATTGATCATACAAGAACTATACACTATACTAGAAGAACTTAGCACGGAAATAGAGGAAACACCATCTGAGCTCTCCAAAATGATGACGGAAGATGAATTAAGAACAACCTTGGACGATATCAAAAATCAAATAGATCGACACTCAAAAGAAATCAATGAACGGAAAATCCGTAAATTTAAGAGGGACACCCTCGACTACCAGTTAGGGGAAGTCTATACATGGGCTGATATTTACGCCCAAAAACGCAGGAATCGTCCATACAACTCCAACACAGAAACATCATCTACTGACAGTGAGACTAGCCAAAAACCACGTAAACCTCAACCTACTCGAACAGCACAAGACAAAACACCAATTGAAGAACCTACCACCAGTAGAACCACTGAAACTAATCCTTTTTTAGATCAGGGCCAAGCCCAAAAAGGAGACCCAGGAGAAGCACAAGAAAAGGACAAAGAAAGAGAACCACCGACCACACGGAGCACGTCAGCAACAACCAAGGAGAAGGAGAAAGAGAAAAGGTCCAAAAAGAACCAACCACAGAACAACTAGTTATTAACATAAGTGATAAACACTTCAACTCTTACGAACTAGAATTACTACTAAAGGGAACATCTTTTGTACCTACCACCACAACGGATAACTTGGAACTGGAAGTAAGCTTCTTCAAGCTGATGCGTAAACTCAGATTGAGACATTTTTTCGATAATACATTACCGGATCGTCCACAACCTGAAAAAGACCAATTGTTAGGACTACGACCCCCAAGTACCTTTCAAGCTCCGATAAGCCACAAGACACTGGATTTATTTGAAAATTTAGTCAAGCAAGACCTCCACAAGATCAAACATGTTAAACCAAAAAGAAGAAACACCACACAAAAGGATCTGGATACACTTCACAAAATGGCTACTGATAACAATATAACATTCACCAAAGCTGACAAGGGGGGAGCCATGGTTATCATGAAAACTGAGATGTATAACGCTAAAGTGATGGAACACATCACAGATATCAACACCTACAGTAAACTTGACTACAATCCAACATTGGAATATTCCAAAACCCTAAAAATCATCATCGATGGAGCTCAGAAACAAGGCATCATCACTGAAAGAACGAAGAATTTTCTCACAACATCGAATCCAAAAAGTCCAACACTACGGATGGTTCCGATGATTCACAAAAATACCTATGACCCACCAATGCGGCCGATCGTATCAACAAGAGGGAGCTTACACGAACCAATCGGTCAAATGATAGACAAATATATGCAACCCACAGTACAATCCATGCAAACTTATGTCAAAGATACCTCACAATTCTTACGGAAACCACAACAGATATCTTTGAACCCTACTGAAAAAGTGATTTTATGCACAGCAGATGTACGTAGCTTATACACCAGCATACCTCATGACATGGGCATAGAAGCAATGGAAACTGCCCTTCTCAACACAGCACTAGACCTTGATTTTCAGACTTTTCTCATGGAGCTGATGCACTTTATACTGTATCATAGTTATTTTAAAGTTAATGAATCTTGGTACCAACAGCTCACCGGCATGGCTATGGGCAATTCGGCAGCACCCGTGTATGCTAACATATTCATGCAGTGGTATGAAAGTCAATACATACTTTCTAAAAAAGAATGGACAGACAACCTCAAAATGATAATCAGATACATTGACGATCTCTTTATCATCTGGACAAACACAGAAGAGAAACTAATAATGGAATTGACTAAATTCAATGATATAGACCAACGAATTCAATTGACATGGGACATATCAGATACCATGGTCAACTTTTTGGATGTTAGAGTATCAATTACCCCAGATGGATTCACGACTGACCTATATGTCAAACCCACTGATAGGAATAACATGCTACTATACTCAAGCTTTCATGAACCTAACCTCATCAGGAATTTACCATTCTCACAAATGGCTAGAGTGAAAAGAATCACCTCTGACGAAAAGACCCTCAATACCAGACTTAAAGACATGACCAACAAATTCATCTCGAGAGGTTACCCACCAACTCTAGTGAAAGAATCCAAAACAAGAATCGATAAAATGGACAGATCTAAACTCTTAACCCCCAAGGTCAAAACAGATCAAACACGCACTGTGGTGGTATCAAAATATTCTACAGCTAGTAAGAAATACAAACAAACCATTTTGAAACACTGGTCAATTTTGAACATGGAACCAGACTTCAAACAGTCATTTAGCCTATCACCAATATTTGCGTTCACTAGAGCAAAGAACTTGGGTGAAATTTTACAGAATAAACCCCCAGATACTACATCACACTCAAGAACCATACCTTGCCTCAACTGTGGCAATTGCAACAGCATAATCAGAGGAAACACCATATGCCATCCCTCACAAGGTCATCCTATTAAACTCAGGGTGAATGCCACTTGTGAATCCAGCAATTTAATTTATGGGATAAGATGCCCATGTGGGAAGATGTACGTGGGTAAGACAGAGCGTCGCATTAAGATACGACTAACAGAACATAAATCCAACATTCGATTGAAGAACACAAAATCAGCCCTATCATCTCATTTCGTAGAAGAAAATCATAATGTTTCCCAAATCAAATATATTATACTCGAAACAGTCCGGAAATTTGAGGGGAGAGACAATTCTAAACATCTCCTTAGAAGAGAGAACCACTGGATTCAAAAACTTTCCACCCAAAAACTGACAGGTTTGAATGAAAGAATTGAATTTTCTTGTTATTTGTAATTAATTGCTCCGCAGACTGTACCTTCGTGAACACTGTGTTCGTTCACAATCATATCTGACACCCACCGTATCATTGTTTATTGTACTCGCACTTTCCCTGTAAACCTGCCAGATGCGCTAGTGGCACCACTCACAAAACGAGATGATATGTACACATATCTACACAGGTTTGCGCCCCGATGAGTTCCCAACACCTTTTCATTTTTTCGTTTCCTTTATTTTCATACCACTTTTTTTTGGAAGCTGATGACCACCTCCGTTTTACAGTGTCAACTCCCTGATGAAGAGCATGACCCTAATGCCCGAAATGCATTGGATAGGATAAATGATGATGACATTGCCTGGGATAAAAACGTTTGAGAATATGTGAAAGAATAACAAATTATGCTCGAAATTAAGCCAAAGTGCTAATGAAATAAATTACCTGCAAACCATTGATTTAACAGAGTGGAAGTCTTTCTTTCTGTGGAAAAGACAACAAAATGTGTGACCATAAAGGGATGACTCTAGAGAACCTCTAGTATCACTTTTTCAACTTATGTTCTAGACGCCGTTGGACCCTCGGCGCCACCTTTTGGTGCACCATAAAAATCAACTAAACCTAATATAATCACAGGTACAACAAATTTGCTGTGCATCTATCCAACCAAACAATGAAATGGAGTTTGACATAGGAGCCAGGCCCTGGGGACAATCCAGCACTGCATCTGCACCACACAGCGTTCCCGAAAATAGGGATGAGCAGGGACCATATCCATGAACTTGAGGCACATGCTGCATAGGTAATACTGAAAACATGCCCACCATGACTGGCTCACTGCACCTTGAGTGTATGTCCAGACAAACATCACACACTGGCCAGACCTAGAAAGTGGAATTCTGGTTTTGACACGTAGGCTTTGCCCGCACCAACCACCCCCTACATGAGACAATTTGTTGAGACACAGGTGGCACTTACATCTCTTAGTCTGGGTGAAATACACAGGGGCTGCATAAATGCAAGATTGGACGCCAAATACCCAAGGTGCGCCTGTCCAAATAATCATGTACAAATGGCCATCATCAGATGATTGTAACAAGACACACAGGCACTGGCCACCGTGAGTATGAACAAGGAAATTCAGGTCAGGCTGTACAGTGGACACTTGTACTACATTTTACGTCAATATACATGGTGCCAGGGGACAATGGCACAGAGCACAACCTATGCTGTAGACACTGAGAGTGTCCACGTTTTGTGATGACACACATGACACCTATGAAAACATGCCCCAGGGGACAGTAGTGGCCACACAACTCCATGGTCCTGAATGGGAATGACTGCAACACACGCCACCATCCCTATGCGTATCGCACACTCATGCACATCATGTCACAGGCCACAACATAGGACATGCGTGCTGTGAGGCATGACACTTGAGAGACTAACTCCCATGTCTGGACTCAGCATCAGTGCCAACTGACATGGAACCCACATGTACTGAACTGGACAGGGCACAGGCAAGTTCCCAAAACCTGTTACACACCACCCCCACACATGATGCTACAGGCATAGTTCACGTGGAGAAAGCGCCAGCCTACATTACCTTGTGAAGGAGTGACTACACACAGACCAGGGAACACATTGCAAGGAGGGGAAGGGAGGCAGGAGAGCACCGCTATACTGTGGGTAACTGGATCTGCACAGGACCTTTAAACCCTGGCAGTGTATCCATGCAACTGTGCACTTACAAATGCTGGTGACACACAACAAACACACATGTACCTACCCCCTTCCTGCTGCTGCTTCTCCTGTAAGCGCCTGTCCAAGTCTGCAAATACCACCGCCAGCACACGCTTGTGGATGAGGGTCAGACGGCGGCGCCCGCGGTTCTTATGGGTCTCAGGTGAGTCCCACAGCAGGACCCGTGCGATCCTCCGCATCCAGCACCGGATATCCTGCCAGCGTTTCCTCACCTGGGCCAGGCGTCGCTTGCGACCATCCGCACTCCTCACGGCACTGACGGCGGTCAACCATAGGTCAACCATATCTGCTTCTTGGCAGAGGCGCCTACCTGTGAGGATGAACAAGTGACACTACATCAATACACCAGGCACATGTCACAGAGAGACATATTGGAACAAATTTGCTGTTTACAACAAGGCATAGTATGCATCCAACGCATTGCACCTTTGTCATAGGGACATGATCCTCTGGGGAAGGGCAAAAGCAGTACGTGCCATTGAAAGTACACAGGTGGAATGAGGGCAACGACACAATCAATGATCCAGGCTCACACTGTGCATCACAAGCTACACCAGGATAATGTGCAGCACCTCTAAGCAGTCACATGCCACAGGCCACTGACGCTACCGCAGCAGAGTACACAGACACACACAGGCACAGGACATGCACCTGCCATTGCCACATGCAGCGACAAACCTCACTCTGCACATGTGCCACTAGACGGGGGGGGGCTCACAGGTGTGGGGCTGGCCCTGCACATCAGACACACAGCACTGCTCCCTGCTCACATCACATGGGCAGGGTATATCCATCCCTCATGCAGCCCGGGGGCCACACTCCACATATGCACCCACCCACATGACAGGGGACTTACACACACACCGATGTCCAGGGTACGAACACATCATGTGTACACTCTCAACACAGGTACACAGAACTAACACACATCTGTGGGTACAGTCACCTGTCACACTGGGCTGACCACATCATAAAATGAGGACTGTAGAGGCTACATTCCCAGGAGGACAAGACAGGCAGAATGTGGCATGCACCATGCAGGGATTGTCACAGTAAACACAATGCAAGTGAGGATGGCAGACATGCACCACAGCATGCACTGGCTGGGAGACAGCAGGCATTCCCCCCCCGGGACCCTCCCTACAGTACATAGCATGTGTGCCACACCTGGACACAATGCCAGAAGTCACAGTCACAAACAAGGGACACAGTCTGTGCTAGTAGACTCTGCACTCACCTGATACCCTGGTCGGCCATACAGCAGGGGGTACTGTGGGAGCATCACATCCAGCAAAGCCAGGTTCTCCTCCAGGGTGAAAGGCTGTGACCTCTCCACAGACCTTGACATGGTTCCAGGGAATCAGTAGCAGCAGCTGGGTCGTCGAATACAAAGATGTGCAGGCAAGTGCTCCCTCATGGGACCTGGCTGCCTTATATCTGCCTTGCTGGCCTGTTTCATGCACAGGAGTACAGAGTGATTGGTCACTCACATTTGCATCCTATGTTTCCTCCAATCCCTTCAAACCTAGCACAGTCAGTGGGTTCTTATTGTGTTTTTTTCTTGAGCATGATGTCAACTCCAGAACCACATTGCAACAAAGTAGATTCATTCAAACTGACTACTGCTGTGCACCTGCTTAAAAAAATTCAAACTTTAAACTTGGTCTCCATGACAACCAGCATGCATGTAGGCCTTTATACTTGTCCCTCATGTGTCCCCTATGTAATTTGGAGTTTCACACACAGGTACGGTGCGTACCGGGGCCCTAGGGCACCACAAATGCATAGCAACGGCCCATACAGGCGTGTGTACGGTCCGTACCACTATGGGTACGCATACGCGAGAACACCCATAGTGACAGTGAGCGTACGCGCGTGTGTACGGTCGTATCACTATGGGTGTTCTCGCGTATGCGTACTCATAGTGGTACGGACCGTACACACGCCTGTACGCTCACTATCACTATGGGTGTGCTCGCGTTTGCGTACTCATGGTGGTACGGACCGTACACACGCCTGTACGCTCACTATCACTATGGGTGTGCTCGCGTATGCGTACTCATAGTGATAGTGAGCGTACAGGCGTGTGTACGGTCCGTACCACTATGAGTACGCATACGCGAGCACACCCATAGTGATAGTGAGCGTACAGGCGTGTGTACGGTCCGTACCACTATGAGTACGCATACGCGAGCACACCCATAGTGATAGTGAACGTACAGGCGTGTGTACGGTCCGTACCACTATGAGTACGCATACGCGAGAACACCCATAGTGAGACTGACCGTACACACGCCTGTACGCTCACTATCACTATGGGTACACATACGGCAGCACTCCCATGGTGATAGGGAACGTACATAGGGCTGACATACTTGTCCATGGATGGACATCGAGGCATTGTCTGGGCAGTACTACATGTGTGGGGCACAGGTGTGAAAGGCTGTGATGTGGCACATCACTCCTGAGTGGAGAAGGCACCAGATGTATGATGAGATGTGTACAGATGTTATGTGTGACGGTGCAATGTGTGCCAAGCATGGCCTTAACTCCTTTGACATGTGTGCATGTCGTACTGCACACTTGGGATGAGCGTCACTGGCATGGCACAGTCAACAACACACGCAAGTGTCCCCTGATGCCCGCTACTGGGGTTACCACACCAGAAATGTGACTACCCACGGTGCACGATGTGACTATGTCATGTATGTGTGGGGGGTGGCCATTTGCTTGATGTTGGAGCTCCCTCAAAAGCATCAGCTGTTGCAGCAACCAACATGTGTCTGTGTGTAGATGGACATGGCACACTGTTCTGCACACCAGGCCACATGTGGTATCGGATGTGAGGTGCGTATGTATGCATGGGACACGGAGTAGCGTAACAAGGACATGTCTGCATCCTCTCTATGAATGTGTGGTGAGTCATTAGATGTACACCTTATTGGCAAGGTGTGTGGGCTGTCCTAGTGTAATGTCATGTGACCTGTGGCTCTAGTGTTCCGCTACCAGTCTCTGCAATCGACATCCTATTTCTGCTGATGTGTTGATGTATGTCACTCCTGTGTTGCGTCTGGCTGTTCACTTACACTGGGACACAGCTAATCCCATGCCATGGCATGTGGAGGTTCACAATCTCTGTTAGAAGGCGACCTCAGAGGAGCCCGGAGGGGGCCCTGACTATCCTGAGACCAACCCTCGAGGTATCGTAGCCAGGCACTGGCGGGAGGCTCCTCAGGGGAGGAATCTCGTATCTAGGATCGTACACTCGGCACCACACGACAAAGAGACACCACACCGGGAGTTCTTAAGAACAAATCTTTATCCGATCGGAGTTGTAGGATCTTTATGATCAGCAAGGCAAATATATACAAGTGGAGCGCGGGCTCACAGAGTCTTGGAGGGGGGTAGGAGGTAGCGGGACAGTCTTTGGGGATATGGATCAAATGCAGGGGCGTACCCGTCGCACAGCTCACAATCCTCGAGCTGGGGGATACACTTGTCGTCGTCGGGGTCCGGCGGGACCAAGAGAGTCTGTGGGAGCCGCGAGTCACTCAGCAGGGCTCAAGCACAAGTCGGGGGTCTTACGATCTTTCCGGGGAGCCGCGAGTCACTCAGCAGGGCTCAAGCACAGGTTCGGAGGTCTTACAATCTTCAGGGAGCCGCGAGTCACTCAGCAGGGCTCAAGCACAAGTTCGGAGATCTTACGCTCTTCAGGGAGCCGCGAGTCACTCAGCAGGGCTCAGGTGTTTCCAAAGGCGAATCTGCCGGACAGTCCCAGAGTGTAACGCCCTGAACGCCTCAGGATCGTTTAACAGACACGATAATGAGGACGCAACCACTTGTGAAGGGTTAGTTATTTTAATGAAGGCAAAAATAATACAAAGATAAACAAAAGTTATAGTCACTGGAATCCTCCAGGCTAAGTACGTTACCAGCCCACCGCACGGATGGTCCTAACCGTCCTCTGCATATACGCCGATCCCGGCGTATGCCAACAGAGGGCAGAAATGAAATGGCCGACAATGCCAATCGGTAGGCTGTGAGGGGCACGAAGAGTGTTGGGGAGAATCGAGGAGTCAGGGAAACACCCAGCCGGGGTCTCTACCTGAAGGGAGCAGCCGCTCAACCTCTTCCTCAGACTGCACCGGGACGCGGAGTCACCTCCTGGTGATGCGCCACCGATACCCCAATCAAATAGCAAGAAGACTGAACCGAGAGCAGCCGCTCGATCGATCGATCCTGTGGACTTCCGAGTCTGTAACGCGGCAAACACCTCCTGGTGTGCGTTACAGCTGGCAGTCCCTGTATCTCTGGTCTGGCTGGCAGTTACGACTCCAACCAGCAAAAGCGCCACTGCGCTTTGACTCAGCCGAGTCAAGAAGCGAAGCTCAATGGTGGACCGGTAGAGCTTCCGGGTCCTTCACAGGTGACGATGGGGCAAGACACGGCCCAGGGAGTAACGACTCGACCTACCTCCGTTCTTGCCTTACTGGAGCACCACTCCGGAACACTGCTCTTCACGAAGCAGGTACGTCGGTGTAAACACAATATCCGACAGCGTTGTACCTCCCGGTTCCTCCCTTTATAGGGCGTGTTTTTCTTGAGTTATGTAACAGCTCTCCTGTTTACATAAGGGCGTGCTTTCCTTGAGTTATGTAACAGCTCTCCTGTTTACATAAGGGCGTGTTTTCCTTGAGTTATGTAACAGCTCTCCTGTTTACATAAGGGCGTGTTTTCCTGGAGTTATGTAACAGCTCTCCTGTTTACATAAGGGCGTGTTTTCCTGGAGTTATGTAACAGCTCTCCTGTTTACATAACCTCTCAACCGCTAAGCATCCTGGGAGATGTAGTCCGTTTTCGCTGGTTACCGTTTTCTTCCCCTCGCATGACAGGAATTCTTGACAGTACATCCTCCCTCTCAGCGGCTCCCCACGGGTCCAGCGCTGGCAGGAAAACGCCGATGGAACAAGGAGACCAAGCGCGGAGCATGAACCCCTTCAGCCGGTTCCCATGATTGCTCCTCCGGGCCATAGCCTTTCCACGCAACCAGGTACCACAGCTTCCCCCTGCGCCATTTGGACGCCCGTATGCCCGATACTTCATACTCCACCTCCGACTCCACGCATACCGGCCTAGGTGTCCCAGACGGCTTGGAGGGTGCAGGTTTGAGCAATGATACATGAAAGACAGGGTGAATCCGCAAGGACTGGGGCAAGCACACCTTCACGTTCACGGGACCCATACACTTGGCAATTCGATAGGGGCCCATGTACTTGGGATGGAACACACTGTTCTTTCGAAACCTCATGTTTCTTGTGGATATCCAGACGTAGTCTCCAGTGCGGTACAGTGGCCCGGGCCTTCTCTTCCTGTCTGCCGCAGCCTTGTATTTTCTCTTGGCCTCTATTAGGACAGCCCTTGAGCGCATCAACGTGTCTTTTATGTGTGCCACCCTGTCTGCTGTGGCGGGTATCCTGTCCTCTCTGAACGGATGTAGAAATGGCAAGAACCTGGGATGTTGGCCATAGTTGCTATAGAACGGAGATGACTGTGTGGAGCTGTGAGTGGCGTTTTTATAGGCTATCTCTGCAACCCATAGCAAGTCGACCCATTCTTCCCTGCCCTGGTCCACAAAACATCGCAGATACTGTTTGAGCGTTTGGTTCAGGCGCTCGGTCTGGCCGTCCGTTTGAGGGTGGTAGCTGGTGGACAGGGCGGTCTTAACATGCAGCGCAGTGCACCAAGTCTTCCAGAATTGCGCAGTAAACTGCGACCCCCGGTCCAACACGATCACCCCAGGTAATCCATGCAGTCGTACCACATTCTTTAGAAGTAGTGACGCCAATTCCCCGGCCGTAGGGACTCTCTTGCAGGGGATGAAGTGCCCCATTTTCGTCAAGTAATCCACCACCACCAGTATTGCCGTCATCCCCTGGTCTACCGGTAGGCCCACCACGAAGTCCAGTGATATGCTATCCCATGGTCTATCCGGGGTCGGAAGTGGATGTAAGAGCCCTTGGGTTCGGCCATGGTCGGCCTTCATGGTAGCACACGTAGGACACTCCTGTCCCCACCTCCTGACATCCACTCTCATGGTTGGCCACCAGAAATGCCGTCCCATGCTAGCCACCGTTTTTTCAAAGCCCAAATGACATGCGCATGGAGAGTCATGGCACCAGGTGAATGCTTGTTTCCTTAGCCTAGGCATGGGTATCAATAGGCACCTGCCCTTTAGGGGTATCCCGTCCTTCAGCTGCCATTCTCTGTGACTGAGGAGCCACCTCCGCCATGCGAACGACCTGATCCCTCTCTTTATTCCCCTCAGGAAAGTATCCGGTTGGATAACCCCCAATACCATCCTCGGGGAAATGATGGAACGCTCGGTCGCAGGCAACGGTTCCTTAACTGCAGATTGACGGGACAGGGCGTCCGCCTTCCGGTTTTCCGTCCCCGGCCGATATGTGATGCGGAAGTTGAACCCCGCAAAGAAGATCATCCACCGCAGCTGCCTGGGAGAAAGGTGTCTTGCGGCCGTCATGAACTGTAGATTCCGATGGTCCGTGTACACCGATACCACATGTCTTGCCCCCATCAACCAATGCCTCCATTCGGTGAAGGCGTCCTTGATTGCAAGAAGCTCCTTCTCCGCAATATGGTAGTTGCGTTCGGCGTCGTTGAGTTTGCGGGACATGTACGCAACGGGATGAAGCACCCCTGTGTCGTGCTTGCGTTGGGACAAGATAGCCCCCAGCGCCACATCCGAAGCGTCTGCTTCCACCACGTAGGGGAGATCCGGATCGGGGTGAGCCAACACCGGCGCCTTACCAAAGGCGCTTTTCAGGGCCTCAAAGGCTGTGTTCGCTTCAGGGGACCAGACAAACTCCTTGGACTTCCTCAGTAGCTGTGTGATTGGGGCCACCAATCCTGAAAATCCATCTATAAACCGCCTGTAAAAGTTGGCGAAGCCAATGAAACTTTGGACGTCCTTCACGCTTTGGGGCACCGGCCATTCTTTCACCGCCTTGATCTTTCGTTCTGCCATCTCCTGTCCCTCTGGACTCAGCATCACTCCGAGGAATTCCACGGACGTGACATGGAAGTCACACTTGCTGAGTTTACAAAACAGCTTGTTTTCCCTCAGCTTTTGGAGCACAGCTTTGACGTGGTGTACGTGCTCCTCCACACTGGACGAGTAGATGAGAATGTCGTCGATATATACGACCACGTAGATATCCAACTCCTCTCTGAATACCTCATTCAAAAAGTACTGAAAGGCTGCCGGGGCGTTGGACAGACCGAACGGCATGACGAGGTACTCAAAAAGGCCGAACCTGGTCTTAAAGGCGGTCTTCCACTCGTCTCCGTCCCTCATGCGCACCAGATGGTATGCCCCTTTCAAATCCAACTTGGTGTAGATACGAGCTTTCTTGACCTGTTCCAGAAGTACACTGATGAGAGGCAAGGGGTACCAATTCTTTATGGTGATCGCATTCAATGCCCTAAAGTCCACACAGGCTCTCAGCTCCCCATTAGCTTTCGGGATGAAGAAGAGTGGCGAGGCGGCCGGAGACTTGGACGGGCGGATGAATCCTAGCTTGAGGAGTTTATCCAGGTACCCCCGGAGATGCACGTTTTCAGGCTCTGTCAGGGCATACAGCCTGCCGCTGGGAACGCTGGCCCCTGGCACCAGGTCGATCTGGCAGTCAAACTGTCTATGTGGTGGTAGCACTTCCGCCTTCACCTCATCAAATACAGCCTCAAAACTGTGATAAGCCTGGGGGAGAGCCACATCTTTTTCTGCCGCTGTAGCCACCGTCTGACTCCCGCTCTCATCTGCGTCAAGGGATTCCGTTCTTTTTCCACAATGCAGGATGCAATACGGTGACGTCATTTCGACGCGATGTGTTGGCCAATCCACAGAGGGGTTGTGTTTCTGTAGCCAAGGCAATCCCAATATGACGCCATATTGGGGCGCTCGGATGATGTTAAAATCGATTTGTTCCAAATGGTTCCTCCCATATCTCATCGGAAGGACCCCCGTGTGCGGCCCGATGGGCCCCGTCACCAATCGCCTTCCGTCTACAGCATAGACGTCTTCGGGTACGGCTTTGGGAAGAAGCACTAGCCCTAGCCTGCATGCCTCGTTGTGGTCCATAAACATGCCAGTGGCCCCGGAATCCACCATGGCCACAATGGGTATCCACTGGTCATGCACTCCCACGTGCACCGTGAGAAACAGGTGTCGGTGTCCCTTAGTGACCGAGTTGGAAAGTGAAGGGATGGATGAGTGACTCCGAGATGCCCCTTCTTTGGTCTGGGAGTTCTCTAGTTTTCCGCCGGTATGTCCACCACGGCTGTTACCGACCGGTTGGCCCGATAACATGACGTCTTCGGTTTGGCAGGGCATTCCCGTACGTAGTGGCCTTTTTTGCCACAATATAGGCACAATCCTTGTTTACGGCGTGACTCTTTCTCCGTGGCTGTGAGGCTCGCTCGTATTGCGCCGATGTCCATGGGTTCTCCCTTGGATGCGGTGGAAGTTTCAGGACTTCCCACCGTCACATAGGATGGAAGGGATTTTCCTTTTCTCCCATGATCCCCTTTTCTTTCACTTAGCCTATGTTCCATCCGTAATACCAGGTTGATAAGGCCCTCACATGTCTTGGGTTGAGGGTCAATATGAGCCACGGCGTCTTTGAGCTCATCGCACAGCCCGTGATGGAAGAGCGCCGTCTGTTTAGCAACAGGCCACTTGGTTTCCGCAACCAGCCGTCGGAACGCGTTGAGATACTGCACCAGGTCGTTGGATCCCTGTCTCAACTCAAGCATTTCAAGGTCCGCCGTGTACGAGTCAGCCCTTCTGTCGAATACCTTCAGGAATTCCTCGCAAAAAGCACCCCAATCACATAAGATGGGGTCGTCCCTGCTCACCAGAGGTACGGCCCATTGTGCCGCGTTTCCAGCCAAATAGGAAATAAGGAAAGCCACACGAGCCTGACTCGTGGGGAACGCCTTTGGTTTGCACGATAAATGTAGCGCTACTTGTGTGAGGAATACCTGCACTGTGTTAGGATCCCCGCTGTACCTCTCCGGTGTTGCCAAGGGGACGGCTACCGGCATTTCCACTACTACAGCAGGGGTCTGGTCCGTGAGGGAGGTGCTGGGCGTGAGCGGGTCCAAGTGGATAGCATCCAGTCTGGCTTTTACATCGGCTGTTTCTTGCCTAGAGGCAGCCAATTCAACTTGCACAGTCACTAAAGCAGCCAGCACATCATCAAGTGTTACCATGTCTGTTATCGACCGGGAGACAGTTAGTGTATTAAGGTCGGATATTTTGTAACGCCCTGAACGCCTCAGGATCGTTTAACAGACACGATAATGAGGACGCAACCACTTGTGAAGGGTTAGTTATTTTAATGAAGGCAAAAATAATACAAAGATAAACAAAAGTTATAGTCACTGGAATCCTCCAGGCTAAGTACGTTACCAGCCCACCGCACGGATGGTCCTAACCGTCCTCTGCATATACGCCGATCCCGGCGTATGCCAACAGAGGGCAGAAATGAAATGGCCGACAATGCCAATCGGTAGGCTGTGAGGGGCACGAAGAGTGTTGGGGAGAATCGAGGAGTCAGGGAAACACCCAGCCGGGGTCTCTACCTGAAGGGAGCAGCCGCTCAACCTCTTCCTCAGACTGCACCGGGACGCGGAGTCACCTCCTGGTGATGCGTCACCGATACCCCAATCAAATAGCAAGAAGACTGAACCGAGAGCAGCCGCTCGATCGATCGATCCTGTGGACTTCCGAGTCTGTAACGCGGCAAACACCTCCTGGTGTGCGTTACAGCTGGCAGTCCCTGTATCTCTGGTCTGGCTGGGAGTTACGACTCCAACCAGCAAAAGCGCCACTGCGCTTTGACTCAGCCGAGTCAAGAAGCGAAGCTCAATGGTGGACCGGTAGAGCTTCCGGGTCCTTCACAGGTGACGATGGGGCAAGACACGGCCCAGGGAGTAACGACTCGACCTACCTCCGTTCTTGCCTTACTGGAGCACCACTCCGGAACACTGCTCTTCACGAAGCAGGTACGTCGGTGTAAACACAATATCCGACAGCGTTGTACCTCCCGGTTCCTCCCTTTATAGGGCGTGTTTTTCTTGAGTTATGTAACAGCTCTCCTGTTTACATAAGGGCGTGCTTTCCTTGAGTTATGTAACAGCTCTCCTGTTTACATAAGGGCGTGTTTTCCTTGAGTTATGTAACAGCTCTCCTGTTTACATAAGGGCGTGTTTTCCTGGAGTTATGTAACAGCTATCCTGTTTACATAAGGGCGTGTTTTCCTGGAGTTATGTAACAGCTCTCCTGTTTACATAACCTCTCAACCGCTAAGCATCCTGGGAGATGTAGTCCGTTTTCGCTGGTTACCGTTTTCTTCCCCTCGCATGACAGGAATTCTTGACAGTACATCCTCCCTCTCAGCGGCTCCCCACGGGTCCAGCGCTGGCAGGAAAACGCCGATGGAACAAGGAGACCAAGCGCGGAGCATGAACCCCTTCAGCCGGTTCCCATGATTGCTCCTCCGGGCCATAGCCTTTCCACGCAACCAGGTACCACAGCTTCCCCCTGCGCCATTTGGACGCCCGTATGCCCGATACTTCATACTCCACCTCCGACTCCACGCATACCGGCCTAGGTGTCCCAGACGGCTTGGAGGGTGCAGGTTTGAGCAATGATACATGAAAGACAGGGTGAATCCGCAAGGACTGGGGCAAGCACACCTTCACGTTCACGGGACCCATACACTTGGCAATTCGATCGGGGCCCATGTACTTGGGATGGAACACACTGTTCTTTCGAAACCTCATGTTTCTTGTGGATATCCAGACGTAGTCTCCAGTGCGGTACAGTGGCCCGGGCCTTCTCTTCCTGTCTGCCGCAGCCTTGTATTTTCTCTTGGCCTCTATTAGGACAGCCCTTGAGCGCATCAACGTGTCTTTTATGTGTGCCACCCTGTCCGCTGTGGCGGGAATCCTGTCCTCTCTGAACGGATGTAGAAATGGCAAGAACCTGGGATGTTGGCCATAGTTGCTATAGAACGGAGATGACTGTGTGGAGCTGTGAGTGGCGTTTTTATAGGCTATCTCTGCAACCCATAGCAAGTCGACCCATTCTTCCCTGCCCTGGTCCACAAAACATCGCAGATACTGTTTGAGCGTTTGGTTCAGGCACTCGGTCTGGCCGTCCGTTTGAGGGTGGTAGCTGGTGGACAGGGCGGTCTTAACATGCAGCGCAGTGCACCAAGTCTTCCAGAATTGCGCAGTAAACTGCGACCCCCGGTCCAACACGATCACCCCAGGTAATCCATGCAGTCGTACCACATTCTTTAGAAGTAGTGACGCCAATTCCCCGGCCGTAGGGACTCTCTTGCAGGGGATGAAGTGCCCCATTTTCGTCAAGTAATCCACCACCACCAGTATTGCCGTCATCCCCTGGTCTACCGGTAGGCCCACCACGAAGTCCAGTGATATGCTATCCCATGGTCTATCCGGGGTCGGAAGTGGATGTAAGAGCCCTTGGGTTCGGCCATGGTCGGCCTTCATGGTAGCACACGTAGGACACTCCTGTCCCCACCTCCTGACATCCACTCTCATGGTTGGCCACCAGAAATGCCGTCCCATGCTAGCCACCGTTTTTTCAAAGCCCAAATGACATGCGCATGGAGAGTCATGGCACCAGGTGAATGCTTGTTTCCTTAGCCTAGGCGTGGGTATCAATAGGCACCTGCCCTTTAGGGGTATCCCGTCCTTCAGCTGCCATTCTCTGTGACTGAGGAGCCACCTCCGCCATGCGAACGACCTGATCCCTCTCTTTATTCCCCTCAGGAAAGTATCCGGTTGGATAACCCCCAATACCATCCTCGGGGAAATGATGGAACGCTCGGTCGCAGGCAACGGTTCCTTAACTGCAGATTGACGGGACAGGGCGTCCGCCTTCCGGTTTTCCGTCCCCGGACGATATGTGATGCGGAAGTTGAACCCCGCAAAGAAGATCATCCACCGCAGCTGCCTGGGAGAAAGGTGTCTTGCGGCCGTCATGAACTGTAGATTCCGATGGTCCGTGTACACCGATACCACATGTCTTGCCCCCATCAACCAATGCCTCCATTCGGTGAAGGCGTCCTTGATTGCAAGAAGCTCCTTCTCCGCAATATGGTAGTTGCGTTCGGCATCGTTGAGTTTGCGGGACATGTACGCAACGGGATGAAGCACCCCTGTGTCGTGGTTGCGTTGGGACAAGATAGCCCCCAGCGCCACATCCGAAGCGTCTGCTTCCACCACGTAGGGGAGATCCGGATCGGGGTGAGCCAACACCGGCGCCTTACCAAAGGCGCTTTTCAGGGCCTCAAAGGCTGTGTTCGCTTCAGGGGACCAGACAAACTCCTTGGACTTCCTCAGTAGCTGTGTGATTGGGGCCACCAATCCTGAAAATCCATCTATAAACCGCCTGTAAAAGTTGGCGAAGCCAATGAAACTTTGGACGTCCTTCACGCTTTGGGGCACCGGCCATTCTTTCACCGCCTTGATCTTTCGTTCTGCCATCTCCTGTCCCTCTGGACTCAGCATCACTCCGAGGAATTCCACGGACGTGACATGGAAGTCACACTTGCTGAGTTTACAAAACAGCTTGTTTTCCCTCAGCTTTTGGAGCACAGCTTTGACGTGGTGTATGTGCTCCTCCACACTGGACGAGTAGATGAGGATGTCGTCGATATATACGACCACGTAGATATCCAACTCCTCTCTGAATACCTCATTCAAAAAGTACTGAAAGGCTGCCGGGGAGTTGGACAGACCGAACGGCATGACGAGGTACTCAAAAAGGCCGAACCTGGTCTTAAAGGCGGTCTTCCACTCGTCTCCGTCCCTCATGCGCACCAGATGGTATGCCCCTTTCAAATCCAACTTGGTGTAGATACGAGCTTTCTTGACCTGTTCCAGAAGTACACTGATGAGAGGCAAGGGGTACCGATTCTTTATGGTGATCGCATTCAATGCCCTAAAGTCCACACAGGCTCTCAGCTCCCCATTAGCTTTCGGGATGAAGAAGAGTGGCGAGGCGGCCGGAGACTTGGACGGGCGGATGAATCCTAGCTTGAGGAGTTTATCCAGGTACCCCCGGAGATGCACGTTTTCAGGCTCTGTCAGGGCATACAGCCTGCCGCTGGGAACGCTGGCCCCTGGCACCAGGTCGATCTGGCAGTCAAACTGTCTATGTGGTGGTAGCACTTCCGCCTTCACCTCATCAAATACAGCCTCAAAACTGTGATAAGCCTGGGGGAGAGCCACATCTTTTTCTGCCGCTGTAGCCACCGTCTGACTCCCGCTCTCATCTGCGTCAAGGGATTCCGTTCTTTTTCCACAATGCAGGATGCAATACGGTGACGTCATTTCGACGCGATGTGTTGGCCAATCCACAGAGGGGTTGTGTTTCTGTAGCCAAGGCAATCCCAATATGACGCCATATTGGGGCGCTCGGATGATGTTAAAATCGATTTGTTCCAAATGGTTCCTCCCATATCTCATCGGAAGGACCCCCGTGTGCTGCCCGATGGGCCCCGTCACCAATCGCCTTCCGTCTACAGCATAGACGTCTTCGGGTACGGCTTTGGGAAGAAGCACTAGCCCTAGCCTGCATGCCTCGTTGTGGTCCATAAACATGCCAGTGGCCCCGGAATCCACCATGGCCACAATGGGTATCCACTGGTCATGCACTCCCACGTGCACCGTGAGAAACAGGTGTCGGTGTCCCTTAGTGACCGAGTTGGAAAGTGAAGGGATGGATGAGTGACTCCGAGATGCCCCTTCTTTGGTCTGGGAGTTCTCTAGTTTTCCGCCGGTATGTCCACCACGGCTGTTACCGACCGGTTGGCCCGATAACATGACGTCTTCGGTTTGGCAGGGCATTCCCGTACGTAGTGGCCTTTTTTGCCACAATATAGGCACAATCCTTGTTTACGGCGTGACTCTTTCTCCGTGGCTGTGAGGCTCGCTCGTATTGCGCCGATGTCCATGGGTTCTCCCTTGGATGCGGTGGAAGTTTCAGGACTTCCCACCGTCACATAGGATGGAAGGGATTTTCCTTTTCTCCCATGATCCCCTTTTCTTTCACTTAGCCTATGTTCCATCCGTAATACCAGGTTGATAAGGCCCTCACATGTCTTGGGTTGAGGGTCAATATGAGCCACGGCGTCTTTGAGCTCATCGCACAGCCCGTGATGGAAGAGCGCCGTCTGTTTAGCAACAGGCCACTTGGTTTCCGCAACCAGCCGTCGGAACGCGTTGAGATACTGCACCAGGTCGTTGGATCCCTGTCTCAACTCAAGCATTTCAAGGTCCGCCGTGTACGAGTCAGCCCTTCTGTCGAATACCTTCAGGAATTCCTCGCAAAAAGCACCCCAATCACATAAGATGGGGTCGTCCCTGCTCACCAGAGGTACGGCCCATTGTGCCGCGTTTCCAGCCAAATAGGAAATAAGGAAAGCCACACGAGCCTGACTCGTGGGGAACGCCTTTGGTTTGCACGATAAATGTAGCGCCACTTGTGTGAGGAATACCTGCACTGTGTTAGGATCCCCGCTGTACCTCTCCGGTGTTGCCAAGGGGACGGCTACCGGCATTTCCACTACTACAGCAGGGGTCTGGTCCGTGAGGGAGGTGCTGGGCGTGAGCGGGTCCAAGTGGATAGCATCCAGTCTGGCTTTTACATCGGCTGTTTATTGCCTAGAGGCAGCCAATTCAACTTGCACAGTCACTAAAGCAGCCAGCACATCATCAAGTGTTACCATGTCTGTTATCGACCGGGAGACAGTTAGTGTATTAAGGTCGGATATTTTGTAACGCCCTGAACGCCTCAGGATCGTTTAACAGACACGATAATGAGGACGCAACCACTTGTGAAGGGTTAGTTATTTTAATGAAGGCAAAAATAATACAAAGATAAACAAAAGTTATAGTCACTGGAATCCTCCAGGCTAAGTACGTTACCAGCCCACCGCACGGATGGTCCTAACCGTCCTCTGCATATACGCCGATCCCGGCGTATGCCAACAGAGGGCAGAAATGAAATGGCCGACAATGCCAATCGGTAGGCTGTGAGGGGCACGAAGAGTGTTGGGGAGAATCGAGGAGTCAGGGAAACACCCAGCCGGGGTCTCTACCTGAAGGGAGCAGCCGCTCAACCTCTTCCTCAGACTGCACCGGGACGCGGAGTCACCTCCTGGTGATGCGTCACCGATACCCCAATCAAATAGCAAGAAGACTGAACCGAGAGCAGCCGCTCGATCGATCGATCCTGTGGACTTCCGAGTCTGTAACGCGGCAAACACCTCCTGGTGTGCGTTACAGCTGGCAGTCCCTGTATCTCTGGTCTGGCTGGGAGTTACGACTCCAACCAGCAAAAGCGCCACTGCGCTTTGACTCAGCCGAGTCAAGAAGCGAAGCTCAATGGTGGACCGGTAGAGCTTCCGGGTCCTTCACAGGTGACGATGGGGCAAGACACGGCCCAGGGAGTAACGACTCGACCTACCTCCGTTCTTGCCTTACTGGAGCACCACTCCGGAACACTGCTCTTCACGAAGCAGGTACGTCGGTGTAAACACAATATCCGACAGCGTTGTACCTCCCGGTTCCTCCCTTTATAGGGCGTGTTTTTCTTGAGTTATGTAACAGCTCTCCTGTTTACATAAGGGCGTGCTTTCCTTGAGTTATGTAACAGCTCTCCTGTTTACATAAGGGCGTGTTTTCCTTGAGTTATGTAACAGCTCTCCTGTTTACATAAGGGCGTGTTTTCCTGGAGTTATGTAACAGCTCCCCTGTTTACATAACGGCGTGTTTTCCTGGAGTTATGTAACAGCTCTCCTGTTTACATAACCTCTCAACCGCTAAGCATCCTGGGAGATGTAGTGCGTTTTCGCTGGTTACCGTTTTCTTCCCCTCGCATGACAGGAATTCTTGACACAGAGTACCCCTTGTTATAGGACGACTCCTCTTTGATGTCCGGAGTCTGTGCAGGCAGGGGTCTTGTCACCTGGGGGTCGCTTGTCGGGGTTTCCTGCCACTGTCTTTTGATCCTTTCAGGGCCGGGTCGGGAGGAGTCCCAGACACCCAGCAGGCGTGGAGCCAGCCCTCGGGGAGGCCAGCGGGCCGATCGAAACCCACCTTCCCAGGGGAGCTCAGAGGTGCGATGGAAACTGCTCCTCCCTCTCTCATCCCAATGGGAGCGCGATGTCCCCCAGCCGGAGTGGCGCCTCTAGGCCAGGGTCGCGCTGGGGCCGGGCGGCCATCCTGGTGCATGAAGTGGGCTCGCGGGCCCGGTGTGGCCGAAAGGAGGAAGGCCACGGACGGGGAAGTCCGGGTCAGGTGTGTGTGTGTTCTGGTGGGAAGGATCGGCTAGGCCGTGGGCTCGGGGGCTGCGTGAGGTGCATGGGTCAGGTTATGTGGTGCGGGGACAGGGGTGGCTAGGCTACGAGGCCGGGTCTAACACGCGTCCCCCCCAGCTGAAACCCGGAGAGAACTACCCATCCTCTTGGGGGTTCTCTTCGCTGAGGCGGAAGAACCGGGAGAGGCCATCGGCGTTGGCGTGGTCAGTACCAGGGCGATGTTCCACGGTGAAATATATCCCCTGGAGGGAGATTAACCACCGCAGTAGCTCGGGGTTTTCTCCTCTCATCTGCATGAGCCATCGCAAGGGGCGATGGTCGGTTTGGACCTTGAAATGGGTGCCGAACAGATAAGGGCGTAACTTCTTGAGGGCCCAGACTACGGCGAACGCCTCGCGCTCGATGGTGCTCCATCTCTGTTCTGTGGGCAACAGCCTTCGGCTGAGGAAGGCTACGGGCTGGTCTAGGCCTTAGTCATTCACCTGGGACAGGACGACCCCAATTCCATGCTCGGAGGTGTCCGTTTGTACCACAAACTCCTTGGAGTAGTCGGGAGCCTGAAGGACGGGGGCTGTGCACATGGCCGTTTTTAGGGCATCGAACGCCTCTTGGCAGGCAGGGGTCCACTGCACTTTCTTGGGCTGTTTCTTGGACGTGAGTCCCGTGAGGGGACCGACTAGGCTGCCGTACCCCCGGATGAATCTCCGGTAGTAGCCCGTGAGGCCCAGAAAGGCTCGGACCTCCGTTTGGGTAGTGGGGGGTTCCCAGGCTAGGATGGCGTCGATCTTGGGCTGTAGAGGGGTGACCTGGCCGCTTCCGACCTGGTGCCCCAGGTAGGTTACCGAACCTTGCCCAATCTGGCACTTGCTGGCTTTCACGGTGAGGCCTGCCTGGCGCAGGGCGGTTAGCACCCTCCGGAGGTGCTGGAGGTGCTCACTCCATTCGGAACTGAAAACTGCGATATCGTCTAGATAGGCAGCGCTGAATTTTTCCAGCCCGGCCAGGACTCTATTTACCAGTCGCTGGAAGGTGGCCGGGGCATTTTTCATCCCGAAGGGCATCACGCGAAATCGATAGTGCCCATCCGGGGTGGAGAAGGCGGACCGCTCCTTGGCTCCTTCTGTGAGCGCAATTTGCCAGTAGCCGCAGGTGAGATCGAAGGTGCTGAGGAACCGAGCAGCCCTGAGTCGGTCAATGAGCTCGTCGGCTCGGGGAATGGGGTGGGCATCGGCTCGGGTGACTTCATTGAGTCCCCGGTAGTCCACGCAGAAGCGGAGTTCTGGGGCGACTCCGGGGGCAGCTGCGTTCGGGACCAGGACCACGGGGCTGGCCCAGGGACTGTCTGAGGGTTCGATCACTCCTAAGGTCAACATCTTCGAGACCTCGGCTTGAATGCAGGACCGAACCCGATCAGGGACTCGGTAGGCTCGGTGTTTTACCGGTGGGCTGTCTCCGGTATCCACGTCATGGACACACCAGTCGGTGACTTGGGGGACCAGGGAGAAGAGGTCAGAAAACTGCCCTAGGAGCTGGCGGCAATCCTCACGTTGCTGGGAAGTGAGGGATGGGGAGAGGTTCACTCCCTCTACGGAGCCGTCCTTCTCTTTGGTGCACAGGAGATCAGGGAGGGGATCCGACTCCTCCTCGGCCCCGGCATCAGTGGCCAGCAGGAGGCTCAGCTCCGTCCGCACAAAGTGGGGCTTGAGGCGGTTCACGTGGAGGACCCGGAGGAGGTCCCGTGGTGACTGGACGTCCACCAAGTACGTGACCTGGCTCTTCCGCTCAATCACTTTGAAGGGCCCGGTCCATTTATCCTGGAGGGCGCAGGGTTTCACGGGGGCCATGACCCATACCTGCTGTCCCGGCTGGAACTTGACCAGAGTGGCATTCTGGTCGTACCAGTGCTTCATCTCTTCCTGGCTCGCCTTCAGGTTGGCCTCGGCCATCTCTCGGAACTTCCTAGTCTGGTTTCGGAGGGTCAGGACGTACCGGAACACATCTCGGGGGTGGCCTCGGTGCGCCGCCTCCCACCCTTCCTTGACCAGGCTGAGGGGCCCCCGGACGGGGTGCCCGTAGAGTAACTCAAAGGGGCTGAACCCCAAGGATTTCTGGGGAACCTCTCGGTAGGCGAACAGGAGGCAGGGGAGCAGGACGTCCCACTTACGCCGGGGGGGCTCTTCCAGGCCCGCGATCATCCCTTTCAGAGTCCGGTTAAACCGCTCTACCAGGCCGTTTCCTTGGGGGTGGTACTGGGTGGTGAATTTATAGGACACTCCGCATTGTTGCCACAAGGACGTCATGTATCTGGAGATGAAGTGCTTACCGCGATCGCTCACGACCTCGCGGGAAAAACCCATACGGGAAAAGATTCCCATCAACGCCCGGCCCACCACGGGGTCTGTGACGGTGCGCAGGGGTATGGCCTCAGGGTATCGGGTGGCATGATCCACCAGGACGAGGATAAAGCGGTGCCCTTGGGAGGTTGGGGGGTTCAGTGGCCCCACGATGTCGATCCCGACCCGTTCAAAAGGGGTACTGACGACAGGGAAGGGTTGGAGGGGAGCCTTGCGCTTTCCTCCACTCTTCCCACTGGCCTGGCACGTGGGACAGGACTTGCAGTGGGCTTCTACATCTGCTTTCATTCTGGGCCAGTAGAAGTAAATCACGAGGCGACTGTAGGTTTTGTCCTGGCCCAAGTGGCCTGCGAGGGGAACGTCGTGGGCCAAGCCCAGGAGGAGGTCTCGGAAGCGTAGGGGTACCACCAGCACCCGGGCGGATCCTAGCTCCACCGACTTCTGCTCGCTGTACAAAAGGTCATTCTCCCAATACACCCGGTGCGTTCCAGTTTGGTCGCCCGCGGCCTGGGCCTCTGCCTGTTGCCGGGGCCCGACCAGAGAAGGATAGGTAGCGTGCTCTCGGCAGAACTCCTCTCGGGAGGGGCCCCCCTCGTGGCGCCACTGGGCCAATTCGGGCAGATCGCCTAACTCGGTGACCTGTGCGGAGTCGGAAGGTGGGGGTTCGTCACTGGCGACCGACCCTCCTTGTGGGGGGATATGGGGACCCTCGGCGGGGACCATCCTGTCTTCAGTGGTCGGGGCGTCGTCGACTTCCCCAAGGGGGGTCAGTCGGGCTGCCATGGATCGGGTGGTGGCGCACACCCACTCAGGGAGACCCATCATCCCTAGGTGGGCCTTGCGCTCGACTTGTTTCCAGGGGGAACTTTCCAGGTCGTTCCCCAGGAGACAGTCGACTGGCTGGGAGGTTCTCACTGCGACTTTCAGTTTACCGACCACCCCTCCCCATTCAAAAGGAACCAGGGCTACCTTACACAGACTTTCCGTATTATCAGCGGAAATGACCGGGCAAAAGACGTTGGGGAGGACCTGGTCTTCGTTGACCAAATGACTGAGGACCCCCGGTGATGCTGGCCCCGGTGTCACGAAGGGCTTCTACTTGGTGGCCATTGATCGTTACAAGCTGCCCATATTTCTTCGTGTTGGAGGGCAGGAGGCTTCCAGGGACCATTTCTCTATCTCCTAAGGATACTAGGGCCATGGCTGCGGGTTCCCACGCTACGGTCTCCTCAACCTCCTCCCCTAGTGCTACATTGGCTATCTGTCTAGCGGGGGGTGCTGCCTGGGTGATGTGTGGGGCCATGGGGCATTCAGGGTTGTTAGCGTAATGCCCGGGCTTCTGACAACGGAAACAAGTGATGGTCACCCGGTGCCCCCGTCTCAGGGGGGGGCCGGATACAGCTGGTGGGGGTGCCGGGAAAGGTGGAGGTTGGGTTTTCGGGGGATTGGACTGGGACTCTCTCTGCCCTCCCTGGTTCCCCCCCCTCTCTGGCGGGGTGGTCCCTGACTGGCTCGGGGGTACTCTCCTACAGGGCCCCGGGAGACCCGGGTGTTGGTCCAGCGATCCGCCTCGACAGCCAGCTTTCTCGGATCTGTGAGCTTGCTGTCGAGCAGATGCTGGCGCAGTTCCACAAAGCAGGTCGCAGCCAGGTGTTCCCACAACATAAGGTCGGTTAGTTCTTCTAGGGTGGTTACCTTGCTGCCCTTGATCCACCCATCGAATGCGCGGCTGAAGAAGTTTACATACTCCACCCAGGTGGTGCCCGGGATCTTCCTGCAGTCCTGGAACCGCTGGCGGTACATCTACAGGGTGAGGCCGTACCATGTGAGGAGGGCCTCTTTCATGTGGTCGTAGGAGGTCTGCATGGAGGTTGGTAGGTCGAGCAGGGTATCTCTCCCCTCGCTCAGGAATCGTCCCCACAACCCGGCCCCCCAATCCTTCTGCGGGACCCGATGGGAGGTCATGGCGACCTCGTAGGCCCTGAACCACTGTTGAATGTCATCGTTTTTGTAATATTCTTTGACCACATCCTTGGGGATGTGGACCTTCTGCTCCGCCGGGGAGGCCGCCTCTCGGTTCCCCGGGGGCCGCGCTTCTTCGCTTTTTGCTTTTAGCTCCATTTCCTTCAAGCTGCGTTCGTGCTCCAGTTGAAGTCTCCTTCCTTCGTGTTCCCGTTGGAGTTTCTTCTCTTCTAGTTCTCCTTGCACCCGCATCTGTTCCACTGCTAGCTTTTTCTCGGCTAATTTCAATTCGCCCTCGATTTTGAGTTTGGCTAATTCGAGTTCGTGATGGCGACTTCTTTCTTTGTCTGCGAGTTTCTCCGGGGATAGGCCCCCGTCTGGTACGAAGCTCCGCACCTGGTTGCTGCTGCGTTCTCCTTGGGAGGATCCAGCTTCGTCGTGGGGCTCCACCGCTCCTTCTGGGCGGGGCGCTCCAGAATCCATCCAAGCTTTCAGTGCCTTCTGCATATCTTCTTTGGTGTTGAGACCAGTGGTAGCGATTTTGAGTTCTTTGCAGAATTGCTTCAGTTCTCTGTGTGTGTACTCCTCCAGTTGTTCCGCCTGGAACACGGTACTGGTGTTGTTTTCTGTGAGAACCACGGCGTTTCCTTCTGCCATCTTTGTCGGTAGTGCGTCAGCCATTCACGGTACGATCTCTAGATTATGGGCCCGAATCCCGTCGCTTGCCACCAATGTTAGAAGCCGACCTCAGAGGAGCCCGGAGGGGGCCCTGACTATCCTGAGACCAACCCTCGAGGTATCGTATCCGGGCACTGGCGGGAGGCTCCTCAGGGGAGGAATCTCGTATCTAGGATCGTACACTCGGCACCACACGACAAAGAGACACCACACCGGGAGTTCTTAAGAACAAATCTTTATCCGATCGGAGTTGTAGGATCTTTATGATCAGCAAGGCAAATATATACAAGTGGAGCGCGGGCTCACAGAGTCTTGGAGGGGGTAGGAGGTAGCGGGACAGTCTTTGGGGATATGGATCAAATGCAGGGGCGTACCCGGCGCACAGCTCACAATCCTCGAACTGGGGGATACACTTGTCGTCGTCGGGGTCCAGCGGGACCAAGAGAGTCTGTGGAAGCCGCGAGTCACTCAGCAGGGCTCAAGCACAAGTCGGGGGTCTTACGATCTTTTTGTGGAGCCGCGAGTCACTCAGCAGGGCTCAAGCACAGGTTCGGAAGTCTTACGATCTTCAGGGAGCCGCGAGTCACTCAGCAGGGCTCAAGCACAAGTTCGGAGGTCTTACGATCTTCAGGGAGCCGCGAGTCACTCAGCAGGGCTCAGGTGTTTCCAAAGGCGAATCTGCCGGACAGTCCCAGAGCACCCCTTGTTATAGGACGACTCCTCTTTGATGTCTGGAGTCTGTGCAGGCAGGGGTCTTGTCACCTGGGGGTCGCTTGTCGGGGTTTCCTGCCACTGTCTTTTGATCCTTTCAGGGCCGGGTCGGGAGGAGTCCCAGACACCCAGCAGGCGTGGAGCCAGCCCTCGGGGAGGCCGACGGGCCTATCGAAACCCACCTTCCCAGGGGAGCTCAGAGGTGCGATGGAAACTGCTCCTCCCTCTCTCATCCCAATGGGAGCGCGATGTCCCCCAGCCGGAGTGGCGCCTCTAGGCCAGGGTCGCGCTGGGGCCGGGCGGCCATCCTGGTGCATGAAGTGGGCACGCGGGCCCGGTGTGGCCGAAAGGAGGAAGGCCACGGACGGGGAAGTCCGGGTCGGGTGTGTGTGTGTTCTGGTGGGAAGGATCAGCTAGGCCGTGGGCTCGGGGGCTGCGTGAGGTGCATGGGTCAGGTTATGTGGTGCGGGGACAGGGGTGGCTAGGCTACGAGGCCGGGTCCAACAATCTCCGTGTGTAGCTGGGTCTTGGTAGGAGTGTCACCTGGCAGCCATACGTGTCCAGGGCATGTGGCACATACCTCACTCCGTATTTCGCATATGTGTATTGACAGATTAACATGTGCTCAGCACCCAAAAATTGTTGTAGTAGTGCACTCACTCTTCCTTGTCACTTCCAAATTACTGCAGAGCGCCGCCTCTTCCCCGAGCAATTCCGGACTTGGCTGACATGCGGGAGAATGACTGTATCCGGTGCTACCGCTTCCCCCAACCGTTGATTCTGGATTTGACGGCGAGGCTGGCACCACACCTGCAACCGCTGCACAGGTATCCTACGGCACTGACACCCAAGCTGAAGGTAATGGCAGCCCTACATTTTCTTGCCACGGCTACCTTTCAAAATACCATTGCTCATGTTGGTGGCATGTCCCAGAGCATGTTCTGCCGTGTGCTGCATGATTTCTTAGAGGCCATGTTGCTTCACCTGGATGAGTTCATCCATTTCCCAACCCCTGAAATGTTGACTGGTGTCAAGCGTGGATTCTATGCCCTGGGAGGGATGCCCCATGTCATTGGGTCCATAGATGGGACACATGTGGCTTTGGTACCACCACAGGCACAGGAGGTAGCGTACAGGAATCGCAAACACTACCACTCCATCAATGCCCTTGTGGTGTGTCTGACCAACATGGTGATTTCACATGTCTGTGCTCGTTTTCCAGGATCAGCACATGATGCCTACATCATGAGGCGTAAGCAGGGTGCCTGAAATGATGACGCAGCTGCGCAACGAACGAGCATGTGTTGTTGGTGGGTACACTCTGTCTGTCCTGTATTTTGCGTAGACTTCCAGCACGACCGCTTCTCCTGTCCTACTTATGTCCATGTGCTTTCCATGTAGGGGATGCTGGCTATCCCAACATGCCATGGCTGATCACACCTCTCCGCAACTCCATCACGCCGGCCCAGCTCCGCTACAACACCGCCCATGGCCGGACAAGGCGAGTGATAGAGAGGACATTTGACCTCCTGCAAGAGCCGATTCCGATGCCTCCACAAGACCGGCGGCGCCCTCCCATATGCCCCGGCGAACGTCTGCAAAATCTTCATGGTCTGCTGCATGCTGCACAACATGGCAGTTGAGAAAGCTGTGCCACTCATCCTGGATCAAGATGATCAGGACCATCCACCCGTGGAGGACGAAGGTCTTGGCAATGGGGCTAGTGATGTGGAGGATGTGGTTCCGCAAGAGGACATCTGGACTCGGCTCATACGTGACTTCTTTGCTTAGTGGTGAGTACCAGTGTCTGTGTGTGCACGCATTGGTCTCCGTGTGGCATGTGTTGCGATGTGTGTGTCCATCTGCATGTATGGCACCTGAGTCAGAGGTGTGTGTGGATGTGTCACTGGAGTGATGGTGCCAGTGATGTGTATTTCCCCAGTCATAATTGTGACCTAGCATGTTGTCATCCATACATGTGTCGAGTACATGCACATGCAAGTGGCTGTGCTTTTTGTGGCTGACTTCTTGTGTGTCTCTCTTCCCCAGGTACTTGCGCATGCCGTCTGCTGCTTGCATTGTTGTGGCACTGCTATTCCTCATGGACACGTCATCGTGTGCTGACTCAGCGTTACACGCACGGACAAGTTTGGAAGTCTCCTTAGGGTAAGGGATGCATCAGGGGTGTATTGGGTGTGGCAGTTGTTTACGATGTATGCACACTGCCCCTGTCGATGTTTGGTTCCTCTGCAGACATGTCGCATCACCATGGTACACATGACATGCTGCTGGGTACACCTGAATAGATGGTCAGACTTGTTGACAGTCATCAGTGATGGGATTGTGGAATGTGATGATGGCATCAATGTGTGTTACACTGCCCTCGGACACATACGCTTTGCATTGGCTTGACATGGTGTGGGACTTCCACATCAGCGGATCAATGGTGTATGGCAGTCTCTCCGTGAGCAGCAGGGGGTGTTTAGCTGTTAGACGACACTTGTGTGCCAGTTCCATGGCTATCACGCATTTGTGCTGCAGAAGGGGGGTTCCAGTGTTGGACCCACATGTTACTCCACATGTCCCGTTCATGTGTACTCCGAGTTGCCTCTGCAATCCCGAATACATGACTAATAAATGTGTCCCTATGCCTCCAAGGTGCCTATTCTCAGTCAATGCTGGTGTGTTGCCACGGTGCATCCGGCATGTCTGGCATGGTTTTCCGTGACAGTGGCTATGTGTCTATGTGTAGAGTGGCAAGATGCAAGCTGTTTGTGTGGGATTAGACTGTGTATTGTGCATGATGTCCATGACTGTGTGGGTATTGTGGTTTTAAAATATATGTATATAATTTTTATATGTTAATAATGGTTTTTAAGTTAATTTTGTGTTTTAGTACCGTAGCGGGTTGTGGGTTTATAGGGGAATAGGGTGGGAAGTAATTTAATTATTAGTCTTGGTTTGTTTAGAAATAGGGAAAGACATCCAAGAAGGAGAAAATACTCTACATGCCAAGACATTCGAAAGCCTTTTGCAAGAGCTCAAACAGACTAACATTGTCAACTTTGCTGACAATTGTTTACGGGACAGGTCCTCATTACAAGGCCAATTTTTCAAATATTTAAGGACCTTATTCACATCCAACAAAACGAAATATCTAGGTTCGGGGGGAAAATTTATCTGAATCCCTCTCATCAGTTTACAAACAAAATGGTGATTTCCAACTGGCATATCTTCCAGTGGAGAATGCCCTACTGAAATAGCTGATCGCTAATTATTCACTGACCTATACGCCAGACCAGGGCAGAACATTAACTATCATGCTTAATTCCTCCTCCTTGGGATCAGTTTCCCGTTCAATACACCAACTAATCCATTTGCGCCATGCTGAAGAATATTGTTTTAAAGCATTTGATGACCAGGCTTGTTGAATATATAAGTGAGCTTGTGGAAAAAGCCTGGCAGACACCAGTGCTCCGTGAAACTCTCCAAGCCACGAGGCTCAGTTGTCCTGTTAGAATCAACGAGTGCTCCATCCTGAGAGGATCTGTCAGAAGTCCCTGGCACATTGGGATCCTCTCGAGAACATTTCATGCCATGTTTAGGAGGACGAGGAACCATGGCTGTGCCCTCCACAAGAGAGTTGTGAGAAGTTGGTCTAGTATATGCTGTCCACTAGTTATAGTGGGCATCTTCCACCAGTCCAAATGACCCTTATTGATGATTAGGTCAAAAACAACCTTTAAAGAAAGCTATCCTAGTGGTAGCTGTGGAGAGCAGCCTTCAGGATAAGTCTCAAAGGAATGTAAAACAGCTTGTTTTACCACTCTATAACTTCCTGCATGACCAAATTAATAGAGAACCACACCAGATATATATATAAAATATATGTATTTAGGTTAACATACACTCCTCTAGTCTCTTTATGAGACTGGAGTTCGAAGTACTTAAGTTACAAGTGAGCAATCATCAGTAATAGCACAAATACACGTTTGGGCCCTAGGGGCGTACCAAACCACATACCAAAAAAAGTGGTATAAGAACCACAACTGAACTAGACACAAGGCCTAGAGCCTGTAGAATCGCTGGGACCCCAAGGAACCACCCAAGGTAGTGACACAGAGGACCCACGGGTACTGTATTCAGTGCATAAACACAACCGCGGGTTCCCGTTATCTTGTACGGGCAATGTCGCGGTTGGAATCTGAGTCAGGACCAAACTCTTTTGGACTTAAGAAGTTCTAGGGCTGGCACCCACGGGAGGACCGGAGTACTCGAGTTACCTCACCCAGGAAAGCCGGGTGCATAGGTGTCTTTTGGTGTCAAGTCGTGTCGTCGATTGCAATGGAAGCCTGCAAAGAACTGCTGCTGCCGTGAAGAGGAGAAGTGTCCGAAGAGATCCAAGCCTGGATCTAGGATGTAAGGAACCTGAAAGCAGAGGGGACAGAGTCTGGGTCACTAGCCAGTGACCGAAGGCAGGATGGACCAATGCCCACAGATGTCGGGTGCTTCAGGTGAGTTGATGGGTGTTTTGACTCTTCAGCCACGAGGTCCAGGAGGTGTCAACGAAGTCCACGAGCCGGATTCGAGCAGTCCCACGAAGTCTGTCGAGTGCTGCTGCATCGGCGACCAGATTGGACCCAACAAGCCTTGGCAACGGCAAGTCTCAGGAATTCAGAGAAAGGACTGCGGTGCAGACCAGCAAGGTCTGAGGGACTCACCCAGTGAAGGAAAGTCAGGGCACGTCTGGAGCAACCAGGAAAGCCTACTTAGAAGAGGAGTTGCTTTCGTGGAGACCTACTAGCCAACGGGCTAGCGATCGCGAAGGAGCCTCGAGCGGTCGCACTTGAAACTGGCCCACGGGTCACTCGTGGAGTGGAGGCTAGCAATCTTTGGTGCAGGAGGTACTCAAGGCTGGGGCTACTCGGAGCCCAAAGCACAACTTCAAGGAGGACCAGGAAGATAGTGTTGCTGCAAAAGTTCACGGTGTCCCGGGGTCACAGTTCCACGTCACCCACGGGCCTCAGCTTTCCTGTGGACTCAGGGTAGCCTCAGGGATGTCTGGACATCCACCTCTAGTGATGCAAAGACTTTGGCATCCGTAGGGAGCTTCAGCGATGCAGACCTGTCAGGTGCTTCTTTGGTGCCTGCCAAGCAGGGGAGTCACTCCTTGACCCCAAGGGAGATTTCTTCAGTCTTCTAGTCAGGATATAACATCGAAGGTCCAGGATATATGATGCAGAGTTTCGTCCAGGGTAATCTAAAGTCTTAGGGACTGGATTCCTATACTTATACTAAGTTTAGGGGATGAACTAACTTTAAGGCCCCACCTATGGGTGGGTTTGGAAAGAAGGGTGGTTACACCCATTTCCTTTGTCCAGTTTCACGCCAGAGCAGGGGCAGGTAGCCCCTGCAACCGATTTGAACTGGACTATACACAGGGACACCAAGGTGCCGATCACGATCCGGTAAAAAATTTCCCCGTACGACTCGTATCCGTTCTTTTTACCGTACGAATCGTACAAGTGCCGTACAAACTGCCAATCACGATTCGCATGGTAAAAAGTCCATACGAACCGCATTGGGAATTATTCCCCACACGTCCTCAGGTCGGAAATTGTGTCCGACACGCCCTCGGACGATTTACCGTACAAATGTGAAAAGTGAAGTCCGACCGCGGAATCACGATCCATCCCATGCGTCCGATGTTACAACCGTATGGAAAAAACACCGTCCGCACCGAACTCCCATTGCAACCATGGAGACATTTGCCCGCATACGCGCCAAACACCCCCCAGCCCTCCTATGTACGAGTCGAATCCCCACCCGTGTATGTACACCCGTGTATGTACGAGACATACCCCCACCCGTGAATGTATGGAGCGTACCCCCACCCCAACCATGTATGTACGACCCGTACCCTCACCCACGTATGCATGGAGCGTACCCCCACCCCAACCGTGTATGTACGACCCGTACCCTCACCCGCGTATGCATGGCGTACCCCCACCCCAACCGTGTATGTACGACCCGTACCCTCACCCGCGTACGTATGGAGCGTACCCCCACCCCAACCGTGTATGTACGGACCGTACCCCCACCCCAACCGTGTATGTATGACCCGTACCCTCACCCGCGTACGTATGGAGCGTACCCCCACCCCAACAGTGTATGTACGACCCGTACCCCCACCCCAACCGTGTATGTACGACCCGTACCCTCACCCGCGTACGTATGGAGCGTACCCCCACCCCAACCGTGTATGTACGACCCGTAAACTCACCCGCGTACGTATGGAGCGTACCCCCACCCCAACCATGTATGTACGTACCGTACGCCCACCCCAACCGTGTATGTACGACCCGTACCCTCACCCATGTATGTATAGAGCGTACCCCCCACCCCAACAGTGTAAGTACGACCCGTACCCTCACCCGCGTACGTATGGAGCGTACCCCCACCCCAACAGTGTATGTACGACCCGTACCCCCACCCCAACCGTGTATGTACGACCCCTACCCTCACCCGCGTACGTATGGAGCGTACCCCAACCGTGTATGTATGTACCGTACCCCCACCCCAACCGTGTATGTATGACCCGTACCCTCACCCACGTGCGTATGGAGCATACCCCCCACCCCAACAGTGTAAGTATGACCCGTACCCTCACCCGCGTACGTATAGAGCGTACCCCCACCCCAACAGTGGATGTACGACCCGTACCCCCAACCCCACCGTGTATGTACGACCCGTACCCTCACCCGCATACGTATGGAGCGTACCCCCACCCCAACCGTGTATGTACGTACTGTACCCCCACCCCAACCATGTATGTACGACCCATACCCTCACGCGCGTACGTATGGAGCGTACCCCCACCCCAACTGTGTATGTACGTACCGTACCCCCACCCCAACCGTGTATGTACGACCCGTACCCTCACCCGCGTACATATGGAGCGGACCCCAACCCCAACATTCTAAGTACGGAGCGCACCCCAGGCCCCAACACCACCACCTTCACACAACATCGCGCATGTACGAGTCGTACCAAGCCAGACAAGAGGACAGCACTGTACAACAAAATGGCCGAAGTACACACCGTACACACGTTAAAAACGCACGTACACAACCAGGACAAAGCAAAACAACACAAGAATACACCATTCGAATGGCACAAAGCCACAAAACATGTCCAACAAGCACAAAAACAACACATTCACTGACCTGCAACTGCCAAAATCCCAAACAGAGGCCCAAAACACAACCACTCCTTATAACACACCCACCCAAACTTCAAACACAGCCACACCCACCAATGGACCAATAAAAAGGGCCCACACACACAAACCATGAGCCTTTGCAACAGACTCACTGCTGCCAGACCCCACAGACAACCTACAGCACCATACTAGAACATTTACTACACCTTACACTTGCTCACCTTCACACAACCACCTTCACAAACACCCCCTCATCAGATTCACACACACGCCCAAACAACCACACCCACACACCCACAACCATCCACACACACCCCCCCCACCATCCACACCCACACCCCTCACCATGCCCACTAACAAGAATCCAAAGTTCACTAGCCGAGAGTTGGAGGTCCTTGTCGATGAAATCCTCAGAGTCGAGCCACACCTCTTTGGAACATTGGTCAGACAGACCAGCATTTCTGAAAAAACAGCCATGTGGCAGACGATTGTCGATGCTGTGAATGCTGTTGCGGACAACAGAAGGACCTGGCATGAATGCCAAGCCAGGTGGTACGATCTGCGGAGGGGGGTCCGAGCCAAAATGACCGACGACCACAACCAGGCCAATGTCACTGGAGGAGGGCCGCCCCGCAGACCCGTACACTACCATCCCTGGGAGGAGAGGGTGATGGCCATACTGCCGGTGGTGGCAGTGGACGGATTAGAAGGACTCTGAGACCCGGGTGAGTACACAAACAACTCACCTCACATGGGGGGCACGTCATCCACAACCAAACTCACAAACAGGCACGCAACCACCACAAGCCATCGCATGACTCAACCACATTCCATGAACATGCACATGCCACTGGCGCCACCATGCCCCATGCACCCAGCTGGACAATGCCAAGTCACAGGCCACAGAAAAACACCAACACAAGACACGGTAAGCCGGATGGCGGGAGTGTGGGCCCCAAAAATCACATAGTGCAACTCAGAAGCAGACAAATATGCCCCCTGCCCATATGGCCTAGGTCACAGCCAGACAAACAGTGTGTCCCCACACAGGAAAGACTTGCCAGCAAATGGCGGATGCCTTGCATTAACACATGGGAGTGACGGCACGTTCTTGCACATGACAGCAGCTAATGAACAGCCAACACTGTGAAAGAGTGGCAGCACACACCACCACAGCAGCAGCACAGACACAGACACTACACCCAATGGGTGCCTAGAGATCAGAAACAAACTCACATGAACAAGCCAAGGGCCATTCAAAGATCTGCAAAAAGTGTGTGCCTAGGAAGCTGGGCTGAGGTGCCAGAGGGTGACACACAGAGGGAGGGAGAGGGGGAGAGAGAGGGAGGGAGACACAGGGAGACGGACAGAGGGAGGAGGCTGACACACAGAGGGAGGGAGAGGGGGACAGAGAGGGAGCGAGAAAGGGACACACAGGGAGAGAAAATCAGCCTTGGGGGATGTGGGAATGTCTGCTCGTCAGCAGGTGGACTGCGTGCATGTAGACAAGGGTGGCCAGTGCCAGAACCCCCCCTCTTCTCCATGGCAAAACACAGGGCCATGTCACAACCTGTGCACGAGCACAACGACAGCTACCTGCATTATCTAAGTGTGTGGAACCACTCCATGTGCCCACGTACAGTGCAACACGGAAGGCGCCAATGCACGGCTCGCCACACCTGCCCACTCCACTGCTGACTGCAGTCACAATTGACGCAGCAAGTAAGACTGTGCCACACATAGGTAAAGTCGCAAAAGCTGTGGCCAAGGGACATACCCATGCACAAGTGCACTGTGAGTGGAATGCAAGACAAATCCAAATTACCAGAGGAAATGTGCCAACTTAGAAACCAATGAAACATGGATGTTGCATGGAACAAAATTAACATTGTCTCTCTCACACACAGGTCAACGTCGTGGATCACCCCCCAACACTGGGGGGGAAGACTCACAGGACCCGGCTCGGCGTGATGACGGAGCCACCGGCAGCGACGACTCTCACCACTCTGTGGACGAACCCGACCCCGACCAACCTGGCCCCTCTGGTGTCCAACGACCTGCAGCACCTGCGTCAGGTACAACTGGGCCAATCAGCACCCCCACTCCTGCCACATCCCAGGAGACACCCAGGATCCCTGCCCCACCACCACAATGCAGCCAGGTTGGCCAGGAGGGACACGGTCTACCGGGCACCCAGGAGGAGGCAGGCGACAACGCCAATGCCACCCCTCAGGGGTCCCGGAGACCCGATGTGCCCACAAGGGCAGGCCAGGCGCAAGTGGGCAGGGGTGGTGGGAGTGGAGGACGGCGGAGGCGCGAGCCTGACCAGTTGGCTGGGGAACCGGTATATTCCCATGTCCGAAACATCCTGGACACATACCGGCAGGACACCACGGGCATGGCCCAGGTTGTGTCCACCCTCAACGAGATGAAGAGGACCCTCGATGAGATCAAGACCCAGCAGGCCCAGCAACATGCGGAGCAACATGCCTGTCTACTGCGACACCAACGGCGGATGGAGGACTGACAGGCTGAGCTCGTGACGGTGTTCACGGGAATTCACAGTACACTCCGTCGGATGGCCGACAACATGGGCAACCCTCCCTGTGCCACCAGGCGTAGAACATCACCACCCACAGGGAGGGATGAGGAGGAGGAGGAGACATCCGACGGAGCATCCCAAACATCGTCACGGCCTGCTTCTGAGGGTCCCCGCAAGAGGGCGGGTCGTCCACGGAAAAGACCGTGAGGGTCGGCGCAACAGCACCATCTCCCAGGACACCTGGCCTGGCACCTGGCCCACTGGAGCAACAGCAGCACAGCAGCAAAAGACATTCTCTGCCACATGGACTTGCTGGTCACTGTCTGACCAATGTTGACAAAGACTGTGGCATGGACTCTGAGGATTTCAAATGGCAAGGACACCAACTCCCCTAGTAAACTTTGGATTCCACAAACCCGGAAAGCCCCTCATGTCATACCCCCCTCCCCCCGGTACCCCAACCAAAATAAAAAGTTACACCATAAAGAGAAGATGCCTACCTTTTGCATTATTACCTTACATGTGTCTTGTAAAGTCTAACCATGCCTGAGTTCTCATTTGACTTCAACCATCCACACCCTGGGGCCTGAGTCTGGCACAGGACACACATGGGTTACATTGTATTAGGCAAGACAGACATGGAGCACCATACACACCCGTGATGGGCCCAACCAGCTGAGGGGGTGGCCGCACAACCGTGCCGACAGACATTTTGAGTACAGCGACAGCCATGCGCAGAGGTCAGGGATCATGTGGAGTGTCCTGGGGGGCACCCAGGTATGTGTGGACAGGTGGCAGAACCATGTCCTGCAAGCTTGAGTCAGGTGGATGCAGAGAATGGTGGCCTGGCCAACGTTGGATGCATGGGGATGGCACATGTCACAATACCCACACAGTCATGGACATCATGCACAATACACAGTCTAATCCCACACAAACAGCTTGCATCTTGCCACTCTACACATAGACACATAGCCACTGTCACGGAAAACCATGCCAGACATGCCGGATGCACCGTGGCAACACACCAGCATTGACTGAGAATAGGCACCTTGGAGGCATAGGGACACATTTATTAGTCATGTATTCGGGATTGCAGAGGCAACTCGGAGTACACATGAACGGGACATGTGGAGTAACATGTGGGTCCAACACTGGAACCCCCCTTCTGCAGCACAAATGCGTGATAGCCATGGAACTGGCACACAAGTGTCGGCTAACAGCTAAACACCCCCTGCTGCTCACGGAGAGACTGCCATACACCATTGATCCGCTGATGTGGAAGTCCCACACCATGTCAAGCCAATGCAAAGCGTATGTGTCCGAGGGCAGTGTAACACACATTGATGCCATCATCACATTCCACAATCCCATCACTGATGACTGTCAACAAGTCTGACCATCTATTCAGGTGTACCCAGCAGCATGTCATGTGTACCATGGTGATGCGACATGTCTGCAGAGGAACCAAACATCGACAGGGGCAGTGTGCATACATCGTAAACAACTGCCACACCCAATACACCCCTGATGCATCCCTTACCCTAAGGAGACTTCCAAACTTGTCCGTGCGTGTAACGCTGAGTCAGCACACGATGACGTGTCCATGAGGAATAGCAGTGCCACAACAATGCAAGCAGCAGACGGCATGCGCAAGTACCTGGGGAAGAGAGACACACAAGAAGTCAGCCACAAAAAGCACAGCCACTTGCATGTGCATGTACTCGACACATGTATGGATGACAACATGCTAGGTCACAATTATGACTGGGGAAATACACATCACTGGCACCATCACTCCAGTGACACATCCACACACACCTCTGACTCAGGTGCCATACATGCAGATGGACACACACATCGCAACACATGCCACACGGAGACCAATGCGTGCACACACAGACACTGGTACTCACCACTAAGCAAAGAAGTCACGTATGAGCCGAGTCCAGATGTCCTCTTGCGGAACCACATCCTCCACATCACTAGCCCCATTGCCAAGACCTTCGTCCTCCACGGGTGGATGGTCCTGATCATCTTGATCCAGGATGAGTGGCACAGCTTTCTCAACTGCCATGTTGTGCAGCATGCAGCAGACCATGAAGATTTTGCAGACGTTCGCCTGGGCATATGGGAGGGCGCCGCCGGTCTTGTGGAGGCATCGGAATCGGCTCTTGCAGGAGGCCAAATGTCCTCTCTATCTCTCGCCTTGTCCGGCCATGGGCGGTGTTGTAGCGGAGCTGGGCCGGCGTGATGGAGTTGCGGAGAGGTGTGATCAGCCATGGCATGTTGGGATAGCCAGCATCCCCTACATGGAAAGCACATGGACATAAGTAGGACAGGAGAAGCGGTCGTGCTGGAAGTCTACGCAAAATACAGGACAGACAGAGTGTACCCACCAACAACACATGCTCGTTCGTTGCGCAGCTGCGTCATCATTTCAGGCACCCTGCTTACGCCTCATGATGTAGGCATCATGTGCTGATCCTGGAAAACGAGCACAGACATGTGAAATCACCATGTTGGTCAGACACACCACAAGGGCATTGATGGAGTGGTAGTGTTTGCGATTCCTGTACGCTACCTCCTGTGCCTGTGGTGGTACCAAAGCCACATGTGTCCCATCTATGGACCCAATGACATGGGGCATCCCTCCCAGGGCATAGAATCCACGCTTGACACCAGTCAACATTTCAGGGGTTGGGAAATGGATGAACTCATCCAGGTGAAGCAACATGGCCTCTAAGAAATCATGCAGCACACGGCAGAACATGCTCTGGGACATGCCACCCACATGAGCAATGGTATTTTGAAAGGTAGCCGTGGCAAGAAAATGTAGGGCTGCCATTACCTTCAGCTTGGGTGTCAGTGCCGTAGGATACCTGTGCAGCGGTTGCAGGTGTGGTGCCAGCCTCGCCGTCAAATCCAGAATCAACGGTTGGGGGAAGCGGTAGCACCGGATACAGTCATTCTCCCGCATGTCAGCCAAGTCCGGAATTGCTCGGGGAAGAGGCGGCGCTCTGCAGTAATTTGGAAGTGACAAGGAAGAGTGAGTGCACTACTACAACAATTTTTGGGTGCTGAGCACATGTTAATCTGTCAATACACATATGCGACATACGGAGTGAGGTATGTGCCACATGCCCTGGACACGTATGGCTGCCAGGTGACACTCCTACCAAGACCCAGCTACACACGGAGATTGTTGGACCCGGCCTCGTAGCCTAGCCACCCCTGTCCCCGCACCACATAACCTGACCCATGCACCTCACGCAGCCCCCGAGCCCACGGCCTAGCTGATCCTTCCCACCAGAACACACACACACCCGACCCGGACTTCCCCGTCCGTGGCCTTCCTCCTTTCGGCCACACCGGGCCCGCGTGCCCACTTCATGCACCAGGATGGCCGCCCGGCCCCAGCGCGACCCTGGCCTAGAGGCGCCACTCCGGCTGGGGGACATCGCGCTCCCATTGGGATGAGAGAGGGAGGAGCAGTTTCCATCGCACCTCTGAGCTCCCCTGGGAAGGTGGGTTTCGATCGGCCCGCCGGCCTCCCCGAGGGCTGGCTCCACGCCTGCTGGGTGTCTGGGACTCCTCCCGACCCGGCCCTGAAAGGATCAAAAGACAGTGGCAGGAAACCCCGACAAGCGACCCCCAGGTGACAAGACCCCTGCCTGCACAGACTCCAGACATCAAAGAGGAGTCGTCCTATAACAAGGGGTGCTCTGGGACTGTCCGGCAGATTCGCCTTTGGAAACACCTGAGCCCTGCTGAGTGACTCGCGGCTCCCTGAAGATCGTAAGACTTCCGAACCTGTGCTTGAGCCCTGCTGAGTGACTCGCGGCTCCACAAAAAGATCGTAAGACCCCCGACTTGTGCTTGAGCCCTGCTGAGTGACTCGCGGCTTCCACAGACTCTCTTGGTCCCGCCGGACCCCGACGACGACAAGTGTATCCCCCAGTTCGAGGATTGTGAGCTGTGCGCCGGGTACGCCCCTGCATTTGATCCATATCCCCAAAGACTGTCCCGCTACCTCCTACCCCCTCCAAGACTCTGTGAGCCCGCGCTCCACTTGTATATATTTGCCTTGCTGATCATAAAGATCCTACAACTCCGATCAGATAAAGATTTGTTCTTAAGAACTCCCGGTGTGGTGTCTCTTTGTCGTGTGGTGCCGAGTGTACGATCCTAGATACAAGATTCCTCCCCTGAGGAGCCTCCTGCCAGTGCCCGGCTACGATACCTCGAGGGTTGGTCTCAGGATAGTCAGGGCCCCCTCCGGGCTCCTCTGAGGTCGGCTTCTAACATTGGTGGCAAGCGACGGGATTCGGGCCCATAATCTAGAGATCGTACCGTGAATGGCTGACGCACTACCGACAAAGATGGCAGAAGGAAACGCCGTGGTTCTCACAGAAAACAACACCAGTACCGTGTTCCAGGCGGAACAACTGGAGGAGTACACACACAGAGAACTGAAGCAATTCTGCAAAGAACTCAAAATCGCTACCACTGGTCTCAACACCAAAGAAGATATGCAGAAGGCACTGAAAGCTTGGATGGATTCTGGAGCGCCCCGCCCAGAAGGAGCGGTGGAGCCCCACGACGAAGCTGGATCCTCCCAAGGAGAACGCAGCAGCAACCAGGTGCGGAGCTTCGTACCAGACGGGGGCCTATCCCCGGAGAAACTCGCAGACAGAGAAAGAAGTCGCCATCACGAACTCGAATTAGCCAAACTCAAAATCGAGGGCGAATTGAAATTAGCCGAGAAAAAGCTAGCAGTGGAACAGATGCGGGTGCAAGGAGAACTAGAAGAGAAGAAACTCCAACGGGAACACGAAGGAAGGAGACTTCAACTGGAGCACGAACGCAGCTTGAAGGAAATGGAGCTAAAAGCAAAAAGCGAAGAAGCGCGGCCCCCGGGGAACCGAGAGGCGGCCTCCCCGGCGGAGCAGAAGGTCCACATCCCCAAGGATGTGGTCAAAGAATATTACAAAAACGATGACATTCAACAGTGGTTCAGGGCCTACGAGGTCGCCATGACCTCCCATCGGGTCCCGCAGAAGGATTGGGGGGCCGGGTTGTGAAGGACTGGGTTATTCTTAAGACCCAGCGGTGCCAGGGAACAACACCTGAAACCTTCGTGGGTTACCTGTTCTGGCGTACCAAACACAGAGACACGGGACACTTCCAGCGACGTCAGAGATCAGCGTTTATTACTGCAGGGATACAGAAGTCACAAGAAGTACACAACGTGTAGGTTCTCGGAGACTGCTTCAAATTCGTAGAAGTGGGTCGCTCCTTTTATACACGTTTTTGCCATAGCACAGTATGGCGAACAAAGGTTACAACTCAGTTCCCACAATAAACTTCAAAAGGGTCGCATTCATGTTTCAGGAGGCCGGAACATAATTACAACAGTCCTGCCGGTTCCCAACTGTAAAAACATATTCCCTCCGCAATAAACACATTTCCTCCCAACCATAAACGCATTAAGGAAGGACGAAAAACAGAATGCAGGGAAAGAACGAGGATGCACAACAGGTTAGAAAAGAGTGTTAGGGGCAATAAAGGAAACTCGATAGAGGGATCAAAGACCTCGTGTCTAATGTATGCGTGACTGTAACAATAGACCGGAGCGGCAAGATGGGCCTTGAGCGGGGCCATCTGCCTCACTCGTGTCATTCCCCTCATCGTAAAAGTCACCTCAAAGAAACACGTGTCCTTCGCGCAAGCTTGGGAGTCCCAGGGTCACGAAGCGGACAAAAAGCCCGTTCGCTGGCTACCTGAGGGCAAGAAACAAAATGGACGCTGTATCTAAAATGGAACCCGAGGGTTCGGATGAACGAACCCAAAAATGAGGCGAACCATACGTGGCTGTGTTGCGAAACTTCGTACACCCACTATACTCGTCATTTGCGGTTCATAGATACCAAACTCGTCCATATTCGTCACCACTCAAAAAGTGCCGTCCCGTCTCACACGGAACCTCAGACGCTCCTTTTGCCCTCATGTAGGCAAGCACTAGTCAAGATCAGAATCTATATCAATATTCATCAGATCGTTCAGATGCTGCTGGAACATCATTCTATTCATCAACGTCTCCTTGGTAACAGATGGCCGCCTTATACACGTCGCAGCACATAGGCCACATAAGGCAGGACCACACTGTACACAAAGACAACACGTGAATAGAAACGCTACAACAGCCCCTACGATCATTAGAATCTTCCAACCCCAGGTTGACATCAGGCCCCAAAACCATCCTAGGAGCGTCCAATTACCTTCGTCCACGTGTATGGACTCGGAAATCTTGTGCAACTTCGAGATGGCTTGGTAAACAGTCGGAGCATTGTCAGGAATAAAAATGCAACAACTTGAATGGATAATTTTACACACACCCCCTCTATCTGCAAGAACGACGTCTAGAACCATACGGTTCTGCAACGTCATGAGTCTATCCGCCTGTAGTTCAGCTGTCAGATTACCAAGGGCATTTGCAGTAAGATTAGCAGTCGACTCAACCACACGGGTCAACTGTCTTAGGTTCCTACTATTAACCATAGGTCCCCAAAACGGCAAGAAACCCTTAAAGAAGTCTCCTGCTTCTTGACCAGCAGTATCCTCTTTGCTAATGACGCCTCTCACGACTCTAGTTTTGTGGTAGTCCGAAGCAACTGTGAAGGTCGGAGGTAAGAGATTCGCAATATAACAGGTACCCGAAAAGTCGCGGGGTAACCATGTATATGCGCGCTCATAACACACAAAATAGGTGCCCTTAGCAGTCAGAAAAACAGGGGAGGAGAGCATCGGTAGAACATATGTTTCAGTGCAAGCACTGTTCCCAAGTTGTGCTCTCGGATTCCGACCCAAACCTTGCAAGCAGAAATTACCAAGGTGCGGTACAATCCATATAGGGGACGAGCTCTTAAGCTGTCTATCACCCACTGATGTACTATATTCAGCCTCGCTCAGATCCTTATAAGCCTGCACTTCTTCGTCTGGAATGAGTGATGCATCGAAAACATCTCTGTCCAGATCTGCTATGGCTATCGCCAAAGGCTTGTGGTACGGCCCAGGACCAAAGTTGACAGACCGTGGCTCTCGACTGGGGTAGGAATCTAGTGCACTGCGGAACATAGTTTGGAATGCTCGAGCTGAACCCTGGGAGCTGTATGGAAGGACCAAATACGGAATACCCCTATCCATAGTGTGTGGCATTAACCCACATACCCAACAATTGGTAGTATTCACCACCAATTGATGCTGATTTAGGAGTTGAACAAAGGAATTATTCATGAATTCCGCACGTCTAACCTGCTCATGTTGAGGCAAAGGATGAAAGGAATGTGGGGAGACAGTGGTGAGGGAACTTAGGTTAAGAGAAGAGGTAGGTGAAGCAGAAGGCAAGAACAACGATACCCCGAAATACACTCCACCCACCAATAACATAGATACAGTTAGGAACAATAGAAACACCTGAAACAGAAAACATTTTGTTCGTACAACCCTCCATAACTCTGATCTCTGTGCCAACACCCTTTCTTCTTCCATCAGCTTAGAGAATGCCATCCTCTACAAACCGTCCGTGACGTACTTGACGCACTTCGTTCTGAGTAGCGATTATCAATCCCCAGGAGTTCCCAGAGATCGACAAAAGTAACCAACCTAGCGTCAGAAACCTGCTAAACAGAAAAAAAGTACCCGCACGGCCCTACGGTAATCCGGATGGCAAGGTTTCCTCGAAACGTTCAAATTTTACTACAAGTCTCTTAGCAGTGGAAAGCACAAATACTCAAAAAGAAAGGATGTAATTGTCCATAATATGCGTAATGTCAAAACCACTATATTGTCAATTTTTATTAGTCCTTGAAGTCCTTGAACGAAGAAAGTATCGATTTCTTCCAGGTCGAGTTTGCTCTACGAACAATTGTTCAGCTGGCGCAACAGTGTTCAATGAAACAGATGATGAGTCGGACCTTGGGTTCTCTGCTACTGATGACTCCACCTGTGGATCTGGCAATGACGAATCCTCCTCCACAAGTTGAGCGTCACTAAATGGCACAAAACGCGAAGGAGTCTCAGTTTCTTCGGTCGAAATCCCAGTTCTCACCCAACCGTCGGTTGGTAAGGGGATCGGTACCTTCTTTGTGTGACTGGCATGGACCCAATTCTTCCGGCCCTCCAGTCGAACCGCTGTCCTCGTTGTCAACAAGACTAGGTGGGGTCCGACAAATCTTGGCTCCAAGTTACGCTTCCGACCGAAGTTTCGGGTAACAACCCAGTCACCTGGCCGGAGCTGATGTCCAGGACCCTCTGTCTGCGCTGGTAGAGCTTCGAAGACCTGTTGATGAATTAATCGTAGTTTAGTGGTCAAATCGTACAAGTAATCGATCAACATTGGATATTCAAGACTATCAAAAGCCCTAGGTCTCGGGACTCCCCAAATATTTGCAGGGCGACCGAACACAATCTCATATGGGCTGAGCCCTACTCGAGAGTGTACAGTTGCTCTGGTCGATAGGAGAGCCAAAGGCAAGGCGTCAGGCCATGACAGACCAGTCGTAGCTTGAATCTTAGCGAGTTTCAGCTTCAGGGTACCATTGTACCCTTCGACCAAACCCGCTGCCTGAAGATGGTTGGCACTGTGGAATTTCTGACGAATTCCAAGGCCCTTACACACACTCTGCATTACACTCCCCACAAACTCACTCCCATTATCCGACCATACAATCCGCGGCATTCCATACCTAGGAAAATACTCCTTTAACAGGATTTTTGCTGTGGACAGGGCAGTATTGTCCTTAAGAGGATAGGCCTCGATCCATCTGGAGAACGCGCAAACCACAACCAAAACATACTTCAGGTTATTGCATCTCTCCATATGGATAAAGTCTAGCTGGATAACCTCAAAGGGACAAGCAGGAGGAGCAAAATGACCAGGTGGAGTGGGGGTGCCTTTTCCGGGATTGTGCATCAAACACACCATACAATTCTTAACCACCCTTTCGGCACACTTAGCAATACCATCATTCCTCCATACAGGAGACAAGAACTTACATATTCCTTTCGCACTAATATGTGACAACCCATGAGCCATCGTCACAACAGCTAGTACATACGCGTCTGGTAACATCCACCTCTGACATTCCGTCAGGTCAACCCAACATCCATGCATATCCAATTTCCCTGTACTTTCTTTCCACTTGGTCTTTTCAGCTTCAGTAGCTTCGTTCTGAATTTCTTTCACACTTTCAACAGTATTTTCACACATACCAGTCTCCGTCGGCCACCTTACTGAACTCGTAACATACATTCGAGTCGCAAGATTCTTAGCCGTTTCCTTAGCAATCTCATCCGCAAATGCATTACCACGACCAACATCATCCGTCACTTTCCGATGTGCACTACATTTGACAATCGCCACTTGTTTAGGCAACGTAAGTGCATCCAACAGCTCATTCACGAGATGCCCGTGTTGGATCTTCGTACCATGCGATGTCATAAATCCTCTTTCTCTCCACAATCTTCCAAAATTGTGCGCAACACCAAACGCATACTGACTATCGGTAAACACATTCACACGCTTCCCTTTCGACAGAACACACGCTCTTGTCAATGCAACTAATTCTGCCGCTTGCGCGGAATTCTGGTTCAATCTCGCCGTTTCCACAATCGTGCTTAACGTCACCACAGCATACGCAGTCGTCACATCGCCATTCGGCAATTTGAAGCAAGAGCCATCCACATACAAAGTACCATCGGGATCTGACAAGGGAGTGTTTTTCAGGTCCACACGACCTTTTGTTTCTTCCTCAGTCCGTAAATAACAATCATGTGGCAGCACATCATCTGATTCCATATTAATCGGCAACAATGTCGCCGGATTCAGTACATTACAACGCTTAATCTGTATATGACTTGCCAAAAGGGTCAGCTCGTACCCAGACAACCTTGCACTCGTCAGATGTTGAGTCTTTGTCCGATTCAAGAGCGTATCAACCGCATGCGGAACCATTACTATGAGCATATTGTCCATGACCAAACCTGCGGACTGCCGAATAGACGCCGCAGCTGCCGCTGTCGCCCTCAAGCAACTTGGCAACGCTCTAGCTACCGGGTCTAAGGTCGAGGAAAAATATGCACACGGACGCTGCTTATCACCAAATTGTTGCGTTAGAACACTCAACGCACAACCGTCCCTCTCATGGACGTATAATGTGAAAGGCTTACTGTAATCAGGAGTACCTAACACAGGAGCCGAACACAGCGCATCACGTAGTTCAGAAAAACTTTTCTGACATTCCTCCGTCCAAGGCAAAGGAGTTGAAACGTCCTTGCACGTGAGGGCTACCAATGGCTTCGCTAACAGTGAAAAGTTCGGGATCCACTGTCTGCAGTATGATGTGATACCTAAAAAGGCACGCACATCTCTCTGAGTTGCTGGCACAGTCATTCGAGCAATTGCTGCAATTCTTTCAGGGGTCAACCTTCTTCCCGCCTTTGACAATAAGTGACCGAGGTAGGTAACTTCTTGACAACAATATTGTAGTTTAGAAGGTGACACTTTATGATGCAAGTCGCAAAGATGCTGTAACAAAGACACTGTAGCAGCTTTACAAAGCTGTTCAGTGTCAGCAGCAATTAACAGGTCATCAACGTACTGAATCAAGGCTGCACCAGCCGGTAACACAAATGCATCAAGCTGACTCTTAAGAGCTTGGCTGTAGATTGATGGACTCTCACAGTAGCCCTGTGGAGCGCGTTTGAATCTGAAGCTGCGACCACCTAATGAGAAACCAAACAAGTCTCTGCTTCCCTCAGCAATCGGAATGCTAAAGAACGCATTCTTCAGATCGATCACCGAGAACCACGATGCAGTGGCTGGAATCAGAGTCAGTAAAGCTGTAATGTCTGGCACCACAGGAAACTGCGGGACAACGACTTTATTTACCTCCCGTAAGTCGATAACTAGACGATACACGGGAGGCTTGGAGGGATCCGTTCGTTTCAGAATAGGCAACACGGGACTATTGCACACATTACCTCGTGTCTCCTCAATAACATCTTTGCCGATCAGATCGTAAATGATCGCTAACAGTGCCCTTTCACCATCAAGGGAAATACGATACTGAGGTATGCGTGGCAAACGCGCACCAACTTTTAGTTGGACAACATAAGGTGGTATATCCAACAGGCCCACATCATTGGGACCTGTCGCCCACAAGGAGTCTGGGAGAGATCTCAATTCCGATGGGAACTTATCGATCGATAAATACATAGGGGAAATCACGCTCTTACCTAATGTAAGCTCCACACCCGTAGGAGAACAGTACAAAGTCGCATGTAACCTTTTCAACAAATCTAAACCCAAAAGATTCTCACCACAACCAGTAGTCAAAATCAAAGGAGCTTTCAGCTCATGAGTCCCAATTGTAAGGGGCAAAGGGCTAGAGACCGGATTGCTAACGGGGGCGCCAGAAAATCCAACGGAAACATTCGTTAAGCCAGACAAAGGCGCGCCAGGGAGTTTCGAATGCATGATGGAACTTTTTGCTGCACCAGTGTCCAACAGAAAAGGCTCAACAACGCCCAAAGTGGCTACTGCAACATAAGGCCCTCTCTGATCAACCGGAACTGATACTTCTCCCTTCCTTTGTCTATGGCTGTCCTAGTAGATACCATCCGCATCACCATCACATTCAACATAACAATCATCCACATGATACTGTGCAGACCGGCCGGACGACGGTTCGCGCCGATCGAAACAATTTTGCGAATCCGACGACGTCGCAAAACGTTCGGCCTGATTCTGGGTAACTCCGCGACCTCTACCACGAGAAACCTGTTGAGGACCACTACGTCCTCCTCGAGCCGACACGCCATTAGTCCTATCACGAAGAACCGGACAGTCGAACTTCAGATGGCCTTCCCCACGACAATACGCGCACTGATTATATCCCAGCACAAAACGAGGCGCAGGCGAAGCATTGCGCGACTGTGATTTAGAGAACTGTGATTGCGATCTGTTTGGCTGCTGTGTATCACTGAAATTCGAACGCGGTGGATAGGCTTGCTGCAACAAGACCTTAGTTTTGAGATCCTTAGTTTTCTTTTCTGCACGCTCATTGTCCTCTTTTTCTCTATTCTCGTAATATTGGGCCGTAGCCAATATTTGGGCAGTGGTAGAAACAGCCCACGCACTCTCTGAATTCTTCAACTTGTTGCCAAGGTCGGGCGACAAATTTGATACAAACTTATCAACGAACAGCCGCTGACCACCCTCGGAACCCATGTCCTGACCACTATGATCAATGAACGCTTCCTCAAATCTCGTAAAGAAATCAGAAACACTTTCATCCCTCTTTTGCCTGCACGCTGATAATTTGTCCCAATTGACGCGCATCGCTGGCATAAGCGTCTTCATGAGGGTAATTATCCTCTGGGGCAAAGCCACAATAACCTGTTCAGGTTTAGCCCCACCAACCTGCCGGGCATCTGCCGCTGTAAGGGCAGCCCAGTCACCGCCTAACTCGGCTACATGATTCTCGTGACGAATTTTCGCCCAAATCGGCTGAGGCACCACATTGCCGAACAACATATCAATATCAGCTAGGTTCATAACAGTAGCATCCACCAATTGGGACAACTCCTTATAATAACCCGCAGGATTCTTACGGGGGTCAGGTAGGGATTGCTTTACTTGCAACACTTCCGATCGTTTCCAAGGGAGGTGTATCCACACTCTCTGGAAATGGCCTGGGACAGCAGGGACAGCAGCAGGATCACCTGGCATCCATACCGGGGGAACTTCCCGCATAGGATATTGACCAGGTTGTGCCATCCATTCCGCGGTCGCGTCCTTAAACAGCGCACGTGGTTGAACCGTACATCGAAAGGATAACAAACGTTCCAAAGCCTCTCGAACTTTGTCACCTACAATTGTACCCGTGGCAAACCGAAGCTGTAGCTCGGAAACCTCAGGTGGTATATCATCAGCTACATCATCGTCCCACTCCTCTTTCAATGACTTACACAATTCTTCGAACACGAATCGTTGCGTGGGCACATTAAACTGAGAAAACGTTTCAAACACTACACGTGGGGTGTATTTAACAGGGTTACGAATCCATCTACGTGCCGTTTTCACCAACGATTCTCGTTCCCTATCATCAGGAAGCTGGCTGCGTCTTTGAGCAACATCTGAAAGAGTCGAGCCAAGTATCGGCCCAAAGAGCGGAGAATAAAGAGAAGCAACAGCAGTCAAGAGACGACTACGAACAGAAGGAGAAGAGGACGAAGATGCAGGCGTAGCCGCCATAGGGGTGGAAACAGTAGAAGTAGACGCAGCAGCAGGAGTAGCGGGAACAACAGGCTGAGGAGGGACTTGGAGAGGCGCAATAGGGAGAGAAGCCGGAACAAGAGGATGTACGATCTGTGGCCCAAGGGGATTCGGGAGTACGGGAGGAACGACGGGCTGACCAGCAGCCGCCAAAGCAGCGGGTTGAGGAAGAGGTGGATGAACGGGACCCATAACACCAGGAGCATAGGGAGGTGGCGATTTCATCAGATAAGACAAAAGCGAATCTTCCACCGATTCTTCTCCTGTCTTATCGATCGTAGAAGGTAGCGTCGGATAACATTTGTCCACTGCCATATGGTGAAGCCGAGCACTAACTTCCTGCTCTTTCTCATCTTTGTCTAACTGATATTGTTCCGCATTGCGCATCACCGCAATGACACCTTCTCGTTTATTTTTCTTATTCTGTTTGATTTCTTTCTGCTTGGCCTCTTTCCGCCATAACCGGAAGGAATCAAACATGGCCGGCCTAGCTTTCTTTTTAAATAATTTAGCTTCCAAGTTATCTAAAATGGCAGTCTCGAAACTACCATGAGGTGGCCAACTAAGGACGCCATCCTTTTTAGTATAACGAACCCAATATTCATTATATACGATAGGACCCACGCCATGGCGACTATAGAGCTCGTAAAGCGGAGTTCCAGCTGGAGGTATCGGACATGAATCCTCCAGCCGGGAATCCATGCTGCAACATTTAAGAAACCCAAACAAAGTACTACGGCCAGGCATCGTGCACACTAGCCAAGTATACAAACTTCAAGGGCTATCGAATTACGATGTCCTCGCAAAAATGCAAGACCCTCGGTTTTTGGCAATTGCAATCGTCAAATAATACCCAACAACTAAGAACCACGAATGCTATGGAACCATGCAAACAACAAAGCAATACTGGGAGCGACCCACAAATACTTAACTGAGAGAGCAATGGCGTCACCAGGAAGGCCCGTTGATCGTCTCGCCGTACAAAGGACTACGCCAGGCGCCAAAACAGGTCGACAGTCAGGGCATCGGTCCGTCGCAGCCGTCAGGAGGCGGGGATCTTCGCGGGAAAAGACGTCGGGCCACTTATTTCGACAACTGGATCGATGAAGCGGGGTGCACCTTCCCTCGGAGATTTCACACGAAGTTCCTCACGATCGTCGGGCTTGGACCGGTACCGTTGATGTCGCCCCACGTTGGGCGCCAACTGAAGGACTGGGTTATTCTTAAGACCCAGCGGTGCCAGGGAACAACACCTGAAACCTTCGTGGGTTACCTGTTCTGGCGTACCAAACACAGAGACACGGGACACTTCCAGCGACGTCAGAGATCAGCGTTTATTACTGCAGGGATACAGAAGTCACAAGAAGTACACAACGTGTAGGTTCTCGGAGACTGCTTCAAATTCGTAGAAGTGGGTCGCTCCTTTTATACACGTTTTTGCCATAGCACAGTATGGCGAACAAAGGTTACAACTCAGTTCCCACAATAAACTTCAAAAGGGTCGCATTCATGTTTCAGGAGGCCGGAACATAATTACAACAGTCCTGCCGGTTCCCAACTGTAAAAACATATTCCCTCCGCAATAAACACATTTCCTCCCAACCATAAACGCATTAAGGAAGGACGAAAAACAGAATGCAGGGAAAGAACGAGGATGCACAACAGGTTAGAAAAGAGTGTTAGGGGCAATAAAGGAAACTCGATAGAGGGATCAAAGACCTCGTGTCTAATGTATGCGTGACTGTAACAATAGACCGGAGCGGCAAGATGGGCCTTGAGCGGGGCCATCTGCCTCACTCGTGTCATTCCCCTCATCGTAAAAGTCACCTCAAAGAAACACGTGTCCTTCGCGCAAGCTTGGGAGTCCCAGGGTCACGAAGCGGACAAAAAGCCCGTTCGCTGGCTACCTGAGGGCAAGAAACAAAATGGACGCTGTATCTAAAATGGAACCCGAGGGTTCGGATGAACGAACCCAAAAATGAGGCGAACCATACGTGGCTGTGTTGCGAAACTTCGTACACCCACTATACTCGTCATTTGCGGTTCATAGATACCAAACTCGTCCATATTCGTCACCACTCAAAAAGTGCCGTCCCGTCTCACACGGAACCTCAGTTGTGGGGACGATTCCTGAGCGAGGGGAGAGATACCCTGCTCGACCTACCAACCTCCATGCAGACCTCCTACGACCACATGAAAGAGGCCCTCCTCACAAGGTACGGCCTCACCCCGTAGATGTACCGCCAGCGGTTCCAGGACTGCAGGAAGATCCCGGGCACCACCTGGGTGGAGTATGTAAACTTCTTCAGCCGCGCATTCGATGGGTGGATCAAGGGCAGCAAGGTAACCACCCTAGAAGAACTAACCGACCTTATGTTGTGGGAACACCTGGCTGCGACCTGCTTTGTGGAACTGCGCCAGCATCTGCTCGACAGCAAGCTCACAGATCCGAGAAAGCTGGCTGTCGAGGCGGATCGCTGGACCAACACCCGGGTCTCCCGGGGCCCTGTAGGAGAGTACCCCCGAGCCAGTCAGGGACCACCCCGCCAGAGAGGGGGGGGAACCAGGGAGGGCAGAGAGAGTCCCAGTCCAATCCCCCGAAAACCCAACCTCCACCTTTCCCGGCACCCCCACCAGCTGTATCCGGCCCCCCCCCTGAGACGGGGGCACCGGGTGACCATCACTTGTTTCCGTTGTCAGAAGCCCGGGCATTACGCTAACAACCCTGAATGCCCCATGGCCCCACACATCACCCAGGCAGCACCCCCCGCTAGACAGATAGCCAATGTAGCACTAGGGGAGGAGGTTGAGGAGACCGTAGCGTGGGAACCCGCAGCCATGGCCCTAGTATCCTTAGGAGATAGAGAAATGGTCCCTGGAAGCCTCCTGCCCTCCAACACGAAGAAATATGGGCAGCTTGTAACGATCAATGGCCACCAAGTAGAAGCCCTTCGTGACACCGGGGCCAGCATCACCGGGGGTCCTCAGTCATTTGGTCAACGAAGACCAGGTCCTCCCCAACGTCTTTTGCCCGGTCATTTCCGCTGATAATACGGAAAGTCTGTGTAAGGTAGCCCTGGTTCCTTTTGAATGGGGAGGGGTGGTCGGTAAACTGAAAGTCGCAGTGAGAACCTCCCAGCCAGTCGACTGTCTCCTGGGGAACGACCTGGAAAGTTCCCCCTGGAAACAAGTCGAGCGCAAGGCCCACCTAGGGATGATGGGTCTCCCTGAGTGGGTGTGCGCCACCACCCGATCCATGGCAGCCCGACTGACCCCCCTTGGGGAAGTCGACGACGCCCCGACCACTGAAGACAGGATGGTCCCCGCCGAGGGTCCCCATATCCCCCCACAAGGAGGGTCGGTCGCCAGTGACGAACCCCCACCTTCCGACTCCGCACAGGTCACCGAGTTAGGCGATCTGCCCGAATTGGCCCAGTGGCGCCACGACGGGGGCCCCTCCCGAGAGGAGTTCTGCCGAGAGCACGCTACCTATCCTTCTCTGGTCGGGCCCCGGCAACAGGCAGAGGCCCAGGCCGCGGGCGACCAAACTGGAACGCACCGGGTGTATTGGGAGAATGACCTTTTGTACAGCGAGCAGAAGTCGGTGGAGCTAGGATCCGCCCGGGTGCTGGTGGTACCCCTACGCTTCCGAGACCTCCTCCTGGGCTTGGCCCACGACGTTCCCCTCGCAGGCCACTTGGGCCAGGACAAAACCTACAGTCGCCTCGTGACTCACTTCTACTGGCCCAGAATGAAAGCAGATGTAGAAGCCCACTGCAAGTCCTGTCCCACGTGCCAGGCCAGTGGGAAGAGCGGAGGAAAGCGCAAGGCTCCCCTCCAACCCTTCCCTGTCGTCAGTACCCCTTTTGAACGGGTCGGGATCGACATCGTGGGGCCTCTGGACCCCCCAACCTCCCAAGGGCACCGCTTTATCCTCGTCCTGGTGGATCATGCCACCCGATACCCTGAGGCCATACCCCTGCGCACCGTCACAGACCCCGTGGTGGGCCGGGCGTTGATGGGAATCTTTTCCCGTATGGGTTTTTCCCGCGAGGTCGTGAGCGATCGCGGTACGAACTTAATCTCCAGATACATGACGTCCTTGTGGCAACAATGCGGAGTGTCCTATAAATTCACCACCCAGTACCACCCCCAAGGAAACGGCCTGGTAGAGCGGTTTAACCGGACTCTGAAAGGGATGATCGCGGGCCTGGAAGAGCCCCCCCGGCGTAAGTGGGACGTCCTGCTCCCCTGCCTCCTGTTCGCCTACCGAGAGGTTCCCCAGAAATCCTTGGGGTTCAGCCCCTTTGAGTTACTCTACGGGCACCCTGTCCGGGGGCCCCTCAGCCTGGTCAAGGAAGGGTGGGAGGCGGCGCACCGAGGCCACCCCCGAGATGTGTTCCGGTACGTCCTGACCCTCCGAAACCAGACTAGGAAGTTCCGAGAGATGGCCGAGGCCAACCTGAAGGCGAGCCAGGAAGAGATGAAGCACTGGTACGACCAGAATGCCACTCTGGTCAAGTTCCAGCCGGGACAGCAGGTATGGGTCATGGCCCCCGTGAAACCCTGCGCCCTCCAGGATAAATGGACCGGGCCCTTCAAAGTGATTGAGCGGAAGAGCCAGGTCACGTACTTGGTGGACGTCCAGTCACCACGGGACCTCCTCCGGGTCCTCCACGTGAACCGCCTCAAGCCCCACTTTGTGCGGACGGAGCTGAGCCTCCTGCTGGCCACTGATGCCGGGGCCGAGGAGGAGTCGGATCCCCTCCCTGATCTCCTGTGCACCAAAGAGAAGGACGGCTCCGTAGAGGGAGTGAACCTCTCCCCATCCCTCACTTCCCAGCAACGTGAGGATTGCCGCCAGCTCCTAGGGCAGTTTTCTGACCTCTTCTCCCTGGTCCCCCAAGTCACCGACTGGTGTGTCCATGACGTGGATACCGGAGACAGCCCGCCGGTAAAACACCGAGCCTACCGAGTCCCTGATCGGGTTCGGTCCTGCATTCAAGCCGAGGTCTCGAAGATGTTGACCTTAGGAGTGATCGAACCCTCAGACAGTCCCTGGGCCAGCCCCGTGGTCCTGGTCCCGAACGCAGCTGCCCCCGGAGTCGCCCCAGAACTCCGCTTCTGCGTGGACTACCGGGGACTCAATGAAGTCACCCGAGCCGATGCCCACCCCATTCCCCGAGCCGACGAGCTCATTGACCGACTCAGGGCTGCTCGGTTCCTCAGCACCTTCGATCTCACCTGCGGCTACTGGCAAATTGCGCTCACAGAAGGAGCCAAGGAGCGGTCCGCCTTCTCCACCCCGGATGGGCACTATCGATTTCGCGTGATGCCCTTCGGGATGAAAAATGCCCCGGCCACCTTCCAGCGACTGGTAAATAGAGTCCTGGCCGGGCTGGAAAAATTCAGCGCTGCCTATCTAGACGATATCGCAGTTTTCAGTTCCGAATGGAGTGAGCACCTCCAGCACCTCCGGAGGGTGCTAACCGCCCTGCGCCAGGCAGGCCTCACCGTGAAAGCCAGCAAGTGCCAGATTGGGCAAGGTTCGGTAACCTACCTGGGGCACCAGGTCGGAAGCGGCCAGGTCACCCCTCTACAGCCCAAGATCGACGCCATCCTAGCCTGGGAACCCCCCACTACCCAAACGGAGGTCCGAGCCTTTCTGGGCCTCACGGGCTACTACCGGAGATTCATCCGGGGGTACGGCAGCCTAGTCGGTCCCCTCACGGGACTCACGTCCAAGAAACAGCCCAAGAAAGTGCAGTGGACCCCTGCCTGCCAAGAGGCGTTCGATGCCCTAAAAACGGCCATGTGCACAGCCCCCGTCCTTCAGGCTCCCGACTACTCCAAGGAGTTTGTGGTACAAACGGACACCTCCGAGCATGGAATTGGGGTCGTCCTGTCCCAGGTGAATGACTAAGGCCTAGACCAGCCCGTAGCCTTCCTCAGCCGAAGGCTTTTGCCCACAGAACAGAGATGGAGCACCATCGAGCGCGAGGCGTTCGCCGTAGTCTGGGCCCTCAAGAAGTTACGCCCTTATCTGTTCGGCACCCATTTCAAGGTCCAAACCGACCATCGCCCCTTGCGATGGCTCATGCAGATGAGAGGAGAAAACCCCGAGCTACTGCGGTGGTTAATCTCCCTCCAGGGGATATATTTCACCGTGGAACATCGCCCTGGTACTGACCACGCCAACGCCGATGGCCTCTCCCGGTTCTTCCGCCTCAGCGAAGAGAACCCCCAAGAGGATGGGTAGTTCTCTCCGGCTTTCAGCTGGGGGGGACGCGTGTTAGACCCGGCCTCGTAGCCTAGCCACCCCTGTCCCCGCACCACATAACCTGACCCATGCACCTCACGCAGCCCCTGAGCCCACGGCCTAGCCGATCCTTCCCACCAGAACACACACACACCTGACCCGGACTTCCCCGTCCGTGGCCTTCCTCCTTTCGGCCACACCGGGCCCGCGAGCCCACTTCATGCACCAGGATGGCCGCCCGGCCCCAGCGCGACCCTGGCCTAGAGGCGCCACTCCGGCTGGGGGACATCGCGCTCCCATTGGGATGAGAGAGGGAGGAGCAGTTTCCATCGCACCTCTGAGCTCCCCTGGGAAGGTGGGTTTCGATCGGCCCGCTGGCCTCCCCGAGGGCTGGCTCCACGCCTGCTGGGTGTCTGGGACTCCTCCCGACCCGGCCCTGAAAGGATCAAAAGACAGTGGCAGGAAACCCCGACAAGCGACCCCCAGGTGACAAGACCCCTGCCTGCACAGACTCCGGACATCAAAGAGGAGTCGTCCTATAACAAGGGGTACTCTGTGTCAAGAATTCCTGTCATGCGAGGGGAAGAAAACGGTAACCAGCGAAAACGCACTACATCTCCCAGGATGCTTAGCGGTTGAGAGGTTATGTAAACAGGAGAGCTGTTACATAACTCCAGGAAAACACGCCGTTAAGTAAACAGGAGAGCTGTTACATAACTCCAGGAAAACACGCCCTTATGTAAACAGGAGAGCTGTTACATAACTCAAGGAAAACACGCCCTTATGTAAACAGGAGAGCTGTTACATAACTCAAGGAAAGCACGCCCTTATGTAAACAGGAGAGCTGTTACATAACTCAAGAAAAACACGCCCTATAAAGGGAGGAACCGGGAGGTACAACGCTGTCGGATATTGTGTTTACACCGACGTACCTGCTTCGTGAAGAGCAGTGTTCCGGAGTGGTGCTCCAGTAAGGCAAGAACGGAGGTAGGTCGAGTCGTTACTCCCTGGGCCGTGTCTTGCCCCATCGTCACCTGTGAAGGACCCGGAAGCTCTACCGGTCCACCATTGAGCTTCGCTTCTTGACTCGGCTGAGTCAAAGCGCAGTGGCGCTTTTGCTGGTTGGAGTCGTAACTCCCAGCCAGACCAGAGATACAGGGACTGCCAGCTGTAACGCACACCAGGAGGTGTTTGCCGCGTTACAGACTCGGAAGTCCACAGGATCGATCGATCGAGCGGCTGCTCTCGGTTCAGTCTTCTTGCTATTTGATTGGGGTATCGGTGACGCATCACCAGGAGGTGACTCCGCGTCCCGGTGCAGTCTGAGGAAGAGGTTGAGCGGCTGCTCCCTTCAGGTAGAGACCCCGGCTGGGTGTTTCCCTGACTCCTTGATTCTCCCCAACACTCTTCGTGCCCCTCACAGCCTACCGATTGGCATTGTCGGCCATTTCATTTCTGCCCTCTGTTGGCATACGCCGGGATCGGCGTATATGCAGAGGACGGTTAGGACCATCCGTGCGGTGGGCTGGTAACGTACTTAGCCTGGAGGATTCCAGTGACTATAACTTTTGTTTATCTTTGTATTATTTTTGCCTTCATTAAAATAACTAACCCTTCACAAGTGGTTGCGTCCTCATTATCGTGTCTGTTAAACGATCCTGAGGCGTTCAGGGCGTTACAAAATATCCGACCTTAATACACTAACTGTCTCCCGGTCGATAACAGACATGGTAACACTTGATGATGTGCTGGCTGCTTTAGTGACTGTGCAAGTTGAATTGGCTGCCTCTAGGCAAGAAACAGCCGATGTAAAAGCCAGACTGGATGCTATCCACTTGGACCCGCTCACGCCCAGCACCTCCCTCACGGACCAGACCCCTGCTGTAGTAGTGGAAATGCCGGTAGCCGTCCCCTTGGCAACACCGGAGAGGTACAGCGGGGATCCTAACACAGTGCAGGTATTCCTCACACAAGTGGCGCTACATTTATCATGCAAACCAAAGGCGTTCCCCACGAGTCAGGCTCGTGTGGCTTTCCTTATTTCCTATTTGGCTGGAAACGCGGCACAATGGGCCGTACCTCTGGTGAGCAGGGACGACCCCATCTTATGTGATTGGGGTGCTTTTTGCGAGGAATTCCTGAAGGTATTCGACAGAAGGGCTGACTCGTACACGGCGGACCTTGAAATGCTTGAGTTGAGACAGGGATCCAACGACCTGGTGCAGTATCTCAACGCGTTCCGACGGCTGGTTGCGGAAACCAAGTGGCCTGTTGCTAAACAGACGGCGCTCTTCCATCACGGGCTGTGCGATGAGCTCAAAGACGCCGTGGCTCATATTGACCCTCAACCCAAGACATGTGAGGGCCTTATCAACCTGGTATTACGGATGGAACATAGGCTAAGTGAAAGAAAAGGGGATCATGGGAGAAAAGGAAAATCCCTTCCATCCTATGTGACGGTGGGAAGTCCTGAAACTTCCACCGCATCCAAGGGAGAACCCATGGACATCGGCGCAATACGAGCGAGCCTCACAGCCACGGAGAAAGAGTCACGCCGTAAACAAGGATTGTGCCTATATTGTGGCAAAAAAGGCCACTACGTACGGGAATGCCCTGCCAAACCGAAGACGTCATGTTATCGGGCCAACCGGTCGGTAACAGCCGTGGTGGACATACCGGCGGAAAACTAGAGGACTCCCAGACCAAAGAAGGGGCATCTCGGAGTCACTCATCCATCCCTTCACTTTCCAACTCGGTCACTAAGGGACACCGACACCTGTTTCTCACGGTGCACGTGGGAGTGCATGACCAGTGGATACCCATTGTGGCCATGGTGGATTCCGGGGCCACTGGCATGTTTATGGACCACAACGAGGCATGCAGGCTAGGGCTAGTGCTTCTTCCCAAAGCCGTACCCGAAGACGTCTATGCTGTAGACGGAAGGCGATTGGTGACGGGGCCCATCGGGCAGCACACGGGGGTCCTTCCGATGAGATATGGGAGGAACCATTTGGAACAAATCGATTTTAACATCATCCGAGCGCCCCAATATGGCGTCATATTGGGATTGCCTTGGCTACAGAAACACAACCCCTCTGTGGATTGGCCAACACATCGCGTCGAAATGACGTCACCGTATTGCATCCTGCATTGTGGAAAAAGAACGGAATCCCTTGACGCAGATGAGAGCGGGAGTCAGACGGTGGCTACAGCGGCAGAAAAAGATGTGGCTCTCCCCCAGGCTTATCACAGTTTTGAGGCTGTATTTGATGAGGTGAAGGCGGAAGTGCTACCACCACATAGACAGTTTGACTGCCAGATCGACCTGGTGCCAGGGGCCAGCGTTCCCAGCGGCAGGCTGTATGCCCTGACAGAGCCTGAAAACGTGCATCTCCGGGGGTACCTGGATAAACTCCTCAAGCTAGGATTCATCCGCCCGTCCAAGTCTCCGGCCGCCTCGCCACTCTTCTTCATCCCGAAAGCTAATGGCGAGCTGAGAGCCTGTGTGGACTTTAGGGCATTGAATGCGATCACCATAAAGAATCGGTACCCCTTGCCTCTCATCAGTGTACTTCTGGAACAGGTCAAGAAAGCTCGTATCTACACCAAGTTGGATTTGAAAGGGGCATACCATCTGGTGCGCATGAGGGACGGAGACGAGTGGAAGACCGCCTTTAAGACCAGGTTCGGCCTTTTTGAGTACCTCGTCATGCCGTTCGGTCTGTCCAACGCCCCGGCAGCCTTTCAGTACTTTTTGAATGAGGTATTCAGAGAGGAGTTGGATATCTACGTGGTCGTATATATCGACGACATCCTCATCTACTCGTCCAGTGTGGAGGAGCACGTACACCACGTCAAAGCTGTGCTCCAAAAGCTGAGGGAAAACAAGCTGTTTTGTAAACTCAGCAAGTGTGACTTCCATGTCACGTCCGTGGAATTCCTCGGAGTGATGCTGAGTCCAGAGGGACAGGAGATGGCAGAACGAAAGATCAAGGCGGTGAAAGAATGGCCGGTGCCCCAAAGCGTGAAGGACGTCCAAAGTTTCATTGGCTTCGCCAACTTTTACAGGCGGTTTATAGATGGATTTTCAGGATTGGTGGCCCCAATCACACAGCTACTGAGGAAGTCCAAGGAGTTTGTCTGGTCCCCTGAAGCGAACACAGCCTTTGAGGCCCTGAAAAGCGCCTTTGGTAAGGCGCCGGTGTTGGCTCACCCCGATCCGGATCTCCCCTACGTGGTGGAAGCAGACGCTTCGGATGTGGCGCTGGGGGCTATCTTGTCCCAACGCAACCACGACACAGGGGTGCTTCATCCCGTTGCGTACATGTCCCGCAAACTCAACGACGCCGAAAGCAACTACCATATTGCGGAGAAGGAGCTTCTTGCAATCAAGGACGCCTTCACCGAATGGAGGCATTGGTTGATGGGGGCAAGACATGTGGTATCGGTGTACACGGACCATCGGAATCTACAGTTCATGACGGCCGCAAGACACCTTTCTCCCAGGCAGCTGCGGTGGATGATCTTCTTTGCGGGGTTCAACTTCCGCATCACATATCGGCCGGGGACGGAAAACCGGAAGGCGGACGCCCTGTCCCGTCAATCTGCAGTTAAGGAACCGTTGCCTGCGACCGAGCGTTCCATCATTTCCCCGAGGATGGTATTGGGGGTTATCCAACCGGATACTTTCCTGAGGGGAATAAAGAGAGGGATCAGGTCGTTCGCATGGCGGAGGTGGCTCCTCAGTCACAGAGAATGGCAGCTGAAGGACGGGATACCCCTAAAGGGCAGGTGCCTATTGATACCCACGCCTAGGCTAAGGAAACAAGCATTCACCTGGTGCCATGACTCTCCATGCGCATGTCATTTGGGCTTTGAAAAAACGGTGGCTAGCATGGGACGGCATTTCTGGTGGCCAACCATGAGAGTGGATGTCAGGAGGTGGGGACAGGAGTGTCCTACGTGTGCTACCATGAAGGCCGACCATGGCCGAACCCAAGGGCTCTTACATCCACTTCCGACCCCGGATAGACCATGGGATAGCATATCACTGGACTTCGTGGTGGGCCTACCGGTAGACCAGGGGATGACGGCAATACTGGTGGTGGTGGATTACTTGACGAAAATGGGGCACTTCATCCCCTGCAAGAGAGTCCCTACGGCCGGGGAATTGGCGTCACTACTTCTAAAGAATGTGGTACGACTGCATGGATTACCTGGGGTGATCGTGTTGGACCGGGGGTCGCAGTTTACTGCGCAATTCTGGAAGACTTGGTGCACTGCGCTGCATGTTAAGACCGCCCTGTCCACCAGCTACCACCCTCAAACGGACGGCCAGACCGAGCGCCTGAACCAAACGCTCAAACAGTATCTGCGATGTTTTGTGGACCAGGGCAGGGAAGAATGGGTCGACTTGCTATGGGTTGCAGAGATAGCCTATAAAAACGCCACTCACAGCTCCACACAGTCATCTCCGTTCTATAGCAACTATGGCCAACATCCCAGGTCCTTGCCATTTCTACATCCGTTCAGAGAGGACAGGATTCCCGCCACAGCGGACAGGGTGGCACACATAAAAGACACGTTGATGCGCTCAAGGGCTGTCCTAATAGAGGCCAAGAGAAAATACAAGGCTGCGGCAGACAGGAAGAGAAGGCCCGGGCCACTGTACCGCACTGGAGACTACGTCTGGATATCCACAAGAAACATGAGGTTTCGAAAGAACAGTGTGTTCCATCCCAAGTACATGGGCCCGATCGAATTGCCAAGTGTATGGGTCCCGTGAACGTGAAGGTGTGTTTGCCCCAGTCCTTGCGGATTCACCCTGTCTTTCATGTATCATTGCTCAAACCTGCACCCTCCAAGCCGTCTGGGACACCTAGGCCGGTATGCGTGGAGTCGGAGGTGGAGTATGAAGTATCGGGCATACGGGCGTCCAAATGGCGCAGGGGGAAGCTGTGGTACCTGGTTGCGTGGAAAGGCTATGGCCCGGAGGAGCAATCATGGGAACCGGCTGAAGGGGTTCATGCTCCGCGCTTGGTCTCCTTGTTCCATCGGCGTTTTCCTGCCAGCGCTGGACCCGTGGGGAGCCGCTGAGAGGGAGGATGTACTGTCAAGAATTCCTGTCATGCGAGGGGAAGAAAACGGTAACCAGCGAAAACGGACTACATCTCCCAGGATGCTTAGCGGTTGAGAGGTTATGTAAACAGGAGAGCTGTTACATAACTCCAGGAAAACACGCCCTTATGTAAACAGGAGAGCTGTTACATAACTCCAGGAAAACACGCCCTTATGTAAACAGGAGAGCTGTTACATAACTCAAGGAAAACACGCCCTTATGTAAACAGGAGAGCTGTTACATAACTCAAGGAAAGCACGCCCTTATGTAAACAGGAGAGCTGTTACATAACTCAAGAAAAACACGCCCTATAAAGGGAGGAACCGGGAGGTACAACGCTGTCGGATATTGTGTTTACACCGACGTACCTGCTTCGTGAAGAGCAGTGTTCCGGAGTGGTGCTCCAGTAAGGCAAGAACGGAGGTAGGTCGAGTCGTTACTCCCTGGGCCGTGTCTTGCCCCATCGTCACCTGTGAAGGACCCGGAAGCTCTACCGGTCCACCATTGAGCTTCGCTTCTTGACTCGGCTGAGTCAAAGCGCAGTGGCGCTTTTGCTGGTTGGAGTCGTAACTCCCAGCCAGACCAGAGATACAGGGACTGCCAGCTGTAACGCACACCAGGAGGTGTTTGCCGCGTTACAGACTCGGAAGTCCACAGGATCGATCGATCGAGCGGCTGCTCTCGGTTCAGTCTTCTTGCTATTTGATTGGGGTATCGGTGACGCATCACCAGGAGGTGACTCCGCGTCCCGGTGCAGTCTGAGGAAGAGGTTGAGCGGCTGCTCCCTTCAGGTAGAGACCCCGGCTGGGTGTTTCCCTGACTCCTCGATTCTCCCCAACACTCTTCGTGCCCCTCACAGCCTACCGATTGGCATTGTCGGCCATTTCATTTCTGCCCTCTGTTGGCATACGCCGGGATCGGCGTATATGCAGAGGACGGTTAGGACCATCCGTGCGGTGGGCTGGTAACGTACTTAGCCTGGAGGATTCCAGTGACTATAACTTTTGTTTATCTTTGTATTATTTTTGCCTTCATTAAAATAACTAACCCTTCACAAGTGGTTGCGTCCTCATTATCGTGTCTGTTAAACGATCCTGAGGCGTTCAGGGCGTTACACTTTGGGACTGTCCGGCAGATTCGCCTTTGGAAACACCTGAGCCCTGCTGAGTGACTCGCGGCTCCCTGAAGAGCGTAAGATCTCCGAACTTGTGCTTGAGCCCTGCTGAGTGACTCGCGGCTCCCTGAAGATCGTAAGACCTCCGAACCTGTGCTTGAGCCCTGCTGAGTGACTCGCGGCTCCCCGGAAAGATCGTAAGACCCCCGACTTGTGCTTGAGCCCTGCTGAGTGACTCGCGGCTCCCACAGACTCTCTTGGTCCCGCCGGACCCCGACGACGACAAGTGTATCCCCCAGCTCGAGGATTGTGAGCTGTGCGACGGGTACGCCCCTGCATTTGATCCATATCCCCAAAGACTGTCCCGCTACCTCCTACCCCCCTCCAAGACTCTGTATATATTTGCCTTGCTGATCATAAAGATCCTACAACTCCGATCGGATAAAGATTTGTTCTTAAGAACTCCCGGTGTGGTGTCTCTTTGTCGTGTGGTGCCGAGTGTACGATCCTAGATACGAGATTCCTCCCCTGAGGAGCCTCCCGCCAGTGCCCGGCTACGATACCTCGAGGGTTGGTCTCAGGATAGTCAGGGCCCCCTCCGGGCTCCTCTGAGGTCGCCTTCTAACAGAGATTGTGAACCTCCACATGCCATGGCATGGGATTAGCTGTGTCCCAGTGTAAGTGAACAGCCAGACGCAACACAGGAGTGACATACATCAACACATCAGCAGAAATAGGATGTCGATTGCAGAGACTGGTAGCGGAACACTAGAGCCACAGGTCACATGACATTACACTAGGACAGCCCACACACCTTGCCAATAAGGTGTACATCTAATGACTCACCACACATTCATAGAGAGGATGCAGACATGTCCTTGTTACGCTACTCCGTGTCCCATGCATACATACGCACCTCACATCCGATACCACATGTGGCCTGGTGTGCAGAACAGTGTGCCATGTCCATCTACACACAGACACATGTTGGTTGCTGCAACAGCTGATTCTTTTGAGGGAGCTCCAACATCAAGCAAATGGCCACCCCCCACACATACATGACATAGTCACATCGTGCACCGTGGGTAGTCACATTTCTGGTGTGGTAACCCCAGTAGCGGGCATCAGGGGACACTTGCGTGTGTTGTTGACTGTGCCATGCCAGTGACGCTCATCCCAAGTGTGCAGTACGACATGCACACATGTCAAAGGAGTTAAGGCCATGCTTGGCACACATTGCACCGTCACACATAACATCTGTACACATCTCATCATACATCTGGTGCCTTCTCCACTCAGGAGTGATGTGCCACATCACAGCCTTTCACACCTGTGCCCCACACATGTAGTACTGCCCAGACAATGCCTCGATGTCCATCCATGGACAAGTATGTCAGCCCTATGTACGTTCCCTATCATCATGGGAGTGCTGCCGTATGTGTACCCATAGTGATAGTGAGCGTACAGGCGTGTGTACGGTCAGTCTCACTATGGGTGTTCTCGCGTATGCGTACTCATAGTGGTACGGACCGTACACACGCCTGTACGTTCACTATCACTATGGGTGTGCTCGCGTATGCGTACTCATAGTGGTACGGACCGTACACACGCCTGTACGCTCACTATCACTATGGGTGTGCTCGCGTATGCGTACTCATAGTGGTACGGACCGTACACACGCCTGTACGCTCACTATCACTATGAGTACGCATACGCGAGCACACCCATAGTGATAGTGAGCGTACAGGCGTGTGTACGGTCCGTACCACTATGAGTACGCAAACGCGAGCACACCCATAGTGATAGTGAGCGTACAGGCGTGTATACGGTCCGTACCACTATGAGTACGCATACGCGAGAACACCCATAGTGATACGACCGTACACACGCGCGTACGCTCACTGTCACTATGGGTGTTCTCGCGTATGCGTACCCATAGTGGTACGGACCGTACACACGCCTGTATGGGCCGTTGCTATGCATTTGTGGTGCCCTAGGGCCCCGGTACGCACCGTACCTGTGTGTGAAACTCCAAATTACATAGGGGACACATGAGGGACAAGTATAAAGGCCTACATGCATGCTGGTTGTCATGGAGACCAAGTTTAAAGTTTGAATTTTTTTAAGCAGGTGCACAGCAGTAGTCAGTTTGAATGAATCTACTTTGTTGCAATGTGGTTCTGGAGTTGACATCATGCTCAAGAAAAAAACACAATAAGAACCCACTGACTGTGCTAGGTTTGAAGGGATTGGAGGAAACATAGGATGCAAATGTGAGTGACCAATCACTCTGTACTCCTGTGCATGAAACAGGCCAGCAAGGCAGATATAAGGCAGCCAGGTCCCATGAGGGAGCACTTGCCTGCACATCTTTGTATTCGATGACCCAGCTGCTGCTACTGATTCCCTGGAACCATGTCAAGGTCTGTGGAGAGGTCACAGCCTTTCACCCTGGAGGAGAACCTGGCTTTGCTGGATGTGATGCTCCCACAGTACCCCCTGCTGTATGGCCGACCAGGGTATCAGGTGAGTGCAGAGTCTACTAGCACAGACTGTGTCCCTTGTTTGTGACTGTGACTTCTGGCATTGTGTCCAGGTGTGGCACACATGCTATGTACTGTAGGGGGGGTCCCGGGGGGGAATGCCTGATGTCTCCCAGCCAGTGCATGCTGTGGTGCATGTCTGCCATCCTCACTTGCATTGTGTTTACTGTGACAATCCCTGCATGGTGCATGCCACATTCTGCCTGTCTTGTCCTCCTGGGAATGTATCCTCTACAGTCCTCATTTTATGATGTGGTCAGCCCAGTGTGACAGGTGACTGTACCCACAGATGTGTGTTAGTTCTGTGTACCTGTGTTGAGAGTGTCCACATGATGTGTTCGTACCCTGGACATCGGTGTGTGTGTAAGTCCCCTGTCATGTGGGTGGGTGCATATGTGGAGTGTGGCCCCCGGGCTGCATGAGGGATGGATATACCCTGCCCATGTGATGTGAGCAGGGAGCAGTGCTGTGTGTCTGATGTGCAGGGCCAGCCCCACACCTGTGAGCCCCCCCCGTCTAGTGGCACATGTGCAGAGTGAAGTTTGTCGCTGCATGTGGCAATGGCAGGTGCATGTCCTGTGCCTGTGTGTGTCTGTGTACTCTGCTGCGGTAGCGTCAGTGGCATGTGACTGCTTAGAGGTGCTGCACATTATCCTGGTGTAGCTTGTGATGCACAGTGTGAGCCTGGATCATTGATTGTGTCGTTGCCCTCATTCCACCTGTGTACTTTCAATGGCACGTACTGCTTTTGCCCTTCCCCAGAGGATCATGTCCCTATGACAAAGGTGCAATGCGTTGGATGCATACTATGCCTTGTTGTAAACAGCAAATTTGTTCCAATATGTCTCTCTGTGACATGTGCCTGGTGTATTGATGTAGTGTCACTTGTTCATCCTCACAGGTTGGCGCCTCTGCCATGAAGCAGATATGAATGACCTATGGTTGACCGCCGTCAGTGCCGTGAGGAGTGCGGATGGTCGCAAGCGACGCCTGGCCCAGGTGAGGAAACGCTGGCAGGATATCCGGTGCTGGACGCGGAGGATCGCACGGGTCCTGCTGTGGGACTCACCTGAGACCCATAAGAACCGCGGGCGCCGCCGTCTGACCCTCATCCACAAGCGTGTGCTGGCGGTGGTATTTGCAGACTTGGACAGGCGCTTACAGGAGAAGCAGCAGCAGGAAGGGGGTAGGTACATGTGTGTTTGTTGTGTGTCACCAGCATTTGTAAGTGCACAGTTGCATGGATACACTGCCAGGGTTTAAAGGTCCTGTGCAGATCCAGTTACCCACAGTATAGCGGTGCTCTCCTGCCTCCCTTCCCCTCCTTGCAATGTGTTCCCTGGTCTGTGTGTAGTCACTCCTTCACAAGGTAATGTAGGCTGGCGCTTTCTCCACGTGAACTATGCATGTAGCATCATGTGTGGGGGTGGTGTGTAACAGGTTTTGGGAACTTGCCTGTGCCCTGTCCAGTTCAGTACATGTGGGTTCCATGTCAGTTGGCACTGATGCTGAGTCCAGACATGGGAGTTAGTCTCTCAAGTGTCATGCCTCACAGCACGCATGTCCTATGTTGTGGCCTGTGACATGATGTGCATGAGTGTGCGATACGCATAGGGATGGTGGCGTGTGTTGCAGTCACTCCCATTCAGGACCATGGAGTTGTGTGGCCACTACTGTCCCCTGGGGCATGTTTTCATAGGTGTCATGTGTGTCATCACAAAACGTGGACACTCTCAGTGTCTACAGCATAGGTTGTGCTCTGTGCCATTGTCCCCTGGCACCATGTATATTGACGTAAAATGTAGTACAAGTGTCCACTGTACAGCCTGACCTGAATTTCCTTGTTCATACTCACGGTGGCCAGTGCCTGTGTGTCTTGTTACAATCATCTGATGATGGCCATTTGTACATGATTATTTGGACAGGCGCACCTTGGGTATTTGGCGTCCAATCTTGCATTTATGCAGCCCCTGTGTATTTCACCCAGACTAAGAGATGTAAGTGCCACCTGTGTCTCAACAAATTGTCTCATGTAGGGGGTGGTTGGTGCGGGCAAAGCCTACATGTCAAAACCAGAATTCTCCTTTCTAGGTCTGGCCAGTGTGTGATGTTTGTCTGGACATACACTCAAGGTGCAGTGAGCCAGTCATGGTGGGCATGTTTTCAGTATTACCTATGCAGCATGTGCCTCAAGTTCATGGATATGGTCCCTGCTCATCCCTATTTTCGGGAACGCTGTGTGGTGCAGATGCAGTGCTGGATTGTCCCCAGGGCCTGGCTCCTATGTCAAACTCCATTTCATTGTTTGGTTGGATAGATGCACAGCAAATTTGTTGTACCTGTGATTATATTAGGTTTAGTTGATTTTTATGGTGCACCAAAAGGTGGCGCCGAGGGTCCAACGGCGTCTAGAACATAAGTTGAAAAAGTGATACTAGAGGTTCTCTAGAGTCATCCCTTTATGGTCACACATTTTGTTGTCTTTTCCACAGAAAGAAAGACTTCCACTCTGTTAATTCAATGGTTTGCAGGTAATTTATTTCATTAGCACTTTGGCTTAATTTCGAGCATAATTTGTTATTCTTTCACATATTCTCAAACGTTTTTATCCCAGGCAATGTCATCATCATTTATCCTATCCAATGCATTTCGGGCATTAGGGTCATGCCCTTCATCAGGGAGTTGACACTGTAAAACGGAATGGGATACCGTAAATGTGGTATAAAACAATTTGTATCATAAGTAATATCATTGTGGTGTGACATCATGAAAATTAAATAAGGCAATACGAGCAAAAAACATGAACAGGCTTACAAACAGACATGATAATGGTGTACACTCAAGGTGAACATTGACATGAGAATGAAAACGTCACTTACATGCCTTTCTGTGTCTTGTTTTTAAGATCTGTAAAAGAATGGTAGGGTTCGGTTAAACTATGGGTGTTGGGAGCTACGGCATTGTGCTGAATAAATATGGGTCTATCCTAGCTGATGGACTAACCTGAAAAGGAACTCAAACGTGCTCGAGTCCGTTACTCGTCTTCCGTAGCGACGGCACGAAGATTATCGGCCGCGCTTTGCTATTTTAAAATGATTCCGATCATGTGATGTGTCACATGACCATTGACGGGAAAGAAAGACTACAGCTAATCGGTATTCTACGGCCGGGGGGTCAATCTTAATTGCGGGAATCACCCGTTAGATGAGAAAGTGGACACATTAAACAGGTGGAGGGTGTGTGAAATTAATTTAGGTGGTCATCAGCTTCCAAAAAAAAGTGGTATGAAAATAAAGGAAACGAAAAAATGAAAAGGTGTTGGGAACTCATCGGGGCGCAAACCTGTGTAGATATGTGTACATATCATCTCGTTTTGTGAGTGGTGCCACTAGCGCATCTGGCAGGTTTACAGGGAAAGTGCGAGTACAATAAACAATGATACGGTGGGTGTCATATATGATTGTGAACGAACACAGTGTTCACGAAGGTACAGTCTGCGGAGCAATTAATTACAAATAACAAGAAAATTCAATTCTTTCATTCAAACCTGTCGGTTTTTGGGTGGAAAGTTTTTGAATCCAGTGGTTCTCTCTTCTAAGGAGATGTTTAGAATTGTCTCTCCCCTCAAATTTCCGGACTGTTTCGAGTATAATATATTTGATTTGGGAAACATTATGATTTTCTTCTACGAAATGAGATGATAGGGCTGATTTTGTGTTCTTCAATCGAATGTTGGATTTATGTTCTGTTAGTCGTATCTTAATGCGACGCTCTGTCTTACCCACGTACATCTTCCCACATGGGCATCTTATCCCATAAATTAAATTGCTGGATTCACAAGTGGCATTCACCCTGAGTTTAATAGGATGACCTTGTGAGGGATGGCATATGGTGTTTCCTCTGATTATGCTGTTGCAATTGCCACAGTTGAGGCAAGGTATGGTTCCTGAGTGTGATGTAGTATCTGGGGGTTTATTCTGTAAAATTTCACCCAAGTTCTTTGCTCTAGTGAACGCAAATATTGGTGATAGGCTAAATGACTGTTTGAAGTCTGGTTCCATGTTCAAAATTGACCAGTGTTTCAAAATGGTTTGTTTGTATTTCTTACTAGCTGTAGAATATTTTGATACCACCACAGTGCGTGTTTGATCTGTTTTGACCTTGGGGGTTAAGAGTTTAGATCTGTACATTTTATCGATTCTTGTTTTGGATTCTTTCACTAGAGTTGGTGGGTAACCTCTCGAGATGAATTTGTTGGTCATGTCTTTAAGTCTGGTTTTGAGGGTCTTTTCGTCAGAGGTGATTCTTTTCACTCTAGCCATTTGTGAGAATGGTAAATTCCTGATGAGGTTAGGTTCATGAAAGCTTGAGTATAGTAGCATGTTATTCCTATCAGTGGGTTTGACATATAGGTCAGTCGTGAATCCATCTGGGGTAATTGATACTCTAACATCCAAAAAGTTGACCATGGTATCTGATATGTCCCATGTCAATTGAATTCGTTGGTCTATATCATTGAATTTAGTCAATTCCATTATTAGTTTCTCCTCTGTGTTTGTCCAGATGATAAAGAGATCGTCAATGTATCTGATTATCATTTTGAGGTTGTCTGTCCATTCTTTTTTAGAAAGTATGTATTGACTTTCATACCACTGCATGAATATGTTAGCATACACGGGTGCTGCCAAATTGCCCATAGCCATGCCGGTGAGCTGTTGGTACCAAGATTCATTAACTTTAAAATAACTATGATACAGTATAAAGTGCATCAGCTCCATGAGAAAAGTCTGAAAATCAAGGTCTAGTGCTGTGTTGAGAAGGGCAGTTTCCATTGCTTCTATGCCCATGTCATGAGGTATGCTGGTGTATAAGCTACGTACATCTGCTGTGCATAAAATCACTTTTTCAGTAGGGTTCAAAGATATCTGTTGTGGTTTCCGTAAGAATTGTGAGGTATCTTTGACATAAGTTTGCATGGATTGTACTGTGGGTTGCATATATTTGTCTATCATTTGACCGATTGGTTCGTGTAAGCTCCCTCTTGTTGATACGATCGGCCGCATTGGTGGGTCATAGGTATTTTTGTGAATCATCGGAACCATCCGTAGTGTTGGACTTTTTGGATTCGATGTTGTGAGAAAATTCTTCGTTCTTTCAGTGATGATGCCTTGTTTCTGAGCTCCATCGATGATGATTTTTAGGGTTTTGGAATATTCCAATGTTGGATTGTAGTCAAGTTTACTGTAGGTGTTGATATCTGTGATGTGTTCCATCACTTTAGCGTTATACATCTCAGTGTTCATGATAACCATGGCTCCCCCCTTGTCAGCTTTGGTGAATGTTATATTGTTATCAGTAGCCATTTTGTGAAGTGTATCCAGATCCTTTTGTGTGGTGTTTCTTCTTTTTGGTTTAACATGTTTGATCTTGTGGAGGTCTTGCTTGACTAAATTTTCAAATAAATCCAGTGTCTTGTGGCTTATCGGAGCTTGAAAGGTACTTGGGGGTCGTAGTCCTAACAATTGGTCTTTTTCAGGTTGTGGACGATCCGGTAATGTATTATCGAAAAAATGTCTCAATCTGAGTTTACGCATCAGCTTGAAGAAGCTTACTTCCAGTTCCAAGTTATCCGTTGTGGTGGTAGGTACAGAAGATGTTCCCTTTTGTAGTAATTCTAGTTCGTAAGAGTTGAAGTGTTTATCACTTATGTTAATAACTAGTTGTTCTGTGGTTGGTTCTTTTTGGACCTTTTCTCTTTCTCCTTCTCCTTGGTTGTTGCTGACGTGCTCCGTGTGGTCGGTGGTTCTCTTTCTTTGTCCTTTTCTTGTGCTTCTCCTGGGTCTCCTTTTTGGGCTTGGCCCTGATCTAAAAAAGGATTAGTTTCAGTGGTTCTACTGGTGGTAGGTTCTTCAATTGGTGTTTTGTCTTGTGCTGTTCGAGTAGGTTGAGGTTTACGTGGTTTTTGGCTAGTCTCACTGTCAGTAGATGATGTTTCTGTGTTGGAGTTGTATGGACGATTCCTGCGTTTTTGGGCGTAAATATCAGCCCATGTATAGACTTCCCCTAACTGGTAGTCGAGGGTGTCCCTCTTAAATTTACGGATTTTCCGTTCATTGATTTCTTTTGAGTGTCGATCTATTTGATTTTTGATATCGTCCAAGGTTGTTCTTAATTCATCTTCCGTCATCATTTTGGAGAGCTCAGATGGTGTTTCCTCTATTTCCGTGCTAAGTTCTTCTAGTATAGTGGATAGTTCTTGTATGATCAATAAGATCAAGTCTAGTGAACATTTGTTCAAAATTTCATACCAGCGTTCTTGAAACTTTTTAGAATGTTTGCAAAGAGAAGGTTTCAGTGCAATTCTTAAGCCTCGTGGTATGCGTAAGTTGCGGTGATATTTTATGAGAGTACTGGCGTGAAGTTGTTGATTGGTTTTCCTTTTAAAAAGATACAGTAATTGTTTGATATTTTGCTCCTTGGACCGGCTTGTGGTTTCCTGTGTAAGTTCTTCCCTGATTAAAGAATACATTTGATCCGCGTCCTTGGCTTCAAACGCAAAAGTGGAGGCTCTGGCCTCTGTGCTTTTAGATATGTCCTCGTAATAGCTCATTATGTAAGTTAGTTGTATTGCTGTTTCGTGCGTGCTATCTTTGCTGGGGACTCTGCGTGAGTAAATATAATTGTTTGATTGGATAGATGCACAGCAAATTTGTTGTACCTGTGATTATATTAGGTTTAGTTGATTTTTATGGTGCACCAAAAAGTGGCGCCGAGGGTCCAACAGCGTCTAGAACATAAGTTGAAAAAGTGATACTAGAGGTTCTCTAGAGTCATCCCTTTATGGTCACACATTTTGTTGTCTTTTCCACAGAAAGAAAGACTTCCACTCTGTTAATTCAATGGTTTGCAGGTAATTTATTTCATTAGCACTTTGGCTTAATTTCGAGCATAATTTGTTATTCTTTCACATATTCTCAAACGTTTTTATCCCAGGCAATGTCATCATCATTTATCCTATCCAATGCATTTCGGGCATTAGGGTCATGCCCTTCATCAGGGAGTTGACACTGTAAAACGGAATGGGATACCGTAAATGTGGTATAAAACAATTTGTATCATAAGTAATATCATTGTGGTGTGACATCATGAAAATTAAATAAGGCAATACGAGCAAAAAACATGAACAGGCTTACAAACAGACATGATAATGGTGTACACTCAAGGTGAACATTGACATGAGAATGAAAACATCACTTACATGCCTTTCTGTGTGTTGTTTTTAAGATCTGTAAAAGAATGGTAGGGTTCGGTTAAACTATGGGTGTTGGGAGCTACGGCATTGTGCTGAATAAATATGGGTCTATCCTAGCTGATGGACTAACCTGAAAAGGAACTCAAACGTGCTCGAGTCCGTTACTCGTCTTCCGTAGCGACGGCACGAAGATTATCGGCCGCGCTTTGCTATTTTAAAATGATTCCGATCATGTGATGTGTCACATGACCATTGACGGGAAAGAAAGACTACAGCTAATCGGTATTCTACGGCCGGGGGGTCAAACTTAATTGCGGGAATCACCCGTTAGATGAGAAAGTGGACACATCAAACAGGTGGAGGGTGTGTGAAATTAATTTAGGTGGTCATCAGCTTCCAAAAAAAAGTGGTATGAAAATAAAGGAAACGAAAAAATGAAAAGTGTTGGGAACTCATCGGGGTGCAAACCTGTGTAGATATGTGTACATATCATCTCGTTTTGTGAGTGGTGCCACTAGCGCATCTGGCAGGTTTACAGGGAAAGTGCGAGTACAATAAACAATGATACGGTGGGTGTCAGATATGATTGTGAACGAACACAGTGTTCACGAAGGTACAGTCTGCGGAGCAATTAATTACAAATAACAAGAAAATTCCATTCTTTCATTCAAACCTGTCGGTTTTTGGGTGGAAAGTTTTTGAATCCAGTGGTTCTCTCTTCTAAGGAGATGTTTAGAATTGTCTCTCCCCTCAATTTTCCGGACTGTTTCGAGTATAATATATTTGATTTGGGAAACATTATGATTTTCTTCTACGAAATGAGATGATAGGGCTGATTTCGTGTTCTTCAATCGAATGTTGGATTTATGTTCTGTTAGTCGTATCTTAACCGAACCCTACCATTCTTTTACAGATCTTAAAAACAACACACAGAAAGGCATGTAAGTGACGTTTTCATTCTCATGTCAATGTTCACCTTGAGTGTACACCATTATCATGTCTGTTTGTAAGCCTGTTCATGTTTTTTGCTCGTATTGCCTTATTTAATTTTCATGATGTCACACCACAATGATATTACTTATGATACAAATTGTTTTATACCACATTTACGGTATCCCATTCCGTTTTACAGTGTCAACTCCCTGATGAAGGGCATGACCCTAATGCCCGAAATGCATTGGATAGGATAAATGATGATGACATTGCCTGGGATAAAAACGTTTGAGAATATGTGAAAGAATAACAAATTATGCTCGAAATTAAGCCAAAGTGCTAATGAAATAAATTACCTGCAAACCATTGAATTAACAGAGTGGAAGTCTTTCTTTCTGTGGAAAAGACAACAAAATGTGTGACCATAAAGGGATGACTCTAGAGAACCTCTAGTATCACTTTTTCAAACTCCATTTCATGTCATTTGCTATTGTGTCATGCTCTCCATGGATTTTCAGTGGCATGGTGGGTCAACCAACTCTGTGTTGCATGACCTACATCTGTACCTTGTTTTGTAGATGTTACTGATCTTTCTTTTCAGGCTATGCACTGTAACCTATGTAGATTGGACTCATGTGACATATGTATACAGGTGTGTGATTAATTGCTGTCTCTTCACCTTGCCCACAGCATCGTCGGGGGACACGGAGGGAGACATGAGCACAGACGGAGCGGAGGGCCCAAGCACCAGTGCCAGGGTTGACATCGTGGCTGGCACATTGAGTGGAACTGAGGCAGAGGAGAGTGAGGCTGAGGACCTGTCCACTGGCACGACAGAATATGAGGCTGACGGGTCCGAGGATGATCTCTCCGAGTGGGCGGAGGCTGCACCAGCAGGTGACAGCGGCACTACATCTCACCCCGCCCCCTCCATTGCCACCAGCCGCCTCCCAATTGCTTGTGTCCCTTCCAAGCGTGCCCGGTCACCACATGTCTCCTTCCTGCCAGGCACCGCACCCCCTGCCCCTGTCTCCACTGCTGCCGCCAATGCTGAGTCTGTGGACATCCAGCGGCAGTTGCAGGTTGGTCAGGCTGCGATGCTTAATGTCCTCCATGGCCACAGCCAAGTGCTGAACAACATGGAGGCATACTTGGAGGGCATTTTTTCATCGCAGGCTGACCAACGCAACTTGCTGAGGTCCATTGACTCGACACGGACTGCAGCAGTGGGTCTCCTGAAGCGCTACGTCCAACCCCCTACCCCTGACCCATCCACACTTCCCACTCCTATGCCTGTCCCACGTACACCCAGACGTCAGCATGCACCCACCACAACAGACACAGGCACCATACCAGCAGGGAAGGTCATACGCACACCTCCTGGCACGCACACACAGGGTGAAGTAGGCACACCCACTGGGTCGGGGGGCAAACGTAAGTCACACAGCCATAGTGGGAGTCCGCATTCCACAAATCCACTCCCTCCAAATCCCCTCCCCAGCTCTCCTGGCCACATATCCGGCAAGGACTCCTTCATGGCCGCTCTGTCCCTGAGCCCCACTGTGACACCACCCCGCAAGCGGTCAAGGGAGTCCCCGGTCAGGGTGGTTGAGTCCCCCCCTGTCCACACCCTCCCCCAGTGGTGCTGCGACCCATCCCTCCGCCCCCCCCTCCTTGGGGCCTGTGGTTCCTTCGGGTGCAGGGGAGACGCTGGAGGACCTTGCTAAGGTGTGCAGCGAGATCCTGGCCTCCGCCTTTGGCCCTGCCCCACCCCCTGTGGTGGAGTCCTCCATCCCTGCACCCACAATGCCTACCCTTCGCCCTCCTGTCCCTGCGGTGCCTGGTCCTTCCCCCCAACATGATGCCCTCCCCGCTGTGGAAGACGAAGGAGTCTGACTGTGCAGGCAAGCTAGGGGACACGCGTCCCACTGTGTCCCCCGTCCAGCTGTGACTCATAGACTGCTATATGGGCTTTGTAAATATTGGACTTTCTACGAATACACTATTTAAGATCATGCTGATTAAAGCCATTTTTGTTTCCTTTGAACACTACTGCTTTTCTGATGTTGCTGTTGGTGGGGCTGCTACATGTTTTTGGGTGGTAATCATGTGTTGGGTGTGTGGGAAATATAGTAGTGTGCTGGTCATAGGGGGTACCCTGGTATCTGTGTGCCATCACAAGTTGTTAGCTAGGTTTCTCTGTTCATGTAAGCAGTTCCTGCATGGTGAAATTGTCCCAAGGTCTGTTCCTTCCTCTGTGTACCCTGACATCTTCCCTGCAGGGTGTTCCCAATATTTAGCGCTGAGCTGTGTCTACATTAGCTGGGTGTGTGACGGACCCCTTCAACTTTGGCCATGCATGCAGAGCGATGTCTCCACCTGCATCATTCGTGGCATCCTTGGTGATCACTGTACTTGTGTATGTAGTCTGTTGACATGACTTCATGTGGACATGTTCCCTTTTAGGCTGTAGGCATGTGTGTACTCCCAGCCTCGCACACATGTGTTACATGTACTGCAGGGTCTTTGTGCACCTGACTGACAATTGTGGCAATTGGATCTGTGGGTACTCCACCCTTTTTTTTCCATGGGCACTGCTGGGGGCCTCTGCACCCACCCCTCCTGTCTCTGGGCACTGCTGGGAGTGATAGGCACACACCCCTCCTGTGTCTGGGCACTGCTGGGAGGACTCTGCACACACCCCTCCTGTCTCTGGGCACTGCTGGGAGTGATAGGCACACACCCCTCCTGTGTCTGGGCACTGCTGGGAGGACTCTGCACACACCCCTCCTGTCTTTGGGCACTGCTGGGAGTGATAGGCACACACCCCTCCTGTGTCTGGGCACTGCTGGGAGGACTCTGCACACACCCATCCTGTCTCTGGGCACTGCTGGGAGTGATAGGCACACACCCCTCCTGTGTCTGGGCACTGCTGGGAGGACTCTGCACACACCCCTCCTGTCTCTGGGCACTGCTGGGAGTGATAGGCACACACCCCTCCTTGTGTCTGGGCACTGCTGGGAGGACTCTGCACACACCCCTCCTGTGTCTGGGCACTGCTGGGAGGACTCTGCACCCACCCCTCCTGTCTCTGGGCACTGCTGGGAGGACTCTGCACCCACCCCTCCTATTTCAGGATATGTAAGCTTAGAACATACACGGGTGTGGGTTCGCTCCATGCATACGAGGTGGGGGTAGGGTCCGTACATACACTGTTGGGGTGGGGGTACGCTCCATACATACGCGGGTGTGGGTACGGGCCGTACATACACGGTTGGGGTGGGGGTAGGGTCCGTACTTACACTGTTGGGGTGGGGGTACGCTCCATACGTCCGCGGGTGAGGGTATGGGTCGTACATACACGGTTGGGGTGGGGGTACGCTCCATGCATATGGGGGTGAGGGTACGGGTCGTACTTACACTGTTGAGGTGGGGGGTACGCTCCATGCATATGCGGGTGAGGGTACGGGTCGTACTTACACTGTTGGGGTGGGGGGTACGTTCCATACGTACGCGGGTGAGGGTACGGGTCGTACTTACACTGTTGGGGTTGGGGGTACGCTCCATACGTCCGCGGGTGAGGGTACGAGTCGTACATAGACTGTTGGGGTGGGGGTACGCTCCATACATACGCGGGTATGGGTACGGGCCGTACATACACGGTTGGGGTGGGGGTAGAGTCCGTACTTACACTGTTGGTGTGGGAGTACGCTCCATACGTCCGCGGGTGAGGGTACGGGTCGTACATACACGGTTGGGGTGGGGGTACGCTCCATGCATACGGGGGTGAGGGTATGGGTCGTACTTACACTGTTGGGGTGGTGGTACGCTCCATGCATACGCGGGTGAGGGTACGGGTCGTACTTACACTGTTGGGGTGGGGGTACGCTCCATACGTACGCGGGTGAGGGTACAGGTCGTACTTACACTGTTGGGGTGGGGGGTACGCTCCATACGTACGTGGGTGAGGGTACGGGTCGTACTTACACTGTTGCGGTTGGGGGTACGCTCCATGCATACAGGGGTGGGGGTACGGTCCATACATATGCGTCCCCACGCAATGTGATGCTTGTGCAGGCCGTACCCAGGCCTTTGCCACGTGGGTACAGCCGTCCCGCCATTGTTGGGATGACGTAGGTGTGGGCGTGGTACGACTCATACCCACGCTTTTAAGGCGTGGGTACGGGACGTACCTGTATTGTTGTGTTGCCGTTTCGCGTCGTCAAGCACTTCTGTTGTGGCGGACGCTGGCTTTGCTGGACACGCCCCCACCCCCTCGTAGTGACCAGGGCCTGGGGTCAGGTATGTCCAGGGCATGTGTGCTGTGTGACTTTGGTGGGGGTTTTGTGGCCTGCCCCTGCTCCAGCCCCCCCACCACTTTCCCCCCTCCCTTTGTTGTTCTGACCTTCTGCGGCGTCTGCGTCGTAACCTGTGGAGGAGGTCGACTGCTATGACGGCCGGGATGACACGTGGGTTCGGGTCCATGTCTGTCCGTCGCGTACAGGTACTCCTTGTTCGCGTCGTCCTGATTTCCCGGCAGTTTTTGGCTGCCGGAAAATATTCACCGTGCGGGATGACGTCGGTGCGAATCGTGATTCCTGGTTCGTGAATGGCAGGCTGTGTGCGTCCCGACGTCACGTCGGCGCTTTCCCGGATCACATTTGTATATTTATCTTCGTCGGTCGGGGTTTTGTACGATTCGTACGGAAATGGTGTTTCCGTGCGAATCGTAATTCCAGGTTTGTATATTTTTAAGACCGGGTATGCGTCGGACGGAGAATATGCTCCGTCCGACGGTTCGTACCCAGTTTTTACCGGATCGTGATCGGCACCCAAGTGTGCCCCCAGTGCAGGACTTCAAAGCACCAGAGAGTGCTCCCGCCCAGCTCCAATACACATCTGCCTGTCTGGGGAGGTGGTTACACCTCTCTTCGACAGGAAACCTATTGTCCAGGCCTCTCCTGCCGGAGTTTTGGTCAGCAGCAGGAGGCGAGACTCGTGTCTGTGGCAGAGGCATCCATTTGCGATGCCAGGGCTCAGAAAAGTCCTACCGGGTTTGACCAGTGTGAACATGTCTCTCCCTCTAGAAGGTTGGAATGCTACCCCTGCCACCAGAACTGGTGGGGGTGGGGTGTAGTATTCCAAAGCGTTTGACACCAAACACAACATGTTTTGATGCAGCCATTCCAAAGTTAGCATTTACCGCGAGGTTATAATGCACTTCAAAAAGTATATGGTATGGCTGTATCACAGAACAGCCATAAGAAAGGATTTCCGAAAGCTGCAGAGGAGCTCAGCTCATGCTTGGGCACCCTCTCACACAAAACCAAGCACTCTGCCTTCAGGATTGTCAAGGCCTGCCATAGGAGTGACTTATAGGTTCATATGTGTCTATATATATTTGTGGATATAGGTAGCCTATACCTAGGCTGTCCGGAATTCGGTTTCAACCGAATCTGACTGACAGTACCCTACCGGATGAAAATCAGCTGACCCGGTTTAAACCGAGTGTCACTGATTTTCATAGTTGACGGGGGAGAGGAGCTGTTGTGGACTGCCGTCTCTCTGACTGCGGCCGCACCCGAGTACTTCACAGGTCTTTAAAAGACCATTTAGATAACAAGGCTTTGTTGTTCTTTCGCCTCTTCTCAGAGCCCCTGTGGGCGGGGCTGAGCGCAGAAACCGGGTAGGTTGTTAAGATGAAATAGTAGCCCACTTAGAGGGCCCAGTAGACAGCTAACTCGTCGAGGGCAGACTAAGAGGGAATACTCGTGAATGGAACACGCACACACTGATAGTTCATCCACTTGTTGCATGCCTTCTGTAGTTTTCGCCACAGTAAACAAAGTCTGGCATCCTCACAGCACTAGTCATTTTCTTATTACAGCGCGTGCTCAAAGTAAACAAGGTAACGTCATTTACCGTCGTAAAAGCGTAGTTTGCCGCCAGTGCACTGCGGGCAGACATTATAGCTGCAGATGCCATTGGATATGATGGCGCCTCAGTGCGTGACTCCCAGGGTATCAAGTTACTGGTGTCACTAAAAGTAGCATCAACAAACCATGCACGTAATGAGCTGCCAAGAAGCAAACAACTTTCCAAATATACTGTACATTGCTTGGTGCAGTACATACGTGTTAGTTGACACGTTTTACACGCAAAATATACGAATACAAATGTCCGTTACTGCCTTGGGTTACAGGAGCTGCCGTGTCCGTGTGGGCCCGTAGTCACTCGGCTCGGTTACTCACCCGTCATCCGCCTGCTGTCGAGATGATCGGGCGTCTGGCGTTCATTTTCCTCCATGTCTTCTGGCGGTTGCCCCTGCAGTCCCGACAGAAGCTTAAAGCCCCCCAGATCTGCGTCATGCAGAGTATAAGCAGCGGTGACGCGCTATTACTCTAGCCCGTGCAGCTCCCTGAAGTACAGCGCCTCACAAAACGCAGGTCCATGCTCCGTGAAATGCCGCCCCACTACTGAGTGGTTACTGACCGGACAAGCCGGCTGCAGCTGCCGCTGCTTCTGCTGGACAGCCCGTGAGCAGGAAGGGCCCCAACAGGTGATGCGCCTTTCTGCTCGCGCGCTCCTCTATTACAAATATACCTGGCACTGGAATTGTGGAGAACGGAGCGTCGCGCGCTGATCAAATTTACACCGCTGCTGGATCCCAACTTTGTGGCATTGTTTTTGCGCTCTATTTAGGGGTGCGTATTCTTCTTTATGACGTGAGCATAGAGTATTTCGGATGCTTAAGACCTGTTTTGAGTGCTACATTTTAGCGACTTAATTGACACATTTGTTGAGAAATCCCTCCACTTTTAATGAACTCCAAGAGCCCACACATTTCCTGGATTTTTAGCTGGTAAGAACACAACAGGTCGCAGATAAAAGGAGGAGTAACGTTAAACATTGTTTGTGTTTTGTTTTGTGTCATGTTTCTATGCACTTTGATAGCTTAGGTCATGGAACTGGAATAGTGAGGGACACATTGATAACGTTGGGAGAAGTGGTTGAGGCGGGATCCTGACATGTCCTATATTAACTGCAGATGTTGCACGTGATTTTAATACATATGAGTCGCATAAAAACATGTCAAAAAGTCTGCAGATTGCAGAAATACAGGCTTTGTGATTTGTGGAAACATCGTTTATACATCGTAAAACTAGTTCTGACTCACAGAACATCTTCCGTGATTCAGGGCGAAGCACAAATAGAATACTCCACCCCCTCCTGTTTGATGGTCACAGTGGGGGGTATCAGAGGTCTGTGACGCAACTGTGCTGCAAAACCTTTGACTGTTACTGACCCAAACGTGACAGTTTCTCCTTTAGGAATCGCGTAGTTTCAGGGTGAGTTTACAGTGGTCCAGGGGACCACTCTCCAGTGTCTTGCCAGCATGTCAATTACAAAAAAAAAAATAAAAGCAGCGCCTGTTCCTTTAAGAGACAAGGGATGCTTAAAACATGATGACATGTTGGGACTACCAACACAGGCACGGAGGCCTGCTGTCTATCTTAGGCCTCTGTCGTACATTCGAAGAAAATTCAATAAGATGTACAAAATGTGACATGCATCATTAATATTCATGAGGCTGGAGGTTTTTCACTCTCTACAAATATATATGTTGTGATGTGATTCATTTATATGTCATAAACATTTCAAATTGAAGAGCAGATTGCAAAGCAGTCGGTACCCACTGTGCATCCTCATTTGCAAACTGCCCTGGAGTAGGATGTATAATGTAACAACGCGTACCATTACAACGCGGTATGTTACATTGCGGTTTTAACAACGCAAGTCGTTACATCGACTTGCGTTGGAGGGCGCTGGACATAGGAATAGTGTGAATTACTATTCCAACTCCAGTCTACGTACAGTAGGGAATGTGTTGGAATAGTAATTCACACTATTCCTTAGCCTACAGCGCCCTACAGTGCAAGTCGGTGTAACGACTTGCGTTGTTAAAACCACGATGTGACCATACCGCGTTGTAATGGTTGCATGGTAAAGGATGTTTCCCCCTGGAGTATAATGGGCTCCTATAACTTCTTTGCACTTCTTGTCCAGGCTAGATGTTTTCAAATGGCGATGGGGAACGGAGAACTCTAGCCAACTGTACTGGTCCATGTCTGGCCAACCAGTACAATAATAAAAGCAAAGCGTTCCATAAACACCGGTAAAACACCGTTTCAGTTGTTTTTATGGGGCGAAAATGAGTAACCACTGAAAAGCACTGTTTTTTTGAGGTTTTGAAATCACTGGAAAACACTGAAAAAACACCACCAGAATTCACCAAAAATAGAAACTGAAAACAGGAAAGCCTACCTATACCACTGTAAGGGGTGCAAGCACACCCTTACCCAGGCTGCAGTAGCAGACCTGTGGTGCCATTATAGAGTGCTTCCCAGGGGTGGCATAATACATGCTTCAGCCCCTGGTAGGCCTCTGAGGTACCTATGCCCTAGGTACATAGTATACCATATACTAGGGGCTTAGAAGGCACTCCAGAATCCAATTAGATCTGTACCTAATGTACATGCAAAACATTTTACAGAGAAAGCAGATAGACTGGGGCCCTGAATAGCAGGATCCCAGTCCAACTAAGTTATAAACCAGCAAAAGACTAGGAAACAAGTGGGGGCAACCAAATAGTCAGATTCCACCTTCCTACACTTCACAACTAGCATCTTCATTTCTTAACTTTGAAGACTGCTTTCCTGGTTGCCATCACCTCCACCAGAAGAGTGAGTGAGATCCAGGCTCATTCTTGTAAGCCTCCTTTTCTGTCAGTCCATCCGGACAAGGTTGTGCTTCGCACTCATCCTTCCTTCTTGTCAAAAGTGGTCACTGCTTTTCACATTGGGCAAACTATCACCTTGCCCACTTACTTTCTGCCTCCGCACCCTTCCAGAGAGGAAGAGAGGCTCCACCGTCTGGACCCAACACTTGTGCTTTCATTTTACCTGAATCACACACAACAGCTCCGGGTGGATGATCAGCACTTTGTTGGCTACGTAGGCGCCAAGAAAGGCCGGGATGTCCACAAGAGGACTATCACCCGCTGGGTCGTCTTGTGTATAAAAGCCTGTTATTCTCTGGATAAAAAGGAACCTCCGTTGAGGTTGCGCGCCCATTCTAACAGCGCGACAGCAGCTACTACTGCATTGGGACGTGGTGTCCCCCTGCAAGACATCTGTCAGGCAGCCACGTGGGCCTCACTGCACACTTTTACCAAGCATTATTGCCTTGACAGTCCAGTCCGGAGAGACACCTTCTTTGGCCGTTCTGTTCTCTGTGACTTTCTGGTGTGATTTTTGTTTGCAGACCCACCACTGGGGTTGGTATTCCTGGGGTATCTATTCTAAGGTAAGGAATCTATCACTAACATGTGTCTTTCAGATGCACAAGTTGCTTACTTATGTAACGATATATCTGTAATAGACATTAGTTAGTGATAGTTTACTTACCGCCTCACCCATCCTCCCTGTTCGCAAACGGATTTCTAGGGTTAAGGTCATCCCTTTCAGGGCCCTAGTTTCAATGCACCAGTGGTCAGTATCTTCCATGGTTCTGCATTCCTGGCACGGAAAGTCGTGTACAGGACTGACGTCAGCGCGTGTGGGCGCGTCTAAGTAGCTCCAGCGACGTTATCTCGGCGAATACGACGCCAGCGACGTACGCAGAGCTGTACGACGGCACCTACAGACGCGCAGGGGTATTGCTGACGAAAAACTTTCCGGATCCAGTCGGACGCCTGGGGATATTCTAAGGTAAGGAATCTATCACTAACTAATGTCCCTTACAGATATATTGTTACACAAATAAGTAACTTGTGCGCTTCTGCAAATGGACACGGTGCCCAGGGGTTCAGGTTGCACGGTCCCCACGGGGGATACGGGTCTCAGGTTTGCTGAGCACACTAGTTGACCTCGAGGACACTTGGAAACCCACCTCCTGTGTTGCAAAAGTCTTTGGAGTCCTCAGGAGTTTCGGAGATGCAAACCGGTCAGGTGTCTTTGGTGCCTGCTTAGCAGGGGAGTAACTCCTTTTCTCCAAGGGAGATTCTTCAGTCATCCAACGCAGTGTAGATATTCGAAGTACTTGGTCTCTGTAGTAGAGTTTAGTCCAGGTAAATCTAAAGTCCTGTAGCCAGGGGTTCCTACTTTATACCCAAGGAAGGGGTGGGACAAACTCTAAGGACCCACCTATGGGCGGGACAGGACAGAGGGGTGGCTACACCCAAGTCCAGTTTGGCGCCAGCAGGAGCAAATGGCTCTTGCAACTGGTTTGAGCTGGACTATGCACAGGGACACCAAATGTGCCCCCAGTGCAGACATCAACGCACTCTCAGGGTGCACCCACCCAGCCCCAATACACGAAACCCTGTCTTGGAGGTGGTTACACCTCCCTGTGGCAGAAAACCTATTTTCCAGCCTTCTCCTGCGTGAGTTTCGTCCAGCAGCAGGAGGGCAGACTTGTGTCTGTGGCTGGCAGCATCCATCTTGTGATGCCAGGGTCGAGAAAGCTGGTACCGGGTGTACCGGTGTTGTCATATTTCTCCCTCTAGGAGGGGTGGAATCATACCTCCCACACCAGTTACTGGTGTGGCGGTATGATTCCAAGGTGTTTGACATCAAACACGACAGGTTTCTGTGCAGCTGTTTTAAAGTTAGCATATTATAATGCACTTAAAATTATATGGTAGGCTGCATCACAGAACAACCCCGGAGAAAAGAATCCGAAGGCTGCAGAGGGGCTCTGCTCATGCATGGGCACCCTCTCACATAAAACCCAGCAACCTGCCTTCAGGATTGATAAGGCCTGCTATAGGGGTGACTGATATGTTTATGTGCAGTGATAAGGTAGATATAGTGAACCTATATCTAAGTAAGGGGTGCATGCACCACCTTACACAGGTTGCAGTGGCAGACCTGTGGTGTCAATTTGAGTGGCCTCTCAGTGGTGGTACAATACATGCTGCAGCCCCTGGGAGGCCTCTGGGGTGCCTATGCCCTAGGTACATAGTATAGCATATACTAGGGACTTATAAGGGTACTCCAGAATCCAATCTGGAGTGTACCTGAAGTACATGAGCAACCAATTTAGGAAGAAAGCAGATAGACTGGGGTCCTGATTAGCAGGATCCCAGTCAAACTAAGTCGAAAACCAGTAAAACACCAGGACAAAAGTGGGGGTAACCATGCAGTCAGATTCCACCTTCCTACAGGAGTCACTAATATTATCTCTGCTCTGATGACTGGCCTCATTGCAGACTGCATCCCCTTTCAGCTCCGGTGCCCCTAAGTCTGTTCCCCGACATCCATGGACACTTTCTGGTTGAACTTTGGTGGCGACGGAGTCTATGGACTGGGGTTTGTCTTCATCATCATGTCAGTGATACCGAATTTGTGACAAAAATGAGGCTGTAGCATTCCACTCCTCTATTTGCTGCTTCCGGACGGCTTCTGCCCTCTGCATCATGCCCTGGAGGACACCTTCCACTGTCCCCCGCAAGTCTTTGCCACATCCACCTTGTACATCGATGCGGACCCGCTCACCACTTCATGTGCCCCTATCTCACTGCACCACAAGTCACTGTCCTGTGCCGGTGTGCCTGTGCCGGCCGCAGTGCATCCGGGGCCACTAACTCTGTGCAGCTCAAGTCAGGGACCCTGTCTGCTGAGATATTGGATGGTCTCTGAGACGGTGGCCTTGGGTCATCAAGGCCATGTGTCTGTGGCCCTCCGCTGCCCGTTGCCTCCGGCCTCAACTGCGGTCCACCAGGTCTCACACATCAATTTGAGTCCTGACCGGCCCTGATGTCGCATCACCGCAGGAGGCACATGCCACCACCGCCAGGACCACCTCCAGGCAACGATTGCCAGAGTCTAAAGTGTTTTACTGCCAGACTATCAGAGTTGGTCACACCTGTTGTGGATGCCATTGTCTGCCTGATACCCTGCTCAGCACTCCAGCTGCCACTGACACAGGGCACCACAACTCATGCACCATTTTTGATTGAGTTGTGTGCTGTGGAGACCTCACGCAGCAATGTCACCTCATGCAGTGTGTGAGACCTGGGACGATGATGAGGAAGATGATGCAGGTGTAACACACACCACTGCAGCTGCATCAGGTATTTACCGAAAGGACACAATCCTAGACATTTTCTTCACATGAGCAAGCTCAGCTCTAGTGCCCCAACATCAGTGCACTGCAACTCACGGATACTTCTGTTTAAATGTTGGGTGACCTCTGTACTTGCTCCGGCTACCAACATGATGCTCCGCAATTGTCTCTGTAATGCTTGGTGTTCTCTGTTTCCGTATTCATGGTGTTCACTGTTCAAATTGTTGCCAGCATCAGCAACTCCGTGTGGGCTGGCTTACACTCACCCCACACGCATCCAGCACAGGCATCACTGTACCAGTGTCCCTGCCAATAAAGTAGCCGGGCGCACATGCCCGTAGCCAGTTCCACAAACTATCTGTGTGTCCGTGTGGTCATGATGTATGCATGAGGGTCCCTGGGCCTACTACATTACATTGTGCTGTGTACAGCAGACGCAACCATGTCACCGCTGATAGCGGGAAAGACCTTGGACATGCAGTTTGTCATCACCCGCTCAATATGTGGGAGGAGTGGACTGTGCTGTCGTACGGAGGTCCAGCATGGGGATGTGAATGATGATTACTGGGCTCTGTGCGTAGTTCATTGCAGGAAGTGTGCATGTGTCTCTGTTGAGGTGTGTGTCTCTGTTGTGGGGTGTAGGTGGTCCCTGCTGGGACTTGAACACCCACGTGTGTGATCTAGTTCGGCTGCCATGTGCTCTGGCCCCACCCGCACCTGTTCGGCCACCTCCTTTTGGCATTCTGACATCTGGCATTGGAAAGCGATGTGTGCCGAGGTGGAGTGTTGGGAGCCAGCTGTGGAGGAGAGTGCTCCTGCTGTGTGGTCTTTGCAGGGGCTGGTGTCTCCTCTAAGTAGCTTGGCTGCACTGGCCTGGGGGTGGGTTGCCTGAGATGTCCATGGGCTTTTGTAGTGTGTCAGTGTCGAGGGTGTGGTGGTCCTCTCCAGCATCACTGATAAGTAATCTGGTATGATCTGTTGGAGGTGACATTGTGTTGACATGTGTTGTCGCATTCTTCTGGTTTACAAGCAGATTGTATGACGATGTTCATTGTGACTGTTTCGGAGGTGCTGTATGTTTGATGCGGGACAGTGGACATTTGGACTACATGTTGTAGGTGAGGTTGTACACGTACTTTTCCATCTCGCAGTTTCCTGCTATTTTGGATGTGATTGGCCTGTTTCTGCACATGAGTGGACCCAGTTGTGTCCTCTGTTCTGCAGTGTCAGTGTTGCACTTTTTACCACATTGTCGTCGGATGTGCTGTTATTGCTATGTGTGTGTGCTGCAGTGTGCCACGGGGATCAGGGACCTGATCCAGGGTCATTGTGGTTATGCAGTGTGCTACATGTCGTTGTGCATGTGTGCCATTTTGCCCATCTCCCCCCATCCACCCAGTCCCTGGTCGTTAATCACCCGGTTGATGTTGTCAGTTCCTATCGAGCTGTGTCCAGGACTCCCGACTCCTTGCGCCGTCTCCACCCTGATGACTGTGGCCTCTATTTCCTCCAGCCCCTCCTGTGGCACAGGACTCCCACCTCCTGTCACCATTGCTTCCTTACTGTTGGCAACACGTTTGTACTTAGTTTGGCTTTTCACATCGTGCCAGTGCCTCTTGTCCTCCTCCATAGGCCTCCTCGACACTCCGACTGCGTTCACGTTTATCATATTGTCGTTCAGTGGACGGTGGTGGTCTGTCACTTCCGTGACGCTGATCTGGTTTTTCTGCGGACTGCACCCCGTCTGCCTCTTCCTCTTCTCCTGGGCGTTCCCCGACCATGAGGTTCTTTGGTAGGGGTCCTTTTATTTTTTGTTGTTGCTTTTATGGCACATTTTCCCGCATGACGCGTGGGAATTGCAGGCCTGTCACTGATTATCGCAGGTTTTTTTTATTTTGGTTGGCCTCATTGCTACTTTTTTGTGTTGGTGTTTCACATTTTTGCGGTGTTGTGTTTGACACGGTCCTTTGATGCGTTATCGTGTGACTATCGCATGGTGCCGCCAGGTTGAGAATACTGCATTAACACGGCGTTGTTTTCCTGCGATAGACCGCGATATGCAAAGTTGCGCTAAGCTAAATTTGCGATGGTTAACACACGTTCTTGAGAATATCCCCCTCAGTGTTGTATTGTGTTGGGCCAACAGCTGGCAGTTTGGATGGTTTTGTGCATCTGAAGCATGAATGGCGTGAGAATGAACTGTAAAGTGGTTGGTGCCTTGACGTGGCTTTACAGCTCACAAGCTGTAAGTCCGTGGTTCTTTGATCTAATGTTGAAATATTATCAATTACTTTTGTGGATTTTATTTCATAAAGTCAGTGCTGAATAAAGTTTTATCTATGAACCATGTACTTACCCTCGTGCCAAATCCAACCAGTATGCCTCTGATTGATTAGTGGATGGGTGTGCAGTAGTGTTTTGGTGTTTTCCTTTGCTTTTTACCGTCAGTGCTTACTCTCCCAGTAAGTTTTTCCTTCCTTCCGTGTTCGTCGTCCGTCTTCTCTTTTTGCCTCTCTTGACTTCCTGCTTCTTGTCCTTTTTCTCCTTCCTTTGCCCTCTGGGATTGGTTCCCTTCTCTTGAGTCACTGCCTCCCTGCTATGACATGTGATACCCTGGGGAGCGATAGTAAGTGTCATGTTTCTGTTGTTTTCAGATGGAATCCAGGTGCGGAAAGCGGATTCACCCTCATCCTTTCAGGTACGTGCAGGGCGTTGGGCAGAGCCCTCTTCCCTAGTTGTCTTACTAGTAAGATCAAGTTACATGGATATATTGACAAGAAATCTGCATTTACCTGGTCTATACCTTTCCGGTGTTGTGTATGAAAACGGATAGGTTGTAGGGATACTCTATCATTATTGCCTTTATCACTGGCTAGTTATTCAAGAGGGGCATGATCTGTGGATAGGGTAAATTATCACCCCTCCAAGTAGTACCTCAAGGTCTCTATTGTCCACATGATGGCCAAGGCTTTTTTTTCTATAGCCGCATAGTTCTTCTCCCGGGAAAGAGTTTATGGCTTATGTACATGATTGCTTTTTTTCCGCATTGGGATTCCTTTGTGAAAAGACAGTCCCAAGACCACAGTCTGAGGCATCAGTTTGCAATACAAAGGGTTGATTATTATCTGGACTGGTTAGTACATGAACAATGGGTGGAGGGTCCTAGGAAACATTTTTAAAGACCTGGCAAGGATTGCATCCCCAATCTAGCAATTAAATACAACATAAATCCTTGGGTGTACGTTATCTGAACAAAAACAAGACAGACATACACAAAGGCACTATGACAATCCCAACTGGGGGAAGATCCCTTAAGGACAAAATCCCTCACCCACCTATGGTGGCATGCTTCATCATTTGGGATTCTCCTCCCAGAGGAAAAAACCTAGTTCCTCTGAGGGCTACAACCCCCTCTCTGAGAGGGAGGACCTCAGGGATGTTTTTCAACTACTCTAGCTGGATCTGCTAGACTCTACAAATGTGACTACTAGTATGGGTGAGAGCACAGCGCAAAAAAAGGATGAAAGTGAGTGAAGTGATAAAACTGGCTAGAGAGAACCAAACATGGAGGTTTATTCTGGAGTTCTCGCTGTCAGGATTAAAAAACATTTAATGGATTTAAACCGCACGTGTAGATTGATAGATTATGGTCGACATGTTTCAGCCATATGGCCCCTACATCGGGCCAGGATTTCTTCAGGACCTCTAAGATTCTGCTGCTAAGTGATATGTGTAACAAAAAGCTAAAAGCTTTTTGGTGAAAACCCGGAACCAGAAATACTTGCGGTTCCTTTTCTGTGAATGGTAATAGTACCTGGTGGAAAACAAATAGAAAACAGACATAGGCCTTAGACAAGCGAACCCACGTAAAAACATCAGATAATTAGGCAGTGAGGAAGTGACACAAATGCCTCCTCCTGCAGAGTGCACCACAAAAGTGTCTATACATAAAAAGTGTCATCCTTACCCATAACGACTGGGTACGTTGCAAACCTCAACCTGGCCATAGCTCAGTGGAGAGGCACCACTCTATGGAGGAATAGTATATACAGTGTGCTCATATCAGATAGGATGACAAAAGATATCAGTCATACTGATACAGTTAAAGCATAACAACACCAAATCTAGTCGTAAGAGCAACAGACTCAGAGAGAACAGCATATATGTAATATGTATACAATGATATCACAAACCTCTTATGTCTATCAAAAGACAGGGTACGCTAAAAAATGTAAAATAATCTGTGATGTGTTAGAAGGATGGGCAGCCCTTAAACAGAGTGTACCATTGGCGAGGATTATGCTAACAGATTAGAAAGATAATCCAATCAGATATCAGTAGTTAAATGCACAACCCTCAAAGTTACTCAAAGAAAAAGCTATCTAACGGCTAGGTTTAACAGGAGACAGACCAGGCTGTCATGAAAAGTAGCCAGAGCCCCATGAAGGCCAAAAGGTATTAACGTGAACTGAGCCATCGGGGGTAGAGAAAGCAGTTTTCTCCTTGTCCTGACTTCTGAGAGGGACCAGCCAGTAACCTTTGCAAAGGTCTAGCGTGCTAATGAATTTCGCCTTTCCCATTAAAGGGTAGGTGTCAAACTTTGAGATTTTATTGACTTCCAGAAAGTCTATACAGGACGTATACTGGTCCATCTGGATTAAACACTAACATAATTGGGCAGTTCCATTCGCTTATTGAGGGTTCGATGATGGCCATGAGTAACATCTGTTAAACCTCTTGTTTGATCGTACTTCTTCTGGCATACTATAGGGACTTTAACAAACCTTTTCTCCTGGATTGGTTTGTATGGTATGTTCTAAAAGGGTTGTTTTTCCCAGAAGGAGAGAGAATACCCCTTTTAGGGGTTGAAGGTTTTGGGACAATTCTTGTTTTAAAGGTTTTGGGAGCTCTGGTCTATGCCCTGGTAGAAAAGAGGAATTTCTTATCGGGGTATACCCATCAGTACTGGGAGAGTTCCCTCCCATTTCTTTCAATAGATTTATGTGGTATATTTGGGAAGTTCCACAATTGGGATCAAGCTCAAAGTGATATGTGACAGCAGTCACTTTCTCCAGAACTACATAATGCCCTTGCCACTGACCCAGCAGTTTATGATCTGAAGAGGCCATCATCAGAAGGACAGAGTCACCCACAGAGAATGATCGGTCCTTTGTTTTCTTATCATACTGAATTTTATGAGCTGCCTGAGCCTCCTCCAAATTGGCTCTGACAATAGTTCAAATCTGCCCTATTTGGGTTTTAAGGTCGGATACATATTCCACGAGTGGTTCTGCTCCATCCTTCTTCTTCTTCCACTCCTACCAGGCCATGTTTAATAACGAATGTGGCTGTCTGCCATATAAGAGTTCAAATGGGGAATATCCGGTGCTTTTTTGTACTTTGCACTGTGTGGCGAACAAAGCAAAGTGTAGTATTTCCTCCCATTTCCTAGTTTCTAACTCAGGGGTACTCTGGCAGGTTTACTACAGATATTTTTCTGGCAAATGGGGCTTTCACAACAGTATTCCTTAACCTGTTGGTAAATGCCAGACCAATAGAACTTTTCTACTATGGCTTTCTCTGTTTTCTCGTTGCTAACATGGCCCCCTAAAAGATGACTGTAGGCTAGGAACAGGACTTTATGCAGGGAAGGACCAGGCACCAATAATTGGCTTTTGAGAGATCCCACCCTTCCAATATAGTAGATAGTCTTTAAGGAAAAATTGGGGATCTACTTGAAGGGGATCTTCTTGATCAGTGGCTGTACTCCAAGCCTCATGAAGAATGGGGTCTTCTCTCTGTACAGCATGAAAGTTTTTATCTGTTTCCCATAGGGGCTCATCCTTCAAGACTGGAAAAGACCCAGAAAGGGCCTTTCTTCTGTTCTCTTTTCTGGGTTTTGGAGAGAGGCCACTCATGATCCACATCCTTTGAGAAGGGGGCTGTATTTCACCATGCCTCTCCCTCTTTTTCTGTCTCCTGAATCAGACTATTCAGACATAGATAATCCTTTCCTACGATCAATTAATCAAGTGGTTAATGTATCAAACCTACTTTTAGTGAAACCGCAGGATCAGATTGTCGTTGTACGGATACATTTGTGATGGGGTAACTCTTCAAGTCCCCGTGTGCACACTGGATAGTAACGCTCCCAGTAGTATGGATTACTCCTCCATGAAGACTTTGAGGGTGCAACACAGACTGTATCTACTAATGCCGTGATGGGTTGTCCATTAATGGATAGCTGACGGTGGAAGGGGGGTCTTATATCCTTGGTAGACGAATAAAGTGATCTCACAACTCCTATGTCCATTGGTTCCTCTTTCTGTGGACACAATCTGGCTATGTGGCCAATACCTCCACAATGGAAGCACTGAGGACATGGGGTAGGGAGTCTGAAGATTGGCCTGGGCAGAATGGTGACAATCTGTGGTTTCTTTATTGGGTTGGATCTCAGTGGTCTGGGACACCCACTTCCTCCATGTCTCCATGAAGGCAATATATCATTTTCTATCTAAGAGACTGACCAGCCTTTGGGAACATACACAGATGTTACTTGCCATGACTGAACTTATTATGCACAGCAACATTGTCCTTTTTAAAGATGAGTGGTTCAAACAAATACAAGGTGTAGCATGAGCTTCATATTTTCGTCTGCTTATGCCAATCTTTTTATGGGTTGGCTGGAGGAGGTGATGATCTGATGCTCGACGGGCAGTCATTGGAATGAGCACATCCTCTACTGGGGGTGGTTCATCGATGACTGCTTTATGATATGTACAGGCACTGAGCAATCATTACAGGATTTCATTAACTATTTGAATGACAACGACATTAACATTAGGTTTACCACCTATTTGAGTGCAACTAGTGTTGTATTCCTTGATGTGGAACTATACATCAAGGAACACCGAATACAGAGTAAGATGTATTGTAAACCCACATCCTGCAATTCCGTCCTGCATGCGAAGAGTGCCCACCCCTGACATGAGATTGAGGCAATTCCTTTCGAGGAGAAGTTCAGAGCAAGACAGAATTGCAGTGAAGAACTGTACTTTTTAACATCTATTAATGATACGGAGAAATGTTTTATTCAGAGACAAAACATGATCTACAAATAGCTAAGGAAAGGGCCCTGAGAACCAAACTCATTTCTACTCTGAAACCCGCCAAAAGCAAAAGACGTAAATTAGGATGCTTACAGAGTACTCACACATGTGCACTACTCTTCGCAAGAGCCTTAATAAACACTGGCATATCTTGAAAGCGGATACAACCCTGCAGGATTTTGTGACAGGTAAGCCACAGATTACGTATCGCAGAGGCAGAACGCTTAGCATGATACGGAGTCCTAGCTATCCATCTAAGACACATTGTGAACCATGGTTAATGGAATTTTCTAAGGGATTGTTTAAATGTGGCTACTGTGGGATGTGCATATGGGCGCAAGATAAAACTAAACAGTTTAGTGGCAACAAAGATAAAATGTATACCATACTGACCAATATTAATTGTGCTACCAAATATGTTGTATGTATTATCTCATGCAAATTTTGTAAAATTTACGTAGGGAGCACAATAAGGGCATTGAAAGATCGTGTGAGTGAGCACATGCGTGCAATAAACAGAATGATCTGAGATATCCCATTGCTGAACATGTACACAATTGCACTGCCCAGGGTCCGAATAAAACATTTGTTTTCTATGGTATTGAACACGTGAAGCAAGATCCATGAGGTGAAATAGGGAGTTGAGATTAAGTAGACATGAGGCAAGGTGGATCATGCGCCTTAGGGCCGTAGAGGACGGCCTTCATTTTTATCACGAGCTACAATATTTCTTGGGTGATTATTTGGTCTTGTTCTACAACTTTGAACTTTTAATGGGTATATTTCCTCCCTTGGCCCTTTCCTTTCTTATTTATAAGACCTAACATAATCATTTGATTGTTATTTTGACTCTTACATAATTTCAGTTTTCCTACTGAGCAACAATAGGAATGTATGTTCACCCTCAAACTGACTCATAATTTTCAGTGGAAATGAGAAACATGATGGGTTAAAACATATTGAATGCCCCTTCCGTATTAACATGGTCTTTGAACTCTGTTAGAGCCATCTTGAAACAACTTCTGTATTAGTAATATTTATCTACTGCTGTAAGATGGCGCTTTGCATATTTGTGAGCTATATTTCCCCACGTTGTATTGCTAGTCCAGAGTGTTGGACAGGCCACACGAAGGGCTTGCTCCCTCCCCGCATGACAGGGCCCAAGCCCCGGCCCGCCAGGCGTGACCCACGAAAAGCACCCGCACCCCGTCTCCCGACGGAACTCCTGCCCTCGGACCTCCATGTATCACGGGCCCCAGCCACCACCGGCTCCCCCGGCCGGGTCAAGCCGCCATCTTGGGCCCTGCACCACGAGGCCGCGTGGCCTCCACCCGACCCTAACCCTGGGCCTGGCCGGCCCCGACATCCCGGCACCACCATCCACCCAGGAGGTGAGCGGACCACTTGGCAGGTCAATGGGAGAACGAAGCGTCAAGAGCTCTTCCCCCGCCAGGTGCCGATCGCCTCCAGCTCCCCCAGGCGCTGGCTCCACCCCCTGCTGGGTGTCTGGACACCTTCATCCCGGACCCTCCGACCTCCAAGTGCGAGGGTCCGGACATCAAAGGGCGCCTGCCCTATAACTGGAGCAGCTCCGGAGCAGGAAGGCAGTTGTATCCTGGAGTTGAGAGACACCGAGAGAACTCAGCCTTGACGGACTACTGGCACTGCCGTAGCCCTATCTTGCGAACTATCGTCCTGCCTGCTGGCGCTGCCGCGGCCTTCTGCAACATCCATCCTCGTCGGGACCTGCTGGCGCTGCCGCGGCCCGTTGTAACGACCATCCTCACCGGGACCTGCTGGCGCTGCCGCGGACCGTACATCGACCATCTTCACCGGGACCTGCTGGCGCTGCCGCGGACCGTGTATCGACCATCTCTACCGGGACCTGCTGGCGCTGCCGCGGCCCGTACCAGCTAAACCACCAAGCTCGAGGATTGTGAGCTAATCATCATATCATCCGAACTACCAGACTGGTAAACAGACTGTCCCGCTACCCCTTTCCCTATCCTGAGAGACTTAAATCGAGGGGACCCCTGAGTCCAGACCTCCTTGTACCATTTCATCGTACCTTAAGAAGTGCATATAAAGAACGCTAAATCTTATCCTTGTGTGGTATCTGTCTGTGGGGGGGAAGTTATTTGTCTGTACGATCGCTGGAGACGGCTCTCCCCGGAGACCTCTCCCCCTGACCTCGGCCGACCCTCCCGGTCCGTCTAACATAGGTGGCCAGCGGCGCGATCCGAATCAACGCGTAATCGTACAGAGAGTAGCTCACCCCACGACAAAACCACGATGTCAGCCAAAGATAGCGGTTCCACTGAAAAATTCCAAATGGATAAGTTGGAAGAATATAGCCACCGCGAACTGAAACAATTCTGCATGGAACTAGGCATTGCTACCACCGGCCTGAGTACCAAAGATGATTTGAAGCGCGCCCTTGAGTCGTGGACAGAAACTGGGATTGCCGGGCCCTCCGACCGAAACAGTGTCACACCAGAGGGGAACGCCACGGCTCCCGAGGAGCGAGGAACGGACCTCTCGCAGGAGGAGATCCAAGAAAGAGAAAGAACCAGATTACACGAGTTGGAAATGGCACGACTCAAGATGGACGGTGAACTCAAGTTAGCCGAGCAGAAACTAAATCTAGAGCATATGCGGCTCCGAGAAGAGCGAGAAGAAAAGCAGAGACAGAGAGAGCTTGAGGAAAAAAGAATAACACTCGAACACGAGCGCAAACTGGCGGAAATAGAACTTCGGAAACAGAATAAAGAACCGGGGGTGCCTGAGCGACCGCACACCCCGGGGCCAACCGAGAAAAAAGTCCACATCCCCAAGGATGTTGTCCGAGAGTATGTCCGAGAAGACGACATACAACAGTGGTTCAAAGCCTACGAGATCGCCATGACCTCCCACCGGATCGACCGGAGTGATTGGGGAGCCGGACTATGGGGGAGGTTCGTCAACGAAGGTCGCGATGCCCTGCTGCAGCTCCCAGATCACCAAATGTCGTCCTACGACCACATGAAGGCTGCCCTCCTCACCCGCTACGGCCTCACACCCGAGATGTACCGCCAGAGGTTCAGAGATTGCACCCGGATCCCGGGTACAACTTGGGTGGAGTACCAAACTCATTTCTACTCTGAAACCCGCCAAAAGCAAAAGACGTAAATTAGGATGCTTACAGAGTACTCACACATGTGCACTACTCTTCGCAAGAGCCTTAATAAACACTGGCATATCTTGAAAGCGGATACAACCCTGCAGGATTTTGTGACAGGTAAGCCACAGATTACGTATCGCAGAGGCAGAACGCTTAGCATGATACGGAGTCCTAGCTATCCATCTAAGACACATTGTGAACCATGGTTAATGGAATTTTCTAAGGGATTGTTTAAATGTGGCTACTGTGGGATGTGCATATGGGCGCAAGATAAAACTAAACAGTTTAGTGGCAACAAAGATAAAATGTATACCATACTGACCAATATTAATTGTGCTACCAAATATGTTGTATGTATTATCTCATGCAAATTTTGTAAAATTTACGTAGGGAGCACAATAAGGGCATTGAAAGATCGTGTGAGTGAGCACATGCGTGCAATAAACAGAATGATCTGAGATATCCCATTGCTGAACATGTACACAATTGCACTGCCCAGGGTCCGAATAAAACATTTGTTTTCTATGGTATTGAACACGTGAAGCAAGATCCATGAGGTGAAATAGGGAGTTGAGATTAAGTAGACATGAGGCAAGGTGGATCATGCGCCTTAGGGCCGTAGAGGACGGCCTTCATTTTTATCACGAGCTACAATATTTCTTGGGTGATTATTTGGTCTTGTTCTACAACTTTGAACTTTTAATGGGTATATTTCCTCCCTTGGCCCTTTCCTTTCTTATTTATAAGACCTAACATAATCATTTGATTGTTATTTTGACTCTTACATAATTTCAGTTTTCCTACTGAGCAACAATAGGAATGTATGTTCACCCTCAAACTGACTCATAATTTTCAGTGGAAATGAGAAACATGATGGGTTAAAACATATTGAATGCCCCTTCCGTATTAACATGGTCTTCGAACTCTGTTAGAGCCATCTTGAAACAACTTCTGTATTAGTAATATTTATCTACTGCTGTAAGATGGCGCTTTGCATATTTGTGAGCTATATTTCCCCACGTTGTATTGCTAGTCCAGAGTGTTGGACAGGCCACACGAAGGGCTTGCTCCCTCCCCGCATGACAGGGCCCAAGCCCCGGCCCGCCAGGCGTGACCCACGAAAAGCACCCGCACCCCGTCTCCCGACGGAACTCCTGCCCTCGGACCTCCATGTATCACGGGCCCCAGCCACCACCGGCTCCCCCGGCCGGGTCAAGCCGCCATCTTGGGCCCTGCACCACGAGGCCGCGTGGCCTCCACCCGACCCTAACCCTGGGCCTGGCCGGCCCCGACATCCCGGCACCACCATCCACCCAGGAGGTGAGCGGACCACTTGGCAGGTCAATGGGAGAACGAAGCGTCAAGAGCTCTTCCCCCGCCAGGTGCCGATCGCCTCCAGCTCCCCCAGGCGCTGGCTCCACCCCCTGCTGGGTGTCTGGACACCTTCATCCCGGACCCTCCGACCTCCAAGTGCGAGGGTCCGGACATCAAAGGGCGCCTGCCCTATAACTGGAGCAGCTCCGGAGCAGGAAGGCAGTTGTATCCTGGAGTCGAGAGACACCGAGAGAACTCAGCCTTGACGGACTACTGGCACTGCCGTAGCCCTATCTTGCGAACTATCGTCCTGCCTGCTGGCGCTGCCGCGGCCTTCTGCAACATCCATCCTCGTCGGGACCTGCTGGCGCTGCCGCGGCCCGTTGTAACGACCATCCTCACCGGGACCTGCTGGCGCTGCCGCGGACCGTACATCGACCATCTTCACTGGGACCTGCTGGCGCTGCCGCGGACCGTGTATCGACAATCTCTACCGGGACCTGCTGGCGCTGCCGCGGCCCGTACCAGCTAAACCACCAAGCTCGAGGATTGTGAGCTAATCATCATATCATCCGAACTACCAGACTGGTAAACAGACTGTCCCGCTACCCCTTTCCCTATCCTGAGAGACTTAAATCGAGGGGACCCCTGAGTCCAGACCTCCTTGTACCATTTCATCGTACCTTAAGAAGTGCATATAAAGAACGCTAAATCTTATCCTTGTGTGGTATCTGTCTGTGGGGGGGAAGTTATTTGTCTGTACGATCGCTGGAGACGGCTCTCCCCGGAGACCTCTCCCCCTGACCTCGGCCGACCCTCCCGGTCCATCTAACATTGGTGGCCAGCGGCGCGATCCGAATCAACGCGTAATCGTACAGAGAGTAGCTCACCCCACGACAAAACCACGATGTCAGCCAAAGATAGCGGTTCCACTGAAAAATTCCAAATGGATAAGTTGGAAGAATATAGCCACCGCGAACTGAAACAATTCTGCATGGAACTAGGCATTGCTACCACCGGCCTGAGTACCAAAGATGATTTGAAGCGCGCCCTTGAGTCGTGGACAGAAACTGGGATTGCCGGGCCCTCCGACCGAAACAGTGTCACACCAGAGGGGAACGCCACGGCTCCCGAGGAGCGAGGAACGGACCTCTCGCAGGAGGAGATCCAAGAAAGAGAAAGAACCAGATTACACGAGTTGGAAATGGCACGACTCAAGATGGACGGTGAACTCAAGTTAGCCGAGCAGAAACTAAATCTAGAGCATATGCGGCTCCGAGAAGAGCGAGAAGAAAAGCAGAGACAGAGAGAGCTTGAGGAAAAAAGAATAACACTCGAACACGAGCGCAAACTGGCGGAAATAGAACTTCGGAAACAGAATAAAGAACCGGGGGTGCCTGAGCGACCGCACACCCCGGGGCCAACCGAGAAAAAAGTCCACATCCCCAAGGATGTTGTCCGAGAGTATGTCCGAGAAGACGACATACAACAGTGGTTCAAAGCCTACGAGATCGCCATGACCTCCCACCGGATCGACCGGAGTGATTGGGGAGCCGGACTATGGGGGAGGTTCGTCAACGAAGGTCGCGATGCCCTGCTGCAGCTCCCAGATCACCAAATGTCGTCCTACGACCACATGAAGGCTGCCCTCCTCACCCGCTACGGCCTCACACCCGAGATGTACCGCCAGAGGTTCAGAGATTGCACCCGGATCCCGGGTACAACTTGGGTGGAGTACGTTAACTATTTCAGCCGAGCCTTCGAGGGTTGGATCAAGGGGAGCCATGTCACGACCTACGAACAACTCTTTAACCTTATGGTATGGGAACACCTGTCGAACAACTGTTTCGTCGAGCTCAGGCAGCACCTCCTCGACAGTAAATTGACTGACCCCCGGCAGCTCGCCGCCGAAGCTGACCGATGGGAAAGCACCCGAGTGGGCCGGAGAGGGCCACACGAGCAAAACCAAAGCAACCAAGGCCAGCACCGTCCTCGGGGAGGAGGAGGAGGCCAGGGGCGAGGGAGAGACGCCCTACCAGCAACACCCGTGGCCAGCACCCCGCCTCCGGCCGGGGCAACCCCCCGATGCGTCCTGGGTTCCGAGCCAACGTCACGTGCCACCGATGCCAGCGAGTCGGCCACTACGCCAATGACCCGAGCTGCCCGCAGAACCAAACACCCAAGCCCCGCCAGGTAGCTGCCGCCGCCCTGGGGGAAGAGCGATTATCAGAGGAACAGGAAGAGTATGAGCCGGCCCAGCAAGAGTGGGAGCCGGCCGCCATGGTCCTGGCGTGCCTAGGGGGAAAAGACATGGTCCCGCGGGCTCCCCTACCCGCTAACACCAGGAAATACGGTCAGTGGGTAACCATTAATGGACATCGGGCCGAGGCCTTGCGTGACACAGGCGCCAGTGTGACGGCCGTCCGCTGTCACCTGGTGAAGCCCGAGCAGATCCTGCCGAACATTCTCTGCCCCGTCCGCTCAGCCGACAATTCTGAAAGTCTGTGTCAAATGGCCTGCGTCCCATTCGAATGGGGAGGGGTCTCCGGCCTGTTGAAGGTGACGGTCCGGGATGATGCCCCCGTGGACTGCCTCCTGGGGAATGACCTCGAGAGTTCCCCGTGGGCCACCGTCGAGAGAAGAGAGCACCTGGGGATGCTGGGCCTCCCGGACTGGGCCTGCATAACCACCCGGTCCATGGCCGCCCGTGCCGTCCCCCGATCAGAAGAACCGGAATGGCCAGCACCTCCGCCCCCGGTCGCCCCAGTAGGAGACAACGACGAGGCCAACCCCACGGAACCGACGACCGAAGGAGGCGCGCAACCCCCGGACTTTCCCGGCCTGGCTCAGTGGCGTCAAGAAGGGGGGCCCACCCAAGAACAGTTCTGCCAGGAACAAAAGACCTGCCCCTCCCTCGAGGGACTCCGCCAACAAGCCAGCGCCCAGAGCGCAGGGGACTCCACCGGATCTCACTGGGTCTACTGGGATAACGACCTGCTATACAGCGAACAAAGAATCGCAGAGCTAGGGGCCGGTCGAGTGCTGGTGGTACCTCTCCGCTTCAGAGACTTCCTACTCAACCTGGCCCACGATGTCCCCCTGGCTGGACACCTGGGCCAGGACAAAACTTACAGTCACCTAGTGACCCACTTTTTCTGGCCGAAAATGAGGAACGACGTCCTGAACCACTGCCGGTCCTGCCCCACGTGCCAAGCCAGCGGGAAGAGTGGCAGTAAGCTGAAAGCCCCTCTGCAACCCTTCCCTGTGGTCACCACCCCGTTCGAGAGGGTAGGAATAGACATTGTGGGGCCCCTGGACCCCCGCACGGCACAAGGACACAGGTTCATCCTGGTACTGGTGGACCACGCCACCCGCTACCCCGAGGCGGTGCCCCTACGAACTGTGACAGCTCCGGTGGTTGGCCGGGCCCTAATGGGGATCTTCTCCCGGGTGGGCTTCCCCCGAGAAGTCGTCAGCGACCGAGGCACGAACTTCATCTCCAAATACATGAAGTCCCTCTGGCAACAATGCGGGGTCACCTACAGATTCACGACCCCCTATCACCCCCAAGGGAACGGACTAGTGGAGCGTTTCAACCGCACTCTCAAGGGGTTGATTGGGGGATTGGAAGAGCCCCTCCGTCGCCAGTGGGATGTACTACTCCCGTGCCTCCTCTTCGCCTACCGAGAAGTTCCCCAGAAGTCCCTCGGCTTTAGCCCTTTCGAACTCCTGTACGGGCACCCTGTGCGAGGGCCCCTCAGCCTAGTCAAGGAAGGTTGGGAGATGGCCCCCCTAAAGACCCCTCCAGACGTCTTCAAATACCTCCTGGCCCTACGAAATCAGACCCGGCGCTTCAGGGAGATGGCTAAGGCGAACCTCGAGGCCAGCCAGGAAGACATGAAGAGATGGTATGACCACAATGCCTCCTCCGTCGAGTTCGAGCCTGGTCAACAAGTGTGGGTGATGTCCCCCACCGAACCATGTGCCTTGCAAGATAAGTGGACGGGGCCCTTCAAAGTGGTCGAGCGCAAAAGCCCCGTCACTTACCTCATCGACATGGGGACCTCCCGGAACCCCCTTCGGGTCCTCCACACCAACAGACTCAAACCACACTTTGTGCGCTCAGAACTCAGCCTCCTGATGGCTACGGACAGTGGGGCAGAGGAAGACTCCGAACCCCTCCCGGATCTCCTGAAGACTCAGGAGAAGGACGGTTCCGTGGACGGGGTCTGGCTCTCTGATGCCCTCACCCCGGAGCAACGCCAGGGCTGCCGGAACCTCCTGCTGCGGTTCGCTACACTGTTCTCCCTCACCCCGGGATCACCCCTTGGTGTTTGCACGACGTGGACACCGGGGACAGTCCCCCTATCCGACACCGGGCCTACCGCGTACCAGATCGGGTACGGGCCTGCATACAAGAGGAAGTGGCCAAAATGCTCACGATCGGGGTCATCGAGCCCTCGGACAGTCCCTGGGCCAGCCCGGTTGTATTAGTCCCCAAAGCCGCCGCCCCCGGCACCACACCTGAACTGAGATTCTGCGTCGACTACCGGGGCTTGAACGCTGTCACCCGGACCGACGCTCATCCTATCCCCCGAGCGGACGAATTGATCGACCGGCTGGGGGCCGCCCGCTACCTCAGTATCTTCGACCTAACAGCGGGCTACTGGCAGATCGGTCTCACACCCCGGGCTCAGGAACGGTCAGCCTTCTCTACCCCCGATGGCCACTACCAATTCAAGGTCATGCCCTTCGGCATGAAGAACGCCCCCGCCACGTTTCAACGCCTTGTGAACCAGGTCTTGGCGGGGCTCGAAGAGTTCAGCGCTGCCTACCTGGACGATATCGCTGTATACAGGCGCCACTGGTCCGACCACCTCCTCCACCTCCAAGAGGTCCTACAGGCCCTCCAGCGGGCCGGCCTCACAATTAAGGCCGGCAAATGCCAAATTGGCCAAGGGTCCGTGACCTACCTTGGGCACCAGGTGGGAAGCGGGCTGGTGGCCCCGCTGCAACTTAAGATTGCTGCCATCCAGTCCTGGCTGCCCCCCGTCACCCAGACCGAGGTCCGAGCCTTCTTGGGGCTCACCGGCTACTACCGGCGGTTCGTGAAGGACTACGGCAGCATCGTGGGGCCCCTCACGGGTCTCACGTCCAAAAACCAACCAAAGCGGATTAACTGGACCCCCGATTGTCAAGCGGCCTTCGAGAAGCTGAAGGCCGCCCTGTGCACCGCCCCTGTGCTCCAGGCCCCCGATTACAGTCGGGAATTCATGGTACAGACAGACGCCTCCGACCACGGCATCGGAGCGGTTCTTTCCCAATTGAACCCCGAAGGTCATGACCAGCCGGGGGCCTTCATCAGTCGACGTCTCCTGGCCCGAGAACAGCGCTGGAGCACCATCGAGAGGGAGGCCTTCGCAGTGGTGTGGGCCCTCAAAAAGCTCCGGCCCTATCTCTTCGGTACCCACTTCCGGGTACAAACCGACCATCGACCCCTGCAGTGGCTGATGCAGATGCGGGGGGAGAACCCAAAACTATTGCGCTGGTCCATTTCCCTGCAGGGAATGGACTTCACCGTGGAGCACCGACCGGGCCAAGACCACGCCAACGCAGATGGCCTGTCACGCTTTTTCCGCCTCGACGAGGAGAGTCCCCAAGAAGATGGGTGACTCTCCCCGCCTTCAGCTGGGGGGGACGCATGTTGGACAGGCCACACGAAGGGCTTGCTCCCTCCCCGCATGACAGGGCCCAAGCCCCGGCCCGCCAGGCGTGACCCACGAAAAGCACCCGCACCCCGTCTCCCGACGGAACTCCTGCCCTCGGACCTCCATGTATCACGGGCCCCAGCCACCACCGGCTCCCCCGGCCGGGTCAAGCCGCCATCTTGGGCCCTGCACCACGAGGCCGCGTGGCCTCCACCCGACCCTAACCCTGGGCCTGGCCGGCCCCGACATCCCGGCACCACCATCCACCCAGGAGGTGAGCGGACCACTTGGCAGGTCAATGGGAGAACGAAGCGTCAAGAGCTCTTCCCCCGCCAGGTGCCGATCGCCTCCAGCTCCCCCAGGCGCTGGCTCCACCCCCTGCTGGGTGTCTGGACACCTTCATCCCGGACCCTCCGACCTCCAAGTGCGAGGGTCCGGACATCAAAGGGCGCCTGCCCTATAACTGGAGCAGCTCCGGAGCAGGAAGGCAGTTGTATCCTGGAGTCGAGAGACACCGAGAGAACTCAGCCTTGACGGACTACTGGCGCTGCCGTAGCCCTATCTAGCAAACTATCGTCCTGCCTGCTGGCGCTGCCGCGGCCTTCTGCAACATCCATCCTCGTCGGGACCTGCTGGCGCTGCCGCGGCCCGTTGTAACGACCATCCTCACCGGGACCTGCTGGCGCTGCCGCGGACCGTACATCGACCATCTTCACCGGGACCTGCTGGCGCTGCCGCGGACCGTGTATCGACCATCTCTACCGGGACCTGCTGGCGCTGCCGCGGCCCGTACCAGCTAAACCACCAAGCTCGAGGATTGTGAGCTAATCATCATATCATCCGAACTACCAGACTGGTAAACAGACTGTCCCGCTACCCCTTTCCCTATCCTGAGAGACTTAAATCGAGGGGACCCCTGAGTCCAGACCTCCTTGTACCATTTCATCGTACCTTAAGAAGTGCATATAAAGAACGCTAAATCTTATCCTTGTGTGGTATCTGTCTGTGGGGGGGAAGTTATTTGTCTGTACGATCGCTGGAGACGGCTCTCCCCGGAGACCTCTCCCCCTGACCTCGGCCGACCCTCCCGGTCCGTCTAACACAGAGCAACAGAGAGACCACCTCGGTATTTTGAAATTTATAATTTGCTTGTTGTAAATTGGAAATTCAAGATATTAGCACTTGCTATTATTTTAGAAGTATGAGGCACATTACTGCATTGGGAATAGAACTGATCCTATCCACCGATATTTACAGATGTATTTTCTGCATCTGGTTAAAATGGCATCTAAAGTTAAGAAACTGTGATTTTTACTGTTCCAAGTTGGCGCTCATGTTCTTGCTCGTTGCTCTCGAGTCACTACTTTGATTTCTAGCTTTTTTGTTTAAATGGAAACGATACGGGCGGCCGTTTGCTCTTGCCTGTATTCAGATGGGCATGTTTTCATATTCAGGTATGTAGGATTTCAAACACTTTAAACTTGCCATGAATACATAGCATTTTGTATGGGTAGGGTAATCTTTCTTATTATTTGAAATTTCAGGTTTTCCCGTACTTCAGGGACCTGTTACAGTTGATGGAGGTCACTGTCTCCTAATTTTCTGTATTCTAGGATCATGATATTCATAATTGGGAGTTCATTGTCTCCCAAGTCTTCAGTACACTATATTGCGGTAAGCACATTTTGAGATTTGATGAGATATGCCCAGATGCCCTTAACGGCGATAAGCTGATAGGTGCTTGTGATTTTCTTACAGGGTCGAGTTTAACCTTACTTCATGAGGTGTTTACGACACCCACTGGAACATTGATTTTATATTATTGGAATAATATAAATGCACAGAGCTAATTTCAGTGGGTAAGGATCCCCTCTGCTTATTTTGTCGTAGTTAGCAACTTGGGATCGAAGTTGTCATATTGAGAAACTTGTGCCTCATGTTGATGATGATGATACACATATATATACTTTGGTGCCGATCACGATCCTGTAAAAACCGGGTACGAACCGTCGGACGGAGCATATTCTCCATCCGACGCGTACCCGGTCGTCAAAACTTACAAAAATGGAATTACGAATCGCAAGGAAACTCCATTTCCGTACGATTCGTACAAAACCGCGACCGACGAAAATAAACATACAAATGCGATCCAGGAAAGCGCCGACGTGACGTCGGGTCGCACGCAGCCTGCCATTCACGAACCAGGAATTACGATTCGCAATGACGTCATCCCGCACGGTGAATATTTTCCGGCTGCCAAAAACTGCCGGGAAATCAGGACGACGCGAACAAGGAGTACCTGTACGCGACGGACAGACATGGACCCCAACCTACGTGTCATCCCGGCCCTCATAGCAGTCGACCTCCTCTACAGGTTCGGACGCAGACGCCGCAGAAGGTCAGAACAACAAAGGGAGGGGGGAGAGGGAGGGGGGGCAGGAGCAGGGGCTGGCCACAAAACCCCCACCAAAGTCACACAGCACACATGCCCTGGACATACCTGACCCCCAGACCATGGTCACTACGAGGGGGTGGGGGCGTGTCCAGCAAAGCCATCGTCCGCCACAACGGAAGTGCTTGACGACGCGAACCGCCAACACAACAATACGGCCCGCACAAGAATCACATAGCGTGGGGACGGATATGTACGGACCGTACCCCCACCCTCGTATGCATGGAGCGTACCCCCCACCCAACAGTGTAAGTAAGACCCGTACCCTCACCCGCGGACGTATGGAGCGTACCCCCACCCCAACAGTGTAAGTACGACCCGTACCCTCACCCACGTACGTATGGAGCGTACCCCCACCCCAACAGTGTAAGTACGACCCGTACCCTCACCCGCGTACGTATGGAGCGTACCCCCACCCCAACAGTGTAAGTACGACCCGTACCCCCACCCGCGTACGTATGGTGCGTACCCCCACCCCAACAGTGTAATTACGACCCGTACCCTCACCCGCGGACGTACGTACCCTCACCCCAACAGTGTAAGTACGACCCGTACCCTCACCCGCGGACGTATGGAGCGTACCCCCACCCCAACAGTGTAAGTACGACCCGTACCCTCACCCACGTACGTATGGAGCGTACCCCCACCCCAACAGTGTAAGTACGACCCGTACCCTCACCCGCGGACGTATGGAGCGTACCCCCACCCCAACAGTGTAAGTACGACCAGTACCCTCACCCGCGTACGTATGGAGCGTACCCCCACCCCAACAGTGTATGTACGGACCGTACCCCCACCCCAACCGTGTATGTACGACCCGTAGCCTCACACGCATACGTATGGAGCGTACCCCCCACCCCAACAGTGTAAGTACGACCCGTACCCTCACCCGCGTACGTATGGAGCGTACCCCCCACCCCAACAGTGTAAGTACGACCCGTACCCTCACCCCCGTACGTATGGAGCGTACCCCCACCGCAACAGTGTATGCACGACACGTACCCCCACCACGTATGCATGGAGCTAACCCACACCCGTGTATGTTCTAAGCGTACATATCGTGAAATAGGAGGGGTGGGTGCAGAGTCCTCCCAGCAGTGCCCAGACACAGGAGGGGTGGGTGCCCATCACTCCCAGCAGTGCCCAGACACAGGAGGGGTGGGTGCAGAGTCCTCCCAGCAGTGCCCAGACACAGGAGGGGTGGGTGCAGAGTACTCCCAGCAGTGCCCAGACACAGGAGGGGTGGGTGCCCATCACTCCCAGCAGTGCCCAGACACAGGAGGGGTGGGTGCAGAGTCCTCCCAGCAGTGCCCAGAGACAGGAGGGGTGTGTGCCTATCACTCCCAGCAGTGCCCAGAGATAGGAGGGGTGGGTGCAGAGTCCTCCCAGCAGTGCCCAGAGACAGGAGGGGTGTGTGCCTATCATTCCCAGCCGTGCCCAGAGACAGGAGGGGTGGGTGCAGAGTCCTCCCAGCAGTGCTCAGACACAGGAAGGGTGGGTGCCCATCACTCCCAGCAGTGCCCAGACACAATAGGGGTGGGTGCAGAGTCCTCCTAGCAGTGCCCAGAGACAGGAGGGGTGTGTGCCTATCACTCCCAGCAGTGCCCAGAGACAGGAGGTGTGGGTGCAGAGTCCTCCCAGCAGTGCCCAGAGACAGGAGGGGTGTGTGCCTATCACTCCCAGCAGTGCCCAGAGACAGGAGGGGTGGGTGCAGAGTCCTCCCAGCAGTGCCCAGACACAGGAGGGGTGGGTGCCCATCACTCCCAGCAGTGCCCAGACACAGGAGGGGTGGGTGCAGAGTCCTCCCAGCAGTGCCCAGACATAGGAGGGGTGGGTGCAGAGTCCTCCCAGCAGTGCCCAGACACAGGAGGGGTGGGTGCAGAGTCCTCCCAGCAGTGCCCAGACACAGGAGGGGTGGGTGCAGAGTCCTCCCAGCAGTGCCCAGAGACAGGAGGGGTGGGTGCAGAGTCCTCCCAGCAGTGCCCAGACGCAGGAGGGGTGGGTGTAGAGTCCCCCCAGCAGTGCCCAGACACAGGAGGGGTGTGTGCCTATCACTCCCAGCAGTGCCCAGAGACAGGAGGGGTGGGTGCAGAGTCCTCCCAGCAGTGCCCAGAGACAGGAGAGGTGTGTGCCTATCACTCCCAGCAGTGCCCAGAGACAGGAGGGGTGTGTGCCTATCACTCCCAGCAGTGCCCAGAGACAGGAGGGGTGGGTGCAGAGTCCTCCCAGCAGTGCCCAGACACAGGAGGGGTGGGTGCCCATCACTCCCAGCAGTGCCCAGACACAGGAGGGGTGGGTGCAGAGTCCTCCCAGCAGTGCCCAGACACAGGAGGGGTGGGTGCAGAGTCCTCCCAGCAGTGCCCAGACACAGGAGGGGTGGGTGCAGAGTCCTCCCAGCAGTGCCCAGACATAGGAGGGGTGGGTGCAGAGTCCTCCCAGCAGTGCCCAGACACAGGAGGGGTGGGTGCAGAGTCCTCCCAGCAGTGCCCAGACACAGGAGGGGTGGGTGCCCATCCCTCCCAGCAGTGCCCAGAGACAGGAGGGGTGTGTGCCTATCACTCCCAGCAGTGCCCATGGAATGCAAAGGGTGGAGTAGCCACAGATAACATGCCCACAAATGTCAGTCAGGTGCACAAAGACCCTGCAGTACATGTACCACATGTGTGCGAGGCTGGCAGTATACGCATGCATAGCGCCGAAAAGAAAACATGTCCACATGAAGTCATGTCAATAGTCCACATACACAAGTACAATGACTACCAAGGATGCCACGAATGATGCAGGTGGAGACATCGCTCAGCATGCATGTGCAGAGTTGAAGGAGTCCGTCACACACCCAGCTAATGTACACACAGCTCAGCGCTAAATATTGGGAACACCCTGCAGGGAAGATGTCAGGGTACACCGAGGAATGAATACACCTTGGGACAATTTTACCATGCAGTAACTGCTTACATGAACAGAGAAACCTAGCTAACACCGTGTGATGGCACACAGATACCAGGGTCCCCCCTATGACCAGCACACTACTACATTTCCCACACACCCAACACATGATTACCACCCAAAATCATGTAGCAGCCCCACCAACAGCAACATCAGAAAAACAGTAGTGTTCAAAGGAAATAAAAATGGCTTTAATCAGCATGATCTTAAATAGTGTGTTCGTAGAAAGTTCAATATTTACAAAGCCCATAGGGCAGTCCATGAGTCACAGCTGGACGGGGGACACAGTGGAACGCGTGTCCCCTAGCTTGCCTGCACAGTCAGACTCCTTCGTCTTCCACAGCGGGGAGGGCATCATGTTGGGGGGAAGGACCAGGCACCGCAAGGACAGGAGGGCGAAGGGTAGGCGTCGTGGGTGCAGGGATGGAGGACTCCACCACAGGGGGTGGGGCAGGGCCAAAGGCGGAGGCCAGGATCTCGCTGCACACCTTAGCAAGGTCCTCCAGCGTCTCCCCTGCACCCGAAGGAACCACAGGCCCCAAGGAGGGGGGGGCGGAGGGATGGGTCGCAGCGCCACTGGGGGAGGGTGTGGACAGGGGGGGGACTCAACCACCCTGACCGGGGACTCCCTTGACCGCTTGCGGGGTGGTGTCACAGTGGGGCTCAGGGAAAGAGCGGCCATGAAGGAGTCCTTGCCGGATATGTGGCCAGGAGAGCTGAGGGGAGGGGATTTGGAGGAAGTGGATTGGGTGGAATGCAGACTCCCACTCTGGCTGCGTGTCTTACGTTTGCCCCCCGACCCAGTGGGTGTGCCTACCTCACTCTGTGTGTGCGTGCCAGGAGGTGTGCGTATGACCTTCCCTGCTGGTGTGGTGCCTCTGTCTGTTGTGGTGGGTGCATGCTGACGTCTGGGTGTACGTGGAACAGGCATGGGAGTGGGAAGTGTGGATGGGGCAGGGGTAGGGGGTGGGACGTAGCGCTGCAGGAGACCCACTGCTGCAGTCAGTGTCGAGTCTATGGACCTCAGCAACTGGCGTTGGTCAGCCTGCGACGAAAAAATGCCCTCCAAGTATGCCTCCATGTTGTGCAGCACTTGGCTGTGGCCATGGAGGACATTAAGGATCGCAGCCTGACCAACCTGCAACTGCCGCTGGATGTCCACAGACTCGGCATTGGCGGCAGCAGTGGAGACAGGGGCAGGGGGTGCGGTGCCTGGCAGGAAGGAGACATGTGGTGACCGTGGACGTTGGGAAGGGACACGAGCAAGTGGGAGGCGGCTGATGGCAATGGAGGGGGCGGGGTGCGATGTTGTTCCACTGTCAGCTGCTGGTGCAGCCTCCGCCCACTCGGAGAGATCATCCTCGGACCCGTCGGCTTCATATTCGGTGGTGCCAGTGGACAGGTCCTCGGCCTCACTCTCCTCCGCCTCTGTACCACTCAATGTGCCAGCCACAATGTCAACGCTGGCACTGGTGCTCTGTCCCTCCGCTCCGTCTGTGCTCATGTCTCCCTCCGTGTCCCCCGACGATGCTGTGGGCAAGGTGAAGAGACAGCAATTAATCACACACCTGTATACATATGTCAAATGAGTCCAATCTACATAGGTTACAGTGCATAGCCTGCAAAGAAAGTTAAGTAACATCTACAAAACAAGGTACAGATGTAGGGCATGCAACACACAGTTGGTTGACCCACCATGCCCCAGAAAATCCATGGAGAGCATGACACAATAGCAAATGACATGAAATGGAGTTTGACATAGGAGCCAGACCCTGGGGACAATCCAGCACTGCATCTGCACCACACAGCCTTGCCGACAATAGGGATAAGGAGGGACCAAATCCATGTGCTTGAGGCACATGCTGCATAGGTAATACTGAAAACATGCCCAACATGACTGGCTCACTGCACCTTGAGTGTATGTCCAGACAAACATCACACACTGGCCAAACCTAGCAAGGAGAATTCTGGTTTTGACATGTATGCTTGGCCCGCACCAACCACCCCCTACATGAGACAATTTGTTGAGACACAGGTGGCACTTACATCTCTTAGTCTGGGTGAAATACACAGGGGATGCATAAATACAAGATTGGGCGCCAAATACCTGAGGTGCGCCTGTTCAAATAATCATGTACAAACGGCCATCATCAGATGATTGTAACAAGACACACAGGCACAGGCCACTGTGACTATGAACAAGGAAAATCAGGTCAGGCTGTACAGTGGACACTTGTACTACATTTCACGTCAATATACATGTTGCCAGTGGACAATGGCACAGAGCACAACCTATGCTGTAGACACTGAGAGTGTCCACGTTTTGTGATGACACACATGACACCTATGAAAATATGCCCCAGGGGACAGTAGTGGCAACACAACTCCATGGTCCTGAATGGGAATGACTGCAACACACGCCACCATCCCTGCACTATGCGTATCGCACACTCATGCACATCATGTCACAGGCCACAACATAGGACATGCGCGCTGTAAGGCATGACACTTGTGAGACTAACTCCCATGTCTGGACTCTGCATCAGTGCCAACTGACATGGAACCCACATGTACTGAACTGGACAGGGCACAGGCAAGGTCCCCAAACCTGTTACACACCACCCCCACACATGATGCTACAGGCATAGTTCACGTGGAGAAAGCGCCAGCCTACATTACCTTGGGAAGGAGTGACTACACACAGACCAGGGAACACATTGCAAGGAGGGGAAGGGAGGCAGGAGAGCACAGCTATACTGTGGGTAACTGGATCTGCACAGCACCTTTAAACCCTGGCAGTGTATCCATGCAACTGTGCACTTACAAATGATGGTGAAACACAACAAGCACACATGTACCTACCCCCTTCCTGCTGCTGCTTCTCCTGTAAGCGCCTCTCCAAGTCTGGAAATACCACCAGCAGCACACGCTTGTGGATGTGGGTCAGTCGGCGGCGCCCGCGGTTCTTATGGCTCTCAGGTGAGTCCCCCAGCAGGACCTGTGCGATCCTCCGCGTCCAGCACCGGATATCCTGCCAGCGTTTCCTCACCTGGGACAGGCGCCGCTTCAGACCATCCGCACTCCTCACGGCGCTGACGGCGGTCAGCCATATCTGCTCCTTGGCAGAGGCGCCTACCTGTGAGGATGAACAAGTGACACTACATCAATACACCTGGCACATCTCACAGGGACACATATTAGAACACATTTGCTGTTTACAACAAGGCATAGTATGCATCCAACGCATTGCACCTTTGTCATAGGGACATGATCCTCTGGGGAAGGTCAAAAGCAGTACGTGCCATTGAAAGGACACAGGTGGAATGAGGGCAACTACACAATCAATGATCCAGGTTCACACTGTGCATCACAAGCTACACCAGGATAATGTGCAACACCTCTAAGCAGTCACATGCCACAGGCCACTGACGCTACCGCAGCAGAGTACACAGACACACACAGGCACAGGACATTCACCTGCCATTGCCAAATGCAGTGACATACCTCACTCTGCACATGTGCCACTAGACTGGGGGGGGGCTCACAGGTGTGGGGCTGGCTCTGCACGTCAGACACACAGCACTGCTCCCTGCTCACATCACATGGCCAGGGTATATCTATCCCTCATGCAGCTGGAGTGCTACACTCCACATATGCACCCACCCACATGACAGGGGACTTACACACACACCGATGTCCAGGGTACAAACACATCATGTGGACACTCTCAGCACAGGTACACAGAACTAACGCACATCTGTCGGTACAGTCACCTGTCACACTGGTGTGAGCACAGAATCACATGAGGACTGTAGAGGCTACATTCCCAGGAGGACAAGACAGGCAGAATGTGGCATGCACCATGCAGTGATTGTCACAGTAAACACAATGCAAGTGAGGACGGCAGACATGCACCACAGCATGCACTGGCTGGGAGACATCAGGCATTCCCCCCCGGGACCCCCCCTACAGTACATAGCATGTGTGCCACACCTGGACACAATGCCAGAAGTCACACTCACAAAAAAGGGACACAGTCTGTGCTGGTGGACTCTGCACTCACCTGATACCCTGGTCGCCTATACAGCATGGGGTACTGTGTGAGGATCACATCCAGCAAAGCCAGGTTCTCCTCCAGGGTGAAGGGCTGTGACCTCTCCACAGACCTTGACATGGTCCCAGGGAATCAGTAGCAGCAGCTGGGTCGTGGAATAAAAAGATGTACAGGCAAGTGCTCCCTCATGGGACCTGGCTGCCTTATATCTGCCTTGCTGGCCTGTTTCATGCTCAGGAGTACAGAGTGATTGGTCACTCACATTTGCATCCTATGTTTCCTCCAATCCCTTCAAACCTAACACAGTCAGTGGGTTCTTATTGTGTTTTTTTCTTCAGCATGATGTCAACCCCACAAACACATTGCAACAAAGTAGATTCATTCCAACTGACTTCTGCTGTGCACCTTCCAGAACAAATTCTAACTTTAAACTTGGTCTCCATGACAACCAGCATGCATTTAGGCCTTTATACGTGTCTCTCATGTGTCCCCTATGTAATTTGGAGCTTCACACACAGGTACGGTGCGTTCCGGGGCCCTAGGGCACCCCAAATGCATATCAACGGCCCGTACAGGCGTGTGTACGCTCCGTACCACTATGGGTGTTCTCACGTATGCGTACTCATGGTGGTACGGAGCGTACACACGCCTGTACGCTCACTATTACTATGAGTACGCATACGCGAGAACACCCATAGTGATAGTGAACGTACGCACGCATGTACGGTCCGTACCACTATGGGTGTGCTCGCGTATGCGTACTCATGGTGGTACAGACCGTACACACGCCTGTACGCTCACTATCACCATGGGTACGCATACGCGAGCACACCCATAGTGGTACGGACCGTACACGCATGCGTACGTTCACTATCACTATGGGTGTTCTCGCGTATGCGTACTCATGGTGGTACGGACCGTACACACGCCTGTACGCTCACTATCACTATGAGTACGCATACGCGAGCACACCCATAGTGGTACGGACCGTACACGCGTGCGTACGTTCACTATCACTATGGGTGTTCTCGCGTATGCGTACTCATAGTGATAGTGAGCGTACGCACGCGTGTACAGTTTGTACCACTATGGGTGTGCTCGCGTATGCGTACCCATAGTGATAGTGAGCGTACAGGCGTGTGTACGGTCCATACCACCATAAGTACGCATACGCGAGAACACCCATAGTGATAGTGAACGTACGCACGCGTGTACGGTCCGTACCACTATGGGTGTGCTTGCGTATGCATACTCATAGTGATAGTGAGCGTACAGGCGTGTGTACGGTCCGTACCACCATGAGTACGCATACGCGAGCACACCCATAGTGGTACGGACCGTACACGCATGCGTACGTTCACTATCACTATGGGTGTTCTCGCGTATGCGTACTCATGGTGGTACGGACCGTACACACGCCTGTACGCTCACTATCACTATGAGTACGCATACGCGAGCACACCCATAGTGGTACGGACCGTACACGCGTGCGTACGTTCACTATCACTATGGGTGTTCTCGCGTATGCGTACTCATAGTGATAGTGAGCGTACGCACGCGTGTACAGTTTGTACCACTATGGGTGTGCTCGCGTATGCGTACCCATAGTGATAGTGAGCGTACAGGCGTGTGTACGGTCCATACCACCATAAGTACGCATACGCGAGAACACCCATAGTGATAGTGAACGTACGCACGCGTGTACGGTCCGTACCACTATGGGTGTGCTTGCGTATGCGTACTCATAGTGATAGTGAGCGTACAGGCGTGTGTACCGGTTCCCCAGCCAACTGGTCAGGCTGGCGCCTCCGCCGTCCTCCACTCCCACCACCCCTGCCCACTTGCACCTGGCATGCCCTTGTGGGCACATCGGGTCTCCGGGACCCCTGAGGGTTGGCATTGGCGTTGTCGCCTGCCTCCTCCTGGGTGCCCGGGACACCGTGTCCCTCCTGGCCAGCCTGGCTGCTTTGTGGTGGTGGGGCAGGGATCCTGGGTGTCTCCTGGGATGTGGCAGGAGTGGGGGTGGTGGTTGGCCCGGTTGTACCTGACGCAGGTGCTGCAGGTCGTTGGACACCAGAGGGGCCAGGTTGGTCGGGGTCGGGTTCGTCCACAGAGTGGTGAGAGTCGTCGCTGCCGGTGACTCCTTCATCCCGCCGAGCCGGGTCCTGTGAGTCTTCCCCCCCAGTGTTGGGGGGTGATCCACGACGTTGACCTGTGTGTGAGAGAGATAATGTTAATTTTGTTCCATGCAACATCAATGTTTCATTTGTTTCAAAGTTGGAACATTTCCTCTGGGAATTTGCTTATGTCTTGCATTCCACTCACAGTGCACTTGTGCATGGGTATGTCCCTTGGGCACAGCTTAGGCGACTTTACCTATGTGTGCACAGTCTTACTTGCTGCGTCAAGTGTGACTGCAGTCAGCAGTGGAGTGGGCAGGTGTGGCGAGCCGTGCATTGGCGCCTTCCATGTAGCACTGTACGTGGGCACATGAAGTTGTTCCACACACTTATATGATGCAGGTAGCTGTCGTTGTGCTCGTGCACAGGTTGTGACATGGCCCTGTGTTTTGCCATGGAAAAGAGGGGGGGTTCTGGCACTGGCCACCCTTGTCTACATGCACGAAGTCCACCTGCTGACGAGCAGACATTCCCACACACCACAAGGCTGATTTGCTCTCCCTGTGTCTCCCTCCCTCTCTGTACCACTCTCCCTCCCTCTGTGTGTCAGCCTCCTCCCTCTGTCCGTGTCCCTGTGTCTCCCTCCCTCTCTGTCCCCCTCTCCCTCCCTCTGTGTGTCAGCCTCCTCCCTCTGTCCCTGTCCCTGTGTCTCCCTCCCTCTCTGTCCCCCCTCTCCCTCCCTCTGTGTGTCAGCCTCCTCCCTCTGTCCGTGTCCCTGTGTCTCCCTCCCTCTCTGTCCCCCTCTCCCTCCCTCTTTGTGTCAGCCTCCTCCCTCTGTCTGTGTCCCTGTGTCTCCCTCCCTCTCTGTCCCCCTCTCCCTCCCTCTGTGTGTCAGCCTCCTCCCTCCGTCCGTGTCCCTGTGTCTCCCTCCCTCTCTGTCCCCCTCTCCCTCCCTCTGTGTGTCAGCCTCCTCCCTCTGTCCGTGTCCCCGTGTCTCCCTCCCTCTCTGTCCGCCTCTCCCTCCCTCGGTTTGTCAGCCTCCTCCCTCTGTCCGTGTCCCCGTGTCTCCCTCCCTCTCTGTCCCCCTCTCCCTCCCTCTGTGTGTCAGCCTCCTCCCTCTGTCCGTGTCCCTGTGTCTCCCTCCCTCTCTGTCCCCCTCTCCCTCCCTCTGTGTGTCAGCCTCCGCCCTCTGTCTGTGTCCCTGTGTCTCCCTCCCTCTCTGTCCCCCTCTCCCTCCCTCTGTGTGTCAGCCTCCTCCCTCTGTCCGTGTCCCTGTGTCTCCCTCCCTCTCTGTCCCCCTCTCCCTCCCTCTGTGTGTCAGCCTCCTCCCTCTGTCCATGTCCCTGTGTCTCCCTCCCTCTCTGTCCCCCTCTACCTCCCTCTGTGTGTCAGCCTCCTCCCTCTGTCCGTGTCCCTGTGTCTCCCTTCCTCTCTGTCCCCCTCTCCCTCCCTCTGTGTGTCAGCCTCCTCCCTCTGTCCGTGTCCCTGTGTCTCCCTCCCTCTCTGTCCCCCTCTCCCTCCCTCTGTGTGTCAGCCTCCTCCCTCTGTCCGTGTCCCTGTGTCTCCATCCCTCTCTGTCCCCCTCTCCCTCCCTCTGTGTGTCAGCCTCCTCCCTCTGTCAGTGTCCCTGTGTCTCCCTCCCTCTCTGTCCCCCTCTCCCTCCCTCTGTGTGTCAGCCTCCTCCCTCTGTCCGTGTCCCTGTGTCTCCCTCCCTCTCTGTCCCCCTCTCCCTCCCTCTGTGTGTCAGCCTCCTCCCTCTGTCCGTGTCCCTGTGTCTCCCTCCCTCTCTGTCCCCCTCTCCCTCCCTCTGTGTGTCAGCCTCCTCCCTCTGTCCGTGTCCCTGTGTCTCCCTCCCTCTCTGTCCCCCTCTCCCTCCCTCTGTGTGTCAGCCTCCTCCCTCTGTCCGTGTCCCTGTGTCTCCCTCCCTCTCTGTCCCCCTCTCCCTCCCTCTGTGTGTCAGCCTCCTCCCTCTGTTCGTGTCCCTGTGTCTCCCTCCATCTCTGTCCCCCTCTCCCTCCCTCTGTGTGTCAGCCTCCTCCCTCTGTCCGTGTCCCTGTGTCTCCCTCCCTCTCTGTCCCCCTCTACCTCCCTCTGTGTGTCAGGCTCCTCCCTCTGTCCGTGTCCCTGTGTCTCCCTCCCTCTCTGTCCCCCTCTCCCTCCCTCTGTGTGTCAGCCTCCTCCCTCTGTCCGTGTCCCTGTGTCTCCCTCCCTCTCTGTCCCCCTCTCCCTCCCTCTGTGTGTCAACCTCCTCCCTCTGTCCGTGTCCCTGTGTCTCCCTCCCTCTCTGTCCCCCTCTCCCTCCCTCTGTGTGTCAGCCTCCTCCCTCTGTCCGTGTCCCTGTGTCTCCCTCCCTCTCTGTCCCCCTCTCCCTCCCTCTGTGTGTCAGCCTCCTCCCTCTGTCCGTCTCCCTGTGTCTCCCTCCCTCTCTGTCCCCCTCTCCCTCCCTCTGTGTGTCAGCCTCCTCCCTCTGTCCCTGTCCCTGTGTCTCCCTCCCTCTCTGTCCCCCTCTCCCTCCCTCTGTGTGTCAGCCTCCTCCCTCTGTCCGTCTCCCTGTGTCTCCCTCCCTCTCTGTCCCCCTCTCCCTCCCTCTGTGTGTCACCCTCTGTCACCTCAGCCCAGCTTCCTGGGCACACACTGTTAGCAGATCTTTGAATGGCCCTTGGATTGTTGATGTGAGTTTGTTTCTGATCTCCAGGCACCCATTGGGTGTAGTGTCTGTGTCTGCACTGCTGCTGTGGTGGTGTGTGCTGCCACTCTTTCACAGTGTTGGCTGTTCATTAGCTGCTGTCATGTGCAAGAACGTGCCGTCACCCCCATGTGTTGATGCAAGGCGTCCGCCATTTGCTGGCAAGTCATTCCTGTGTCGGGACACACTGTTTGTCTGGCTGTGACCTAGGCCATATGGGCTGGGGGCATTGTTGTCTGCTTCTGAGTTGCACTATGTGATTTTTTGGGCCCACCCTCCCGCCATCCGGCTTACCGTGTCATGTGTTGGTGTCTTCTGTGGCCTGTGACTTGACATTGTCCAGCTGGGTGCATGGGGCATGGTGGTGCCAGTGGCATGTGCGTGTTCATGGAGTGTGGTTGAGTCATGCGATAGCTTGGGGTGGTTGCGTGCCTGTTTGTGAGTTTGGTTGTGGATGACGTTCCCCCCATGTGAGGTGAGTTGTTTGTGAACTCACCCGGCTCTCAGAGTCCATCTACTCCATCCACTGCCACCACCGGCAGTATGGCCATCACCCTCTCCTCCCAGGGATGGTAGTGTACGGGTCTGCGGGACGGCCCTCCTCCAGTGACGTTGGCCTGGTTGTGTTCATCGGTCATCTTGGCTCGGACCCTCCTCCGCAGATCGTACCACCTGGCTTGGCATTCCTGCTTGTTCCTTCTGGTGTCCGCAACAGCATTCACAGCATCGACGATGGTCTGCCACATGGCTGTTTTTGCTGAAGTGCTGGTCTGTCTGACCAATGTTCCAAAGAGGTGTGGCTCGACTCTGAGGATTTCATCGACAAGGACCTCCAACTCTCGGCTAGTGAACTTTGGATTCTTGTTAGTGGGCATGGTGAGGGGTGTGGGTGTGGATGGTGGGGGAGTGTGGATGGTTGTGGGTGTGTGGGTGTGGTTGTGCAGGTGTGTGTGTGAATGTGATGAGGGGGTGTTTGTGAAGGTGTGTGTGTGAAGGTGTGCAAGTGTAAGGTGTGGTAAAGCTTCTAGTATGGTGCTGTAGGTTGTCTGTGGGGTCTGGCAGCAGTGAGTCTGTTGCAAAGGCTCATGGTTTGTGTGTGTGGGCCCTTTTTATTGGTCCATTGGTGGGTGTGGCTGTGTTTGAACTTTGGGTGGGTGTGTTATAAGGAGTGGTTGTGTTTTGGGCCTCTGTTTGTTTTTGGCAGTTGCAGGTCAGTGAATGTGTTGTTTTAGTGGTTGTTGGACATGTTTTGTGGCTTAGTGCCATTCGAATGGTGTATTCTTGTGTCGTTTTGGTTTGTCCTGGTTGTGTACGTGCGTTTTTAGCGTGTGTAAGGTGTGTACATGGGCCATTTTGTTGTACAGTGCTGTCCTTGTGTGTGGCTTGGTACGACTCGTACATGCGCGATGTTGTGTGAAGGTGGTGATGTTGGGGCCTGGGGTGCGCTCCGTACTTAGAATGTTGGGGTGGGGGTACGCTCCATGCATACGCGGGTGTGGGTACGACTCTAACGTACACGGGTGTACATACACGGGGGTATGACACGAACGTACAGGGGGGGTACGACACGTACACGGGTGTACATACACGGGGGTACGACACGTACAATGGTGTACATACACGGGGGGTACGACACGAACGTACATGGGTGTAAATACCGGGGGTACGACACGAACCTACACGGGGGGGTACGACACGTACACGGGTGTACATACGGGGGGGTACGACACGTACACGGGTGTACACACACGGGGGTACGACAAGTACACGGGTGTACATACAGGGGGGGGTACGACACGTACATGGGTGTACATACAGGGGGGTACGACACGAATGTACACGGGGGGTACGACACGTACACGGGTATACATACAGGGGGGGTATGACACGTACACGGGTGTACATACAGGGGGTACCACACGAACATACACGGGGGTACGACACGTACACGGGTGTACATACAGGGGGGTACGACACGTACATGGGTGTACATACACGGGGGGGTACGACACGAACGTACACAGGGGGGGTACGACACGTACATGGGTGTACATACAGGGGGGTATGACACGAACGTACACGGGGGGTACGACACATACACGGGTGTACATACAGGGGGTATGACACATACACGGGTGTACATACACGGGGGGAACGACACAAACGTACACAGGGGGGGTACGACACGTACATGGGTGTACATACACGGGGGGGGTACGACACGTACACTGGTGTACATACATGGGTGGGGGTGTACATACACGGGGGTACGACTCTAACGTACACAGGTGTACATACACGGGTGGGGGTGTACATACACGGGGGTACGACTCGAACGTACGGGGGCTGGGGGGAGTGTTGGGCGCGTATGCAGGCACATGTCTCCATGGTTGCTATGGGAGTTCGGTGCGGACTGTGTTTTTTCCATACGGTTGTAACATCGGACGCACGGGATGGATCGTGATTCCGCGGTCGGACTTCACTTTTCACATTTGTACGGTGATTCATCCGAGGACGTGTCGGACACATTTTCCGACCCGAGGACGTGTGGGGAATAATTCCCAATGCGATTCGTATGGTCTTTTTCCCATGCGAATAGTAATTGGCAGTTTGTACGGCACTTGTACGATTCGTACGGTAAAAAGACCGGATACGAGTCGTACAGGGAAAATTTTTACCGGATCATAATCGGCACCTTTATCTTTTGGATTTTACAGATTTTGATCTTGAATACTTACCTGAGGTACAACACATCTCCCGGATAAACTTTTCTCTTCTTGGGAGCATGTGACTCTCGTGGGGTTCTGTTAGACATGGCACCATTGGCGTGGGTCTCTCTTCCATTTTACGCTGGGCCTCCTCTGTGTTTTGCTGGTGTTAAATGCTCTGGTCGCTGTGCCACTGCCATTCAGTGCCACAGCACGAATGCTCCCTATTGTAAATTGACTGTATGAATTGGTATAATCCTAATTGACCCAAGGAACATGATAGGAAAGTCTAATTTAGTATGCCTGAGCTCTGACTATTACAGTGCATCTTTTAGTGAAGATTATTTTTATATTCTGTGGTTGAAAATACCACTTTTAGGAACTAGGTATTTTCTTGCCTAAGGATTCCCGTGTGCTCTGCTGTTGTGTATTGGCTGTCTGGTTTTGGAGGGTCAGGGTAGGCTGAGCCCGACCTGGATTGAATAGAGAGATCTGCAGTTGGAGTATGGGGAGGGGTGACACTTTGATCTGAGCAAGGATTTGCCTGGCAAGGTGAATGATGGCTCCACCTCCCACTGATGGCAGATCCCCTCTTCCTGAAAGGCAGGATGCAGCCTTGTAAACTAAGTGCTCTAGGACGACAACAAACTGGTTCTGGCTGGGTTCAGTGATTTGAGACTTTTTGAGAACAAAGACTTTTGTGGTATAAAGATCTGTGCCTAAACCCCTGCACGGTGTGTTACATCTGGATGTCAAGACAAACCTCTGTCTGTGTAACTAGAGGGAAAGGGCTTTGCAACTTTCATCCATCTTGCTGAAGCAACTACCCACGGGCCTGCTTTGAGCTTGCCTCCTGCTGAAGTCTCAGGGACATTAGACTTCAACCATCAGCCGTCCGGATTCCTATTTGAGGGGAATTCTACTTGCAGGTGAGGCCTCTGTTAGGAATTCCAGAGCCTCTGGTTCTACTGCGGGGAAAGTGGGCTGAAAGTCATCGTATCGCTAGTGTGGGCCTCTGCAGCTGAGGAGCTGTTGCCGCTGAGTGCCCGCATTTTGCCGTCCTACGAGAATCATTGCTATCGCTATTGTGGGCCGCTGCAGCTGAGGAGCTGTGCCGCTGAGATCCCGCATTTGCCTGTGTTACCAAAGTCATTGTTATTGCTATTGTGGTCCACCGCAGCTGAGGAGCTGTTGCCGCTGAGTGCCCGCATTTTGCCGTCCTATGAGAATCATTGCTATCGCTATTGTGGGCCGCTGCAGCTAAGGAGCTGTGCCGCTGAGTGCCCGCACTAGTCACCACTTCGAGGATCTTGTTATCACCTGCGTGTGCCGCTGGGTGACCGCTTTTAAGCCCCGTCCCAGGATTATCGTGATTGCATGCCGCGGACCGCAACAGCTGGGAACTGTGGCCGCTGCGTGTCTCCACCTGTCATTACCGCGGCTACCTTGTGAGGCTGCGTGCCGTGCCCCTTTAAATCTCAGGTACATTTTGCATTACCAGGTCTCGTGGACCCCGGCCTCGAACTAAGTTCGTTCCACACGCTTTTTGAGTGCCTTTATTGCTTTTTAAGTGAATCTGTCATTATGTGCATTGTGGCTCCTTGAGCGCTCTTAAGCCTCGTGTTCAGTCTATATAAAGATAACTATTTTTCTCTAACTGCTTGTGGTGTCCATTTGTAGCGTCTTTCCTGCGTTATTGTGTATGGTCATCAATGTTTCACACACTGCCTCTGAGATAGGCCCGTCTGCTTGTGCTACGTTACCACAGGGTTGAGCAGGGGTTATCAAAGGGTGTAGCCCCCTTACTCTGACTTAGGAAGAAGGATCCCTATTTGGACTTCTGCGCCAGCCGCTGTCAACTATAGATCCCCATTTCTAACAGGTTCTAGTTATAATAGGCACTACGATTGACGTAAGGTTTTATTTCACACACACACGAGAGGGGTATTAGACTAATAGAGTGTGCTATTTGAATGGGAGTTTAAGAGGCATGTCATCACTAATGTAAGCAAGAATATGTTTAGATTAAGTAATCAACAGACACAGAATGTGTGTCTGCCTTATAGAATGTACATTGTTATGCAAAAATACTGTTTTAACTAGACCTTTGTGCACAGGGTTACTGTCTGGGCTTGCATCAAATGTGAAGAAATCATGTATTATTTTTGCATCACAACTCCGGTATTTGTATTACTTCCAGCCCTGATGAAGTCATAGGGTGTTTACCCTGAAACGACGAAACGCGTTAGCTAAAGGGAGTGGAAGATTTTGAATCATTAAAGAAGAATTCAAAGCCCTTATTACTGGTTTCATGTTCTTTAAATGCATTTTACTTTAACTTAGATCAGGTATGCGTGTGCTTCAGAAACTATAAATTATGTGGCCAATACCTCCACAATGGTAGCACTGAGGACCTGGGGTAGGGAGTCTGAAGATTGGCCTGGCCAGAATGGTGACAATCACTGGTTTCTTTATTGGAGTATATCTTGGTGGTCTGGGACACCCAATTCCCCCATGTCTCCACGTGGTTCTTTCATGGCCTTTCTGTATCTCCTGTTCCCTTCTGTAAGCACTGGTTATTTTTACAGAGGTTTCCAGTGTAAGATGGACGTGTTGCCAGACCCATCTCTGTATAGGGGTATGTAGGGAGGACAGATATTATTCTAGATAGACTCTCCCCATTATCTCATCTTTGGAGATGGTAAGTGATTTCAGCCACCGGTCCGTCATATCCTTGTCTCGGAAATATTAAGCCTGTGGAGTTTCTTGGGCACCCTCCTTAATCTGTCGTAATCTGATCCTATAGGTCTCACCATCATTGTCTAACCATTCTAGGATACATTGCTTAATATCAGCATATGGAGTATGTGGTTGGCAGTCTGGTACGTGGCTTGTAAGTTCCCTGACAACAATGGACCCAAATGTTGTCCCCACTTTTTAGTTGGTCAGGCTGTTGTCAGGGCCAAGCGCTCAAAGTTGTTGAAAAAATAGTCTGGGTGCTCGCTAATCACATCCTTTAGCTTTACTACTAAAGGTAGAGCAGTGTGGTGCTTTATTGTACCATAGCATCCACCAATTTTCTTATTGCTGTTTCCTGCATCTGACTCTGGTCTGTCAAGGCCTGGTGTAACTTCTCCCGATCTTCTTTAGCTACAGAGAGGAATTTCTCCATTACTCTTTGCAGTTTTTCATGGCTTTCGGCCATCTTAGTTATTACAGCCTCCTTATCGCTGGATCCCATGTCTGATACCATCTGTGGGAGGGCTGGGTGGATAAACAGACGGTGAGCAGTCTAAATATCGAAAATTTAATTTCGACCTACTATAATATTGAGTCTAGAATATCGTAGGGACAGAATATCGATGTCAAGAATTTTGATGGACAGAATATCGACCCTAAGGTAAGTAATATCGATTTTTTTATATCGATGTTAGTAATATCGAAGTTAGTAATATCGATATGAAATATATCGATGTTACTAACATCCATGTCACTAATATCGATATTTATAATATTGCTATGTATTTTATTATGTATTTAATATATATGTGTTAATTATTTTTTGATAAGTGTTCTACTGGTTTTAAAATATATGTATATAATTTTTATATGTTAATAATGGTTTTTTTAAGTTAATTTTGTGTTTTAGTACCGTAGCGGGTTGTGGGTTTATAGGGGAATAGGGTGGGAAGTAATTTAATTATATTAATTTAATTATACATTTGTGGGAATTATAAAGTCATTTTAAATCATTTTTGCGTTTAAATTCTGTAGCGGGTTGTGGGTTTATAGGGGATTAGGGTGGGAAGTAATTTAATAATATGAAATTAATTATAAATTTTTAGGAATTATAAATTTATTTTGAATTATTTTTGCATTTAAATTCTGTAGCGGGTTGTGGGTTTATAGGGGAATAGGGTGGGAAGTAATTTAATTGTAATTAAGTAATATTTATATTTATTTATTGTTATTGATAATTATATTATTCTTAATTAAGTATTAATTGGTAATTAATTTTTATTAATTGGTAATTAGTTTTTATAAATTAATTGATAATTATGTTAACTGTATTATTTTATTATTTGAGTGTTTCGTGTGTTTATAGGGGAATAGTGTTGGAAGTAATTGAAATCTAATTAAGTAATTATTACATTTGTTGTTGGGTATTGATAATTAATTATTGAAGATTAATTATTAATTGGTAAATATTTTAAATAATAATTTGGTTATGAAAAATAATTTATTGTTGATTAGTAATCAATTGGTAATTAAATATATTTAAATATTATTTATTGATATTTCTAATTAATATATTAATAAGAAATTATTAATTGGTAATTAATGTATAATTAATATTATTTTGGATATCAAAAATATGTAATTGTTTAATATTTTTTAATTGGTAATTAATGTTTGATAATTAATTTTTGGTATAAAAAATTTAAGTGTTCAATATTTTTAAATTGGTAATTAATATTCATTAATTAATATTTATTGGTATTTATTAATAATTTATTGCTAATTAATTATTTATTGGTAGTTATATTTGTAATAAATATCTATTGGTATTTGTAAGTATTTTTGAGTTATTTAATAATTAAATTATTAATTATTGTAAAGAATTATTTTATTTATAAGTATGTTATTTTTAACTTCTAAGCTATCCAACACTTTCCCTACTGTTGCACTCTCTGGAGTTAGAATAGTAATTTGTACCCCTACGCAATCCAACACTTTCCCTACTGTTGCACTCTCTGGAGTTGGAGTAGTAATTTTTACCCCTACGCTATCCAACAGTTTCCCTACTGTTGCACTCTCTGGAGTTGGAATAGTAATTTTTACCCCTACGCAATCCAACACTTTCCCTACTGTTGCACTCTCTGGAGTTGGAATAGTAATTTTTACCCCTACGCTACCCAACACTTTCCCTACTGTTGCACTCTTTGGAGTTGGAATAGTAATTTTTACCCCTACGCTAGCCAACACTTTCCCTACTGTTGCACTCTCTGGAGTTGGAATAGTAATTTTTACCCCTACGCTATCGAACACTGTTCCTACTGCTGCACTGTCTGGAGTGGGAATCTTAATTTTTTACCCCTACGCTATCCAACACTTTCCCTACTGTTGAACTCTCTGGAGTTGGAGTACTAATTTTTACCCCTACGCTATCCAACACTTTCCCTACTGTTGCACTCTCTTGAGTTGGAATAGTAATTTTTACCCCTACGCTATCCAACACTTTTCCTACTGTTGCACTCTCTGGAGTTGGAATAGTAATTTTTACCCCTACGCTATCCAACACTTTCCCTACTGTTGCACTCTCTGGAGTTGGAATAGTAATTTTTACCCCTACGCTATCCAACACTTTCCCTACTGTTGCACTCTCTGGATTTGGAATAGTTATTTTTACCCCTACGCTGTCCAACACTTTCCTTACTGTTGCACTCCCTGGAGTCGGAATAGTAATTTATACCTCTACGTTATCCAACACTTTCCCTACTGTTACACTATCTGGAGTGGATATAGTAATTTTTAGCCCTCCGCTATCCAAAATTTTCCTTTATGTTGTTTTTTTGGGAGCTGGAGTAGTAGTTTTATTGTCTCTGCTATTTAATATTTTGTTTATTATTTTAGCTAATGTAGTATATAATTAATTTTAACAGTATTTAAATTAAATGTAATTTTTTTAATTTGTTATACATAATTATTTAATTTTTATTTATGTTATTGTTTTATGTGTGTAATGTGTTTGCTATTTTTCATATTTTTAAATAATTTATAATTTATTAAAATAATTATAAAAACATTATTAAGTAAGTATATATTATATATTAAATTATATTGATTATTAATTTTTAACATTATGAAATATATTTAATTATGTTTATTTTATTTATAAGTATTATTATGTTTATTTTATATATTTTTTGTAACCAAAAAAAACCGATATTTTTAAAAACGATATTTTTGACATCTATTTTTTATTTTCGATATTTTTGTACTTACCATGTTGTAGATAGGATGTCGATATTCTTGACATCGATATTTTTGTTGCGATATTTTTGTAGGTCGATTTTCTGACCTTCGAAATTTTGTCAGAGATCCTAAACAGACACGAAGGCTGAATATACTTCTTAATGATGATGTTTTTAATGGAATATTGATAAACAGAAATGAAAAGGTCAGGTTGGTAATGTTCTTTCTTCTTCCTCTTCCACGCTTCTCCTCTCCTGGATGTCACCGCCCGGATGCTCGGAGAAGAAGAATATAAAAAGCAGTAGTAAGTAAAAGGAGTAGGTTTTAAAGGGGTCTTCGATCTACCCGTCACCACACCGTCTATCAGAATAGTTGTTCGGGCTGTGGAGGGTTAAAGGTAGTGTGCAGGATTATATATGAGACACAAGTGCTTCAAGTAATATATAATTTTTCCTTCCCCTTAAAACAAAGGAGGGGAATCCCAATATCGGGAAAATGGTAGAGATAACAACTTTCCTATATTTAGGTAATTTCTAGGTTCTTCTCACCTAGCAAGCATGCAATACTCTATTCCTTTCGGGAAACCGAACTTCGGTGTTTCCGCGCACCATCCAATAGGTTAATCTGGCTTTTTTGGTCACTTAAGAAGGCTTTTCAAAAATAATAAAAACAAAACCGGTTCCATGCTCCCTGTCATTTACCGTGCCCCTATCTCCCTTCCAACTCCAAAGACTGCCCGCCCGTCCAGCACTGACTCACCCGCTGTGCCGCAACTCTCCAGAGCGGACGCATTTCAGCATCCTCAGGTGGGTGCCACCATTCCTTGCTCCACCTCTCAGGAGCTTCCTCCGTCTCTGCATCTTCATTCACCTTTTCCAAGTGGTCAGGTCCCATCTGACCAGCTTCCAGGATTTCAGCGGCATCCTTCTGTTGCTCTGAGCTCCTGGTAAGTTTTTCCTTACCTCTTTGTTCGTCGTCCTTCTTCTCTTTTCGTCTATCCTGACTTTCCACTTCTTCTCCTTCCTTAGCCCTCTGGGATGGGTTTCCTTCTCTCAGGTCTCTGCCTCCCTGCTGTGACACATGATAGAATGGGGTTATTGCGGGAGCGATAGTGTCTCATTTCTGTTGTTGGTTCCTGTCGGTGGATAGTGGATCTACCCTCGCCCTTTCAGATAAATACAGGGTGGCAGGCTGTCTTCCTCACAGGGAGCCTTAGGCAAGTGTCGCCCCATTTTTTAGGCAAATTATTTTGCCCCTTTCTGTCCCCCTTGGAGGCAGATTGGTCATATTTGTAGGCTGATCTGCCCCCAAGGGGGTCAGAAACCCATTAGACAGCAGGGATAATTCGGGGACCGGCCCCTTAGGCAAGAGTTGCTCCCCTTATATAGTCTGGCAAATATTTTGTCTGTTTCTACCTTCCTTGGGGATTGACTGGTCATATTGGTAGGCCGATCTGCCCCAAGGCCAGCAGAAACCCACTAGACACCAGGGATAATTGTTTGCACTATAAGGGGAGTAGCCCCTTTGGCAAGGGTTGCTACCCTATTATTTGGCCACATATTCTGGTCGTTTATGCCCCCTTTGGGTGCAGATCAGCCATATTCTTAGGCCCATCTGTCCAAAAGGGAGGCAGAAAGCTACTAGACACCAGGGAGTTTTATATCTATATGACAGGGAGCGGCCCCTTGGCCCGGGTCATTCCACTTTATAGGGGCAATATTTTAGCTATTTTCTGCCTGACTGGGTGCACATTGGGCATATTTTTACTAAACACCAGTGAAAGGTCCTGTTTGTGTGAGTGTATGTGAAATGGAGTTCAGCTGTCTGTGTATACTGGCATTTAGCTGGTGGTGTGAGTACAGTGGTGCTTGACTGGTGGTGCGTGTGGACGGGCGCTTTGCTGGTGGTGCGTGTGGACTTGCGTATGGTTGGTGGTGTGCCTAGACTGGTGCTTGGTTTGTGGAAATTGGCAGAAATCGCTGTTATCATAAGCTGAAGCAATTTTGTTTTGGCATCCATTTTAGAGAACCATGTGTTAGCCATGTGCTCCTTCCATCTTCACTGTCACCTGCTTTACTGTTCTGTCATCAACTATAGTTAACTCCTTCATTACTGAGCCAGAGCATTGCACATGCTCAGAAAGGCTTATAGCTGTTAGAATGCACCTGTCTTAAGTGTAACTGTCAGACTATATCAACTGATGTAAGCAGTTTCGTTACCCCTCCCGCTCTGTTGACTAAGTATTTTCTAATTGTCCATATATGTGAATAGCTATTCATGTGTATACTTGTACCCCCTCTTTTTGAGTCTCCATGCTTACTCTACAACAAAAAGGTATATATAAGCACCATGGTTTCTGTATTCCATGTACTGCCTCATACATTGCCTGAGGGTTCTGTATTGATGTAGTCCCACTCATGAGTGATAATAAACTATTTTTGTTTGATATTACAGCTTCCGTGCTAATCTCTATTTTGTTAGCCCATGGACTTGAGCACAAAGAAGGGAGAACCCCTGCACCGGTGAGCCTCTGAAAAGGCTCACTCCCACAAATTGGCGTCCGTCACGTGGGGCTCATCGGAGACACGGCTGCCCGACGGAGTGGTCTTGATGGAGCTTTGGAATCTCGCTGAGGATGTACGCTGCACGAGGAGACCCTTGTCTTTGCAGACCAAAGTGCTTTTCCGATTTTCCCGATTTGACCCTCTGGGTGGTGACCGGTCCCGACGGAGAGCCCTTGGGCGTTCATCTTACAGTGACCATTAGGTCGATTCAGAGCTTAGCAATTGGAGGCTGGAGATTTTTGCTCAGTAAGGTCGCTAAAGTGGCACTCTTGATTTTGGATTTGCTTGGCTAAGATTCTGGTTTGGTTTAGGTAATATGTGTGTTGCAACATACATAGGCTGGCAATGAGAAGATTTTTGTCTAATTTTTGAATTTATGAACGGTACTGTATTTGTGATAAGTAATATTTTGTTATAATATATTTACTATAATATTTGCAACATGCCTGTTTCTAGCACACTTCGTAGGATGTGTTGCTTTTTTGGAGGTACCAAAAATGAATTTAGAACGCAGTCAGTCGGCTCCCCCTGAGGGGACACCCAATAGGTACATGTACGTTAAAAACGGTATTTCTCCCATAATGTATAGTGCACTGTGGAATAAATACAGAAAAAAGGATCCTGATTTACGATGGCCAGTAAATGGGTCATTTGACCTTAGAAAAATTCAATATGTGGAACAATGTGCGTTCAAGCATAAAAGTAGACTAGCTATGTTTTGATTGTGTACGAATGTGGGAGAAAGAAGCGCATGAGAGAGTGAGAAAAGGGCAATTATAGCAGATAAAGAACAGTGCAAGAATATTTATATGAAAGCTCTAGAAAGGAAAAATAAAGAGATGAAGGAAGTAAAAAAGAAAGAGGATAGGGAGCGTCTTCTAGAGGTAATTGGCCAATACCCTGTCCGGCGCCCCCTTTATCCTGTACTTAATAAAGCTCAGGATGATTCAATTTTGTTAGATTATCTCTGCCTCCATATACTTTTTCCTTCTGCACCCGAGGAGGAATTAGATGACAATGCATCTCGCTTAGATCAGAAAGGGACCAATGCAGAAGGTAAATGGCAGACTCGCTCTTTGTTGTCCGCTGACTCTTAGATCCGCTGCTCGTAAAGCAGCTCGCGGTACCACTTCTGCTCCAGACCTTATAGCAATGGTTCAGCACTGGCCAGCATCAGAGCAGTTATATTTTGCGGAGTTGTTTACTGGGGAAGTAATACTTAGTTTTAGGAAACATTCCAATAATCTAGAGCTTGCTGATATAAAATCTGATCATAAACAATTGAATGACTATCTTTTTCTCCCTTCCCAAGTGGCCGATTTAATTAGACGAGTGGGTAAACTATGAACTGATGCGTTCCGTTTGCGAGAGGACAAAAAGGCAGCTGGTGCACTTCCAGCTGAACAAACAGATCAGACACCCGTGCCGCATGCTGCAGTTCCAGGGACAGATAAGGATGACAGTAATTCTGTAGTTCATGGGAAACCAATGCGTGAAGCTGCGCCTTTATATGTTCCTCCTAGGCGTGCGGGAACCAGTGATAATAAAGATTCAACTGATGCGAAGGGCTATTTTGTTTATAATTGGGTTTATACTCCTTGGAGTAGAGCTGATGTCATGGCTCTTAAAGCTGCTTTGCCTGACCCGTGGAAAAATCTGGCTGCTTTTTACGAAGATGTTGAAGGAGCTATTAGTTCTGGCACTATGACCTTGCCTGATATTGACATGTTTTTTGGACTTATTTTGCCCCCTGATATGTGGAGATTAATTTGGGTGGAAATGGAGAGAAAAGATGCAGCAAGAGAACCTGCAGAGAAACCACAACAAGAGATATTAGACCTTCCAAAGGCTATAATAACTCAGTTGAAAATTCTTATACCTCCTAAAAAGATAGATTGGACTATGTTATCGTCTTGTAAGCAGAAAGTGGACGAATCAGTTTCTGATTTCTTTACACGTTTTGAGGAGACATTCCATGACTTTAGTGGGAAGTCATTGACAGATGACACGGGCAAGCATCTGTTCGTTGACAAATTTGTCACAAACATGTTGCCAGAAATAGCTAGTCGCCTAAAGGCCAGCGAGAGTTCATGCACTACGTCTTCCCCAGTCTCTCTGTTGACTATGGCTCAGTATTATGAACATCAGGAATTGGAAGCAAAAGGCAAGTAGGAGAAAAAGGCTAAAGATTTAAGGACGAAAGTTATGTTCGCTCAGGTTTATGGTCCATCTTATAGAGGTGGTGGTAGAGGTGGACGTGCGATGTATCGTCCTGGTGTACCCCCTTTCCCTCGAGCAACTTTGTCTTCCGATCAGTGTGCTTATTGTAAGGAGATTGGACATAGGCGTTTTGAGTGCCCCCTTTTGCAAGGAAAGCAGTATCCGCGTGGTAGAGGACATTTGAGAAGCCGCCCAGGGACCTTAGGAAATAGGGGAGGTATGGATAATCGTACTAGGTTTGAGGCAGTTGAGCATACTCAAAATTCCTCTATTACTTTTGACAGGCGAAATCAATATCAAATGTCTGATTATTCAACCGATGATTTGAAGGACTCTATGCATAGGAGTGCCTAGGATGGGGTAAGGAATCAGTTGAAGGCCCTGTAGATCAGAAGGGTCCCTATGTTAATGCACATGTTTTGGATTCTACTGATCGGTTTTTGGTTGATACAGGAGCTACTCGTAGTGCCCTGTCTAAACAATTGGTTCCTAGGACTCCCCTGTCTGGATTAACAATAACATTGATAGGATTTGATGGGACACCTTCCCTTAGCCCACTGTCACAGCCGCTTACATTTCATGTTGATAAATTCACTGCAGTCTGTCCCTTTTTGCTTTCCCCTAACACGCCAAACAATATTGTGGGTCTCGATATGCTCAAACATTTTTGTGCTACGACACATTGTTCCCCAGGAGGTGTGCGTGTTATTTTAAATGACAACTATCCCATGGTTGAGAGGTCTTGTCTCCTTAGAGAAGATATTGCTTTGGCATCCCTGCCTAGTACTTTGTGGGCTACATCAGATACCGATGTGGGACAAATGGTTATCCCACCAGTCCATATTCAAGTGAAAAAGAGCGCTTCATTGCCTCGACTGCCTCAATATAAAATAATTCGAAGCTGAAGTGGCACTAATACTTATTGTTCAAGATCTGATTAGAGTAGGAGTTGTGGAAAAAGTCCCTTACAATATTTGTAATAGTCCTATCCTTCCCATCTTGAAACAAGCACTGGAAATGCAATAGGTCTAGCATTTGTTGGAGTTGGAGCTATTTGCATTGTAAATGGCAATGTTTTTTACTTATGTAATAGGTCTTGTATTTGTTGGTGCTATTGGCGTTGTATATGGCAATTATTTTTACGTATGTGTTAAGGAGTTAAATGACTGGGACATTGAGAGTAACTGAAAGGCACCGAGGGCAAGAGAGGGCAGATCATGTGAGGGTGAAATAGGCCCACATCATGACGGAATGGAGGGTGTAATGGAGAAAGAGGTGGCTAATTTTGCAATAAGCCAACAGCCAGCAAGAGGAGATGCAAGAGTTAGCTATGACTGCAGCACCAGGGCGCCGGATGGTTGATGGACAGGTGGAAGGGGCCAGAGCAAAAGCGGAGTGAGCTAAAACTCACCTGAAAGTTTCCGATAGTTTTGCAGGAGGAGGGAAAGAGATTAACTGAGGGCCTCAGGTAGGGAGGTGAGTGGGAAAGACTCGTGAGGAGAGGAGCCTGATTGCGAGTTCTGGGATAGCAGAAGAGAAAGGCTCAGAGAGAGATGAAGTGGGGCAGACTGAAATGTTTTGGGGATAGTTGGGGACCGTGTGGGATGGTGTGTGGGGAAGTGAGGGGTACGAAGACAAAGGGTATAGACACTGATAGACATCGAGGAGACACATTTATGAGAAATTATTTGATGAAACGTAAGATTAAAAGCCGTAGGAGTGCAGATAGCAAATGTCCCATATGTTCCTTTTGACTATTTTATAATAACCAGCGACATGAATGAGGTGCTTGTGGAAAAAGCAATTACTTGGGAGGAGCCCGCCGCCCCATGAAGCCTCCTCGCAATTGCAAACACTGCAGCCGGGAGGGAGCCCGTTGTGATGGGGGCACATGTGCTCCGTTTACTGCCTTGTGACAGCACGTGCATGTGGAGGCGAGAGGACGTGAGGTGGTGAGGCTGCAGATAGTTTCCATTAGGGTACACAAGTACAGGTACAGGGAGTGCCAGGACGCGGGCCGCAGGGCGGCTCTGGTTTTACTGAATCTCTCTGCTGCCTTCTATACTGTACCCCACCATCTTTTACTCACTCGCCTGGCTCACATCGGCATAGCAGACTCTGTCCTGGGTTGGCAGAAATCTTTTTTGGAAGATCGCTCCCAGCAGGTCTGGTCACCTCCTTTCTCCTCAACTGCTAGGAAAGTGTCTACAGGAGTTCCTCAAGGATCTACCTTGAGCTCATTACTCTTTAACATCTATCTGACACCCCTTATTTACTTGGAAGAGGAGCTGGGGGCAAAAATAATTGCCTACGCCGATGACACCTAGCTCCTATTTACTTAGAAAGATGGCGACCTGTCGACTTCGAGCACAGAACTGCCTTTCCTCCGTGTTTCAGTGGCTGGCACGTGCCCAACTGAAGTGCAATGAGGATAAGTCAGAGGTGCTGCTATATGGCTCTTTTCCACCTGCCTTCCATGAAAATATGTGGCCGCATGACTTTCCTCGCACTAAGTCAGTGGGTCCGCCTGCTAAGAACCTAGGAATATGGTTCGGTGACGATCTCCGCTTTGCGGTGCAAGTTAAGAAACTCACAGGTGTCTGCTTTGGCACGCTTAAATCTCTTAGAAGGTTTTTTCCCCTTCTTCCCAGCCATGCCAAGGAAACGGTCGCTCGGGCACTCATTCTCTCCCGCTTGGACTATGCCAATGCTCTCTACTGTGGCATCCACGGCTATTTGCTGAGTAAACTACAAACGATTCAAAACGCCACAGCCAGACTTCTTTTTAACATCTCTAGAAGATCTAGCGTGAGACAGCATCTGCGTAACTTGCACTGGCTTCCAGTGGCCCAAAGAGTGCAATTTAAAGTTCTTTCGGTAGCTCACAGAGCACTGCATGGTATGGGCCCTCTATAAATAAGGAAGCGGTTCAGCTTTTATGTCCCTAATAGAGCATTACGATCAGCCACCCAACATTAGATGACCATCCCATGCTTTCGCAGGTCCCAGCTGGGAGGTCAGTCCATCTCTGTCAAAACTGCACTGGCCTGGAATACTCTTCCTTTAGAAATTCTGAGTATTCAGGAGCTTGGACCCTTCAAGAAACGACTTAAAACTTTTCTTTTTAATTAGCTGATTCATGCATCCCTCCCTCTTAGGTTTTCCGATACCTGCTCGCGCCAGGACACTCTTGAGTAATTGAGCGCGCTATAAAATCCTCTATAACATAACATAACAGGTGAAGGAAGGGAGCAGCAGTGTCTGGCCTCACAGCCACACTCTCCACCCCCGCCAAACTATCGAGCCCCCGAGCGGGGCAACTCAGAAGACTTTGTAAGGCGACCCGACCCCGGTGAGGTCAAAGACAGTGGGGGCATGAATGTTATCGGAGGCATGAATGTCATCGGAGGCGAAGGCTGCAGGGATGATCATAATCCCACTTTTTTTCCCTGTGATTGAGAGTTGTTATATAGCGCTTGCACCGCCCGCAAGCATCCCAGCGCTATACAAATACGACACAACTTAAACTATACTAGGTAATAATACACGTGAGCAGCGATCACACGCATGGCACCACCGCGACCTCCCCCACCCCAACACACACATGCCCCTCGCAAATTATTACACTATGCAGTTCGCACAGGGGCAAGTCTCCTCCAACTTCAGTTGTTTTTTTTAAGGGGGGATACTCTAGCACTGGTTGTTTTGGGGGCTGGGGTGACGGTCCGTTTATGCTCCAAGCCTCAAGTCAAAGCGTGCCTCTGTTACTACCGCTAAATCAGGGAGGGGCGAACTTATCTACGCTTTCCACGGAATAAACCGTACAGCAAAACAAGCACAGAATGCAAGCTCCGCTTTACTGTCCAACCCTCATTCCTGGCGGGACAGGCATTGGGAACTACCAGGAAACAATTACACGCATTTCAGCAACGTTGTCACTGAAACGCTGCTTCAGCTGTTGAACCAACGCACGCGAGACCTAATCTCGCATTTGCTAGAGTTTCAGCTATTTGCATTGTAAATTACAATGCTTTTTATTTATGTGTGGGTTTTGAAAACAAATAAATAAAAGGCATTGTCATTACAATGACAATAGCTTAAACTCTGGAAAATGCGAGACCTATTGCGAGTTTAAACATTTCAAGACACAAAAAGTAAAGATGAAAGGAAGTTCCAAGAAAGCTCTAGGAAGGAGAATATACACCAAGTGCTGCAGCAGTCACATACAGTTTAACTACCCAATGTTTTTTTTGTGTGCAGTTTTTTATAACGCAAACTTAACCCGAAGGTACTGGAGCGCAATACTTGAGCACCAGTTTCATTACACAAAGACACATTATTTTTTGGTAGGCACAGGGAGTCTAAGTGATTTTCCCAAAATCACAGGATGTTGAACCGACGCTAAGACTGAAACCTGGTTCCCCAGCTCCAAAGTCGGCAGCTCTGACCATTGCGCCACATCCTCTCCCCCATGTTATTGGCAGCAGTAGTAATCGTGAAGTATGCTAGTGTTAAACAGACCAGCTGCCGTAGAATACTTGGGTTTTCATCAAACATCCACATGTTGACCATGTTAGAAACAGATACAACAAATATATTGAGGGAGAGTGCCAAATGCATTTAACAGCAGTACTATACTGCTGCGTTGTGTTTTAAGTGCTGAGCACCCCAAGCACATTGCAGAGTGGGTTTGATATGGATCGGTGCTACCGGTTGTCTTCGAGATCTCGTCAAGTGATTTATTCATGTCGAGAGCAAGCCTCCTCCGTTGCAGAAGATGAAATATCAGCATGACACTGGAGCGTGACAAGGTGCACTGCTCTTCCAGGAAGGGCGACGAGAGGGGATTATACTGTTACACACAAGCAAGCCACGATATCCTAGCACACATTCAAACCGTTCCATGCAGTTTGGGCTGGTGTTCAACTATTTAGTAGTGTTGGCGGCGGCTGCCTCCGCTGAAAAATAATAAAAATGAGCTCCTGAAGTTTCCCTTCCCAAAGGCTCACCGACCATTAACTCAATCTGAATTATGTCGGACCGTTTGGCTGGATTAATGGCACTGGTGCCGGACCTCTATTGGTTTATTAACACAACAGTGTTGCTTCTTATTACCACCTTTAATGTAAAAGTGTGTTCCAAAGCTGCGTTGTACATACAACTCCTTCCACCTCAAAAAACAGGGTTGGATTGTGATTAAAAATAGGCAGGGTCCGATTCACAGCTGCACAACTCCCAGCCGGATACTAACAAGCCTCGGGCAGTGCTGAGACCGGCACTGCGCGGGCAAACACCTGGAGCAGTGCACAGACAGGGGCCCGCTCACCGAGCCGTACACTGCACTGTGGTCCGGTAGCCCTTCTGCTTGATAACGGACACCCTTGTTTCTCCCCGCAGTCATCCCAGCCTCGGAGGCCACTCAAAACATTCACCTACAGCCAGCAAGGCCAGCCCGGAGGAGAGACTAACGGAGAGCTGGCTGGAGAGACAGAGGAAGAGCCCAGCGATAGAAGGAAGGTGGCCGCACATAACGACTTGGCAGAGCTGCTGCCTCCGCGAGCTGTGGTGAGGGGCCGGTCCCGCCCGCTCCTCGGAACCAGCATAGCTTTTGTGTGTTTGCGGCTTGACAACCTATGGTGTGTGTTGTAAAGACCAGTTTTACATAAAATACTTAATTTGAAGGGGTGTGGCTTCCACTGCACCGTGCCAGTAATCCGGAGAAGCCGCCATCTCTCCGGGTCTCTTCAGCCCGGTTTGAGCACAAATCAGCAGTGCTGCTGGGGCACCCACTTTGGTCCCCGCGTGAGTGCTCCGATGGTCGCCGTCTTGTCGCTGCCTGCATCTGAAGGACCCTTTACCCTTGTTGCTGCCAGTGGCCTCCTAGAATGCACGACTCTGGAGCTCTGACCACACACGTGGGAGGCCGCGGATGAGACTGACGGCTGATTTAGGAGCCCCCGTTGAAGGCTGTCGGTGAAAGGGAGGCTCCTTGGTTCCCCCACCCCCGGGGACCTATCGGCCCTATGCCCTCACGCAAACTGACTGTCTCCTGAATTGCACCCGTGAGAGGCGGCAGCAGTGTCTATTGTCTGGACCTGGGGGGGGCGGGGAAGCTGCAGCTGATTGATCTCCACGCACTGCTGGAGCACGAGCCCGCCCACCATGTGGCTTGTAAGGCAGGCGCTGCTAAAGAGCACGCCTGCCTTACAAGCCACATGGTGCCTTAAAAAGAAAGTTCCCCATGCGCCCTGCAGAGCGTTGCTGCGGACGAAATCTGTAGTTCAGCGCAGCTGCTATCGGACTACACGGAAGTTAGGTATGGAATCAACAGCCAACCGAAAGCAAGATTACAACAGCAATGCGAGAGTTAAACCAATGGAAAGCGGCATGACAAATTACACTAAATTTCAGCCAACATACAGATTACTTTATGTCTCGCTGAGACAGCACATGCACTACATGCGCTGCCAAGGCGAGACCTAAGAAGACACTGATACTAAAATATACAGGTTTATCATTGACTTACGAGAGGTTAATAAGATCGTAGTGCCCCAATACCCGGTAGTCTCTGACATCACGACACTTCTTACTATGGTTCATCCGACTGCAACTACATTCAGTGTGATCGACTTGAAGAATGTTTTCTTCTCAATACCTATTCACCCTCACAGCCGTTATTTGTTTGGTTTCACTTTGAATAATCGATCATTCCAATTTTGTAGAGCTCCACAGGGCTATACAGAGAGTCCTGCTATTTATAGCCAGGCCTTGAAAAGACAGCTTGATTCTTTCCCTGTGTCAGTAGGGGTGGCTCTCATACAATATGTTGATGACATCTTGTTGGCTGCTGATACCCCTGAACAGTGTGAAGAAGATACACTGTTATTGCTCTCCTTTCTAGCATATCTCCATCACAAGGTTTCCCGGAAGAAATTGCATTATTGTAGCCAGCAGGTTACCTATTTAGGTCACCTCCTGTCTAAGGAGGGACGTGCACTCACACCAGACCGCATTCAAGCTATTTTAGACATACCTGTGCCCCGTACTCAGAAGGATGTTTGTGCACTGAGTAGCCTTACTTCTTTCTGTAGGCAGCGGATTCCTAGCTTTTCTCACATTGTTAAACCGTTGTTGACCCTTTTGACTAAAGACACTCCGATGCCTCTCCCATGGACTACTGAATGCCAGAATGCTTTCCAACAGTTGCGTCAAGCTCTATGTTCTGCACCAGTATTCGGAACTCCAGACTACACTAAGGCTTTTACACTCTATGTACACAAGAGGGATGGTTGGGCTCTCTGTTTTAACACAGACATACTGTGATAAGCAGCATCCTTGTGCATATTTCTCGGCTGTCCTCAATTCAGGCTCTCGTGCATTGCCTGGGTGTTTTCGTTCTGTGGCAGCGGCAGCTGTGTCCATACGTCAGAGTGAGGGGATAGTCTTGTCACATAGATTGCTTGTGTTAGTACCCCATGCAGTTGACGCCCTGTTGAATCAAACAAAAATGCAGCAAACTAGTGCTCGCTTGACAGTATATGAATTGACACTTTTGGCTCCTCATATCACCTTGAAAAGCTGTTTGACCCTTAATCCGGCTACTCTATTACCATTCCCAGCTACTCAGTCTCAGTCGCAAGAGTCCCATGACTGTATATCCCTTGCTGAGGAAAAAGCAAAGGGTTGTGTTGAACTACAAGATACGCCCCTTTCTAGTGTTGATGGGGAATTGTGGGTTGATGGGTCTTGCCTGAAATTGCCCGATGGCAAAACATCAGCTGTGTACGTAATTACAACACTTAAAGACAGTAGTTGAGACAGTCCGCACCCCAAAGAAGTCAGCTCAGGCAGCTGAGTTGATAGCACGAACAAGAGCATGTGAGCTTAGTACTGATTTGTCTGTTAAATCTACACTGATAGCAGATATGCTTTTGGAGTGGCTCATGATTTTGGGCTACTCTGGAATGAAAGAGGCGTCCTTACATCACATGGGACACAAACAGTGCAAGGGGAATTAGTACATAATCTCCTTACTGCCCTGACATATCCTAAGAAAGTAGCGATTGTTAAGTGTAGTGCACACAAGAAAGTGACTGATCAAAATAGGACAGGGCCATGCCTTTGCGGATCACACAGCCCGTGAGACTGTAATGCAGTGAAGCACTACATCTATGTACGTGGTTAAGTCACAGGCTGAACGTTGGCATGGTGCCAGGCAAGAGGTGCTGGTCATGCAGCGATCTGCCTCTGCTGAGGAATTAGACCAATGGTCTAAGGAGGGATCATTGAATGATGAGGGCTGCTGGAGGAATAAAGACATGACTAAGTGGAGATTGCCCACAGCCTATTTACATCCCATGATTCACATGGCACATGGGCCAGCACATGTTGGAGCATCCTCAATAGCAAAGCTACTTATGCAGGTTTGGGACCATCCAGATATTGCCGGCACAGCTAAAAAGATAGTCCAGTCTTCTCTGATTTGTCTCCAGTATAATCCTGGAAAGGGAACGCGAACTCCAACAGGAGGGTTTGCCACACCAACTGCACCTTTCGAGGTTCTGCAAATGGATTACATCCAGCTAGAACGCTGTAATAATCTGAAGTATGTCTTAGTGCTTGTCTGTGCCTTTAGTAAGTGGATCGAGGCGTATGCTATGAAAGATAATACAGCTCTTACTAGAGCAAAGGTGTTCCTAAAAGAGATCTTCCCCAGATTTGGCGTTTGTCGAGTCCTGTGGAGAGATAACAGACCTCATTTCATTGGGCAAGTTGTTGAGTATGTCTTGAAAGGATTGGGCATTAAGCAAAAGTTTCATGCAGCTTTTCATCCGCAGTCAGCAGGTTTGGTGAAACTGTACAACTCCACGTTGAAATTAAAACTTGCTAAAATCCTGGCTTCCACCTCTTTGAAATGGCCTGATGCACTGCCCCTTGCTCTGCTTTCAACTAGATCGATACCACATACACGATCTGGCCTCACACCGTATGAGGTGGAATTTGGGAGGCCAATGAATATTTGGGGGATTCCTAAGCCACGCCCTATACATGATGTACCTTATGTGTTGATGAGCGACTACTTGTCTCGGTTGACTGACAGCTTGCTTTCAATTCATCAACAGGTTCGAGAATCTCTTCCTGACAGGTCGCAAGGTGATTGTTGTGATCTACGGTCTGGTGATTATGTGATGATCAAGGTGTTCCAGCGGTCGAGCAGTCTGGAACCCAGATGGCGCAGACCTGAGAAGATCCTCCTGGCCACCAGAACTGCAGTCCGAGTGACCAATCGGAAGAACTGGATCTACTCCACCCACTGCAAGAGGGTACCGTCTGCCTTGGTGGGACCTGCTACATTGACCAATCATCGCAACATCCTGGACACAGAGAGAGGCCACGCTGTGTCACCTACAGAACCTGAGGAAGTCTTCCCAGACCATACGATCCCTGGTGCATCTCGATATCGGCTGCGACCAAGTGAAACAAAGACCGCATTGCTGAAAGACTGGTTGAGTTCTCGTCCTGGGTTGGTGAAAGGCTGAACTACAAAGGGGAAGAACCTTGTGGTACCAGTCTCAACCCTCAGTGAAGAAACCAACGGCTGCCCAGGACCTTAAGACTTCGTCTGTTTTGTTTTTCAACATCAAAGCGAATATGTCTGCAGATCAACTGCTGCGAAAGATTGTGACAGAAAGGCCATGTTTATTGTTGGACTCACTTCCATTGTTATCATCATTGCTACAATACCATGGATTATAGAGAGAGTAAATCCTGCTCAAAATCTACTGACGGTCACTACGCCTGTCCCCATTGAGCATCATTACTTCTCCCTTCCCTATCATAAGCAGCAGCACAGAATGTCCTACCTCAACAATACGTTCATTCAAATGTTGCACCACACCCATAATGCTACGAACATTACCAACTGTTGGGTGTTAGATTTGGGGGTCTCTAGTTGGCAGAGGTAGGTACCTTTGACCAAATAGGGACCCTTGCGTCTAGTCAGGGTAAGGAGGTACACTCCTAAAATAACCCCTGCTCATCCCCTTGGTAGCTTGGCACGAGCAGACAGGCTTATCTCAGAGGCAGTGTGTAAAGCATTTGTGAACACATACACTAACCCAGTGACAACACTACAGATGGACACCACTTAAGTTGTAGTATAAAAATAATCCACAATACAGTACTTCAAAAATGGTAGAATTAGAGAATTAGTTTAGTTCTCTTTGAATGTAAAATGCGACAGTTTGAGTTAAATGTACCTTTGGATGCGTAACGCTATACAACGAAAGTGTTGCAGGGAAGGTGATGCATCAATTTCTTACATGCAAGAACAGTGATGCGTCGGGTCCCTACTGATGCATAGGGGATACGTCGGTTCTTCTCTGCAAGGGGAGGTGATGCGTAGTTTTTTTTACTGCTCTTCCGTGGCGATGCAACCAGCAGCACTGTGATGAGATGAAGATCCGGTGCAAAGAAACAAAGATGGCGTCTTCTTCTTGATGCGACACGATGCATGCATGCCCGACGGCCGCGCAGCGACTCAACGATTCTTCTGAGCCGCGACAGGCCTTGCGAATGCTTTCCGGTGACGCGGCGGTGTCTGGTGCGACGTCAAACTTCTTTTCCGGCAATGCGAGGTGCTTCGGCGAGGATGCGACAACTGCAGCGGCGGCAACACTCTTCTCCGTTGATGCTGCGGCATCTGATGCGACGGCAATCCTCTTCTCCGGTGATGCGACGACAGCGGCTGCGGCAGCGACACGCTTCTTCTTCGTGAGTCGCGTTTCCAGCTCCTTGCGACACGCTGATCCTCAGAAAGCCCAGCACAACTGCAGGCACTTCCAAAGAACTCTTGGGGAGCTGGCGGTTGAAGACTGCTGTCCCTGAGACTTCAGCAGGAGGCAAGCTCTTTCTCAAGCCCATGGAGATCCTTCACAAGTTGATGAAAGTGTAGGAGAGTAGGATCTGCTTCACATGGGTACCCCCACTTTTTTGCTGGTGTTTCACTGTTTTTCGACCTTAGTCTGGCTGTGGCCCTGCTAATCAGGACCCCAGCCTAGCTGCTTCCTCTCTAAAATGTTTTCCATGTACATTAGGTACATATCTAATTGGATTCTGGAGTGCCTTATTAGCCCCTCAAAGGTCTACCAGGGGCTGAAGCATGTATCATGCCACCCCTTGAAGCATTCCAAAATGGCACAACAGGTCTGCTACTGCAGCCTGGGTAAGGGTGTGCTTGCACCCCTTACAGTGGTATAGGCTACCTATATCACTACCATTGCGCACACATATAAAACCTATAAGTCACTCCTATGGCAGGCCTTAACAATCGTGAAGGCAGAATGCTTGGTTTTTATGTGAGAGGGTGCCCCTGCATGAGCAGAGCCCCTCTGCAGCGTTCGGAGTACCTCCTCTGATGCTGTTTGTGGTGCAGCCAGACCATATACTCTTTAGTGCATTATAACCTCGCGGTAAATGCTAACTTTGGGATGGCTGCACGGAAACATGTCATGTTTGGTGTCAAACACTTTGGAATACTAACCCCCCCCCCCCCCCACCAGTTCTGGCGGCGGGGGTAGCATTCCACCCTTCTAGAGGGAGAGACATGTTCACACTGGTCTAACCTGGTAGGACTATCTAGAGACCTGACATCACAAAATGGATGCCTCTGCCACAGACACGGGTCTGGCCTCCTGCTGCTGACCAAAACGCTGGCAGGGGAGGCCTGGACAATTGATTTCCTGTCCCAGGGAGGTGTGACCACCTCCCCAGACAAGCAGATTTGTATTGGGGCTTGGTGTGAGCACTCTCTGGTGCTTCGAAGTCCTGCACTGGGGGCACACTTGGTGTCCCTGTGCATAGTCCAGTTCAAACCAGTTGCAGGGGCTACCTACCCCTGTCCTGGTGCAAAACTGGACAAAGGAAATGGGTGTAACCACCCCTCTTTCCAAACCCTCCCATAGGTGGGTCCCTAGAGTATGTCCAACCCCCAAACTTACTATAAGTATGGGAACCCAGTCCTTGCGACTTTAGATTACCCTGGACAAAACTCTGCAACATATATCCTGGACCTTCGACAGTCTATCGTGAATAGAAGACTGAAGAAATCTCCCTTGGGGTCAAGGAGTGACTCCCCTGCTTGGCAGGCACCAAAGAAGCAACTGTCCGGTCTGCAATTCCGAAGCTCCCGTTGGACGCCAAAGTCTCTGCATCACCAGAGGTGGATTTCCTGACTTCCCCGAGGCTACCCTGAGTCCACAGCAAAGCTGAGGCCCATGGCTATCGTGGGTGACGAGGAACTGTGACCCCTGGGCACCGCGTACTATTGCTGGTACATCGACTTCCTGTTTATCCTTGAAGTTCTGCTTTGGGCTCCGAGTAGCCCCAGCCTTGAGCACTGACTGCACCGATGATCTCCGGCCTCCACTCCACGAGTGATTCGTGGGCCGGGTTCCAGTGCATCCGCTCAAGGTTCCTTCGCGATCGCTAGCCCGTTGGCTAGTGGGTCCCTACGAAGGCAACACCTCTTCTGCTTGGGCTTCCCTGGTTGCTCCCGACGTTCCCCGACTTACCCTCGCTGGGTGAGTCCCTCAAACCTTGCTGGCCTGCACCGACGTCCTTGTTCTCTTTATACGAGAGTTACCGATGCCAAGGCTAGTTGGATCCAATCTGGTCGCCGACACTGCAGCACTCGACAGACTTTGTGGGACAGCTGAAATCCAGCTCCTGGACTTCATTGACGCCTCCTGGACCTCGTGGCTGAAGAGTCCAGACACCCGTCAGCTCACCTGAAGCACCCGACATCTGTGGGCATTAGTCCATCCTGCCCTCGGTCACTGGCAAGTCCCCTCTGCTTTCAGGTTCCTTCCATCCTAGATCCAGACTTGGATCTCTTCGGACACTTCTCCTCTTCACAGCAGCAGCAGTTCTTCGCCAGCTTCCATTGAAATTGGGTTTGGTGCTGACTCGATTCTAAGTGTCCCTAATCTTTAAATTTCCAACCGCGACATTGCCCATAGAAGCTAACGGGAACCCACGGTTGTGTTTACACACTGCACACGACACCCCCTGTGTCACTACCTTGGGTGGTTCCTAGGGAACCCAACGATTCTACAGGCTCTAGGCCTAGTGTCTAGTTCAGTCGTGGTTCTTATACCACTTTATTGGTGTATGGTTTGGTGTGCCCCTAGGGCCCAAACGTGTATTTGTGCTATTACTGTTGATTGCTAACTTGTAAATTAAGTACTTCGAACTCCAGCCTCATAAAGAGACTATAGGGATGTGTTTTATCTTAAATACATATATTTTGAATATATACCTGGTGTGGTTGTCCTTTCATTTGATCATTCAAGAGATTATAGACTGGTAAAACAAACTGCTTTACATTCCTTCAAGATTTAGCCTGAAGGCTGCTCTCCATAGCTACCACTAGGATAGCTTTCAATAAAGGTTGTCTTTAACCAATTCACCATAAGGGGTTGTTTGGACTGATACAAGGTGCCCACTAGAACTAGTTGACAGCATTTATCAGGGCAACTTCTCACATTGGTGTGCAGCGTTTGGGATTCCAGCTTGCTATTGTTTTACCAGATAATCTCAATTGAATTGATCAACTGAAAACCACTAAAGGTACCTAAGGTACATATAATATCAAGTTTAGTTACAGTAAGTTCTACTGAACTTAGAGTTGTGTGTTAAGGGATAGCACACCCTTTCTACAACTCAAGAGAGTTTAGTAGGCTACACTACTGTAGGTAGTGCAATACACCACACCACATTAGTAATGTCTAGTCAGCCAGGAACCAGTGGTTCCCTGCAAGAAGCCCCTGGGCTTCTCCCCTATAAATATGAGGATCTCTCCTTTGCAAAGCTTAGGGCCTTATGGTCCATTAGGAAGCTGAAGACAGGCAAAAGCCCAAACACCCAGCATCTCATAAAGATACTTAAGCTGGATGATATCTCAGGGCCTAGTGGGCCTGATGGGGTAGGCAGTGTGGGTGGGACAGCCGGTGAGGGTGGGCCTAGGGGTAGAAATTCCCCTGACCCTACCTCTAATGCTGACCGGACTGATGACAATGATCAGAATCTGGTGAACAGAGCTCTCCTGGATGAGGATGAGGAGGATGACAATAATACTCCCTCCTTTATTCCTTCAGGAAGAGTTGAAAGTAGGGCTAGAAGGGATAGATCTCTCAAGGGGATCTGTCCAGTCTAACTCCTCTATAGGGACCTATGTCTCTTCTCACGGAGGGAGGGAAGCCTCCCAGGAGAAGAGAGATAGACTGCTGAAGTATGAGCAAGACAAGTTCAACCTCAGAAAGCAGCAGATGGCCCTAGATAGGGATGCCCTAGAGCTCTACAGAGCTAGTAAAAAGGAGGGGCTAGAGTCCCTTGGTGGCAGCAATTTCCCTAGAGATAGGGAGATGTGTTATGACCATAGAAACCTAAATAAGATTGTCCCTTCCTACCCGAGTGGGGATGACATCCACAAATGGATAACTGCCTTGGAGAGGGCCTGTAAAGTACAGAAGGTCCCTCAAGGTCAGTGGGCAGCAATCTTATGACTCTCCTTTGCAGACAAAGGTAGAGATAAGCTCCTCACTGTAAGAGAAGAGGATGCAGATGATTACCAGGTCTTGAAAAGTGCACTAATAGATTGGTTTGGCCTAACCACTGAACAATACAGGTTAAAGTTCAGAGACACCCAAAATGCACAAAATCAAGACTGGGTTGACTTTGTTGACTGTGCTGCTAAGGCTCTGGAAGGTTGGTTATTGGGAAGTAAACTGTGTGACTTCATAGGATTGTACAATCTGATAATGAGGGAGAAAATTCGTAATAACTGTCAAAATCCGCTGTTGCACCAGTACCTGGTAGACTCTGATCTGACCTCTCCCCAAGAATTGGGAAAGAAGGCAGACAAATTGGTCAGAACCAGGGTGAGGCAGAAGGTACAGAACCAAGGAGTGACCCAAAGAAGCAGGATTCTAAAAACTCTGACAAGGGTGGGGACAAGGGTAAAGACCAGAAGTCTTCTCAATGGCCCCAAACATCTTCTTCTAATGGGGAGTCACAGTCAAGTAAGGGTAAAGGTCAAAAGAAACCTTGGTGCAAAATCTGTAAACAGACAACTCACTGGACCAGTGACTGTACCAAGTCCAAAGAATCTACTCCAGCCACCATTGCCCCTAAGGCAACTGTCCCCCCTAGTACAGCTACAATAGGTGGTGGCAATGTTCAGAATAAGGGTGTAGTAGGGTTGACCCTGGGTTCTGAGATGGACTCTGGCCTAGCCAGAGTTACAACGCAGGCTGTGCTTGTCTGTGATGGGGGCGTGGATATGTCCCCCTGTGTGAGTCTCAGTAATCTGGGCAAATACAGACAACCTCCTTTGATAAATGGAGTAGAAGCTTGGGCATTTAGGGACACAGGAGCAAGTGTCACAATGGTGACAAAAGATCTTGTGGATCCTGGGCAGATTATACTTGGTGAAATGTACCAAGTGACCAATGCTAGAAATGTCAGAACAGACCATTCTCTGGCATTTGGTAACTTCTCCTGGGGAGGGGTAACTGGCCTTACGAAGGTTGTGGTAAGTTCAGACCTACCAGTACAGTGCTTGCTTGGCAATGATCTAGAAACTCCAGCTTGGGCTGAAGTGGAGCTCAGGGCACATACAGACATGTTAGGGATCCCTGCTCATGTCTTTGCTGTGACTAGGTCACAGGCCAAAATGTCTAAAGCTGGACAGGCCCTGGTATCTGGAATAATGGACCAGGTGTCTCACAAGAGGAGGAGCAGTAGGGTTAAGGCAGAGCCTTCCCACCTGACTATTCTGTCTCCTCAGGGAGATTATCTTGAGCCTGAAGAAGGAACTGTCCCAGAGGAGCTTGAACCTGACCAGGTTGAGTTCTTGGGAATAGGGGGCCCTTCCAGGTCTGACCTGAGCCAGGAGCAGCAAACCTGCCCCTCTCTTGAACCCCTCAGAAAGCAAGCTGCTGATGAGGCTGCTGGGAATGCTAGTGGCACCCATCAAGTTCATTGGGATGATGGACTCCTTTACTCAGAGAGTAGAGAACCCAAGCATGGTGCATCCAGGAGGTTGGTTATACCTCTGAAGTTTAGGGGTTTCCTATTGAAATGGGTCAGTTGATGGTGTAGCCTTGGCAGGCAGCCTCACTGCCCAGCAGCAAACTGACTGCAGAAACCTTCCCAGACAGTTTTGACATATGTTTTCTCTCACTCCAAGTCAGACCACCTGGTGCACTCATGAAGTGGACACTGGGGACAGTCTACTTGTGAAGAATAAGATCTACAGGCAACCTGGCCATGTCAGGGACTGAATAAGGACACAAGTCCAAAAGATGTTGGATTTGGGTGTGATTGAACCCTCATTTAGCCCTTGGGCTAGTCCAGTAGTCCTGGTACCTAAACCTCACACCAAAGATGGAAAGAGAGAAATGAGGTTTTGTGTAGACTACAGGGGTCTCAATGCAGTCACTAGGACTGATGCCCATCCCATCCGCAGGGCAGATGAGCTAATAGATACTTTGACCTCAGCCAAGTTTCTAAGCACATTTGACCTGACTGCTGGCTACTGGCAGATCAGCCTAGCTGATGATGCAAAGCCAAAGACAGCATTTTCTACCCCTAGAGGGCACTGTCGATTTGTGGTAATGCCCTTTGGTTTAAAGAATGCACCTGCCACTTTCCAAAGGTTGGTGAATCAAGTCCTTACAGGCCTGGAAGACTTTAGTGCAGCATATCTAGATAATATTGCTGTCTTTAGCTCCACCTGGGAGGATCGCCTGGTCCACCTGAGAAATGTTTTGGAGGCCCTGCAAAAGCAGGCCTAACTATCAAGGCCACTAAGTGCAAGATAGGGCAGTCAGGTTGTGTACCTTGGCCACCTTTTAGGTGGAGGCCAGGTTCAACCATTGCAGAGCAAAATCCAAACCATAATGGAATGCTCCAACTACCCAGACTCAGGTGAGAGCCTTCTTAGGCCTGACTAGGTACTATAGGAGATTTGTCAAGGGGTATGGATCAATAGTTCTCACAGAAAGTTCTCACAGAAAGTACCCACAAAAGTTCCTCTCTCCTTTCTTTGGCAGGTAGGCAACCACTGCAGGGGCCAAATCTCCCCCCCCCCCCCCCAAGTAGCACTTCAGCTTAGGGATTGTCTCTCTGGTTCCTCTCCTCAGCAAATGTTTCTTCTTGTTTCCCAAAGTGATCTAAAGTTCTGAGGTCTGGGTCCACCTTTTTATACACAGTTTCTCTTTGTTCTGTGAAGGCAGAGAGGCCTTTGCCTAGTCCAAACCAGTTCTGGTCAGTTCTGGAGCACTCTGGTTACTTGTCTCCTTCTTTCCTTTCATAGTGCAGGGCAGAGACAGCATTGTGGAGGGAAGGCACAGCCCTATTCAGGTTTCAGGTGCAACCTCTCCCACCCAACTGCATGTAGATCTCTCTATTCAGCCTTGTGCTGACTCACCCTGTCTCCTGGAATCCCCCGGTCCCTGTCACTCAAACTCCAGACAAGGAATACACAATCTAGCAGAGGCACGCTTGGATAGTTAGACAAGAAAATACCTACTTTCTAAAAGTGGTATTTTCAAACCCAGAATATTCAAACCAACTTCATTAAAATATGTATTATACCATTCTGAGTTCAGGCATACTAAACTTAGATTTCTACCTAGTTCCCTGAGTCAGTTAGGATTAATAGATGTAATAATCAAACTGCCCATTCTGGCCTATGGGGAACAGGAATCCTTGCAATAATAAAAAACGAACATGGCTGTAATTCACTATTAGGACATGCCACACACATCAGGGCTTGTCCTACCTTTTACCTACAAGGCACCCTGCCCTAGGGCCTACCATAGGGGTGACTAATATACAAACAAGAAAAGGTTTAGGGACTGGCAAGTGGGTGCACTTGCCCAGTCACAGGGAAGTACCAGACTGCACATAGGCTCTGCAATGGCAGACCTGAGACACACTTTTACAGTCTGCTTCTGTGGGTGGCACAACCAGTGCTGCAATCCCACCAGCAGTATTTGGTTTACAAGCCCTGGGCACACTCAGTGCACTGTACTAGGGTCTGACCAGTAAACCAAATCAACCAATCATGGAGTCACTAACCCATACATCAAAAACACACGAGGCAACAGCAAAAAATGGAAGGGATGCCCACGCCAAGGTGCCAGGTCTAACATTGGGTGTGTGGAATGATGCCAGCACATCAGAAAAAGGGAGGAACACCTTTAATTCCTCTGCCGTTTTCACACAATGGATCTTGTACAGCCTGGTTTGCGCAGCTATGGGCATCTGAAGTTGCTAATATTACTTATGCTCATGTAGGAAGATTACATTTTCAACTTAATAAAGTATGCTACCCTGATGAGGAAGGAGATCCACAAGCTAAAGGAACTGTATGGGAAATGGAGTATCGCCGAGGAAACTCCTCCATGCGCTATGTTTTCCCAAACACTCGAAATGTCAAGGGTAATGGGCCTCCTGTTTTAGCTGTTATTAGAGCACGATCAGACCTGTGTGTGAACAGTATTGGAAGTATTTCCGTGGGGAAAAGCAACTGTACTCTGGTGTTGAATATTCCTGGTGTAAACAACAGCAGTTTTATGTCATTGCACAATACTTACTTTATATGTGGGAATAAAGGATACTACCATCTACCCATTGGCTGGTCAGGAACTTGCTATGTGTCCTTTGTGCTACCGCCTGTGTTTTTGGCTCCTGCATCCTACCATAAAGACTATAAACTGTACAATGACATTTCTAATAGCCGATCGATGAGAAAAATTAATCATGATGAGGTGGATCAGATTGACACTGCACTGCAGCAATATGTTGACTTAAATTTGGAATTGTTCTTCTTTGTTGGTGCTGCTTTAAACAGCCGGAAAATCAGACGCTTAACACGTGTTGTAGACGCTGTAACCAACCAAACAGCTATGGCACTTGGCAAGATCACAGAAGAACTGTAAATTGCGAGGATTGTGGCGCTCCAAAACAGAATGGTCCTCGACGTTGTGTTGGCTGATCGTGGTGGTGCATGTCGCATCATTGGGAGCAGCTGGTGTGTTTACATCCCTGATTACGCCCCTTCAGTTTTTGATGCAATCTATAAATTGCATAAGATAGCTGCTGAGATTCATCCCGATTCAGGAACATGGACTTTAACTGGCTGGTTATGGACATTTTTCATTACCTGCGGCTAGAAACTGTTGACAGTCCTATGTATGTTCTTTGCGATCCTACTGTCATGCTGTTTATGTATGCAATGTGGCCCAATGCTTTGTTCCCTTTGTGTCTCACTTTGTATACCCGCCAAACCCAACGTTAAGAATGTGAATGCCCAATATATATTAGACCAAGAAGTTAGTGATATGATGAAAATTGATGTGCAAGATGTTTTCCTTGTTCCTACTAAATCATAGAGATGTCTTCAGCTAATGCTAAAAGGGTCATCTGTGGAAATCGGCAGAAATCGCTGTTAGCATGAGCTGAAGCCATTTTGGTTTGGCATCCATTTTAGTGAACCATGTGTTTGCCATGTGATCCTTCCGTCTTCACTGTCGCCTGCTTTACCATTCTGCCTGAGTCATCAACTATAGTTAACTCCTTCAGTACTGAGACAGAGCATTGCACATGCTCAGAAAGGCTTGTAACTGTTAGAATGCACCTGTCTTAAGTGTAACTGTCAGACTATTTCAACGGATGTAAGCAGTTTCGTTACCCATCCCACCATGACTAAGTATTTTCTACTTATCCATATTTGTGAATAGCTATTCATGTGTATACTTGTCCCGCTTCTTTTTGAGTCTGCATGCTTACTCTGCAACAAAAGGTGTATATAAGCACCATGGGTTCTGTATTCCATGTACTGCCTCATACATTGCCTGAGGGTTCTGTATCGATGTAGTCCAACTCATGAGTGGGAATAAAATATTTGTTTGATATTACAGCTTCCATGCCAATCTCTATTTTCTTAATCCAAGGACTTGAGGACAAAGAAGGGAGAACCCCTTCACCGATGGGCCTCTGAAAAGGCTCATTCCCACAGGTTGGCAGTGTGCATAGACTGGCATTGTACGTGGACTGGTGCTTGGTGGGCAGTGTGTGCAGACTGGCGCTTGACTGGTGGTGTGCGTGGAATGGTGGTATGTTGGAGGCTGGTAGCCAGTGTGTGTATTGACCTGCTTGAGGTGTTTGTCAGTTGTCTGATGTTTGGGTACTCGGTGGTATGATTGGTGTATTGTTCCTGTTGGCATATGAGAGTGATGGACCCTTGAGTGGTGTTTGTAAATTTAAGTGTTGTATTGCGTTGGGCCAACAGCTGGGAGTGTGGATGGTTTCCTGCATCTGACGCATGAAAGGCCTGTGAATGGACTGTAAATAAGTTGGTGCCGTGACGTGGCTTTACAGCTCACAAGCTGTAAGTCAGTGGTTCTTTGATCTAATGTTGGAATATTACCAATTCATTTTGCCGATTTTATTTCATAAAGTCATTGGTGAATAAAGGTTTTTTTTATATGGACCATATACTTACCCCGTGCCAAATCCAACCAGTATGCCTCTGATTGATTAGTGAATATAGGAGGCTTAAATGGTATATAGGAGGCTTAAATGGTGTAGGTTTGTGGCGGACCCAGCCCTGTTAGATGGCATATCGTTGGAAGTTGCATCTACTCTGAGTGCCATATTGAATTTATCCCCAAATTTGGAGGCACCAAATCAGATTTGTAACCTTCACGAACAGTGCTTTACTAAGCCCAAGGCCCTTTTAACTCTTCCTATAAAGCAAGGAAAAGCGAAAGCTATAGGTCGCCGCAAAAATTGGTACAATAAAAAATGTAGGGAAGCACATAATGGGCTAATAAAAGCTATCAAATCTAGGGTGACTTGTGATATCAAATTAGCTCGCCAAATGTACAAGAAAGTCCAGTGGGAGGCAAAGAGGGAGTGGGATTGGACCATCCTCTATGAGGCCTGTCTATCCTCAAATCAGGTTAAGTTCTGGGAAGTAGTGAAATGGGGTAGGAATCCTGATTCTCAAACCCCAATAAATTATGTCCCTGTGGAAGCATGGGTGGATTTCTTTTCAACCCAGTTTAAGGACCCTGACCTAGAATCTCATAATGTCCCAGGGAACAGGATATCTCCGCCCACTTCCCCTGGCAAATCATTAGTGTTTACGAATACTGATACAGAGTCAGCCCTATGTTTGGTTCAAGCAGGGAAAGCTCCCGGGATGGATTGCATCCCGGCAGACCTTTTTAAAACAGATTTCCAAATCTGGATTCCCTACATAACTCAGATTGCAAATGCCATAGCGAGGGGGGCTAGGATCCCAGAGTCTTGGAAAGGGGCGGAAATTATCCCCTTTTTTAAAATGGGGGACCGTTCGGTCCCGGGGAACTATCACGCTATTAGCCTCATCGACTCTGTGCAGAAAATTATTGCTAGAATGGTTCTTGCTAGAGTTAAAGGGTGGATGGAGATGGAGAACATTCTCTCCCCATTACAGGCTGGCTTCAGATCAGGCACCAGCACCATCGACCAGGTTTTCAGATTTACTCTGATTTACTGGAAGGTGGTGCTGTTGGGCGGAGGGACCATTTATGCCGCCTTTGTGGACCTTATGACCGCTATCGATCTTGTGCCTAGGGCAAAACTGTGGGCAGTCTTGGGCAACTTAGGGATGCCGTTGGATCTCCTTGAACTTATTATCAGATTGCATGAGGGCAACTTTGCCAGGGTGAGGTGGGGAGCCCAAGGGCAGGTGACGGATAGTTTCCCCGTAACGCGAGGTGTTCGCCAGGGGTGTGTTCTGGCACCCACCCTTTTTCTATTTTTGATCGATCAGATGGTGAAGTTTTTTGATAACACCCCGACTGATGCTCCTATACTGGGAGGGACAAAATTCCCTATGCTCATCTTTGCAGATGATACTTTACTCCTCTCAAAGACACGAAGGGGGCTGCAAATAGCAATAAATAGGTTTGAGGAGTTTTGTCAAGTTAATAATCTGCAAATTAATGTGAGCAAGACCAAATTTATGGTCCTAACGAAAAATCGCCCCATTAAAAGCCACATTAGTATGAATGGCGTAAGTCTTGAACAAGTGGAACTTATGACTTACCTTGGAGTAACCTTAGACTATCGTCTACGTTGGAAACCCCAGGTTGAAGCCCTTCAACTAAGATTTGCCCGCCTCTCGGGTTGTCTTATTCAGGAGCAAAAAACGTCCTTAACTAAACGGGTTACACCTGCACTTAAGATCTATGAGGCCAAAATTAGTTCTGCCATTTTGTATGGGGCTGACTTGTGGGGGTATATGGATTTAACCCCCTTGGTAAAAGTCCAAAATAAACTTATGCGCAAACTAGTAGGACTCCCCCAATCCACACCGATTAAACCCCTCCTATTAGATATGGGCTGTAAGTCCATTAATGAGATGGCTCGATATCGGTTAGTCGCATTGTGGAGACGGCTCTGGACGTCGCCGGATCTCAGTCTCTTTGCCAGAGAACTGGCGGAAGTTAGATCATCTCTGGGCTCTGGGAACATACCATGGCTACGTGAGGTGAAACTAATTTTGGAAGATATGGGTCTCAGTCAACTTTGGCTTTCCCCGGGTTCCAATGTATTCGCCCCCTAAACAAGATTTTATAGCACTTTATTGTGCTTCTGTCAGACTTCTTTCTGTTGCACGGTCAGGTGCTGTTACCCGAACAGGTAGATTTTTGGTATTTAAAACAGATCCCTCTTTGGAAAACTATTGGGATATCATTACTAAGAGTCAGGACAAAAAATTATACCATCAGTTTAGAGTTGGGTCCTTACCCGTAATGTCTTTCTCCAGGAATTGGTCTGGTTCAAATGAATGTTGTCCTTGGTGTAGTGACCACAAGGAGAGTGTGGGACACTTCTTTTTTGCATGCCCTGCCTATCATGCCCCTAGACATAGATGGATTAGGCCTATCAGTCAAAGGCTGAAATTGAGAGGGAGCTCAGAGGCTTTGTGGACTCTGCAAACTAATACCTCGGAGACTGTGGTAGTAGGTGTTGCAAAGTTCCTTGGGTGGGCTTGGGTTATTAGAGCCAGACATCCCCAGGTAGCCTGATTGTTTTGTTTTTTTATATGGTTTTTCATATACCAAGTCTTTAATATTTTGTTTAATGCTTTGTTAAATGTTGAACTGTATTAAATATAGGCGGGTTTTAATGTTTTTAATGTAATGTATGCATATATTATTGTTCTTTTGTTGTACTGTCTTTTATGATATTAAATCGAAATAAAGACATATGAAACCTAACCTGATTAGTGAATGGGTGTGGAGTAATGTTTTGGTGTTTTCCTTTGCTTTTTACCATCAGTGCATACTCTCTGTAGTGAACACCTTCTGCCCTCACATCTTTTTGGAAACTGGTCACTAAGGGAACAATCTGTGGAATGTTTTGTGAGGATTCCACATGGATTACTTACCCAGAAACCCTTGTAAATTTGATTAATTTACAAAATCAAATTGTTTCCTCACATTTCTGTGTGGGAAAATTGTGTGATCATCGGACCTGCACAAATTTCCTACCACCCAGCATTCCCCCAGGTCTCCCAATAAAAATGCTACCTCACTTGTGTGGGTGGCCAAGTGCTGGTGACAGGAAAGGGCCCAAAACATACTGTGAAAACATCAAAATGATCTATCACAAAACAACGTGGTTTTGCAAGGGGGTCACCTGCGTTTTTTCCACCCGGGCTCAGGCGCCCATCTAGGGAAACCTACCAAACCCAGACTTTTCTGAAAACTAGATACCCTGAGGAGTCCAGAGAGGTGCGGCTTGTGCGAATTCCCCGAGGTTTTCTTACCCAGAATCCCCTGCAAACTTCAAATTGACCTACAATAATCACATTTTCCTCACATTTCTTTGTGGGATTAACGGCCCAGCGCAAATTTTCCGCCACCCAGCATTCCCCCAGATCCCCCAATAAAAATTCTACCTCACTTGTGTGTGTGGGCCAAGTGCCAGCAACAGGGAAGGGCCCACAACGTATTGTGGAAGCATCAAAATTATCAATTGCAAAACAACCTGGTTTCGCAAGGTGGTCACCTGGGTTTTTGGTCCCAGGCTCGGGGGCCATCCAACCTACCAAACCCAGTCATTTCTGGAAAACTAAACAGGGGAGGTCGGTGTAGCTTGCATGGATCCTACGATGTCTTTTTTAACCAGAATCCCCTGCAAACCTCAAATTTAGCTTTAAAAAGACACATTTTCCCCCCGTTTCTGTGTGGGAAAGTTGTGGGATCACCAGGCGGGGACACATTTCCTACCACCCAGCGTTCCCCTAGGTCTCCAGATAAAAATACTACCTCACTTGCGTGGGTGGACAAAATGATCGCAACAGGGAAATACCCAAAACATACTGTGGAGGCATCAAACTTTTTGACCACAAAATGATCTGCAGTTTTGATCCCAGGCTCAGCTGCATCTAGGGAAACCTACCACCAGAACAAGTGTTATTACCAATTGTCTTTCTCTGCATTTGCGCCTTCCGAATGTATACCCACAAATTCAAAGCTGTGCAAAAAAACACTGCTTCTAAACACCATATTTTGTGGCCATTTTGGAAATACATAGGTTTCCTTGATATCTATCTTTCACTCTTTATGTTTTACCAAATGAATTTCTGTATACCTGGGACACAATGAAAAACAATTACAAAGTACAGCTCAGTTATTGGTTCTGTGTACCTTGGGCTTTTGGTGAACCTTTAAACCCTATATATGGCTGCAACCAGAAGGGTCCAGCGGACGTAACAGCATATTGCTTTCTGAAATCTGCCATACTTAGAAGAAGTTTCAAGTGAAAACGTAGGCACAAATGGCTGTTTTTTCAACTTAATTTCAATATTTTTTTTATTTCAGCTTTTACTTTTCATAGGAAAACCTTAAAGGATCTACAGAAATGACTCCTTGCTGAATTCTTTCTACTTTTCAGACATGTATATGAGGGATAAAAAGGTAGATTTCCCGTATATAAGGAATATCGGACCTATATTATGTTAGCATGATTCATCTATATATACGCTCTCTGTGTTGTTTATATGCTTCTGTTTGGAGGAAACTCATTTATTTCCGCCTTGTATACCTATTGCTAAAAGAGTAGGCCAAGAACCATACAGACGCCATCTTCTTTTCATTTGCTCGAGCACAGGCTGTGATCACGTACAGTTGTCAGGTCCCAGCTCATTTGAGTTACTGGTAGCAGCTGAAGGTAGGCTGTTCACTCCTCTGTTCTGAGACTCAAGGTCACGTCTGGCTTTGGGGGTGATAAGCGCATTCCTGGAGGCACCGTGCTTGCACTCCCAGGCACCAAGACGAAAGGGAGTCACCCCACCTGACCTCATCAGTAATAGATAGTCAAGTCTTTGTACTGGTCTGATGTGTGCCATATATGGTCCCTTCCTGGAGCTCGAGGGCCAACTGGTGTTTTTCCTTTTACAGTGATTGTATGTGTTGAACTGAAAAGTATATAACCTCATGTTTGAATATGAGCCAGCACTCTTCTCGGCGCACCTGATGGGTGAGGTTCGAAGAGGCTCCTCTATAGAGTATTCTGTTTAATAAACGATTGAACGTTCTTCACTGCCAACTGACTGATTATTTGGTAATGGTATTGGGGCTATTGGTAGGTATAGTCCTTTAGTTTATTTTTATGGTACATCAGTTGGCGACTCCGCCGGGACTCCGTGACTGGGTCGTCCTCCCCGTAAACGGGTGGGAAGGACAAAGGGGTAATTCTGGTCGAGCGGGATCCTTTGAAATTTAGCCATTTTTGGTATGAACTTACTCCGCTCTCACGATCAGAGTATCCCCAGCTGCTAGTGACCCTTCACCGAAGTCCTACAGGCGGAACTCGGGAGCTGACCGTGTTGGTCTTCAGGAGTTGGCAGTGGAGAACACACCATTGTACCTGTGTGCGCCAGGTGAGTGGAATTGTTTTGATGTTTTTGGCAGGCACTGTTGAGCAGTGTTTTTGAAGCAGTTAACTGTGTAAGTATTTAGTGGTCAGTGGACCACGGAGAATCTTGGGGGTCTGACGGGGCAGCATTGTGGTGGCTGCACGTGTAGATCCTCCACGTACCTTTTGTGAATAATAGAGATGCCGATCAGACGCCCAGCGTGGCACGTGTGGTGCACGCCCGGCCGGACTGCTCTCAGAAAGGCCTGTGGCTGTACCTGGGTAGCCTTGGGAACACATCTGAAGTCGTGCTAAAGAAGCAGGCTTAGTCAGAATAGTCCCAAGAGTGAACCAGGAAGGCTGCGGGATGGTCTGTAGGTCGGTCTGTGGTTAAACCTGTCTGACGGTCTCTTGGTAGTCTTTGGACTGCTTGGTTTTGGTATTTGTCGGTCTTGGAATTTGAATTTGATTGATTCTCCATGAACAGGAGTCGACGGGCTGTGTTCTTTGTTTGAAAAGACGTCATTTCTTGCATATTTTTGTATGTGTGTATATATATTATTGTCTTATGTGTGTTTGCATGAGTGTGAGGTTGTATATTTTGTGAATGTTTGAACATGGCCATGTTTGGATGTTCATTTGTAGGATTGACTAAGGAATGTGTGACGATAATAACCATGCCGTATTTTAGCAAATTGAGTTGTTTTAGATGTTGTTGCCGCCCTAATGATACTCATCTGGCTGAAAGTCAACCTGCCCCACCAGAAGGCAGTCCAAGTTATGATATGTATGTAAAGCATGGTATTACACCTCTTTTGTTCAACACACTATGGCATAAATATACTAAGGACAATGTGGAATTACAATGGCCCCTAACCGGGTCTTTTGATGAAAAAATGATACATTTCTTGCAGGATCGATTATTTTCTAAATGTAGTCGTCAGTCAATGTTTGACTCCCTGAATCTGTGGTAGAAGGAAGCAAAGCGTAGACGTATACGGGAGGAAAGTACATAGGATGAAAGGAAATCAGACGATTACACAGAAAACTATAGCTTACGATAAAGCACGAACTGAACAAGGGATTGATCGTGCAGATAGACACTTTAGATTGCATGTGGATAAGACCTATGTTGCTCGGACTGAAGCGGAAGAGGAGATAGAGGATTTATTGGATACCCGTCCACCTCCACCTTATGCTCCGCAGCGCGTATATCCCGTTGTTTCTCCGACTCTAGTGCAGGTTCCTTCAGCCTCTGCCCCCGATGTTCCCTCTTCCCTTGCCTCTCTGGGAACGTCCTCTGTTTTGTCTCCCTCAGTGTCTGAGACAGCTTCTTTATTGCCTGTTACGCTGCCATCTTCTGTTGTGTCCACAGCTGTTTTGTCTCCCCCCACCCCCGTGTGGACTTCCTTTTCTGCGAGCACGACCCCATCTCCAGCTGTTTCGACTCCATTTCGTGCTCCGGGGGATTTCGACACACGGAAGTTGTTTACTCGTTCGACGGTAGGACAGAATGAGAAACAGTTGATTGAGGATCAGTCATCCCAGTGGAAACGACAGCCTATTTACACTATAACTGATATATGGAACACACTTCGAGACTATGAGCCTGTTATGCAGCAACATGCCTTGAAACACATGGCTGCACGTATCATTACTCTCTGGGAACAATGTTTTCCAGGAGGATTGGTCCCCCAAGTAATGTATGACATTCGGGACAGGGCTCATAAGTCGGAACTTAGCCCAGATGAAGTATATAGAAAGGTGGAGATTTTATTAAGTTATCGAGAACGGATGTGTCAAAAGTGTCCCTCGTGGGACACTCAGCATCCTATGCGAGAAGTTGATCCTATTTTTCATCCTGAAATACAGGAACTGAAGGATGATCATGGTGTGGTGACTAGACCTCGTGTAGAGGCAGGAGTGCAGGAGCGATGGGTTTATACCCCCAGGAAGAGGAGTGAAGTCCTCTCGTTAAAATCACAATTACCTGACCCTCGTAAGAATCCCACGGCTTATTACAAAGAACTCACAGAAGCGGCCTCTTCGGCCGTCATGACCTTAGCTGACATAAGAGCTATTTTTTGCGTTGTTAGTTCCCGTGGACGTGTGGCGTCAAGTGCATGATCAGGACCATGCTCAAGAATTAGGCGGAACATGGGATCAGATAAAAGACTGGGACAAGGATCGTAAGCCTGGCGATAAACCGAGGCCTGAATTATTGGCATTACCTGGTCGTATTATCACTTACATGCATTCCCTAATTCCGCCTCGTAAGGTGGATTGGGACAAACTGACTGCATGTAAACAAAAGAAAGATTAAAGTGTTTCTGATTTTTTCACTAGATTTGAGGGCGTATTCATTGATTTTAGTGGACAGGATTTATCATTGGAAGGCGGTATATGATTATTTGTTAATCGTTTTGTTACGAATTTGTTACCGGAAGTTTCTGCACGGCTACAAGCCACTGAAAGTACCTGGACCACTTCCACGCCCTCGGTAATATTGAGTATGGCCCAATATTATGAACATAGAGAAAATTAGAGTAAGGATAAGACGGAAAAGAAAGCGAAGGATCTTAAAAAACGGGTGTTGTTGCAACAAGTTGCTCAAGGACGAGGCAGAGAGAGAGAGAGGCGGTAGAGGGTTCGTCCCGAGGGGAGCAGGAACGGGGTGAGGAAGAGGGCCAGCTGTTGTTTTGGGAGCAAATCAGTGTGCTTATTGTAAGGAGGAAGGGCATTGGCAATTTCAGTGTCCATTGTTGCTGGCCCAGAACGGGGCTATAAGGAGTAGAGGAAGAGGTCGGGGAAGTGTGGATCTCAGTGATATGCGACAAGAAGAGGCGACGCAAGTTGGACAAGAAAAGAATTACTTTGATAATCCGAGAGGTATGCAGTATTATAATGAGGAATGTGCAAAGAATGCGACCGAAGGGTATGCTTATACATAGGATAGCCATGGACAGAGAGAGGGCCAGGTGTCAGTACCCGTTGACCAGCAAGGACCCTATGTAGAGGCGCGTTTGATGGGGACATCTGAAAAGTCTTTAGTTGACACGAGTGCAATGAATAGTTCTATTTCTCGTTCCCTGGTCCCTGGGGCTGCTCTGACCGGGCTCAATAATGTTTCGGTAGGATGCTCGGGAATTCCGGTGGTGAGCCCCATCTCTAAACCCATGCCTATTACAATAGGTCCGGTTACGATAGACTCTCCGTTTCTTTTGTCTTCCCATTGTGGCAAAATTTGTTGGGCTTGGATTTATTAAAGAAATTACATGCTAAGATTCATTGTTCACCTGATGGTGTTTATCTGACTATTAATTCCCCTGCAAAGTATACTTTGCAGTGTTTCACTAAAAATGAACCCCTCCCACCTGAGTTTGCTGTTATTCCGGTGACGTTGTGGGCCACTGGTGACACGGACGTAGGCTTATTAAAGATTCCACTTGTCTCTATTACTTTGAAGCAAAATGCTCAGCTTCCTCGTATAACTCAGTACAAAATTTCTCCGGCTGGCGAGAAGGCTTTGCTCTCTATCATACAAGATTTGGTAAAAAAGGGTGTGGTGGAAGAGACAGCTGCTAATGTATGCAACAGCCCTATTTTGCCTATCTTGAAAAGAGCCCCTGTTGGATGCGATCCTGACTACGCTGATACCTATCGTTTTGTGATTGATTTGCGCGAAATTAATAAAATAGTGGTGCCCCAATATCCTGTGGTTTCGGACATCACTACTATTCTCACTAGGATTCCTCCTCTGCTAAATATTTCTCTGTGATCGATTTAAAAAATGCCTTCTTTAGCATTCAGATTCATCCTGATTGCCGCCATATTTTTGGCTTCTCATTATCTGGTCGTAGCTTCCGGTTCGGTCGCGCTCCCCAGGGGTAGACAGAGTCCTAGTATTTACAGTCAAGCTTTGAAAACATTGTTGGATGATTTGGTCTTGCCCCCTGGTAATGTGCTTTTACAATACGTAGATGATTTGTTAGTGGCCTCTGATACCGAGAAAGGCTGTAAGACGGCCACTGTACAATTATTGCCTCATTTGGCTGCTAATGGCAATAAAGCATCCCTTTCTAAATTTCAATATTGTCGACAGGAGGGGACCTATCTCGGTCATCTACTGTCGAAGGAGGGAAGGAGACTAACCCCTGAGCGGGTGACTACCATTTTTAATATGTCTGTACCTCGTACTCCGTGTGATGTTCATGCATTTCTCGGCATAATTTCTTACTGTCGCCAATGGATCCCTAATTTATCCCTTCTTACTAAACCTCTTCTGTACTTAACTACTAAAGATGTGCATTAACCTTTACCCTGGACTGATGCTTGCCAAGATGCTTTTGTCTCTTTGAAATCTGCACTTTGTTCTGCACCCGTTCTTGGTACTCCTGACTACCGGAAACCTTTTGTGCTTTACGTACATGAGGTGGACGGTTGCTCGCTTTCTGTGTTAACACAAGGATTTGGTGGTAAGCAGAGACCTTGTGCTTATTTCTCGGCGGTGTTGGATAACGTCGCCAGAGCACTCCCAAGCTGTTTAAGAGCCACTGCTGCGGTTGCGGTGGCTATTCGACAGTCGGAAGGGCTCGTTTTGAACACTGACTTCACCGTGATGGTACCGCACGCTGCGGATACATTATTAATAAAACAAAGACCCAGCACCTTAGGAGTGCGCGTCTTACTGGATATGAATTAACTTTGTTTGCTCCACACATTACGATTAAATGATGTGTCACCCTGAACCCAGCCACGTTACTACCCCTCCCTTCGAATGAAAAGAACAATGATGTTCAGGATTGTATATTTCGGACTGAGGAAGAAATGAAGGGACGAGTAGACCTGACTGACACTCCTCTATCTGACCCCCAAGGGGAGTTGTATGTCGATGGCTCTTGTTTCAAGTTACCAGATGGCACGACAACTGCTGCATATGTGAGAACTACTCTTCACACTATAGTTGAGGCTTCTCGAGTACCCTATCAGTCAGCACAGGCAGCTGAATTAGTGGCATTGTTTCGGGCCTGTGAGTTAAGTGAAGGACTGAGAGTAAACATTTACACAGATAGCCAGTACGCCTTTGGCATGGCTCATAGTTTGTCAACTCTGGGCAGAAAGAGGTTCTTACTTCTCATGGTCAGCGAATACAGCATGGCCCCTTGATTTTGCGATTACTGACAGCATTGACGTTACCAGAAATAGTGGCTGTAGTCAAATGTAGCGCACACAAGACAGTGGTTGATGCAGTGGGGGAGGGTAATGCCTTTGCCGATCAAGTAGCTAAGCACACTGCTAAATCTAAATTAACCCCAATGTTTGCGACTAGTTCTGCTAGGCGGGTGGCTGAAACAGATGTTTGATAACACTATGGAGAGTGTCCGAGAAATACAGAAAGAAGCTACCCCTATTGAACTGGCTCACTGGAAAGGGCGAATTGGGAGATTAGATGCAGATGGTTGTTGGATTGATATAACAGAAAAGCAGCGGTGGATGTTGCATAATGCATTAGTAAATGCGGTGGTAACAATGGCACATGGTTCAGCTCATATTGGGGTGAAAGGTATTTGTGCATTATTAGATCCTGTATGGTCCAATCCCAAAATTTCTAGGACTGCTGCTCATTTGGTACAATATTGTATGGTTTGCCAACGACATAATCCCGGGGGCAGGGAGCCTGTTCTGAGTGGAAACTTTGCACCACCATTGTTTCCTTTTGAGGTGCTTCAAATGGATTATATCCAGCTGGAGCGCGTTAACAATTTGAAGTATGTTCTGGTCGTGGTATACGCCTTCAGTAAACGGATGGAGGCCTACCCGACTAAAGGAAATACTGCTTTGGCAATGGCAAAAGCGTCGATAAAGGAGTATTTCCCTCGCTACGGATTGCCTCGTGTGATCTTTAGTGATAACGGAAGACATTTTAATGGAGAACTCATCACACATATATGTAATAGATTACAGATTAGGCAGAAATTCCATGCGGCTCAACACCCCCAGTCTGCTGGGTTGGTCGAGAAGTATAATGGACTATTAAAGCTTAAATTAGCTAAAGTTCAGGAAAATACTGGGTTGAAGTGGCCAGATGCTCTGCCGCTGGCATTGATGTCAATACGAGTTGCCCCACATTCTCGTTATGGTTTGTCTCCGTATGAGGTCATTTTTAAGTGCCCTACTAATGTTTGGGGCGTCCCGAGACCCAGAACGTTTCGAGATATATAGTATCCTATGCTGACAGACTATTTGTATGCCTTGACTAAAGATCTTCGTTCCATTCATCAACCGGTCTCAGCAGTGTTGTAGCCCCTGCTGGAGGGTCCTGGACATCATCTGGAACCAGGCCAGTGGGTTCTGGTTCGCAATTATTAGCGGATCTGTACCTCTGACTTCTGTGCGCCTCTGATTTTGTGCTGTTTCTGTACTTCTGTGCCCCCTTACGTTCTGTACCTCTGACTTCTGTGCCCCTGCTTGAGTCCGTGGCCCGCGCCGGTCTCCTTTCCCCCACCGCTGCCTCCCCTGCGGCCCGTCCCCTCCGCGCCCATTTGCTCTACCCGTCCCTTGCCTCCCAGCGGCTCCTCCCTCCCCACCTCCCCATATATGGCAGCCGCTGGCGCGGTGAGGAGAGTGACCCATGACCTTCCTGGTAGGTCGCTCCCCCTGCTGCAGCTCTGCCGTCACCCCGCTATCTCCTGCTGCCACCGGTGCTCCAAGCAAGCCTGGCTGAAGATGGCTGAAATGCCAGAAACCGGTCCTAGGAAGCTTGTTTCCGGTCCAGGGAAGACATGGCTTGGCAGTTCGGGCTGGACTGTTGCCATGAGGCACAGGGTCAGACTGATTTGCATATGGCCATGTCTGAACTGGGGTGGCAGAGTGGGCTAAAGAACGGTGACGGATTAAACTCAGATCAGTTGATTGGGGGTGAGTGCTTGCAATGATCAACACTCCGTCCATCATTTCCTTTGGTTTGTGCTTTGTTCGCCATAAGATGGCAGGGTATGCTCAGACGTGAGTCCCTTGCTTACTTTGCCACTGGATTCAAGCAAGCCTGGCTGAAGACGGCTGAAATGCCAGAAACCGTTCCTAGGAAGCTTGTTTCCGTTCCAGGGAAGACATGGCTTGGCAGTTCGGGCTGGATTGTTCCCATGAGGCACAGGGTCAGACTGATTTGCATATGGTCATGTCTGAACTGGGGTGGCAGAGTGGGCTAAAGAATGGTGATGGATTAAACCCAGATCAGTTGACTGGGGGTTAGTGCTTGCAATGCTCAACACTCCGTCCATCATTTCCTTTGGTTTTTGCTGTGCCCCCTTATATTCTGTACCACTGACTTCTGTGCCCCTCCGATTTTGTGCTGTTTCTATACTTCTGTGCCCCCTTACATTCTGTACCTCGGACTTCTGTGCTCCTGCTAGAGTCCGTGCCCCGCACCGGTCGCCTTTCCCCCACCGCTGCCTCCCCTGCTGCCCTGTCCCCTCCGCGCCCACTTGCTCTACCCCTCCCTTGCCTCCCGCCTCCCAGCTGCTCCTCCCTCCCCATATATGGCTGGCGCGGTGAGGAGAGAGACCCTTGAACTTCCTGGTAGGTCGCTCCCCCCGCAGCAGCTCCGCTGTCACCCCGCTATCTCCTGCTGCCACCGGTGCTCCACCACCCGCAAGCTCCACCTGCGCCTCAAACTGGTGGCCAGTGGTGGCCTAAGGTTAGTTTCCGCTGTGTCTGTGCCCCCTTATATTCTGTACCACTGACTTCTGTGCCCCTGCTAGAGTCCGTGCCCCGCGCTGGTCTCCTTTCCCCTGCCGCTGCCTCCCCTGCGGCCCCGCCCCCTCTGCGCCCAGTCACTCCACCCGTCCTTTGCCTCCCGCCTCCCAGCTGCTCCTCCCTCCCCACATATGGTGGCCGCGTCGCTGGCGCGCCAACGTCTGCGCCTGTACCGTGCCCAGAACCCCTGGCCCCCGCAGCAGCCATGAAGACCGCCTCCGCTATGACACCAGCAACCTCGTCGCTCTCAACCCAGGAAGAACCCACACCTGCTGAAAGGCCGCCCCGAAGCGCACCCACGGTCCCTTCAACTGCCGGAACTGCAGCTTCTCCTGCCTCGAAAGCGCCAAGACGCCTGCCACGCAGGAACCCAACCAGCTTAGATGCATCCTGATCAACACCCTCTCCGCACACAAACATGCCGTCGAACTCTGGGACCTACTCGACACCACATCACATCACCGGACGTCGCCTTCCTGACCAAGACCTGGATGAACGAAACCTCCTCGCCAGCCATCACCATAGCCATCCCAGACGGGTACAAGATGACCCGCAGAGACCGCACCAACAGGGCCAGAGGAGGAATCGCCATCGTCCACAAAAACACCATCAGGGTCACAACAAACACCAACGACACCCTCAGCACTGCCGTACACATGCACTTCCAGATCCACATGGACCCCAAGACCACCCTAAGAGGCACCCTCATCTACAGACCACCAGGACCCTGGCCTCAATTCTGCGACTCCATCGCTGACCTCATCAGCACGCACGCGCTGACCTCCGCCGACTACATCCTCCTAGGAGACCTGAACTATCACCTGGAGAACAACGACAGCAACTCCTCTACCCTGATCATCAATCTCGCCAACCTCGGACTGAAACAGCTCGTCACGCCGTCGACCCACATCGCCGGCAACACGCTAGATGCCATCTTCTCCTCAAGCCCCCACGTCACCTTCAGCCACGCCTCCGAACTCACCTGGACAGACCACCACTGCATCCACTTCTCCTTCCGAAAACCCCTCACACACGCCGCTGCTGGGGCAAAGTCACCCAAGAACAACTACAGACAAGCCTCGCACTCAACCACCAACGAACCCCACCAACCCAGATGAAGGTGCACTCAACCTCGAACCCTGGATGAACGACTGTGCCAACACTGTCGCCCCGCTGAAAAACCCCACCAGCAGAGACACCAGCAGAAGAGTCAGCTGGTTCACCCCGGAACTCCTTTACTCAAAACGCACCTGCCAGAAACTGGAAAACATATGACACAGCGACAAGACGCCAGACAGCCGTACTGCCCACAAAGACGCCATCCGCAACCACCACCACCTCATCAAGACCGCCAAAAGAGCCTCCTTCACAGACTGCCTTGACAACAACACACAACAGCAAGGAGCTCTTCACCATCGTGAAGGAACTCTCCAACCCCAGCTCCAATGACATCCCACCTGTGCGACTCCCTCGCCACCTTCTTTCACTGGAAAATCACAGACATCCATGACAGCTTCAGACCCCGGACAACCCCTGCCGACTACACCGAACTCACCGCACCCCACGGCCCACGACACCCTGACAAACTGGACCAACGTGAGCATCGAGGACACGATCAAGACCATGGGAACAATCCACTCTGGTACCCCGACCGACACTCTCCCGCACCAAATCTTCAACAAACCCAGCAATTCCATCACACCCCACCTGCACAAAATCATCAACCTCTCCTTCGAGACCGCCACCTTCCCTGAGAACTGGAAGCACACAGAGATCAACATCCTACTGAAGAAAACCAAGGCGGATCCGAGTGACCTCAAGAACTTCCGTCCCATCTCCCTGCTTCCGTTCCCAGCAAAGGTCATCGAGAAGATAGTAAACACCCAGCACACCCAGCTCACCCGTCACCTTGAAGACAACAACATCCTGGACCCGTCCCAATCAGGTTTCTGCAGCAACCACAGCACCGAGACCGCCCTCATCGCCGCCACAGACGACATCAGGATCGTTGAGGATATCAAGCTATGGATAATTTAGTAATATTTTAATTGATTAATTTTAGTGTGGAGTTTCTATTTTAATGATGGACTATGTTTGTGATTATGAGTAATGTTTGTGCTTTTATGGATAATGTATATCCGAATAAAGATAACGATACGATAATGCTTTTATTTAGGACAGCTTGTGGTAGACATGAAAATACGAGTCTGTTGACGCAGCATAATCGGTTTACATTTTTTTTTTATTTGAATAAAGCTTGCATATGAAGAAGCGTCCATTAGAAGGGAAGCCTAACCTCCAGCATGCAGGCCCCTATTTCCCTCTTCGGCAGCCCCCACGCCTCCTCATAGACATCTATGGCCTGATTGAATGTGCTGTGCTTCCGCAACAGCTTGTCCAGTTCTGCCCGGCGCCGAGTGCCCTGGCCCAGCTTGACGGCGGAGTAGAACAGTAGGTGCAAGCAGAGTCTGTTCTCGTCAGAGGTACTGAAGCCCCCCGGGGCGCTGGCGGTCCCCGCTCTAAGAATAGAGTTCAGCTTCTCACGGCCCGCCAGCAGCGCTCTCCGGCTCGTGGGTTTTTTTTTTATTATTAAGTAGTAGCCTACCTCGCTACTCCGGTCCCCGATGGCCAGGTGCACGCGCTGCCATTCCGGGTCACCATCCACCTTTCTTTGGTGTTCAGTAGACACCTGAGCGTGCTCATCGGCATTGTCCATTGTTTCTGGTGCAAGAGTTGTTTGTGGTGACTCGGCCATTGTTCCTGAGGTAGGGGATAGTTCATCCGGGTCAGCATTGGTCTCTATGTCGGCTCCACTGAGCTCGGCCAGATAGCCGCGCTGGATGGACAGGCAAAGACTGTGCTGGCCCCGCAGCAGGCCCATGATCTCTTCATAGAGACAAAAGCTCAGGCCGCTCTCGTCCATGAAGAAGGCCGCCAGCCTCTGCTCACGCAGCTTCACCTTCTGCACCAGGCGCACCACAGACAGGTAGTCGGCGGAGCCGAGCAGCCTCCCGGCCAGGGCCTCCAGCACCTCAGGAGGCAGCAGCTGGCAGCCGCAGGAGTCTGCCAGTAGGCGGGCCACCTCTGCGAGGTCCTGCGGGTCCTCCAAGCTGGCGATGCGCACCTGCAGGTGCCCCACGTACCACTGCACCTCATCACAGTCCGGCTCGTCGATCTCCTGCAGGCGCCTCAGCAGCCGCTGGCAGGCCTCCTCTAATAGGTTCCTGATGTGCACCCGGTCGGTGCCAGGCATCGGAGGGGGGGTCACTGCAGCCATCTGAGGGTCGAGATGGGAGAAGGAACATATATTAAGTAATTACACAAATGAAAAGTTGCATCAGTATCTGGTAGACCTAGGTCCACTTTCTCCCCAAGAAGTGGGAAAGAAAGAAGACCACTGGGTCAGAACAAGGGTAACTAGGACATCCACTATGGTGACCAAAAGAAAGGGGTCCCAAAGCCTCCCCAGAAGAAAGAGTGAACCCCTTAAGGATAAAAGTAAGGAGTTCCAGGTAGACCCCCAAAATCCTGTCCAAGAGGGTGGGCCCAAAGACACCTCACAAACTAAACCAGGGTACCAAGGTAAGAATTGGGATCCCAACAGAATATGGTGTTACAACGGTCAGAAGTCTGGACACCACACCAAGGACTCTAGCTGTCCTAAAGCAAGCACTTGCATAGCAAATAGGTCGCGCTTTTGGGACCTTATAAGTGTTTAGCTAGAGATAGTGACTTTGCCTTGGTGTTTATTCTGTGCTGATGCGATCCGATAGCTTAATGATCCAAGCATTTTCTGAACAAGACGTATGCATAACTTGTAGCGCTTACACATTTAATTCATCCGTAGTTTAATTAATTGGTTAAAACACAAGTTATGTCCTTCACGTACCTTTGAAGAATGTTGAATGAACCTCAATACAAAACACAAATGTGAGAATAAATAATTTGGGAAATATGGAAAAAAAGGAAAATCTTTACCTCTTCCCACAGGAAGTAAACAGATCATATAGGTGAGATAGAAAACACTAATAGAATAAGGTGCCATACAAATTTGGGAACGAGAATCAAAGCAGACGGGATGTTCAGTAATTGTGATCTCAATACTCGAGCAACACCAGATTGTATTTATGGTAAAACCCAGCACATAAGTAGAACACCCCCACCCCAAAAAGGTGAAACCGCATAATAAGTAAAAGTAGGTATGTGCTAGACGTCTTGGCTCGGTAACTACTTCAATGAGATTAATCCATTACACAGATACCATAAAATTCATAAAAACAAGCACCGGCAACATAGCAAGGATACAGTTCATGCAATTCTCCAAAGCCAATGTCATCGTCTCCCAGGGAAAAAACTAGCCCAAACAAAAAAATACAAAGTTTGAACTGCAACGTGAATCACAACAGCAACGTGCACGAAAAATGCACTGAAACAAATGTCCACAAGACCTGCGTGTTCCGGTCCAAAACCGGGGTAGTGACCACGTCCCAAGAGGTGGCCATGATAGAGTCAGACAAACCCCAGTCTTACACTGATGTTAGCATGGAAACAGAAAGGAGCGGCGTAAATCTTTGAACAAACAACATGACGGATAGCTATATAGGAATCGCTAAAAAGGCACCCCCCAAGTTGCAACACCATTTAGTTGCATAATATACAATATAAAATCCATTCTCACGAACGAATTAGTGAGTCTGGTTGATGAAAATCTATACATTGTGTTTTTTTCTGTATGAAGTAAAAAGTAATTACAGCAAAAGTTTTGTATATTGAAATAAGTGGAGAAGGCAGAAGTTCAAGTGTTTCGTTTATTTTAGGTTATGTCTTAGGTAACATATGTTTGTACATTCTTTGTAATTTATGCGTTGAATGCTGGCAAAAGCTCTATTTTTCTGCTATGTACGCTCTAATTACCTAGTTTAAAATTGGTTTGTCACTAGGTCACTTGTTTCATTTCCGGGTGAAAGGTAATAGAGGCTATTATAACGGAAGCAAACTGTTAGTGGGAAGCCGGTCTTTGCTGATCGAAGCTTTCTCTGCTACACTTGGCTTCGTATTTTTAAGTTATATACTACTCCTATAAGAACATTTGCGTATATGATAAACTCGTCACTGGGAGTTCGGATCTGTAAGGCATTTCGACGCAGCACCTCTACGAAACAATAGCCATCAGACCGAACAAAAGCGGAGTCAAATCCTTTATAAGCCAGTGAAAAGTATCAACACCATATCGCCACCTGCAAACACGCTGACTACATCTCACTCAAACACCAGTAAAGAAAAAAAACTGGCCAAAGTCTACTTAAGCAGTACAGAAGGGGGTGGTGATGGACGGAGCATCAGAACCAATCAAACACTCACACCCAGTCAACAGATCTGGGTTTGATCCATCACCATTCTTTAGCCCACTCTGCCACCCCAGTTCAGACATGGCCATATGCAAATCAGTCTGACCCTGTGCCTCATGGGAACAGTCCAGCCCGAACTGCCAAGCCATGCCTTCCCTGGACCGGAAACAAGCTTCCTAGGACCGGTTTCTGGCATTTCAGCCGTCTTCAGCCAGGCTTGCTTGAATCGAGTGGCAAAGTGAGCAAGGGACTCACGTCTGAGCATACCCTGCCAACTTATGGCGAACAAAGCAGTACAGAAGGGGGTGGTGATGGACGGAGCATCAGAACCAATCAAACACTCACACCCAGTCAACAGATCTGGGTTTGATCCATCACCATTCTTTAGCCCACTCTGCCACCCCAGTTCAGACATGGCCATATGCAAATCAGTCTGACCCTGTGCCTCATGGGAACAGTCCAACCCGAACTGCCAAGCCATGCCTTCCCTGGACCGGAAACAAGCTTCCTAGGACCGGTTTCTGGCATTTCAGCCGTCTTCAGCCAGGCTTGCTTGAATCGAGTGGCAAAGTGAGCAAGGGACTCACGTCTGAGCATACCCTGCCAACTTATGGCGAACAAAGCAGTACAGAAGGGGGTGGTGATGGACGGAGCATCAGAACCAATCAAACACTCACACCCAGTCAACAGATCTGGGTTTGATCCATCACCATTCATTAGCCCACTCTGCCACCCCAGTTCAGACATGGCCATATGCAAATCAGTCTGACCCTGTGCCTCATGGGAACAGTCCAGCCCGAACTGCAAAGCCATGCCTTCCCTGGACCGGAAACAAGCTTCCTAGGACCGGTTTCTGGCATTTCAGCCGTCTTCAGCCAGGCTTGCTTGAATCGAGTGGCAAAGTGAGCAAGGGACTCACGTCTGAGCATACCCTGCCAACTTATGGCGAACAAAGCGGTACAAAAGGGGGTGGTGATGGACGGAGCATCAGAACCAATCAAACACTCACACCTAGTCAACAGATCTGGGTTTGATCCATCACCATTCTTTAGCCCACTCTGCCACCCCAGTTCAGACATGGCCATATGCAAATCAGTCTGACCCTGTGCCTCATGGGAACAGTCCAGCCCGAACTGCCAAGCCATGCCTTCCCTGGACCGGAAACAAGCTTCCTAGGACCGGTTTCTGGCATTTCAGCCGTCTTCAGCCAGGCTTGCTTGAATCGAGTGGCAAACCTCATTTACTTTTGAAAAGCTTTGAACGGCCTGTGAAGTGCTAGAGTCCAGCACATGCATCAGATAAGAATGCTGTGTCCTGGAAGCTTTAGCAGCCAGGTTACAACACAGGCGGCGGGTGGCGCAAGGGATTTAAGTCCATTTAGAGCAATGGGCTCTGTGTGTGCTTGTATTCAGGAAGAGAGACATGCTGAAATCAATAGCCTCTTTAAACTTTGTTCGTTTTTCTGTCCCCCATGCTTTTAATGCACTGAAAAACGAATGAACTTTAAACCGGGCCTGCTACATGGCTCTTTTTAACTGCAGGGGTGTTTATCCCACTTGCCGTCCCATCTCATTCCCCTTGCCCCCTCACCCTGTCTTTATTACAAGTCTGCAATTTAGCTAATACCCTACTCTTTGTCTTGTATTTTTTTTATACTGAAACAATTTGCCTACTTATATTTAACTACTGTTAAACAAGCATTAGCAAATCAGTCTGATCTAATGTCAAGAAGCTGTTGCTACATTTTTTTATGAGGACTTATAAGCATAGAAATCATTTAAGTGCACTTACCCAGGATACAAGATTCCTGTTTGAGCAAAGTAAAGGTACCTAGGGTTTAAATTACTGTAACCTGCAGACAGTTTAAGTCCACGAAAAAGGACTGAAGGAAAAATATTTGAATACTAAATAATGGAAAGACTAGAAAAAAATACTTATAGTATTTTTGAACAATCCGTGCAACGTCTGTAGACATCTAATACAGTTGTGCACCAGTAATTAGACAAAAAACAGTCACTCGCAGTGAAAACACCACAGTCCTAAGAGGAGGATCCCATGCTGCATGCATTAGTAGGCACAAGTAGAATGAATGAAGAGTTAAAAAGACCAAAGCATGAAAACAGCTGACCCAAAGTTCCTTCATGTACGAATATTGTTTTTACTCAAGAATATTTTCATGCTAGCTCTTGGACAGACAGAAATGTGCTTTGGGTGAAACCTTAACTTCTGGCACCAGCTTAATATTGGATTCTTAAATTTCATTTTGATCAAGTTCTCACTTTGTATTCATTTTCTATTTAACTCCCAACAAGCATATACATGTAGAATACTGCTTTAAGCCTACACGAATGACTTATTCATACTTCACAATGACCAGTGATTTATTTGAGTCATGATGAATGTAGGTTTGACCAAACACCACTCATTTTTAGGTCTCGCTGAGCCCAGCGCGTGCGCTGGCTCGAAGAGACATTTTGTATGTGGGCTACCAAAAGTGCTAACAGGCCAGCCTAGAGCTACAGTGCATGTGCGCGGGCGCCGCACTTACTTTCACCGCACGCCCGCTTTGATCGCAATCACGATCACTTTTGCGGCCGTACGGCCACTTTGCTGCGCAGACCCAGCCTCCTCTGCCGGCACACCCACTGTTTTCATTGAATCACTTGTGTTTATTCGATCGGTCACGCCTCCCTTACACAGCAGACTGTTTTCTGACATTAATATTTCCACACTTTTCTTTCTTATCCATTTGAATTGCTTTGTGTACATAATGGGTTCCCAATGAGCTACCTTTAGTCCACCATGAAGGTCACGTGCTCCTGCCAGTGCTTCTGCTGGCTATCTTTGTGACGCACTAGGAAGTAAGGCATGAAGAGAAACCACCTGTGGATAAGGTGCTGCTTTATCACATGGCAAGACCTTTCCACAGAGATCCTGAACACGATTATGAAAGTGCAGCTTCGCGAGCTCCTTTCTGTGCCTTGGAAATTTCCACGTGTTTCAAGCAGTGAAAAGTGTTGCTAATACTAGTTGACATTACTCCAGTGTTTATGAGGATCATCATTATAGAGAAGTTTTAGTTCGACGTCAATAAAACTATGCTGCTCTGCATTGTTTTGAAATATAATCTGTGCTGAAGACGTTCCTCATCCACCTAGGCCTGTAAACAAACCACAGGTTGATAAACCTTCCCTCTCCACGGACGCGGGCCTTGTCAGCACGAGCTACGCGAAGTCTAAGGCAGAGGATAATAAAGCTGTTGGGATCGCGGGGATTGGGTCACGTGATGTTGTTATGCTCCAGTGTCCAGGCTCAGATCAGCGGATTTTCCATTGTGTAAGCCTTTTCTCCAGTTCTCTTGTCTACAGCAATGAATCTTCCAAGGTGAAGTGCAAGAACTTATTTTTAAACATTTTAATTTGTCAGCAAAATAACTTAGAAAAGGCTCACAGAAGAGGATCATTTTGAGAGCCGTGTTAGTGAAAACTCATGAAAACTACATCCCAGCAGTCACAATGTTATCCTGCAATCAATAACCTACTTTCCCCATTTGTTTTGCTGTAGGGCCATGTGTAAGCCTCTGCTTCCCGTGTCTGTGGCCTACTGAGTGCATTGCGGTTAATCTGGAAACATACGAGCATCATAGAAGGCTAACTATCAATAACTGTCAGTTTACACTAGATTGCCTATGATATCACTTGGAATTCTCAGGTGAACCTGCCCTGTTTCAATAGCAAACAATGTAACATTTCATGCTGTGTAGGCCTGTTCAGAGGCACCCTCGTAACCAGAGCCCATTAAACAACTGGACTACGTGAGAGGAGTCACGTGGGAGCCACACAAAGAGACCCTTCTCACTTACTCTCATCTCTTTCAGACTCGGGGCTTGATTGAGATATGGCCGGCAGCCCGCTCTATTTATAGATTTTTTAAGCTCAACTCTTCACTGTCACACATCTAGCAAGCGATGGACATTGAAGTGCAAAATAATCAAGCTTTCCCTAATCTGCGTTCCTTCACGGAGATGTAGGTGACATTCAGTCAGGCAAAATCTATAAACACAAACATACGCAAATGTATATAAAATCCACGGAGTTCTGCTCATCATGTGGCTCTGGCACCGGGGAATTGGTCGCTTCCTGTTCCCAAAATTAACCGCCACCTAGAATTCCTCCCCTGCTCCCAGATGTATCCCATGACAGCCTTCACCGTGGAGCCCTTGGGTAAGTAGTCCACTGCTTTTGGAAGAGCACGGGCCACTCTAGTGCGTCTTTTACAGAGGCAGTGTGTGACTACAGCAGTTAGTCAGAGAAGTAGTCTAGTTCACACGGAAGTTGAGTGTGTCACTGTCAGGGAGCACTCTCCGCAGCAAAGCTTCCTGAGCGTCACCCCAGTGCCGCTTGGTTGCCAAACGCAGCCGGTCAGACCATAGCCGCCAAGATTTGAGTCTGATTATGTGTGATTTTTCCTTTTTTTACAACACTTGTGTGTGAAAGTTCAGAGCTTTATGTGTCACTTGATTAGGGTGACCAGATGTTGAGAAGCAAGTACTGGGAGAGGTCAGTTATATAAGCAGGAGTAAAGCCTCTAGTCTCACTGTTACATCTCGTTTCTGAGAAGTGCAGATACTCTCCCTCTCAAAATAAACAAGCATTTGCAATGCAATAGGTCTCGCATTTATAAGAGTTTGAGCTATTGACATTGGAAACAACAATGCCTTTTATTTTTGTTTTCGTTATTAAAACATAAATATGAAAACAAAACTAAAAGCCATTGTCATTGACAATGCCAATACCTCAAAGACATGTAAATGTGAGACCTATTGCATTGCAAATGCTTGTTAGAGACTGGCACTTAGATTTCCTCAGCTAACTTTGATGCAAAGAGAAACAAAAAAGGAGTAACAGAGGAAAAGAAAGCTAAAGCAGCAGTGACAAGGGATGAAAGCAAAGATGAATAAAGAACACACTAGAGTAACAAAGTCAAGAAGTGTCTGGAAGTGAATTAACGATGTCTAATAGCCCACAATAAACACTACACAGCCTTGGTATATGGCACCCCAAACTTCCAGAAAACCAGCTGCGCTCTTAAGAATCAAAACTTTGGGCCCAGATTTATTTCTAAACAAAGAGACGACATGTTAAGCATTTCTGCAAATTGAGCATTTACAATTGCACAGATATTCCCTAAAATAAATTGAATCACACTATATAAACTCAAAAACAGAGTCATCGATAAGAACTCAAACACAGTTTAGCCATCGCACCTTTTTGTTGGTTTTATACGCATCAGTAGTTTGGAAAACTTAACTGCCTCCCCTGCAAAGTAACAAGAAGCTCAAAAACGTGTAGAAATAACTCCCAGCATATTAAGTGATTGTATTTTCATTTTGAACGTTAAAACAAACTACTCTTAACACTTTGTTTTTTGCGATAGAAAAAAGTCTGTCACAATACAAGTTTTGTTAATAAAAAAACAAAATACTTAAAATCTACCAAAAGCTTAACCAAAGACTAATTTTTTTACATTATTCGCATGTCAAAACAAGCACATAGTCACAACAGAAAAAGCGTACATACATATATTTAAAAAAAAAAGTCCCGTTACATTATACACAAAAAATAAATCCAACTGCACTTACCGTTTCCAACAACCAACTAACTAGCGAAAACTGCCACGCCTGCTGCTTTTAAAGCCACAAACAACCCACAATCCTTCAGTGCAGGAAGTGACGATAAGAACGCAAAGCCAATAGAAGCACCTAAAAAAAATTCAAACTGCCCGCCCTTTCCAAAGTGACCCACCTGCCATTCATTATGCAAATGAGGCAGTCTACATAGGCGGAGGCTGTGCAGCGCTCGGGTTTGGTTTCCTTTCTCAGTAGCGCCTCTGAGGGTGGCATGGTCATGCCTCAGTGACATAGCGCCTAGAAGTTCTGCACGGAGTTGATTTATCCGTAAGTAGCGCCTTTGATGGAGTTCTGTTCATCCCTCAGTGACACAGTGCCCAGAAGTCTTGCACGGAGCCTCGCCTTTTCTGTGGAGTGTTTCATGTTAGTCCCTTCTTTAAAAGACGCAACGTCAGCATTGGTGCAGTCGAAGGGCATCGTTAATTGTTTCATGCGGGGAGAGGATGTGGTCCGGCTGCGCTGCCGCCTCTGGTGCAGGAAACCAGGGTTCGAGCCTCGAGGTCGCGTCCACATCCTGTCATTCTGGGCAAATCACTTAATCTCACCGTGCCTGAATGTGTAATGTAAATACGGTGCTATGTAAAACGTTCCAATGCCTTCGGGTCGTGTACGCGCTATATAAATACGCAAAAAAATAATAATTACTATTCGTAATGGACACCACGAAAAGGGGGCAGAGATGGGGGGGGGCATGGAAGAAATGATTGATCGTATGGAAAAAAGAAATCCTGTTTGGGAGGTAGGAAGTGAAAAGGAGAAGGTATTTGGAAAGCACAAGAGGCAGGTGGAAATAGCGAAAGGAAGGGCTGAAATATGGGAGGAAGGAAAGGTGAAAAGGGGTTAAGGGGCAGGGAAGGAAAGGCTGCAATGTTGGGTGGATGTAAGGTGGAATGACCGAAGGCTGAACGCTTTAGTTCTGAGGATGAATGCATGAATGGCTGTATAGAAGTATGGATGGAACAGAAAGGATACGTGGGTGAAAAGAACCAGTGTCTGCCCAGGATGGTCCTTGGAAGGAGAAAAGGCTGAACACTTTAGTACTGAAATGATGAATGCATGAATGGCTGTATAGAAGTATGAATGGAAGTGAACGGATACATGGGTGGGTGGAAAGATCCAGTGTGTGCCCAGAATGGTCCTTGGAAGGATGAACGCATGAATGGCTGTGTAGAAGTATGGATGAAGTGAAAGGATACATGGGTGGGTGGAAAGATCCAGTGTGTGCCCAGGGATGGTCCTTGGAAGGAGAGAATGCTGATAGATGGACAGATGTCAGAGTGAGAGGTGGCCGGAGGAGTGTGGGTCTAGATACAAGCGCAGACTGCTCAGTGGATGGATGAATCATGAGTGAATGAAAGGACGTGTGAATTAAGTGATAGAAATATGAAAGTTGAAGCTAAGCTGTAGGATTCATTCGGAAGTGTAAATGTCAAGAAAAGCAATGAATGAGCCAGGCATTCTTGCTCCGGTCACTCGTCATTAGATGTTTGATCAAACAAGGAGAGCATTTTTAGTTTCTGGCTACTCCCTTGTTGAGGTCACCTTTGCTAGTGACCAACATGCCCTGTGGGCCAGGAGTCCAAATGTTACTAAGGTTACTTAATGTGATTCATTATTTTGTGCTAACCACTTACAGCGCTTAGAAGCGCTATGTAAAAATAATGTATGACCCTTTTACTTTTCTTTAAATCCTGTGCTTTCGAAATGGAAATGCTACTTTGCCTCATGGCATATCTGGTCTTTCTGGAAACTATTCAACAAAGACCCACCTGGCGTGTTTTCGAGCCTGCTGCGAGGGTGCCGCCCTTCTGGTCATTAACTGTTGAACGGCCCTTTTACCCCGTCCAGGGAACCATCATCACGTGGTTTGACAGTCCCTGCGTTTACCTGCCTTTTCTTTTCATGCTCCGCTCTGTAGGGTCTGCCTTTGGAAAATAACCGCATTGAATACTTAACAGTTTCTAGTTCTATTTGATTATATTGCATTTGCACCTTTATTCGTTTTTATAAATCAGTGCATTAGCAGCATCAGCTGAGGGGACATTCCCTGAGTGCTTTTAGCTGATGTATCCTTGAACCCTCCCCCCTAGAGTGCTTGCATTAAACTGCCCGAGGGACTCCTTTAGAATGAATATCCTTTCGGACTCCTTCCTATGTGTCTGGGCCTCGTGTGCCAAGAATAGATGAGATGAGGCCGGTCCACACAGTAAACGTAGGCCTGTGGCTTTTACATGCTTTCAGCTGTTCGTAAAAAGAATCTCCATTCTAGTGCCCCGAACAGACCACGAATGCAGGCATTCCAACTCTGAGCCATCGAGCAGGCTCGAACTGAAACAGAAAGGAGTCCCGGGCACAGCAATCAAAGTGGCCACATTAGAGAATTTGCAAACATGGGTCACATTTTCAGCAAAGTGGGCAGTTCTAACTTCGTAAGGACAGCTGTATAAGTGTTTTGGCAGGGATTGAAGACAGCATGGCTTTGAGCTTGCTGCATGTAACATTTCTCGTTATCAGAGGAATAATCAGTAAAAACCGACCAGGCGAACCACGAAGCAGGCCCCAAAACAGCTCAAAAACTGTCCCCCACCCCCTGTCGCCTCTCCTGTTTGCCCTGGCCCTGGAGCCCCTGGCGGAGTGGCTGCGGTGGCACCCTTCTATCCGTGGTCTCCGCTGGACCCCCGAGCATGAGGACCGTGTGTCCCTCTATGCTGACGATATCCTTCTGTATCTCGCCTCTCCGCGTAAATCACTGATCGTCCTGGTTGATGTTTTGCGCTCATTCGGTCGCAACTCAGGCCTGGTCATCAACTGGGCGAAATCCTGTGTCTATGTGCTTTCCGGGGAGGCTCCGGTCCTACCACGGGACTGTCCGATCCAGATTGCCTCCCAAGGTTTTCAGTACCTGGGTATCTATATCACTCTTGACCCGGAGGCCCGCTATGAGCGGAATTTGCTACCCCCCCTCCAGCGCTTGAAGGAGGACGTGGTGCGCTGGCGGCGTCTGCCGCTCTCGCCGCTCGGCCGAGCGGCCTTGTTTAAAATGATGTCCCTGCCGCGCTTCCTCTACGCCCTCCAGAATACTATGGACTTGGTCCCGGCACGCTATTTCCGTGAGGTGGAGGGCCTCAAGCGGCGCCTGTTCTGGGACGGGAGGCCGCGCATTGCTCTGGCTAAATTGACGCTCCCGTGGTACGATGGGGGGGTCGCCCTCCCGGACATTAAACGGTATTACTGGGCCTCCCAACTAGCTGCAATTAATCATGGCCTTTACGGGCCCGCCTTGAACCCGGCATTTGAGATGGATAAGATGCTCCTGCCCGGTGGCGATTACAATCGAGCGCTCTACTCTGGCGCGCCCGACTCCCGTTTGACGGGACCGACGCGTGTCATGGTGCGTGTCTGGCACGCGGCTAATGCAGCTATGGGGTGGAAGGACCGTTTGACCCGGGCGTCACCGCTGTATGCGTCTGAGAGGTTGGGCTCCCTGTGGACGTCGAAGGGCTTCGAGAAGTGGGACACGATCGGAATCAGCACGGTGGGAGATCTCTGGACGAGGGGGGGATTCAAAACTTTTGAGACGCTGCAGGCGGAGTTTCAGCTGCAGGGCAGTGAGTACTTTCGGTACCTACAAGTCCGCCATGCGCTGGGCTCCGTCTTCCCGGATGTCGCATCCATTCCGGAGTCTTCCCCCCTGGAGGACAGAGTGCTAGATGGCCATGTACCGGACAGCACGATCTCCCTCATATACAAAAAACTGATCAACGATAGATCGTGCCTGCTGACTAGTCTCCGCGAGGCTTGGGTTGCCGATGGGCTGGATCTGGACGACGAGGATTGGATTTCCGCGGTGGCCTCTCCGAAAGAGGTGGCCATCCCGGCTCGCCTTCGTTTCGTCCAGCTCAAGATCCTTCACCGGGTTTACGTGACGGGGCCAAGGCTTCTGCGTATGGGTTTTGCTGGTGACGGAATGTGTAAGCGTGGCTGTGGTGCGTTGGCGACTTTCATGCATATACTGTGGGAGTGCCCGAAGGTGGAGCGATTCTGGCGTGGTGTGCATGAGGTCCTGCGTGTGGTTACGCGTGTCGCGCTGCTGCCTGAAGCGAGGAGATGCTTGCTGAATGTATGGGAACCGAATGACTATTCGGTCCCGCAGACGCGGTGGTGACTCTGGGATACATGATAGCTAAGCGTGACATTGCTCAATTGTGGGGATCCCAGAGGCCCCCTGCGGTGTCGGCCTGGAAAGAGCATATGGATTGGTGTATGTTTCGTGAAAAGGTGGTGTATGTGGCGAGGGGTAAGCCTGGGGCGTGGGTGAAACTCTGGGGCCCCTGGAACGCCTACCGCGGGGGTATTTGTGAGCCACCACTGCTACCGGCTGCCTCGCCTGCTCCGTCTCCCTAGACGGCCCCCCTCCCTCGGCCGCGGGCGCGCGGTCCCCCAGTCCCTGATCTACTCCCATTCCCCTCTTCAGAGTTCTGCTGCTGGTTTGGATCCCCCACTTATGGAGCACGTGCTGTCACTTTGGATCGCGGGTTGCCTTGCGGGTGTGGTTTTTTGGTGTTGTTTTGTTTCAAGAAAAGGGAACCGTACTGTGGGCATGGAGCTGTGTGGCCTGCACCATTGATTACTCCTGTTTCACTACTCTGCACTGCCGAGAGACTTTTACTGTATGTATGCAATATGCTTTTGTCATTCTAGCGGCCGGCCGGGTGGTTGTAGGCCCATACCTGTAACTTTTACAAACTGCAATAAACAGTTTCAAAAAAAAAAAAAAAAAAAAAAAAAAAAAACTGTCCCCCACACTGACCTGTCACCAGCCCTCCTGCACTGCCTGGTCGCCTTGTGGGCCATTGCGACCCCCACAGACACATGAGAAACGAGCCAGGTCCTTTCTTTAAAGACCATTTGCCATCCAAGCTTCTAACCTGTGTAAAAAAAAGGGTGAGACGGCAGCAGAGACCCCGAATGCAATACCTAAACTTTGCCAAACTTTTCATTGATTTCTAGACATGGAAACTGGAAACCAGCTGGAATAGTGCACTGGTGTCTAGAGAGCGCCCATAAACCTGCGGGTCTGAGAGGGGGGCTTCTATGGCCCGATTACACTCAAACCCTGGATAGTGGCACTATCTGTGATACCAAAATATTGATGGCAATTCGAATTTGTGCCGTAAACCATGCACTCCTGAATGTTCCCCAGGTGAATTTCGGCACAGTTTACAGGATGAAAAATGGCAGATAAATCATCTGATCAGTGACCTTGCCAAAGGAGAGGCAGTTGAGACCCATGCCCCAGCTCTTTGTCAAGACTCGAACTGGGTTCCACCCAGGCGCGCAACACCCATTGGACTCACAGGGCTTCTGCCCCCCCCCCCCGTCGTGTGTGGCAGCCCGGGATGAGACACCTTCCCGGGCAAAAAAGCAACCGCACCCGAGCACTTCACAGGTCTTTAAAAGACCATTTGCATGTTAATGAGGCCTCGCTGTTGTTTCACCCCTTCTACGAGCCCCTGCAGCTCCACTCTGCCGATTGCTTAAAGTTCAGCCCCCCCCGAAATTTTTGCTCAGCCCCCCCCCGAAATTTGGCTCTAGTTGCGCCTCTGGTTCCACCACCACACCCATGAATATATCAAGAGGCAATGAAACTGAAAAACCAAGCAATGGCAAATGCATTAGGTTCCGCCTGGGGGGAGGATTAATAATAAGCTCGGAGGTGGTGGAGCAGAGTATTGAGTGTAGAGAGAATGGTGTGTGTGCTCTCCGTGCAAGAATGAAGCTTGATAAGTGTCTGAGTGCAGGGTGAAAGTGCTTCAATGCATGGGGATTGATGCGACTTCGGTGCAAAATGAAAACTGTGAGAGTACGGGGTGAGAGATGTTGCCCTGTCTAAGGTACGATGTGTGCGAGTTACTTCCTAGCTGCTTTCAAAGACCGGGGTAGAGACATACCTGGGTTTGCGGACAGTTGAAATGAAGCAAATGGAACTGAACCCCTTCCAACATCACGGTCTCGACCATAGCTGCGATCATGCAAAAACTATTTCATAGATTGAAATATGGAGTGGAAGTGTGTTGAGGTGTTCACCGAGGGTAAAAGCCTGTGTTTCAGAGAGAAGAGGAATTCTGTGCTCTCAGTTTCAACGAGGGAGCCCACCAGGCTCTGCTTAAACGGGTCCCCGTGTGAACATATGTAGAGATTGAACCTATATGAAATCTTCCAAGTAGACTACACAAGATACCCAATGATTTACAAAAAACAGGGGTTGAGATATAGGAACCGCATCCTTCACTCCTAGTTGTTAGACGGCGACCTCAGAGGAGCCCGGAAGGGGGGGTCCTGACTACCCTGAGCCCCGCCCGTATAGTATCGTAGCCGGGCACTGGCGGGAAATTCCCCAGGGGGAGGAATCTCGCAACTAGGATCGTACTTCTGGCACCACACGACACAGAGTGACCACACTGGATATTCTCAGAAACAACTTTATCAAATAGGTATCACTGCAAATATGTACAAGGTGAGCACGGGCTCAAGAGTCTCGGAAAGGTAGGGGGTAGCGGGACAGTCTCTGGTAACGGTTCAAAGTAGGGACGTATCCGGCGCACAGCTCACAATCCTCGAGCTGGGGGATACGTGGTCGGAGTCGGGGTCCGGCGGGACCGGGAGAGTCTGGGGGGGGAGCCGCGAGTCACTCAGCAGGCTCAGGTGCAGGTCCGGAGGTCTTACGATCTTCAAGGAGCCGCGAGTCACTCAGCAGGCTTCGGCACAAGTTCGGAGGTGTTACGATCTTCAAGGGGCCGCGAGTCACTCAGCAGGCCCAAGCACAAGTTCGGAGGTGTTACGATCTTCAAGGGGCCGCGAGTCACTCAGCAGGCCCAAGCACAAGTTCGGAGGTCTTACGATCTTCAGGAAGCCGCGAGTCACTCAGCAGGCTTAGGGGGGGTTCAGTTCCAGGAGCCACGCACACGTCGCAGGCTCTCGTTGTTCCAGCGTCGAATCTGCCGGACAGTCTCCGAGCACCCCTTGTTATAGGCCGACCCCTCTTTGATGTCCGGAGTCTGTGCAGGCAGGGGTCTTGTCACCTGGGGGCCGCTGGTCGGGGAGGAGTCCCAGACACCCAGCAGGCACGGAGCCAGCCCGCAGGGAGGCCGGAGGGCCGATCGAAACCCATCGTCCCAGGGGAGTTCAGAGGTGCGATAGAAACTGCTCCTCCCTCTCTCATCCCCTGGAAGCGTGATGTCTTCCAGCCGGAGTGGCGCCTCGAGGCCCGGGTCGCGCTGGAGCCGGGCGGCCATCTTGTCACATGGGGTGGGCACGCGGGCCCGGGGTGGCCGAAAGGAGAGAGGCCATAGACGGGAATGTCCGGGGTTGGTGCGGGGGTCCTGGTGGGAAGGGTCGGCGGGCCGTGTGCTGGGGCTGCAGGTACCAGGTTTCGGTGGTGCGGGGGCACGGAGGGCCACTCTACGAGGCCGGGTCCAACACGCGTCCCCCCCAGCTGAGAGCCGGAGAGAACTGCCCATCACCTTGGGGGGTTCTCTTCGCTGAAGCGGAAGAACCGGGAGAGGCCGTCAGCATTGGCGTGGTCCGTACCAGGGCGGTGTTCTACGGTGAAGTCCATTCCCTGGAGGGAGATTGACCACCGCAGTAGCTTGGGGTTTTCTCCTCGCATCTGCATGAGCCATCGCAAGGGCCGATGGTCAGTTTGGACCCTGAAATGAGTGCCGAACAGGTAGGGTCGTAGTTTTTTGAGTGCCCAGACCACGGCAAAAGCTTCGCGCTCTATGGTGCTCCACCTCTGTTCTCGGGGTAGCAGCCGCCGACTGAGGAAGGCGACGGGCTGGTCTAGGCCTTGATCGTTCACTTGGGACAGGACGGCCCCAATGCCATGCTCGGAGGCATCGGTCTGGACTATGAACTCCTTGGCGTAGTCGGGAGCCTGGAGGACGGGGGCAGTGCACATGGCCTTTTTTAGAGCATCGAACGCGTCCTGGCAGGCAGCCGTCCACTGCACCTTCTTTGGCTGTTTTTTAGACGTGAGTTCGGTGAGAGGGCCGACAAGGCTGCCATACCCTCGAATGAATCGGCGGTAGTAGCCCGTGAGTCCCAGAAAGGCTCGGACCTCCGTTTGGGTGATGGGTGGGTCCCATGCCAGGATGGCGTCGATCTTTGGCTGTAGAGGGGCGACCTGGCCACTCCCGACTTGGTGCCCCAGGTAGACTACGGATCCTTGTCCGATCTGGCACTTGCTGGCTTTTACTGTGAGGCCTGCCTGGCGCAGGGCGGTTAGCACTCTCCGGAGGTGCTGGAGATGCTCACTCCACTCTGAACTGAAGACAGCGATGTCGTCCAGATAGGCCGCGCTGAACTGTTCTAGCCCGGCCAGGACCCTATTCACCAGTCTCTGAAAAGTGGCCGGGGCATTTTTCATCCCGAAGGGCATCACGCGGAAGCGGTAATGCCCATCGGGGGTGGAGAAAGCAGACCGCTCCTTGGCCCCTTCGGTGAGCGCAATCTGCCAGTATCCGCAGGTGAGGTCGAAAGTACTGAGGAACCGGGCGGCCCCTAGTCGGTCAATGAGTTCGTCGGCTCGTGGAATGGGGTGGGCATCGGCCCGGGTAATGTCATTGAGCCCCCGGTAATCCACGCAGAACCGGAGCTCGGGGGCGACACCGGGGGCCGCTGCCTTCGGAACCAGGACCACGGGGCTGGCCCAGGGACTGTCAGAGGGCTCGATCACCCCCAGGGTCAACATCTTCGCGACTTCAGCTTGAATGCAGGACCGGACCCGGTCAGGAACCCGGTAGGCTCGGTGTCTCACCGGCGGGCTGTCCCCGGTGTCCACATCGTGAACACACCAGTTGGTGACCCGGGGGGTCAGGGAGAAGAGGTCGGCAAATTGTCTTAGGAGCTGGCGGCAGTCCGCTTGTTGCTGGGCAGTGAGGGCTGGGGAGAGGTTCACTCCCTCCACGGAGCCATCCTGCTCCTTGGCACACAGGAGGTCCGGGAGGGGATCCGACTCATCTTCGGCCCCGTCATCGGTGGCCAGCAGGAGGCTCAGTTCTGTCCGCACGAAGTGAGGCTTGAGGCGGTTCACGTGCAGGACCCGGAGGGGATCCCGAGGCGACTGGACGTCCACCAAGTAGGTGACTTGACTTTTTCTCTCCACCACCTTGTAGGGCCCAGTCCATCGGTCTTGGAGGGCGCCAGGCTTCACGGGGGCCATGACCCACACCTGCTGGCCCGGCTGGAACTCGACCAGAGTAGCATTCTGGTCGTACCAGCGCTTCATCTCTTCTTGACTCGCCTCCAGGTTGGCCTCGGCCAGTTCTCGGAACCTCCTGGTCTGGTTCCGGAGGGCCAGGACATATTGGAACACATCTCGGGGAGTGGTCTGGGGGGCTGCCTCCCACCCTTCCTTAACCAGACTGAGGGGACCTCGGACGGGGTGTCCATAGAGTAATTCGAACGGGCTGAACCCTAAGGACTTCTGGGGGACCTCCCGGTAAGCGAACAGGAGGCAGGGGAGCAGGACGTCCCACTTACGCCGGAGGGGCTCTTCTAGGCCAGCGATCATCCCTTTCAAAGTCCTATTAAACCTCTCTACTAGGCCGTTCCCTTGGGGATGGTACGGGGTGGTGAACTTATAGGACACCCCACATTGTTGCCACAGGGACGTCATATACCTTGATATGAAATTAGTGCCGCGGTCGCTCACGACTTCGCGGAGGAACCCCACCCTGGAAAAGATCCCCATCAGGGCCCGGCCCACCACGGGGGCCGTAATGGTGCGTAGGGGAATGGCCTCCGGATAGCGGGTGGCGTGGTCTACTAGGACCAAGATGAACCGGTGACCTTGGGAGGTGGGGGGGTCCAGTGGCCCCACGATGTCAATTCCGACTCGTTCGAAGGGGGTACTGACGACCGGGAAGGGTTGGAGGGGAGCCTTGCGCTTCCCTCCACTCTTCCCACTGGCCTGGCACGTGGGGCAGGACTTGCAGTGTGCCTCTACTGCTGCTTTCATCTTAGGCCAATAAAAATGGGTCACGAGGCGGCTGTAGGTCTTGTCCTGACCCAGGTGGCCGGCGAGGGGGACGTCGTGGGCTAAGCCCAGAAGGAAATCTCGGAAGCGGAGGGGTACCACCAGTACCCGTCCGGATCCCAGCTCCACCGACTTCTGCTCACTATACAGGATGTTATTCTCCCAATAGATTCGGTGCGTTCCGGTCTGGTCACCTGCGGCTTGGCCCTCGGCCTGGCGCCGCAGCCCGACCAGGGAAGGACAAGTGGCTTGCTCCCGGCAAAATTCTTCCCGGGTGGGCCCGCCCTCGTGGCGCCACTGGGCCAACTCGGGTAGATCCCCCAACTCGGGGACCGGGGCGGGGTCAGATGGGGCGGGTTCGTCGCTGGCGACGGACCCTTCTGGTGGGGGAACGGGAGGACCCTCGGCGAGGACGGTGCTGGTTTCTTCGATCGGGGTGCTCTCGATGTCTCCCCGGGGAGTGAGTCGGGCTGTCATAGATCGGGTGGTGGCACACACCCACTCGGGGAGTCCCATTATTCCTAGGTGGGCCTTGCGCTCTACGTGCTTCCAGGGAAAACTCTCCAGGTCGTTCCCTAGGAGGCAGTCGACCGGCTGGGAGGTTCTTACGGCCACCTTGAGTTTACCTATCACCCCTCCCCACTCAAATGGCACCAGGGCTACCTGACACATACTTTCCCTGTTGTCTGCGGATATTACGGGGCAAAAGACATTGGGGAGGATCTGCTCCTCGGGGACTAGGTGCCTGAGGACACCGGTGATGCTGGCCCCGGTGTCCCGCAGGGCCTCTACCTGGTGGCCATTGATCTTGACGAGCTGCCCATATTTCTGTGTGTTGGAGGGTAGGAGGCTACCAGGGATCATGTCCTTATCTCCCAGGGATACTAGGGCCATCGCTGCGGGTTCCCACTCCTCGGCTTCCTCAACCTCCTCCCCCAGGGCTACGTTGGCTATCTGTCTCGCCGGGGGGACTTGGGTGGCCATGGGACACTCTGGGTCATTGGCGTAGTGCCCGGGTTTCTGGCAACGGAAGCATGTGACAGTCACCCGGTGTCCCCGTCTCCCAGGGGGCCCGGTCACTGGCGGGGGTGGCGCCGGGAAAGGTGGAGGTGGTGTCTTCGGGGGGCTAGGCTGGGACTCTCTCGGCCCTCCCTGGTTCCCTCCCCCTCTCTGGCGGGGTGGTCCCTGACTGGTTCGGGGGTACTCTCCTACCATGCCCCGGGAGACCCGGGTGTTGGTCCAGCGGTCGGCCTCCACAGCCAGCTTCCGGGGATCTGTGAGCTTGCTATCCAGCAGATGTTGACGTAGCTCTATGAAGCAGTTCGCAGCCAGGTGTTCCCATAACATGAGATCAGTGAGTTCGGCAAGTGTGGTGACTTTGCTGCCCTTGACCCACCCATCGAAGGCTCGACTAAAAAAGTTTACATACTCCACCCAGGTGGTGCCCGGGATCTTCCTGCAGTCCCGGAACCGTTGGCGGTACATTTCTGGGGTGAGGCCGTATCTTGTGAGGAGAGCCTCTTTCATGTGGCTGTAGGAGGTCTGCAGGGAGAGGGGTAGGTCGAGCAGGGTGTCCCTTCCTTCGCTCAGAAACCGCCCCCACAACCCTGCCCCCCAGTCCTTCTGTGGGATCCGATGGGAGGTCATGGCGACCTCGTAAGCCCGAAACCATTGCTGAATGTCATCGTTTTTATAATATTCCTTGACCACATCCTTGGGGATGTGGACCTTCTGTTCCGCCGGGGAGGCCGTCTCTCGGTTTCCTGGGGGCCTCCCTTCCTCGTTTCTGGCCTTGAGCTCGAGTTCCTTCAAGCTGCGCTCGTGCTCCAGTTGGAGCTTCCTTCCTTCGTGCTCCCGTTGGAGCTTCTTTTCTTCCAGTTCACCTTGTACGCGCATTTGCTCTACCGCTAGCTTTTTCTCCGCTAACTTCAATTCGCCCTCGATTTTGAGTTTGGCTAACTCGAGTTCATGACTGCGGCTTCTCTCTCTGTCCGCGAGTTCTTCCGGGGATAGGACCCCGTCTGGTGCGATACCTTGCACCCGATTGCCGCTGCTTCCACTTGGGGGGGGTTCGGCTTCGTCGGGGCGCTCCCCCGTGCCTTCCGGGTGGGAGGCCCCGGTCTCCACCCAAGCTTTCAGTGCTTTCTGCAAGTCTTCCTTAGTGTTGAGGCCAGTGGTAGCGATTTTAAGTTCTTTGCAAAATTGCTTTAGCTCTTTGTGTGTGTATTCTTCTAGATGCTCCACCTGGAACACTCTGTTGGCGTTGGTTTCTGCGGAGCTTATGGCGCTTCCTTCTGCCATCTTTGTCGGTCGTGCGTCCGTTGTTCACTGTACGATCTCTAGGTGATGGGCCCGAATCCCGTCGCTTGCCACCAATGTTAGACGGCGACCTCAGAGGAGCCCGGAAGGGGGGGTCCTGACTACCCTGAGCCCCGCCCGTATAGTATCGTAGCCGGGCACTGGCGGGAAATTCCCCAGGGGGAGGAATCTCGCAACTAGGATCGTACTTCTGGCACCACACGACACAGAGTGACCACACTGGATATTCTCAGAAACAACTTTATCAAATAGGTATCACTGCAAATATGTACAAGGTGAGCACGGGCTCAAGAGTCTCGGAAAGGTAGGGGGTAGCGGGACAGTCTCTGGTAACGGTTCAAAGTAGGGACGTATCCGGCGCACAGCTCACAATCCTCGAGCTGGGGGATACGTTGTCGGAGTCGGGGTCCGGCGGGACCGGGAGAGTCTGGGGGGGGAGCCGCGAGTCACTCAGCAGGCTCAGGTGCAGGTCCGGAGGTCTTACGATCTTCAAGGAGCCGCGAGTCACTCAGCAGGCTTCGGCACAAGTTCGGAGGTGTTACGATCTTCAAGGGGCCGCGAGTCACTCAGCAGGCCCAAGCACAAGTTCGGAGGTGTTACAATCTTCAAGGGGCCGCGAGTCACTCAGCAGGCCCAAGCACAAGTTCGGAGGTCTTACGATCTTCAGGAAGCCGCGAGTCACTCAGCAGGCTTAGGGGGGGTTCAGTTCCAGGAGCCACGCACACGTCGCAGGCTCTCGTTGTTCCAGCGTCGAATCTGCCGGACAGTCTCCGAGCACCCCTTGTTATAGATCGACCCCTCTTTGATGTCCGGAGTCTGTGCAGGCAGGGGTCTTGTCACCTGGGGGCCGCTGGTCGGGGAGGAGTCCCAGACACCCAGCAGGCACGGAGCCAGCCCGCAGGGAGGCCGGAGGGCCGATCGAAACCAATCGTCCCAGGGGAGTTCAGAGGTGCGATAGAAACTGCTCCTCCCTCTCTCATCCCCTGGAAGCGTGATGTCTTCCAGCCGGAGTGGCGCCTCGAGGCCCGGGTCGCGCTGGAGCCGGGCGGCCATCTTGTCACATGGGGTGGGCACGCGGGCCCGGGGTGGCCGAAAGGAGAGAGGCCATATACGGGGATGTCCGGGGTTGGTGCGGGGGTCCTGGTGGGAAGGGTCGGCGGGGCCGTGTGCTGGGGCTGCAGGTACCAGGTTTCGGTGGTGCAGGGGCACGGAGGGCCACTCTACGAGGCCGGGTCCAACACTAGTGAATTCACAATAGTCCAAAATGTGGGCAGTGCAAAATGTGTGGCTATGCTGTAGGAATGCAATTACAATTTAAAGGAACTAATGTGCAGTCTATTAACTAATCCGTATCTGATACTGTTGGTAGAACTATTAACCTTTCTATTCTTTTTAATTCAGGTGGAATCAACGAAGCCTTTACACTCAACTGGAGCAACAACATAGGTACGTTTACACTTATTATTCTAATGAATTAAACCTAAGACTCTTTGAAAAATTGCCTTTTCAAAAGAACCCTCTGAATACGAAAGGTGAGAGCTATTTGGGGTCTGAGCAACGGAAACAAGGTTTCGAATAACTACCGAGTACAGAGTCTTTATTTTGAAATTGGCCCCCACAGCTGAACTTGCGCAACTGGAACTGGCTTGACTAATCTTTCAACTCTGGAAAGAAGATGCCGATACAATGCCAGCTCGGAAATCTTCTGCCTCGGAGCTCCTTTGAACAAGCATTGGCATAGCCAATAGGTCTCGCTTTTGGGACCTTAAGTGATTTTTTTCAACATCATGCCATCCTCGGTGTAAATAAAAGCAACCTCTGTTATTAAATGTCAATGCTAATCACCGTGAACCATCGGCTTCAAAACACTGTAACATGGTTCAAGTAAATGTTCCATTTTGCGGGGCCTGTTGCTGGCTACAACGGAGTGGGTTTTGGGGCACATTTTGCCAATATCAGCCTATGTTTTGCTAAGAGATGTTAAACATGTGCACTCGAGTCCACGACACTGCAGGAGGCAGGGGAATGAATTAAAAGATGCGCTGTTTTTTTTGTATAAGTTAAAATGTGCGCGAGCTCCATGCGCTTCTATGGCAACATATTTTTCAAAGAAACGAAGGGTAATCGCTCTTCTAAAACACTGTGTGCCATGCTGCAAGTAAGTGTTTCCTTTTGCGTGGCCTGTTGCTGGATACAGAGGAGCTGAGTTTGGGGCACATTTTGCCAGCATCCGCCTGTGTTTTATTGAAAAGTGTCACAGATATGCACTAAAGTTAGCAAGAGTGCAGGAGGCAGGGGAGTAAACGACAAAATGCGCTGGTTTTTTTTGTTGGGCAATTTAGAATGTGCGTAGGCTTCGGGGACAGTGCTGAATTGGTGTTGGTGAAACATCTTCATATACACCTCAGCTTCCACTACCGGGGGGATCTTGGTAGAAATCTCACAAAACCAGATGGTCATATGAACACTTAATATGCAGACAGCGTGCTTGGAAAAGTGTTCGGGCAGAGAGCAGTCGAGTAAAGAAATGACTCTGAAAATTGAATCTCTTTATGTTAGCGGAATATGAGCACAATTGATCAGAAAGGTTCAAGGTCCTGCCGACATTGAAAACTAAGCCATCTCGATTGAGGTATTTAATCTGCTTTCCCATTGCCAACCGGCACTTAAAGCTGTAGCATTACAAACAAGCGCGTGGCAAAATGGAAAGAGAAGCAGGATTCTGGAGAAGGGGAAACACGCTTTCAACATTTATGTGGCAAAAGTGAAAGCGAACATTTATAAACAAAGTCAACTTAAAGACGCTGGAAAAGTGAAAGAGAACGTTTATAAAAAAAAATCAGCTTAATGCGGGCCGTGACTGCAAGGTTGAATGCTGTGCTGTGTGCAGAGCTGGCAGCGTACAAGGTTGAATGTTGTGCTGTGTGCACGCAGAGCTGGCATGCACAAGGTTTAATGCTGTGCTGTGTGGGTGCAGAGCTGGCAGTGTACAAGGATGAATGCTGTCATGTGTGTGCAGGGCTGCCACTGTACAAGGTTGAATGCTGTGCTGTGTGCATGCAGAACAGCCAGGGTACAAGGTTGAATGCTTTGTGCGAGTCGCGGCCGGCATTAATCGTGGGTGGGTGGGTCGAGTGGGGAAGTGGTAAATTTAATAATACATTTTAAAAACGTACCTGTCCACCGACCAGGTCACACGCTTTCTTGGCTCCTGCTCTCCTGCCAGGGACAGGAAGCAGGCAGCCTCCCTTCCCTCCCCTGAGCCAATCACAATGCTGAAATGGCAGCATTGCGATTAGTCGGGACAGCACCCAGCCTAGAGCCTATGGGGAGGCCATTTTTACCATGTAGGCTGTATTGCAGCCTGCATGGAGAAAGGGCAGAGTGCACATGGCTAGTATGGGAGGTTAGGCGTAGAATGTAGGAAGCAAGGCTATCTGGGAATGCAGAGGACTGAGATTGCTGGGACAAGCGACCGTCATGGATAGCTTGCTGTGACGTCCTTCCTCCATTCTTTAATTCCTGCATCCTTGCCTCACTGCATCCTTGCCTCACTGCATCCTTGCCTCACTGCATCCTTGCCTCACTGCATCCTTGCCTCACTGCATCCTTGTCTCACTGCATCCTTGCCTCACTGCATACTTGCCTTCCTGAAGTCTTGATAGTGTTTTTCCTGCAGAGTGAAATTACACCTCAAGACCACTAAGACAGGCTTCCCATGTGTTTTTCTTGAGTCCTCATCAGGTTATTTGGGTCTGTCGAGGACACGTGCACCTACACCACAGTGATTGGTTACAACCTTCACCTCAGCAGGCAGTTTCAAAGCTGTTGGTTGGTGCAGCTGTTACAGTTTAGTTTTTTATTCAGCTCGTAAACTTTATTTGTTTTTTTGATAAACCATAAGTCACATATACACACAAAGATGCAAAGTATTTAAAAAACGAGTTTAAGACATAAAACCAACAATGAGCAGCTATTCGAGGTAAAACATAAAACGTTATCAATTTTCAAGACACCGTATCTCCGCAATAAAAACATAGTGCTATTTTTTAGTGCAAACTTTCTTGGCTAGACAACAGTGTATAAACATTAGATAAAGTGCATAATAGCTTTCCACTGAAACTACATCTTTCAAACATTAGATAAAGTGCATGGTGGCTTTCCAATGAAACTGGATATTGACAGGTTGAGAGCCTGTATGCAACTGAGCACTGTCCGCAAAGTGTCCTACTTGACACTACTTTTTTTGAAAAATGTATGTTTAATTTTCAGCATTGAAACATGACATACTCTAGAACTTTACACATTATTTTCTTATGTGGAAACGCATAAGAATGTAGCAGTTTGTACCAATACAAATTAATGACATTTAAACAGCATGGATACAAACAGTTTTCACATGTAGCACAATACCAAATTACATGTACTAAACATGATGCAATAACACAAAAAAATTTAACACAGCAGAAATTTTTTTAAATGCCCAATGCATTTCGGAACCAGCCGGTTCCTTCGTCAGGGGCCAATCTGAAAAATATAAAGCGAACCATGTTGCTAGTTAGGATTATGTTGTGGGGGCTCAATCTCAGTGACTCTAATACAGAGCAGACGTGTCTGACAACAAGTTACCTGTTTGTCTGTGTGGTTAAATGTTATCTGCAACGGACAGAAATATGACTGAGTCAGCATGGGCTCAAGTGATGATATATACGTGAAAGAAGATTGTAAAACATAGTCAACTACGCGCTTACCTGGGTGTGCAACACTCGTATTTCTGAAATTATGAAAGCGAACCAGATCATGTTAGTGAAATTAATCAGGACAGGAGTCCTAATGCAAGTGCTCGATAATCGATAGAGGGTTACAGTAGTGGTAATGAATTCATACCTTACGCAAGATGGTCGGCTCTGAAGCTGTTGGAAAAATAATAATTGCGTGTGTAAACCATTATCGTATCAAGTGAACTATACTAGACGCACAAGATCCTCAGAAGTACAGTCTAAAAAAAGTTGCGTGTAAGGCTAAACGGGTGAAATCTTACCTCCGGAGGTTTTGTGAAGAGCTGCGTAAAGAGAAAGGGAGAAAAAAGGAACGAGTTTTGTTTATAAAAAACGGAAGAATTAACGGAATGGTGTGACCAGAATGAACAGCGTACTCAACCAACGAGAAGCACGTCACAGAAACCTCACCTTAAAAATGCTACGGGGGAGAAATAACGAACGTCTCTGCAACACCAGTGAACGAGTGCAAAGCGTCAGCTGAAAATGCGCTTTTGTAAGAGAAACAATTCAGGACATAAACCGGAAGTACCCGACATAAACGATGGACTAAGAAAGTCTTGGTTTTAATCTAATGAACAGAAGGTTCTCAGTGCTAACATGGGTGCCATGTTGGAACGGAGACGAAACGCTGCAAGATAGGGGGGAAATTCATAAATGCAAGATATAATGAGCGATAAGAGAACGGAACAATCAGAACTAAGAAGTATTTCGTGATCATTACTTTTACGAGCTCCTAGTCTGAACAAATGAGATCGGGTAATGTATGTGGGCATACATCGGTGCCAAGTAGAAACAAAATAATAAAACATCACAGTGCATAAAATGATGACGACTAGGGGATAAAAAAAGAGCAGAGTTCTCTCAGCGGAGATATGTTCAGCAAACTTAAAGTTCCTCATCTTTCGGACTAATAGATCCGTTGGGTAGTGTTAACATATGTGTTGTGTACAATAAACTGTGTGCACAATGTGGATGAAATGCGCATCGAGATATATAGACAAGTGCTGAGAGTTCCTTTGAAAACTGAAAGGTGCGTGGTAACCTAAATAATCGTGCATAAGGAGTTGGTATGTGTGTAACATGATATTAAGTGAGTTTTGCTGTAATGTTCGTAGTTGGTTTTACAGTTTAGAAGCTGGCCTAAGGGGATGCTGTCTAGTTAAGAAACTCTTGGTTAAATAAAGCACGACATGTCCATCCGGTCATTGAGACCGGTGGGTGCCATGGTGTCCAGGCTTTTGATCCAAAAAACTTCCCTTTGGAGAAGTCTCAGGTGATTGTTGGTACCTTGTTGTAGCTCCACATGTTCAATTATTTGAAATCTTAGTTGTGATATAGAATGGCATGCTTCATGCCAGTGGGATGCCAGAGGAGAATTTTTACTCAAAGTTCTGATGCGACTTTTGTGTTCGGTCAGACGTGTTTTCATTTTCCGTTCAGTTTTTCCAATGTATAGTTTGCCACACGGGCATTTGATCCCGTAAATTACATTGGAAGTATTGCAATCGCTGGTGTGCCGTAATGCAACGTCCTTGCCAGTGGTAGGATGTTTTAAGATATTTCCTAGGATGATGTTGTTGCAGTGTGAACAATTATGACATTTCACCGTGCCTTTGTGGGTGCGGCCAGTTTGAGGTTGTTGCTTGGTGGAAGATATTAGTTCACGGAGGTTTTGGCCCCTTGTGTAAGCGTGCAGAGGTGGTTCACAGAAGATGTTATTAAATTCAGTTTCATTTGATAGTAGTTCCCACCGTTTATTGATAATCTTCTTGATGGCTGTAGAGCAAGTAGAATATCTGGATATGAAGACTATATTGGATTTATTGACTTTACTGGTGGGTGACAATAAATCTTCCCGTGATTTGGCCAATGCTCGTTGTGCACAAGAGTCAATGATGGTGGAAGGGTACCCTCGTTCATAGTATTTTTCTTTTTGTTCATTAATCTTGGTCGTGCTGTCTACCATGTTGGAACAAATGCGTTTAATGCGGATAAACTGAGAGTAAGGTAAATTGTGGATAAGGTTATTAGGATGAAAGCTGGTGAAATGTAACGCATTGTTGCGATCAGTGGGTTTAGTGTAGACCGTGGTTGAGAGTCCTGGTCCATCAGGATTTTTATTGATGGTAACATCAAGGAATTGGATAGTCTGTGTTTCAATCCTGTGGGTGAATTGTATCCTAGAGTTGTGAGAATTTAAAGTGGTTATCATTTCTTCCAGGAGTTGCTGGGAGTTGGTCCAAACCAGAAAGATGTCGTCAATGTATCGACTGTAGGTGTAAATGTTTGTCCACCATTGAGGTATGTCCATGATGTACTCCTGTTCAAACATTGCCATGAATTTGTTGGCGTATGAGGGAGCTCCTGGAAAGCCCATAGAAGTTCCCGAGAGTTGGGCGTAAAATTGTTCATTCCATTTAAAGTAACTGTGGTGAAGGCAAAAGTGTAAGAGTTGCAAAATGAAAACCTTCTCTGTATCAATGTCTTCGCGTTGGAGTAGAGCCCATTCAACTGCCTCCATGCCTGTGGAATGAGGAATAGAGGTGTAGAGAGCCACCACATCAATAGTACACAATAACCAAGTGGATTGAATATTTGGTTGAATGATTTGAAGTTTCTTGAGGAAGTCTGTGGTATCCTTGGTGTATGACCACCAGTTTTGCACGAATTTCTGTAAGTAGTGATCCAAATATTTTCCTACGACATCAAAAATTGAGCCGCATCCAGAGACAATAGGTCTGAAAGGTGGTTGATGTAGGTTTTTGTGTATTTTTGGTAACATATACAGGTGAGGTCTGCGTGGATTTGGTGTGGTGAGGAACTGTCTGGTTTGTTCGTCAATCCATCCTAGATCGTAAGCTTTTTTCAAGATCCCTTGCAAGATGATTTCCAGCTGTGGTGTTGGATCGGTTTGTAAAAGTAGGTATGTGGATTGATCATTCACATGAAGCATGCCATTCTATATCACAACTAAGATTTCAAATAATTGAACATGTGGAGCTACAACAAGGTACCAACAATCACCTGAGACTTCTCCAAAGGGAAGTTTTTTGGATCAAAAGCCTGGACACCATGGCACCCACCGGTCTCAATGACCGGATGGACATGTCGTGCTTTATTTAACCAAGAGTTTCTTAACTAGTCAGCATCCCCTTAGGCCAGCTTCTAAACTGTAAAACCAACTACGAACATTACAGCAAAACTCACTTAATATCATGTTACACACATACCAACTCCTTATGCACGATTATTTAGGTTACCACGCACCTTTCAGTTTTCAAAGGAACTCTCAGCACTTGTCTATATATCTCGATGCGCATTTCATCCACATTGTGCACACAGTTTATTGTACACAACACATATGTTAACACTACCCAACGGATCTCTTAGTCCGAAAGATGAGGAACTTTAAGTTTGCTGAACATATCTCCGCTGAGAGAACTCTGCTCCTTTTTTTATCCCCTAGTCGTCATCATTTTATGCACTGTGATGTTTTATTATTTTGTTTCTACTTGGCACCGATGTATGCCCACATACATTACCCGATCTCATTTGTTCAGACTAGGAGCTCGTAAAAGTAATGATCACGAAATACTTCTTAGTTCTGATTGTTCCGTTCTCTTATCGCTCATTATATCTTGCATTTATGAATTTCCCCCCTATCTTGCAGCGTTTCGTCTCCGTTCCAACATGGCACCCATGTTAGCACTGAGAACCTCCTGTTCATTAGATTAAAACCAAGACTTTCTTAGTCCATCGTTTATGTCGGGTACTTCCGGTTTATGTCCTGAATTGTTTCTCTTACAAAAGCGCGTTTTCAGCTGACGCTTTGCACTCGTTCACTGGTGTTGCAGAGACGTTCGTTATTTCTCCCCCGTAGCATTTTTAAGGTGAGATTTCTGTGACGTGCTTCTCGTTGGTTGAGTACGCTGTTCATTCTGGTCACACCATTCCGTTAATTCTTCCGTTTTTTATAAACAAAACTCGTTCCTTTTTTCTCCCTTTCTCTTTACGCAGCTCTTCACAAAACCTCCGGAGGTAAGATTTCACCCGTTTAGCCTTACACGCAACTTTTTTTAGACTGTACTTCTGAGGATCTTGTGCGTCTAGTATAGTTCACTTGATACGCTAATGGTTTACACACGCAATTATTATTTTTCCAACAGCTTCAGAGCCGACCATCTTGCGTAAGGTATGAATTCATTACCACTACTGTAACCCTCTATCGATTATCGAGCACTTGCATTAGGACTCCTGTCCTGATTAATTTCACTAACATGATCTGGTTCGCTTTCATAATTTCAGAAATACGAGTGTTGCACACCCATGTAAGCGCGTAGTTGACTATGTTTTACAATCTTCTTTCACGTATATATCATCACTTGAGCCCATGCTGACTCAGTCATATTTCTGTCCTTTGCAGATAACATTTAACCACACAGACAAACAGGTAACTTGTTGTCAGACACGTCTGCTCTGTATTAGAGTCACTGAGATTGAGCCCCCACAACATAATCCTAACTAGCAACATGGTTCGCTTTATATTTTTCAGATTGGCCCCTGACGAAGGAACCGGCTGGTTCCGAAATGCATTGGGCATTTAAAAAATTTTCTGCTGTGTTGAATTTTTTTGTGTTATTGCATCATGTTTAGTACATGTAATTTGGTATTGTGCTACATGTGAAAACTGTTTGTATCCATGCTGTTTAAATGTCATTAATTTGTATTGGTACAAACTGCTACATTCTTATGCGTTTCCACATAAGAAAATAATGTGTAAAGTTCTAGAGTATGTCCTGTTTCAATGCTGAAAATTAAACATACATTTTTCAAAAAAAGTAGTGTCAAGTAGGACACTTTGTGAACAGTGCTCAGTTGCATACAGGCTCTCAACCTGTCAATATCCGGTCTTTTTCAGTAGGAGAGGACAAACTCCTACAGAACTGATGCACCGCTGCTCCCATCAATTGAGAATTATTGATTAAACAGTTACATCGCAGGAGTGCTCTCCCCACACAACTGCTGTCTTTCCAATGAAACTGACAGGTTTCAATCAAGAATAATTCATTTTCTTATCAATGGCTTTCTGGAAAAATTTAAAATTCAGCCGATGAATAAATGCTGGCTTAATATTGGTGTTGATATTCTGTCCTCGATATTCGTGTACTGCGATATCATTGGTGGCAATATTCTGTCCCCGATATTCTTGTACCACGATATAGCTGGTGTCGATATTCTGTCCTCGATATTCTTGTACCAGGATATAGTTGGTGTCAAATTTTGGCTGTACAGCCCACTGCAGGGCCATAAATTTACCTGTAATCTTGAGAGAAAGGTAGCCATTTCCATAACTGGCAGGAACAGTGAGGGCTTTCAATCCTGGGGGCAATAGTAATGGACTCTTGAGCCAGTGGTGTAACAAACTGATAAGCCCCCCCTGCAGAATGTGGTGAGGGACGTTTGAGACTCACAAATCCTGCATATACTCCTATGTTTTAGGCTGAATGGAGCCCACTGAAGGGTGTGGGCCCCTCTACGTCACAGGGGTTCAGGAACCTGCATTATGTCCCTGCCTTGAAGACTTGCGACATCACTTTAGAAGGGGCTTTGAGCAGTTTAGTGCCACTGTTATTTGTTGCCCAGAGGCTTCCTGCTTTACGGAAGAGCTAGTTCATCTAACACATGTTCACTTGCCCACAGTGTATCTGAGATGTATATGTAAATCCATGTGTGACATAACTGGAACGCTCTGAGGACACATTACCATAACATAACATGTGTATTTGTAAAGTGCACGTTCACACAGAAGGGTATCTTGGTGCTGAGTAATAGATGTTTATTGTTACCCAACTCAATGGTACTCTTTTATTGACCTCAGAAGGATAAAAGGCTGAGTGGACCCGCCAGGATTAGAACCTGTAACCATGAGGCCAAACACAGACCCCTTACAGTGAACACATTTGTCTACTATGCCTCCAGACCCAGCACACTGAATGGTGCTCCCTGCATTATAGTTCTGTTCTACTCCGATGCCCTTAGAGTGGCCCTCTGTGGTTGCATCTCAAACACCCCACAGTAGTTTTACCCTTCTGGTTTCCAGGCTACAAACTACATTCGGTTCAGACACCTGCCCTGGCTGGAACAATGAACTGGCTGAAGTCAGTTTGGCTGTATGGGCAGCGTCCTCTTCATCTCTACCCATCGTCTTGGGACATCCAGCCCGGTACCACCCAGTATTCATCCCTCAAACAATAGGCTGCTCCCCTCTCTGGGTGCTTGAATCCCAGGAAAGAGAAGCTGGTGAAGCTGCTCCCGCTTCTGGTGGATGGAGTTAAAAGCTATAAAGATGGCCACCCATTTGCTTGGCTTGGCTACTGGTCGGTGCCTACAAGTTTGGACACGTACTGGCTCTAACTAGTCAGCAAATTCTATTCACCTTAACCTCGACTGAAGCTTGGCAGCACAAGCCAAGAGACTGAGTAACCAGGAAAGGGATTTGTAGATGCTTCTTCTGTCCAGAAGGTGGAAGAGGCTTAGACCCCTTTCGAGACCTGTTGTAATTTCTCTTGTGGGCCTAAAGCCATCCCCCTGCTTTTGATTTGTTTGTTTCAGTGTCCTTTACAAATTCTTGCTTCCTAGTGATCACCCCTGCCTCTTTGTCCCTCCTTTTTCCCTTCTGTTCCTCCCACGCAGCAGGAACTAAGTACCGTCTCATTCCGCTATGGTTCTTTTTGTTCTTTCGGGGACTATTTTTTTCTTGGTTTACTGGTCTGTTACTTCTTGCCTGTTTTCAGCTTCAGAAGCATAGCTGCTTACGTGTAAATATAGCATTCCTCCCGCCAACTTCTTAATGCCGCAGTTATTAGTGCTGCCTCCCTCCGTACCTCCCGCTCCTTAGATTGTATTTTTTAGCCTTTTTGCACTTTTCATGTCCGTCAGTTGGGCTTCTTTTTGGTAGGCTATTTGTTTTGTTTTCGGATTTCTTCTAAAGGGGATTGGGCTTGTTGATGTCTTGTCTCCCAAATGCTAGTTTTTCTGTCATGGTTTCATTCTGCTGTGCAGGAAGTTGCTTTGTCACACTCCAACACCACCTCCTGCTGGGCTCTGGCGCGCTTCATGGTCTGTGGGTTAACAGCCCGCAGTTGATTTGTCAGGTGTGGCTCTCTTTAATAAACCATTAGATAGAGCTGCCCAGCAACCGCACCTCTCGGTCTGTCTTCGGACTCATGCCTAATCAAGGTGCCTGTTTTCACTCAGCTGTCCGTGAGTCCCAGCTCGTCTTAATAACTCGCAGGAAAATAAATTACATGCATCCCCAGACGCATGTAAATAAAAAAAATAGGAGACATTTCTAATTTGCAGTTGCTGCCTTAAAACTCTCTAGCTTAGCTTGAGGAGGGCCCGTAGCCGGGTTGTCACGTGTGGCTCTCTTTAATAAACCGCAAGATAGTGACTGCAGCAGCCGCGCCTCCCCGTCTGTCTTTGGACTCCTGCCTAATGAAGGTGCCTGTTTTCACTTAGCTGTCCGAGCCCACAACTTGGCTTGTGAATGTCATGTCATTTAGTTAATCTCTGGTAACGGACGGTATCCAATACATGTACGCACTCCCAGGTGGCTGGCTGATCACCACACTGTTTACAGCTAACCAGTCACTGTTAAAAGCTAATGCAATGTAGGTGGGAACTACTACCACATCCAATAAACAAACGTTTGTTCATTCATTACAATAAAGATCCCAGAAAAGGTAAACCTCTGTGCGAGACTCAAATGTGGGCACAGTTATGTCTTCTTAGCTTTCAAATTGGGCCATTTATTGTAACATTGCACCAAATAATCTTGGCCCTCCAGCACATCTTGAAACCGATCACCCATTTTAATAAAACCTGCTTGAAGGCTTGTTCCTAGAAAGCTCCACTTCCACCGCACTCATCGCTTTAAATATGCTCCGTACATTAATTCAAACGAGGCTGGTCTCTTTCCCTGACTACCCCTATATCAACCACAAATCTTAGTTTGGGAATTACAAGAAATACCATGTCCACTTATCCACTGACCTTTAATTGACTGAACTCTGCTCTAACCCATCATTTCTAATCGTCTGTGCACAGCGCAATTTTCCAGTATTAGAAAGGCAATAAGTCAAGTCAAGAGCTCACACCAATGTCATGCAAGTACATCAGCCAGATTTCTTTTTACATTTATTTTTGTTTACAGAACATTCATTAGTAAAAGGCCTTGTGTACATACATAGCTATATTTCAAGAAAGCAGGTCTGTCACTGTTTTCACATGCGGTCTGGGAATAAATCAAAGTGTACTCTTATTAGGGGTTTAATGTGTGCATATTGAGAAATACTCAAATCTGATCACAACAATAACACAGTTGGCTTGTATTGCTGAAGGTTTTGTTCCGAAGTCAGGGAGCAGTTTGATTTCTTCCACCGAGAAACCTACCATTTTCTCTTAAAAAGAGTTTGAGCAGCAAAATGCAGAAAACGCAAAAACATTAATCAAGAAGATGGACCTGCATATTACACATCAAACAGCTTACCCAAAAAGAGGTCAGCGTCACATCAAAGCAAAACAAGCATTTGCAATGCAATAGGTCTCACATTTGCAAGAGTTTGAGCTATTTACATCGTAAATAATAATGCCTTTTATTTGTTTTGAAAAACCAGCAAGCGGTGAATAAGTACGCAGTTAGTCCTTGCTTACGAGAAGCAAGGCTGGCAGTAAGATGTGCAGTTACTGCCAGCCTTGCTTCTCGTAAGCAACTGCTATAAGTACAGAGTGCGTGTTTACGCACTGCATGCTGGGTTTCAAAATACATAAATAAAAGGCAGTGTCATTTACAATGCCAGTAGATCAAATTCTTGCAAATGCAAGACCTTTTGCATTGCAAATGCTTGTTTAATAGCTTGTTAGCAACTACAGCATACACTGGCAAAGCCAGGAAGTCAGCTGACACTTTTAAAAGGTGTCGCTATTGGCTTTGCCAATGTTTAAGTGTTATTTGTCTGAGCGGGCTGCATGCGCTCCAGAAGTTATTTTGCTGTTAGGGGCATGTTTTAGATAGTCGTGCTCTGTCGGCAGCCTCGCTCACTGCATGCTCATGTGCCTGTCTGCACCCTGTCTCCCACAGGGGCGTGTGCGGTGTGATCCGCCGGTGACTTCGTCCCAAAGCGCTCACCAAGGAGCCAGCCCTGCCTTCGAGGCGCCTCTCAGTTCTCTCGAAATATGTGGGACTGGCAGAGCTCGCGCGCCAAGAAACAGGCTGTCGTTTAAATAAAAATGATAGTAAAATGGAGGTTGGGCCCTTCAACAATGACGTGAGAGAGAGCTGTGCCTTTTGGTGGTTGTTTAGCTTAGGTTTAATTGTTAATGCAGACTGTTTCTTGTGTGTATATTCATTTGTTACAATTCTCTTTGCACTCGGATCCTTTCTGGCGCCTCCTTAATGTTTTTATCTCCTTCCTTGGGGGCCCTGTATTGTTAGACGGCCTGCCTGGGGATGAGGCTGGCAGTGGCCCCATTGTGTTGGGTTCAGCTCTCACTTCCTGTCCGACAGCTCACCAGCTGCTGCCAGCTGGGAAGGAAGGGCCTCAATAAACAGTCATCTTCAGGGCTGTGCCACAGGCTTCCCTGACCTGGGCCAGACTCTGAGAAGAGGGAGGTGGGTGGGGGGGGCATTGCAGTCTAGGCCTCTGTGGGGTCTGGCCTCATCAGTGCCAGCAAGGAGTGGGGGGAGGTCTATGAATGGGCACATACTCTGAAAATCAATATCCTACCCCAGAGCTATACCCAGGGTCACTGGGATTATTAGATTGTGTGGTCTCTGCCTTTTTGTGCATCCTTATAGATTTGCCACATTTGCCACATAATTTATCATTTGGTGCATAATCTGCAGATTTAACAAAATAGTTTCTAACTCAAATAGTTCAAATGTTACAAAAAACGCAGCAACACTTGTTACTGCACAATGGAAGGCCATTTGCATAGGTTGACTGGTCACCTTTCTAGTTGCTTACTGCTATATTTGGGTGTTACACTTATACTTATGAGGTGCAACCAACACCCAGACAGTGTAAAAATTACAAAATAATGAAGTAATACGATCACAAAATGTGCTACATAATTTGCCTTATGTTGCCACATAATTTACTCAATGCTACTGCATAATTTTACCCTCCCCTGCTGCATAATTCCAGTGGCCCTGGCTATACCCTGCTGCTGTACCCCATGTGGTATGTGCAGAGATGTACCTATAGTAAGATGTACCTATAGTAAGGATGTTCAGAAGGTTTGATGCTAACAGGAGACCCCTCCCACTGCTGCTTGTGAGACTGCAGTGCATGGAGGTGACCGGAGCTTCCAGCAGCGAAGAGGGCAGTGCACAGCGACTGGAGTTTGTATGCAGCCCTCTGACTGAAAACGGAAGCTAATCAGGGTAGGTTGGTGGGCTCTGCTCAGGGACTGGACATCTGAGTCCCGAAGGCGCTACACCCCCAAAATGCTAAAAAAAAGAAGTGAAGTGGTCGGCCAGTGCTTGATTTGAGGCAGTGTTTTCCGGTGCTCGGCACCGGCACTTAATTGTCAGCACCAGCACTTAATTCAGACAGGCAAACAGCGCCACCAAGTGTCAAATTTAGAGATGAGCATAACAGCAGTTGTTAATTAAATTTAGATTAAAAATGACTAATACCTGTCAGACACGCCCTTGTCTTTGGGGGTCTGCAACTGTCTGAATTGTCACACTTGTAGAAGTGCGATGCTAGTAGTTGTGTTGGTGCTGTCCTTGACGGCACAGGCAGGGGCAATGTGTTGTGCAAGCTGCAGCGTCCTCCTGACGAGGGCTCTGGCACTTATTTGTTTACAAATTAAGCAGTGGGTCTTGCACAGCCGGAGTACATCCTCTGCTCTGCTAGCAGCCAGGGGACATGGAACAGCACCCTAGAAACCAAAGCATTTTTTTTGTGGCACTAATCAGTCAGTGAAGTGCAGGAGTGAATGTTCCCGCCTGCACTGGAAGAGCAAGGGTTAATCTGGACCCACAGGTGAAGCCTTTCCCATGAGACCTGAGGTAGCCAATGGTTGGGTGGCAGTATTCTGGGCGGGGGAGGATGTCATTCACCTCTGGTGTCATGTGAACTCGGGTATCAAGACGCTCCGGTTGGATGGCTAGATGCTGCCCTTGGGCTACTGACTACATAAGAGTAACGTGGTTGAGCAGCGCAGACTTACTCCAGTAGGAGGTACCCACCACACAAGACAGTACTCGCAGCTGTACCTGTGAAAACACAATAGGTATTTTATTTACAGGTAACAAAATAGGGAGGTTAAATTTAGGACATCACAAAAAACACAAGTGTGGGGCAACAGTTGCCAGGCGACAGCATAATATTTCACTTTTATTCTGATGTCTCTGACATGATTTCTCAGCAGCCCTAAGTTCAAGGCTGGACAACTCAGTGGATTTGAGAATAGGAAGTTGTGAATCCAGCAAAACAGTCCCAAAATGTAAAACGTACCACCCAAAATGAACACGGGTGCCACCCAAGCAAAGAGGCGCAGTTTTCATGTGTCGAATGTCCATTAGCTCAAAGCCTTGATGTTAGGTGAAAGGGGCTACTGTGAACTAGGGTATCTTTGCCTGTGGCACGTGACTAAGCTCAGACTTGGGACTTGGTCGCCCCGCAGTCTGGGGCTACTATGGGTGGTGGAATGGGGCAAACAATCAAGGTATGTCCGTGAGAGCACCACACCTCATGGGCGCGTATCCCAAAACTCCTCCATAACGGTCAAGACTTTTAGTTGGTGGGCTCACCCTCTGGTCCGGGAGAAGCGACTGGACACAGGAACACCAGTTGGAGCTGGGATTTAGGAAGCACACTTCACCTTCAGTAGGTAGTAACTCGGGAAGCAGAAACTTTAGTCAGAAAATCTCAAATGTTCTAGGACTATAGCGACCGCCGTCAAACAGGAAACTGCAGTATGGCTGGAGGATGAGAGGGGAACCTTTGTGGCTCCCTAGACCTGGGAGGGCCAGAAATAAACTGCTATAGTCCTGGAAAGTACTGAGATCAGGGCTACATGGGGTACTTAAAACAGCCCTGGCAAAAATGATAAATTCACCTCCCATGTGCAGACGTGCTAATGTGCGTTAGAACCAGAGAAACTTTCAAGCTGCTGCCGGGATCTCGTAACATGCACCACCCCCACTGGATGCCGAAACCGGCCTCTAAGTGTCAAAACCGGACTCATGGGGCTCCAGTCTCCTGGGGGAATGCCCGGCTTGCCAATCTGGTCATAACTGAGAGGGTTGGGATGATGCAGGTACACCAGCCATGCAGGCATGGAATACCTCCTAGCAGGCCCTCAATCTTCTCTTTACTCAAATGTTCTTGGCCTTGTTGTGGCTGCAGGGTCTTTAGAACTTATGGGTTGCTAGCTCCCTGAAGATGGCCTCATGCAGCTGGACCTTGGTCTCTATCCTACTGGTCAGATGCCTGCTCCTCTTCAGACACTGGCCAGTAGACCTTCCTTTTCTTCCAAGTAAGTTCCCAAAACATGGCTTCACTAGTTCTTAGCACCAGTCTTGAGTTCCTTGCTCTGGTCCTGAAAGATAGAGGGCCTGTTTCACAAAGGTAAACCTATACTTTTGTGTAAGTTTACTTCTTTTCGATATTCACAAAGGTAAGCTTAGACCAAAAGTCTAACTTTACTACTTTTCGGTATTCACAAAGGTAAGTTACTACTAGTAAAGTTAGACTTTTTGTCTAAATTTACCTTTGTGATAACCGATAGTAGTAAAATTACACAAAAATGTAAGTTTACCTTTGTGAATCGATCCCAGAAAGAGTAAGATAGAGAATGATAGAGCAGGGAATAGATGGAAAAGGCAAGAGAGAGTGTGAGGAAGATGGCACGAGAGAAAGGCTTGAGAAAGTGCAGGCAACAGCAGTGTCCACTTCCTGGTAAAAGTCTCACATAGTTGGTGAAAAGACTCTACCTTGGAAGACTTGCTTGGGGGTGATTTTATGCTTTGGGGACATCAGCAGGATACAAAGGCCAAGCAAAGCCCAGGCTTTTTTCAAAATGTCGATCTCAGTGTATATGTGAACGAACATGTGATAAGAGAGAACGATGTATCATTTTATACGACATGGTGTCCTACTGGTCATACTATGTCTTACTGGGAAACCTTGTGTGATACTTGTGCTGAATCTTATCATATGGGATGGTGTCCAACTGGTCATATCTGGGATATACTACACAGAAGTGTGTGTTATAGTAGACAGCACTGTATTTTATCATACATGCTGGTGCCCTGCTGGTCGTAACTGGGCCATACTAGGCAGAAATGTGACACGATCATCAAAACTCTACAATTGCCTCCCATCTGTTTACCAATGAATGGCATGGAGCTGCCTCAAATTGATCAAAGAAAAAATACTCTTGTGGTGACTGGAATCCTCTGACTCTTTGAACCTGGCCTGAGGACCTAGGACCAGCGAAAAAATATATTAGGAGAGAAGAAACCTTGGAATTACTATGGACACCAAGTTGGCAATAAATGCACATGTGGGCAAGGTAGCTAATTCAAGCTTAATCACAATCAAAACACTGCAACACATCCTTCCGCACCCAGGAGTCCCTCACAAGATTCAAGCTCCCTGCTCAATTGTTCGATCAAAACTGGAATAAGCTAATGGTCTGTATCACGGCTCACCTCTGTCAACTATTAGATTACAGAGAATTCAGAGCGCTGCCGCTAGACTACTCCTACATGTAAAACCACAAGAACACGTATCTCCCCCTTCCTCGAGGGCCCTACACTGGTTACCAGGTGCCATAAGCTCCACAATCAAGCTGCTTTGTATCTCACACAAAGCAAAACATGGCAAAGTCACAAAGACCACTCTTCATCAGGAAGAAAATCAACAAATACATACAGCAAAGGAACCTATGCTCAAGAATGTCTCCCCGCCTCAATGTTCCTACATACAAGAAGAAAAACGTGGGTGGAGCATCTTTCTCTGTTCAAGCAGGCAAACTATGGAATCACTAACCACTCACATAAGATGCAATGACAACCAGTGCTTAATTTGAACCAGTGATTTCTGGTGCTCGACACGGCACTTATTTGTCAACACCGGCACTTATAGCACAAACTCGACCCAAAGGTATTGGAGTGCTTTTCATGAGCACCAGTTAAGGACACATTCAGTTTTTGTAGGCACTGGGAGATTAAGTGATTTGCCCAGAATCACAGGATGTTGAGAATATGCCAAGACTCGAACCTGGTTCTCCAGCTCCAAAATTGGCATCTTTTGCCATTACGCCACATCCTCTCCATACTTGTAGGGTTTCATGGTAACTAGTTATGCTGTATAGGCTGCACTAATAGGAGCAATGGGCTGGTGCAAGCTGCCCCCTGATGAGAGCCCCTGCACTTATTCTTTCCAAAAATTAACCACTGCTGACAACCATTTTACCTTCTGAAGATTAGTCAAAAGCTGGCTCTTCCCCACATGGCAAATAAACTCACTACACAATAGTGCAACAGTATACTCAGACATGACCACAAACAATGCTTCTAACGGCATTTTCATGAAGTTGTTGTTATACATGTGTCATTGTGCATTGAACTATGCCTCCTGTTATAAGCAAATACATTCATATGAGAACAAAATTATATTCCACTACAAAATGCATGTGCATATCTGAAAATGTCATAATTGCTGCTTCTCTGTTCATATGTAGGTGCATATATAGAGGAGTTTGACTGCTACCAAAACTCTAAGATATTTCGGGAAAGCATTTGCATACGTTGCCACAACACAAGTGTGCACATCAGACCTTGTAAATGACTGATTCTGTACCCATATGGGTGTTTATATAGAGGGGTTTTCTCCAGTCAATACAACCTTACCAAGTGTCGTGCATATGTGTATGCATAAGCTAATTCCTGTTTATTCATTTAAAAAATCCACCTTTCAACCTTTATCCTATACCTCCTCTCTCTGACTTATCCCAAACCTTTCTGACTACTAGGAACCCCCAAACATCCTTCTCAAACTTCCCCCTCCTTTTTTAGCCATGTCACCCAACTGGCACACACAACCACTACCTTTAAAAATATCTTACTACTTCCCTTTCAAATCCTTTCCCATCATTCAGTCCCTACTCTAAACTCTACTAAACACACAATGGCACAAACCTAGCACAACTAATGCAAAAAAGGAAGAAGAAATGACTGAACTACTAACTATGAACCTCTAATCTTGGGTTCCAGAGTAGCGGGTTACTCACCGCAAAGCACTTCGGCACCTCGTCAGGGGTAGTGAGCGGTATTGAAATACAATTTACAGTTACACTTACAATACAGAGTTACATGTCAAATCTGTCAGCACAGTGTCATACCGAACAAAATTCTGAACAAATACTGAACACGCTTCTCACTCATCCACTTAAAAGCAAAGAATCAGGGAAGTTCTTTGACTCTGACCAAAGCTTTGATTTGATTGTTAGAAATGGGGGTCTCTAGTTGGCAATGGCTGGCCACTGTCCAAGTAGGGACCCTTCTTCCTAAGTCAGAGTAAGCAGTCTACACCCTTTGACAACCCCTGCTCAACCCTGTGGTAACGTAGCACGAGCAGCTAGGCTTATCTCAGAGGCAGTGTGTGAAGCATTTATGACCATACACAGTAATACAATGAGGAACACTACAAATGGACACCACTCAAGTAGTTATAAAAAATAGGTATATTTATATAGACTTAATCACAAGACCAATAGCAGTAAAAATCCACAATACTAGAAAAATAGGGTTACTTTAAAAATGCTGCAAAAATAGTTCAAGGTGCACAAAATGATCAGTTCAATGCAGTGGTCTCTGCAACCCTTTTACTCACAAGGTATCTGGATTCTGTAGCAAAGCAACAAAAATGTCGCTAAGGAGTTGTAGCGATAAATTTCCTCACGCTAACCAGCGATGCGTTGGATTCTTGCCACAAGGGAGGATGATGCGCTGGGTTGCGGGCAGGAGAAAGCGACAAACTAATTCACGCTAAGCCGGTAATGCGATAAAATCCTTGCCGCTAAGGGAGGATGATGCACCGAGCCTGTTGCGTGTGCGATCTTGCTGCGGTAGAAGAAGATGGCGCTCCGCGAGGGAGCGACGATCCTGATGCTATGCGGGGAAAATGGTGAACGCTCGGCGTCCGCGCAGCAATGAGCTTGGTGCGATGATTTGAGGTTAGCGAGCGCTTTGGGGTACGCTAACAAGCAAGGCGACAATCTTGGGATCTTTAGCGAACGTTTCCAGGCCCGCCGTCAGGCGATTCAATAACTTGGGTTAGCGAGCGTTTTCAGACCCGCTGACAGGCTCTGCGATGATCTTCGGGATAGCGGGCGTTTTTCAGGCCCGCTGACAGGCGATGCGACAATCTTCGGGGTTAGCGAGCGTTTCCAGGCCCGCTGACAGGTGATGCGACGATCTCCGGTAGCGAGCGCTCGGCGGCAGCAGAGCGATTTTTCTCACACTTTCCAACTGCAGCGGCACGCTAACAGGGCTCAGCGACTATTTTCAGCACTCTTTTCTCAGCAGTAGAACTAGAGGCCCTGGCACTCACAGGAGCCTCACCTGCAGATAGAAATCCTCGCTGGTAGGAAACAGGAGGCTGGTGGTGGAGTCTGGTGTGCCTGAGACTCCTGCAGGAGGCTAGCTCTCTTCTAGCCCTTGGGTGATTGCTGTAGCCACAAAATAAAAGTTCCTTCAAAGTCCTTTTCCACTTCTTCCAAGTCCAGTAGTAACCACTGCAGGCCAGTCCCAGAAACAGCACACAAGCACAAGGACAGTCCTTCTCCTGCAGATTCCTGTAGTCACACGGACAGAGGTTCTTCTTGTTGTCCAGGAGCAATATAAATTGTAGGGGTTGGGGCACAAATATTTATACCCCCAAAGTCTTTGTTCTTAGGAGCCACAAGTCTGAACCCAACCAGAACCAGTTCTGCCCAGCCCTGGAGCACTTTGTTGACCAGGCTGCATCCTTCCTTTCAGAAAGAGGGGGTCTGCCTTCAGACGCACAGTGGGAGGTGGAGCCAGCATTCACCTTGCCAGGCACAGCCCTATTCAAGTGCAGGAGCTACCCCTCCCCTCACACCTACGCAGATCTCTCTATTCAACCTAGGTCTGACTCAGCCTGCCCTGTCCCTCCAAAACTGACAGCCAATACACATAATAGCAGAGCACACTGGAAGGCTTAGGCAAGGAAGTACCTATACTCTCAAAGTGGTAGTTTCAAATACAGAATATATAAAAAATAACCTTCACTAAAAGATGTATTTTAATATTCTGAGCTCAGGCATGCTAAATTCGTTTTTCTACCATGTTCTGTGGGTCAGTTAGGACTATAGAATGTAATAGCCAAAACCTCCCACTTTGGCCTATGGAGAACAGGTAGCCTTTCAGTAGTGAAACACGAAATTGGGTGTAATTCACTACTAGGACATGTTAAACACATCAGAGCATGTCCTACCTACATACAGAGCCTTACAAGTGGAAAAGTACCAGTTAGGCCTTGGGCTCCTGGATGAGCTCATACAGTGTTCAGTTTCAGTCTTACACAAAGGGTTGCTATCTATACAGAGGAGTTCGGCAGGGTGACTCCCTTCCCGTCCCAGGGCCTGAAGGAATTTGCTTGATACTCCCCACAGCAGATGTGACCTTGGGCCTCGGCCGTAAATACAGCTAACCTTTCTCTGGGCTGGTACGAACTAAATCGTGGAGATGGTGGGCAAAGGAGACCACGTGATCTGAACACGCGGCCTAACATAAACCAGGATGGCGGCAGTATGGTTTTCGGCCCTTTTATCGTGTATACACAGAGCAAAAGAAATAACGCTTCTGCTAAATCATATCTCGTGTTTATATTGTCAAAATACAGTCCTAGATACATTGTGCTAACATACCATTGTACGAATATACAGAATAAATGATTTTTATCCCTCAATCTACGCTTCAGGAAGCTCCTGGAAACGGACAAGTTTAGATTCTTCCAACAGAACCGCAGAACTACCAGGGGTCATCTGTGTCCACCATCCCCCCGTCTTTTGTCTTTTGATTAAAAGTAGCTGCGTTCCTTAGCTTGCACTCTGAAATAATGTGAATCGTACATGCAGTGCGCTGTATAACTTCAAAATAAATATATATATATTACCTACTAGCGGTCGCCGGTTGATAGTTATAGTTGGGACCTAGTTTCCATAGGAAAAGCATTTTTTCTTTTCCCAACGACGTTGGCGCCGGTTGACGAATCTTTGCAACATTTTCAAAACTAGTGGGGCGCTCCTGTCAGCTCCTGTCTTGAAAGTTTCGGGGTGATTCGTCAAGGGGGGCCGAGAACAAAAGGGGGGTCCAAAAACACGTTAACCCCATGTAATGTTTCTATAGGAAACTTTAGACAAAGCTACAGCACGAACTGCTTAACGGAATTGCACCAAATTTGGCAAAAGGGTAGCCCTTGGTTCAGAAAGAACCCTTTGTTAAATGGTGTATATCCGTTCAGTAGTTGCTGAGAAATTTAAAAAAGAAAGTTTTGATATCTGTGGCCACGGTGGATTCACAAACCCTCCCGACCATGAGCTGAACTGCGATTAACTGCCAACACTCCAAACCAGGAGTCACAAGAAAAAGGTTGAAAAATAAGAAAAGGGGGCAGGGTAGAAACACCCTGACCCCCTAGGCCTGCTCAGGGGATCCCACAAGGACCCCCAGGGCCAATAAAGCATTTTGCTTTTTCAAAAAACTGCAAAATTTGCGATGGGGTTGAAAAATCCTGCAGAGAAAATTAAAAAACCGAAGCGTGGACTCCTGCGCTTCGTTATTGTTAAGCCCCGGGGTGGGTCAGGTCCCGGGGCACTCACCAGATCATTTGCAGGGGCCCCCGCAGCCTAACCGTGTCCAACTCCAATGCCCCTGCTTTTTCTTCCTGTTAATACCTCTGCATAAACATCGCCAGTAATAATCAATGCTGCTCTTTTCACACCTTCTACCACCCTCCCGGAGATAACCTCACATTCATAGAACAATTAATGTATATCGTTGTCAAATTACAGCCATCAAAATAATCAAATTTTCTTGGCAGACTTCAACCTCCACTGGGATGACCTGAGCGACCCTGGGGTAAACAGCCTCAAAGCCTTCCTCGCAGACCTTAATCTCATCCAAATATGTAACAGCCCTACACACGACAAAGGGTGCGATTCTCGACCTAGTAATCTCAAATGTGGACTCCACACATCTCCACTCTATCCTCCCATGCGACTGGTCTGACCATCACATTATCTCTTTCCAAGTCTTGGAAGAGGTCAAACGTCTCCCAACACAACCCCTGAGAACTAAGATCTGGAGGAGAAACCTGAAAAACGTTGGCTCTATCCCTTTAACATCTACTAACTCAAACCCTCTATATCCCCGGATGACCTAAACGATGTCCAGGGGCTGACCAATCACTACTTTCACTCCATGAAAAACCTTCTTGATAACATAGCACCGCCTCAACTGAAAAGAGCTTCCACAAAAAACTCAAAACCTTGGTACGATGGGAGGCTAAATAAAGATAGACGCTCTCTCGGATTAATTGAACGGCGTTGGAGAGCTTCACCCTCAGCTGACCACCTCAAGCTTGTAAGATGCTCCAGAAACTCCTATTTTAGGAAAATCAGGAAATCTAAAACAGACTTCTTCAGGACTCAACTAGATCAAGCCAAGAACCGCCCCAAAAAGCTCTTTGATCTTATCAATACCCAAACCAAGAACATACCCAGTCTCCCGAACGCCATCCCTTTTACTCTACCCACCTGTTAAGAATTTGCCTCCTTCTGGCTTCTAAAACAGAATCCATAAAATCAGATCTACTCAAGGACCTATTATCCATCTCGGACTTGGACAAGAACTAATCTGTGCCGCTGGCACACAAACTAACATCCTCCCAAAATTCATCCTCAAAAACGCCACTTGGTCCCTTTTCAACACTTGCAGTGAAAACGCCATATTAAAGGCGCTAACCTCTCTGAAACCCTCTCTATTTCACAGACCTGCTCCCGGCCAATTATTTAAGACTTCATTCCCCTTGTACTACCTCTCTGGACCAAGATCATAAATACGTCCCTCCTTCAATGTCTCATTCCAGACAGCCTGAAAACAGGTCCGGTATCGCCTATCCTAAAGAAAACAACAGCTGACCCCTCGGACCCTAATAACTATCGTCCGATCTCGAACATATCTATGCTAGCTAAACTCCTGGAAAAATGTGTTAACTTGCAGCTTAACAGGCACATTGATCAATTCAACCTGCTTAACCAATTTCAATCAGGCTTCCGTGCAGGTCACAGTACCGAATCAGCCATGACACATAATTGACGACTTCAGTTAGCTATGAGGTTGTTTCGCTCAACAAATTTGAAAGCCCAACAATATAAAACCCTGTTTAAGTTGTATTTTACGCTAGAGAAATTGTTTATTTGGGGTAAAAGGGAGAATGATAACTGTCCTAGGTGTCAGGAAGGGCCAGCAAATTTAGTACACATGTTTCAGCAATGTGAGAAACTAAATGTAATTCGTGGGGAAATTGAGAAATTTTTGGAGATGCTGTTAGGAGTTAAGATTAATTTATCCCCTACTCTTATGATAATGGGAATGGACAGTATGTTGGGGCTGAATAAAGAAGCAGAAGCCCTTGTTTTTATTGCTGTTTCGGTTCTTCGGATTCTTATCTCCGCGGGCTGGAAAGACACACAAGCGCCGGTGTTTCATATGTGGCTTGCAAGACTTTTGGGTATACACAATATTGAATCTTCCCTTTTTGTTCATTGGGGTAGGAAAAGAAGAGAAGTGGGACAGAATTTGTGGGCTCCATTAAAAAGATGGAGGGAATCTAATCTGTAATACTTTGCTCAGTTAATAGGATCCAAGTATGTTAATTACAGAACTATATTATTTATTTTGTATAAACTATTCGAATGTGATTGTAAAATGTAAAGTGTATATTGTTTTTGGTACCTGGACAAATTAAAAAAAAAAAAAGTAAATTTTCGAAAAGATAGCATGTATTCTTTGGACTTGACTCCATGATCGCTTTCCAATTGTAGCTCAAAGTCAAATTCCTAATTGCTTCATTAGCAAATATGAAAATTAACTTTTCAGTGCACTTAGTTTAAAACAGGTAAATATGTGAATTTAAGCATTATGAATAGATAACATTTTATCAGAATGCCTTGTTACATAGACATTGGCAAAATGCAAATGTTTATTTAAACCTGTTGCAGATATTGTTTTTTTTGTGAATCATTACATCAATTTAGCATGAAACACATAAAAGGTGATGGGAGGAGTGCTTGCAATTTGTCTAACCACTGCCATTTGCTCTGGGTAGCATCCCTACCCATCTTTCTTTTGCTCACCATGCCACTTCAGTTTGGACCCACCCAGCTGGAAATCAGTCTTGCTCCTGTTCCTCATGGGAACAGTACAGCCCGAACCGCCAAACCAGGTCCCCCCTGAACCAGAACACATCCAACACAGGATCGGTCTCACCCTGGGTATGGGCTCATTAGCCAGGTACCCCTTGGTTCCAGTGACACATGGAGCACAGACCCCACGTCTGGGCATACCCATGCCACTGAGGGCAGTACATGAAACACACAAACGGTGATGGGCAGAATGCTTGCAATTTGTCTAACCATGGGCAATCGCTCTGGGTAGCATTCCAACCCATCCTCCTTGTGCTCACCATGCCGCCTCAGTTTATACCGAGCCATATGCAAATCAATTTTGACTCTGCTCCTCATGGGTTGGCAGTACAGGCAGAACTGCCAAGCCAGGCCCTCCCTTGAAGGGCACATTTATAATATGAGACCATCCCTCAAACCGCTGGTACACCGAAATACCCACTTTGACTGTCAGTGAGGGGCCCACTATATATATAGAGATGTTAAGGTTCCAAGAGGGTGCTGGATGAACCCGTGTTGGAATAATTAATTTGAGTCCTTCCATGAAAGCTTTGATGGTTAAAATTTTAAAAATTGAGAGATGCTGTCTATTTTAGAGGTAGGCAGCAACTGGAGAGAGGTGGAACCATATGAAAGTGTGCGCTAAACTAGCTTTTTGTAAACTAAGCAGGTAGCAGACAATGTCCTGTACTGTGGCTTTTAGAGGGTCATTGTGAGAAGGTGGCCTGATATATGCTGTCCACTAGTTCTAGTGGGCACCTTGTATCAGTCCAAACAACCCCTTATGGTGAATGGTTAAAGACAACCTTATATGAAAGCTATCCTAGTGGTAGCTATGGAGAGCAGCCTTCAGGCTAAGTCTTGAAGGGATGTAAAGCAGCTTGTTTTACCAGTCTATAATCTCTTGAATGATCAAACGAAAGGACAACCACACCAGGTATATATTTAAAATACATGTATTTAAGATAACACACCCCTCTAGTCTGTTTGAGACTGGAGTTCGAAGTACTTAATTTACAAGTTAGCAATCGATAGTAAAAGCACAAATACACGTTAGGGCCCTAGGGGCATACCAAATCATATACCGATAAAGTGGTATAAGAACCATGACTGAACTAGACACAAGGCCTAGAGCCTGTATAATTGCTGGGACCCCAAGGAACCACCCAAGGTAGTGACACGGGACCCATGGGGGCCGTGTGCAGTGTGTAAACACAACCGCGGGTTCCCGTTGGCTTCTATGGGCAATGTCGCGGTTGGAAGTTTAAAGTTTAGGGACACTTACAATCGAGTTAGGACCAAACCCTTTTGGACTTAGGAATTTCTAGGGCTAGCACCCACGGGAGCACCAGAGTACTCGTGTTACCTCAACCAGGGAAGCCGGGTGCATAGGTGTCTTTTGGTGTTGGGTTGTGTCGTCTATTTCAATGGAAGCTGGAGAAGAAGTGCTGCTTCCGTGAAGTGGAGAGGTGTCCAAAGAGATCCAAGCCTGGATCTAGGATGGAAGGAACCTGGAAGCAGAGGGGACAGAGTCTGGGTCACTAGCCAGTGCCCGAGGGCAGGATGGACCAATGCCCACAGATGTTGGGTGCTTCAGGTGAGTTGATAGGTGTCTTGACTCTTCAGCCACGAGGTCCAGGAGGTGCCGATGACAACCAGGAGCTGGATTCGAGCTGTCCCACGAAGTTTGTCGAGTGTTGTGGTGTCAGCGACCAGATTGGACCCAACAAGCCTTGGCAACGGCAAGTCACTGGAAATCAGAGAAAGGACTGCAGTGCAGACCATCAAGGTCTGAGGGACTCACCCAGCAAGGGTAAGTCATGGCACATCTTGAGCAACCAGAAAAGCCCAATTAGGAGTTGCCTTCGTGGGGATCTACTAGCCAACGGGCTAGCGATCGCGAAGGAGCCTCGAGCGGTCGCACTTGAAACTGGCCCACGGGTCACTCGTGGAGTGGAGGCCAGCAATCTTCAGTGTAGGAGGTGCTCAAGGCTGGGGCTACTCGGAGCCCAAAGCACAACTTCGAGGAAGTCCCAGAAGATAGTAGTGTTGCAAAAGTTCACGATGTCCAGTGGTCACAGTTCTACGTCACCCACGATAGCCACGGGCCTCAGCTTTGCTGTGGACTCAGGGTAGCCTTGGGGAAGTCTGAAAATCCACCTCTGGTGATGCAAAGACTTCGGCAGGAGCTTCAATGATGCAGACCAGTCAGTTGCTTCTTTGGTGCCTGCCAAGCAGGGGAGTCGCTCCTTGTCCCCAAGGGAGATTTCTTCAGTCTTCTAAGCAAAGTAGAGCATCGAAGGTCCAGGATATATGTTGCAGAGTTTCTTCCAGGGTAATCTAAAGGTGCAAGTACTGGGTTCCCATACTTCTACAAAGTTTAGGGGTTGGACATACTCTAGGGACCCACCTATGGGAGGGTTTGGAAAGAGGGGTGGTTACACCCATTTCCTTTGTCCAGTTTCACGCCAGAGCAGGGGCAGGTAGCCCCTGCAACCAGTTTGAACTGGACTATGCACAGGGACACCAAGTGTGCCCCCAGTGCAGGACTTCAAAGCACCAGAGAGTGCTCCTGTCCAGCCCCAATACACATCTGCCTGTCTGGGGAGGTGGTTGCACCTCCCTGGGACAGGAAACTTATTGTCCAGGCCTCCCCTGCCGGCGTTGCGGTCAGCAGCAGGAGGCCAGACCCGTATCTGTGGCAGAGGCATCCATTTTGTGATGCCAGAGCTGTAGAAAGTCCTGCTGGGTTAGACCAGTGTGAACATCTCTCCCTCTACAAGGGTGGAATGCTTCCCCCGCCGCCAGAACTGGTGGGGTGTAGTATTCCAAACCGTTTGACACCAAACAGAACATGTTTCCGTGCAGCCATCCCAAAGTTAGCATTTACCGCGAGGTTATAATGCACTTAAGAGTATATGGTTGGGCTGCACCACAAACAGCATCAGAGAAGGTACTCTGAACACTGCAGAGGGATTTTGCTCATGCAGGGGCACCCTCTCACATAAAAACCAAGCGCACTCCCTTCAGGATTGTTAAGGCCTGCCATAGGAGTGAATTGTAGGTGTTATATGTGTGCGCAATGGTAGTTGTTAGAAATGTGATTTCTGGCTGGCTAAGGCGTGTGCCAAAGCCAGGCAGGAACCACCACTCTAGTCAGGGCAAGGAAGTTACATGCCAAAGATAACCCCTGCTCACCCCCTTGGTAGCTTGGCACGAGCAGTCAGGCTTATCCCGGAGGCAATGTGTAAAGCATTTGCATTCTCACCCAGCGACAACATCCCAGGCCCACCACAAAAGAAACTCCACACAAGGTTATATAAAAATAGTCTTTGTATTATCATAACATATTAGAATAGTGAGCACATATTATACACTGTGCCAACTGGCACTGGTCAATATTTTCAAGGGATTATGTACACATGACAGGGCCACATGGACCACTGTCAGAACCATCACAAAGCGAACTTAGTAAAAGTACAGCAGATCATAAACACTGGGAATCACTGTTCTTAGCATCCGCCTGTAACATAAACTACATTATGCACAGTATCACATTAGGCACCAAACGCATTGTACGCCAACCTCATCAACATAACCACATTATGCAATTCTCTCAAGTCTACACACATTAAACCCTAACCTCCTAAGTATAACTACATTAGGGAATAACTCACTAGCATAAACCATTATATGCGAACTAACCTCATGATCATAACGCACATTTAGAGGTATCAACACAGGTGTGTAAATCATTCTACATACATTACATTTCCCAGCACCCAAGAATCACAGTAGGGCCTGGCGCCCTATAACTCTAACACTCCCCCTGGCCAACTGGCCATCCAAAAAGGGGGGGGCTCAAATACCCGATGTCCCAAGAGTCAGGGCCCGCTGCCAGAGCAGCGAAAGTCACGGGTGCGCAATCTGCGTAGGCCTAAACATTGCAACTACCCACTACTTGCTGGGTAGCTAAAAACCATAACATGGGGGCCTAAACAATGCAGCTGGCACTAATTGCTGCGCAGCTGTAAATATCAAGATGTGGGCAGGGGCTCTTACTGGCCCTGGAAATAGATGTGCCCAACGTTGGAGCCACCTAGGCTCTACACCTCATGTCCCCTGGAGCACACTGGCTCCAGACGTAATTGTGCGCAAACTTAGAGAAAGAACTGGCCCCCAAACACTGTGAAGAGGACTGGCGCTTTAGATAACACTGGCCCCACATCGTTGCAGTTGCACACTGGTAACTGGGGAAACTGAGACCATGGCACGGGCCCCTCTGGGCTCCCTTGTGCCCAAAACAAAACTTCCCCCAAGCACTGGAGCGGCTGGCTCCCAAAACAGACGCCCCCGATGGAGTGGCCCTCTGCCATGTGGGGCCACTCAGGCGGTAGGCGCCGGTACTTGTGCCTCGGTCCCCTCTTCCCCCCCCCCAGCCCTCTTCACTCACCGGCTGGGCCGAAGGCAGGACTCTCCTCCTTGCGGGCAGTCTCGGTCAAGGCTGGTGCATGGGACCTCTCCTCCTCCACACGGGGAGGTCCAGCTCTGGTGCCGGCAGCCTCTTCTCTTTACCCGGGGCTCCCAGCAGCTCCCAGGTGCTCTGCTCTTTGCCCGGGCCCTCTCCTGGGACCGGGACTTCAAATACCGTGGCCGCACTCTGCAGGGCACTCGAAGGCGGGATAGGCTCCCGCCAAGCTTCGGCCACCATTTGTTTGCACCGGGGCTCCCACCAGCTCACGGGAGCCCCGCTCTTCCTGCAACCTCGCTGCCACACGTTGCGCTGGTTACTTCCATTTCCGTACGGCGGCCCCGCCCACAACCAGGTGGGCCGCGGATGGTGGCAGCGATCTCGGGGGCAATGAGGGGTAGGCTCCCTCCGTACAAAACAAAAAAAGAAATAGCAAGCGGGGTGGGCACCCGCTCAATCTAATCCTGGCAAAGTCGCGGGTGGGCACCCGCGCAATTAAGGCATGAGGAGACGGCCATAAGCGGGGTGGGCACCCGATTACAATCATGGAAATAGGTGGGGTGGGCTCCTGCTCGACAAGGCAAATGTGGGGTAATCCCTACGCTGGGGATTCCCTCTGAGGCGACGTGCAGCCCAGTGCTGCGACGATCCAGCGCTCCTCTTTAGAAAAAAATAAAGTGCTTAGCAGCAAAATGAGATAAGCGATCGCCAGGCACTAGGATCAGGACATGCTCCTCCACGGTCTTGGGGGATCTGAGCAAAAGGTCCCAAAACCAGTATTCCAGGCATCCAGTGGCAGGGCAGGGCCCAGGGAGGCAAGCCTTCCCCTGGGCCCCAGCACGCCCCTGGCAGATTCCAGTCCAAAAACAAGAACATTTTCATGGGGTCACAGCCCCTTCTTTTATACAGCATTTTCCTTTGTTCTGCAACTGTAGGGCAAGGGGAGAACCAGATACAACTGATTCAGGAGCACTTTGTTTTGCCCAGCTCCCCTCTCTATTTACTGGACAGGCCAGGGACATCAGACGCACCACAGGAGGTGGAGCCAGCATTGTGAAGGGAAGGCCCAGCCCTATTCAGGTCCCAGGTGCAACTCCTCCCTCCCATCTACATGCAGATCTCTCCAATCACCACCGGGCAGACTCACCCTGGCTCCTGGAATTACCCAGCCCTCTCAGCTCCTGTCAATCACAAGCCAGACAGGCAATTCACATCACTCAGCATACAGACATGCCAATTTCTAGAAGTGGTACTTCCCCACCAGTCACCATAAATCTGCACACACCATTGCACAGCATTTATTCCCACGAGTTTGCACATACCAAACTCGCCCCTGCACTCCTCTCACCTCAGGAACTACCATGGACACACATATCCCCCATGCAATCCTATGGGAGGGCAGGCCAGTTTCACTACATGTAACAGAGTGCACGCACTTTACACTGGGACACAATGCTAAAAGTGCCTATAGGCCTAAAACTACTAACACTACATAGGGAAAAAGGCCAGGATAAATGCAAAAAGTTTGGGGGTGAACCTGCCAAAAGGGACAGGTCCAACAGTAGTGATATAGGTAGCCTATACCACAGTAAGGGGTGCAAGCACACCCTTACCTAGGCTGCTGTAGCAGACCTGTGGTGCCATTTTGGAGTGCTTCCCAGGGGTGGCATAACACATGCTTCAGCCCCTGGTAGGCCTCTGAGGTACCTATGCCCTAGGTACATAGTATACCATATACTAGGGGCTTATAAGGCACACCGGAATCTACTTGGATATGTACCTAATGTACATGGAAACCATTTTAGAGAGGAAGCAGCTAGGCTGGGGTCCTGATTAGCAGGGCCACAGCCAGACTAAGGTCGAAAAACAGTGAAACACCAGCAAAAAGTGGGGGTACCCATGTGAAGCAGATCCTACTCTCCTACAATGTACACCATCATTCTTTTGAAAATCTTGACACACTTCAAGCACCATGTAGGGGTGGAGTTTGTAGCCAACACCAGCCCTCTTTCCACATGCATAAGTTGAGTATAAGGTAGGGACTGTTCAAAATCTCAAGTTACTTTGAATCATTAGTCTTGGGCGATATTTTAAATATGCTGACAAAATTTGTGTAATGCTCACATTTTGTGTAACTTGAAATTCCCAAAATTACTGGAAATATTCCATTACCCAAGTTAGTTATTCTTGCATGCGAGCCTGGTTTTTGCAGAAGATTTCTTGTCAAAAGACATTTTTTCATTACACCACTCTCTGGTATCCCATGAGGTTTTTTTTATCTGAAGTGTGCGCTCATGTAAAAAAAAAAGAGAAATATCACTAAATTGTTATGGTATTTACATGGCTTTTTGGGAACACATTGTGCAATTTCGCTCACCCTTATATAAAGTAGTGACATTAAATAGAGCTGAATTCAGCAGACAAGGGCTACTCCTCTTGGGGAAAGTGCGTTTATATGACATACATATTTGCTCTTCACGTACTAACATTTAAAAACATTTTTGACAGAGGGCTACTGATAGTTTTATAGATCTACTGACATAAACATAACTCATGCTGGCAGTCAAACTCGACACCTGGGGTGACCAAATGAGCATTGGATGATCCAGTCACTGCTTGGTTCCTGCACGTGGGGCAGTGTAAATTCATGTGGGGTACAAGAGTACGCTACTAGATAAAATGTGAATCTGATATTCGGAGACCAAATTAGTGTGCATATACTAAAATGGAAAGCTTGTATTTGAGTAAAATTCTAGCATTTTTATCAAATTAGCTTTGTTATGCGTTTATTTAGTAACAATGAAAAAATAGTTTTTTCAGAAAAAGACAGAGGTTTTTGTGGGAATGTGTTTAAAAAGATAAGTTTCTATTTAATGGCACATTTGAAATGTTTTCAGGAAATGACCAGTTGATTATTGAGAACGTGTACATGTCGATATACATTTTAAAGTTGATTGTTTTAGTGATAGTGTGTCGTTACAGGCATGTATCCTTTTCATGATGCTGCTGATGCAGTTTTTTCAGACCTTATGTTGGAGGCAAATTCATTTTCTGTATTGACAGGGTTATATAACATGGTAATCGCTGTGTATAACTGATACCCAAGCTCCGAGCGTGTAAGATTGCTTATCACTTAACGGATTTGTTTTTTCAACCTTTACCACGTGGGTGAGCCTGTAATATCTGTCTTGCTTTAATGCCAACTTTCCTGCTACAATAGTTTCTCAGTGCGACTTTTCATTTCCCCATCGTTCTCATTCTAATTTGATTTTAAGCCATTTTATGTCTAAATTGTTTTTGTTATCCAAACCATCAATCGAAGATATAGCAAGTCCCCATCCAATTGTTCTTCACCAGAAGTCTACCTTTAACCTAGCAGGGTACAGACACCAACCATTTCTTAATAAGAGAAAATATCTGTAAAATCATATATAGAATTTCTCAGTCACCCAATGGTCATGTGGAGCAATGAAAAACTTACAAAAGGAAACCTATCCTGGAGTGTAGAATATTCCCCTTGAGCAATCATGGAGGGCGCTTAGTTCCCATGCCTCTGGCTACTCAGAATTTCAGTTTACTACTCAAGCCTTACCATGTCTTCAGTTGTCCGGACCCTGGGTGTCTCGAATCATCTAGCTGATTTGTTGAGTCCTGTATTTCACTTTCTGTAGCTTGTAGGTGAGCCTAGGTGGTATCTGCTATATGTTCCACCTTCCAAACGCAACTTGTGAGGTCCTCCCTCTTCTCCATGGACCATACTCCTGTTACAGTAATCGTAGTTTTCTTGTTAAGGTCTGGTTTTAGGGTATAAATGAAGCTCAGCAGCATTTTCTCTCATAAGGCAAGTCATTTGTCCTGGAGATTACCTTCCTTCTTGTGTTCTTTTTTTTATTTTTATGTGCTGGAACAGGTCTCAAATAAATCTTCCTTGTTCTGTATCTGCCCCAACATTGTTTTAATCCAACTCCCAGGCCTGCAAGATTTAACGTCTAACCTGCATTCCTAACAGTGGACCAGGAAATAGATTTTTCAGGAGAGCTGTCACCTCCAGGAACACAGGCAGTTTCTGCCCATTGGTGCCTCCACAGGCAGGAACCAAAGATCTTAGGCTGCTCCCTGCCAAGCCCCCCCACCCCCATCCAAGGCACTGCATTTTCTGTCCTTTGGTAGTCTTTCCCTCAGCCCTGCTTGCCCCAGCGACCTGTAATTATGCTTGTGGTTCCATAAAAGCTGGGGGTATAGTAGAACACTAGACATTTCTCTTCACCGCACCTCTACTTGTTACATGGTGCTCCCCAGGTCACACCCCAAACACGGCTATAAATCTACATCATCCACAGTACACAACAACATACGTGCCCTCAAGATATGTTGCAGAGTGGATAGGTGGGTGTCGCAGATGATGTGATCGCTTGAGCCTCTTCTTCTAATTCAGTTAGATTAGAGTCACTGCTCCATATCAATGATCAACTACCATGATCCTTAGTATGCTAGGCTGCCTGAAACCATGTGAGCAGGATGGAGAAGGCAGTTAACAATGGATAAGAGATGCCATCTATGAGCTTGTCTACCTCCATACCCTCTTACAAAGGAAATTAAATGTTTGTAGGAGTGAACAAATGCCCAAAGGCGTCAAGGTGCTAAAGACTGGTTAGTTCTGATGAAAGAGAAGTCGGCAAGGATAACAGGCTCTGTTTATGGAGTCATCGCAACCTTCCTTTTAGGTCTAAAAGCCAGGTTTGAGACTACCGGGGAGGGAGTTATAGAGCTTGGCTGTGACCACCGAGAAGGCTCTGCCTCTCCATCCGGAACTTGGAATTCACTAACCAATTTGGATTTGCAAAGTGGAGTTGCCTGGAAGGAACATAACATTGGAACATTGTTCTGGTTCCTCCAGGCCCTGAGTTATGTAGGGCTTTCTGTACAATACACAGGGCTTTAAACCTAATGCGCTTTTTCACAGGGAGCCAATGAAGCTTGCTTAATCCTGCAGAGACTGAGTGGTATTTAGGAATATCAATCAATCAGTCTGGCCTCTGCATTCTGTACCATCTGCAGCTTAGTTGATGTCAAGCTAGAACGCATTACAGTAATCAAGCCTGGATGAGATGTAAGCCAGAGCTACTTGTTTGTGCACCAGTAGTGGGATAAAAGGATACACTTTTCCGAAGCAACCTTGGGACGCAGAAGCAGGTCCACACTGTGCGGTTGCCTGAAGGTTGAACAATAGATTATTGTCCACAATCACTCCCAATGTTTTGCTGGCAGAGTACCTAACATTTCTGGCCACCTTGTTCCATATGGATGGGCTAGCTGCAAAAATCAAGACATCTGTCTTGTTTCCATTTAGTCTTAGTTTTTACCCACCCAATTAGTTGCTGCCTTCATACAGTTTTTAAAGTTGGCAGAGAAGGCCTCCATTTCTTTAGTGATTGTTACACTTATTTGAGTGTTGTAGGCTTACGATGTAGCCTCTAGCCCAAAAGATTGTATCAGTTTGACTGGTGGGGAGACTTATAGGTTGAATAAGATTGGGCTCAGGGAGAATCCCTGAGGAACCCCACATGGTAAGGTGATAGATTCTGACTTGAATTGTTTGACAATCACAGTCTGAGTACTGCCCTTAAGGAAGGATGCCAGCAGTTTTAATGCTGAGCCTTTTAACCCCAATTCCTGTAGTAGACAGGTAAGCAGGGTAGGAGAGATGGTATCAAGGCCTGCAGACTGATCCAAAAGGATCAGTGCTGCAGCCTGCCCTGCATTGACCATCAACTGGGAAATGGGCAAATGTCTTGCTTTTTTTCAGAGCACCTGGGCAAGACTTCAAAATACCAGGACACAATGTAAACAAAAAATCAAAATAGGACTCTCTAAACTTTAGTATACCAAAATACTATGTGAACAAAGCTCAACATATTTGCCAAATAAAGGGGAATATTTGCTACAGCAAGTTCCCATAAATCAAATGGCAATAATACACATGTAAAATAAATGGATGTAGTGAATCTATATACACAAGAATAAATGTATAGAAAGAGAACTGTGGGTACACAACGATAAGCCCCTCCTGTCCCTCCTTCCCACCAGGGCTGGAACTTTGTTACCTTCCCTCCTATCCCCCTATCCTTCCTATCCCCCAATCCGCCACTCCCTCCCTTCCACCCCTCCCTCCCTCCCACCAGGGCTGGATCATAGTGTTAGCTTCCCTCCTATTTGCCCATTCCTCCTATCCCTCTATCCCTCCCATCCCCCTATCCCTCACTCCCTCCCTCCCTTCCATCCCTCCCTCCTTCCCACCAGGGCTGGAACAGAGTATTACCTACCCCCTCCATCCCCCCTATCCCCCTCCACCCCCCTATCCCCCTCCATCCCCCCCTATCCCCCATCCCTCCCTCCAGGGCTGGAACGGAGTGTTACCTTCACCCATCCCTACTTTCCACCATATCCCTCTATCTCTCCCTCCCACTAGGGCTGGAACAGTGTTGCCTTCCTCCTATGCCCCTATCCCTCTTATACATCCTATCCCTCCTATCCCTCCTTTCCCTCCTATCCCTCTATCCCTCCCTTCCACCCCTCCCTCCCACCAGGGCTGGAACAGAGTATTACCTTCCCCCTATCCCCCCCTATCCGCCCATCCCCCCTATCCCTCCCTATCCCCCATCCCTCCCTCAAGGGCTGGAACAGAGTGTTACCTTCACCCATCCCTACTTTCCACCATATCCCTCTATCTCTCCCTCCCACTAGGGCAGGAACAGTGTTGCCTTCCTCCTATGCCCCTATCCCTCTTATACATCCTATCCCTCCTATCCCTCCTTTCCCTCCTATCCCTCTATCCCTCCCTTCCACCCCTCCCTCCCACCAGGGCTGGAACAGAGTTACCTTCCCCCTATCCCCCCCTATCCCCCCATCCCCCCTATCCCTCCCTACCCCCCATCCCTCCCTCAAGGGCTGGAACAGAGTGTTACCTTCACCCATCCCTACTTTCCACCATATCCCTCTATCTCTCCCTCCCACCTGGGCTGGAACAGTGTTGCCTCCCTCCTATCCCTCCCATACCTCCTTTCCCTCCTATACCTCTATCCCTACCTTCCACCCCTCCCTCCCACCAGGGCTGGAATAGAGTGTTTTCTTCCCTCCTATCCCTGCCATCCCCCTATCCCTTCTATCCCTTCTACCCCCTATCCCACCCTTCCACCCACCAGGGTAATGATTTGATTGCCCTTGGTTTAGCATTATATGGTTTCACTAATATCAACCATGTTCTCCATGAGAGTTTCTAATGAGATGCTTTGCCTCTGAAAGCGCTACTTGCTATCCAACTCTGCGTGGTAAGAGGGTAAGTATGAAAGAAATGAATGGGTGTGATTTGGAGACGTGTGAATAGTAGTACTTAATCATTGTTTTTTCTTCATATGGTAGAAACACTTTCATGGTGTCTGTGATGAAGGTGAAGAAGATAAACAATCACGTCATGCTGACAAGACTGTTAGATGTTACCAAAGAAACATCATTCAGGTAAGTCGGTGACTAGAAGGTATACCAATTCTGTGGGCCTCCTGGGAAGCATCTTGGTATATGCTCTAGAAATCCGGATTTAGTTCTTACTCTTTCAACTAGAGGAGCACAGGGTCAGGTTATAGACATACTCTTTTTTCCCTCCTAAGTGGACCAGGAACTTCAACAACCGTCAACTACACATGTTTAGCCTAGGGACAGTTTGTAGGTTTATAGCAGCTTGCCTTGAGCTAATGCCCTCACTGAGGTGTTTTTGCTCCCAGCAGAGCCACCGCACCACTTTGTACAGTTTGTTCAAGGCAACCTGCCTCTCGTTTTGTATCTCCTCGCTATAACATGAAGGTTTAGTACAGGGACAGGTTGTAGGCACACTCTTTTTTCCCTCTAGGTGGACAGGGTCTTCAACAACCGTCAACTACACATGTTTAGCCTAGGGACATCTTGTAGGTTTATGGCAGCTTGCCTTGAGCTAATGCCCTCACTGAGCTGTTTTTGGTGGCAGGAGACCCACAGTACCACTTTGTACAGTTGGTTAAATGCAACCTCACTCTCCAATTGTTTGTTGTGGCTGTAATAACCATGTTTATTAAAGGGTCAGACTGTAGGCACACACTCTTTTCCCCTTCTAGGTGGACCACGAACTTCGACAAGCATCAACAACACATGTTTAGAGGAGGGGAAGTTTGTAGGTACATGCTTTGCAGCTTGCCTTGTGCTAATGCCCTCACTGAGGTGCATTTGCTGCCAGCAGAACTTCGGCACCACTTTGTACAGTTGTTCAAGGCAAACTCACTCCTGTTTTGTCTCTCCTGGCTCTGCCAAGAATGTTATTTTTTTAACATCTTTATTGGCATTTTACAACATATATTCCAATCATATATTCATAGCACTAAACATGGATGTTTAGATAAATTATGCTGATGCTCATATCCAAATATGCAGGAGTTGTGATTGCAGGCGCTTCTGAATAGAAGCTCATTCAGGACACAGTATTAGATTTGGTAGGTTACTCCAGAGATTAGTTAGTGATTAGTCAAGTCCTTCATTATTATTGCATTAGAATAGTAAATGTGCATTTTATGTTCCTTATATTGATGTGCCTAAACTACTATGGCTAGCAATCAGCAGCTCATCATTTCATCCTCAACCCTGAGAGACGGTCCAGAGACACAGCCAACAAGCGTGAGCAACTGTTAGACGGCGACCTCAGAGGAGCCCGGAAGGGGGTCCTGACTACCCTGAGTCCCACCCGTGTAGTATCGTAGCCGGGCGTTGGCGGGAGATTCCCCAGGGGGAGGAATCTCGCAACTAGGATCGTACTTCTGGCACCACACGACACAGAGTGACCACACTGGATATTCTCAGAAAACAAGCTTTATCAGATAGGTATCACTGCAAATATGTACAAAGTGAGCACGGGCTCAAGAGTCTCGGAAAGGTAGGGGGTAGCGGGACAGTCTCAGGTAACGGTTCAAGCAGGGACGTATCCGGCGCACAGCTCACAATCCTCGAGCTGGAGGATACGTGGTCGGAGTCGGGGTCCGGCGGGACCGTGAGAGTCTGGGGGGGGGAGCCGCGAGTCACTCAGCGGGCTCAGGTACAGGTTCGGAGGTCTTACGATCTTCAAGGAGCCGCGAGTCACTCAGCGGGCTTTGGCACAAGTTCAGAAGTCTTACGATCTTCAAGGAGCCGCGAGTCACTCAGCAGGCTTCGGCACAAGTTCGGAGGTGTTACGATCTTCAAGGGGGCCGCGAGTCACTCAGCAGGGCCAGGCACAAGTTCGGAGGTGTTACGATCTTCCAGGGGGCCGCGAGTCACTCAGCAGGGCCAGGCACAAGTTCGGAGGTCTTACGATCTTCAGGAAGCCGCGAGTCACTCAGCAGGCTTAGGTGGGTTCAGTTCCAGGAGCCACGCACACGTCGCAGGCTCTCGTTGTTCCAGCGTCTAATCTCCCGGACAGTCTCAGAGCACCCCTTGTTATAGGTCGACCCCTCTTTGATGTCGGAGTCTGTGCAGGCAGGGGTCTCGTCACCTGGGGGCCGCTGGTCGGGGTTTCCTGCTATTGTCTTTTGATCCTTTCAGGGCCGGGTCGGGAGGAGTCCCAGACACCCAGCAGGTATGGAGCCAGCCCGCAGGGAGGCCGGAGGGCCGATCGAAACCCATCGTCCCAGGGGAGTTCAGAGGTGCGATAGAAACTGCTCCTCCCTCTCTCATCCCCTGGAAGCGTGATGCCCTCCCGCCGGAGTGGCGCCTCGAGGCCCGGGTCGCGCTGGGGTCGGGCGGCCATCTTGTTGCATGGAGTGGGCACGCGGGCCCGGGGTGGCCGAAAGGAGAGAGGCCATGGACGGGGATGTCCGGGGTTGGTGCGGGTGTCCTGGTGGGAAGGGTCGGCTGGGCCGGGTGCTGGGGCTGCAGGCACCAGGTTTCGGGGGTGCGGGGGCACGGAGGGCCATTCTACGAGGCCGGGTCCAACATGCGTCCCCCCCAGCTGAAAGCCGGAGAGAACTGCCCATCACCTTGGGGGGTTCTCTTCGCTGAAGCGGAAGAACCTGGAGAGGCCGTCAGCGTTGGCGTGGTCCGTGCCAGGGCGGTGTTCTACGGTGAAGTCCATTCCCTGGAGGGAGATTGACCACCGCAGTAGCTTGGGGTTTTCTCCTCGCATCTGCATGAGCCATTGCAGGGGTCGATGGTCAGTTTGCACTCTGAAATGAGTGCCGAACAGGTAGGGTCGTAGTTTTTTGAGTGCCCAGACCACGGCAAAGGCCTCGCGCTCTATGGTGCTCCACCTCTGCTCTCGGGGTAGCAGCCGCCGACTGAGGAAGGCGACGGGCTGGTCTAGGCCTTGATCATTCACTTGGGACAGGACGGCCCCAATGCCATGCTCGGAGGCATCGGTCTGGACTATGAACTCCTTGGCGTAGTCGGGAGCCTGGAGGACGGGGGCAGTGCACATGGCCTTTTTTAGAGCATCGAAAGCTTCCTGGCAGGCAGCCGTCCACTGCACCTTCTTTGGCTGTTTTTTAGACGTAAGTTCAGTGAGAGGGCCGACAAGGCTGCCATACCCTCGAATGAATCGGCGGTAGTAGCCCGTGAGTCCCAGAAAGGCTCGGACCTCCGTTTGGGTGATGGGTGGTTCCCATGCCAGGATGGCGTCGATCTTTGGCTGTAGAGGGGCGACCTGGCCACTCCCGACTTGGTGCCCCAGGTAGACTACGGATCCTTGCCCGATCTGGCACTTGCTGGCTTTTACTGTGAGGCCTGCCTGGCGCAGGGCGGTTAGCACTCTCCGGAGGTGCTGGAGGTGCTCACTCCACTCTGAACTGAAGACAGCGATGTCGTCCAGATAGGCCGCGCTGAACTGTTCTAGCCCGGCCAGGACCCTATTCACCAGTCTCTGGAAAGTGGCCGGGGCATTTTTCATCCCGAAGGGCATCACGCGGAAGCGGTAATGCCCGTCAGGGGTGGAGAAAGCAGACCGCTCCTTGGCCCCTTCGGTGAGCGCAATCTGCCAGTATCCGCAGGTGAGGTCGAAAGTGCTGAGGAACCGGGCGGCCCCTAGTCGGTCAATGAGTTCGTCGGCTCGTGGAATGGGGTGGGCATCGGCTCTGGTAATGTCATTGAGCCCCCGGTAATCCACGCAGAACCGGAGCTCGGGGGCGACACCGGGGGCCGCTGCCTTCGGGACCAGGACCACAGGGCTGGCCCAGGGACTGTCAGGGGGCTCGATCACCCCCAGGGTCAACATCTTCGCGACTTCAGCTTGAATGCAGGACCGGACCCGGTCAGGGACCCGGTAGGCTCGGTGTCTCACCGGCGGGCTGTCCCCGGTGTCCACATCGTGAACACACCAGTTGGTGACCCGGGGGGTCAGGGAGAAGAGGTCGGAAAATTGTCTTAGGAGCTGGCGGCAGTCCGCTTGTTGCTGGGCAGTGAGGGCTGGGGAGAGGTTCACTCCCTCCACGGAGCCATCCTGCTCCTTGACACACAGGAGGTCCGGGAGGGGATCCGACTCATCTTCGGCCCCGGCATCGGTGGCCAGCAGGAGGCTCAGTTCTGTCCGCACGAAGTGAGGCTTGAGGCGGTTCACGTGCAGGACCCGGAGGGGATCCCGAGGCGACTGGACGTCCACCAAGTAGGTGACTTGACTCTTCCTCTCAACCACTTTGTAGGGCCCAGTCCATCGGTCCTGGAGGGCGCCAGGCTTCACGGGGGCCATGACCCACACCTGCTGGCCCGGCTGGAACTCGACCAGAGCAGCATTCTGGTCGTACCAGCGCTTCATTTCTTCTTGACTCGCCTCCAGGTTGGCCTCGGCCAGTTCTCGGAACCTCCTGGTCTGGTTCCGGAGGGCCAGGACATAGTGGAACACATCTCGGGGAGTGGTCTGGGGTGCTGCCTCCCACCCTTCCTTAACCAGACTGAGGGGACCTCGGACGGGGTGTCCATAGAGCAATTCAAACGGGCTGAACCCTAAGGACTTCTGGGGGACCTCCCGGTAAGCGAACAGGAGGCATGGGAGCAGGACGTCCCACTTACGCCGGAGGGGCTCTTCTAGGCCAGCGATCATCCCTTTCAAAGTCCTATTAAACCTTTCTACTAGGCCGTTCCCTTGGGGATGGTACGGGGTGGTGAACTTATAGGACACCCCACATTGTTGCCACAGGGACGTCATGTACCGGGATATGAAATTAGTGCCGCGATCGCTCACGACTTCGCGGGGGAAACCCACCCTGGAAAAGATCCCCATCAGGGCCCGGCCCACCACGGGGGCCGTAATGGTGCGTAGGGGAATGGCCTCCGGATAGCGGGTGGCGTGGTCTACTAGGACCAAGATGAAACGGTGACCTTGGGAGGTGGGGGGGTCCAGTGGCCCCACGATGTCGATTCCGACTCGTTCGAAGGGGGTACTGACGACCGGGAAGGGTTGGAGGGGAGCCTTGCGCTTCCCCCCACTCTTCCCACTGGCCTGGCACGTGGGGCAGGACTTGCAGTGTGCCTCTACCGCTGCTTTCATCTTAGGCTAATAAAAATGGGTCACGAGACGGCTGTAAGTCTTGTCCTGACCCAGGTGGCCGGCGAGGGGGACGTCGTGGGCTAAGCCCAGGAGGAAATCTCGGAAGCGGAGGGGTACCACCAGGACCCGTCCGGATCCCAGCTCCACCGACTTCTGCTCACTATACAGGATGTTATTCTCCCAATAGATTTGGTGCGTTCCGGTCTGGTCACCTGCGGCTTGGCCCTCGGCCTGGCGCCGCAGCCCGACCAGGGAAGGACAAGTGGCTTGCTCCCGGCAAAATTCTTCCCGGGTGGGCCCGCCCTCGTGGCGCCACTGGCCAACTCGGGTAGATCCCCCAACTCGGGGACCGGGGCGGGGTCGGATGGTGCGGGTTCGTCGCTGGCGACGGACCCTTCTGATGGGGGAACGGGAGGACCCTCGGCGGGGACGGTACTGGTTTCTTCGGCCGGGGTGCTCTCGACTTCTCTCGGGGGAGTGAGTCGGGCTGTCATAGATCGGGTGGTGATACACACCCACTCGGGGAGTCCCATCATTCCTAGGTGGGCCTTGCGCTCTACATGCTTCCAGGGAGAACTCTCCAGGTCGTTCCCTAGGAGGCAGTCAACCGGCTGGGAGGTTCTTACGGCCACCTTGAGTTTACCTATCACCCCTCCCCACTCAAATGGCACCAGGGCTACCTGACACATACTTTCCCTATTGTCTGCGGATATCACGGGGCAAAAGACATTGGGGAGGATCTGTTCCTCGGGGACTAGGTGCCTGAGGACACCGGTGATACTGGCCCCGGTGTCCCGCAGGGCCTCTACCTGGTGGCCATTGATTTTGACGAGCTGCCCATATTTCTGTGTTTTGGAGGGTAGGAGGCTACCAGGAACCATTTCCCTATCTCCCAGGGATACTAGGGCCATCGCTGCGGGTTCCCACTCCTCGGCTTCCTCAACCTCCTCCCCCAGGGCTACGTTGGATACCTGTCTCGCAGGGGGGACTTGGGTGGCCATGGGACACTCGGGGTCATTGGCGTAGTGCCCGGGTTTCTGGCAACGGAAGCAGGTGACGGTCACCCGGTGTCCCCGTCTCCCAGGGGGCCCGGTCACTGGTGGGGGGGGCGCCGGGAAAGGTGGAGGTGGTGTCTTCGGGGGGCTAGGCTGGGACTCTCTCGGCCCTCCCTGGTTCCCTCCTCCTCTCTGGCGGGGTGGTCCCTGACTGGTTCGGGGGTACTCTCCTACCATGCCCCGGGAGACCCGGGTGTTGGTCCAGCGGTCGGCCTCCACAGCCAGCTTCCGGGGATCTGTGAGCTTGCTATCCAGCAGATGTTGACGTAGCTCTATGAAGCAGTTCGCAGCCAGGTGTTCCCATAACATGAGATCAGTGAGTTCGGCAAGGGTGGTGACTTTGCTGCCCTTGACCCACCCATCGAAGGCCCGACTAAAAAAGTTTACATACTCCACCCAAGTGGTGCCCGGGATCTTCCTGCAGTCCCGGAACCGTTGGCGGTACATTTCTGGGGTGAGGCCGTATCTTGTGAGGAGAGCCTCTTTCATGTGGCTGTAGGAGGTCTGCAGGGAGAGGGGAAGGTCGAGCAGGGTGTCTCTTCCTTCGCTCAGAAACCGCCCCCACAACCCCGCCCCCCAGTCCTTCTGTGGGATCCGATGGGAGGTCATGGCGACCTCGTAGGCCCGAAACCATTGCTGAATGTCATCGTTTTTATAATATTCCTTGACCACATCCTTGGGGATGTGGACCTTCTGTTCCGCTGGGGGGGTCGTCTCTCGGTTTCCCGAGGGCCTCCCGTCCTCGTTTCGGGCCTTGAGCTCGAGTTCCTTTAAGCTGCGTTCGTGCTCTAGTTGGAGCTTCCTTCCTTCGTGCTCCCGTTGGAGCTTCTTTTCTTCCAGTTCGCCTTGTACGCGCATTTGCTCTACCGCTAGCTTTTTCTCCGCTAACTTCAATTCGCCCTCGATTTTGAGTTTGGCTAACTCGAGTTCATGACTGCGGCTTCTCTCTCTGTCCGCGAGTTCTTCCGGGGATAGGCCCCCGTCTGGTACGATGCCTTGCACCTGATTGCCGCTGCTTTCCCTTGGGGGGGGTTCGGCTTCATCGGGGCGCTCCCCCGTGCCTTCCGGGCGGGAGGCCCCGGTCTCCACCCAAGTTTTCAGTGCTTTCTGCAAGTCTTCCTTAGTGTTGAGGCCGGTGGTAGCGATTTTAAGTTCTTTGCAAAATTGCTTTAGCTCTTTGTGTGTGTATTCTTCTAGCTGCTCCACCTGGAACACTCTGTTGGCGTTGGTTTCTGTGGAGCTCATGGCGCTTCCTTCTGCCATCCTTGTTGGTCGTGCGTCCGTTGTTCACTGTACGATCTCTAGGTGATGGGCCCGAATCCCGTCGCTTGCCACCAATGTTAGACGGCGACCTCAGAGGAGCCCGGAAGGGGGTCCTGACTACCCTGAGTCCCACCCGTGTAGTATCGTAGCCGGGCGTTGGCGGGAGATTCCCCAGGGGGAGGAATCTCGCAACTAGGATGGTACTTCTGGCACCACACGACACAGAGTGACCACACTGGATATTCTCAGAAAACAAGCTTTATCAGATAGGTATCACTGCAAATATGTACAAAGTGAGCACGGGCTCAAGAGTCTCGGAAAGGTAGGGGGTAGCGGGACAGTCTCAGGTAACGGTTCAAGCAGGGACGTATCCGGCGCACAGCTCACAATCCTCGAGCTGGGGGATACGTGGTCGGAGTCGGGGTCTGGCGGGACCGTGAGAGTCTGGGGGGGGGAGCCGCGAGTCACTCAGCGGGCTCAGGTACAGGTTCGGAGGTCTTACGATCTTCAAGGAGCCGCGAGTCACTCAGCGGGCTTTGGCACAAGTTCGGAGGTCTTACGATCTTCAAGGAGCCGCGAGTCACTCAGCAGGCTTCGGCACAAGTTCGGAGGTGTTACGATCTTCAAGGGGGCCGCGAGTCACTCAGCAGGGCCAGGCACAAGTTCGGAGGTCTTACGATCTTCAGGAAGCCGCGAGTCACTCAGCAGGCTTAGGTGGGTTTAGTTCCAGGAGCCACGCACACGTCGCAGGCTCTCGTTGTTCCAGCGTCGAATCTCCCGGACAGTCTCAGAGCACCCCTTGTTATAGGTCGACCCCTCTTTGATGTCCGGAGTCTGTGCAGGCAGGGGTCTCGTCACCTGGGGGCCGCTGGTCGGGGTTTCCTGCTATTGTCTTTTGATCCTTTCAGGGCCGGGTCGGGAGGAGTCCCAGACACCCAGCAGGTATGGAGCCAGCCCGCAGGGAGGCCGGAGGGCCGATCGAAACCCATCGTCCCAGGGGAGTTCAGAGGTGCGATAGAAACTGCTCCTCCCTCTCTCATCCCCTGGAAGCGTGATGCCCTCCCGCCGGAGTGGCGCCTCGAGGCCCGGGTCGCGCTGGGGTCGGGCGGCCATCTTGTTGCATGGAGTGGGCACGCGGGCCCGGGGTGGCCGAAAGGAGAGAGGCCATGGACGGGGATGTCCGGGGTTGGTGCGGGTGTCCTGGTGGGAAGGGTCGGCTGGGCCGGGTGCTGGGGCTGCAGGCACCAGGTTTCGGGGGTGCGGGGGCACGGAGGGCCATTCTACGAGGCCGGGTCCAACAGCAACACAATCCAGTCTCTTGTTTTTTCTTGTCTCACTCCCATTCCCCTTCCCCGAGGGAACTGTCAGGATGGCAAGTGTACACCTTCCTTGCCGTTCTGGTCGTATTCAGAGAAAGTTTGGAACAGTCTGCACCAAGGAAGGAACAAACTGGAGTGCAGGTGGGTGCTTACTGTAATACCTACCCCCTATCCCTCCCTCCAGGCCTGGAACAGATTGTTACCTTCACCTCTATCCCTCTTATCCCCCTACCCCTCCCTCCCAACAGGGCTGGAACAGAGTGTTACCTTACCCTCTATCCCCCCTATCCCTTCCTCCCTCCCACCAGGACTGGAATAGAGTGTTACCTTGCCCTCTATCCCCCCTATCCCTCCTATCCCCTACCCCTTCCTCCCTCCCACCAGGACTGGAACAGAGTGTTACCTTGCCCTCTATCCCCCCTATCCCTCCTATCCCCTACCCCCTATCCCTTCCTCCCTCCCACCCGGACTGGAACAGAGTGTTACCTTGCCCTCTATCCCCCCTATCCCTTCCTCCCTCCCACCCGGACTGGAACAGAGTGTTACCTTGCCCTCTATCCCCCCTATCCCTCCTATCCCCTACCCCTTCCTCCCTCCCACCCAGACTGGAACAGAGTGTCACCTTGCCCTCTATCCCCCCTATCCCTCCTATCCCCTACCCCCTATCCCTTCCTCCCTCCCACCCGGACTGGAACAGAGTGTTACCTTGCCCTCTATCCCCCCTATCCCTCCTATCCCCTACCCCCTATCCCTCCCTTCCTCCCTCCCACCCGGACTGGAACAGAGTGTTACCTTGCCCTCTATCCCCCCTATCCCTCCTATCCCCTACCCCCTATCCCTTCCTCCCTCCCATCCGGACTGGAACAGAGTGTTACCTTGCCCTCTATCCCCCTATCCCCTACCCCCTATCCCTTCCTCCCTCTTACCCGGACTGGAACAGAGTGTTACCTTGCCCTCTATCCCCCTATCCCTCCTATCCCCTACCCCCTATCCCTTCCTCCCTCCCACCCGGACTGGAACAGAGTGTTACCTTGCACTCTATCCCCCCTATCCCTGCCTCCCTCCCACCCGGACTGGAACAGAGTGTTACCTTGCCCTCTATCCCCCCTATCCCTTCCTCCCTCCCACCAGGACTGGAAAAGAGTGTTACCTTGCCCTCTATCCCCCCTATCCCTCCTATCCCCTATCCCCTATCCCTTCCTCCCTCCCACCCGGACTGGAACAGAGTGTTACCTTGCCCTCTATCCCCCCTATCCCTCCTATCCCCTACCCCCTATCCCTTCCTCCCTCCCACCCGGACTGGAACAGAGTGTTACCTTGCCCTCTATCCCCTCTATCCCCCCTATCCCTCCTATCCCCTACCCCCTATCCCTTCCTCCCTCCCACCCGGACTGGAACAGAATGTTACCTTGCCCTCTATCCCCCCTATCCCTCCTATCCCCTACCCCCTATCCCTTCCTCCCTCCCACCCGGACTGGAACAGAGTGTTACCTTGCCCTCTATCCCCCCTATCCCTCCTATCCCCTACCCCCTATCCCTTCCTCCCTCCCACCCGGACTGGAACAGAGTGTTACCTTGCCCTCTATCCCCCCTATCCCTTCCTCGCTCCCACCCGGACTGGAACAGAGTGTTACCTTGCCCTCTATCCCCCCTATCCCTTCCTCCCTCCCACCCAGACTGGAAAAGAGTGTTACCTTGCCCTGTATCCCCCTATACCTCCTATCCCCTACCACCTATCCCTTCCTCCCTCCCACCCGGACTGGAACAGAGTGTTACCTTGCCCTCTATCCCCCCTATCCCTCCTATCCCCTACCCCCTATCCCTTCCTCCCTCCCACCCGGACTGGAACAGAGTGTTACCTTGCCCTCTATCCCCCCTATCCCTCCTATCCCCTACCCCCTATCCCTTCCTCCCTCCCACCCGGACTGGAACAGTGTTACCTTGCCCTCTATCCCCCTATCCCTTACCCCCTATCCCTTCCTCCCTCCCACCCGGACTGGAACAGAGTGTTACCTTGCCCTCTATCCCCCCTATCCCTTCCTCCCTCCCACCCGGACTGGAACAAAGTGTTACCTTGCCCTCTATCCCCCTATCCCTCCTATCCCCTACCCCCTATCCCTTCCTCCCTCCCACCCGGACTGGAACAGAGTGTTACCTTGCCCTCTATCCCCCCTATCCCTTCCTCCCTCCCACCCGGACTGGAACAAAGTGTTACCTTGCCCTCTATCCCCCTATCCCTCCTATCCCCTACCCCCTATCCCTTCCTCCCTCCCACCCGGACTGGAACAGAGTGTTACCTTGCCCTCTATCCCCCCTATCCCTCCTATCCCCTACCCCCTATCCCTTCCTCCCTCCCACCCGGACTGGAACAGAGTGTTACCTTGCCCTCTATCCCCCCTATCCCTCCTATCCCCTACCCCCTATCCCTTCCTCCCTCCCACCCGGACTGGAACAGTGTTACCTTGCCCTCTATCCCCCCTATCCCTCCTATCCCCTACCCCCTATCCCTTCCTCCCTCCCACCCGGACTGGAACAGAGTGTTACCTTGCCCTCTATCCCCCCTATCCCTCCTATCCCCTACCCCTATCCCTTCCTCCCTCCCACCCGGACTGGAACAGAGTGTTACCTTGCCCTCTATCCCCCCTATCCCTTCCTGGGCAAGAGGACAGTAGGCCTAGAGCAATTCTAATATGCTTTTCGAGTTTTTTAGCAAGAGAGAAGGTTTATGATCTGGCAAGACCTGATAAAAAAAGGGTTGGAAGGGGTGTGAGTTCTTTGTCAGGCCTAATGTATGTCCAGCGACCGTGGAACGGAGGTGGCAGCTCCGGCAGTTAATTGGACCATTGCAGTCTAAGGGAGCTCAGGTGTTTTTGTTGTTTCCCTCAAAGCTAAAAATCATTTTTCAGGGTCAGACAAAGTTTTTTGACTCAAAAATTCAGGCTAAGGTGTATTTGGATTCATTGTAAGGATACACTGCTCACTGCTCTTGATTTTGATGTCTTTTTCAATGGAGGGTCCAGAGGTCCTAGGGGAATGTGTTTGTTTTTAGGGAAGCACTGCACCACACAGAAAGTATTGGGTCTCTTGCTGTAACCCAAAATAAAATGTTTTCTTGAGTTTTTTGGTTCTCTTGTTGCGCTACGGTTGCGGTGCTCATATATCTTTGCATGTGTAATTAAGGGCTTGTTTTTTTGGCTTTTGGTTCTGGCAGTTGCACAGGAGGGGACGGGTGGTTAACCAGCCTTTTCATCGAAAGGACAGAGTCCTTATGCCTCATTTGGGGGGGAGGGAGGTAGGGGGGACGGAGCAGGAGGGGGGTAGGGAGTGATCAAGGGGGGTTAGGGAGGGTTGGGGTTAAAAACATTAAAAAAGAAGCTGGAACTAACAAAGTACTCATGGTTTTTACACAGCATGTCTTTTTCTTGTTAAATGCAAATATTTGTGGAGGAAGAGCTGTTATTTTTATTGTTTGGTTCTATTTTTTCAACATAGATGGCACAGGGCAAAATTCGTAAAGGGACTTGGAATATCTGTGGCCTCAATGATGGCAAAAAGAGGGGATTATTCTCGAAGGTTATCCAGGCTTTCCACCTTGAGGTGGTGTGTCTGCAGGAAACGCATGTATCTTGGAATGATCAGGCATATTTAAAAATTCCTGGGTTTGACTTAGTTGTGTGCTCTCGACAATCTGCTAGGATTAGAGGGGTCGCAATTCTTTTGAGACATGGATCTGGGGTATGCAGTAGAACTGCACAAGTTAGTAATGGTAGATGGGCAATAGCTGAGTTGGTGGTTAATGGCAGCCCCATGACTGTTTGTACAGTCTATTGCTCAAACTCTGATGATCCAGCAGTTCTACACTATTTAAACGTGGAATTGGCACTTTGGCCTCATCCTGTATGTTTTTGTGGGGATATGAATATTAACCTCTTAGCTGATTTTAATTTAGGAGGGTCTCAAATTTACACTGGTAAGAAACATAGAGTTTTTAGGGCTCTCCAAGCTCTGGTTTAAGAACACCGTCTGATTGATTCTTGGTTTTATAATAATAAACACTTAGATGGCTATACTTTCTTTTCAGTCCCCCATAATAAGCTGGTTCGTTTAGATTATGTTTTTGTATCTGACCAGGTGGTAGAAGCCACATCTATCTCAGTCTTACCCAGGATACTTTCGGATCATAATCCTTTGATAATTGAATGCACAATGAGGGGTACCCAAAAGGTTCCAAGGACTTGGACTTTTGAGAGGAAATTATTACTGGAACAGTCTTATATAGATCATATGAAAAATTGGATGAGGGAATTTTTAAAAATCAATAAAGATACAGCTGTACATACAATAGTCTGGGACACGTTTAAAGCAGTGGTAAGGGGGGGGAAACGAAAAGTTTCTCATTCTTTAGGAGAAAGTTAGTTCAGGATCAGACTAAGCGGCGTATTGAGGAATTGGGGACCGCAGAGACTCAGTTGGTATGCGCTATAAGAGAGGGTCGTGAGATTCTGGAAATTCAGTCACAGATAGCTAGAGTAAGGACCTCTCTGTTGGAATGTTTTTGGCAGGATCTTGCGGCAAAGTACGTACAATTTAGATCGTAGATGTTTGAATTTGGGGAAAAAGCTGGCAGGGTTCTAGCCAAGCGGTTGCATGAAAAAGGATTGGCTAATCACATTTTTAAGATCCAGGACTCCCAAGGCTGTATACAGGACACACCAGAGGGGGTCATTGAGGTCTTTAGGCAGTTTTATTGCCGTCTGTATTCACAGGAAGATGTTCTATCCAACATGGAGGTAGAAATAGAAGACTTTTTACAGGATCTCGTTACCACTCAGCAAAATGAAATTCTTTCAGCTCCTATAGAATGGGAGGAGGTCGAGTTGGCAATTAAGTCTCTAGCCAGTGGGAAAGCTGCAGGTCCGGATTCCATTCCTCTTGAGTTTTATAAGTTGTTCTTTTCGGAAATTCAAGCAGAGATGCTGACTATTTTTAGAGGAGCACAGGGAGGACATATACCAGATTCCTGGCGACAAACATCTATAATTCTTATTAAAAAAAAGACAAACCTGAATTGGACCCTGCATCGTTCCGTCCAATATCGTTAATAAATGTGGACAGTAAAATATATTCGAAAATTCTAGCCACTAGACTAGCAGCTGTGATCTCTCCTTTAGTGTCCCTATGACAGCATGGTTTCATCCCAGGATGAGACACAGCCGACCATGTTCGGCGTGTAATAGCTCTTTTAGATTGGGCTCAAACCACACACTCTCCCCTTGGAGCTATCCTGTTGGACGCCGAGAAGGCGTTTGACAGGGTCGCCTGGGGGTTTCTGTGGGCAGTTCTGGGATGGAAGGGGTTTAGTTTGGAATTTCTCCATGCACTCCAGTCGTTATATATATCTCCGGAGGCGACTCTCTCAGTCTCAGGATTGCGATCAAGTTCTTTTTGCAATGGAAGGGGCACTCGACAAGGTTGCCCTTGTTCGCCCCTTCTGTTTGCTTTGTTTATAGACCCGCTTTTAAGTAAAATAGAGAAATGTGTAGAAATATCTCCAGTCAGGGTTCCTACAGCAGAGTATAAGGCATTAGCATATGCCGATGACATTGTAGTATTGACTAGCAATGTGGCACTGGCATTCTCTGCTATCAAGAGTCTTACAGAACAGTATGGACATTTGTCTGGTTATAAACTCAATGTCACTAAAACTCAAGTGATTCAGTCAGCATCTACGGGTCCGTCTGATGCCCCGGTGGTGCAGACCGCGGGGTACTTAGGGGTTAAAATAATGGCTGCAGTAGAAAACATTCCAGATTTGAATATTTTGCCTGTAATTAAAGTAATTAACTCGATGTTGACAAGGATAGATAATCTCCATCTGTCTCTATACGGTAGGGGAAATGTATTGAAAATATTGGTCAGTGGCGTAGCTAGGCGGGGGGGCGGACCGCCCCAGGCGGCACTATTTTTGGGGCGGCGGCGGTCACTGGTGGCCCGTCGTGGCGGCCTTTATAATTTATTTGGGGAGTGGGGACACTCACTGTCTGACACTTTACAGTAGTGTCAGTCAGTGTCCCAAGTCCCCAAATAAATTATAAAGGCCTCCGCAACGGGCCACCAGTCAATCAGACTACGGCCCAGGCCAGACGTCACCAGATCAAGAACAGACACCCTCCCGATTCAGGCGGGAGAATACCGATGTTAACGCTAGTCTCCCGCCTCCGGATTCCTGCAAGCAAGATTCCTCGGGGTTTCAGCTGACAGGGCTTGTATCGTGTAACGTGCTAATTCTTCCAGCAATAGTCAGAGTGGCAATGCAGGGGCTCTAGAAGGGGTGAAAAACCAACAAAGCCTCATTAACCAGCGAATGGTCTTTTAAAGACCTGTGAAGTACTGGGCGCGGCTGTGTGTGTTCACGGGAAGCTGTCTCAGCGTGTCAGCCCGGGCTGACACACAGGGGGGTGGGGGCGGTGGTGTATGCAATGCCAGCAACCTTTCAGGCCAGTGAGTGCACAACACTTGTATCACCCTCTCTCTGCCTTCCATCACGCTCCATGCTTCTGAAAGGTATGAAAAAAACATGCATTTGCGTTTCAAATGCCCGATCCTGCAGCAGCACACTTCCAAAGCCCATACATGACAGTAACCTGATTCAAGGCCCCATTCTCCCGATTTATTTTTTTTAAACTCCCACTTTGCTCTTCTGATATGTTGGCATGTATCAGAGACAGTAAGTGACACCTGCGGGGCCTGCCCTCGGTGGGCCTGCCACCCCACCCACTCCCTATTATGCCACTGACACCTTTTGGCGGCCGCCTGGGACACTATACGCCGAGGATCACAGCTCGGCATTTAGTATCAAATTGGCACCCTCTGCTAGAGTGGGACCCGATCGCTGGCGCCAGTCTATCAGGTCACGTGAACAGACTCCGACAATGTTGCACCTATCGTACTCAGCGTGAGGCAGGCACCGTTATGTGTTTTTTTTTTCAATTTCCTGCTAATGGACCTGCCCCCCAGGAGCTGTCCGTGCCGCCGGCGGGAGTTTGATTGTCCTCCCTCCCTCCCTGACCTCGACACCTTCAGGGCAGCCACGGCAGCAGGGTGGTGTAGCATAGAGTTGCCACACACTATCGGCTTGGATTTCCTCGAAGTGCAGGGGCCTCCCTTTCCCAAAGTTTTCAGTTGGTTCGCGTTGTAAGGTAGGAAACATTTTTTTCTTTTAATAATAGAGTCGCGTTTGTTTCAGCTGTTGTGGTGCAGGGTCCCGCATGTTCAGCACGTGAGTCTTCCCTCTGGGTACAGTCCTGGGTACAGTTAGTGATGGGGGCTGCCTCCAAGTAAGTGAGACTGTGCCAGCCTTGCATGATGTCAGCGCGCGCTTACCTACCCGCAGCCGGCTACTCATGCCTCCGGGAAGGAGCTGGAAATCCACTGTTTACTTTAGTGTGCTCGTCTTCCCTGCCACTGTGTGATTTCGGTTCCTCACCGGGTGACCATGTGTAGGAAATCGTGTCATACGCGGTGGCACCGTGTGAGTTGGCAGGTATGAGTTTGCATTGACTCAGGTAGCAACAGAATCTTCTATGGACCTATTACTGCTAGACTTTCGGGGAGGGGCACGGAAGTGCAGATGTAATGGTGAGAGAGCTGTGGGGGGCATTGGCTGTGCTATTATGTGCGGGAGGGGGTAGCTCACGAAGAGTGTGAGAGGACCGAAGCAATGAGAATGGGAGTTTGTAGTGTATTGTAATTGTATAGAAAGTGTCACTTTATAACTCCTAGAAGCCTTCCTATATGTTGGACACTATTGTGATATATGTTTCTAGAGCAACAAAGAAAAAAGATGCCCTTATCAGATTTGAGGACCACTGATGTCCCTTCTGCAGAAGTAAACACCTTCTACTGCTTACGTGATATTCTTAAGAAGAGCCTGTGTGTTCTCTTTAATGTCACAAAGGATTTATTGGGATTTTATATGTACAGGAAGATACAGTTAATAAAGTACAGATAGGGCCTGTGTGTTCTGAATGTGAATGCACTACTTACCCTCTGTACTCACTCTGTGTGTCCAATCAGAGATGCAGGGATCGGGGATTTTCCGCAGATTGGGGGCAGGTAGACAGGGAGGGGGCGCGGCGCGATGCAGGAGAGACTGAGAAAGGAAACCAGAGGCACAATGTACCAGGAGAAACGAAAGAGAGAGGGGAAAGGAAACCAAGGAGAGGGAGAGGCAGTAAACAGTGTCGGAGGAGGGGAGGAACGAATGAGAAAAAGATCAACGAAACAGTAGTAAATTCTGGGAGTTCAGAAATGGTAGGTCTGTCCCATCCTTCCCTGCACGCATGGACAGGAGATTAGAGATCGGAGTAGCAAAGGGAAGAGACGAACCAAGAACAAGGAAACATTAAGAAAAGGAGGTGAAAGGAAACTATTTTAGGGGTGTGCAAAATGTACCTAATTTGCTTTTGTGTAAATCGCAAAATATCAGGAACATTCCAGAAAATTATGTATCATTTTGTGAAATGCAAACCCATCATTTAGTGCTATATTTGAGCGCAAAATGCATCCTAGCCTCAATTTTTGATGCAACAACGTATTTTGCATTTTAAAAAAGTGCAAAATAAACTGATTACTGCAAACTATAGCTGCTCATGTTGTGGTTGTTCGCATTGTTCCTGTACCCCTGTGCTATAATTTTATGACGATTACACAACATGGTCCAAGTTTGGAAATTTTACATAGCAAAGTTAAGGCGAAATTTCCAAAATGATATAGATTTTGCCAGCATAATTTAAATTTCGCCCAGGTCCAAAGGTATTACAGTACAGTGAAAGCGGTACAGAAGAGAATGAAGGAGATAAAAAGAGCCAGGAAAAGCTGGAATGGGGGTGGTGTAGCGCAAGAAAGAGCTTACTGTTCGAAAAAAGATGACAAGGATAGAAGGGGAAAGGAAAACATTAGAAGGAGAGCTGCCAGGAAGTGTTTAGAGTGCAGGTTGGCACCGTGGAAACCCTATGCTGTTAGACATCTCATGGTGTCCCGTGCCTAGTTTGAGTCACACATCAGGGCATTTTCTTCCTTGTATTGCAAAGCATGTAATACCTCCTTCCCACAGATTCTTTAACATTGTTTGCAGTTTCCCACTATTAGCAAAGAGTGGAGTTTTTCGCAATGTAATTCGCAGCACAGTCGTTCTTTTGCTGCAGCTTCCCAGGGCATGATGGCAGATTTAAATGACCTGATAGAGGAAATACCAAGGCACAGAAATTAATTCGGTTGGAGTTTTGAATAATCAAATCGGTAACAATTTGTACAAAGCAACATGTTGAACTTTCCACAGTATGCACAAAAAGGAGAAAAATAGTAAGCTAGAGGGTTGGATGAGAGTCCACCCTCAAATCCACCGGCACGTGGTGTCAGCTGAAGCTGCTGGGCAGGAGTAGGTCAGTGATAAGGGCTGGCAAGTACAAGGAGTGAGCTGAGGGAAGGTATAAACAGAGGCCATGTGCCCCAACGTACAGTCAGCACAAACTTGCAAAGACATACAGTTTTACAGATAAAACTAATATAGCGCAAAAACGATGTGTGGAAATCGGGTCTCAATCAATCAAACAAACAGGATTTGTATAGCGCTACTTATCACCTGTAAGGGTATCTAGGTGCTGGAGGGTGGGGCGGTGCTGCTGATGAGGGACTTTAATCGAATAACCATGGTTTTAGGCCCTTCCTGAAATCCTGCAGGGTGGCAGTCTGTGTGTTCTCCTTTGTACTGCCGGTCACCAGTGTATTCAACTATGTAGTCTTGGATCGTGTCATGTATGTGCATGTAACTTGCATGATCAAGGTAATTATTAGCGGCGATACTACGTGTCTCTTGGTCCTTTTTCCCCAGCACCCTCCTCCCCTTACCCCCCCCCCCCCCCTCCCCCCCGGGGCTGCAATCTGAGGGATAGCCCCGGGCGCCACAAGCTCTAGCTACGCCCCTGATGTTGGTCTTACCAAAGTTTTTATACCTCTTCAGGACCATTCCATTGGAGTTTTCTCATGCAAGCTTAGCTCAAGCTGAAAGGTGTTGTCATAGATTCCTTTGGGGTTACCATCGCCCTCGGTGAGCAGCTAAATGGATGTATCTTCCGAGGGAGAGGGGAGGATGGGCAAAACCTAATTTAATGCTGTACTATTGGTCAGCTCTTGTTCAACACTTTGCCATACCGCAGGCCCTCTATCTTTGAAATAGGATTGGGAGAAGAAGCTAGGGGGATATTTGTTTGTGTATTGGAGCCCAGTTACTACAAAAAGACAAAGTTCAAGGTTATAATAGCAATGTTCTCGCTTTGGCGTAAGATTCGTCGTAAATATTTGATTCCTAAAATCTATAATTACACACCCCTTGCTGCGGCAGGACTTTTACCTCCCATTTTTCAAGATTTAATCTTATTCAGGTGGTTTTTACAGGGAGTAAGGACGCTGGGAGATCTTGGAACTGAGGGAGTATTGGCTTCTTTTGAGTTTTTTGAGGGAGAAATTCAGTTTAAATGTACATGAGTTTTTTTAAGTACTTACAGATTCGTAGTTTTGTAGAGAAAGCAAGGGGGCAAGATGTTGGTTTTTTGAAGAAAAATCTACTCATGGAATTGATATTAAAACACTCTAGAATAGGCACGCTGTATCAACATTTACTCTCTGGTTTCCCAGATGCTATACTCTTACAGAATGCTCTTTCAAACAATGGATGTTGTGAAGGCAGTCAATCCGTTTTAGCAGGACTCTCACCGCCACTTGCTGCTTCAGGGGGATTGTGAGCGCTACGGACTGCGAGGACCAGCAGCCCTTCGGACCTCAGCTGCAGCCTCTTCCGCCGTGACTCCGCCCCTCCTCAGGACATTGATAACAGCTCGTGGCCCCCGCTCCGCGGGAGCCACTCACAGGACTCTCACAGCCACTTGCTGCTTCAGGGGGATTGTGAGCGCTACGGACTGCGAGGACCAGCAGCCCTTCGGACCTCAGCTGCAGCCTCTTCCGCCGTGACTCCGCCCCTCCTCAGGACTAACCCCAGATGACTCTCTACACGCAGCGCGGGTCGCAGCGCGGGAGAAGCCCGGGACAAGGGCGGGACCGTTTGTGGCCGTTCGTGGCCAGTAGTGGACGGGACGGGCAATCCCTCTAACCTCGGCACTCTCTGTGTGGTACAAGTGCCCGCATAGTTGTGAGTTCTTGTTGTACCCATGTCCCTTATTAGTTGTGTGCATTAGTTGTTATGTTTCATTAATGTTCCTAAACCCAAAGTGAATATTGGTATCTGTAATATATTGTATCCTAAGGACCTTTGTTATTGCCACTGGCTGCCCTATTGTACGCTTGTCACGTACGAAGATGACTTCCTTAAGGTCTGGAAGGAAGATTGTGCAGGGCAGTACAGGGGGCTGTGTATCAGGGACTCTCGATAATTTCATCACTAGAGCAGTCCGTGTCCTTGAACACGAGATCATTTTAACAGAAAAAAGACTGTCTTTAGAAATATCAGCGAAGAGATCGTCTCTTGGTAACATCATGGCAGCCGTCTCTCCTGAATGCAGGCAGCCTCAACCCGTTTCTGATCTGCTGCCTAGTACTGTGCAAGGGATGTTGGACACAACACATAGCACTTTGGAAATCATTCCTGATACTATAAACATTTTAGAACCCAGTCGCTTATCTGTCAATTCTAGTGTTATTCCCTCTTTGCCTCCTATTGAGCAGCCACGTAAAGTTATTTCGAGTATGGGTAGCAGGCCCCAGTCTACCAATGGGAAAAGAAAACGTGTGGGAGTGTCATCCAAAGGCAGACGTGCCAAAGTGCCCAAAGCGTTTAAACCTGCCAACCCATGTAACGATCCCCAATCCCATATGTCTCGTAGTACCCCTCCCGTTGTTAGGAGTCTTATGCCCAGTCAGCCCTCCCCTATTATGCCTAACGTCAATTCTCTGCCTACCGGCTTTTTTGAGTCTCTGGACCGATTGCTTAAATCTTTCTTCTTACCACTATACGAGAGAGTCAAGCAACTCTCCACTTCCATTGGGAAACTGGAGAGTACTGTGCTCACAAACACGACTCTTTCGGAGAAAACTTTAGCGACTCCGCCAGGTTCCGAGATTTTACCACCTCCTGGTTCAGCCGTCAAAACAGGGTTTGTTTCTAATGGTCCTACTTCCCCGGCTAGTGTATCTTCCTACCCACCTGCCCACAAAGATCATGTCGTGGAAGTTACTCATACACCTGTTGGCGCTGTTATGTCCAATAAACTAGCTAGTAATGTTGTTATCAATAAGAGCAACAATACAACAGGGCAGACTTCTTCCCAGGGTGAAGGTCCGTTTTTAAAACTTCCATGTATCAATCTTCCTCCTGAGTCCTCACCCTATACTGTTATATTGGCTGGTGTTCCAAGGCTCCCTCAGGTAAAGATTGAGTCCCACAGCGAGTTGAAGAATAAGGTGATTCACTGGCTAAATGTGAATAGGCCTTTGCCGCCTAGACTAAGTGCGGAAATTTTGTCTGTACGTAGGGTGAGTTGGTTGGGTATCAAAGTAAAGAAAGTGGAGGGAGATTGTATAATCCTTAACTTTCGGGACCCTAGAGTGGTGAGTCATATATATTCCCATCCTAATACCTCGAGCGTTACTGGAATACACACCTTGGATTTGTCCTATTTCTTTTCTTTTGACTTTCGCGACACACGTTGCGATTTGTCTACTGGTTGGGAAAGGGTCAACAGGGGCTTTTTTCGCTGTCCATCCAGATTGGATTTCCATCTCCCATTGTCTAATCATTTTGCCCCGTTGAGTAGTATGGAAGGGGTTGATTGACTGTCAACTAATTTTACTAATTTGGGTTGTGTGAGTAAAATTGCTATTGGCCCTGGATGTTCTGCCAGTACGGGGACCGTAAGTTGTAGCGGGCCCAGGGTGGTACACCTGGGTATGGGTGACACGTATTCCAACACTGCATATGTTTCTCTCATTGTGCCCCCTAGCAATTTTGATTCCTTTCTACCAGCACTGGAGTGTTTAGATAATCCCCAGGGCAAAAACTTTGTTAACCCCACACCCATCGAAACCGAGACGGTACCTCTTACTCGCGCGTTGCACAATGATAGATCATTAATTTCACACATAGATCCTTGTCCCAACGAGCACGAGTGTTTGGAACCTGGCAACACTGTAAACCATTCTGCCGCACAGGGTTCTTTACTTGCCCATTTGCCAGCTGTTACAACTATTTCCCCCCTTCTTACATTGGCCTCGTGGAACATTGCCGGTCTAAGAAGTAAAATTGTAATGGAGGAGTGGTCTGCCTGGGCGAATAACCTCGATATCCTGGTCTTTCAGGAAACGTGGGCTGTGGACCCGATTTACTTTTCTGGTTATGTTAATTTTTATAAAGGGGCCTCTAGTGGGATAAGGGGTCATCCTTCGGGTGGTCTCTGCATATGGGTGAGGCAAATCCTTAAGTATAGTCTCACCGAACTGGCCATTGATAGCCATTGATAGCCCCGACATTTTGATCATCTTGTTGCAACTTAATGATGATCCTAATATCTTGATTATAAATGTATATAATAGGGGCCTACCAGGCGGGTGAGGTACTAATACTTTTCTACAATTAGACGGGTTCTTGGAAACAGTCAACCCCTGCACAAATGTGATAATAGTGGGTGATCTAAATTGCTGTTTCGAACCTTTGTACACTGCTTGGGACTCACTTACACTGGAAGTGGACGCAAATTGGAATATTCCACCTCTTGACCTTCCCCCCATCAAGAGGTGGACTGAATCTGCTATTCAGTGGATGAGCTTGTGTATGGGGCGTGGCTTTAGGGCAGCCAACGGACGGACCCTCTCTGACAAAAATGGCAAGGATACCTTTGCCGATGGTCGTCGTTGTAGTAGAATCGATTATGCCCTAATTAAGTTTTGGTCCACTTTAAATGATATGGTGATTCTTGATCGCCCCGAGAGCGACCACAATCCTTTAGTTCTGAGTTTTCTGTTTTGCCCAGCCCATAGAAGTGAACCATCCGAGATAGTTACTGCTGACGCCCTCCTAACTAATAATCAACGGAGAGTGCGCTGGGAAAAGATTGCTATCGATAGTGCAGTACTCACCGAAATTAGCTCGAAAGTTTAATGTGCGTTGGAAGCCCTTCATTCTCTCCAGAGCCAAGAGGCTGTCGTTGGCGAGTCTACTCATATTCACGAAAACCTATTTTTAGGCTTCAAGGCTCTTTTTTCTAAACCCTGTAAGGTTAAGAAATCGTTTTTACCAAAGCAAAATCCTTGGTATAACAAAGCATGCCGTGAGTCTTATGGCAAACCGAAATCCACCATTAAATCTAAAAATCAGGCCAATATCAGATTAGCCAGGAAAGACTACAGTAAGGCTAAAGTCTCGGCTAAACAAGATTGGGACAACGAACATTGGAACGACCTTTTGGTCGCTAGTAAACAAAGAAATCTGACCATGTTTTGGCATATTGTGAAGTGGGGCAACTCTCCGAGTTCGCAGGCTCCCTCAAACCATGTTCTCCCCGAATCTTGGGTGTCGCATTTTGAGTGCCAGTTCTCGGATACTAATCTGGTTGAAGAGACTGTTCCTCCCATCTTACAGGACATGTCCACCCTCCAGAACCTTACATTCGATTGTAAAGAGGTCGAGATGGCTTTAACCAAGGTTCCTAGTAGCAAGGCACCGGGCATAGATTGTGTCTCCGCGGATCTTTTTAAATTTGACCATAGTAATTGGGTGCCCTATATTGCATTCATGGCAACTGCTATAGCCAAAGGGGCTGTCATCCCTGAATCCTGGAAGGGCGCCGAGATACTGCCCATCTTTAAGAAGGGTGATCGCTCGTGCCCGGGGAATTACCGCCCGATTAGTTTAATTGATTCCGTTCAAAAAATTATTGCCAGGATGATCCTGGCAAGAATTCAGTCATGGATTGAGCAGGAGGATATCATCTCACCTCTGCAGGCCGGGTTTAGACCCTGTACCAGTACCATCGACCAGGCGTTCAAGTTCCAACTGATCGTCTGGAAAACGGTCTATCTTTGTGGCGGTACTCTGTACGCCGCTTTTGTTGACCTCCGGTCAGCCTTTGACTTAGTCAATAGGACTAAACTTTGGGGGGCTCTAGCAGAGTTAGGGATGCCTGCTGACCTTTTGAATATTGTCATTAGGTTGCATGACAATAACTTTGCACAAGTACGATGGGGGAATCAAGGGCAGGTCACTGACAGATTCAAAGTTAATAGGGGTGTTGGGCAAGGGTGCGTCCTTGCGCCTACTCTTTTTCTGTTATTCATTAATAGAGTTGTGCAGTACTTTTCATCTACATCCACTGACGCCCCCACGCTGGGCGGTATAAAAATCCCACTACTCATGTTTGCCGACGACACCCTACTACTATCCCAGACTCAGTCTGGGTTACAGGCGGCTTTGAACGTATTTGCCAACTTTTGTTCTGACTTCGACCTGCTAGTTAACGTCTCAAAAACTAAGTACATGGTCTTTAACAAAGGGAAAAGTGTGAAAGGTCATGTTACCATGAACAATGATTTACTCGAACGTGCCAAAGTTATGACTTATCTGGGGGTTGTTTTCGAAAACAAGTTGAATTGGAGGCCACAAATAGATGTCCTATCTCTCAAATTTGCCCAGCTCTCTGGGTGCTTGGTTAAAGAACAGAAACAGTCCCAGATGAACATGATAGGTCCTGCTAATAAAATCTATAATGCCAGGATTAATTCTGCGATCCTTTATGGTGCAGAACTCTGGGGTTTTGCTGATCTTTCCCCTTTGGTCAAGGCACAACACAAATTTTTGAGGATCCTCACTGGTCTCCCCTGTTCAAGTCCAGTGAAACCGCTCCTGCTGGATCTTGGTTGTTATTCTTTTGAAGATATTGCCAGGTTTAAACCATTGGCTTTTTGGAGGAGACTATGGACCGTACCGGAATTAGGCCCCTATGCAAAGGCATTTTTGGATGTTCGCTCTATTCTGGGCTCCGGTAACATTGTGTGGTTCAAGCAAGTTAGTCTGCTATTGGAATCCATGGGCCTGGGACTGACCCTGCTAATAACACTTTTCCTCCTAAAAAGCTCTTTAAAAGCCTTTACTGGTCTATGGTACTTCAGAAACAACTATCCCTTGTTCCAGCAGAGTCTTTGACAGGCAGGTTTCTTGTGAGGAAAAAAGTCCCACTCTTAGAAGCCTATTGGGACATTATTACCAGGCCCAGTGACAGGAAACTTTATCATCAACTGAGGGTTGGCACCCTACCCACCAAACTGTTTACTAAAAAATGGAAGGGTGAGGTATGTGACTCCTGTCGCTGGTGTAAAGACTGTGCTGAATCTGTGGGTCATATATTTTTTGTCTGTCCGGACTATGCAGCCCCCGGGCTAAATGGCTCAAACCTATACGTCGCACTTTGGGCACTAGACTGGGGCTTGAGGCTTTAAGAATCTTAAGATCTGATACTGGTGAATGTATCGTAGTCGCCGTGGCCAAATTCTTGGGTTGGGTTTGGATTATTAGAAATAGGAATCACTAGATACCAGTGTTGTGTTTAATCATGATCTTATTTCTTTTGTGTCATTTTGGAACCGTTTTTATCTTTTATCTTGTATGTAATGCTTATTTTTACATTGTAATGTCTTTTTATGATGAAATTGATCGAAAATAAAGACTATTGAAATTAAATGAATGCTAAATGGGAAACAAAGTTAGGTAAAACAGATCTAGATATTTCTCAGGCTTTAGAACTTTCAAACAGCATCTTTATATCAGGAAGCTTACGGTCCCAAAGCTAAATGGCACTGTTTGACTTGTACTATACCCCGGCCAAAATTGCTAAATGGGAAGGTAGAGGAGGTCATCATTGCTCGAGATGTGGGCTGGCAGCTGCTAATGATTTACATATGTTTTTTTCTTGTCCCAAACTGTATATATTTCTCCATGATATAAAAGTTTTTTTAAATTCCAAACTCAATATCTCAGTTGTTCTCTCGGCAGAGCTTGTTATATTTGGTTGTGAGAGCAACCGTTTGAAGCAGAGAACTAGGTATGAAATTGCTTTTTAGTTTACAGCTATGTCTGTGGTAAGGCTGTCCATAACATCGGAGTGGATAAGCCCGGATGCCCCTACTTTCTTAAATTGGAGAGCAAGGATTCTGGCTCTATATAATTTAGAATCAGCTATTTTTTAAGATGGGGTAGAAGAAGGCGTGAGATGGGGCAACGCATTTGGGACCCTTTGGAAAAATGGACTAAGGAATAGTCAAAATTGGGTTGGCTAAACACGAATTTACCTATTGTATTATGCTTTAATTTCTTTTTCTTGTGCTTGACCTTACCATCCCTTGTATTTGCTTTTGAAGTTAACTGTGGAGGAATGTATTATGTATTGTAATGAGACCATGTTTTTGTTCTTTTTTATTGTTAAACAATGTTGTTTGTTCCAAGCTTCTTAATAAAAATATTAAATAAAAAAAATAAAAAAACAGAGTAGATAGAAGTGGCAGGACCATGGAACATGGTGGGCAAAAATGATGGAGCAGGGGCACGCACAAATACATCGGAGGGCAGGGGGAGGGAGAATAGGGGCAGCAAGCTAAGCACAGAGGCTAAGCAGGAGGTCAATGATGGGGCATAGAATTGGGCAATGTAGGGCAGGAGGAGTGGACTGGTACATCATACTAAATTGAGGGCAGTGGCAGCACATCAGACCATGCATGGCAGGAGGGAGGAGGATAGTCCATGGATTCACACAACAGAGGATAGGGAGGTGGGGGGTGGAGCAGCAAGCTAACTGTTAAAAAAGAAATTATCCACATTTTCCTTACCCCGTGTGCAAAAGGTGCCCGAAGTGCACCTTTTGTGCATGGCATAGAGCTAATTTGATCATCTAATAGATAACCTTTCACAACAAAGCGCATAATATGTCCTCCGTGTGTGGACGATGCGCGATGCGCATCGTGCGTACATGGCCCAAGGCATGGCCCACGGCACTAACTGCGTAAAGTGGGCGCGCGGTGCGCTTAGCGCACCGCATGCTCACTGTGTGCGAAGCGCACCGTGCGCGCACGGAACGAACTGCGTGAAGTGGGCGCGCATGCCACGAACGGCGTAAAGTAACTTAGCATTTAAAAAACCGTACAAATTCACTGAAAAAACCATAGGTTTCACACACGTTAAAGTTAGGAATTACCATTTAAAAAACCTTGCAAATTCACTGAAAAAACCATAGGTTTCACACATGTTATAGTTAGCTGGACATTTCACTCGTAAAAAACCATTGAAATTCCCCCGTTATAGTTAGTGCAGGCAACTATAACTCACGCGACCGCAATCCTCTGCTGATGACATATGTGTCTTTATGAAAAAAAAATATTTGCAATATATGTATAGCTAAAATTTAATGGAAGAAGACATGGGCAAATAAGTGTCTAAATACAGTATTAGCATCAGCAGAGAATTGCGGTCGCGTGAGTTATAGTTGCCTGCACTAACTATAACGGGGGAATTTCAATGGTTTTTTACGAGTGAAATGTCCAGCTAACTATAACATGTGTGAAACCTATGGTTTTTTCAGTGAATTTGCAAGGTTTTTTAAATGGTAATTCCTAACTATAACGTGTGTGAAACCTATGGTTTTTTCAGTGAATATATATATATATATATATATATATATATATACATACATATATATATTATCTACTGGCGGTCGCCAGTAGACAGTTATAGTTACAACCTAGTTTCCATAGGAAATCTCAAAATTCTATTTTGAATATCTTTGGCGCCGGTTGACGATTCCTCGCGAAACATTGAGAATTTATGGCAAATGTGTGACATATCTGAATACCTTCATGATGGAATCAAAGTAAAAAGCTGAAAGCATTTCCTACTGAGGAGACTGCAGTACATGAGGAAATTAGGAAACTTCATAACAAATAAATCTCCCAAGATGGCCACCGGAGACAAAAGAGCCCAAATGTAGCCCAAAATCACCCAGATGTAGCCCAAATATAGCCCAATGACAGAAGTGTGCAAAACACTTATTATTTTGTGTTTTTGCAGTGTTATATAGTGCAGACTTGTCAGGTATTGGAGTGCTTTACATGAGCATTGGTTACATCACACAAGAACAAATTCATTTTGGTTGTAGACATGGGGAGACTAAGTGATTTGACCAGAATCACAGAATGTCGAGCTGAAGCAGAAATTTCAACCTGGTTCCCCAGTTGCAAAGTCTGCAGTTCTGGAAGTAACACCACATCCTCTCCCCTAAGTGCAACATTTAATCAAGTGGTCAACTGGATAAAAAAACATAAAGATAACAAATAATTTAAAAGTGCTTTGTCGCTATTTGAAAACTCATAAAATATGTCCTTATTTTAGTCTTTTAGAGCACTAACCATAATTTTGATGCCAATAAGACCCTCTCATATATGTAATTTCTAAAGGAAATGCTCTAGGTATTACAGTTTTGATTACATCAAGATGATGTCAGGCGTTCCACACTTTTGTAATAAATATTGAATGTTAGCAATCTAGTTGTTCATTAGGATACTGTTGAGAGGCAGAGGCCAGGGGCACGGACTCTGAAAATTGAAGGCAGGTAGGAGGGTGCAAAGGAAAAATGTAACCACACTGAGCAGGCAGGAAGGGCCGTGGAAGCACAACAGACTATGGAGGGCAGTGGAAAGGGGGGCAGGGGCAACAAACCAACAATACAGGACTTGCAAGAGAGGCTGTGGCAATGTAATAGACCATTGTGGGCAGAAGGAAGAGGCAATGGTAGTACAACCATACATGCCAACAGACCCGATTCAGCCAGGAAACGTCCAATGTGTTTAAGCTCAAATGGGCTTTATTTGATCTGTCTCCTGTCTACAATCTCCTCTTTTTCAATGTAACTCAAAGGGGAAAATCAATACCCTAGTTTTTTTTCAAAATCTCCCTCTTACCAAGTTCAAAATGTTCGCAAGTATGGTACATTGGATCATGAAAGGAAATGGGGTAGGGACATGGACTTGGATAACAGAGGACAGAAGGGACATGGAGAGGTGCACCAAACTGATCCTCCAGGGCAGGCATCAGGGTTTGCAGCAGCACAATACACCACACAGGGCATGCAGGACGGGAGTGCAGCACAACAATCCATAGAAAGCAAGAGGGAGGGGACAGGACCATGCATATGGACAACAGAGAACAGAGGGGCAAGAGGCAATGGTAGCTAGCTGACCATAATGGACAGACAGGAGAGAAAGCTGCAGCATAACAGACCATATAGGGCAGGAGGGATGGATCAGGGGCATTACAATGGAACAGACAAGCCAGGAGGGAGGGAGTAGGGGTCTGCACATGTAAACAGAGGGCTGGGGGCAAGGGGGCAGGGCAGGAGCAGCAAGATAGCCATGGAGGTCAGGCAGGATGGGCACTAGAAGCAAGACACACCATGAAGAGCAACAGTGAGACTGTGATGGCATACACACAGACCATGGAGGGAAGGTGGGAGGGGGTCAGGGGCAGCTAACTGACCACACAGGGAAGGTGGGAGGGGCCATGGCAGCACAGAAGACCATGCATGGCAAGTGGGAGGGTTAGTGGCAGCACAATGGCTATGATGGGCAAGAAGGAGGGTGCAGGGGCATGCACAAAGGACGATGGAGGATAGAAGGGAGGGTCAGGACCTGTGCACAGACAAGAAAGTTCAGGGGAAGGGGCCTCACAACAGACCACACGGGGCAGGCAGGAGGAGCAGTTGCAGCACAACAGACCAGGGAGGGCAGAAGGGTGTGGCAGTACAATGGACCATGTAGGAAGGGAGGAAGAGGATAGGGGCATGGCATTTGGACAGGCAGGGTGGAGGTGGCAGGGACATGTTACAGTCATCTGACAATGCTAGGCAGGTGGGAAGGGAGTGGCAGCTCAACAGAACACTCAGAGTAGATAGATAGTGCCAGGTCCATGGAACATGGTGGGCAAAAAGGATGGAGCAGGGGCATGCACAAAGACATCGGAGGGCAGGGGGAAGGAGAATAGGGGAGGCAAGCTAAGCACAGAGTTTAAGCAGGAGGTCAATGATGGGGCATAGAATTGGGCAATGAAGGGCAGGAGTAGTGGACTGGTACATCATACTAAATTGAGGGCAGTGGCAGCACATCAGACCATGCATGGCAGGAGGGAGGAGGCTAGTCCATGGATTCACACAACAGAGGATAGGGAGGAGGGGGGTGGAGCAGCAAGCTAACTGTTCAGAGAAGGCGGGTATTAGGAATTTTATTGTTTTTAAAACATTGTGTCTGTGCGAACTACTTAAAATATGAACAAGTATGCAGCATAATCTCACTTTTATTCAGGAAGAAGAGGACGTTTGTGACTGTGACTCCGGGCTCACTTGGCAGAAACACCCACAGACCCTCCACGCCCTATCGCAAAATGTAATGCCCGTGAAAAGGGTAGGTGAACACAGTGTTATATAGAACATAGTCCTGAGAGCACGATTGAAAATGAAAACTAGATATAGTGTATGGTATAAACTATGCACCAAAAAGTGTGATATAAGATGAACCGGACGTGAAATATAATATGCAATACATTGTGCGCAATGACAGATTCATTGGAGAGCGCGAGATAGCACAGGCACTAGCGCGTGCTATGCGATATGCGCCTTGGAGTGTAATATGCACAGGGCAGTGTTGTGTAACCTAACTAGTCTCTAAAGTTGTCATATAAAATATGTGCTGGGGAGTGTAACGTTGCATATGCACTGTGACAAAGATATGGATCCCAGATTGTAATATGTATGGCATAGCACTGTGCGTTATAACATAGGCATCGAGGAAGGCACGTTAGATGGGGCAATATAACCCGTGCGAAGACAAGTGTGGCATGACATCTTCACGGGGTGGTGTTACAGTGCACATGGGCTAGAGAGTGTCATAGCATATGCACTAGCTAGTGGAATACAACACAGAGGTGTGTGGCACTCAGCAGGCAATGGTGGGTGTAACACAGCATTGGGCTCTGTCAGGAGCGCGCTGTGACTCTCAAGTGATGTTCGTCCCCTTTCCAGAGAGTAAAATAAAAAGTATTACACATCCGGCAGTGGATGTGTGTTTTATTAACCGTGAAGGGGGTTTATTGCATAGTTTTGATCGAATGTTTGTCGAATCCCCTTTGAATGGCTTGGTGTGCATGTGTATTAAATGTGCCCGTCAATAGCTACCCATGTTTGTATAAATAAACGACAAGGGTGTCTACCGGGATTAGGCACGGTAGGGCATCAGACATGTCAGAGCTTCACTAGTGGTGTAAATACATTCCACGTGGATTCATTGTATGCATAGTCACCTTTTAATGAATATCACGCAAATCGTCATGGTGATAGGTACGTACGGTTTGTCCAGCATGTCCTAGGTGTGTCTATAAATATATATTTTTTTAAAATAATAAAAAACAGTGGCCGGCCCTGGGGATTGGGGTCAAAAAAATATAATTAGGAGACAGGCCCTGGGGGAAGGGGTCATCAGGGCCAATAAATTAGAATTAGAAGGGGAACCACACAGCCCCCCTTCTTAAAAAATTAAAATAAATAAAAGACTGGCATCGTGCCGGAGGCCATGCCCCCTCCGTGCAGCACTCTGCAAACGTGCCCCCAACAGGCATCTCCAGTATGCGCCAGGGAGCTGCGCTGCAGACAGGTGTTCTGAGGCCAAGCCCCTTTTTACACCTCTCTGCAACGCAGCTCTGTGGCGCTTACTGGAGGTACCTAGTGGTCTAGTTTGACCCTAGGGACCCTTAGGATTCAAGGGGACTTAATCTCTCAACTTAGAACAGCCACAGGGCGCATTTACACAGTGGTGAAGGGAGGGGACGGGGCCTGAGGTGACGTGTGCAAACACGCACTATGGCACGTTTTAAATTGGGGATATAATTTCCCTTCAATATTGAGGGCCCCTGGGGGCTAACTAGCCCACCAAGTGCTTCCAGTAAGCGCCACTGAGCTGCATTGCAGAGAGGTGGTCCAGGCCAAGCCCCTTTTTACACCTCTCTGCAACGCAGCTCTGTGGCACTTACTGGAGGTACCTAGTGGGCTAGTTGGACCCTAGGGACCCTCAGGATTCAAATGAACTTAATCTCCCAACTAAAAACGGACACAGGGCGTGTTTACACAGTGGTGAAGGGAGGGGACGGGGCCTGAGGTAACGTGTGCAAAAACGCCCTGTGGCCTGTTTTAAGAGGTAGTTTTAATCCCCATGCCCTATTATATACTAGGGGCTTACAGAGGAGGTCATGCTAATCACAGGGGGACCCCAACGCATAATGTTCCCTAGTGTATGTAGGTGTTTTCACTGTATTCTAAGTGTCTTTTAACATAGCACTGGCTCTAGGACTGGTTAGTCAGACTCAGTTACCACCAGTATCCATCTGAAAAAGTTGAGGGTACAGGATGATTTTGCAACAAGGCTTCTTTCTGCTCTTCTTTTTGTTCTTTCTGCACGTTATCCTTCTTCCTGCACTTTTCTTCGTCTTTGAGGACTTTTGTTGCTTCTTTCTGCACTTCTTTTTTTTCTTTCTGTGCATTTTTTCTTCTTTCTTCACATGTCCTATCTCTGTAGGCATAGTTAGAAATTAGCATTTAAAAAACCTTTGAAATTCACAGAAAAAACCATAGGTTTCAGGCAATGTTATAGTTAGGAATTAGCATTTAAAAAACCTCAGAAATTCACTGAAAAAAACATAGGTTTCAGGGGTGTTATAGTTAGCTGGACTTTTCACTTGTACAAAACCATTGAAATTCCCCCGTTATAGTTAGTGCAGCTAACTATAACTCGCCCGCCCGCAATGCACTGCTGATGACGTCACATATTACATCACTCATGACATGGTCAGTGACATCACTCATGACATCACAAGTGAAAAGTCCAGCTAACTATAACACCCCTGAAACCTATGTTTTTTTCCTTGAGACCCAGAAGGCAAAATCCCAACAGCGCCAAAGACTCAACCAAAAGCGCAGATTGCGACGACAAGCACACCGCAAACACCAGGCCAAAAAGGAAAAACAACAAGAGATGGAACAAGTAACTATAGTACCACATCAAGTTACAGAGTCCATAGAATCATCATCTGTTGTTAACCTTACTAGCACGCAACTTAGTCCAGCTGAGATCAACATTTTACATCTTGGTCTCTCGTTCAGCCCAGGTAGCAACTTTAACTACTCTAAAACCCGGATCGATTTATATAAATTGATCCGTAAGTTAATGCTGCAGAAGCACTTTCTACTCAATCCTAACATTCAGAGACCATGTCTTACACCTATGTTGGATGTGCAACAAGGATTGATTGATAACGATTTGGATCTAATGCAAGACCTTCAGCAGTTGAGGTATGAGGGCTCTAGTTCTGATTTCACGGAAGAACACCTAACCCTGAATGTGCCTGGTCATACCAAATTCAAACCTAAATCTACCTTCACGCCTTTGATGCTGCATGATAACATCGATATTTTTCACGAACTTTCTGTCTCAGGGATCAAAAAACTATACTCATCTACCCTGCGTGAAAAATTTAAATACACAGCACGGAACAATTGCTACTTCCAACTTGTCAGCAAATTGCAAGCCGATAATAACATCATCATACGTCAATCTGACAAGGGGGGTAATGCAGTGCTTTGGCCTAGGGACCTATATCTGGAGGAAGCCCATAGTCAACTTAATGATTCCCTTTGTTACAGACGCTGTGATGCAGCTACAGTGAAGGTAGCCAGAACTGAATTCTATTCCCATCTTGTTGCCTGGAGGAGCACAGGATTACTAAGTCAAGATGAACTGAAATTTCTTAAAAATGACTTTCCAGTAATTCCTGTCATGTATTTTATTCCTAAGATACATAAGAACTCTGAGAAGCCACCAGGCAGGCCAATCATCTCGGCACGAGGTGGACTTTGTGAGAATACCTCTGTATATATTGATGCCTTTTTGCAGGAACATGTTAAGACTTTGCCATCATATGTGCAGGATACAAGCGATTTTTTAAGGAAAATAGCCGGGTTTAAGTGGGACCCCACGTTTTGGTTGGTTACACTGGATGTAACCTCCCTCTACACCAGCATCCATCATTCTGATGGTGTAAAAGCTGTCCAGCACTATCTGGGGACCCGACCTCTACATATGGTCAATCACAACAAAATGTTGTTAGCTATGATTTCCTTTTGCCTGCACAACAATTTCTATGTTTGGCAATCAATTCTTTCAGCAGGTCAGAGGTGTTGCCATGGGGGCCAGCTTTTCTCCCAGTTATGCCTGTCTCCATATGGGCTACTGGGAGGAGCTGGTCCTCTATGGTCAACATCATGATATCCTGTCAAAACATGTAATCCATTGGTATCGTTTTATAGATGATATTTTCATGGTTTGGCAAGGCACAAAACAGCAGATCCTTGACTTTATCGAGGTTATCAATTCTAACACCCTTAATCTTAGCTTTACCTCAGATATTAGTCAAGATAGTGTTCTTCTTGGATGTTGAAATCTTTATTGATTATGGCAAACTCAATACACGCCTCTTTAGGAAACCCACCGCGGGTAATACGGTTCCCCATGCCACAAGTCACCATCCTGTGCATCTTATTCGCAGAATTCCCTACAGGGAGATGCTGCGTATCAGGCGCATCTGTAGCACAGAGTCTGATTGCCTAGCGGCACAGAATTTGAGTAAATCACGTTTCCTAGCGAGGGGCTACTCTGTTTCAACGATTGACAATGCCATACGCAAGGCTAACTGCTTGTCTAGAGAGGAGACCCTGATCAACAAGGGATCAATTGCTACACCTATTCACACCAGGGAACCAGTTAGATTGATCTGGACATACAATCGTCAACACCAAGCACTCAGAAAAATTCTGAAGAAAAATTGGAGCTTGGTTTGTAATGACCCTGTCATTGGGGATCTAATGGCAGCTAGTCCAAACATCACCTTCAGGAAATCTCGCTCTATGAGCGATGCTTTAGTTAAATCTAGTCCTGAGTTAGGTTCCAATACAACCTGGTTGCAGTCTTGTAAAGGCTTCAAAAGATGCCCCAGCTGCAAAGCGTGTAGACAGGGAGTTAACAAGACGCAGTTCACGATCCCGTTCTGCGAGATTCCTCGTCCCATCATAAAACCACTCACTTGCAAGACCGAGTACGCGGTGTATGTGCTGGAGTGTCCGTGTGGCCTGCAATATGTGGGCAGTACCAAGTTGCAGGTCCACAAACGGATACTCCAGCATATACGGGCAATCAATGGTAGTGATGCATCTTATCCGGTGGCACGCCACTTCAAAGAACTACACAATAACAAAAGTGAACTATTAAAGTTCTTTGTCATTGATGCAGTGCTCCCTTTAAGACGTGGTGGCAACAGAGAAGCATTGCTTCGTGCCCTAGAAACGAGGTATATCCTTGAACTAGACACGAAGACACCGCAGGGCCTTAATTCTAGTGAAGACCTCTTTACTTGCCTTTAAATTGGGTTGTATCAAATTTGACTCCCTATGTGTTAAGCTGCATTGCGTTGTCGGTCACACCTCCTCCACCCACTGTTGGTTTTAATAATTTTAGATGACACATCTTTTTGATATACTTTGTATTTTATATGTCTTCTCTGCATCTAGACATATTTCGACACTTGTCAGAATATTGGTTAAAACATGGATTAGAACAAGGGCTCCTATATATGCACTTCACAGTAACCTCACATGTTACTTTAGGGCTTGTAGGCTGCACTGCGTCTCTAAGGCAAGTATGAGTAATTGTGCAAGATGTGCTGGTTGACAAATCAGTGTTCAAATTGCCAGGGTGCGTCTAACTCAAATTTGTTAGATTATACCCACTTGGGTTTGATGTAATCTGCTTAATATTGCAAATTGTTTGTTCGCTTTGTATATTTAGGAAAGCATCAATATTCAATTCTGTTATAAACAACTTTATCGCTTTCTGTTACACTTGCACGAAATCAAAAAACAACAAAAAATGTTGTTTCAAGTTATTTTAACATGAGTTACTTGCCAGTAATGATGAAATAATTTTATCATATAATAATTTTATCATATGAAATTTGTTTTTCAGTATTTTAACTGTTTGACGCAGATGCTTTTGACATTACTGCACTGTTGTGATGTTATCCAATGTTTAAGAAACTTTTCTATGTCTATTCATGCAGGGTTTGAATCAGCCAATTGTGTCATTCTATTAATTAGCATTTTGCACTTTAAAAAGCGGGATCACAACTCCCATGGCGTCATGTGATCAAGGCCTCTGGTGAGGCTGAAACGCGTCATGCAGGCGGTGCTGTGAATTTAATAAAACAATCTACTCACTCGCTATCAGGGTCGGTTTCCGTTTGTTCCCGCTCTCCTTCAGGATAGTTGGTGTGCAGGAGTGCTCCAGGCGGAATCCTCATCATATATATATATATATATATATATATATATATATATATATATATATATATATATTTATTAGCATCAACTACCTCCTATGCATTCAGAATGATTAAGAAAATTCTCCCCTTTTTGTTGGCTGATAGGCAGCGGACTGTAGTTACTGCACTCATTCTGTCCAGGCTTGATTATTGTAACAGCCTTTATTTAAACATACAGGAACGTTTTTTGAATAAATTGCAACTTTTGCAAAATGCGGCAGCAAGGTTGCTTACTGGCACACCCAAATGTGCCCCTATTACTAAGGAAATCAAAATAATTAATTGGTTGCCGGTTAGGAAACTAGTGCGTTTTAAAGCTCTATGCACTGTTTACAAGGCACTTCAAGGCACAGGCCCAGACTACTTGAAACGGCAAATGAGGTGGTACTCACCCAGAAGAAACCTTCGCTCCTGTGGAGGCATGTTGGTGATAGTACCATCCATTAAAAGCGCCTCATGGGGGGGAGAAGCTTTGTTTATGCAGCAAAGGCCTGGAATGACCTTCCCCTATATTTGAGAAATGCCACCAACCTCCATACATTTAGGAGGGGATTGAAAACCTGGCTTTTTAACCTGTAACATTGCCTCCTATTTTAAATGCTCAGAGAATAGTGGTTAGCGCCAGGACACCCTCGGGTAATTGCAGCGCTTAGAAATACCTATAACATAACAACATAACATTATCACAAAAAACATCAACATGAATCTTTAAGTGGGATAATCCTCACCTCTGTGTCCTTATCAGAATTGAAAATTCTTGATGCGTAAGCTAGAACATTTTACATTCTATATCAGGACCGGAGGCTCTGATTATTTTTGTTCCAAGCTGTCCCACAACAGATGTTATATCCACAGTAGGCTTATGGTAGAAATTTCTCGATGTGGACAAGGACGATCAACCCACCATCGATATGATATCCTCCAATCTGTAACCCAATGATTTTAAGGCCATAGCGCCCCTCAGAGAATGGGCACCAAAGGCTCAGTGAATAAACATTGTATTCAAATAGCTAAGGTGCCCGCAGAAACTTGGCCAAATTGTCTGTGTAAGGCAATTGACAATTGCCTACTCAGGTGTTGACGAAACTCCCTTGTACGGTCTTCATATTCCTTCAGACATCTTACCATGCAAAGATTGTGGTTATGCGGGAAAGAAGGATACAAAACATATCTATTATTAGTCTTGGTTTGTTTAGAAATAGGGGAAAGACATCCAAGAAGGAGAAAATACTCTACATGCCAAGACATTCGAAAGCCTTTTGCAAGAGCTCAAACAGACTAACATCGTCAACTTTGCTGACAATTATTTACGGGACAGGTCCTCATTACAAGGCCAATTTTTCAAACATTTAAGGACCTTATTCACATCCAACAAAACGAAATATCTAGGTTCGGGGGGAAAATTTATCTGAATCCCTCTCATCAGTTTACAAACAAAAGGGTGATCTCCAACTGGCATATCTTCCAGTGGAGAATGCCCTACTGAAATAGCTGATCGCTAATTATTCACCGACCTATACGCCAGACCAGGGTCCGCCAATTGCGGCAGAACATTAACTATCATGCTTAATTCCTCCTCCTTGGGATCAGTTCCCCGTTCAATACACCAACTAATCCATTTGCGCCATGCTGAAGAATATTGTTTTAAAGCATTTGATGACCAGGCTTGTTGAATATATATAAGTGAGCTTGTGGAAAAAGCCTGGCAGACACCAGTGCTCCCTGAAACTCTCCAAGCCACGAGGCTCAGTTGTCCTGTTAGAATCAACGAGTGCTCCATCCTGAGAGGATCTGTCAGAAGTCCCTGGCACATTGGGATCCTCTCGAGAACATTTCATGCCATGTTTAGGAGGACGAGGAACCGTGGCTGTGCCCTCCACAAGAGAGTTGTGAGAAGTTGGTCTAGTATATGCTGTCCACTAGTTAGAGTGGGCATCTTCCACCAGTCCAAACGACCCTTATTGATGATTAGGTCAAAAACAACCTTTAAAGAAAGCTATCCTAGTGGTAGCTGTGGAGAGCAGCCTTCAGGATAAGTCTCAAAGGAATGTAAAGCAGCTTGTTTTACCACTCTATAACCCCCTGCATGACCAAATGAATGGAGAACCACACCAGGTATATATTTAAAATATATGTATTTAGGTTAACATACACTCCTCTAGTCTCTTTATGAGACTGGAGTTCGAAGTACTTAAGTTACAAGTGAGCAATCATCAGTAATAGCACAAATACACGTTTGGGCCCTAGGGGCGTGTGGTAAATATTTAAATTACCTGTACTATTTTTATGCGGTAAAGTCTATAAGAATAACTCAGAAAAATAAGAGGCAGAATCCGTGGTATTTGAGGTTCTAAAAAGGCTTTATTCCTTACAAGGAATTATGGTTCGAACCATGGCAATCGTATTCCATCACCACGAAGGTTCAGGAAGGGATAGGCAATACATTATTGACAGGCAACCATATATATAGTAAAATGCATTTACAGTAAAGACAGATGCAGTAGGCGTAACAGCTGATAAGAAAGATAAGAATACACATACGTAATGAAAAGGCGTTACAATAGGCGTGCATAAAGGCGTATACTAGAGACGTCATTAAGATGATATCATAAGTGGGTGGATCCATAAGAGAATCCTGCAATGTCAGCAGAAATACTTGGCAGAGATGCGCGCGCAGCCGCATGACGTGTGATTGACGTGTAACTAGAGGGTGAAAGGGACTTGACATTGAGCCCTTCATGAGGAGACAGAAGTCTGGGATGTCAGGACAACCTAATCCTAAATCGTATCTAATATCTTGTGTTTAAAGAACTATACTATCGGGAAGGAAAGGTCTCTCGGACAGAGTCTATTCTATGCTGACTGCTAGTGCGTGTACAAGCGTCTATGTGTCTACATGAGATGCGTGGGGCATGGGCCTTCCATGGTAACAGGAGCTATGAATTACTTGCACGGAGACAGTGAGGCCGGGCCCTTTGCTCTGTAGCTGGAAAGATGTTTACCTAAACTACTAGACAGGAATGTATTGGATGAGGAGCGGAGCAGATAACTTGAAGGCTGAATAGAGTCTTGGCAGGCAACAGGCTGAGCCGGGCACCGTTAGCCGTGCAGGGAGTAAAACAAAGGTCATGGATACAGATGCGAGTCCAGGCTGGAGCTTTCAGAGGCAGAAAGCAGAAAAAGGATCGATGGCAGAATTCAGGGCCTACTCGCCAGAGCTGTGAAATAAGAAAGGTGCACCATAAAAAGTCGGTGGCCAAGCATACTTAGGAACGGAATATCCGACCCATTCATGGCGGATCTGAAAGAGGACATGTTAACGTTGGACGCACATGTATTTGCGTCTTCATAGCTGGATGTGGAGGGAACATACATGTACTTGTAGCATGTACATGGAGCCGTTGGGGTCTAAGATAGGGGACACAATTGATCATAAAATTCATATTTCCTCATTCCCTCCTTGTCCCCTACGGACCCTTCATGAAATATCGATCTTCATTAATCCATCAATCTGTTCATATAGCATCATTTGCTCTTCTTTCTTCTTACAAGATCTTGAATGAAAACTTGAATGTGGAATACACGATGTGGCACACAGGCCGCAAATCGCTGGCCCACATTGGAGACACAGGCAACAACTGAATATTATGAGAAAGCCAATACCTAGGAAGGATAGGATCCTCCATCCCCAGGCTGACAACACGCTCCAAAGCCAACCGGACCAAGTCCAGGTGCCTGGATTCTGGTGTATCTGGCTTACAATCTTATGGAGACGAGTTATGGCTTTATATACTGATGGCACGTTTTGTGGAATGAAAATACAACAACTCGATCCGATGACTCTACAGGCTCCGCCCCTATCGGCTAGGATGACGTCAAGGACAAGACGATTTTGAAGAACAACAATCCGCATCGCAGACTGCTCCTCTGTTAAGTTGCCTAGGGCGGAAGTAGTTTCATTCACTACTGCTTCAAGGGTTCTGGTTAATCTACGTATCAGTTTACTATTAGTGACAACACCTATGTAGGGAAAGAAACCTTTATTGAAATCTGTGTATTGCTCCCATGCCGTTTCAGTGTAGTCGACAATCGGGAGATCTCTCTGCGGTCTATTATGTACTAAATGGGTATTCCTATGATAATCAGGAGGGGCTAGGAAAACAGGTGGCAAAAGGAATGCAATGTAACAGGTACCATCCCAATCTGGAGGTAAACGTATATATGCGGTATGACCACATATGAAGTAGGAATGACGGGAAGCTCTAAATGTAGACTTGCCTTGATCACTGAATTCGATCACAGTAGTGCATTTACTATGACCCATGTATACTGAACCATTCTTTCTTACACATAATTCACCTTTAACTGGAAATACTGACATAGCAGGCAAGACTGGTGTAGCTTCAGATTCAACATTCAGAATCATGAGGTTAAGTGTAAAGTTACCTAATCCATATACTTCATTTTCTAGATCAGTTCCTGTTCTTTTGGGAAGTCCCTCCTTGTTAGGGTAGCAGACTTTAAGTAAAACTGAGTTCAGGTTTCCCCATACCCTGTTGTCTTGGTAAACTACGGCATTTGAACCTAAAGAGTTAATCAAACTAAACCATGCTCCACAGGAGCCATTGTGTGTGAACGGATACGGAAAGAGAGGCAGAACTCCCTTGTATTTCTGATAGGGAGGGAGTCGGCCACATATCCAACAGTTTGTAGCGTTACTGGTCTGATGGGAATGATGTAACATACTAATGAATGTGTTATTACGCAGCGCAAATCTGTAGGACAACTCATGTGGAGGTAATTCACTAAAAGAATGTTCGGCAGTAACATTGAAAGCACGCTTAGAAATAGGGTAGTATATGTGCAACAGTATACTAGCAGCAATAATCAAAAAGCTTAGAAATAACATAATCAACAATGTCACCACACAGTGACTACGAAGTGATTTACAGTATTCATGTTTCTTGAGCTGTTCCTGTCTATTTCTCTCTCTATTTCGGTCTAGAGGATACATGTCAGAGACTAATTCAACCGATTCACCTTGGAGAGGACTTAAACAATCAAATTGTCTGACTTGCTAGACCTTAGTTTCAGTTTATATTCTTGTTGTTTGGTAGTTTCAACCAGGGGGAGTTTTGAATCAGTCTGTGAGGGAAGGCAGGGCTGAGAGTTCAGTTCAGGTAGTGGTCCATGAAATTTCTTGCTAAGGCTCGAATGTAGCCAACCCTTGCGACCCTCAACCTTCACTGCTGTCCTTGTGGTTAGTAAAACAAGTTTTGGTTGTTGCCAACGAGGCTCCAGCGGGCTCCTCCTGTCGAAGTTTCTTACAAGGACCAGATCCCCTGGAATCACTTCATGGGGCTTCACCTCAGTGTTATCGGAAAAAGCTGCAGCTACCTGTGAACGACAAGATTGTAGTGCAGACATCAAGGAAGCCAGGTAATCTGTCAGCATATTACAATCAACATCATTGATTTTACGAGGTATAGGCGTCCCCCACATATTTGGTGGCCTACCAAAGATCACCTCGTACGGGGATAGCCCTGTTCGAGAATGTGCTACCATTCTCATGTAAAAGAGAGCAACTGGTAAAGCTACTATCCAGTCGACACCTTTTTCTCTACAGATTTTCGAAAGTCGTATTTTCAGAGTCTGATTATGACGCTCCACGAGACCTGCTGCCTCGGGACCGGACACAGTGGAATTTCCATTGATAGCCTAACAAGAGTGAAACGTGTTTCATTAGCTCGGATGAGAACGGCTGACCGTTATCTGAATACACAGCACGGGGCAAACCATACCGTGGGAAGAATTCACGAACCAGCTGCTTGGCAGTGGTCGGAGCAGTGTAATCTGAGACTGGGTAGGCTTCTGTCCAACGGGAAAGCGCACACACAACTACGAGGACATATTTGAATCCTCGACAACGTTCCATCTGGATATAATCCATCTGGAGGACTTCAAAAGGGTGGTCGGGAGGTTGAAATCCACCTTGTTCTACGGGAATGCTTTTACCTGGGTTGAACTGACAACAAATCATGCAAGTACGCACTTTCTGTTTGGCTGCTGCTCGTAAGTGTTTGTTGAACCAAATGTGTTGAATACTATCTAGCATAGCTTTTTCTCCTAGGTGCGCTGGACTATGTATTGTGTTAATGATAACTTGAACCATGGAATCGGGGAGAAACCATATAGATTTTCCCTTCGTCATCCATCCCTGATCTGTTTGGATCCCTCCTAGTTCAGTCCATTTCTTGATTTCCTCTGGTGTAGCATGTCTGTATGTCGATTACATCAAGGGCGGGATCCTTAACTGTCATGCAGTGTGTCGATGTCGGAACTATTTTCTTTGTCATGTCAGTTGCATGAGTCCGATTCTGAGCTGTCTGTTTAGCTGTTCGGTCTGCTAGGTCGTTACCCTGGGAAATAATGTCGGTAACTTTAGTATGGGCTTTGCACTTCATAATAGATATCGCAGTAGGTAGATGTATTGCATCTAATAGAGCTTGAATGAGGGGACCGTGTTGAATGTTGGCACCATGAGAAGTCAAATAACCTCTCTCTCGCCAAAGGACGCCGAAGTCATGAACGACTCCGAATGCATAACGTGAATCTGTATATATGTTAACTTTCCTATTTTTGGCTTGAATACAGGCTTGTGTCAGAGCGATGAGCTCTGCTGCTTGAGCTGACAAAGTGTCAATACAGTTTGTCTCAATAACTTCAGTGTCTGTTGTGACTGAATAAGCGGCCACTAACTCTCCTGTACTTGTTCTCATGCATGAACCATCTACATAGAATGTCAGGTCTGGATCTGATAATGGAATGTCTGTCAGGTCTTGTCTGGGTTTCGTCGTAATAGTAATGACTTCAATACAATCATGTGTCAATGGGTCTGTTCCACTTACTGGTAAAAGTGTGGCAGGATTTAATGTACTACAACGTCTAATTTCTATGTGTGGCTGGAACAATGTTAGTTCGTAACCGGTCAGTCGTGCTATAGTCAAGTGTTGTGTTTGTGTCCGGTTCAAGAGAACCTCTACTGCGTGTGGTACTTGTACTGTTAATTGATGTCCCAATACTATGGCATCACTTTGTCTGATCGCTAAAGCTGTCGCTGCAACTGATTTTAGGCACGCAGGCAGAGCCTGAGCTACCGGATCTAATGTGCAAGAAAAGTAAGCACACGGTTTGTGTGAACCTGCTTGTTCCTGAGTGAGTACTGATAAGGCAGTACCTTCACGTTCTGTAACAAAAAGTGTAAACGGCTTACTGTAACATGGTGTCGCTAAAACAGGTGCTTGACATAAGGCTTTCTTTAAGCTTTCAAAAGCTTGTGTATGTTCCTGAGTCCAAGGGAGGACAGTCGATGTCGCTGCCTCCTGGGTTGTCAACTGAATGAGTGGTTTTGCTAAAAATGCATATTGGGGGATCCACTGCCTACAGTATGAAGTGAGGCCTATGAAGGCCCGTACCTCCTTTTGTGTCTTAGGTGTTGGCATGTTTATAATTAACTGGATGCGGTCAGGTGTGAGCTGTCTCCCCCCCTTGGACAGCAAGTGCCCAAGGTACACAACTTGCTGGACACAGAATTGTAGCTTCGAAGGGGACACCTTGTGTCCCTTGTCGGCCAAAAAATGTAAAACCGTCAGTGATGCTTTTTCACATTCGGGTTCGCTTCGCGCGGTGATCAACAGATCATCGACATACTGAAGCAGGGCAGTGTTAACTGGCATGTGGATACTGTCAAGTTGTCTTTTCAGTGCTTGGCTATAGATGCTGGGGCTTTCTGTGAATCCTTGAGGTGCGCGTGTAAATTTGAAGCTTCGTCCATTTAAACAGAATCCGAACAAATATTGGCTTTCCGGATCGATTGGGACGCTAAAGAAGGCGTTCTTGAGGTCAATTACAGTAAAGAACGTTGCTTCGGAATCAATAGCTGTTAGTAATGAAGAGATATCTGGGACCACGGGGTATTGTGGTACACTGCATTTATTTATTTCGCGCAGGTCAATAACTAATCGATATACTGGGGGTGCTTTCGGGTCAGTTCTTTTAAGAATCGGAATAATCGGAGAATTACATACATTGGAGTCAGTTTCCACAACCATTCCTTGTGCAATGAGCTCGTCAATGATTTGCAGCAAAGCCACTACGGCATCTGGAGGTAACTTGTATTGTCGAATTCGTGGTAATACCACTCCTGTTTTGAGTGTGACTCGATATGGTGTAATGTGCATACAACCTACATCAGTGGGGCCTTGTGCCCATAAGTGTGCAGGTAGATTCTGTAACCGGTGATCCATATCTTTTGACACGTAGTGACCTTTAAAGTCACGCAAAAATAATCGTACTCCTTCCGCAGAACAACATATTACAGCTCCTAGAGCTTTCAGTGTCTTTATACCTAACAAATTTTCTGGACATGATTTAGTAAGCAATAAGTCTGTAGTCCGTGTTAGCGGACCAACTGTAAGTGGAAGTGGTTGCGACACTTCATTAATAATAGGCTTTCCTGAAAAACCAAGGGAAATATTCTGTGAGCCTGAGAGGGGTGCCCCTGGAACTTCGTTGTGACTTATAGTCGTTCTGCTTGCCCCTGTATCAACTAAAAACTTTCTATCTTTCCCTAATACGTGACTATGTACATAAGGTCCCTCTTGATCTACAGGTACCTCAATAAGGGGTAAGCCAACTTTCCTCTCTAGGCTGTTTCATGTGTATCGCTGATAATCTGGATAGTCAGTTTGTGCATACTGGTACATCTGTTGTGTCGTGTTTTGTGTTGCGGCAATAGGCTGTGACTGTGATACTGGTACGGTCTGTTGTGAAACTGGCATAGGTTGTACATTCTGAGGTACTGGCTGTTGGATCTGATCCTGTCTCGTTGGATGCGGTCTCTCCTTGGTTTTACCCGTAGAGATATTGTGTTTCAGAACTGCACAATCGTTTATATAATGACCTGGCTGTTTACAATAGTTGCATGTCCCTTTTACAGGAACTGCTGAATTACTGGACTGTGTTGTACCCTTTTTATTGCTGTCAGCTGGAACTGACTGAGCAACGAGCATTTTCATTTTCGTGTCTTTCATACGTCTGTGTTCTTGTTCTTCTCTAATTCTATTCTGGTGATACTGTAACATTTGTAACATCTGTGAAGGAGTGTTAGCTTGCCAAGTGCTCTCGACTTTTAATACTCTATTCTTAACTTGGGGCAGGGAATTCTCGACTAGTTTCGTTACAAAAAGATGTGGATATGACTCGCTATTTGCCTTTATGCCACTATTAATACCAAAACATTTTTCAAATCGGGAATAAAAATCACTAGTGTCTTCATCGGGTTTCTGTTTACAGGCTGAAATTGCACCCCAGTCTTCCTTTTTTGTAGTTAATAAACGTGGCAGTACTTGCACTAACAATCCTGGTAATGCTTTAGTTTTGTCCCCAAGCCCTCGTCCTGCAGTTCTGTGGTAAATAAAATAAATATTACCGGACTGAATTTCATACGGAATCTTAAAATAAAGTAAATAGCTCAAAATAACAAGAGGCAGAATCCGTGGTATAAGAGGTTTTCTAAGTGGGCTTTATTCCATTCAAAATGGCCGACTCGAGTCGCGGCCTTCAGGTTCCGTCACCACGAGGGTTCAGGAAGTGAAGTACAATAATTTATTAACAGACATGTATTTTTATAATAAGTACATTACAATGAAACGAATGTAGAAGGCGTAACATTTGATAAGAAAAGTGACAAAACAGTGACATAATCGAAACTAGGCGTAATAAGGAATAAAAGAAACATGATTGGTTAGAATTATCAGACATAGGTGGATCTATAAGATAATACTTGGCATAGATGCGCGCGCGGCAGCATGACGTGTAATTGACGTGCAACTAGGGGGTGAAGGGGACTTGACATTTAGCTCTACATGTGGAGACGAGAAGTCTGGGTTCAAGTCAACCTAATCCCAAATCATATCTAACATCCTATGTTTAAAGAACTATGTTATCCACAAGGAAGAGACTCTCGGACAGAATCTATTCTATACTGACTGTGTGCGTGTACAAGCGTCTAAGTGTCTATATGAGATGCGAGGGATAGAAAACTTTCCATGGCAACAGGGCTATGAATCACTTGCAGGAGGACGGAAAGTTTGAGTCCTTTGCTTGTGAGCTAAAGGAAATGTTTACCTAAATCACTGGACAGGAATGCATCGGCTGGAGAGTAAAATAGATAATTCGAAGGTGAAATACAACTTCTTGGCAGACGGGCGAAAACTGGCCGAGGCAGGCACCGTTAGCTGCACAGGGAGTAGGACAAAGTTCATGGATACAGATGCGAGCTCAAGCTGAAGCTGTCAGAGACAGAGAGCAGGGAAAGGCTTTGAGGACAGAATCGGGCCTACTCGCCTGAACTGTAAAAATGGAGTAACTTAGCCATATAAAGTCGGTGGCCCGTCATACCTAGGAATCGAATATCCAGCCCATTGATGGCGGATCTGACAGAGAACATGTTGACGGTAGACACTCATATGTTTGCGTCTTAGAAACTGGAACTGGAGGGAACATACATGTACTTGTAACATGCATATAGAACCGTTGGGGTCCAAGATAGGGGACATAACTGATCAGGAAAATCCACATTTCCACATTCCCTCCTTGTCCCCTTCTTGCCCTTCACGAGACATCAATCTTCATTAATCCATCGACTTGCTCATGGAGCATCATTTCTTCTTCTTTCTTCTTCCGGGATTTTGAACGGGACCTGTGATGTGGAATGCATGATGTGGCACACAGACCACAAATCGCTGGTCCACCTTGCAGGCATAAACAACAACTGAAGAGCATAAGAAGGCCAATACCTAGGAAGGATAGAACTCTCCATCCCCAGGCTGATATCACACTCCAAAACCACCCGGACCACGTCCAAGTGCCTGGATTCTCGTGTATCTGGCTTACAATCTTATGAAGGCGTGTTATAGCTTTATATACAGATGGCGAATTTTCTGGTATGAATATGCAGCAGCTGGATCCGATGACCCTGCAAGCTCCGCCCCTATCGGCCAGGATGACGTCAAGGACAAGACGATTCTGGAGAACAACAATTCTCATCACTGATTGTTCCTCTGTCAGATTGCCTAGGGCGGCTATAGTCTCGTTTACTACAGCTTCAAGAGTCTTGGTGAGTCTGCGTATCAGCTTACTATTTGATATTGTACCTATATAGGGAAAGATACCTTTATTGAAATCTACATACTTGTCCCATGCTGTCTCAGTATAATCGACAACTGGGAGATCTCTTCGCTCTCTATTGTGTACTAAATGAACATTTCGATAATAATCAGGGGGAGCTAGGAAAACAGGTGGCAAAAGGAATGCTATGTAACAGGTACCATCCCAATCTAGAGGCAGACGCATATACGCCGTCTGACCACATATGAAGTAAGAATGGCGAGAAGCTCTAAATGAAGATTTACCTTGATCACTATATTCTACTGTAGTAACGCATTGGCTATGGCCCATATGTATGGAACCAACTTTTCTTACACATAATTCACCCTTAACTGAAAATACTGACATAGTGGGCAGAATTAGTTCAACTTCGGATTTGACATTCAGAATCATAAGATTAGGCGTAAAATTACCTAATTTATACACTTCATTTTCTAAATCAGTTCCTGTTCTACTGGGGTGACCCTCCTTATTAGGGTGACAGACTTTGAATAAAACTAGATTCAGATTTCCCCATATCCAATGTTGTTGATAAACTGCTGTGTCTGGGTCTATGGAATTTAATAAACTAAACCATGCTCCACAGGAGCCATTGTGTGTGAATGGATGTGGAAAGAAAGGCAGAACTCCTTTGTTATTCTGATAGGGAGGAAGTCGGCCACACACCCAACAATTGGTCGCATTACTAGTCTGATGGGAATGATGTAACATACTAATGAATGTGTTATTGCGCAGCGCAAGTCTATAAGATAATTCATGTGGCGGTAGGTCACTAAAAGAATGTTCATCAGTTATATTGAAAACACGTTTAGAAACAGGATAATACATATGCAACAATATACTTGCAGTAACTATTAAAAAACTCAAGGAGGACAAAATTAATAAAGTCACAATACAGTGGTTACGCAGTAATTTACAATAAGCATGTCGTTTCATTATGATTCTGGACTCTACGTGATTCAGACCTAAGGGGTACATGTCGGGACAGATTCAACCGCTTCACCTTGGAGAGGACTTAAACAATCAAATCGTCCGACAGTTTAGATCTGGACCTGAGTTTCTGTTTATAGAGTTCGGTGCTACTGGCCTCAGCCAAAGGTAGCTTTGAGTCAATGGGGGAAAACACACGGGCAGTACTGTCTGTGTCAGGAGGAAGTCCATGAAATTTTTTGACGTGACTTGAATGAATCCACCCTTTTCGTCCCTCGATCTTCACGGCTGTTCTTGTGGTCAACAGGACCAACTTGGGTGCTTTCCACCTGGGCTCCAATTGACTTTTCCTGTCGAAGTTTCTCACAAAGACAAGATTACCCGGAACAACGTCATGGGGTTTCGCCTCAGTGTTGTCGGAAAAGGCTGCAGCTACCTGTGAACGAGAAGATTGTAGTGCAGACATCAAGGAAGCCAAGTAATCTGTCAGCATGTTACAGTCAACATCAGTTATTTTACGTGGTATAGGCGTCCCCCACATATTCGGTGGTCTACCAAAGATCACCTCATACGGGGATAGCCCTGTTCTAGAGTGTGCTACCATTCTCATGTAAAAGAGTGCAACTGGTAATGCTACTATCCAGTCGACACCTTTCTCTCTACATATTTTGGACAGTCTGATTTTCAGTGTCTGGTTATGTCTTTCTACGAGACCTGCTGCCTCGGGATGTCGGACACAGTGGAATTTCCACTGATATCCCAACAAGAGTGAGACATGTTTCATTAATTCGGATGAGAAAGGCTGACCGTTATCTGAATATACAACACGTGGTAAACCGTACCGTGGGAAGAATTCTCGAACTAGCTGCTTGGCAGTAGTCGGGGCAGTGTAATCTGATACGGGATACGCCTCTGTCCAACGGGAGAGAGCGCAGACAACTACGAGGACATATTTGAATCCTCGACAACGTTCCATCTGAATATAATCCATCTGGAGGACTTCAAAAGGATGGTCAGGAGGCTGAAATCCACCCTGCTCTACGGGAACACTCTTTCCTGGATTAAACTGACAACATATCATACAGGTACGAACTTTTTGTTTAGCTGCTGCTCGTAAATGTTTGTTGAACCAAATGTGCTGAATGCTGTCTAGCATAGCCTTCTCTCCTAAATGTGCTGGACTGTGAACTGTAGCTATAATGGCTTGAACCATGGAATCAGGGAGAAACCATACAGATTTCTCCTTCGTCATCCACCCTTGATCTGTCTGGATCCCTCCTAGTTCAGTCCACTTCTTTATTTCTTCTGCTGTGGCATGTGTCTGTATGTCAATTACGTCAAGTGCGGGATCCTTAATTGTCATACACTGTGTTGGTGTCTGAACTATTGGCTTTGTCATGTCTAATGTGCGATTCTGAGCAGTCTGTTTAGCTGTTCTGTCAGCTAAATCATTGCCTTGAGAAATGGTATCAGTAACCTTCGTGTGTGCTTTACATTTCATAATCGATATAGCAGTGGGTAGATGTATTGCGTCTAACAAGGCATGAATGAGGGGCCCGTGCTGAATGTGGGCACCATGGGACGTTAGATAACCTCTCTCTCGCCACAGCACGCCGAAGTCGTGTACAACTCCGAATGCATAACGTGAGTCAGTGTATACATTAACTTTCTTATTTGTGGCTTGAATACAGGCTTGCGTTAGAGCAATAAGTTCTGCTGCTTGGGCTGACAGAGTATCTATACAATGTGTCTCAATAACTTCAGTGTCTGTTGTGACTGCATACGCGGCCACTAAATCTCCTGTACTTGCTCTCATGCATGATCCGTCTACATACAACGTCAGGTCTGGATCTAACAATGGAACGTCTGTCAAGTCTTGTCTAGGTTTCGTCTTTATTTCAATGATTTCAACACAATCATGAGCTAGTGGGTCTATTCCAATTACAGGTAATAGTGTAGCAGGATTCAATGTATTACACCGTCGGATCTCTATGTGTGGTTGAAACAATGTCAGTTCATAACCGGTAAGTCTTGCTATGGTCAAGTGTTGTGTTTGTGTTCGGTTCACAAGAATCTCTACTGCATGTGGTACTTGAACTGTCAATGGGTGTCCTAATACTATGGCATCGCTTTGTCTGATTGCTAAAGCTGTCGCTGCCACTGATTTCAGGCATGCAGGCAAAGCCTGAGCTACGGGATCTAATGTACTGGAAAAATAAGCACATGGCTTGCATGATCCTGCTTGATCCTGAGTGAGTACTGACAAGGCAGTACCTTCGCGTTCTGTAACAAAGAGTGTAAAAGGTTTGCTATAACATGGTGTTGCTAAAACAGGTGCTTGACATAAAGCTTCCTTTAGGTTTTCAAAAGCTTGTGTATGTTCCTGAGTCCAAGGGAGAACAGTCGATGTGGCTGCCTCCTGTGTGGTTAACTGAATGAGTGGTTTTGCTAGAAATGCGTACTGAGGGATCCACTGCCTACAATATGAAGTGAGGCCTATGAAAGCCCGCACCTCCTTTTGTGTCTGGGGTATTGACATGTTAGCAATTAACTGGATGCGATCTGGTGTAAGCTGCCTTCCCTCCTTGGACAGCGAGTGACCAAGATAAATAACTCGCTGAACACAGAATTGCAGCTTAGAAGGGGACACCTTGTGCCCCTTGTCGGCTAGGAAATGTAAAACTGTCAGAGAAGCTTTTTCACATTCTGACTCGCTTCTCGCGGTGATCAGCAGATCATCGACATATTGAAGCAGTGCAGTATTGACTGGCATGTGGATACTGTCAAGTTCTCGTTTCAATGCTTGGCTGTAGATGCTGGGGCTTTCTGTAAATCCTTGAGGAGCGCGTGAGAATTTAAAGCTGCGCCCATTTAAACTGAATCCGAACAAGTATTGGCTTTCCGGATCTATTGGGACGCTGAAAAAGGCATTCTTGAGATCAATTACAGTAAAGAATGTTGCTTCGGAATCAATTGCTGTCAACAATGATGATATATCAGGGACCACAGGGAATTGTGGTACAATACACTTGTTTAGTTCACGCAAATCAATAACCAATCGGTACACTGGTGGAGCAGTAGGATCAGTTCGTTTAAGAATCGGAATTATCGGTGAATTACATACATTGGAGTCTGTTTCTACAACTACTCCCTGGGCAATTAGCTCATCAATTATTTTCAACAAAGCCACTACAGCATCATGCGGTAACTTGTATTGTCGCATTCGTGGTAGTACCACTCCTGCTTTCAATGTAACTCGATATGGTGTAATGTTCATGCAGCCAACATCCGTAGGGCCTTGTGCCCATAGATGTACTGGTAAAGTCTGTAGTCGGGGATCCATGTCTCTGGACACATAGTGACCTTTAAAATCACGTAAAAACAACCTTACTCCTTCCGGAGAACAACATATTATGGCTCCTAGTGCTTTCAGAGTTTTAATTCCTAACAGATTTTCTGGGCATGATTTAGTAAGCAATAAGTCTGTAGTTCGTGTCAAAGGTCCTATCGTAAGTGGTAGAGGCTGTGATACTTCATTAACAATAGGTTTTCCTGAAAAACCAAGGGAAACATTTTGAGAGCCTGAGAGGGGTGCCCCTGGAACTTCACTACGTTTTATGGTTGTTCGACTTGCCCCTGTATCGAGTAAGAATTTTCTATCTTGACCTAATAATTCACTATGTACATAAGGTCCTTCTTGATCTACAGGAATCTCGATAAGCGGTAAGTCAACTTCCCTCTCTAGGCTTGTTCATGCGTAACGCTGATACTCAGGGTATTCATACTGTGCAGTCTGATACATTTGTCGTGTTGTGGTTTGTGTGGCAGTAGCAGGCAACGGTGGTGCAGCTGGCACAAACTGTATGGGTTGCTGTGAGGCTGGCATGGACTGTTGCTGAACTGGCATGGACTGTCCATGCTGCATAGCTCCTTGTTCATTCTGATCTTGTCTAACTAATCGTGGTCTCTCTTTTGCAATACCTGTAGCTATATTACGTTTCAGGACTTGACAATCATGTACATAATGGCCTAGTTGTTTACAGTAATTGCAGGTTCCTTTTACAGGAACTGCAGAATCACCAGAATGTGTCACACCCTTTTTGTGACTATCTGCTGGTACTGTCTGAGAAACTAGCATTTTCATTTTTGTATCCTTCATGCGTCTATGCTCGTGTTCTTGTTCATCCCTAATTCTATTGTGATGATACTGTAACATTTGTAGCATTTGCGACGGAGTGTTACTTTGCCAGGTACTCTCGAATTTCAATATTCTATTCTTCACTGGAGGCAATGCATTTTCCACTAATTTTGTCACAAATAAATGTGGATATGAGTCACTACTTGCTTTTATACCACTATTTATACCAAAACATTTTTCAAATCGAGCATAATAATCGCTTGTGTCTTCATCTTGCTTTTGTTTACAGGCTGTGATTGCACCCCAATCTTCCTTTTTTGTAGTTAATAAACGTGGTAGTACCTGTACTAGTAAACCTGGTAATAGTTTAACTTTATCCCCGAGCCCTGAACCTGCAGCTCGGCCCCTTTCTTCCTCTGCTAATGCTGTCCAGTCTATCTTTTGGTCTCCCACTTCCCACTCTTTTTCTTTCAGTTTTTCATAAATGCCAGCAGGCAAAAGCACCTTTAATATCGTCATAATATCAGGAAAGGTGTACTCTCCCATCAGTAACATGTCTTTAATTTCTCGGTGGAAACCCGCTGGGTCTTTGTCATGACTAGGTACTACTTTTTTCATTTCTAATAATTCCATTTTTGATATGGGTGTGTAAACAAATACACGGTGAAACTCATTGTCTTCGCCTTTTATTGGGTGCACTTCTCGTAGGGGATTTTGTCTATCCATATAGTACGGCACTCTTTCTCTGTGGGGCAGCGAGAGAGAATCCGGACTTACAAAAAGGACATACTGCTTACGTGACACTAATATCTCTTTAATTAGCTTGTTACTAGAACCTCTCCATCTGTTCGTGAGTAGTTCCGTTAATATATCAGGTAAAGGACCAGGGTCAGCATGTTGGCTCTTATATAATATGAGGAGTTGCTGAATCATATATATTCCAGCTAAACGTTGTTCATCTGTACTGAGGTTAAAAAACGTGTGTGCTACGGTCTCATCACCGTATTTTTCAGGACTGTCAATCCAGTGAACGGCTGATCTGGCTAATTCTTGCTCATCCATGGAATCGAGGAGGTGGTAACCTCTTCGTTCTCGTAGTATTTTATCTGCGGCTTGAAACAAATGTTCAGGAGATTTCAGATTTATTACAGGCGTCGGATACGTTCTGCTATTATTTGGACATACAGAGTGTATGGGATCAGAAAAACATCTAGTATTTTCACAAGATCTTCCTTTGCCTACATAGGCTATTGTCTCTGACTGTCTTGCGGAATTCCCTGATTCGGACACTTCATCTTGCTCAAACTCGTCTGTTCCCAATCTCTCTTCATGAATACGCTCTATTTCTTTACGTATTTTTCGGCACATGGCTATTATACAATTTTGCTTATCGTGTCTCCCTTCTGATATATTCTGACTCCATCTTGTAAGAATAAGCATTGTATTCGGGTCTACCCCCGGACGATCTTGATTTCTGATTACACAGTTTATGAGGAAACGTAACAGTTCCCCCTGTATTTCTACTTTCTGGAATTCCATAGCTCTGTTAATACATCCTGGATCTCGTCCTGTTTGAACAAAATGATATATGTTATCCAGATGCGTAGTCATCCCTGGTAACCTTGCTAAATACTCTGCGGCTCGCCTGATACGTAATGATGCCAGGACCATTTCGTCCTCTTTACCAACCACTGGGTCATATCTACAATTTACAAGGAGTTCCTTAAGCGTACGTTCATTTACGAATTTAGGTGTACGTGAATGCGCTGACTCTTGAAAAACAAGTTTATTTATTCTGGGTGGTGTAAAAGTACTGCTAGCACCTCCCGTGGCCCCATCTGGGGCGTCGGGTGTGAATGGATTCGTTGAACGTGACACAGCAACTATGGGTGTCGATACCCCTGTAGAGTCGACTGCGGAGACAGATGCGGAAACAGATGTGCTTGCCGAAACTTGCGTCGGGACTTGCTGTTGCACGGGGACAGATACCTGATCCTGACGTTGAACCCCTCCGCCAGACGGTCTATGTGGTGTGGCGTTAGCATACTCGGGAGCTGCATCGTCTAGATATGAGGAAAGAAAAACATCTTCTGCGGTTCTGGGATGCCCCTTTGGATGTACCTTAATTGGAAATAATGGGGGTGGCAAGTCTTTTGGTATCTCTGGAGCAGCCTTAGGTAATCCTTCGGCTAGAAGGGGATACATACCATTCATAAGAGCATTTCTTTGTCTATTCACTTGTTCTGATTTCACTCGGATACCTTCCTCAATTAATAGATTTTCTTGAACTTTATTTGAACTTTCTTTACTCCTCTCTTCTTGTCTACGTGCTTTTTCTGTTCGTCTATGAGATTCTTTACGCCATAACTCAACAGCGTCTTTCTGTGACTGTCTGACCTTTCTTTTCCATAACTCTTCCTCCACTTTCATGATGCACTCTGCATCCCAGGTTCCCGCTGCGGGCCACCTTTGACTTTCCGGTAATCCTTTGGTATAATCTACCCATAGATCAAGAAACAATATGGCATCTAAGCCATGCTTATGGTACATGAAATGTCCTGGAGTGTCTCTAGGAGGAATAGGAACTGCTTCTTCAAGCACCCCTTTTCTGGTAGTAATCTGTCTTAACTTCGAGAAGAGCGGCATATTGACAACTGATCTGATACTTACTCTTGAACTTGCTTAATACGAGAAACACCATAAATGAACAGTGAACAATGAACAGTCATTCATACCACAATATGCAAGACATTTCTGAATACTTTAAACATTAAACATTAAACATTATAACAATGATCGACAATGATGACAGTCTGCTTAACTAATCACCACGCTGAATTCTTGACAATAACTGAATACTTCGGAATACTTGATATACTGCTAAACAGTACATATACACTGCTAAACAGTGCAGACCGGATTTGTGTACCCAAATCCGTCTTGACCGGCACAACCTATGTGCGCGTCAACACGCCTCCCCGGCGATGGTACTCACCGAGTAGCTCCTTGAAACGGAAGGCCTCAGAGAATGGACAGGACTCGATAACTGCGGACATCGGACCCTCTGGACGTCGGGATTTCGGAAAACCTGGTGGGCCTCTGTATACCTCGGATCTTGCTCTCTCAGCTAGGCTCTGGTCGGGATACTTCGCACTTCTCACCGCCTCGTCTGGGTTGATCGCAGCCTCAGTCGCCCCCGCTTGACCGGAGGGAGCTTACAGGAAATCCTGCTGGTACGCGTTTATGGTCCGTCCAGCTGTGGCAGGAGACCGGGCCTGCAACGCACCGCCGGCGCGTGAGATGAGAAAGTGTCCCTGTTCGGGCGCCATTATGTGGTAAATAAAATAAATATTACCGGACTGAATTTCATACGGAATCTTAAAATAAAGTAAATAGCTCAAAATAACAAGAGGCAGAATCCGTGGTATAAGAGGTTTTCTAAGTGGGCTTTATTCCATTCAAAATGGCCGACTCGAGTCGCGGCCTTCAGGTTCCGTCACCACGAGGGTTCAGGAAGTGAAGTACAATAATTTATTAACAGACATGTATTTTTATAATAAGTACATTACAATGAAACGAATGTAGAAGGCGTAACATTTGATAAGAAAAGTGACAAAACAGTGACATAATCGAAACTAGGCGTAATAAGGAATAAAAGAAACATGATTGGTTAGAATTATCAGACATAGGTGGATCTATAAGATAATACTTGGCATAGATGCGCGCGCGGCAGCATGACGTGTAATTGACGTGCAACTAGGGGGTGAAGGGGACTTGACATTTAGCTCTACATGTGGAGACGAGAAGTCTGGGGTCAAGTCAACCTAATCCCAAATCATATCTAACATCCTATGTTTAAAGAACTATGTTATCCACAAGGAAGAGACTCTCGGACAGAATCTATTCTATACTGACTGTGTGCGTGTACAAGCGTCTAAGTGTCTATATGAGATGCGAGGGATAGAAAACTTTCCATGGCAACAGGGCTATGAATCACTTGCAGGAGGACGGAAAGTTTGAGTCCTTTGCTTGTGAGCTAAAGGAAATGTTTACCTAAATCACTGGACAGGAATGCATCGGCTGGAGAGTAAAATAGATAATTCGAAGGTGAAATACAACTTCTTGGCAGACGGGCGAAAACTGGCCGAGGCAGGCACCGTTAGCTGCACAGGGAGTAGGACAAAGTTCATGGATACAGATGCGAGCTCAAGCTGAAGCTGTCAGAGACAGAGAGCAGGGAAAGGCTTTGAGGACAGAATCGGGCCTACTCGCCTGAACTGTAAAAATGGAGTAACTTAGCCATATAAAGTCGGTGGCCCGTCATACCTAGGAATCGAATATCCAGCCCATTGATGGCGGATCTGACAGAGAACATGTTGACGGTAGACACTCATATGTTTGCGTCTTAGAAACTGGAACTGGAGGGAACATACATGTACTTGTAACATGCATATAGAACCGTTGGGGTCCAAGATAGGGGACATAACTGATCAGGAAAATCCACATTTCCACAGTTCGGGCAGTCTCTTCGTTTTCTAATGCGGTCCAATCAATCTTTTGGTCTCCCACCTCCCACTCTTTTTCTTTGAGTTTCTCATAAATACCGGCAGGCAATAATACTTTTAATATTTTCATAATGTCAGGATAGGTGTAATCACCCATGAGCAACATGTCTTTGATTTCACTGTGAAAACCTGCTGGATCTTTATCATGGCTCGGTACTAATTTTTTCATTTCCAATAGTTCTATTTTAGTTATGGGCGTGTACACACACGCGTGAAAAAGAATCATCCGTATTTTTAACTGGGTGTACTTCTCGTAAGGGATTCTGTCTGTCTATGTAATACATTTTTCTTTCCATGGAGGGAGCTGAATCATGCTCTGGACATAAGAAGGCACTGTATCTGTGCCGATGTTCTAGAATTTCTTTAATTAGATCGGTACCCATACCTCTCCATTTATTCGTGAGTAATTCTATCAGTATATCAGGTAGGGGACCAGGATCGGAGTGTTGGCTTTTATATAGTATAAGGAGGTGTTGTATCATGTATATACCAGTTAAACGCTGTTCGTCTGGTGTAAGATTCAGAAACGTGTGTGCTAACGCATCATCACTGTATTTCTCAGAACTGTCAGCCCATTGTACTGCTGACCTGGCTAATTCTTGTTCATCCATAGAATCAAGCACATGGTACCCCCTTCGCTCTCGAAGTAATTTATCAGTGGCCTGGAATAAGTGTTCAGGGGTCCTAGCATTTGATATAGCTGTTTGAAAAATTTTGTTACATCCTGGATGTGTCGGACGTATCGCATTATTAAAAGATCTTCCTCAACCTACATAAGCTATCGTTTCTCTAGCTGGTAATTCTAATTGTCCTGTAGTTATTTCTGACTGTTCCTCCTCCTCTCCCTCTGATTCAGTTTTATCTTCCTCTATTCTTCTTTCATGTATTCGTTCTACTTCTTTTCTGATCTTTCGGCACATAACTTCTATACTCTTCTGTTTATCATGTTTTCCCTCTGATATATTCTGGCCCCATCTGGTAAGTACTTGTATTTCCTCCTGATCTACCTCAGGCCTATCTCTATTTCTGATCAAGCAATTTATGAAGAAACGTAACAGTAGTTTCTGTATATCCACTTTCTGGTATTCCATGGCCTCGCCAATACTTTCAGGACCTTGCCCTGTTTGGACAAAGCGATATATGTTGTCTAGATGAGCAACCATTCCTGGTAGTGTCATTAAATAGATCGAAGCTCGTCGTATACGTAGTGATGACAGCAACATTCTGTCGTGTTTACCGGGCACTGGATCATATCTACAATCTGGAAGAGTCTCATTAAATATTTTGTGATTAGCTTGAGGTGTACGTTGGAGTGCTAAATCCCTATAAGTCAATCTAGGTACTGGCGGCGGCGTGGTAAAACCTCCTGTCGCACCTCCTGAGGTGCCTAGTCCAAAAGGATTTGTTGGATGTAAATTAGAGAGTGTGGATGCAGGAAGGACTGTAGAAACGGACGGAACACTTGAAATGTGAGGAGGAGTTTGTTGCTGCGGAGGTGGAGGCGGATGATCTTGACGTTGAACGTTGTCAACAGGTGATGCGCGTTGATGCGCAATATTAACATATTCGGGTGCTGCATCGTCTAAATAAGAAGAAAGGAAAATGTCCTTTGCGGTCTTGGGATGTGCTTTAATCGGGAGTAATGGAGGTGGCAGATCTTTTGGTACCTCCGGGGTGGCCTTAGGTGAACCCTCGGCCAGAAGAGGATACATACCATTCATAAGAGTGTTTCGTTGTCTGTCTACTTGTTCTGTTTTTACTCTGATACCTTCCTCAATTAATATGTTTTCTCGGGCTTTGCCTGACTTCCCCCTACTTTTCTCTTCCTTTCTGAACTCTTTCTCTGTGCGTCTATGCGATTCTTTGCTTCATAATTCGATGGCATCTTTCTGTGACTGTCTGGCTTTCTTTTTCCATAATAATTCTTCTATTCTCATGATGCAATCTGCATCCCAGGTCCCAGCGACGGGCCATCTCTGATTCTCTGCTAAATCTTTGGTGTAGTTCACCCATAAATCAAGATATAATATGGCATCTAGGCCATGCTTGTGGTACATAAAGTACCCTGGAGTGTCCCTAGGTGGAATGGGAACGGCTTCTTCGAGTATCCCTTTTCTAGTTTTTATCTGTCTTAATTTTGAAAAGAACGGCATCTTAAAACCTTGCTGCTTGATTCTTACTCGAACTTTTAACACTTTGACTTGAACATAATTAGTACAGTAAACACAATAATGAAAATTGAACAATCATTCATACCACGACATTTTTTTAAAAACATATTAAAACATTTAACATTTAGAACGAACAACGATAATTAAAATAAAACTAGTTACTGACATAATACTAGAGGTACTAGATAATACTGAATGTACTAGATGTACTGCTAAACATAACAGATGTACTGCTAAACAGTACAGATACACTGCTAAAACAGTGCAGACCGGATCTGTGTACCCAAACCCGTCTTGCCCGGCACAAACTAATGTGCACGTCTAAATGCGTCCCCAGCAACGGTACTCACCGGGAAGCACGGAACGGAAGGCCTCGGAAACTGGACTGGACTGGATCGGACTGGACTGGACTCGACTCGTGACATAGGTACTTCGGAAACTTCGGAACCTGGTGGGCCTCTGTATACCTCGGATCTTGCTCTCTCAGCTAGGCTCTGGTCGGGATCCTTCGCACTCCTCACCGCCTCGTCTGGGTGTTGATCGCAGCCTCAGTCACTCCCGCTTGGCCGGAGGGAGATACAGGAAATCCTGCGGGTACGCGTAGTTGTCCGTCCAGCTGTGACAGGAGACCGGGCCTGCAACGCACCTCCGGCGCGTGAGATGGGGAAGGTGTCCCTATTCGGGCACCAATTATGTGGTAAATATTTAAATTACCTGTACTATTTTTATGCGGTAAAGTCTATAAGAATAACTCAGAAAAATAAGAGGCAGAATCCGTGGTATTTGAGGTTCTAAAAAGGCTTTATTCCTTACAAGGAATTATGGTTCGAACCATGGCAATCGTATTCCATCACCACGAAGGTTCAGGAAGGGATAGGCAATACATTATTGACAGGCAATCATAAATATAGTAAAATGCATTTACAGTAAAGACAGATGCAGTAGGCGTAACAGCTGATAAGAAAGATAAGAATACACATACGTAATGAAAAGGTGTTACAATAGGCGTGCATAAAGGCGTATACTAGAGACGTCATTAAGATGATATCATAAGTGGGTGGATCCATAAGAGAATCCTGCAATGTCAGCAGAAATACTTGGCAGAGATGCGCGCGCAGCCGCATGACGTGTGATTGACGTGTAACTAGAGGGTGAAAGGGACTTGACATTGAGCCCTTCATGAGGAGACAGAAGTCTGGGATGTCAGGACAACCTAATCCTAAATCGTATCTAATATCTTGTGTTTAAAGAACTATACTATCAGGAAGGAAAGGTCTCTCGGACAGAGTCTATTCTATACTGACTGCTAGTGCGTGTACAAGCGTCTATGTGTCTACATGAGATGCGTGGGGCATGGGCCTTCCATGGTAACAGGAGCTATGAATTACTTGCACGGAGACAGTGAGGCCGGGCCCTTTGCTCTGTAGCTGGAAAGATGTTTACCTAAACTACTAGACAGGAATGTATTGGATGAGGAGCGGAGCAGATAACTTGAAGGCTGAATAGAGTCTTGGCAGGCAACAGGCTGAGCCGGGCACCGTTAGCCGTGCAGGGAGTAAAACAAAGGTCATGGATACAGATGCGAGTCCAGGCTGGAGCTTTCAGAGGCAGAAAGCAGAAAAAGGCTCGATGGCAGAATTCAGGGCCTACTCGCCAGAGCTGTGAAATAAGAAAGGTGCACCATAAAAAGTCGGTGGCCAAGCATACTTAGGAACGGAATATCCGACCCATTCATGGCGGATCTGAAAGAGGACATGTTAACGTTGGACGCACATGTATTTGCGTCTTCATAGCTGGATGTGGAGGGAACATACATGTACTTGTAGCATGTACATGGAGCCGTTGGGGTCTAAGATAGGGGACACAATTGATCATAAAATTCATATTTCCTCAGGCGTACCAAACCACATACCAAAAAAGTGGTATAAGAACCACAACTGAACTAGACACAAGGCCTAGAGCCTGTAGAATCGCTGGGACCCCAAGGAACCACCCAAGGTAGTGACACAGAGGACCCACGGGTACTGCATGCAGTGCGTAAACACAACCGTTGGTTCCCGTTATCTTGTATGGGCAATGTCGCGGTTGGAAATTTAAAGATTAGGGACACTTAGAATCGAGTCAGGACCAAACTCTTTTGGACTTAAGAAGTTCTAGGGCTAGCACCCACGGGAGCACCGGAGTACTCGAGTTACCTCACCCAGGGAAGCCGGGTGCATAGGTGTCTTTTGGTGTCAGGTTGCGTCGTCGATTGCAATGGAAGCCTGCAAAGAACTGCTGCTGCCGTGAACCATGGCTGTGCCCTCCACAAGAGAGTTGTGAGAAGTTGGTCTAGTATATGCTGTCCACTAGTTATAGTGGGCATCTTCCACCAGTCCAAATGACCCTTATTGATGATTAGGTCAAAAACAACCTTTAAAGAAAGCTATCCTAGTGGTAGCTGTGGAGAGCAGCCTTCAGGATAAGTCTCAAAGGAATGTAAAGCAGCTTGTTTTACCACTCTATAACTTCCTGCATGACCAAATTAATAGAGAACCACACCAGATATATATATAAAATATATGTATTTAGGTTAACATACACTCCTCTAGTCTCTTTATGAGACTGGAGTTCGAAGTACTTAAGTTACAAGTGAGCAATCATCAGTAATAGCACAAATACACGTTTGGGCCCTAGGGGCGTACCAAACCACATACCAAAAAAAGTGGTATAAGAACCACAACTGAACTAGACACAAGGCCTAGAGCCTGTAGAATCTCTGGGACCCCAAGGAACCACCCAAGGTAGTGACACAGAGGACCCACGGGTACTGTATTCAGTGCATAAACACAACCGCGGGTTCCCGTTATCTTGTACGGGCAATGTCGCGGTTGGAATCTGAGTCAGGACCAAACTCTTTTGGACTTAAGAAGTTCTAGGGCTGGCACCCACGGGAGGACCGGAGTACTCGAGTTACCTCACCCAGGGAAGCCGGGTGCATAGGTGTCTTTTGGTGTCAAGTCGCGTCGTCGATTGCAATGGAAGCCTGCAAAGAACTGCTGCTGCCGTGAAGAGGAGAAGTGTCCGAAGAGATCCAAGCCTGGATCTAGGATGTAAGGAACCTGAAAGCAGAGGGGACAGAGTCTGGGTCACTAGCCAGTGACCGAAGGCAGGATGGACCAATGCCCACAGATGTCGGGTGCTTCAGGTGAGTTGATGGGTGTTTTGACTCTTCAGCCACGAGGTCCAGGAGGCGTCAACGAAGTCCACGAGCCGGATTCGAGCAGTCCCACGAAGTTTGTCTTATGCTGCTGCGTCGGCGACCAGATTGGACCCAACAAGCCTTGGCAATGGCAAGTCTCAGGAATTCAGAGAAAGGACTGCGGTGCAGACCAGCAAGGTCTGAGGGACTCACCCAGTGAGGGAAAGTCAGGGCACGTCTGGAGCAACCAGGAAAGCCCACTTAGAAGAGGAGTTGCTTTCGTGGAGACCTACTAGCCAATGGGCTAGCGATTGAGAAGGAGCCTCGAGCGGTCGCACTTGAAACTTGCCCATGGGTCACTCGTGGAGTGGAGGCTAGCAATCTTTGGTGCAGGAGGTTCTCAAGGCTGGGGCTACTCGGAGCCCAAAGCACAACTTCAAGGAGGACCAGGAAGATAGTGATGCTGCAAAAGTTCACGGTGTCCCGGGGTCACAGTTCCACGTCACCCACGGGCCTCAGCTTTCCTGTGGACTCAGGGTAGCCTCGGGGATGTCTGGACATCCACCTCTAGTGATGCAAACGCTTTGGCATCCGTAGGGAGCTTCAGCGATGCAGACCTGTCAGGTGTTTCTTTGGTGCCTGCCAAGCAGGGGAGTCACTCCTTGACCCCAAGGGAGATTTCTTCAGTCTTCTAGTCAGGATATAACATCGAAGGTCCAGGATATATGATGCAGAGTTTCGTCCAGGGTAATCTAAAGTCTTAAGGACTGGATTCCTATACTTATACTAAGTTTAGGGGATGAACTAACTCTAAGGCCCCACCTATGGGTGGGTTTGGAAAGAAGGGTGGTTGCACCCATTTCCTTTGTCCAGTTTCACGCCAGAGCAGGGGCAGGTAGCCCCTGCAACCGATTTGAACTGGACTATACACAGGGACACCAAGGTGCCGATCACGATCCGGTAAAAAATTTCCCCGTACGACTCGTATCCGGTCTTTTTATCGTACGAATCGTACAAGTGGCGTACAAACTGCCAATCACGATTCGCATGGTAAAAAGTCCATACGAACCGCATTGGGAATTATTCCCCACACGTCCTCGGGTCGGAAATTGTGTCCGACACGTCCTCGGACGATTTACCGTACAAATGTGAAAAGTGAAGTCCGACCGCGGAATCACGATCCATCCCGTGCGTCCGATGTTACAACCGTATGGAAAAAACACCGTCCGCACTGAACTCCCATAGCAACCATGGAGACATTTACCCGCATACGCGCCCAACACCCCCCCAGCCCTCCGTGTATGTACGAGACGTACCCCCACCCGTGAATGTATGGAGCGTACCCCCACCCCAACCGTGTATGTACGACCCGTACCCTCACCCACGTATGCATGGAGCGTACCCCCACCCCAACCGTGTATGTACGACCCGTACCCTCACCCGCGTATGCATGGAGCATACCCCCACCCCAACCGTGTATGTATGACCCGTACCCTCACCCGCGTACATATGGAGCATACCCCCACCCCAATCGTGTATGTACGGACCGTACCCCCACCCCAACCGTGTATGTATGACCCGTACCCTCACCCGCGTACGTATGGAGCGTACCCCCACCCCAACAGTGTATGTACGACCCGTACCCCCACCCCAACCGTGTATGTACGACCCGTACCCTCACCCGCGTACGTATGGAGCGTACCCCCACCCCAACCGTGTATGTACGACCCGTACCCTCACCCGCGTACATATGGAGCGTACCCCCACCCCAACCGTGTATGTACGTACCGTACCCCTACCCCAACCATGTATGTACGACCCGTACCCTCACCCGCGTACGTATGGAGCATACCCCCACCCCAACAGTGTAAGTACGACCCGTACCCTCACCCGCATACGTATGGAGCGTACCCCCACCCCAACAGTGTATGTACGACCCGTACCCCCACCCCAACCGTGTATGTACGACCCGTACCCTCACCCGCGTACGTATGGAGCATACCCCCACCCCAACCGTGTATGTACGTACCGTACCCCCACCCCAACCGTGTATGTACGACCCGTACCCTCACCCGCGTACGTATGGAGCGTACCCCCCACCCCAACAGTGTAAGTACGACCCGTACCCTCACCCGCGTACGTATGGAGCGTACCCCCACCCCAACAGTGTATGTACAACCCGTACCCCCACCCCAACCGTGTATGTACGACCCGTACCCTCACCCGCGTACGTATGGAGCGTACCCCCACCCCAACTGTGTATGTACGTACTGTACCCCCACCCCAACCATGTATGTACGACCCGTACCCTCACCCGCATACGTATGGAGCGTACCCCCACCCCAACCGTGTATGTATGTACCGTACCCCCACCCCAACCGTGTATGTACGACCCGTACCCTCACCCGCGTACGTATGGAGCGTACCCCCACCCCAACATTCTAAGTACGGAGCGCACCCCAGGCCCCAACACCACCACCTTCACACAACATTGCGCATGTACGAGTCGTACCAAGCCAGACACAAGGACAGCACTGTACAACAAAATGGCCGAAGTACACACCGTACACACGTTAAAAACGCACGTACACAACCAGGACAAAGCAAAACAACACAAGAATACACCATTCGAATGGCACAATGCCACAAAACTTGTCCAACAAGCACAAAAACAACACATTTACTGACCTGCAACTGCCAAAATCCCAAACAGAGGCCCAAAACACAACCACTCCTTATAACACACCCACCCAAACTTCAAACACAGCCACACCCACCAATGGACCAATAAAAAGGGCCCACACACACAAACCATGAGCCTTTGCAACAGACTCACTGCTGCCAGACCCCACAGACAACCTACAGCACCATACTAGAACGTTTACTACACCTTACACTTGCACACCTTCGCACAACCACCTTCACAAACACCCCCTCATCACATTCACACACACACCCAAACAACCACATCCCACACACCCACAACCATCCACACACCCCCCCCACCATCCACACCCACACCCCTCACCATGCCCACTAACAAGAATCCAAAGTTCACTAGCCGAGAGTTGGAGGTCCTTGTCGATGAAATCCTCAGAGTCGAGCCACACCTCTTTGGAACATTGGTCAGACAGACCAGCATTTCTGAAAAAACAGCCATGTGGCAGACGATTGTCGATGCTGTGAATGCTGTTGCGGACACCAGAAGGACCAGGCATGAATGCCAAGCCAGGTGGTACGATCTGCGGAGGAGGGTCCGAGCCAAAATGACCGATGACCACAACCAGGCCAACGTCACTGGAGGAGGGCCGCCCCGCAGACCCGTACACTACCATCCCTGGGAGGAGAGGGTGATGGCCATACTGCCGGTGGTGGCAGTGGACGGATTAGAAGGACTCCGAGACCCGGGTGAGTACACAAACAACTCACCTCACATGGGGGGAACGTCATCCACAACCAAACTCACAAACAGGCACGCAACCACCCCAAGCCATCGCATGACTCAACCACACTCCATAAACATGCACATGCCACTGGCGCCACCATGCCCCATGCACCCAGCTGGACAATGCCAAGTCACAGGCCACAGAAAACACCAACACAAGACACGGTAAGCCGGATGGCGGGAGTGTGGGCCCCAAAAATCATATAGTGCAACTCAGAAGCAGACAACCATGCCCCCTGCCCATATGGCCTAGGTCACAGCCAGACAAACAGTGTGTCCCCACACAGGAAAGACTTGCCAGCAAATGGCGGATGCCTTGCATTAACACATGGGGGTGACGGCACGTTCTTGCACATGACAGCAGCTAATGAACAGCCAACACTGTGAAAGAGTGGCAGCACACACCACCACAGCAGCAGCGCAGACACAGACAATACACCCAATGGGTGCCTAGAGATCAGAAACAAACTCACATGAACAAGCCAAGGGCCATTCAAAGATCTGCAAAAAGTGTGTGCCTAGGAAGCTGGGCTGAGGTGACAGAGGGTAACACACAGAGGGAGGGAGAGGGGGAGAGAGAGGGAGGGAGACACAGGGAGACGGACAGAGGGAGGAGGCTGACACACAGAGGGAGGGAGAGGTGGACAGAGAGGGAGCGAGAAAGGGACATGCAGGGAGAGCAAATCAGCCTTGGGGGTTGTGGGAATGTCTGCTCATCAGCAGGTGGACTGCGTGCATGTAGACAAGGGTGGCCAGTGCCAGAACCCCCCCTCTTCTCCATGGCAAAACACAGGGCCATGTCACAACCTGTGCACGAGCACAACGACAGCTACCTGCATTATCTAAGTGTGTGGAACCACTCCATGTGCCCACGTGCAGTGCAACACAGAAGGCGCCAATGCACGGCTCGCCACACCTGCCCACTCCACTGCTGACTGCAGTCACAATTGATGCAGCAAGTAAGACTGTGCCACACATAGGTAAAGTCGCAAAAGCTGTGGCCAAGGGACATACCCATGCACAAGTGCACTGTGAGTGGAATGCAAGACATATCCAAATTCCCAGAGGAAATGTGCCAACTTAGAAACCAATGAAACATGGATGTTGCATGGAACAAAATTAACATTGTCTCTCTCACACACAGGTCAATGTCGTGGATCACCCCCCAACACTGGGGGGGAAGACTCACAGGACCCGGCTCGGCGGGATGACGGAGCCACCGGCAGCGACGACTCTCACCACTCTGTGGACGAACCCGACCCCGACCAACCTGGCCCCTCTGGTGTCCAACGACCTGCAGCACCTGCTTCAGGTACAACTGGGCCAACCACCACCCCCACTCCTGCCACATCCCAGGAGACACCCAGGATCCCTGCCCCACCACCACATTGCAGCCAGGCTGGCCAAGAGGGACACGGTGTACCGGGCACCCAGGAGGAGGCAGGCGACAACGCCAATGCCACCCCTCAGGGGTCCCGGAGACCCGATGTGCCCACAAGGGCAGGCCAGGTGCAAGTGGGCAGGGGTAGTGGGAGTGGAGGACGGTGGAGGCGCGAGCCTGACCAGTTGGCTGGGGAACCGGTATATTCCCATGTCCGCAACATCCTGGACACATACCGGCAGAACACCACGGGCATGGCCCAGGTTGTGTCCACCCTCAACGAGATGAAGGGGACCCTCGATGAGATCAAGACACAGCAGGCCCAACAACATGCGGAGCAACATGCCTATCTACTGCGACACCAACGGCGGATGGAGGACGGACAGGCTGAGCTCTTGACGGTGTTCACGGGAATTCACAGTACACTCCGTCGGATGGCCGACAACATGGGCAACCCTCCCTGTGCCACCAGTCGTAGAACATCACCACCCACAGGGAGGGATGAGGAGGAGGAGGAGACATCCGACGGAGCATCCCAAACATCGTCACGGCCTGCTTCTGAGGGTCCCCGCAGGAGGGCGGGTCGTCCACGGAAAAGACCGTGAGGGTCGGCGCAACAGCACCATCTCCCAGGACACCTGGCCTGGCACCTGGCCCACTGGAGCAACAGCAGCACAGCAGCAAAAGACATTCTCTGCCACATGGACTTACTGGTCACTGTCTGACCAATGTTGACAAAGACTGTGGCATGGACTCTGAGGATTTCAAATGGCAAGGACACCAACTCCCCTAGTGAACTTTGGATTCCACACACCCGGAAAGCCCCTCATGTCATACCCCCCCCCCCGGTACCCCAACCAAAATAAAAAGTTACACCATAAAGAGAAGATGCCTACCTTTTGCATTATTACCTTACATGTGTCTTGTAAAGTCTAACCATGCCTGAGTTCTCATTTGACTTCAACCATCCACACCCTGGGGCCTGAGTCTGGCACAGGACACACATGGGTCACATTGTATTAGGCAAGACAGACATGGAGCACCATACACACCCGTGATGGGCCCAACCAGCTGAGGGGGTGGCCGCACAACCATGCCGACAGACATTTTGAGTACAGCGACAGCCATACGCAGAGGTCAGGGATCATGTGGAGTGTCCTGGGGGGCACCCAGGTATGTGTGGACAGGTGGCAGAACCATGACCTGCAAGCTTGAGTCAGGTGGATGCAGAGAATGGTGGCCTGGCCAACATTGGATGCATGGGGATGGCACATGTCACAATACCCACACAGTCATGGACATCATGCACAATACACAGTCTAATCCCACACAAACAGCTTGCATCTTGCCACTCTACACATAGACACATAGCCACTGTCACGGAAAACCATGCCAGACATGCCGGATGCACCGTGGCAACACACCAGCATTGACTGAGAATAGGCACCTTGGAGGCATAGGGACACCTTTATTAGTCATGTATTCAGGATTGCAGAGGCAACTCGGAGTACACATGAACGGGTCATGTGGAGTAACATGTGGGTCCAACACTGGAATCCCCCTTCTGCAGCACAAATGCGTGATAGCCATGGAACTGGCACACAAGTGTCGGCTAACAGCTAAACACCCCCTGCTGCTCACGGAGAGACTGCCATACACCATTGATCCGCTGATGTGGAAGTCCCACACCATGTCAAGCCAATGCAAAGCGTATGTGTCCGAGGGCAGTGTAACACACATTGATGCCATCATCACATTCCACAATACCATCACGGATGACTGTCAACAAGTCTGACCATCTATTCAGGTGTACCCAGCAGCATGTCATGTGTACCATGGTGATGCGACATGTCTGCAGAGGAACCAAACATCGACAGGGGCAGTGTGCATACATCGTAAACAACTGCCACACCCAATACACCCCTGATGCATCCCTTACCCTAAGGAGACTTCCAAACTTGTCCGTGCGTGTAACGCTGAGTCAGCACACGATGACGTGTCCATGAGGAATAGCAGTGCCACAACAATGCAAGCAGCAGACGGCATGCGCAAGTACCTGGGGAAGAGAGACACACAAGAAGTCAGCCACAAAAAGCACAGCCACTTGCATGTGCATGTACTCGACACATGTATGGATGACAACATGCTAGGTCACAATTATGACTGGCACCATCACTCCAGTGACACATCCACACACACACCTCTGACTCAGGTGCCATACATGCAGATGGACACACACATCGCAACACATGCCACACGGGGACCAATGCGTGCACACACAGACACTGGTACTCACCACTAAGCAAAGAAGTCGCGTATGAGCCGAGTCCGGATGTCCTCTTGCGGAACCACATCCTCCACATCACTAGCCCCATTGCCAAGACCTTCGTCCTCCACGGGTGGATGGTCCTGATCATCTTGATCCAGGATGAGTGGCACAGCTTTCTCAACTGCCATGTTGTGCAGCATGCAGCAGACCATGAAGATTTTGCAGACCTTCGCCGGGGCATATGGGAGGGCGCCGCCGGTCTTGTGGAGGCATCGGACTCGGCTCTTCAGGAGGCCAAATGTCCTCTCTATCACTCGCCTTGTCCGGCCATGGGCGGTGTTGTAGCGGAGCTGGGCCGGTGTGATGGGGTTGCGGAGAGGTGTGATCAGCCATGGCATGTTGGGATAGCCAGCGTCCCCTACATGGAAAGCACATGGACATAAGTAGGACAGGAGAAGCGGTCGTGCTGGAAGTCTACGCAAAATACAGGACAGACGGAGTGTACCCACCAACAACACATGCTCGTTCGTTGCGCAGCTGCGTCATCCTTTCAGGCACCCTGCTACGCCTCATGATGTAGGCATCGTGTGCTGATCCTGGAAAACGAGCACAGACATGTGAAATCACCATGTTGGACAGACACACCACAAGGGCATTGATGGAGTGGTAGTGTTTGCGATTCCTGTACGCTACCTCCTGTGCCTGTGGTGGTACCAAAGCCACATGTGTCCCATCTATGGACCCAATGACCTGGGGCATCCCTCCCAGGGCATAGAATCCACGCTTGACACCAGTCAACATTTCAGGGGTTGGGAAATGGATGAACTCATCCAGGTGAAGCAACATGGCCTCTAAGAAATCATGCAGCACACGGCAGAACATGCTCTGGGACATGCCACTAACATGAGCAATGGTATTTTGAAAGGTACCCGTGGCAAGAAAATGTAGGGCTGCCATTACCTTCAGCTTGGGTGTCAGTGCCTTAGGATACCTGTGCAGCGGTTGCAGGTGTGGTGCCAGCCTCGCCGTCAACTCCAGAATCAACGGTTGGGGGAAGCGGTAGCACCGGATACAGTCATTCTCCCGCATGTCAGCCAAGTCCGGAATTGCTCGGGGAAGAGGCGGCGCTCTGCAGTAATTTGGAAGTGACAAGGAAGAGTGAGTGCACTACTACAACAATTTTTGGGTGCTGAGCACATGTTAATCTGTCAATACACATATGCGACATACGGAGTGAGGTATGTGCCACATGCCCTGGACACGAATGGCTTCCAGGTGACACTCCTACCAAGACCCAGCTACACACGGAGATTGTGAACCTCCACATACCATGGCATGGGATTAGCTGTGTCCCAGTGTAAGTGAACAGCCAGACGCAACACAGGAGTGACATACATCAACACATGAGCAGAAGTAGGATGTCGATTGCAGAGACTGGTAGCGGAACACTAGAGCCACAGGTCACATGACATTACACTAGGACAGCCCACACACCTTGCCAATAAGGTGTACATGTAATGACTCAGCACACATTCATAGAGAGGATGCAGACATGTCCTTGTTACGCTACTCCGTGTGCCATGCATACATACGCACCTCACATCCGATACCACATGTGGCCTGGTGTGCGGAACAGTGTGCCATGTCCATCTACACACAGACACATGTTGGTTGCTGCAACAGCTGATGCTTTTGAGGGAGCTCCAACATCAAGCAAATGGCCACCCCCCACACATACATGACATAGTCACATCGTGCACCGTGGGTAGTCACATTTCTGGTGTGGTAACCCCAGTAGCGGGCATCAGGGGACACTTGCGTGTGTTGTTGACTGTGCCATGCCAGTGACGCTCATCCCAAGTGTGCAGTACGACATGCACACATGTCAAAGGAGTTAAGGCCATGCTTGGCACACATTGCACCGTCACACATAACATCTGTACTCATCTCATCATACATCTGGTGCCTTCTCCACTCAGGAGTAATGTGCCACATCACAGCCTTTCACACCTGTGCCCCACACATGTAGTACTGCCCAGACAATGCCTCGATGTCCATCCATGGACAAGTTTGTCAGCCCTATTCCTTCCTGTGTGCTGCCTGTCACCACTGTGATGTGTGAAAGGCACCGTACTTTCGCTCAGAGGGCCTATGTATGTTCCCTATCACCATGGGAGTGCTGCCGTATGTGTACCCATAGTGATAGTGAGTGTACAGGCGTGTGTACAGTCAGTCTCACTATGGGTGTTCTCGTGTATGCGTACTCATAGTGGTACGGACCGTACAAACGCCTGTACGCTCACTATCACTATGGGTGTGCTCGCGTATGCGTACTCATAGTGATAGTGAGCGTACAGGCGTGTGTACGGTCTGTACCACTATGGGTGTTCTCGCATATGCGTACTCATAGTGGTACGGACCGTACACACGCCTGTATGCTCACTATCACTATGGGTGTGCTCGCGTATGCGTACTCATAGTGATAGTGAGCGTACAGGCGTGTGTACGGTCCGTACCACTTTGGGTGTTCTCGCGTATGCGTACTCATAGTGATACGGACCGTACACACGCCTGTACGCTCACTATCACTATGGGTGTGCTCGCGTATGCGTACTCATAGTGGTACAGACCGTACACACGCCTGTACGCTCACTATCACTATGAGTACGCATACGCGAGCACACCCATAGTGATAGTGAGCGTACAGGCGTGTGTACGGTCTGTACCACTATGAGTACGCATACGCTAGCACACCCATAGTGATAGTGAGCGTACAGGCATGTGTACGGTCCGTACCACTATGAGTACGCATACGCGAGAACACCCATAGTGATACGACCGTACACACGCGCGTACGCTCACTGTCACTATGGGTGTTCTCGCGTATGCGTACCCATAGTGGTACGGACCGTACACACGCCTGTACGGGCCGTTGCTATGCATTTGTGGTGCCCTAGGGCCCCGGTACGCACCGTACCTGTGTGTGAAACTCCAAATTACATAGGGGACACATGAGGGACAAGTATAAAGGCCTACATGCATGCTGGTTGTCATGGAGACCAAGTTTAAAGTTTGAATTTTTTTAAGCAGGTGCACAGCAGTAGTCAGTTTGAATGAATCTACTTTGTTGCAATGTGGTTCTGGAGTTGACATCATGCTCAAGAAAAAAACACAATAAGAACCTAGCGGTGCTAGGTTTGAAGGGATTGGAGGAAACATAGGATGCAAATGTGAGTGACCAATCCCTCTGTACTCCTGTGCATGAAACAGGCCAGCAAGGCAGATATAAGGCAGCCAGGTCCCATGAGGGAGCACTTGCCTGCACATCTTTGTATTCGACGACCCAGCTGCTGCTACTGATTCCCTGGAACCATGTCAAGGTCTGTGGAGAGGTCACAGCCTTTCACCCTGGAGGAGAACCTGGCTTTGCTGGATGTGATCCTCCCACAGTACCCCCTGCTGTATGGCCGACCAGGGTATCAGGAGAGTGCAGAGTCTACTAGCACAGACTGTGTCCCTTGTTTGTGACTGTGACTTCTGGCATTGTGTCCAGGTGTGGCACACATGCTATGTACTGTAGGGGGGGTCCCGGGGGGGAATGCCTGATGTCTCCCAGCCAGTGCATGCTGTGGTGCATGTATGCCGTCCTCACTTGCATTGTGTTTACTGTGACAATCACTGCATGGTGCATGCCACATTCTGCCTGTCTTGTCCTCCTGGGAATGTAGCCTCTACAGTCCTCATTTTATGATGTGGTCAGCCCAGTGTGACAGGTGACTGTACCACAGATGTGTGTTAGTTCTGTGTACCTGTGCTGAGAGTGTCCACATGATGTGTTCGTACCCTGGACATCGGTGTGTGTGTAAGTCCCCTGTCATGAGGGTGGGTGCATATGTGGAGTGTGGCACCCGGGCTGCATGAGGGATGGATATACCCTGCCCATGTGATGTGAGCAGGGAGCAGTGCTGTGTGTCTGATGTGCAGGGCCAGCCCCACACCTGTGAGCCCCCCGTCTAGTGGCACATGTGCAGAGTGAGGTTTGTCGCTGCATGTGGCAATGGCAGGTGCATGTCCTGTGCCTGTGTGTGTCTGTGTACTCTGCTGCGTTAGCGTCAGTGGCCTGTGGCATGTGACTGCTTTGAGGTGCTGCACATTATCCTGGTGTAGCTTGTGATGCACAGTGTGAGCCTCGATCATTGATTGTGTCATTGCCCTCATTCCACCTGTGTACTTTCAATGGCACGTACTGCTTTTGCCCTTCCCCAGAGGATCATGTCCCTATGACAAAGGTGCAATGCGTTGGATGCATACTATGCCTTGTTGTAAACAGCAAATTTGTTCCAATATGTCTCTCTGTGACATGTGCCTGGTGTATTGATGTAGTGTCACTTGTTCATCCTCACAGGTAGGCGCCTCTGCCAAGAAGCAGATATGGTTGACCGCCGTCAGTGCCGTGAGGAGTGCGGATGGTCGCAAGCGGCGCCTGGCCCAGGTGAGGAAACGCTGGCAGGATATCCGGTGCTGGACGCGGAGGATCGCACGGGTCCTGCTGGGGGACTCACCTGAGACCCATAAGAACCGCGGGTGCCGCCGTCTGACCCACATCCACAAGCGTGTGCTGGCGGTGGTATTTCCAGACTTGGACAGGCGCTTACAGGAGAAGCAGCAGCAGGAAAGGGGTAGGTACATGTGTGTTTGTTGTGTGTCACCAGCATTTGTAAGTGCACAGTTGCATGGATACACTGCCAGGGTTTAAAGGTCCTGTGCAGATCCAGTTACCCACAGTATAGCGGTGCTCTCCTGCCTCCCTTCCCCTCCTTGCAATGTGTTCCCTGGTCTGTGTGTAGTCACTCCTTCACAAGGTAACGTAGGCTGGCGCTTTCTCCACGTGAACTATGCCTGTAGCATCATGCGTGGGGGTGGTGTGTAACAGGTTTTGGGACCTTGCCTGTGCCCTGTCCAGTTCAGTACATGTGGGTTCCATGTCAGTTGGCACTGATGCTGAGTCCAGACATGGGAGTTAGTCTCTCAAGTGTCATGCCTCACAGCACACATATCCTATGTTGTGGCCTGTGACATGATGTGCATGAGTGTGCGATACGCATAGTGCAGGAATGGTGGCGTGCGTTGCAGTCATTCCCATTCAGGACCATGGAGTTGTGTGGCCACTACTATCCCCTGGGGCATGTTTTCATAGGTGTCATGTGTGTCATCACAAAACGTGGACACTCTCAGTGTCTACAGCATAGGTTGTGCTCTGTGCCATTGTCCCCTGGCACCATGTATATTGACGTAAAATGTAGTACAAGTGTCCACTGTACAGCCTGACCTGAATTTCCTTGTTCATACTCACGGTGGCCAGTGCCTGTGTGTCTTGTTACAATCATCTGATGATGGCCATTTGTACATGATTATTTGGACAGGCGCACCTTGGGTATTTGGCGTCCAATCTTGCATTTATGCAGCCCCTGTGTATTTCACCCAGACTAAGAGATTTAAGTGCCACCTGTGTCTCAACAAATTGTCTCATGTAGGGGGTGGTTGGTGCGGGCAAAGCCTACATGTCAAAACCAGAATTCTCCTTTCTAGGTCCGGCCAGTGTGTGACGTTAGCCTGTCTATATTAGCTAGATCACAGTGCCACTAGAGTCTCCTCGTATCGGGGAGAGAATAGTTATTCGCAACCTCAGAACATGACAATCCTGATCCCTCAGAATCGTAGAAACAATATGCTATCTTTCGCTCAGTCATTCGTGCTCACTTAGTTTGTCTCAGAGATACACTGAATAAACAGTCTGGGAATTTGAATAAGTATTTATTGAACGGTTGTTATTCTAGTGCAGTATAAATGAGCTGCAACAACCATTAGACAGTAGCAGAGATATATGATTAGCAGTACTATGAAAGTAAAGGAATGGTCGAGTTCTACCATCTTCAGAAATCATGAATATATACGTTTATGAAACACATGATAAAAGTGCGTACTCCTACGATGTCTCCCTAACTAGATGTACCTAAATGTACCTAGCATCTGTGTAGGCATTATGCCAAGAATCCCTCTAGGATCTAGTCCACCCCATTACCGAAAGTGGTCTAGGATCTGGACTCGCTGGAACGCATATCGTGGCTATATATGTACCCCACCAGATGACCCCGAATGTGACAGTCCCCCCTCAACATAACTTCCAATTATCATCCTCCTATGTTTATATACCTTGGTATCGCTGTGTGCCCTGTCATTGAACTGTTGGAACTGTACCTATGTTGAATATGCTGAATATGTTTAATAAAAAGAATTTATAATAAATAAAAAAAAATAAGCTGCTCATTTTTTTCTTTGGCAGCTCATTCATCTTTATTCCTTCTGTTGCAGATATTAGCTCCCCATGAAAATCACAGACCGCCTCTCCTTTTTGAAATATGCGTAATTCAACGGCCTTCCTTCTTCGTCAACAACAGAGACTCCACTCCACCGTTGGTGACTCAGACATGAGTTAATTTGTTTATCACCAGTTGGAGATGTGCTTTCTGTCATCGGTTTCCAATTCTGGATTAGCTCTGCAATCTCTGGTACATCATTGCATTGCATTTGATTAAAAAACTTTAGTACACATTTTTCTCTTGGTTGCCTTTGCGGGAACTGTTCTGTGATTTAAAGAAACAAAATAAATTGATATCAGTTTCTAAAATTTTAACTTTTCAATATATTTCAGCATCTCTAAATGTTTACTTACTCATTGTTTCCTCCTTTCTTAGAAGTTGCTGTTTCAGTCTCCACTTATCATATGCAAGCCTCTCGTGAGCACCAACCAGTGCACTTCGGTCTTTTTTAAATGGTGGATTCCCATTCAAAGTCACAGGAAATTCTTTTTCAAAATGTATGAATACACAAATACTAGTGTTTTTGGGTTTAAGGGAGCAAAGTCACTTCTTCCACCCAGCCCAAGGTGCTCAAAATTGGGTCGATATCAGGTTTTTCCCTTGGCTGGAAGCTGAAAAAAAAACTTCAGATAATACCAAAGGTAGATAGATCACATGAAAGGATCAGACCTGACCTTTCTAAGAAGTGTATTTATATTGGAGGAGCCTAGCGCGCAACCAAGATGGCCGCGTAGGTGCGAGGCTCCCGAGGACCTCCGCGACCTCCTGAATTAATCCTGGCGATATCCTGTCCTTGTTGAGGGGACTGTGTCGGGGAACCCGAGCTGAGGCGCCACCCGTTTTTTGGGCTCGAATCGGACCCCGAACACCGGTGGGAGCATCGATCGAAGGTTGCGGCCTTCTCCTCGCCGGCCCCCCGGATTGGAGTAGTGGGGCGATCCGGGGACAAAGTGAATAACAGCGGCGAGCGGGGCTGGGCGACTCGCGTACCCCGCACTTTCACTTTCGCTTTTGCGCCCTCCTTGCTCTCAAGCGGGGTCGGGCGGCGGAGCGGGGTGCGGTGGTGTGGCCTTGTCCAGGAGCCCGGCTGACCCGCCGGCGGTGGGTTGACCCGCGGTTCGGTGGTCGCCCCCGCCCCCCCCCTGGCACCCGTGACTTGGTATAGCGGCCCGTTCGGGGAGCTTGGCACGACGGTGGAAGAGCCAGCATGTCCACCAAACAAGATGGCGACCGGGCGAAGGTGAAGACGACCCGCCGTGGCACGGCGCACCAGGCTAACAGTATGGACCGCTACACGCTCCAGAAGGGTTCTCCGGAGACATCGCGTGCATCCCCGGTGGGCCCGACGGAGGCATCTGCTCATCCGGTGGATCTGACCCTCCGGGACGTCATGGGCGCCATCGCAGAGATGAAGGCCTCGGTGGACCAGCGTTTCGACACCTTAGCGCAGAAAATAGACTCGGTCCTGGTGGATGTGAGCCTTGTGAGGGCAGACTTGTCCAAAACAAACGACCGAGTCGACTCCCTGGCCCACACCACAACGAGCCTCACGACAGACGTGGTGGCCCTCCAGAAGGAGGTGCGCCGGCTTGGCCAGGCGAGCGCCCTGATGGACCGGCGACTGGAGGATTCCGAGGGTCGGGCCCGGAGGAATAATGTCCGTATTGTGGGGGTGCCGGAGGGACGAGAGGCGGAGGCGGCGGATCTTTTCGTGGAAGAGTTGATCCTGACCCATCTCCAGCCCCGGGGGCTGAGTAAGCTTTTTGCGGTGGAGCGTGCTCACCGGGTCCCCGGGGGCAGACCTAAGACTGGTGCCCCGCCGCGGCCTCTCATTGCCCGGTTTTTTAATTTTCGGGACAGAGATGCTATCCTCCAGACCTCCAGGCAACAGGGACCGGTCAAGCTTGACAACATGGAGGTACATTTCTACCCAGACTTTACTCCGGCGGTCCAGAAGCAGCGACAGAGCTTTCTTGGTGTTAAACGTCGCCTAAGGGACCTGAACCTCAAGTACTCAATGCTCTTTCCAGCTAAGCTGAGGGTAGAGGTGGATGGTCGCACGCACTTCTTCGACCGGCCCGAGGCGGCTGGGGACTGGCTGGACACTCTGCCTGGAGATCGGGGCCGGGGGGGCGGGGGGGGCGCGGCTGGCGAGGAGGGCCCGCCGGATCAGAATTGAGGGGTGACTGAATAGGCCTTGCTCTGGACGTTGTTCCTTCACCACCCTAAAGTGTGCTGTGAGTGTTGCTGAACAAGCGGAACCGATCGCCGCCCTAGGTATTTCGGACCTGGTCTCCCTTTCAAACTGCAAGCGGAGAACCACACGGCGTTCTAAATCCAGAGGATTAACTACCTCTCTACTCAAGTAATCAAAAACGGAGTTACTGTGAGTACCTCATCACAACACTCACAGCACACTTTAGGGTGTGTGCTGATACTTACACTTGGCCTATATATTATTTTTACGGCCATTCACCAAAATTATTTTTTCTTCAATTTTGGCTGGTCCTGACGAAAGCCTCTAGAACTATGTTGAAGGCTGAAACTAGTTGACCTTAGTTTCTAGGGATACAAGGAAAATAACATTCCTTATTATATCCCCCCTACCTTTTTTTACATTAGTCCTGGGACCCTTATAATTAAAGTTTTTTCATAGGGCATTTCCCAGAGACTTTTTTAACTCTTAATCACTTCACATATAGCACTTCACTCACTGCTCATAACCCTGCTCCGCTGTATCTCAGGCGTTGTAGCACAACTGGATTGTGCTAGACAATCCAGTTGGGCCCCGATGATGAAGCATGCCACCTACTAGGTAGGTGGGTGAGGGGTTTCTTATACAGCAGTTGTGCTCTCCTTCCTTTCACGTTGTTTTCAACAATCTCAGCGAAAAAGTCTGCTTTGAGTCATGAAACTTGTCCATTTTGTTTGATCATATTGTTCTGGGGAAGAGGACAAGTTTTTCTTTTCCTCGCTCTCTTGTTGTTCTCATTTATTTTTTTTTTTTTTTTTTTTTGCTTTGTATATAGACCCGCTTTTAAGTAAAATAGAGAAATGTGTAGAAATATCTCCAGTCAGGGTTCCTACAGCAGAGTATAAGGCATTAGCATATGCCGATGACATTGTAGTATTGACTAGCAATGTGGCACTGGCATTCTCTGCTATCAAGAGTCTTACAGAACAGTATGGACATTTGTCTGGTTATAAACTCAATGTCACTAAAACTCAAGTGATTCAGTCAGCATCTATGGGTCCGTCTGATGCCCCGGTGGTACAGACCGCGGGGTACTTAGGGGTTAAAATAATGGCTGCAGTAGAAAACATTCCAGATTTGAATATTTTGCCTGTAATTAAAGTAATTAACTCGATGTTGACAAGGATAGATAATCTCCATCTGTCTCTATACGGTAGGGGAAATGTATTGAAAATATTGGTCAATGGCGTAGCTAGGCGGGGGGGCGGACCGCCCCAGGCGGCACTATTTTTGGGGCGGCGGCGGTCACTGGTGGCCCGTCGTGGCGGCCTTTATAATTTATTTGGGGAGTGGGGACACTCACTGTCTGACACTTTACAGTAGTGTCAGTCAGTGTCCCAAGTCCCCAAATAAATTATAAAGGCCTCCGCAACGGGCCACCAGTCAATCAGACTACGGCCCAGGCCAGACGTCACCAGATCAAGAACAGACACCCTCCCGATTCAGGCGGGAGAATACCGATGTTAACGCTAGTCTCCCGCCTCGGGATTCCTGCAAGCAAGATTCCTCGGGGTTTCAGCTGACAGGGCTTCCAGCAATAGTCAGAGTGGCAATGCAGGGGCTCTAGAAGGGGTGAAAAACCAACAAAGCCTCATTAACCAGCGAATGGTCTTTTAAAGACCTGTGAAGTACTGGGGGCGGCTGTGTGTGTTCACGGGAAGCTGTCTCAGCGTGTCAGCCCGGGCTGACACACAGGGGGGTGGGGGCGGTGGTGTATGCAATGCCAGCAACCTTTCAGGCCAGTGAGTGCACAACACTTGTATCACCCTCTCTCTGCCTTCCATCACGCTCCATGCTTCTGAAAGGTATGAAAAAAACATGCATTTGCGTTTCAAATGCCCGATCCTGCAGCAGCACACTTCCAAAGCCCATACATGACAGTAACCTGATTCAAGGCCCCATTCTCCCGATTTATTTTTTTTAAACTCCCACTTTGCTCTTCTGATATGTTGGCATGTATCAGAGACAGTAAGTGACACCTGCGGGGCCTGCCCTCAGTGGGCCTGCCACCCCACCCACTCCCTATTATGCCACTGACACCTTTTGGCGGCCGCCTGGGACACTATACGCCGAGGATCACAGCTCGGCATTTAGTATCAAATTGGCACCCTCTGCTAGAGTGGGACCCGATCGCTGGCGCCAGTCTATCAGGTCACGTGAACAGACTCCGACAATGTTGCACCTATCGTACTCAGCGTGAGGCAGGCACCGTTATGTGCTTTTTTTTTTTCAATTTCCTGCTAATGGACCTGCCCCCCAGGAGCTGTCCGTGCCGCCGGCGGGAGTTTGATTGTCCTCTCTCCCTGACCTCGACACCTTCAGGGCAGCCACGGCAGCAGGGTGGTGTAGCATAGAGTTGCCACACACTATCGGCTTGGATTTCCTCGAAGTGCAGGGGCCTCCCTTTCCCAAAGTTTTCAGTTGGTTCGCGTTGTAAGGTAGGAAACATTTTTTTCTTTTAATAATAGTCGCGTTTGTTTCAGCTGTTGTGGTGCAGGGTCCCGCATGTTCAGCACGTGAGTCTTCCCTCTGGGTACAGTCCTGGGTACAGTTAGTGATGGGGGCTGCCTCCAAGTAAGTGAGACTGTGCCAGCCTTGCATGATGTCAGCGCACGCTTACCTACCCGCAGCCGGCTACTCATGCCTCCGGGAAGGAGCTGGAAATCCACTGTTGACTTTAGTGTGCTCGTCTTCCCTGCCACTGTGTGATTTCGGTTCCTCACCGGGTGACCATGTGTAGGAAATCGTGTCATACGCGGTGGCACCGTGTGAGTTGGCAGGTATGAGTTTGCATTGACTCAGGTAGCAACAGAATCTTCTATGGACCTATTACTGCTAGACTTTCGGGGAGGGGCACGGAAGTGCAGATGTAATGGTGAGAGAGCTGTGGGGGGCATTGGCTGTGCTATTATGTGCGGGAGGGGGTAGCTCACGAAGAGTGTGAGAGGACCGAAGCAATGAGAATGGGAGTTTGTAGTGTATTGTAATTGCATAGAAAGTGTCACTTTATAACTCCTAGAAGCCTTCCTATATGTTGGACACTATTGTGATATATGTTTCTAGAGCAACAAAGAAAAAAGATGCCCTTATCAGATTTGAGGACCACTGATGTCCCTTCTGCAGAAGTAAACACCTTCTACTGCTTACGTGATATTCTTAAGAAGAGCCTGTGTGTTCTCTTTAATGTCACAAAGGATTTATTGGGATTTTATATGTACAGGAAGATACAGTTAATAAAGTACAGATAGGGCCTGTGTGTTCTGAATGTGAATGCACTACTTACCCTCTGTACTCACTCTGTGTGTCCAATCAGAGATGCAGGGATCGGGGATTTTCCGCAGATTGGGGGCAGGTAGACAGGGAGGGGGCGCGGCGCGATGCAGGAGAGACTGAGAAAGGAAACCAGAGGCACAATGTACCAGGAGAAACGAAAGAGAGAGGGGAAAGGAAACCAAGGAGAGGGAGAGGCAGTAAACAGTGTCGGAGGAGGGGAGGAACGAATGAGAAAAAGATCAACGAAACAGTAGTAAATTCTGGGAGTTCAGAAATGGTAGGTCTGTCCCATCCTTCCCTGCACGCATGGACAGGAGATTAGAGATCGGAGTAGCAAAGGGAAGAGACGAACCAAGAACAAGGAAACATTAAGAAAAGGAGGTGAAAGGAAACTATTTTAGGGGTGTGCAAAATGTACCTAATTTGCTTTTGTGTAAATCGCAAAATATCAGGAACATTCCAGAAAATTATGTATCATTTTGTGAAATGCAAACCCATCATTTAGTGCTATATTTGAGCGCAAAATGCATCCTAGCCTCAATTTTTGATGCAACAACGTATTTTGCATTTTAAAAAAGTGCAAAATAAACTGATTACTGCAAACTATAGCTGCTCATGTTGTGGTTGTTCGCATTGTTCCTGTACCCCTGTGCTATAATTTTATGACGATTACACAACATGGTCCAAGTTTGGAAATTTTACATAGCAAAGTTAAGGCGAAATTTCCAAAATGATATAGATTTTGCCAGCATAATTTAAATTTCGCCCAGGTCCAAAGGTATTACAGTACAGTGAAAGCGGTACAGAAGAGAATGAAGGAGATAAAAAGAGCCAGGAAAAGCTGGAATGGGGGTGGTGTAGCGCAAGAAAGAGCTTACTGTTCGAAAAAAGATGACAAGGATAGAAGGGGAAAGGAAAACATTAGAAGGAGAGCTGCCAGGAAGTGTTTAGAGTGCAGGTTGGCACCGTGGAAACCCTATGCTGTTAGACATCTCATGGTGTCCCGTGCCTAGTTTGAGTCACACATCAGGGCATTTTCTTCCTTGTATTGCAAAGCATGTAATACCTCCTTCCCACAGATTCTTTAACATTGTTTGCAGTTTCCCACTATTAGCAAAGAGTGGAGTTTTTCACAATGTAATTCGCAGCACAGTCGTTCTTTTGCTGCAGCTTCCCAGGGCATGATGGCAGATTTAAATGACCTGATAGAGGAAATACCAAGGCACAGAAATTAATTCGGTTGGAGTTTTGAATAATCAAATCGGTAACAATTTGTACAAAGCAACATGTTGAACTTTCCACAGTATGCACAAAAAGAAGGAGAAAAATAGTAAGCTAGAGGGTTGGATGAGAGTCCACCCTCAAATCCACCGGCACGTGGTGTCAGCTGAAGCTGCTGGGCAGGAGTAGGTCAGTGATAAGGGCTGGCAAGTACAAGGAGTGAGCTGAGGGAAGGTATAAACAGAGGCCATGTGCCCCAACGTACAGTCAGCACAAACTTGCAAAGACATACAGTTTTACAGATAAAACTAATATAGCGCAAAAACGATGTGTGGAAATCGGGTCTCAATCAATCAAACAAACAGGATTTGTATAGCGCTACTTATCACCTGTAAGGGTATCTAGGTGCTGGAGGGTGGGGCGGTGCTGCTGATGAGGGACTTTAATCGAATAACCATGGTTTTAGGCCCTTCCTGAAATCCTGCAGGGTGGCAGTCTGTGTGTTCTCCTTTGTACTGCCGGTCACCAGTGTATTCAACTATGTAGTCTTGGATCGTGTCATGTATGTGCATGTAACTTGCATGATCAAGGTAATTATTAGCGGCGATACTACGTGTCTCTTGGTCCTTTTTCCCCAGCACCCTCCTCCCCTTACCCCCCCCCCTACCCCCTCCCCCCCGGGGCTGCAATCTGAGGGATAGCCCCGGGCGCCACAAGCTCTAGCTACGCCCCTGATGTTGGTCTTACCAAAGTTTTTATACCTCTTCAGGACCATTCCATTGGAGTTTTCTCATGCAAGCTTAGCTCAAGCTGAAAGGTGTTGTCATAGATTCCTTTGGGGTTACCATCGCCCTCGGTGAGCAGCTAAATGGATGTATCTTCCGAGGGAGAGGGGAGGATGGGCAAAACCTAATTTAATGCTGTACTATTGGTCAGCTCTTCAACACTTTGCCATACCGCAGGCCCTCTATCTTTGAAATAGGATTGGGAGAAGAAGCTAGGGGGATATTTGTTTGTGTATTGGAGCCCAGTTACTACAAAAAGACAAAGTTCAAGGTTATAATAGCAATGTTCTCGCTTTGGCGTAAGATTCGTCGTAAATATTTGATTCCTAAAATCAATAATTACACACCCCTTGCTGCGGCAGGACTTTTACCTCCCATTTTTCAAGATTTAATCTTATTCAGGTGGTTTTCACAGGGAGTAAGGACGCTGGGAGATCTTGGAACTGAGGGAGTATTGGCTTCTTGTGAGTTTTTGAGGGAGAAATTCAGTTTAAATGTACATGAGTTTTTTTAATTACTTACAGATTCGTAGTTTTGTAGAGAAAGCAAGAGGGCAAGATGTTGGTTTTTTCAAGAAAAATCTACTCATGGAATTGATATTAAAATGCTCTAGAATAGGCACGCTGTATCAACATTTACTCTGGTTTCCCAGATGATATACTCTTACAGAATGCTCTTTCAAACAATGGATGTTGTGAAGGCAGTCAATCAGTTTTAGCAGGACTCTCACCGCCACTTGCTGCTTCAGGGGGATTATGAGCGCTACGGACTGCGGGACCAGCAGCCCTTCGGACCTCAGCTGCAGCTTCTTCCTCCGTGACTCCGCCCCTCCTTAGGACATTGATAACAGCTCGTGGCCCCCGCTCCGCGGGAGCCACTCGCAGGACTGTCACCGCCACTTGCTGCTTCAGGGGGATTGTGAGCACTACGGACTGCGAGGACCAGCAGCCCTTCGGACCTCAGCTGCAGCCTCTTCCGCCAAGACTCCGCCCCTCTTCAGGACTAACCCCAGGTGACTCTCTACACACAGCGCGGGTCACAGCGCGGGAGAAGCCCGGGACAAGGGCGGGACCGTTTGTGGCCGTTCGTGGCCAGTAGTGGACGGGACGGGCCACCCCTCTAACCTCGGCACTCTCTGTGTGGTACAAGTGCCCGTATAGTTGTGAGTTCTTGTTGTACCCATGTCCCTTATTAGTTGTGTGCATTAGTTGTTATGTTTCATTAATGTTCCTAAACCCAAAGTGAATATTGGTATCTGTAATATATTGTATCCTAAGGACCTTTGTTATTGCCACTGGCTGCCCTATTGTACGCTTGTCACGTACGAAGATGACTTCCTTAAGGTCTGGAAGGAAGATTGTGCAGGGCAGTACAGGGGGCTGTGTATCAGGGACTCTCGATAATTTCATCACTAGAGCAGTCCGTGTCCTTGAACACGAGATCATTTTAACAGAAAAAAGACTGTCTTTAGAAATATCAGCGAAGAGATCGTCTCTTGGTAACATCATGGCAGCCGTCTCTCCTGAATGCAGGCAGCCTCAACCCGTTTCTGATCTGCTGCCTAGTACTGTGCAAGGGATGTTGGACACAACACATAGCACTTTGGAAATCATTCCTGATACTATAAACATTTTAGAACCCAGTCGCTTATCTGTAAATTCTAGTGTTATTCCCTCTTTGCCTCCTATTGAGCAGCCACGTAAAGTTATTTCGAGTATGGGTAGCAGGCCCCAGTCTACCAATGGGAAAAGAAAACGTGTGGGAGTGCCATCCAAGGGCAGACGTGCCAAAGTGCCAAAGTGCCCAAAACGTTTAAACCTGCCAACCCATGTAACGATCCCCAATCCCACATGTCTCATAGTACCCCTCCCGTTGTTGGGAGTCTTATGCCCAGCCAGCCCTCCCCTATTATGCCTAACGTCAATTCTCTGCCTACCGGCTTTTTTGAGTCTCTGGACCAATTACTTAAATCTTTCTTCTTACCACTATACGAGAGAGTCAAGCAACTCTCCACTTCCATTGGGAAACTGGAGAGTATTGTGCTCACAAACACGACTCTTTTGGAGAAAACTTTAGCGACTCCGCCAGGTTCCAAGATTTTACCACCTCCTGGTTCAGCCGTCAAAACAGGGTTTGTTTCTAATGGTCCTACTTCCCCGGCTAGTGTATCTTCCTACCCACCTGCCCACAAAGATCATGTCGTGGAAGTTACTCATACACCTGTTGGCGCTGTTATGTCCAATAAACTAGCTAGTAATGTTGTTATCAATAAGAGCAACAATACAACAGGGCAGACTTCTTCCCAGGGTGAAGGTCCGTTTTTAAAACTTCCATGTATCACCCTATACTGTTATATTGGCTGGTGTTCCAAGGCTCCCTCAGGTAAAGATTGAGTCCCACAGCGAGTTGAAGAATAAGGTGATTCACTGGCTAAATGGAAATAGGCCTTTGCCACCTAGACTAAGTGCGGAAATTTTGTCTGTATGTAGGGTGAGTTGGTTGGGTATCAAAGTATAGAAAGTGGAGGGAGATTGTATAATCATTAACTTTCGGGACCCTAGAGTTGTGAGTCATATATGTTCCCATCCTAATACCTCGAGCGTTACTGGAATACACACTTTGGATTTGTCCTATTTCTTTTCTTTTGACTTTCGCGACACACGTTGCGATTTGTCTACTGGTTGGGAAAGGGTCAACAGGGGCTTTCGCTGTCCATCCAGATTGGATTTCCATCTCCCATTGTCTAATCATTTTGCCGCGTTGAGTAGTATGGAAGGGGTTAATTGACTGTCAACTAATTTTACTAATTTGGGTTGTGTGAGTAAAATTGCTATTGGCCCTGGATGTTCTGCCAGTATGGGGACCGTAAGTTGTAGCGGGCCCAGGGTGGTACACCTGGGTATGGGTGACACGTATTCCAACACTGCATGTGTTTCTCTCATTGTGCCCCCTAGCAATTTTGATTCCTTTCTACCAGCACTAGAGTGTTTAGATAATCCCCAGGGCAAAAACTTTGTTAACCCCACACCCATCGAAACCGAGACGGTACCTCTTACTTGCGCGTTGCACAATGACAGATCATTAATTTCACACATAGATCCTTGTCCCAATGAGCACGAGTGTTTGGAACCTGGCAACACTGTAAACCATTCTGCCGCACAGGGTTCTTTACTTGCCCATTTGCCAGCTGTTACAACTATTTCCCCCCTTCTTACATCCTTCTTACATTGGCCTCGTGGAACATTGCCGGTCTAAGAAGTAAAATTGTAATGGAGGAGTGGTCTGCTCGGGCGAATAACCTCGATATCCTAGTCTTTCAGGAAACGTGGGCTGTGGACCCGATTTACTTTTCTGGTTATGTTAATTTTTATAAAGGGGCCTCTAGTGGGATAAGGGGTCGTCCTTCGGGTGGTCTCTGCATATGGGTGAGGCAAACCCTTAAGAATAGTCTCACCAAACTGGCCATTGATAGCCCTGACATTTTGATCATCTCGTTGCAACTTAATGATGATCCTGATATCTTGATTATAAATGTTTATAATAGGGGCCTACCAGGCGGGCGAGGTACTAACACTTTTCTACAATTAGACGGGTTCTTGGAAACAGTCAACCCCTGCACAAATGTGATAATAGTGGGTGATCTAAATTGCTGTTTCGAACCTTTGTACACTGCTTGGGACTCACTTACACTGGAAGTGGAAGCAAATTGGAATATTCCACCTCTTGACCTTCCCCCCATCAAGAGGTGGACTGAATCTGCTATTCAGTGGATGAGCTTGTGTATGGGGCGTGGCTTTAGGGCAGCCAACGGACGGACCCTCTCTGACAAAAATAGCAAGGATACCTTTGCCGATGGTCGTCGTTGTAGTAGAATCGATTATGCCCTAATTAAAGTGGAGTTTTGGTCCACTTTAAATGATATGGTGATTCTAGATCGCCCCGAGAGCGACCACAATCCTTTAGTTCTGAGTTTTCTGTTTTGCCCAGCCCGTAGAAGTGAACCATCCGAGATAGTTACTGCTGACGCCCTCCTAACTAATAATCAACGGAGAGTGCGCTGGGAAAAGGTTGCTATCGATAGTGCAGTACTCACCGAAATTAGCTCGAACGTTTCATGTGCATTGGAAGCCCTTCATTCTCTCCAGAGCCAAGAGGCTGTCGTTGGCGAGTCTACTCATATTCACGAAAACCTATTTTTAGGCCTCAAGGCTCTTTTTTCTAAACCCTGTAAGGTTAAGAAATCGTTTTTACCAAAGCAAAATCCTTGGTATAACAAAGCATGCCGTGAGTCTTATGGCAAACCGAAATCCGCCATTAAATCTAAAAATCAGGCCAATATCAGATTAGCCAGGAAAGACTACAGTAAGGCTAAAGTCTCGGCTAAACACGATTGGGACAACGAACATTGGAACGACCTTTTGGTCGCTAGTAAACAAAGAAATCTGACCATGTTTTGGCATATTGTGAAGTGGGGCAACTCTCCGAGTTCGCAGGTTCCCTCAAACCATTTTCTCCCCGAATCTTGGGTGTCGCATTTTGAGTGCCAGTTCTCGGATACTAATCTGGTTGAAGAGACTGTTCCTCCCATCTTACAGGACATGTCCACCCTCCAGAACCTTACATTCGATTGTAAAGAGGTCGAGATGGCTTTAACCAAGGTGCCTAGTGGCAAGGCACCGGGCATAGATTGTGTCCCCGCGGATCTTTTTAAATTTGACCATAGTAATTGGGTGCCCTATATTGCATTCATGGCAACTGCTATAGCCAAAGGGGCTGTCATCCCTGAATCCTGGAAGGGCGCCGAGATACTGCCCATCTTTAAGAAGGGTGATCGCTCGTGCCCGGGGAATTACCACCCGATTAGTTTAATTGATTCCGTTCAAAAAATTATTGCCCGGATGATCCTGGCAAGAATTCAGTCATGGATTGAGCAGGAGGATATCATCTCGCCTCTGCAGGCCGGGTTTAGACCCTGTACCAGTACCATCGACCAGGCGTTCAAGTTCCAACTGATCGTCTGGAAAACGGTCTATCTTTGTGGCGGTACTCTGTACGCCGCTTTTGTTGACCTCCGGTCAGCCTTTGACTTAGTCAATAGGACTAAACTTTGGGGGGCTCTAGCGGAGTTAGGGATGCCTGCTGACCTTTTGAATATTGTCATTAGGTTGCATGACAATAACTTTGCACAAGTACGATGGGGGAATCAAGGGCAGGTCACCGACAGATTGAAAGTTAATAGGGGTGTTAGGCAAGGGTGCGTCCTTGCGCTTACTCTTTTTCTGTTATTCATTAATAGAGTTGTGCAGTACTTTTCATCTACATCCACTGACGCCCCCACGCTGGGCGGTATAAAAATCCCATTATCCATGTTTGCCGACGACACCCTACTACTATCCCAGACTCAGTCTGGGTTACAGGCGCCTTTGAACGTATTTGCCAACTTTTGTTCCGACTTCGACCTGCTAGTTAACGTCTCAAAAACTAAGTACATGGTCTTTAACAAAGGGAAAAGTGTGAAAGGTCATGTTACCATGAACAATGATTTACTCAAACGTGCCAACGTTATGACTTATCTGGGGTTTGTTTTCGAAAACAAGTTGAATTGGAGGCCACCAATAGATGTCCTATCTCTCAAATTTGCCCAGCTCTCTGGGTGCTTGGTTAAAGAACAGAAACAATCCCAGATGAAAATGATAGGTCCTGCTATTAAAATCTATAATGCCAGGATTAATTCTGCGATCCTTTATGGTGCAGAACTCTGGGGTTTTGCTGATCTTTCCCCTTTGGTCAAGGCACAACACAAATTTTTTAGGATCCTCACGGGTCTCCCCTGTTCAAGTCCAGTGAAACCGCTCCTGCTGGATCTTGGTTGTTATTCTTTTGAAGATATTGCCAGGTTTAAACCATTGGCTTTTTGGAGGAGACTATGGACCGTACCGGAATTAGGTCCCTATGCAAAGGCATTTTTGGATGTTCGCTCTATTCTGGGCTCCGGTAACATTGTGTGGTTCAAGCAAGTTAGTCTGCTATTGGAATCCATGGGCTTGGGAATTCTTTGGACTGACCCTGCTAATAACCCTTTTCCTCCTAAAAAACTCTTTAAAAGCCTTTACTGGTCTATGGTACTTCAGAAACAACTATCCCTAGTTCCAGCCGAGTCTTTGACAGGCAGGTTTCTTGTGCAGAAAAAAGTCCCACACTTAGAAGCCTATTGGGACATTATTACCAGGCCCAGTGACAGGAAACTTTATCATCAACTGAGGGTTGGCACCCTACCCACCAAACTGTTTACTAAAAAATGGAAGGGTGAGGTATGTGACTCCTGTCGCTGGTGTAAAGACTGTGCTGAATCTGTGGGTCATATATTTTTTGTCTGCCCGGCCTATGCAGCCCCCCCGGCTAAATGGCTCAAACCTATATGTCGCACTTTGGGCACTAGAATGGGGCTTGAGGCTTTAAGAATCTTAAGATCTGATACTGGTGAATGTATCGTAGTCGCCGTGGCCAAATTCTTGGGTTGGGTTTGGATTATTAGAAATAGGAATCACTAGATACCATTGTTGTGTTTAATCATGATCTTATTTCTTTTGTGTCATTTTGGAACCGTTTTTATCTTTTATCTTGTATGTAATGCTTATTTTTACATTGTAATGTCTTTTTATGATGAAATTGATCGATAATAAAGACTAATGAAATGAAATGAATGCTAAATGGGAAACGAAGTTAGGTAAAACAGATCAAGATATTTCTCAGGCTTTAGAACTTTCAAACAGCGTCTTTATATCAGGAAGCTTACGGTCCCAAAGCTATATGGCACTGTTTGACTTGTACTATACCCCGGCCAAAATTGCTAAATGGGAGGTAGAGGAGGTCATCATTGCTCGAGATGTGGGCTGGCAGCTGCTAATGATTTACATATGTTTTTTTCTTGTCCCAAACTGTATATATTTCTCCATGATATAGAAGTTTTTTTAAATTCCAAACTCAATATCTCAGTTGTTCTCTCGGCTGAGCTTGTTATATTTGGTTGTGAGAGCAACCGTTTGAAGCAGAGAACTAGGTATGAAATTGCTTTTTAGTTTATAGCTATGTCTGTGGTAAGGCTGTCCATAACATCGGAGTGGATAAGCCCGGATGCCCCTACTTTCTTAAATTGGAGAGCAAGGATTCTGGCTCTATATAATTTAGAATCAGCTATTTTTTAAGATGGGGTAAAAGAAGGCGTGAGATGGGGCAATGCATTTGGGACCCTTTGGAAAAATGGACTAAGGAATAGTCAAAATTGGGTTGGCTAAACACGAATTTACCTATTGTATTATGCTTTAATTTCTTTTTCTTGTGCTTGACCTTACCATCCCTTGTATTTGCTTTTGAAGTTAACTGTGGAGGAATGTATTATGTATTGTAAAGAGACCATGTTTTTGTTCTTTTTTATTTTTAAACAATGTTGTTTGTTCCAAGCTTCTTAATAAAAATATTAAATAAAAAATAAAACAGAGTAGATAGAAGTGGCAGGACCATGGAACAGGGTGGGCAAAAATGATGGAGCAGGGGCATGCACAAATACATCGGAGGGCAGGGGGAGGGAGAATAGGGGCAGCAAGCTAAGCACAGAGGCTAAGCAGGAGGTCAATGATGGGGCATAGAATTGGGCAATGTAGGGCAGGAGGAGTGGACTGGTACATCATGCTAAATGGAGAGCAGTGGCAGCACATCAGACCATGCATGGCAAGAGGGAGGAGGCTAGTCCATTGATTCAGACAACAGAGGATAGGGAGGAGGTGGATGGGGCAGCAAGCTAACTGTTCAGAGAAGGCGGGTATTATGAACTTTATTGTTTTTAAAATGTGTGTCTGTACGAACTACTTAAAATATGAACAAGTATGCAGCATAATCTCACTTTTATTCAGGAAGAAGAGGACGTTTGTGACTGTGACCCCGGGCTCACATGGCAGAAACACCCCATAACCCTCCATCCCCCATCGCAAAATGTAAATCCCGTGAAAAGGGTAGGTGAACGCAGTGTTATACAGAATATTGTCCTAAGAGCACGATTGAAAATGAAAACTAGATATAGTGTATGGTATAAACTATGCACCAAAAAGTGTGATATAAGATGAACTGGGGTGTGAAATATAATATGCAATACATTGTGTGCAATGACAGATTCATTGGAGAGCTCGAGATAGCACAGGCACTAGCGCGTGCTATGCGATATGCACCTTGGAGTGTAATATGCACAGGGCTGTGTTGTGTAACCTAACTAGTCTCTAAAGTTGTAATATAAAATATGTGCTGGGGAGTGTAATGTTGCATATGCACTGTGACAAAGATATGGATCCCAGATTGTAATATGTATGGCATAGCGCTGTGCGTTATAACATAGGCATCGAGGAAGGCACGTTAGATGGGGCAATATAACCAGTGTGAAGACAAGTGTGGCACTTCCATCCGCACACCCGCATTTAAAACAACAGAATTCACTCACCTGCCGCTTGAGCAGGACTTTTCTTCTCTGTCCTCCAAGTCACGAGCGCCATCTTGGATCGGTCTACATCCAAATTCCTGAGTGCCATCTTGCATCACGCATCCACACTCTCAGACGGGGAGACTATAAAATTAGAAGTAATGCAAGCGCGCAGCTGTTCTTGACATTACGTTTAGTCTCAGCCGCAGGAGTGAGTTGTCACAGGGACATTACCTGGTCTAGGGGTATCTATTGTTGCCTATTCAGGGACATTCGTTGCTGCTAAATTTTATATGTTCTCTTCATTGCTGCTAGCTCACTGATTGAATCTTTTACTGTGTCTTACTGTGTTTTTATTCGCACTTCCATCCGCACACCCGCATTTAAAACAACAGAATTCACTCACCTGCCGCTTGAGCAGGACTTTTCTTCTCTGTCCTCCAAGTCACGAGCGCCATCTTGGATCGGTCTAGATCCATATTCCTGAGCGCCATCTTGCATCACGCATCCACGCTCTCAGACGGGGAGACTATAAAATTAGAAGTAATGCAAGTGCGCAGCGCGCGCGCGCCCCCGCAGCGGGCGTGCCGCAGGCGCACCAGAGGCGCGCCAGAGGCAAGCCCGTCTGCGCCCGTCCGCGACCGGACTCGGCCCAGGGCCTTAACCTCTGGCCCGTCAGTGCGCTATTCTTCTCTGCAATTACGACAGTGGAACCTTGGCCATTCCGATCAACATTGTATCATTCGGCCTCTCTCTACTGTAGTGGGCGTCATCCCCCACCCCCTGTCCTGGGTGTCACTTTCAACTTCCGCAACCTTGCACTCCTGGCTCCTCAGCCTCCTCTGCCTCAGACCCTCCTAGCAACACATCCTCTCATGAATTGCACATAACTCAATTCCATGGCTGTCGAGCAGCGCTCATTAATACGCGCTCCCTTCCATGTCACAGTTTACAGATCAGCGAATTTATTCTCGCCCATGATCTTGACCTCCTTTTTGCCACTGAAACCTGGGGAGACGCTGGGTCAGGACCGGACTTTTGCCTGGCAACCCCTGAGGGCTACAGTGTTGCTAGGCATGATAGACATACAGGAAGAGGTGGCGGACTTGCTATCATTTATATTAATCTGTACCGTACTACACTTGATCCCATACAGTCCACTAACTGTGAAGCAGCCACTTTTACTATTAATATCAAGCATAAACCAGCCCTCAAGGGAATCCTGCTATATCGACCGCCTGGGCCCCGAAATTCCTTTCTTGCTACACTTTCTGATTTCAATGACTTTATCATAAGTTCGCCGGAGTATATGTTATTAGGAGATTTTAACTTCCCTCTGGAAGAACAGGATAACCATGAAACAACTCAACTTACTGCTGATCTCCTTACTATAGGACTTCAACAATTGGAGAAGGGAACTACACACCAGGCAGGGCACACACTAGATGGTCTGTTTACTAGCAACCCAGACATCTCTGTACTGGATATTCTTCCTCTTACCTGGTCAGATCACAGGGCCATTATTTTTGGAATCCACACCCGGCACGCTAACCCTCCCCATTCCAGGCCACGAACTAGGTTAGGGACCCGCGCCTGGAAAAATGCGGATATCCATCAGATGGCAGATATCCTGACACTATCCTCTCCTTTGGGGATAGTCAATTCTGTTCACTCAGCCTCCAATTTCCAAGACTGGATCCGGAACGCTGCTGATCAGGTGGCTCCGGAGAAGTCTATACGACCTAACAGAATATCCCCATCGGCGGCTTGGTTTACCGAAGAGCTTAGGCTCCACCGACAATACTGCAGGAACTTAGAAAGGCGCTGGAGGAAATTTTACTGCCCCATAGCCAAGCAGTCCTATAAAGACGCTCTTACAATATATAAAAAAGCTATCATTGCCCGAAAAACTGCATTCTTCTCGGCTCATATCGAAAATGCTAACAATTCTGCGAGAGAATTGTTTTCAGTGGTCACCACCCTGTCCACCCCCTCTACGGCCTGTCCACCCCCTCTACGGGACCTGGGGTTGAGCCTTCTCAGTCTCTATGTAATGCTCTGTCCAGCTTTTTCAATACTAAGGTGGCAGATATATATTCATCTTTTGCAGGGAACGTGGGGACAAGAGTCGGAGTTTGCAGTGATGAAGAACCAGCCACTGACTATGATTCCCTCTCCTTCTTTGCTCCCACTACGCAAGATCAAATCAGCAGACTTATCTCCACTACCAAGTCTGGCTCCCCTTTAGACCCCTGCCCTCCTTCAGTAATGTCTAACCTCAGTGAGGTGATCTCATACCCACTCATGAAAATCTGTAACACCGCATTCCAAACTGGCCGCTATCCAGATCCTTGGAAGAAGGCTGTGATTAAACCCCTTCTGAAGAAACCCTCCCTGGACCCCACAGCTCTGGCCAGCTATAGACCTATAGCCTGTCTCCCTTTTCCTGCCAAAATATGCGAATCTCTGATGAATAAACAACTCTCAGACTTCATCGATACCTACCAACTTCTCGATGAAACGCAGTTTGGCTTTAGGAAAGGTCATGGAACTGAGACCGCTTTAATAAAAGCCTCAGATGAGATCAGAGCCATTATGGACCAGGGAGGTGCGGCTGTCCTGATCCTCCTGGATTTGTCCGCAGCCTTTGACACGGTCGACCATGCTATTCTGGTCGATCGTGTCACAGCTCTGGGGATAAACGGTATGGCTAGAGATCTCATTTCATCTTTTCTCGCCAACCGCACCCAGACAGTGAAGCTGGGTAATTTTTATTCTCCTGTCTCTGCACTCCCTTGTGGAGTCCCACAGGGCTCCTCGCTAAGTCCAATGCTATTTAATATCTATGTAACGGACCTAGCGAGGGTAATAAAGGCCCATGGGCTGCGACTTACATCATACGCAGATGACACCCAACTGGTTCTGGCAATCCACAAGGATGGCCCAGTGGTTGCAGCTAATTTTCAAAGGGCCATGCTTGCTGTCGGTACCTGGATGTCCTCCAACTGTCTGAGGCTTAACTCGGACAAAACCGAGGTTATGACCTTCGGTAAACTCTCCCCGGATTGGTCCTCTGCCTGGTGGCCTAACCAGCTGGGCTCTCCACCTGTCCCAGTTGAAAAGTCCAGAAACCTGGGAGTTATTTTCGACAGCAAGCTCTCATTCAACCTTCATGTCAACAAGGTTGTGTCATCTGCGTTCTTTATTCTAAAGACAATTAGGAAAATACTGCCTTACCTTCCCACCTCAGCTGGGAAGACCCTGGTCTCCACCCTTGTGTTTTCCAAAATCGATTACGGGAATGTCCTCTTCTTAAATACCCAGAAACGCGTTCTATCTAAGCTGCAGTCTATTCAGAATGTGGCTGCAAGAATTCTTCTTGATATCCCTTGCCGCCAGCCAATCATCCCAGCCATTTGTCACCTACATTGGCTAAGAGTAGAGAGCCGTATTAAATTTAAGGCCCTCTGCATTGCCTATAAGGCAGTGCATGGCGTTGGCCCAAGGTTTCTGACTGAAGCGTTCCAGTTGTATAGTCCTAAGAGACAGCTGAGATCCGCCAACATCTGCCTGCTTCCAGTACCTCGTACAAGAACGGCAACCTGGGGAGACAGACGCTTCCTGGTTGCCACACCCAAGCTCTGGAACCTTTTGCCACTCGCCATAAAAACTGCCCCCAATCTGATAAGCTTTCGTAGGCTCTTAAAGACATGGCTGTTTAACCAGTAATCCTGCGGCTCAGTCTCTCCTTTTGTCACCTGCGCCGAGACACCTCCGGGTATTTGTTTGCGCAATAAAAATTTTGAAAATAAATAAAAATTTTGAAAATAAAATAAATGACATATTCACGGGGTGGTGTTACAGTGCACATTGGCTAGAGAGTGTCATAGCATACGCACTAGCTGGTGGAATACAACACAGAGGTGTGTGGCACTTGGCGGGCACTGGTGGGTGTAACACAGCATTGGGCTCAGCCAGGAGCATGCTGTGACTCTCAAGTGAGGTTTGTCTCCTTTCCAGAGAGTAAAATAAAAAGTATTACACATCCAGCGGTGGATGTGTATTTTACTAACCCTGAAGGGGGTTTATTGCATAGTTTTGGTCGAATGTTTGTCGAATCCCCTTTGAATGGCTTGGTGTGCGTGTGTATTAAATGTGCCCGTCAATAGCTACCCATGTTTGTATAAATAAACAACAAGGGTGTCTACTTGGAGAGTACCCACCGGCGGGGGCACCGGAATTAGGCACGGTAGGGCGTCAGACACGTCAGAGCTTCACTAGCGGTGTAAATATATTCCACGTGGATTCATTGTATGCATAATTGCCTTTTAATGAATATCACGCAAATCGTCATGGTGATAGGTACGTACGGTTTGTCCAGCATGTCCTAGGTGTTTCTATAAATATATATATTAAAAAAAACAAAAAAAAACAAAGGCCGACCCCGGGGAATGGGGTCCCCGGGGCCATAAGTTGCCTGAGGCCATGCCCCAGGGGTTGGGGTCCCTGGGGCCGATTAAGGCCTCGGGAGGGGGGCCACGCGGCCCCCTTCCAATTTTTTTTCTTCTGAAAAACAAATTAGGGGGCTGGCTCTGGGGGATGGGGTCCCCAGGGCCAATACATTAGAAAAAGAAGGGGGGCCACACAACCCCCCTACTTAAAAAATAAATAAATAAAAGACCGGCATTGTGCCGGAGACCACACTCCCTCCTTGCAGCACTCTGCAAACGCACCCCCTGGCGAGTTGTAAGTTGGGGAGTTAATTCCCCTTCAATACTGAGGGTCCCTGAGGGCCAACTAGCCCAACAGGTATCTCCAGTATGCGCCAGGGAGCTGCGTTGCAGACAGGTGTTCTGAGGCCACGCCCCTTTTTACACCTCTCTGCAACGCAGCTCTGTGGCGCTTACTGGAGGTACCTAGTGGGCTAGTTTGACCCTAGGGACCCTTAGGATTCAAGGGAACTTAATCTCACAATTTAGAACGGCCAAAGGGCGCGTTTACACAGCGGTGAAGGGAGGGGACGGGGCCTGAGGTGACGTGTGCAAACACGCCCTGTGGAGTGTTTTAAGTTGGAGAAATAATTCACCTTCAGTCCTGAGGGACCCTGGGGGCCAACTAGCCCACCAGGTGCTTCCAGTAAGCGCCACTGCGCTGCGTTGCAGAGAGGTGGTCTAGGCCGTGCCCCTTTTTACATCTCTCTGCAACGTAGCTCTGTGGCGCTTACTGGAGGTACCTAGTGGGCTAGTTGGACCCTAGGGACCCTCAGGATTCAAGGGGACTTAATCTCCCAACTTAAAACGGCCACAGGGCGTGTTTACACAGTGGGGAAGGGAGGGGATGGGGCCTGAGGTGACGTGTGCAAACACGCCCTGTGGTGCATTTTAAGAGGTAGTTTTAATCCCCCTGCCCAATTATATACTAGGGGCTTACAGAGGAGGTCATGCTAATCACAGGGGGACCCCAACTTATAATGTTCCCTAGTGTATGTAGGTGTTTTCACTGTATTCTAAGTGTCTTTTAACATAGCACTGGCTCTAGGACTGGTTAGTCAGACTCAGTTACCACCAGTATTCGTCTGAAAAAGTTGAGGGTACAGGATGATTTTGCAACAAGGCTTCTTTCTGCTCGTCTGTTTGTTCTTTCTGCACGTTTTTTCTTCTTTTTTACATCTCCTATCTCTGTAGGCATAGTTAGAAATTAGCATTTAAAAAACCTTTGAAATTCACTGAAAAAACCATAGGTTTCAGGCACGTTATAGTTAGGAATTAGCATTTAAAAAACCTTAGAAAGTCACTGAAAACAACATAGGTTTCAGGGGCGTTAAGTTAGCTGGACTTTTCACTCATACAAAACCATTGACATTCCCCCGTTATAGTTAGTTCAGCTAACTATAACTCGCGCGCCCACAATGCAATGCTGATGATGTCACATATTACATCACTCATGACATGGTCAGTGACATCACTGATGACATCTCAAATGACATCACTGATGACATCACTGGTGAAATCATCCTTGTGATAGAGTGACAGACCTCCACTCACCCTAATATAACCTTTGATACACACATTCAAAAATAGAAACTAAAATTTTCCAAACACCACTCATCCATAGAGTTACTCACACACATAGTAACTCATGCTAATAAAGAATCAAACATCCATTTACTTGCATATACAGTTATACACACACCACCACACTTTCTTCTACAGAAACTTACACATACTTAGTCTTTTAAAGAATCACTTATAGATACACCCACTTATTCATACAGGAACTCTTCCAATCTCTCACGCTCACATATACTCACTTATATACACCAATAGTCACATATACTAGTTTAAAACATATGTAGTTACTCATAAATACACTATTGAGACAGTCATTCACTTACTAATACACCCATACACACACTCATCCACCCATACAGTCCTACACACATGCTGTCTTCAACTCATACAAATAGTGAGTCACTCATTCATGCATCTATGCACTACGTAATACCCCCTACCAAACCATACAGACACTTAGACACTCATGCTGATACTCAAAAAAACAACTAATAACCTATATAGACACTCATGTAGCTACTCACAAACCCATGCAGCCACTTATCACAAAATGAGAGACTGATACAGATATTTACATATTTAAACATTACTCACTAAGCCATGTATTCATAAGGTACACTTAATCAGTCAGTTATATAATCAATTTTTCAAAACAAAATCATTCATTTAGACACTTACATACCCATTTATTCTTCCATCGACCTTTAGATATACATATATAAAACATATTTAATTTTCAGAAAAACACACATTCACTGGATGATGTCATCAGTGATGTCATTTGAGATGTTATCAGTGATGTCATGAGTGATGTCACTGACCATGTCATGAGTGATGTAATATGTGACGTCATCAGCAGTGCATTGCGGGCACGCTAGTTATAGTTAGCTGAACTAACTATAACAGGGGAATTTCAATGGTTTTGTACGAGTGAAAAGTCCAGCTAACTATAGCGCCCCTGAAACCTATGGTTTTTTCAGTGAATAAATAAATATATGTATATATATATATATATATATTTTTTTTTCAAAACAATACCCTTTGAGGCATAGAGTGACGCATAAATTATGCAAAAAAAGAAGCAGAGAACTCTGGGTTTCCTCCACCTAAACTTGAGAACTACACAGAGTTCTTGGCTTTTTTGTGTGTATATATATTGCTTTTACTCATTTCAGGTTGGCTTGATTGGTATTTTACCAACTCAAAGCTGTAATACTGTGCCTGGAGTGGTAATTGGCTTTTGTCATTTTACAGCTCGGCAAGGACAGCACTGTGCTAGCCCTATGCTTAAAGACTTTGCTGTACAAATGGCAAAAGACTTTGTCCTTTTCTATCTCGGCGTGGATGGCACTGTGCTAATCCTATGCTTAAAGATTTTGATAGAAAAACAGACATTTGAGGTGAGCAGATCTAGAGTGTCGCTGGTGTTGAGAGTGCTCCATACAGGAGCTGCTTTCCACCTAAACTTGAGAACTACCCAGAGTTCTCTGCTTCCTTTTTGCATAATTTATTCGTCACTCTATGCTTGAAAGGGTATTTCTTTGACTTATACTGGGTGCTCCCTTGTGTCTGGACAAAGCTATACCTCTCTGAAGAGCTCTAATTAGAGCGAAACACTGTGTCAGGGGTTGCTTTTACTCATTTCAGGTTGGCTTGATTGGTATTTTACCAACTCAAAGCTGTAATACTGTGCCTGGAGTGGTAATTGGCTTTTGTCATTTTACAGCTCGGCAAGGACAGCACTGTGCTAGTCCTATGCTTAAAGACTTTGCTGTACAAATGGCAAAAGACTTTGTCCTTTTCTATCTCGGCGTGGATGGCACTGTGCTAATCCTATGCTTAAAGATTTTGATGGAAAAACAGACATTTGAGGTGAGCAGATCTAGAGTGTCGCTGGTGTTGAGAGTGCTCCATACAGGAGCTGCTTTCCACCTAAACTTGAGAACTACCCAGAGTTCTCTGCTTCTTTTTTGCATATATATATATATATATATATATATATATATATATATATATTTATATATATATATTAGCATCAACTACCTCCTATGCATTCAGAATGATTAAGAAAATTCCCCCCTTTTTGTTGGCTGATAGGCAGCGAACTGTAGTTACTGCACTCATTCTGTCCAGGCTTGATTATTGTAACAGCCTTTATTTAAACATACAGGAACGTTTTTTGAATAAATTGCAACTTTTGCAAAATGCGGCAGCAAGGTTGCTTACTGGCACACCCAAATTTGCCCCTATTACTAAGGAAATCAAAAAAATTAATTGGTTACCGGTTAGGAAACGAGTGCGTTTTAAAGCTCTATGCATTGTTTACAATGCACTTCTAGGCACAGGCCCAGACTACTTGAAACGGCAAATGCGGTGGTACTCACCCAGAAGAAACCTTCGCTCCTGTGGAGGCAAGTTGGTGATAGTACCATCCATTAAAAGAGCCTCATGGGGGGGAGAAGCTTTGTTTATGCAGCAAAGGCCTGGAATGACCTTCCCCTATATTTGAGAAATGCCACCAACCTCCATACATTTAGGAGGGGATTGAAAACCTGGCTTTTTAACCTGTAACATTGCCTCCTATTTTAAATGCTCAGAGAATAGTGGTTAGCGCCAGGACACCCTCGGGTAATTGCAGCGCTTAGAAATACCTATAACATAACAACATAACATTATCACAAAAAACATCAACATGAATCTTTAAGTGGGATAATCCTCACCTCTGTGTCCTTATCAGAACTGAAAATTCTTGATGCGTAAGCTAGAACATTTTACATTCTAAATCAGGACCGGAGGCTCTGATTATTTGTGTTCCAAGCTGTCCCACAACAGATGTTATATCCACAGTAGGCTTATGGTAGAAATTTCTCGATGTGGACAAGGACGATCAACCCACCATCGATATGATATCCTCCAATCTGTAACCCAATGATTTTAAGGCCATAGCGCCCCTCAGAGAATGGGCACCAAAGGCTCAGTGAATAAACATTGTATTCAAATAGCTAAGGTGCCCGCAGAAACTTGGCCAAATTGTCTGTGTAAGGCAATTGACAATTGCCTACTCAGGTGTTGACGAAACTCCCTTGTACGGTCTTCATATTCCTACAGACATCTTACCATGCAAAGATTGTGGTTATGCGGGAAAGAAGGATACAAAACATATCTATTATTAGTCTTGGTTTGTTTAGAAATAGGGAAAGACATCCAAGAAGGAGAAAATACTCTACATGCCAAGACATTCGAAAGCCTTTTGCAAGAGCTCAAACAGACTAACATCGTCAACTTTGCTGACAATTGTTTACGGGACAGGTCCTCATTACAAGGCCAATTTTTCAAACATTTAAGGACCTTATTCACATCCAACAAAACGAAATATCCAGGTTCGGGGGGAAAATTTATCTGAATCCCTCTCATCAGTTTACAAACAAAATGGTGATTTCCAACTGGCATATCTTCCAGTGGAGAATGCCCTACTGAAATAGCTGATCGCTAATTATTCACTGACCTATACGCCAGACCAGGGCAGAACATTAACTATCATGCTTAATTCCTCCTCCTTGGGATCAGTTTCCCGTTCAATACACCAACTAATCCATTTGCGCCATGCTGAAGAATATTGTTTTAAAGCATTTGATGACCAGGCTTGTTGAATATATAAGTGAGCTTGTGGAAAAAGCCTGGCAGACACCAGTGCTCCGTGAAACTCTCCAAGCCATGAGGCTCAGTTGTCCTGTTAGAATCAACGAGTGCTCCATCCTGAGAGGATCTGTCAGAAGTCCCTGGCACATTGGGATCCTCTCGAGAACATTTCATGCCATGTTTAGGAGGACGAGGAACCATGGCTGTGCCCTCCACAAGAGAGTTGTGAGAAGTTGGTCTAGTATATGCTGTCCACTAGTTATAGTGGGCATCTTCCACCAGTCCAAATGACCCTTATTGATGATTAGGTCAAAAACAACCTTTAAAGAAAGCTATCCTAGTGGTAGCTGTGGAGAGCAGCCTTCAGGATAAGTCTCAAAGGAATGTAAAGCAGCTTGTTTTACCACTCTATAACTTCCTGCATGACCAAATTAATAGAGAACCACACCAGATATATATATAAAATATATGTATTTAGGTTAACATACACTCCTCTAGTCTCTTTATGAGACTGGAGTTCGAAGTACTTAAGTTACAAGTGAGCAATCATCAGTAATAGCACAAATACACGTTTGGGCCCTAGGGGCGTACCAAACCACATACCAAAAAAAGTGGTATAAGAACCACAACTGAACTAGACACAAGGCCTAGAGCCTGTAGAATCTCTGGGACCCCAAGGAACCACCCAAGGTAGTGACACAGAGGACCCACGGGTACTGTATTCAGTGCATAAACACAACCGCGGGTTCCCGTTATCTTGTACGGGCAATGTCGCGGTTGGAATCTGAGTCAGGACCAAACTCTTTTGGACTTAAGAAGTTCTAGGGCTGGCACCCACGGGAGGACCGGAGTACTCGAGTTACCTCACCCAGGGAAGCCGGGTGCATAGGTGTCTTTTGGTGTCAAGTCGCGTCGTCGATTGCAATGGAAGCCTGCAAAGAACTGCTGCTGCCGTGAAGAGGAGAAGTGTCCGAAGAGATCCAAGCCTGGATCTAGGATGTAAGGAACCTGAAAGCAGAGGGGACAGAGTCTGGGTCACTAGCCAGTGACCGAAGGCAGGATGGACCAATGCCCACAGATGTCGGGTGCTTCAGGTGAGTTGATGGGTGTTTTGACTCTTCAGCCACGAGGTCCAGGAGGTGTCAACTAAGTCCACGAGCCGGATTCGAGCAGTCCCACGAAGTCTGTCGAGTGCTGCTGCGTCGGCGACCAGATTGGACCCAACAAGCCTTGGCAACGGCAAGTCTCAGGAATTCAGAGAAAGGACTGCGGTGCAGACCAGCAAGGTCTGAGGGACTCACCCAGTGAAGGAAAGTCAGGGCACGTCTGGAGCAACCAGGAAAGCCTACTTAGAAGAGGAGTTGCTTTCGTGGAGACCTACTAGCCAACGGGCTAGCGATCGCGAAGGAGCCTCGAGCGGTCGCACTTGAAACTGGCCCACGGGTCACTCGTGGAGTGGAGGCTAGCAATCTTTGGTGCAGGAGGTACTCAAGGCTGGGGCTACTCAGAGCCCAAAGCACAACTTCAAGGAGGACCAGGAAGATAGTGTTGCTGCAAAAGTTCACGGTGTCCCGGGGTCACAGTTCCACGTCACCCACGGGCCTCAGCTTTCCTGTGGACTCAGGGTAGCCTCAGGGATGTCTGGACATCCACCTCTAGTGATGCAAAGACTTTGGCATCCGTAGGGAGCTTCAGCGATGCAGACCTGTCAGGTGCTTCTTTGGTGCCTGCCAAGCAGGGGAGTCACTCCTTGACCCCAAGGGAGATTTCTTCAGTCTTCTAGTCAGGATATAACATCGAAGGTCCAGGATATATGATGCAGAGTTTCGTCCAGGGTAATCTAAAGTCTTAGGGACTGGATTCCTATACTTATACTAAGTTTAGGGGATGAACTAACTTTAAGGCCCCACCTATGGGTGGGTTTGGAAAGAAGGGTGGTTACACCCATTTCCTTTGTCCAGTTTCACGCCAGAGCAGGGGCAGGTAGCCCCTGCAACCGATTTGAACTGGACTATACACAGGGACACCAAGGTGCCGATCACGATCCGGTAAAAAATTTCCCCGTACGACTCGTATCTGTTCTTTTTACCGTACGAATCGTACAAGTGCCGTACAAACTGCCAATCACGATTCGCATGGTAAAAAGTCCATTCGAACCGCATTGGGAATTATTCCCCACACGTCCTCGGGTCGGAAATTGTGTCCGACACGCCCTCGGACGATTTACCGTACAAATGTGAAAAGTGAAGTCCGACCGCGGAATCACGATCCATCCCATGCGTCCGATGTTACAACCGTATGGAAAAAACACCGTCCGCACCGAACTCCCATTGCAACCATGGAGACATTTGCCCGCATACGCGCCAAACACCCCCCCAGCCCTCCTATGTACGAGTCGAATCCCCACCCGTGTATGTACATCCGTGTATGTACGAGACATACCCCCACCCGTGAATGTATGGAGCGTACCCCCACCCCAACCATGTATGTACGACCCGTACCCTCACCCACGTATGCATGGAGCGTACCCCCACCCCAACCGTGTATGTACGACCCGTACCCTCACCCGCGTACGTATGGAGCGTACCCCCACCCCAACCGTGTATGTACGGACCGTACCCCCACCCCAACCGTGTATGTATGACCCGTACCCTCACCCGCGTACGTATGGAGTGTACCCCCACCCCAACAGTGTATGTACGAACCGTACCCCCACCCCAACCGTGTATGTATGACCCGTACCCTCACCCGCGTACGTATGGAGCGTACCCCCACCCCAACCGTGTATGTACGACCCGTAAACTCACCCGCGTACGTATGGAGCGTACCCCCACCCCAACCATGTATGTACGTACCGTACGCCCACCCCAACCGTGTATGTACGACCCGTACCCTCACCCATGTATGTATGGAGCGTACCCCCCACCCCAACAGTGTATGTACGACCCGTACCCCCACCCCAACCATGTATGTACGTACCGTACGCCCACCCCAACCGTGTATGTACGACCCGTACCCTCACCCGCGTACGTATGGAGCGTACCCCAACCGTGTATGTATCTACCGTACCCCCACCCCAACCGTGTATGTATGACCCGTACCCTCACCCACGTGCGTATGGAGCATACCCCCCACCCCAACAGTGTAAGTATGACCCGTACCCTCACCCGCGTACGTATAGAGCGTACCCCCACCCCAACAGTGGATGTACGACCCGTACCCCCAACCCCACCGTGTATGTACGACCCGTACCCTCACCCGCATACGTATGGAGCGTACCCCCACCCCAACCGTGTATGTACGTACTGTACCCCCACCCCAACCATGTATGTACGACCCATACCCTCACGCGCGTACGTATGGAGCGTACCCCCACCCCAACTGTGTATGTACGTACCGTACCCCCACCCCAACCGTGTATGTAAGACCCGTACCCTCACCCGCGTACGTATGGAGCGGACCCCAACCCCAACATTCTAAGTACGGAGCGCACCCCAGGCCCCAACACCACCACCTTCACACAACATCGCGCATGTACGAGTCGTACCAAGCCAGACAAGAGGACAGCACTGTACAACAAAATGGCCGAAGTACACACCGTACACACGTTAAAAACGCACGTACACAACCAGGACAAAGCAAAACAACACAAGAATACACCATTCGAATGGCACAAAGCCACAAAACATGTCCAACAAGCACAAAAACAACACATTCACTGACCTGCAACTGCCAAAATCCCAAACAGAGGCCCAAAACACAACCACTCCTTATAACACACCCACCCAAACTTCAAACACAGCCACACCCACCAATGGACCAATAAAAAGGGCCCACACACACAAACCATGAGCCTTTGCAACAGACTCACTGCTGCCAGACCCCACAGACAACCTACAGCACCATACTAGAACCTTTACTACACCTTACACTTGCTCACCTTCACACAACCACCTTCACAAACACCCCCTCATCACATTCACACACACGCCCAAACAACCACACCCACACACCCACAACCATCCACACACACCCCCCCCACCATCCACACCCACACCCCTCACCATGCCCACTAACAAGAATCCAAAGTTCACTAGCCGAGAGTTGGAGGTCCTTGTCGATGAAATCCTCAGAGTCGAGCCACACCTCTTTGGAACATTGGTCAGACAGACCAGCATTTCTGAAAAAACAGCCATGTGGCAGACGATTGACGATGCTGTGAATGCTGTTGCGGACAACAGAAGGACCTGGCATGAATGCCAAGCCAGGTGGTACGATCTGCGGAGGGGGGTCCGAGCCAAAATGATCGACGACCACAACCAGGCCAATGTCACTGGAGGAGGGCCGCCCCGCAGACCCGTACACTACCATCCCTGGGAGGAGAGGGTGATGGCCATACTGCCGGTGGTGGCAGTGGACGGATTAGAAGGACTTTGAGACCCGGGTGAGTACACAAACAACTCACCTCACATGGGGGGAACGTCATCCACAACCAAACTCACAAACAGGCACGCAACCACCCCAAGCCATCGCATGACTCAACCACATTCCATGAACATGCACATGCCACTGGCGCCACCATGCCCCATGCACCCAGCTGGACAATGCCAAGTCACAGGCCACAGAAAAACACCAACACAAGACACGGTAAGCCGGATGGCGGGAGTGTGGGCCCCAAAAATCACATAGTGCAACTCAGAAGCAGACAAATATGCCCCCTGCCCATATGGCCTAGGTCACAGCCAGACAAACAGTGTGTCCCCACACAGGAAAGACTTGCCAGCAAATGGCGGATGCCTTGCATTAACACATGGGAGTGACGGCACGTTCTTGCACATGACAGCAGCTAATGAACAGCCAACACTGTGAAAGAGTGGCAGCACACACCACCACAGCAGCAGCACAGACACAGACACTACACCCAATGGGTGCCTAGAGATCAGAAACAAACTCACATGAACAAGCCAAGGGCCATTCAAAGATCTGCAAAAAGTGTGTGCCTAGGAAGCTGGGCTGAGGTGCCAGAGGGTGACACACAGAGGGAGGGAGAGGGGGAGAGAGAGGGAGGGAGACACAGGGAGACGGACAGAGGGAGGAGGCTGACACACAGAGGGAGGGAGAGGGGGACAGAGAGGGAGCGAGAAAGGGACACACAGGGAGAGAAAATCAGCCTTGGGGGATGTGGGAATGTCTGCTCGTCAGCAGGTGGACTGCGTGCATGTAGACAAGGGTGGCCAGTGCCAGAACCCCCCCTCTTCTCCATGGCAAAACACAGGGCCATGTCACAACCTGTGCACGAGCACAACGACAGCTACCTGCATTATCTAAGTGTGTGGAACCACTCCATGTGCCCACGTACAGTGCAACACGGAAGGCGCCAATGCACGGCTCGCCACACCTGCCCACTCCACTGCTGACTGCAGTCACAATTGACGCAGCAAGTAAGACTGTGCCACACATAGGTAAAGTCGCAAAAGCTGTGGCCAAGGGACATACCCATGCACAAGTGCACTGTGAGTGGAATGCAAGACATATCCAAATTCCCAGAGGAAATGTGCCAACTTAGAAACCAATGAAACATGGATGTTGCATGGAACAAAATTAACATTGTCTCTCTCACACACAGGTCAACGTCGTGGATAACCCCCCAACACTGGGGGGGAAGACTCACAGGACCCGGCTCGGCGTGATGACGGAGCCACCGGCAGCGACGACTCTCACCACTCTGTGGACGAACCCGACCCCGACCAACCTGGCCCCTCTGGTGTCCAACGACCTGCAGCACCTGCGTCAGGTACAACTGGGCCAATCAGCACCCCCACTCCTGCCACATCCCAGGAGACACCCAGGATCCCTGCCCCACCACCACAATGCAGCCAGGTTGGCCAGGAGGGACACGGTCTACCGGGCACCCAGGAGGAGGCAGGCGACAACGCCAATGCCACCCCTCAGGGGTCCCGGAGACCCGATGTGCCCACAAGGGCAGGCCAGGCGCAAGTGGGCAGGGGTGGTGGGAGTGGAGGACGGCGGAGGCGCGAGCCTGACCAGTTGGCTGGGGAACCGGTATATTCCCATGTCCGAAACATCCTGGACACATACCGGCAGGACACCACGGGCATGGCCCAGGTTGTGTCCACCCTCAACGAGATGAAGAGGACCCTCGATGAGATCAAGACCCAGCAGGCCCAGCAACATGCGGAGCAACATGCCTGTCTACTGCGACACCAACGGCGGATGGAGGACTGACAGGCTGAGCTCGTGACGGTGTTCACGGGAATTCACAGTACACTCCGTCGGATGGCCGACAACATGGGCAACCCTCCCTGTGCCACCAGGCGTAGAACATCACCACCCACAGGGAGGGATGAGGAGGAGGAGGAGACATCCGACGGAGCATCCCAAACATCGTCACGGCCTGCTTCTGAGGGTCCCCGCAAGAGGGCGGGTCGTCCACGGAAAAGACCGTGAGGGTCGGCGCAACAGCACCATCTCCCAGGACACCTGGCCTGGCACCTGGCCCACTGGAGCAACAGCAGCACAGCAGCAAAAGACATTCTCTGCCACATGGACTTGCTGGTCACTGTCTGACCAATGTTGACAAAGACTGTGGCATGGACTCTGAGGATTTCAAATGGCAAGGACACCAACTCCCCTAGTAAACTTTGGATTCCACAAACCCGGAAAGCCCCACATGTCATACCCCCCTCCCCCCGGTACCCCAACCAAAATAAAAAGTTACACCATAAAGAGAAGATGCCTACCTTTTGCATTATTACCTTACATGTGTCTTGTAAAGTCTAACCATGCCTGAGTTCTCATTTGACTTCAACCATCCACACCCTGGGGCCTGAGTCTGGCACAGGACACACATGGGTTACATTGTATTAGGCAAGACAGACATGGAGCACCATACACACCCGTGATGGGCCCAACCAGCTGAGGGGGTGGCCGCACAACCGTGCCGACAGACATTTTGAGTACAGCGACAGCCATGCGCAGAGGTCAGGGATCATGTGGAGTGTCCTGGGGGCACCCAGGTATGTGTGGACAGGTGGCAGAACCATGTCCTGCAAGCTTGAGTCAGGTGGATGCAGAGAATGGTGGCCTGGCCAACGTTGGATGCATGGGGATGGCACATGTCACAATACCCACACAGTCATGGACATCATGCACAATACACAGTCTAATCCCACACAAACAGCTTGCATCTTGCCACTCTACACATAGACACATAGCCACTGTCACGGAAAACCATGCCGGATGCACCGTGGCAACACACCAGCATTGACTGAGAATAGGCACCTTGGAGGCATAGGGACACATTTATTAGTCATGTATTCGGGATTGCAGAGGCAACTGGGAGTACACATGAACGGGACATGTGGAGTAACATGTGGGTCTAACACTGGAACCCCCCTTCTGCAGCACAAATGCGTGATAGCCATGGAACTGGCACACAAGTGTCGGCTAACCGCTAAACACCCCCTGCTGCTCACGGAGAGACTGCCATACACCATTGATCCGCTGATGTGGAAGTCCCACACCATGTCAAGCCAATGCAAAGCGTATGTGTCCGAGGGCAGTGTAACACACATTGATGCCATCATCACATTCCACAATCCCATCACTGATGACTGTCAACAAGTCTGACCATCTATTCAGGTGTACCCAGCAGCATGTCATGTGTACCATGGTGATGCGACATGTCTGCAGAGGAACCAAACATCGACAGGGGCAGTGTGCATACATCGTAAACAACTGCCACACCCAATACACCCCTGATGCATCCCTTACCCTAAGGAGACTTCCAAACTTGTCCGTGCGTGTAACGCTGAGTCAGCACACGATGACGTGTCCATGAGGAATAGCAGTGCCACAACAATGCAAGCAGCAGACGGCATGCGCAAGTACCTGGGGAAGAGAGACACACAAGAAGTCAGCCACAAAAAGCACAGCCACTTGCATGTGCATGTACTCGACACATGTATGGATGACAACATGCTAGGTCACAATTATGACTGGGGAAATACACATCACTGGCACCATCACTCCAGTGACACATCCACACACACCTCTGACTCAGGTGCCATACATGCAGATGGACACACACATCGCAACACATGCCACACGGAGACCAATGCGTGCACACACACACACTGGTACTCACCACTAAGTAAAGAAGTCACGTATGAGCCGAGTCCAGATGTCCTCTTGCGGAACCACCTCCTCCACATCACTAGCCCCATTGCCAAGACCTTCATCCTCCAGGGGTGGATGGTCCTGATCATCTTGATCCAGGATGAGTGGCACAGCTTTCTCAACTGCCATGTTGTGCAGCATGCAGCAGACCATGAAGATTTTGCAGACGTTCGCCGGGGCATATGGGAGGGCGCCGCCGGTCTTGTGGAGGCATCGGAATCGGCTCTTGCAGGAGGCCAAATGTCCTCTCTATCACTCGCCTTGTCCGGCCATGGGCGGTGTTGTAGCGGAGCTGGGCCGGCGTGATGGAGTTGCGGAGAGGTGTGATCAGCCATGGCATGTTGGGATAGCCAGCATCCCCTACATGGAAAGCACATGGACATAAGTAGGACAGGAGAAGCGGTCGTGCTGGAAGTCTACGCAAAATACAGGACAGACAGAGTGTACCCACCAACAACACATGCTCGTTCGTTGCGCAGCTGCGTCATCATTTCAGGCACCCTGCTTACGCCTCATGATGTAGGCATCATGTGCTGATCCTGGAAAACGAGCACAGACATGTGAAATCACCATGTTGGTCAGACACACCACAAGGGCATTGATGGAGTGGTAGTGTTTGCGATTCCTGTACGCTACCTCCTGTGCCTGTGGTGGTACCAAAGCCACATGTGTCCCATCTATGGACCCAATGACATGGGGCATCCCTCCCAGGGCATAGAATCCACGCTTGACACCAGTCAACATTTCAGGGGTTGGGAAATGGATGAACTCATCCAGGTGAAGCAACATGGCCTCTAAGAAATCATGCAGCACACGGCAGAACATGCTCTGGGACATGCCACCAACATGAGCAATGGTATTTTGAAAGGTAGCCGTGGCAAGAAAATGTAGGGCTGCCATTACCTTCAGCTTGGGTGTCAGTGCCGTAGGATACCTGTGCAGCGGTTGCAGGTGTGGTGCCAGCCTCGCCGTCAAATCCAGAATCAACGGTTGGGGGAAGCGGTAGCACCGGATACAGTCATTCTCCCGCATGTCAGCCAAGTCCGGAATTGCTCGGGGAAGAGGCGGCGCTCTGCAGTAATTTGGAAGTGACAAGGAAGAGTGAGTGCACTACTACAACAATTTTTAGGTGCTGAGCACATGTTAATCTGTCAATACACATATGCGACATACGGAGTGAGGTATGTGCCACATGCCCTGGACACGTATGGCTGCCAGGTGACACTCCTACCAAGACCCAGCTACACACGGAGATTGTTGGACCCGGCCTCGTAGCCTAGCCACCCCTGTCCCCGCACCACATAACCTGACCCATGCACCTCACGCAGCCCCCGAGCCCACGGCCTAGCTGATCCTTCCCACCAGAACACACACACACCCGACCCGGACTTCCCCATCCGTGGCCTTCCTCCTTTCGGCCACACCGGGCCCGCGTGCCCACTTCATGCACCAGGATGGCCGCCCGGCCCCAGCGCGACCCTGGCCTAGAGGCGCCACTCCGGCTGGGGGACATCGCGCTCCCATTGGGATGAGAGAGGGAGGAGCAGTTTCCATGGCACCTCTGAGCTCCCCTGGGAAGGTGGGTTTCGATCGGCCCGCCGGCCTCCCCGAGGGCTGGCTCCACGCCTGCTGGGTGTCTGGGACTCCTCCCGACCCGGCCCTGAAAGGATCAAAAGACAGTGGCAGGAAACCCCGACAAGCGACCCCCAGGTGACAAGACCCCTGCCTGCACAGACTCCAGACATCAAAGAGGAGTCGTCCTATAACAAGGGGTGCTCTGGGACTGTCCGGCAGATTCGCCTTTGGAAACACCTGAGCCCTGCTGAGTGACTCGCGGCTGCCTGAAGATCGTAAGACCTCCGAACTTGTGCTTGAGCCCTGCTGAGTGACTCGCGGCTCCCTGAAGATCGTAAGACTTCCGAACCTGTGCTTGAGCCCTGCTGAGTGACTCGCGGCTCCACAAAAAGATCGTAAGACCCCCGACTTGTGCTTGAGCCCTGCTGAGTGACTCGCGGCTTCCACAGACTCTCTTGGTCCCACCGGACCCCGACGACGACAAGTGTATCCCCCAGTTCGAGGATTGTGAGCTGTGCGCCGGGTACGCCCCTGCATTTGATCCATATCCCCAAAGACTGTCCCGCTACCTCCTACCCCCTCCAAGACTCTGTGAGCCCGCGCTCCACTTGTATATATTTGCCTTGCTGATCATAAAGATCCTACAACTCCGATCGGATAAAGATTTGTTCTTAAGAACTCCCGGTGTGGTGTCTCTTTGTCGTGTGGTGCCGAGTGTACGATCCTAGATACGAGATTCCTCCCCTGAGGAGCCTCCCGCCAGTGCCCGGCTACGATACCTCGAGGGTTGGTCTCAGGATAGTCAGGGCCCCCTCCGGGCTCCTCTGAGGTCGGCTTCTAACATTGGTGGCAAGCGACGGGATTCGGGCCCATAATCTAGAGATCGTACCGTGAATGGCTGACGCACTACCGACAAAGATGGCAGAAGGAAACGCCGTGGTTCTCACAGAAAACAACACCAGTACCGTGTTCCAGGCGGAACAACTGGAGGAGTACACACACAGAGAACTGAAGCAATTCTGCAAAGAACTCAAAATCGCTACCACTGGTCTCAACACCAAAGAAGATATGCAGAAGGCACTGAAAGCTTGGATGGATTCTGGAGCGCCCCGCCCAGAAGGAGCGGTGGAGCCCCACGACGAAGCTGGATCCTCCCAAGGAGAACGCAGCAGCAACCAGGTGCGGAGCCTCGTACCAGACGGGGGCCTATCCCCGGAGAAACTCGCAGACAGAGAAAGAAGTCGCCATCACGAGCTCGAATTAGCCAAACTCAAAATCGAGGGCGAATTGAAATTAGCCGAGAAAAAGCTAGCAGTGGAACAGATGCGGGTGCAAGGAGAACTAGAAGAGAAGAAACTCCAACGGGAACACGAAGGAAGGAGACTTCAACTGGAGCACGAACGCAGCTTGAAGGAAATGGAGCTAAAAGCAAAAAGCGAAGAAGCGCGGCCCCCGGGGAACCGAGAGGCGGCCTCCCCGGCGGAGCAGAAGGTCCACATCCCCAAGGATGTGGTCAAAGAATATTACAAAAACGATGACATTCAACAGTGGTTCAGGGCCTACGAGGTCGCCATGACCTCCCATCGGGTCCCGCAGAAGGATTGGGGGGCCGGGTTGTGGGGACGATTCCTGAGCGAGGGGAGAGATACCCTGCTCGACCTACCAACCTCCATGCAGACCTCCTACGACCACATGAAAGAGGCCCTCCTCACAAGGTACGGCCTCACCCCGTAGATGTACCGCCAGCGGTTCCAGGACTGCAGGAAGATCCCGGGCACCACCTGGGTGGAGTATGTAAACTTCTTCAGCCGCGCATTCGATGGGTGGATCAAGGGCAGCAAGGTAACCACCCTAGAAGAACTAACCGACCTTATGTTGTGGGAACACCTGGCTGCGACCTGCTTTGTGGAACTGCGCCAGCATCTGCTCGACAGCTAGCTCACAGATCAGAGAAAGCTGGCTGTCGAGGCGGATCGCTGGACCAACACCCGGGTCTCCCGGGGCCCTGTAGGAGAGTACCCCCGAGCCAGTCAGGGACCACCCCGCCAGAGAGGGGGGGGAACCAGGGAGGGCAGAGAGAGTCCCAGTCCAATCCCCCGAAAACCCAACCTCCACCTTTCCCGGCACCCCCACCAGCTGTATCCGGCCCCCCCCTGAGACGGGGGCACCGGGTGACCATCACTTGTTTCCGTTGTCAGAAGCCCGGGCATTACGCTAACAACCCTGAATGCCCCATGGCCCCACACATCACCCAGGCAGCACCCCCCGCTAGACAGATAGCCAATGTAGCACTAGGGGAGGAGTTTGAGGAGACCGTAGCGTGGGAACCCGCAGCCATGGCCCTAGTATCCTTAGGAGATAGAGAAATGGTCCCTGGAAGCCTCCTGCCCTCCAACACGAAGAAATATGGGCAGCTTGTAACGATCAATGGCCACCAAGTAGAAGCCCTTCGTGACACCGGGGCCAGCATCACCGGGGGTCCTCAGTCATTTGGTCAACGAAGACCAGGTCCTCCCCAACGTCTTTTGCCCGGTCATTTCCGCTGATAATACGGAAAGTCTGTGTAAGGTAGCCCTGGTTCCTTTTGAATGGGGAGGGGTGGTCGGTAAACTGAAAGTCGCAGTGAGAACCTCCCAGCCAGTCGACTGTCTCCTGGGGAACGACCTGGAAAGTTCCCCCTGGAAACAAGTCGAGCGCAAGGCCCACCTAGGGATGATGGGTCTCCCTGAGTGGGTGTGCGCCACCACCCGATCCATGGCAGCCCGACTGACCCCCCTTGGGGAAGTCGACGACGCCCCGACCACTGAAGACAGGATGGTCCCCGCCGAGGGTCCCCATATCCCCCCACAAGGAGGGTCGGTCGCCAGTGACGAACCCCCACCTTCCGACTCCGCACAGGTCACCGAGTTAGGCGATCTGCCCGAATTGGCCCAGTGGCGCCACGAGGGGGGCCCCTCCCGAGAGGAGTTCTGCCGAGAGCACGCTACCTATCCTTCTCTGGTCGGGCCCCGGCAACAGGCAGAGGCCCAGGCCGCGGGCGACCAAACTGGAACGCACCGGGTGTATTGGGAGAATGACCTTTTGTACAGCGAGCAGAAGTCGGTGGAGCTAGGATCCGCCCGGGTGCTGGTGGTACCCCTACGCTTCCGAGACCTCCTCCTGGGCTTGGCCCACGACGTTCCCCTCGCAGGCCACTTGGGCCAGGACAAAACCTACAGTCGCCTCGTGACTCACTTCTACTGGCCCAGAATGAAAGCAGATGTGGAAGCCCACTGCAAGTCCTGTCCCACGTGCCAGGCCAGTGGGAAGAGCGGAGGAAAGCGCAAGGCTCCCCTCCAACCCTTCCCTGTCGTCAGTACCCCTTTTGAACGGGTCGGGATCGACATCGTGGGGCCTCTGGACCCCCCAACCTCCCAAGGGCACCGCTTTATCCTCGTCCTGGTGGATCATGCCACCCGATACCCTGAGGCCATACCCCTGCGCACCGTCACAGACCCCGTGGTGGGCCGGGTGTTGATGGGAATCTTTTCCCGTATGGGTTTTTCCCGCGAGGTCGTGAGCGATCGCGGTACGAACTTAATCTCCAGATACATGACGTCCTTGTGGCAACAATGCGGAGTGTCCTATAAATTCACCACCCAGTACCACCCCCAAGGAAACGGCCTGGTAGAGCGGTTTAACCGGACTCTGAAAGGGATGATCGCGGGCCTGGAAGAGCCCCCCCGGCGTAAGTGGGACGTCCTGCTCCCCTGCCTCCTGTTCGCCTACCGAGAGGTTCCCCAGAAATCCTTGGGGTTCAGCCCCTTTGAGTTACTCTACGGGCACCCCTTCCGGGGGCCCCTCAGCCTGGTCAAGGAAGGGTGGGAGGCGGCGCACCGAGGCCACCCCCGAGATGTGTTCCGGTACGTCCTGACCCTCCGAAAATAGACTAGGAAGTTCCGAGAGATGGCCGAGGCCAACCTGAAGGCGAGCCAGGAAGAGATGAAGCACTGGTACGACCAGAATGCCACTCTGGTCAAGTTCCAGCCGGGACAGCAGGTATGGGTCATGGCCCCCGTGAAACCCTGCGCCCTCCAGGATAAATGGACCGGGCCCTTCAAAGTGATTGAGCGGAAGAGCCAGGTCACGTACTTGGTGGACGTCCAGTCACCACGGGACCTCCTCCGGGTCCTCCACGTGAACCGCCTCAAGCCCCACTTTGTGCGGACGGAGCTGAGCCTCCTGCTGGCCACTGATGCCGGGGCCGAGGAGGAGTCGGATCCCCTCCCTGATCTCCTGTGCACCAAAGAGAAGGACGGCTCCGTAGAGGGAGTGAACCTCTCCCCATCCCTCACTTCCCAGCAACGTGAGGATTGCCGCCAGCTCCTAGGGCAGTTTTCTGACCTCTTCTCCCTGGTCCCCCAAGTCACCGACTGGGGTGTCCATGACGTGGATACCGGAGACAGCCCGCCGGTAAAACACCGAGCCTACCGAGTCCCTGATCGGGTTCGGTCCTGCATTCAAGCCGAGGTCTCGAAGATGTTGACCTTAGGAGTGATCGAACCCTCAGACAGTCCCTGGGCCAGCCCCGTGGTCCTGGTCCCGAACGCAGCTGCCCCCGGAGTCGCCCCAGAACTCCGCTTCTGCGTGGACTACCGGGGACTCAATGAAGTCACCCGAGCCGATGCCCACCCCATTCCCCGAGCCGACGAGCTCATTGACCGACTCAGGGCTGCTCGGTTCCTCAGCACCTTCGATCTCACCTGCGGCTACTGGCAAATTGCGCTCACAGAAGGAGCCAAGGAGCGGTCCGCCTTCTCCACCCCGGATGGGCACTATCGATTTCGCGTGATGCCCTTCGGGATGAAAAATGCCCCGGCCACCTTCCAGCGACTGGTAAATAGAGTCCTGGCCGGGCTGGAAAAATTCAGCGCTGCCTATCTAGACAATATCGCAGTTTTCAGTTCCGAATGGAGTGAGCACCTCCAGCACCTCCGGAGGGTGCTAACCGCCCTGCGCCAGGCAGGCCTCACCGTGAAAGCCAGCAAGTGCCAGATTGGGCAAGGTTCGGTAACCTACCTGGGGCACCAGGTCGGAAGCGGCCAGGTCACCCCTCTACAGCCCAAGATCGACGCCATCCTAGCCTGGGAACCCCCCACTACCCAAACGGAGGTCCGAGCCTTTCTGGGCCTCACGGGCTACTACCGGAGATTCATCCGGGGGTACGGCAGCCTAGTCGGTCCCCTCACGGGACTCACGTCCAAGAAACAGCCCAAGAAAGTGCAGTGGACCCCTGCCTGCCAAGAGGCGTTCGATGCCCTAAAAACGGCCATGTGCACAGCCCCCGTCCTTCAGGCTCCCGACTACTCCAAGGAGTTTGTGGTACAAACGGACACCTCCGAGCATGGAATTGGGGTCGTCCTGTCCCAGGTGAATGACTAAGGCCTAGACCAGCCCGTAGCCTTCCTCAGCCGAAGGCTGTTGCCCACAGAACAGAGATGGAGCACCATCGAGCGCGAGGCGTTCGCCGTAGTCTGGGCCCTCAAGAAGTTACGCCCTTATCTGTTCGGCACCCATTTCAAGGTCCAAACCGACCATCGCCCCTTGCGATGGCTCATGCAGATGAGAGGAGAAAACCCCGAGCTACTGCGGTGGTTAATCTCCCTCCAGGGGATATATTTCACCGTGGAACATCGCCCTGGTACTGACCACGCCAACGCCGATGGCCTCTCCCGGTTCTTCCGCCTCAGCGAAGAGAACCCCCAAGAGGATGGGTAGTTCTCTCCGGCTTTCAGCTGGGGGGGACGCGTGTTAGACCCGGCCTCGTAGCCTAGCCACCCCTGTCCCCGCACCACATAACCTGACCCATGCACCTCACGCAGCCCCCGAGCCCACGGCCTAGCCGATCCTTCCCACCAGAACACACACACACCTGACCCGGACTTCCCCGTCCGTGGCCTTCCTCCTTTCGGCCACACCGGGCCCGCGAGCCCACTTCATGCACCAGGATGGCCGCCCGGCCCCAGCGCGACCCTGGCCTAGAGGCGCCACTCCGGCTGGGGGACATCGCGCTCCCATTGGGATGAGAGAGGGAGGAGCAGTTTCCATCGCACCTCTGAGCTCCCCTGGGAAGGTGGGTTTCGATCGGCCCGCTGGCCTCCCCGAGGGCTGGCTCCACGCCTGCTGGGTGTCTGGGACTCCTCCCGACCCGGCCCTGAAAGGATCAAAAGACAGTGGCAGGAAACCCCGACAAGCGACCCCCAGGTGACAAGACCCCTGCCTGCACAGACTCCGGACATCAAAGAGGAGTCGTCCTATAACAAGGGGTACTCTGTGTCAAGAATTCCTGTCATGCGAGGGGAAGAAAACGGTAACCAGCGAAAACGCACTACATCTCCCAGGATGCTTAGCGGTTGAGAGGTTATGTAAACAGGAGAGCTGTTACATAACTCCAGGAAAACACGCCGTTATGTAAACAGGAGAGCTGTTACATAACTCCAGGAAAACACGCCCTTATGTAAACAGGAGAGCTGTTACATAACTCAAGGAAAACACGCCCTTATGTAAACAGGAGAGCTGTTACATAACTCAAGGAAAGCACGCCCTTATGTAAACAGGAGAGCTGTTACATAACTCAAGAAAAACACGCCCTATAAAGGGAGGAACCGGGAGGTACAACGCTGTCGGATATTGTGTTTACACCGACGTACCTGCTTCGTGAAGAGCAGTGTTCCGGAGTGGTGCTCCAGTAAGGCAAGAACGGAGGTAGGTCGAGTCGTTACTCCCTGGGCCGTGTCTTGCCCCATCGTCACCTGTGAAGGACCCGGAAGCTCTACCGGTCCACCATTGAGCTTCGCTTCTTGACTCGGCTGAGTCAAAGCGCAGTGGCGCTTTTGCTGGTTGGAGTCGTAACTCCCAGCCAGACCAGAGATACAGGGACTGCCAGCTGTAACGCACACCAGGAGGTGTTTGCCGCGTTACAGACTCGGAAGTCCACAGGATCGATCGATCGAGCGGCTGCTCTCGGTTCAGTCTTCTTGCTATTTGATTGGGGTATCGGTGACGCATCACCAGGAGGTGACTCCGCGTCCCGGTGCAGTCTGAGGAAGAGGTTGAGCGGCTGCTCCCTTCAGGTAGAGACCCCGGCTGGGTGTTTCCCTGACTCCTCGATTCTCCCCAACACTCTTCGTGCCCCTCACAGCCTACCGATTGGCATTGTCGGCCATTTCATTTCTGCCCTCTGTTGGCATACGCCGGGATCGGCGTATATGCAGAGGACGGTTAGGACCATCCGTGCGGTGGGCTGGTAACGTACTTAGCCTGGAGGATTCCAGTGACTATAACTTTTGTTTATCTTTGTATTATTTTTGCCTTCATTAAAATAACTAACCCTTCACAAGTGGTTGCGTCCTCATTATCGTGTCTGTTAAATGATCCTGAGGCGTTCAGGGCGTTACACTCTGGGACTGTCCGGCAGATTCGCCTTTGGAAACACCTGAGCCCTGCTGAGTGACTCGCGGCTCCCTGAAGAGCGTAAGATCTCCGAACTTGTGCTTGAGCCCTGCTGAGTGACTCGCGGCTCCCTGAAGATCGTAAGACCTCCGAACCTGTGCTTGAGCCCTGCTGAGTGACTCGCGGCTCCCCGGAAAGATCGTAAGACCCCCGACTTGTGCTTGAGCCCTGCTGAGTGACTCGCGGCTCCCACAGACTCTCTTGGTCCCGCCGGACCCCGACGACGACAAGTGTATCCCCCAGCTCGAGGATTGTGAGCTGTGCGACGGGTACGCCCCTGCATTTGATCCATATCCCCAAAGACTGTCCCGCTACCTCCTACCCCCCTCCAAGACTCTGTGAGCCCGCGCTCCACTTGTATATATTTGCCTTGCTGATCATAAACATCCTACAACTCCGATCGGATAAAGATTTGTTCTTAAGAACTCCCGGTGTGGTGTCTCTTTGTCGTGTGGTGCCGAGTGTACGATCCTAGATACGAGATTCCTCCCCTGAGGAGCCTCCCGCCAGTGCCCGGCTACGATACCTCGAGGGTTGGTCTCAGGATAGTCAGGGCCCCCTCCGGGCTCCTCTGAGGTCGCCTTCTAACAGAGATTGTGAACCTCCACATGCCATGGCATGGGATTAGCTGTGTCCCAGTGTAAGTGAACAGCCAGACGCAACACAGGAGTGACATACATCAACACATCAGCAGAAATAGGATGTCGATTGCAGAGACTGGTAGCGGAACACTAGAGCCACAGGTCACATGACATTACACTAGGACAGCCCACACACCTTGCCAATAAGGTGTACATCTAATGACTCACCACACATTCATAGAGAGGATGCAGACATGTCCTTGTTACGCTACTCCGTGTCCCATGCAAACATACGCACCTCACATCCGATACCACATGTGGCCTGGTGTGCAGAACAGTGTGCCATGTCCATCTACACACAGACACATGTTGGTTGCTGCAACAGCTGATGCTTTTGAGGGAGCTCCAACATCAAGCAAATGGCCACCCCCCACACATACATGACATAGTCACATCGTGCACCATGGGTAGTCACATTTCTGGTGTGGTAACCCCAGTAGCGGGCATCAGGGGACACTTGCGTGTGTTGTTGACTGTGCCATGCCAGTGACGCTCATCCCAAGTGTGCAGTACGACATGCACACATGTCAAAGGAGTTAAGGCCATGCTTGGCACACATTGCACCGTCACACATAACATCTGTACACATCTCATCATACATCTGGTGCCTTCTCCACTCAGGAGTGATGTGCCACATCACAGCCTTTCACACCTGTGCCCCACACATGTAGTACTGCCCAGACAATGCCTCGATGTCCATCCATGGACAAGTATGTCAGCCCTATGTACGTTCCCTATCACCATGGGAGTGCTGCCGTATGTGTACCCATAGTGATAGTGAGCGTACAGGCGTGTGTACGGTCAGTCTCACTATGGGTGTTCTCGCGTATGCGTACTCATAGTGGTACGGACCGTACACACGCCTGTACGCTCACTATCACTATGGGTGTGCTCGCGTATGCCTACTCATAGTGGTACGGACCGTACACACGCCTGTACGCTCACTATCACTATGGGTGTGCTCGCGTATGCGTACTCATAGTGGTACGGACCGTACACACGCCTGTACGCTCACTATCACTATGAGTACGCATACGCGAGCACACCCATAGTGATAGTGAGCGTACAGGCGTGTGTACGGTCCGTACCACTATGAGTACGCAAACGCGAGCACACCCATAGTGATAGTGAGCGTACAGGCGTGTGTACGGTCCGTACCACTATGAGTACGCATACGCGAGAACACCCATAGTGATACGACCGTACACACGCGCGTACGCTCACTGTCACTATGGGTGTTCTCACGTATGCGTACCCATAGTGGTACGGACCGTACACACGCCTGTATGGGCCGTTGCTATGCATTTGTGGTGCCCTAGGGCCCCGGTACGCACCGTACCTGTGTGTGAAACTCCAAATTACATAGGGGACACATGAGGGACAAGTATAAAGGCCTACATGCATGCTGGTTGTCATGGAGACCAAGTTTAAAGTTTGAATTTTTTTAAGCAGGTGCACAGCAGTAGTCAGTTTGAATGAATCTACTTTGTTGCAATGTGGTTCTGGAGTTGACATCATGCTCAAGAAAAAAACACAATAAGAACCCACTGACTGTGCTAGGTTTGAAGGGATTGGAGGAAACATAGGATGCAAATGTGAGTGACCAATCACTCTGTACTCCTGTGCATGAAACAGGCCAGCAAGGCAGATATAAGGCAGCCAGGTCCCATGAGGGAGCACTTGCCTGCACATCTTTGTATTCGACGACCCAGCTGCTGCTACTGATTCCCTGGAACCATGTCAAGGTCTGTGGAGAGGTCACAGCCTTTCACCCTGGAGGAGAACCTGGCTTTGCTGGATGTGATGCTCCCACAGTACCCCCTGCTGTATGGCCGACCAGGGTATCAGGTGAGTGCAGAGTCTACTAGCACAGACTGTGTCCCTTGTTTGTGACTGTGACTTCTGGCATTGTGTCCAGGTGTGGCACACATGCTATGTACTGTAGGGGGGGTCCCGGGGGGGGGAATGCCTGATGTCTCCCAGCCAGTGCATGCTGTGGTGCATGTCTGCCATCCTCACTTGCATTGTGTTTACTGTGACAATCCCTGCATGGTGCATGCCACATTCTGCCTGTCTTGTCCTCCTGGGAATGTAGCCTCTACAGTCCTCATTTTATGATGTGGTCAGCCCAGTGTGACAGGTGACTGTACCCACAGATGTGTGTTAGTTCTGTGTACCTGTGTTGAGAGTGTCCACATGATGTGTTCGTACCCTGGACATCGGTGTGTGTGTAAGTCCCCTGTCATGTGGGTGGGTGCATATGTGGAGTGTGGCCCCCGGGCTGCATGAGGGATGGATATACCCTGCCCATGTGATGTGAGCAGGGAGCAGTGCTGTGTGTCTGATGTGCAGGGCCAGCCCCACACCTGTGAGCCCCCCCCGTCTAGTGGCACATGTGCAGAGTGAGGTTTGTCGCTGCATGTGGCAATGGCAGGTGCATGTCCTGTGCCTGTGTGTGTCTGTGTACTCTGCTGCGGTAGCGTCAGTGGCCTGTGGCATGTGACTGCTTAGAGGTGCTGCACATTATCCTGGTGTAGCTTGTGATGCACAGTGTGAGCCTGGATCATTGATTGTGTCGTTGCCCTCATTCCACCTGTGTACTTTCAATGGCACGTACTGCTTTTGCCCTTCCCCAGAGGATCATGTCCCTATGACAAAGGTGCAATGCGTTGGATGCATACTATGCCTTGTTGTAAACAGCAAATTTGTTCCAATATGTCTCTCTGTGACATGTGCCTGGTGTATTGATGTAGTGTCACTTGTTCATCCTCACAGGTAGGCGCCTCTGCCAAGAAGCAGATATGGTTGACCTATGGTTGACCGCCGTCAGTGCCGTGAGGAGTGCGGATGGTCGCAAGCGACGCCTGGCCCAGGTGAGGAAACGCTGGCAGGATATCCGGTGCTGGACGCGGAGGATCGCACGGGTCCTGCTGTGGGACTCACCTGAGACCCATAAGAACCGCGGGCGCCGCCGTCTGACCCTCATCCACAAGCGTGTGCTGGCGGTGGTATTTGCAGACTTGGACAGGCGCTTACAGGAGAAGCAGCAGCAGGAAGGGGGTAGGTACATGTGTGTTTGTTGTGTGTCACCAGCATTTGTAAGTGCACAGTTGCATGGATACACTGCCAGGGTTTAAAGGTCCTGTGCAGATCCAGTTACCCACAGTATAGCGGTGCTCTCCTGCCTCCCTTCCCCTCCTTGCAATGTGTTCCCTGGTCTGTGTGTAGTCACTCCTTCACAAGGTAATGTAGGCTGGCGCTTTCTCCACGTGAACTATGCCTGTAGCATCATGTGTGGGGGTGGTGTGTAACAGGTTTTGGGAACTTGCCTGTGCCCTGTCCAGTTCAGTACATGTGGGTTCCATGTCAGTTGGCACTGATGCTGAGTCCAGACATGGGAGTTAGTCTCAAGTGTCATGCCTCACAGCACGCATGTCCTATGTTGTGGCCTGTGACATGATGTGCATGAGTGTGCGATACGCATAGGGATGGTGGCGTGTGTTGCAGTCATTCCCATTCAGGACCATGGAGTTGTGTGGCCACTACTGTCCCCTGGGGCATGTTTTCATAGGTGTCATGTGTGTCATCACAAAACGTGGACACTCTCAGTGTCTACAGCATAGGTTGTGCTCTGTGCCATTGTCCCCTGGCACCATGTATATTGACGTAAAATGTAGTACAAGTGTCCACTGTACAGCCTGACCTGAATTTCCTTGTTCATACTCACGGTGGCCAGTGCCTGTGTGTCTTGTTACAATCATCTGATGATGGCCATTTGTACATGATTATTTGGACAGGCGCACCTTGGGTATTTGGCGTCCAATCTTGCATTTATGCAGCCCCTGTGTATTTCACCCAGACTAAGAGATGTAAGTGCCACCTGTGTCTCAACAAATTGTCTCATGTAGGGGGTGGTTGGTGCGGGCAAAGCCTACATGTCAAAACCAGAATTCTCCTTTCTAGGTCTGGCCAGTGTGTGATGTTTGTCTGGACATACACTCAAGGTGCAGTGAGCCAGTCATGGTGGGCATGTTTTCAGTATTACCTATGCAGCATGTGCCTCAAGTTCATGGATATGGTCCCTGCTCATCCCTATTTTCGGGAACGCTGTGTGGTGCAGATGCAGTGCTGGATTGTCCCCAGGGCCTGGCTCCTATGTCAAACTCCATTTCATTGTTTGGTTGGATAGATGCACAGCAAATTTGTTGTACCTGTGATTATATTAGGTTTAGTTGATTTTTATGGTGCACCAAAAGGTGGCGCCGAGGGTCCAACGGCGTCTAGAACATAAGTTGAAAAAGTGATACTAGAGGTTCTCTAGAGTCATCCCTTTATGGTCACACATTTTGTTGTCTTTTCCACAGAAAGAAAGACTTCCACTCTGTTAATTCAATGGTTTGCAGGTAATTTATTTCATTAGCACTTTGGCTTAATTTCGAGCATAATTTGTTATTCTTTCAAATATTCTCAAACGTTTTTATCCCAGGCAATGTCATCATCATTTATCCTATCCAATGCATTTCGGGCATTAGGGTCATGCCCTTCATCAGGGAGTTGACACTGTAAAACGGAATGGGATACCGTAAATGTGGTATAAAACAATTTGTATCATAAGTAATATCATTGTGGTGTGACATCATGAAAATTAAATAAGGCAATACGAGCAAAAAACATGAACAGGCTTACAAACAGACATGATAATGGTGTACACTCAAGGTGAACATTGACATGAGAATGAAAATGTCACTTACATGCCTTTCTGTGTCTTGTTTTTAAGATCTGTAAAAGAATGGTAGGGTTCGGTTAAACTATGGGTGTTGGGAGCTACGGCATTGTGCTGAATAAATATGGGTCTATCCTAGCTGATGGACTAACCTGAAAAGGAACTCAAACGTGCTCGAGTCCGTTACTCGTCTTCCGTAGCGACGGCACGAAGATTATCGGCCGCGCTTTGCTATTTTAAAATGATTCCGATCATGTGATGTGTCACATGACCATTGACGGGAAAGAAAGACTACAGCTAATCGGTATTCTACGGCCGGGGGGTCAATCTTAATTGCGGGAATCACCCGTTAGATGAGAAAGTGGACACATTAAACAGGTGGAGGGTGTGTGAAATTAATTTAGGTGGTCATCAGCTTCCAAAAAAAAGTGGTATGAAAATAAAGGAAACGAAAAAATGAAAAGGTGTTGGGAACTCATCGGGGCGCAAACCTGTGTAGATATGTGTACATATCATCTCGTTTTGTGAGTGGTGCCACTAGCGCATCTGGCAGGTTTACAGGGAAAGTGCGAGTACAATAAACAATGATACGGTGGGTGTCAGATATGATTGTGAACGAACACAGTGTTCACGAAGGTACAGTCTGCGGAGCAATTAATTACAAATAACAAGAAAATTCAATTCTTTCATTCAAACCTGTCGGTTTTTGGGTGGAAAGTTTTTGAATCCAGTGGTTCTCTCTTCTAAGGAGATGTTTAGAATTGTCTCTCCCCTCAAATTTCCGGACTGTTTCGAGTATAATATATTTGATTTGGGAAACATTATGATTTTCTTCTACGAAATGAGATGATAGGGCTGATTTTGTGTTCTTCAATCGAATGTTGGATTTATGTTCTGTTAGTCGTATCTTAATGCGACGCTCTGTCTTACCCACGTACATCTTCCCACATGGGCATCTTATCCCATAAATTAAATTGCTGGATTCACAAGTGGCATTCACCCTGAGTTTAATAGGATGACCTTGTGAGGGATGGCATATGGTGTTTCCTCTGATTATGCTGTTGCAATTGCCACAGTTGAGGCAAGGTATGGTTCCTGAGTGTGATGTAGTATCTGGGGGTTTATTCTGTAAAATTTCACCCAAGTTCTTTGCTCTAGTGAACGCAAATATTGGTGATAGGCTAAATGACTGTTTGAAGTCTGGTTCCATGTTCAAAATTGACCAGTGTTTCAAAATGGTTTGTTTGTATTTCTTACTAGCTGTAGAATATTTTGATACCACCACAGTGCGTGTTTGATCTGTTTTTACCTTGGGGGTTAAGAGTTTAGATCTGTCCATTTTATCGATTCTTGTTTTGGATTCTTTCACTAGAGTTGGTGGGTAACCTCTCGAGATGAATTTGTTGGTCATGTCTTTAAGTCTGGTTTTGAGGGTCTTTTCGTCAGAGGTGATTCTTTTCACTCTAGCCATTTGTGAGAATGGTAAATTCCTGATGAGGTTAGGTTCATGAAAGCTTGAGTATAGTAGCATGTTATTCCTATCAGTGGGTTTGACATATAGGTCAGTCGTGAATCCATCTGGGGTAATTGATACTCTAACATCCAAAAAGTTGACCATGGTATCTGATATGTCCCATGTCAATTGAATTCGTTGGTCTATATCATTGAATTTAGTCAATTCCATTATTAGTTTCTCCTCTGTGTTTGTCCAGATGATAAAGAGATCGTCAATGTATCTGATTATCATTTTGAGGTTGTCTGTCCATTCTTTTTTAGAAAGTATGTATTGACTTTCATACCACTGCATGAATATGTTAGCATACACGGGTGCTGCCAAATTGCCCATAGCCATGCCGGTGAGCTGTTGGTACCAAGATTCATTAACTTTAAAATAACTATGATACAGTATAAAGTGCATCAGCTCCATGAGAAAAGTCTGAAAATCAAGGTCTAGTGCTGTGTTGAGAAGGGCAGTTTCCATTGCTTCTATGCCCATGTCATGAGGTATGCTGGTGTATAAGCTACGTACATCTGCTGTGCATAAAATCACTTTTTCAGTAGGGTTCAAAGATATCTGTTGTGGTTTCCGTAAGAATTGTGAGGTATCTTTGACATAAGTTTGCATGGATTGTACTGTGGGTTACATATATTTGTCTATCATTTGACCGATTGGTTCGTGTAAGCTCCCTCTTGTTGATACGATCGGCCGCATTGGTGGGTCATAGGTATTTTTGTGAATCATCGGAACCATCCGTAGTGTTGGACTTTTTGGATTCGATGTTGTGAGAAAATTCTTCGTTCTTTCAGTGATGATGCCTTGTTTCTGAGCTCCATCGATGATGATTTTTAGGGTTTTGGAATATTCCAATGTTGGATTGTAGTCAAGTTTACTGTAGGTGTTGATATCTGTGATGTGTTCCATCACTTTAGCGTTATACATCTCAGTGTTCATGATAACCATGGCTCCCCCCTTGTCAGCTTTGGTGAATGTTATATTGTTATCAGTAGCCATTTTGTGAAGTGTATCCAGATCCTTTTGTGTGGTGTTTCTTCTTTTTGGTTTAACATGTTTGATCTTGTGGAGGTCTTGCTTGACTAAATTTTCAAATAAATCCAGTGTCTTGTGGCTTATCGGAGCTTGAAAGGTACTTGGGGGTCGTAGTCCTAACAATTGGTCTTTTTCAGGTTGTGGACGATCCGGTAATGTATTATCGAAAAAATGTCTCAATCTGAGTTTACGCATCAGCTTGAAGAAGCTTACTTCCAGTTCCAAGTTATCCGTTGTGGTGGTAGGTACAAAAGATGTTCCCTTTTGTAGTAATTCTAGTTCGTAAGAGTTGAAGTGTTTATCACTTATGTTAATAACTAGTTGTTCTGTGGTTGGTTCTTTTTGGACCTTTTCTCTTTCTCCTTCTCCTTGGTTGTTGCTGACGTGCTCCGTGTGGTCGGTGGTTCTCTTTCTTTGTCCTTTTCTTGTGCTTCTCCTGGGTCTCCTTTTTGGGCTTGGCCCTGATCTAAAAAAGGATTAGTTTCAGTGGTTCTACTGGTGGTAGGTTCTTCAATTGGTGTTTTGTCTTGTGCTGTTCGAGTAGGTTGAGGTTTACGTGGTTTTTGGCTAGTCTCACTGTCAGTAGATGATGTTTCTGTGTTGGAGTTGTATGGACGATTCCTGCGTTTTTGGGCGTAAATATCAGCCCATGTATAGACTTCCCCTAACTGGTAGTCGAGGGTGTCCCTCTTAAATTTACGGATTTTCCGTTCATTGAATTCTTTTGAGTGTCGATCTATTTGATTTTTGATATCGTCCAAGGTTGTTCTTAATTCATCTTCCGTCATCATTTTGGAGAGCTCAGATGGTGTTTCCTCTATTTCCGTGCTAAGTTCTTCTAGTATAGTGGATAGTTCTTGTATGATCAATAAGATCAAGTCTAGTGAACATTTGTTCAAAATTTCATACCAGCGTTCTTGAAACTTTTTAGAATGTTTGCAAAGAGAAGGTTTCAGTGCAATTCTTAAGCCTCGTGGTATGCGTAAGTTGCGGTGATATTTTATGAGAGTACTGGCGTGAAGTTGTTGATTGGTTTTCCTTTTAAAAAGATACAGTAATTGTTTGATATTTTGCTCCTTGGACCGGCTTGTGGTTTCCTGTGTAAGTTCTTCCCTGATTAAAGAATACATTTGATCCGCGTCCTTGGCTTCAAACGCAAAAGTGGAGGCTCTGGCCTCTGTGCTTTTAGATATGTCCTCGTAATAGCTCATTATGTAAGTGTTCTGCTTGGGTTTTTGGATTGGGTAGAACCTGCTCTACAGAGCCCTTCTGACCCAAAACAGAACGTTACCCCCTCCCTAGGGCCTTTTTACACCTAAATAAGCATATATATATGTACCACCTAAGGACAGAGAATTCCTATTATATATATGTATCAAGACCTCAGAGCCTCGCAATCTCAGCACCCACAGTCTCGCGACCTCAGTCAGGTCCAGAATCTCCTACCCATTCGGCAGCAACACACACAGTCTCGCGACCTCAGTCAGGTCCAGAATCTCCTACCCATTCGGCAGCAACACACACAGTCTCGCGACCTCAGTCAGGTCCAGAATCTCCTACCCATTCGGCAGCTACATACAGTCTCGCGACCTCAGTCAGGTCCAGAATCTCCTACCCATTCGGCAGCTACATACAGTCTCGCGACCTCAGTCAGGTCCAGAATCTCCTACCCATTCGGCAGCAACACACACAGTCTCACGACCTCAGTCAGGTCCAGAATCTCCTACCCATTCGGCAGCTACATACAGTCTCGCGACCTCAGTCAGGTCCAGAATCTCCTACCCATTCGGCAGCTACATACAGTCTCGCGACCTCAGTCAGGTCCAGAATCTCCTACCCATCCGGCAGCTACATACAGTCTCGCGACCTCAGTCAGGTCCAGAATCTCCTACCCATTCGGCAGCAACACACACACAGTCTCGCGACCTCAGTCAGGTCCAGAATCTCCTACCTCCACGGCAGCCTTAGCACGAGCTCATCCTATTATGATTGTGGTACACAACAGGGGAATCGGGATTACCATATATCAGATCACACAAAGACTATTAGTTGAGCACAACCTGCTCTCTAGTTCGAGGGGCTTGTTTTCCCCCTCATCCAGTTACCACTTACCTGACCAGGATTAACCTCTGTTCATTTTAAGGCAACTCTGACTAAAGAGTAGGCTATCCTCCTATACAAAAGTACACAACACATGCTAACGTACAACAAGCTAAATACTTTATTTAAATGCCACATGCACATTCGCAGAATATATTATATATATATAGACAACCTGCAAGGAAAGTGAAAGGTTAAGTTGTATATTCTAAAGAAAAAGGGGTCGACTTCACCTTTATGGTACGTAGCCCATGCTCAATGGTCATCTAGGTTCCCTTCTCGTCTATGCCTCGGCTTCGCCTGGAAGTCACCCTCCTACAGTTGTGGGTCTGCTCCCTTCTCCCTCTCCGAGTCACTGGAACCTCTTCCCTGTCGGCTACTCTGTCCTCTTTAGATTCGAGTTCGTCATCCGTCTTCCCTGGAATAAGTAATAGCTTTTCTGCTAACGGCCAGATGCCGCCTATGGTCTAGAAGCAAGTGCCCGTGTCTGCCTCAGACTTTCACTAATATAGATGTGCATTCTCTCATGGAAATTTCCAGCTCGAAACCTGCCGCCCACCAAATTCCTGTACCTCCCCGCACCAAGGACACTTTCCCAGCCGGCCGGCCTGATGTAGTGTCTTCGGCATGAAGAAAAATACAATCCTTTGATAAGGGCCGGCCTGAACCGGTTCTCTCCGAGCGAATAACACCTCATAACTATAACACTGCCTATGACCTAGAAACTTCCCAAGCTGCCAGAGCAGGAGGAAAGATGGAGTCTCTCCCGTTTAAGGCCTACCAGGCCTGAATTCAACACAGCTCTATGAAATACCCTCACTATAGGGCAAGTTATCCTCAAGGCTACCGAATCTATCCCCTAGGCTATGTGTGTAGGCCCTGAGCTATGGGTAGGAGCACGGGATTGTGTCAAAAGTGTCTAATAGACAGGCCCTATTCACTACTCCAGTCCTTAGACTTGGATGGAAAGAGACTGAAGTCATATGGATCGCTCTATAACACCGGAAGGCCGGGAAAATCGAGCAGTACATTCCACCCTTGACTTCAGTCTATTATACATACTAAATGGAATTAACATCTGTGGAAGAATAATATGAAACAAAACTAACCGATCTATGTCTAGCACCAGATGTGCAGAATTGAAGCAGTGAAGGGATACACTGAATAAAACAACAGATAGAAATTAAGACAGCAAGAGCAATCAGAATGCCACCTAATGTGTGGCGTAGCATATGCATGTCCGGCAACCAATTAAAGAGCCAGTCAAACCAGCCCTGATCAATGTGTTTCCTAACTTCATTAGTTAAATCATGCAATTTATCTATATGTGCACGAATGGATTGTGTATGATCAGATAAGTTAAAACAACAGAGACCTTCAAAGTCAGAGCAGCCATGTCCATGTTTAAGCAGAAGATAATCAATGGCTGCTCTATTTTGCAAGATGGCTCTACGTTCACCCTGGGCGTCTAATAGCAAGTCAGATAAGACTGTAGAAGTATGATTAATAGATTTGACCATCCAGCAAGCCATTTTCCCAATGGATTTGGCATTGTAAACCGCCAAGGCAGGGACACCAATAATTGAAACAGCTAGACTAAGATATTCAGACTTGGAATATAAATGCAAAGATGAGTCACAATCCTCCTGTAACAGTATTGTATCTCGAAGCACACGAGAGTTGGCATTTGGATGTGAAGAAAACATCAACAAACTTAGCCTAGTAATGGCACACGGGCCGCCGGAAATGTTTGCGGGGACATAGGGCCAGGAAGTATTACCACATGAGAAAAGCCATCCGGCAGGTAGCAACATCGCACGATAGTGACTGGGGGTAACTACTAAACTATTGCAAGTCATATTGTTCTGGACGGAGATACATTTCGTCGGTGTTCTCTGGAAACACAAAGTTCGTTCATGAGATGTGAGAGAGGTGGCGCCTCTTAACTTGAGACGTAGACATTCAGAAATTGCATTAGGATTACATGTGAGGAAAAAACATAGGTCGCCTTGTGTAATATTATACGTAGTTATTTGGGATTGGATGGGAAGTTGCTCATTCGGCAGTTCAGTACACAAAGGACAATATGCATGGGTAGCAAAATCACCCAGAATAATATTCGGACGAGCCTTTGAAATGTTGAAGATGCTTATTAAGGTATCCAGCGAGGCGGGGACAGCAACTAGGCAGGTCGCCAGGATATCGTGCACAGATCTCATCGGTGTCAAACAGAAGTGAGGGGCATCAGTCACTCTTTTCGCCAGGAGCGTCCAAAAGTTCGATGACGAATCCCACGCATTGAAGGAATGCAACACTCTAGTTCCCAATTCATCCCGGGTTGATGAGATCCCTTCTCTCTCTCCGAAGTAGTCCGAACGGTGTCCAGTACCGACACATCCTGCAGCAACAATCCAAAGAATGATCTGAAAAAGAACCAAATACAGGCATTAATCATTCTCGTAAATAACATTTATCAGCTGGGACAGCTTCCCAGGTATCTTTCCCTGGCCTCATAACCAAAATGGTATTATCCTGACCGGTGGCAATAACCTCTGCTTGTTCAGGGGGATTCTTAGGCGATTGCACCCAAACCTTGGCCCCAGGGTTATCCGTAGAGCCAAAGCCTTTCTGGCCTCGTACAGTTAGCAAAATTGGGGCAGTGCCTTTCATTATTTCACCACTGAAAACAGGCATAATAAGTAATTGAGCCACCCGGTCGGTGCGGTGTATTAGCAAGTCATTCTCACTGCTATTTAGCAGAAGTACCTTAATCTCTCCCTGATAGTCGCTGTCAATGACCCCTCCAAGTACCTGGATGCCTTTTACAGCCAGCCCCGATCTAGGGGCGATCAATCCAAAATTCCCCGGTGGTATATGAATACCAACACCGGTAGCAATGATGACCCGATTTTTACTTTCCAGAACGGTGTCATCCATAGCATGCAAATCTAAGCCTGCCGACCCTGGAGTCGCTCTGCATGGAGCCAGAGCTCCGGAAGTAATCTCCCAATACATCACAGTTTCATTGATTACATTAGGCATAGTCTCAACCTTTGGGGGAAACAAACGCATAAGTGGAGATTCAGCATTTAAAAAAGGACGAATATTCAGAATCAATAGTGCTTGGGGTAAAAAGTCTCGCCAATTTTTATACTTGTCATCTGTTAATTTACGCAGTTGATCCTTTAGCAGGCCATTCAATCTCTCCACCAGGCCTGAGGCCTGCGGGTAGTAAGGTATATGAAATATCCATTCAATATTATTTTCCACACAGAATTCCTGTACCAATCTTCCACGGAAATGGGATGCGTTATCAGATTGAATTTGGAATGGCACACCATAATACATCATAATCAATTCTAATGTCTTTATGGTATTCAACTGGGTGGCTTGCTTACATGGAAAAGCTACCAGCAAACCACTATATGTATCGACAATTGTACAAACATATTGACAATTTCTACTCATGGGAAGGGGTCCAATGTAATCAATCTGCCAAATTTGAGCGGGCAGTTTCCCACGATGTAAATGACCTCTAACAATTTGAGGTACTTTACGCTGTCTGATATGCTGACAGACGGGACAATGTAGAATAACATTTTTGATTAGATCCAGGGGAATATAAATTCCTCTATCAGCAGCCCACCTGCTAGTGGCCTTCTCTCCAAAGTGTCCTGCCTTCTGGTGTGCCCATTTCGCCAATCCCGCAATATCAGGATCTTGTCTGTCCACCACTGCCTCAGCAATTTTAGATTTCTCATCTGCAATATTATGAAAAAATTTGTCAAGAGAGTCTATTGGGGTGTGAGCATCCACATGGAAGATGGTAACAGTACTCTGTGGGAGCATTTCCCAAATCTCTTGCCATAACTCTTTTCCCCATAACTCTTTGGAGTGTAACCTCCAATTATGGGAATGCCAGGTCGGCAACCAAACAGCCAGTCCATTGGCAGTGGACCAGGAATCGGTGAAAATGTGGCATACGCCAGGTAACTCCTGTTTCAAAACTTGGTCAACGGCATAGAGCTCGGCAAACTGACTACTCTTCCCTTCACCAGTTGTGCTCAACAGTTTCTGTGTGATCGGATTATAAGACACCGCCTTCCAGTGCCGTGTCGTTCCAATAAACTTTGCTGACCCATCTGTGAACCACACATGGTTCCTGTCCTCGACGGATAAATCATCAAAAGGTTTACCCCACTTGACAGGAGACTCCTGTTCTAAAGGTACGGAACACTCACTCTCAGTCTCAGTCGATGGTGCTTGTGCCACTTGCTCATGTAAAGACGCAACTCCTTTCGGACCCACACGTGCCCTGTCTTGTATGTACCATTTCCATTTAATCACACTCGCCTCCTGAGCATGCCCAATTCGATGAGTTTTTGGTGAACTCAAAACCCACTGCATAATAGGAATTTCAGGACGCAAGAATATGTCATGTCCCAAAGTCAATTGCTCGGTATCCACTAAAGCCCAATAACAAGCAAGTAGCTGCTTCTCAAAGGGTGTATAACGCTCACCAGCATCAGGTAGCTTTTTGGTCCAAAACCCTAATGGTACTTTACACCTGCCTTGTTTCTGCCACAGACTCCAGTTTGCATAAGGGCCTTGCACAGACACATTCAAATCCACATCACCATCACGTACAGGCCAGAGATCCATAGCATGTTGAATTGCCTCTTTCGCCAGACTAAATGCATCTTGCTGTTGCTTACCCCATTCAAATGCATTCTTTTTACGTGTAACTCGGTACAAAGGGGCCAATATTTGACTCAAATGAGGAATATGCTGGCGCCAAAAACCGAATAAACCAATGAATCTTTGGGCTTCCTTCCTATTCCTCGGAACCGAAAAATCAAGAATTTTCTGTTTAACTTGAGGGATCACCTCGCGGTGTCCCTCATGCCAATTAATACCTAAAAATTTTACAGCTTGAGACGGACCTTGTAATTTGTCCGGGTTGATCTCCCAACCTTTCCCACGCAGACACTCAATGACTCTATCTAATTGTGTCTGAACATCCTCTTGTGTTTCGCCTTGGATCAAAACATCATCAATATAATGACATATTTGGATTTTGGGATGAACTGGTACCTCAATCAAGTGTTCTGCCAACAGCCGGTGACAAATCGTAGGACTATGCACATAGCCCTGAGGAAGGCTTCTGAACGTCATCTGACGCCCATTCCACGTAAAACTGAACTGTTCCTGACACTCAGGGGCAATTGGAATAGAAAAGAAAGCATTAGCAATATCGATGGACGCATACCATGTACCTGGATGTGTTTGAATTCTTTCAATCAGGGTGATAACATCCGGTACTGCAGCAGTCAAAGAGGGCGTGTGTTTGTTCAATTCTCGATAATCAACAGTCATGCGCCAAGAGTTATCACTTTTACGCACCGGCCAAACAGGATTATTCCAAGCAGAAGTAACCGGAGTTATAACGCCTGCATCAACCAACTCCTGAATGGTGGTACTAATCTCTTCATGACCACCCGGAATACGATACTGCTTCTGACAAACCACTTTGGTCGCCTGGGGAACTTGTATGGGGGGCATCCTTAAACGACCAACCCGTATAGGTCTGGACGAGATATAATGCGTCGTTCCAAATTGGTAACATCCATCATCAAGATGCAATGTCATTCCCTTCAAAATATCAATTCCAATTATGAATTCTAGAAGTGGCACCACTAGTACAGAATATTCCTTTCTAGGGATTCTACCTATTCTCATTTCAAGCAAAGTTTGAACTGCAGGGGTTTCCTTTCCTCCTAATCCGGTAATAGTGAAAGGCTGCCCCGTAAATATCTTTGATTTTCCATGAATAAGAGTGGCCTCCGCTCCTGTATCAACTAATGCTCGGGCCCTTTGGATATTACGATGTCTCCAAAAAATATCAATATCTACATAGGGTCTATTATCTCTGTGAGCCCATCTGTGTACCGGAGCTTGACCTATTTCCTAGTCATTCTTACTGCATTCTGTGTACCAGGACAAATCAGGATAAAGACTCTCACGTTTCTTAGGTGTCGGTACCTCCTGTTCATATCCATCTCTATTACGAAATGGATTCCTGTCCTCTACATTGCACTGCGAGTGTCGATCGGCCAAACTGTATCGATCCTCCCTCCTTCTCAATTCAGGGGATTGATCCCTATCATCTCTACGTCTGCTGTAAGCATGATCATTTCTCCCCCTTTCCTTTTCCCCCTCTCTCTCCCTGTCCTGCTCTCGACGAGGGGACAGATCACGTACAGGACGCCGATCATCACGACGATCAAAGCGCCCACGGCGATCATCATCACCGCTACCATCAGAACAACCACGATCACACTCAGTCGTCCGAACACGCCGGGCACCCTCCTTCCGGTCCAAGCCCCGTTTGCGAAACATTTCCCACAAACGAGCAGTAGTCTCACCATCAATATCCTCCCGACGCACACCATCAGCCAAAAGACCAGTAAAGATATCACGTCTAGTGAATTTATATTCACCAGGAGTACGAGTGTCAGACCGGGACTGACGTTCAGGTTTAAACCACTCACCCAACTCACCGAGTTGGCGTACCGACTCCAACACCGTAGATAGTACATTACCAGTCTGGTTAATCAACAAAGTCATCATGACCTGCTTGTAGGCAACAGGAGAAGAGCGAATGATACGATTCCGCACCGAAGAAGTCAACAACCCATCAAGCAACCTGTCAGCAGTGCCCAGAAAAATAGCCGTTTTCATCACTTCCTCCTTAAGACGTTGCGCAGCATCACGCAATGTATACCACGGCTTGTCATTGACAGGCCAGTCAGATTCAGTAGGATACTTCAAATTGCAACCTTCAGTCGCCAATTGGAGCAAAGAAATTTGACCACCACCATTATAGTTACGAAAATGATCTTGCACAGTAGAATCCAAACTCAAAGAACAAAACTTCAAACAATCGCCAGTATCCAACATAATACCAGCAGCGCCTAGTTCATAAAGGCGCACCATCCACGTGAGCAAAGCCTCACCAGTCCGCTGCCGAAAGCGTTGCAAAATATCACTAATTTCTTGCTGGGTAAAATCTTCCAAACAGTCCAAAGAAACACCCTGCGGAGCATTGGGAGACTGCTGCAACTTCCGACGAAAAACCGGGTGCGCAGAAACAACGGGACGAGCATCACAAGGAGCCCGAGCAGTACGAGTAGAGGGACAGTCAGTGGGAAAAGTATCAATCCCGCCCGAAGAACGAGCGCAATCACGGGGTGCACCATCAGAGGTGCGAGAAGTAGACTTACTGTCAGGACGGGAACGAGAAGGCTCATGCATAGCACATTCCTCATCCGAGGAACAAGACGTAGTCGAGTCCCAGATATTACCATCCCATTCATCAGGATTCCAATCCAGTCCAGCTTTCGCCACGACCAGACGCACTTTACGCGACGAAACACGACCACGCCTGTTCTTGTACTTATAACGAGCAATCCGCACAGCCGCCCTTTCGGCAACCGTTTGGTAAGTGTCAAGTTTGTCGGACAGCAACTTATTTTGACACCGTAACAAGGTGTTAGAATTCTGAATCTCAACAAAGTGTGATTCCGCATCCTTAAAAGAGACCTGCAATTTCAGCAACCTCTCATGCAGAATCCGATACGCAGACAGAATAACCCAACCTCTGCGCCCCAAAGCGGGAACCTCCTCACCCTTCAAGACAGGTGCCGTCTGCAAACAAGCAATCACGTCAGCCGGTTCCGCCGACTCCAAAGAAGAATTCCAATTTTCACTCAGACCAGTAGAATCAGCCCACTCTCGGGCCAAGGCACCATAAGGCGTTGAATCCCATCCGGGAATATCAACGGACAATTTAAGAGTAGATTTCGATTTCCTAGAAAACATCGCGAAAAAGAAAGAAAAAGAAACGCAGAGAAAAGAAAGGAAGAGAGAAAGAAAGAGAAAGAAAAAGTATACACGCAAATATACAAAAAAGAAAATCACGCACACGCCGAAAGCAAACACAAGACAACCACAACGCACACAGGTTACGTAAACAGTTCGTGACGCCAAATGTTCTGCTTGGGTTTTTGGATTGGGTAGAACCTGCTCTACAGAGCCCTTCTGACCCAAAACAGAACGTTACCCCCTCCCTAGGGCCTTTTTACACCTAAATAAGCATATATATATGTACCACCTAAGGACAGAGAATTCCTATTATATATATGTATCAAGACCTCAGAGCCTCGCAATCTCAGCACCCACAGTCTCGCGACCTCAGTCAGGTCCAGAATCTCCTACCCATTCGGCAGCAACACACAGTCTCGCGACCTCAGTCAGGTCCAGAATCTCCTACCCATTCGGCAGCAACACACACAGTCTCGCGACCTCAGTCAGGTCCAGAATCTCCTACCCATTCGGCAGCTACATACAGTCTCGCGACCTCAGTCAGGTCCAGAATCTCCTACCCATTCGGCAGCTACATACAGTCTCGCGACCTCAGTCAGGTCCAGAATCTCCTACCCATTCGGCAGCAACACACACAGTCTCGCGACCTCAGTCAGGTCCAGAATCTCCTACCCATCCGGCAGCTACATACAGTCTCGCGACCTCAGTCAGGTCCAGAATCTCCTACCCATTCGGCAGCAACACACACACAGTCTCGCGACCTCAGTCAGGTCCAGAATCTCCTACCTACACGGCAGCCTTAGCACGAGCTCATCCTATTATGATTGTGGTACACAACAGGGGAATCGGGATTACCATATATCAGATCACACAAAGACTATTAGTTGAGCACAACCTGCTCTCTAGTTCGAGGGGCTTGTTTTCCCCCTCATCCAGTTACCACTTACCTGACCAGGATTAACCTCTGTTCATTTTAAGGCAACTCTGACTAAAGAGTAGGCTATCCTCCTATACAAAAGTACACAACACATGCTAACGTACAACAAGCTAAATACTTTATTTAAATGCCACATGCACATTCGCAGAATATATTATATATATATAGACAACCTGCAAGGAAAGTGAAAGGTTAAGTTGTATATTCTAAAGAAAAAGGGGTCGACTTCACCTTTATGGTACGTAGCCCATGCTCAATGGTCATCTAGGTTCCCTTCTCGTCTATGCCTCGGCTTCGCCTGGAAGTCACCCTCCTACAGTTGTGGGTCTGCTCCCTTCTCCCTCTCCGAGTCACTGGAACCTCTTCCCTGTCGGCTACTCTGTCCTCTTTAGATTCGAGTTCGTCATCCGTCTTCCCTGGAATAAGTAATAGCTTTTCTGCTAACGGCCAGATGCCGCCTATGGTCTAGAAGCAAGTGCCCGTGTCTGCCTCAGACTTTCACTAATATAGATGTGCATTCTCTCATGGAAATTTCCAGCTCGAAACCTGCCGCCCACCAAATTCCTGTACCTCCCCGCACCAAGGACACTTTCCCAGCCGGCCGGCCTGATGTAGTGTCTTCGGCATGAAGAAAAATACAATCCTTTGATAAGGGCCGGCCTGAACCGGTTCTCTCCGAGCGAATAACACCTCATAACTATAACACTGCCTATGACCTAGAAACTTCCCAAGCTGCCAGAGCAGGAGGAAAGATGGAGTCTCTCCCGTTTAAGGCCTACCAGGCCTGAATTCAACACAGCTCTATGAAATACCCTCACTATAGGGCAAGTTATCCTCAAGGCTACCGAATCTATCCCCTAGGCTATGTGTGTAGGCCCTGAGCTATGGGTAGGAGCACGGGATTGTGTCAAAAGTGTCTAATAGACAGGCCCTATTCACTACTCCAGTCCTTAGACTTGGATGGAAAGAGACTGAAGTCATATGGATCGCTCTATAACACCGGAAGGCCGGGAAAATCGAGCAGTACAGTAAGTTAGTTGTATGGCTGTTTCGTGCGTGCTATCTTTCCTGGGGACTCTGCGTGAGTAAATATAATTGTTTGATTGGATAGATGCACAGCAAATTTGTTGTACCTGTGATTATATTAGGTTTAGTTGATTTTTATGGTGCACCAAAAGGTGGCGCCGAGGGTCCAACAGCGCCTAGAACATAAGTTGAAAAAGTGATACTAGAGGTTCTCTAGAGTCATCCCTTTATGGTCACACATTTTGTTGTCTTTTCCACAGAAAGAAAGACTTCCACTCTGTTAATTCAATGGTTTGCAGGTAATTTATTTCATTAGCACTTTGGCTTAATTTCGAGCATAATTTGTTATTCTTTCACATATTCTCAAACGTTTTTATCCCAGGCAATGTCATCATCATTTATCCTATCCAATGCATTTCGGGCATTAGGGTCATGCCCTTCATCAGGGAGTTGACACTGTAAAACGGAATGGGATACCGTAAATGTGGTATAAAACAATTTGTATCATAAGTAATATCATTGTGGTGTGACATCATGAAAATTAAATAAGGCAATACGAGCAAAAAACAATGAACAGGCTTACAAACAGACATGATAATGGTGTACACTCAAGGTGAACATTGACATGAGAATGAAAACATCACTTACATGCCTTTCTGTGTGTTGTTTTTAAGATCTGTAAAAGAATGGTAGGGTTCGGTTAAACTATGGGTGTTGGGAGCTACGGCATTGTGCTGAATAAATATGGGTCTATCCTAGCTGATGGACTAACCTGAAAAGGAACTCAAACGTGCTCGAGTCCGTTACTCGTCTTCCGTAGCGACGGCACGAAGATTATCGGCCGCGCTTTGCTATTTTAAAATGATTCCGATCATGTGATGTGTCACATGACCATTGACGGGAAAGAAAGACTACAGCTAATCGGTATTCTACGGCCGGGGGGTCAAACTTAATTGCGGGAATCACCCGTTAGATGAGAAAGTGGACACATCAAACAGGTGGAGGGTGTGTGAAATTAATTTAGGTGGTCATCAGCTTCCAAAAAAAAGTGGTATGAAAATAAAGGAAACGAAAAAATGAAAAGTGTTGGGAACTCATCGGGGTGCAAACCTGTGTAGATATGTGTACATATCATCTCGTTTTGTGAGTGGTGCCACTAGCGCATCTGGCAGGTTTACAGGGAAAGTGCGAGTACAATAAACAATGAGACGGTGGGTGTCAGATATGATTGTGAACGAACACAGTGTTCACGAAGGTACAGTCTGCGGAGCAATTAATTACAAATAACAAGAAAATTCCATTCTTTCATTCAAACCTGTCGGTTTTTGGGTGGAAAGTTTTTGAATCCAGTGGTTCTCTCTTCTAAGGAGATGTTTAGAATTGTCTCTCCCCTCAATTTTCCGGACTGTTTCGAGTATAATATATTTGATTTGGGAAACATTATGATTTTCTTCTACGAAATGAGATGATAGGGCTGATTTCGTGTTCTTCAATCGAATGTTGGATTTATGTTCTGTTAGTCGTATCTTAACCGAACCCCTACCATTCTTTTACAGATCTTAAAAACAACACACAGAAAGGCATGTAAGTGACGTTTTCATTCTCATGTCAATGTTCACCTTGAGTGTACACCATTATCATGTCTGTTTGTAAGCCTGTTCATGTTTTTTGCTCGTATTGCCTTATTTAATTTTCATGATGTCACACCACAATGATATTACTTATGATACAAATTGTTTTATACCACATTTACGGTATCCCATTCCGTTTTACAGTGTCAACTCCCTGATGAAGGGCATGACCCTAATGCCCGAAATGCATTGGATAGGATAAATGATGATGACATTGCCTGGGATAAAAACGTTTGAGAATATGTGAAAGAATAACAAATTATGCTCGAAATTAAGCCAAAGTGCTAATGAAATAAATTACCTGCAAACCATTGAATTAACAGAGTGGAAGTCTTTCTTTCTGTGGAAAAGACAACAAAATGTGTGACCATAAAGGGATGACTCTAGAGAACCTCTAGTATCACTTTTTCAAACTCCATTTCATGTCATTTGCTATTGTGTCATGCTCTCCATGGATTTTCAGTGGCATGGTGGGTCAACCAACTCTGTGTTGCATGACCTACATCTGTACCTTGTTTGGTAGATGTTACTGATCTTTCTTTTCAGGCTATGCACTGTAACCTATGTAGATTGGACTCATGTGACATATGTATACAGGTGTGTGATTAATTGCTGTCTCTTCACCTTGCCCACAGCATCGTCGGGGGACACGGAGGGAGACATGAGCACAGACGGAGCGGAGGGCCCAAGCACCAGTGCCAGGGTTGACATCGTGGCTGGCACATTGAGTGGAACTGAGGCAGAGGAGAGTGAGGCTGAGGACCTGTCCACTGGCACGACAGAATATGAGGCTGACGGGTCCGAGGATGATCTCTCCGAGTGGGCGGAGGCTGCACCAGCAGGTGACAGCGGCACTACATCTCACCCCGCCCCCTCCATTGCCACCAGCCGCCTCCCAATTGCTCGTGTCCCTTCCAAGCGTGCCCGGTCACCACATGTCTCCTTCCTGCCAGGCACCGCACCCCCTGCCCCTGTCTCCACTGCTGCCGCCAATGCTGAGTCTGTGGACATCCAGCGGCAGTTGCAGGTTGGTCAGGCTGCGATGCTTAATGTCCTCCATGGCCACAGCCAAGTGCTGAACAACATGGAGGCATACTTGGAGGGCATTTTTTCATCGCAGGCTGACCAACGCAACTTGCTGAGGTCCATTGACTCGACACGGACTGCAGCAGTGGGTCTCCTGAAGCGCTACGTCCAACCCCCTACCCCTGACCCATCCACACTTCCCACTCCTATGCCTGTCCCACGTACACCCAGACGTCAGCATGCACCCACCACAACAGACACAGGCACCATACCAGCAGGGAAGGTCATACGCACACCTCCTGGCACGCACACACAGGGTGAAGTAGGCACACCCACTGGGTCGGGGGGCAAACGTAAGTCACACAGCCATAGTGGGAGTCCGCATTCCACAAATCCACTCCCTCCAAATCCCCTCCCCAGCTCTCCTGGCCACATATCCGGCAAGGACTCCTTCATGGCCGCTCTGTCCCTGAGCCCCACTGTGACACCACCCCGCAAGCGGTCAAGGGAGTCCCCGGTCAGGGTGGTTGAGTCCCCCCCTGTCCACACCCTCCCCCAGTGGCGCTGCGACCCATCCCTCCGCCCCCCCCTCCTTGGGGCCTGTGGTTCCTTCAGGTGCAGGGGAGACGCTGGAGGACCTTGCTAAGGTGTGCAGCGAGATCCTGGCCTCCGCCTTTGGCCCTGCCCCACCCCCTGTGGTGGAGTCCTCCATCCCTGCACCCACAATGCCTACCCTTCGCCCTCCTGTCCCTGCGGTGCCTGGTCCTTCCCCCCAACATGATGCCCTCCCCGCTGTGGAAGACGAAGGAGTCTGACTGTGCAGGCAAGCTAGGGGACACGCGTCCCACTGTGTCCCCCGTCCAGCTGTGACTCATAGACTGCTATATGGGCTTTGTAAATATTGGACTTTCTACGAATACACTATTTAAGATCATGCTGATTAAAGCCATTTTTGTTTCCTTTGAACACTACTGCTTTTCTGATGTTGCTGTTGGTGGGGCTGCTACATGTTTTTGGGTGGTAATCATGTGTTGGGTGTGTGGGAAATGTAGTAGTGTGCTGGTCATAGGGGGTACCCTGGTATCTGTGTGCCATCACAAGTTGTTAGCTAGGTTTCTCTGTTCATGTAAGCAGTTCCTGCATGGTGAAATTGTCCCAAGGTCTGTTCCTTCCTCTGTGTACCCTGACATCTTCCCTGCAGGGTGTTCCCAATATTTAGCGCTGAGCTGTGTCTACATTAGCTGGGTGTGTGACGGACCCCTTCAACTTTGGCCATGCATGCAGAGCGATGTCTCCACCTGCATCATTCGTGGCATCCTTGGTGATCACTGTACTTGTGTATGTAGTCTGTTGACATGACTTCATGTGGACATGTTCCCTTTTAGGCTGTAGGCATGTGTGTACTCCCAGCCTCGCACACATGTTACATGTACTGCAGGGTCATTGTGCACCTGACTGACAATTGTGGCAATTGGATCTGTGGGTACTCCACCCTTTTTTTCCCATGGGCACTGCTGGGGGCCTCTGCACCCACCCCTCCTGTCTCTGGGCACTGCTGGGAGTGATAGGCACACACCCCTCCTGTGTCTGGGCACTGCTGGGAGGACTCTGCACACACCCCTCCTGTCTCTGGGCACTGCTGGGAGTGATAGGCACACACCCCTCCTGTGTCTGGGCACTGCTGGGAGGACTCTGCACACACCCCTCCTGTCTTTGGGCACTGCTGGGAGTGATAGGCACACACCCCTCCTGTGTCTGGGCACTGCTGGGAGGACTCTGCACACACCCATCCTGTCTCTGGGCACTGCTGGGAGTGATAGGCACACACCCCTCCTGTGTCTGGGCACTGCTGGGAGGACTCTGCACACACCCCTCCTGTCTCTGGGCACTGCTGGGAGTGATAGGCACACACCCCTCCTTGTGTCTGGGCACTGCTGGGAGGACTCTGCACACACCCCTCCTGTGTCTGGGCACTGCTGGGAGGACTCTGCACCCACCCCTCCTGTCTCTGGGCACTGCTGGGAGGACTCTGCACCCACCCCTCCTATTTCAGGATATGTAAGCTTAGAACATACACGGGTGTGGGTTCGCTCCATGCATACGAGGTGGGGGTAGGGTCCGTACATACACTGTTGGGGTGGGGGTACGCTCCATACATACGCGGGTGTGGGTACGGGCCGTACATACACGGTTGGGGTGGGGGTAGGGTCCGTACTTACACTGTTGGGGTGGGGGTACGCTCCATACGTCCGCGGTTGAGGGTATGGGTCGTACATACACGGTTGGGGTGGGGGTACGCTCCATGCATATGGGGGTGAGGGTACGGGTCGTACTTACACTGTTGAGGTGGGGGGTACGCTCCATGCATATGCGGGTGAGGGTACAGGTCGTACTTACACTGTTGGGGTGGGGGGTACGTTCCATACGTACGCGGGTGAGGGTACGGGTCGTACTTACACTGTTGGGGTTGGGGGTACGCTCCATACATCCGCGGGTGAGGGTACGAGTCGTACATAGACTGTTGGGGTGGGGGTACGCTCCATACATACGCGGGTGTGGGTACGGGCCGTACATACACGGTTGGGGTGGGGGTAGGGTCCGTACTTACACTGTTGGTGTGGGAGTACGCTCCATACGTCCGCGGGTGAGGGTACGGGTCGTACATACACGGTTGGGGTGGGGGTACGCTCCATGCATACGGGGGTGAGGGTATGGGTCGTACTTACACTGTTGGGGTGGGGGTACGCTCCATGCATACGCGGGTGAGGGTACGGGTCGTACTTACACTGTTGGGGTGGGGGTACGCTCCATACGTACGCGGGTGAGGGTACAGGTCGTACTTACACTGTTGGGGTGGGGGGTACGCTCCATACATACGTGGGTGAGGGTACGGGTCGTACTTACACTGTTGCGGTTGGGGGTACGCTCCATGCATACAGGGGTGGGGGTACGGTCCATACATATGCGTCCCCACGCAATGTGATGCTTGTGCAGGCCGTACCCAGGCCTTTGCCACGTGGGTACAGCCGTCCCGCCATTGTTGGGATGACGTAGGTGTGGGCGTGGTACGACTCATACCCACGCTCTTAAGGCGTGGGTACGGGACGTACCTGTATTGTTGTGTTGCCGTTTCGCGTCGTCAAGCACTTCCGTTGTGGCGGACGCTGGCTTTGCTGGACACGCCCCCACCCCCTCGTAGTGACCAGGGCCTGGGGTCAGGTATGTCCAGGGCATGTGTGCTGTGTGACTTTGGTGGGGGTTTTGTGGCCTGCCCCTGCTCCAGCCCCCCCACCACTTTCCCCCCTCCCTTTGTTGTTCTGACCTTCTGCGGCGTCTGCGTCGTAACCTGTGGAGGAGGTCGACTGCTATGACGGCCGGGATGACACGTGGGTTCGGGTCCATGTCTGTCCGTCGCGTACAGGTACTCCTTGTTCGCGTCGTCCTGATTTCCCGGCAGTTTTTGGCTGCCGGAAAATATTCACCGTGCGGGATGACGTCGGTGCGAATCGTGATTCCTGGTTCGTGAATGGCAGGCTGCGTGCGTCCCGACGTCACGTCGGCGCTTTCCCGGATCACATTTGTATATTTATCTTCGTCGGTCGGGGTTTTGTACGATTCGTACGGAAATGGTGTTTCCGTGCGAATCGTAATTCCAGGTTTGTATATTTTTAAGACCGGGTACGCGTCGGACGGAGAATATGCTCCGTCCGACGGTTCGTACCCAGTTTTTACCGGATCGTGATCGGCACCCAAGTGTGCCCCCAGTGCAGGACTTCAAAGCACCAGAGAGTGCTCCCGCCCAGCTCCAATACACATCTGCCTGTCTGGGGAGGTGGTTACACCTCTCTTCGACAGGAAACCTATTGTCCAGGCCTCTCCTGCCGGAGTTTTGGTCAGCAGCAGGAGGCCAGACTCGTGTCTGTGGCAGAGGCATCCATTTTGCGATGCCAGGGCTCAGAAAAGTCCTACCGGGTTTGACCAGTGTGAACATGTCTCTCCCTCTAGAAGGTTGGAATGCTACCCCTGCCACCAGAACTGGTGGGGGTGGGGTGTAGTATTCCAAAGCGTTTGACACCAAACACGACATGTTTTGATGCAGCCATTCCAAAGTTAGCATTTACCGCGAGGTTATAATGCACTTCAAAAAGTATATGGTATGGCTGTATCACAGAACAGCCATAAGAAAGGATTTCCGAAAGCTGCAGAGGAGCTCAGCTCATGCTTGGGCACCCTCTCACACAAAACCAAGCACTCTGCCTTCAGGATTGTCAAGGCCTGCCATAGGAGTGACTTATAGGTTCATATGTGTCTATATATATTTGTGGATATAGGTAGCCTATACCTAGGCTGTCCGGAATTCGGTTTCAACCGAATCTGACTGACAGTACCCTACCGGATGAAAATCAGCTGACCCGGTTTAAACCGAGTGTCACTGATTTTCATAGTTGACGGGGGAGAGGAGCTGTTGTGGACTGCCGTCTCTCTGACTGCGGCCGCACCCGAGTACTTCACAGGTCTTTAAAAGACCATTTAGATAACGAGGCTTTGTTGTTCTTTCGCCTCTTCTCAGAGCCCCTGTGGGCGGGGCTGAGCGCAGAAACCGGGTAGGTTGTTAAGATGAAATAGTAGCCCACTTAGAGGGCCCAGTAGACAGCTAACTCGTCGAGGGCAGACTAAGAGGGAATACTCGTGAATGGAACACGCACACACTGATAGTTCATCCACTTGTTGCATGCCTTCTGTAGTTTTCGCCACAGTAAACAAAGTCTGGCATCCTCACAGCACTAGTCATTTTCTTATTACAGCGCGTGCTCAAAGTAAACAAGGTAACGTCATTTACCGTCGTAAAAGCGTAGTTTGCCGCCAGTGCACTGCGGGCAGACATTATAGCTGCAGATGCCATTGGATATGATGGCGCCTCAGTGCGTGACTCCCAGGGTATCAAGTTACTGGTGTCACTAAAAGTAGCATCAACAAACCATGCACGTAATGAGCTGCCAAGAAGCAAACAACTTTCCAAATATACTGTACATTGCTTGGTGCAGTACATACGTGTTAGTTGACACGTTTTACACGCAAAATATACGAATACAAATGTCCGTTACTGCCTTGGGTTACAGGAGCTGCCGTGTCCGTGTGGGCCCGTAGTCACTCGGCTCGGTTACTCACCCGTCATCCGCCTGCTGTCGAGATGATCGGGCGTCTGGCGTTCATTTTCCTCCATGTCTTCTGGCGGTTGCCCCTGCAGTCCCGACAGAAGCTTAAAGCCCCCCAGATCTGCGTCATGCAGAGTATAAGCAGCGGTGACGCGCTATTACTCTAGCCCGTGCAGCTCCCTGAAGTACAGCGCCTCACAAAACGCAGGTCCATGCTCCGTGAAATGCCGCCCCACTACTGAGTGGTTACTGACCGGACAAGCCGGCTGCAGCTTCCGCTGCTTCTGCTGGACAGCCCGTGAGCAGGAAGGGCCCCAACAGGTGATGCGCCTGTCTGCTCGCGCGCTCCTCTATTACAAATATACCTGGCACTGGAATTGTGGAGAACGGAGCGTCGCGCGCTGATCAAATTTACACCGCTGCTGGATCCCAACTTTGTGGCATTGTTTTTGCGCTCTATTTAGGGGTGCGTATTCTTCTTTACGACGTGAGCATAGAGTATTTCGGATGCTTAAGACCTGTTTTGAGTGCTACATTTTAGCGACTTAATTGACAACACATTTGTTGAGAAATCCCTCCACTTTTAATGAACTCCAAGAGCCCACACATTTCCTGGATTTTTAGCTGGTAAGAACACAACAGGTCGCAGATAAAAGGAGGAGTAACGTTAAACATTGTTTGTGTTTTGTTTTGTGTCATGTTTCTATGCACTTTGATAGCTTAGGTCATGGAACTGGAATAGTGAGGGACACATTGATAACGTTGGGAGAAGTGGTTGAGGCGGGATCCTGACATGTCCTATATTAACTGCAGATGTTGCACGTGATTTTAATACATATGAGTCGCATAAAAACATGTCAAAAAGTCTGCAGATTGCAGAAATACAGGCTTTGTGATTTGTGGAAACATCGTTTATACATCGTAAAACTAGTTCTGACTCACAGAACATCTTCCGTGATTCAGGGCGAAGCACAAATAGAATACTCCACCCCCTCCTGTTTGATGGTCACAGTGGGGGGTATCAGAGGTCTGTGACGCAACTGTGCTGCAAAACCTTTGACTGTTACTGACCCAAACGTGACAGTTTCTCCTTTAGGAATCGCGTAGTTTCAGGGTGAGTTTACAGTGGTCCAGGGGACCACTCTCCAGTGTCTTGCCAGCATGTCAATTACAAAAAAAAAAATAAAAGCAGCGCCTGTTCCTTTAAGAGACAAGGGATGCTTAAAACATGATGACATGTTGGGACTACCAACACAGGCACGGAGGCCTGCTGTCTATCTTAGGCCTCTGTCGTACATTCGAAGAAAATTCAATAAGATGTACAAAATGTGACATGCATCATTAATATTCATGAGGCTGGAGGTTTTTCACTCTCTACAAATATATATGTTGTGATGTGATTCATTTATATGTCATAAACATTTCAAATTGAAGAGCAGATTGCAAAGCAGTCGGTACCCACTGTGCATCCTCATTTGCAAACTGCCCTGGAGTAGGATGTATAATGTAACAACGCGTACCATTACAACGCGGTATGTTACATTGCGGTTTTAACAACGCAAGTCGTTACATCGACTTGCGTTGGAGGGCGCTGGACATAGGAATAGTGTGAATTACTATTCCAACTCCAGTCTATGTACAGTAGGGAATGTGTTGGAATAGTAATTCACACTATTCCTTAGCCTACAGCGCCCTACAGTGCAAGTCGGTGTAACGACTTGCGTTGTTAAAACCACGATGTGACCATACCGCGTTGTAATGGTTGCATGGTAAAGGATGTTTCCCCCTGGAGTATAATGGGCTCCTATAACTTCTTTGCACTTCTTGTCCAGGCTAGATGTTTTCAAATGGCGATGGGGAACGGAGAACTCTAGCCAACTGTACTGGTCCATGTCTGGCCAACCAGTACAATAATAAAAGCAAAGCGTTCCATAAACACCGTTAAAACACCGTTTCAGTTGTTTTTATGGGGCGAAAATGAGTAACCACTGAAAAGCACTGTTTTTTTGAGGTTTTGAAATCACTGGAAAACACTGAAAAAACACCACCAGAATTCACCAAAAATAGAAACTGAAAACAGGAAAGCCTACCTATACCACTGTAAGGGGTGCAAGCACACCCTTACCCAGGCTGCAGTAGCAGACCTGTGGTGCCATTATAGAGTGCTTCCCAGGGGTGGCATAATACATGCTTCAGCCCCTGGTAGGCCTCTGAGGTACCTATGCCCTAGGTACATAGTATACCATATACTAGGGGCTTAGAAGGCACTCCAGAATCCAATTAGATATGTACCTAATGTACATGCAAAACATTTTACAGAGAAAGCAGATAGACTGGGGCCCTGAATAGCAGGATCCCAGTCCAACTAAGTTATAAACCAGCAAAAGACTAGGAAACAAGTGGGGACAACCAAATAGTCAGATTCCACCTTCCTACACTTCACAACTAGCATCTTCATTTCTTAACTTTGAAGACTGCTTTCCTGGTTGCCATCACCTCCACCAGAAGAGTGAGTGAGATCCAGGCTCATTCTTGTAAGCCTCCTTTTCTGTCAGTCCATCCGGACAAGGTTGTGCTTCGCACTCATCCTTCCTTCTTGTCAAAAGTGGTCACTGCTTTTCACATTGGGCAAACTATCACCTTGCCCACTTACTTTCTGCCTCCGCACCCTTCCAGAGAGGAAGAGAGGCTCCACCGTCTGGACCCAACACTTGTGCTTTCATTTTACCTGAATCGCACACAACAGCTCCGGGTGGATGATCAGCACTTTGTTGGCTACGTAGGCGCCAAGAAAGGCCGGGATGTCCACAAGAGGACTATCACCCGCTGGGTCGTCTTGTGTATAAAAGCCTGTTATTCTCTGGATAAAAAGGAACCTCCGTTGAGGTTGCGCGCCCATTCTAACAGCGCGACAGCAGCTACTACTGCATTGGGACGTGGTGTCCCCCTGCAAGACATCTGTCAGGCAGCCACGTGGGCCTCACTGCACACTTTTACCAAGCATTATTGCCTTGACAGTCCAGTCCGGAGAGACACCTTCTTTGGCCGTTCTGTTCTCTGTGACTTTCTGGTGTGATTTTTGTTTGCAGACCCACCACTGGGGTTGGTATTCCTGGGGTATCTATTCTAAGGTAAGGAATCTATCACTAACATGTGTCTTTCAGATGCACAAGTTGCTTACTTATGTAACGATATATCTGTAATAGACATTAGTTAGTGATAGTTTCCTTACCGCCTCACCCATCCTCCCTGTTCGCAAACGGATTTCTAGGGTTAAGGTCATCCCTTTCAGGGCCCTAGTTTCAATGCACCAGTGGTCAGTATCTTCCATGGTTCTGCATTCCTGGCACGGAAAGTCGTGTACAGGACTGACGTCAGCGCGTGTGGGCGCGTCTAAGTAGCTCCAGCGACGTTATCTCGGCGAATACGACGCCAGCGACGTACGCAGAGCTGTACGACGGCACCTACAGACGCGCACGGGTACTGCTGACGAAAAACTTTCCGGATCCAGTCGGACGCCTGGGGATATTCTAAGGTAAGGAATCTATCACTAACTAATGTCCCTTACAGATATATTGTTACACAAATAAGTAACTTGTGCGCTTCTGCAAATGGACACGGTGCCCAGGGGTTCAGGTTGCACGGTCCCCACGGGGGATACGGGTCTCAGGTTTGCTGAGCACACTAGTTGACCTCGAGGACACTTGGAAACCCACCTCCTGTGCTGCAAAAGTCTTTGGAGTCCTCAGGAGTTTCGGAGATGCAAACCGGTCAGGTGTCTTTGGTGCCTGCTTAGCAGGGGAGTAACTCCTTTTCTCCAAGGGAGATTCTTCAGTCATCCAACGCAGTGTAGATAGTCGAAGTACTTGGTCTCTGTAGTAGAGTTTAGTCCAGGTAAATCTAAAGTCCTGTAGCCAGGGGTTCCTACTTTATACCCAAGGAAGGGGTGGGACAAACTCTAAGGACCCACCTATGGGCGGGACAGGACAGAGGGGTGGCTACACCCAAGTCCAGTTTGGCGCCAGCAGGAGCAAATGGCTCTTGCAACTGGTTTGAGCTGGACTATGCACAGGGACACCAAATGTGCCCCCAGTGCAGACATCAACGCACTCTCAGGGTGCACCCACCCAGCCCCAATACACGAAACCCTGTCTTGGAGGTGGTTACACCTCCCTGTGGCAGAAAACCTATTTTCCAGCCTTCTCCTGCGTGAGTTTCGTCCAGCAGCAGGAGGGCAGACTTGTGTCTGTGGCTGGCAGCATCCATCTTGTGATGCCAGGGTCGAGAAAGCTGGTACCGGGTGTACCGGTGTTGTCATATTTCTCCCTCTAGGAGGGGTGGAATCATACATCCCACACCAGTTACTGGTGTGGCGGTATGATTCCAAGGTGTTTGACATCAAACACGACAGGTTTCTGTGCAGCTGTTTTAAAGTTAGCATATTATAATGCACTTAAAATTATATGGTAGGCTGCATCACAGAACAACCCCGGAGAAAAGAATCCGAAGGCTGCAGAGGGGCTCTGCTCATGCATGGGCACCCTCTCACATAAAACCCAGCAACCTGCCTTCAGGATTGATAAGGCCTGCTATAGGGGTGACTGATATGTTTATGTGCAGTGATAAGGTAGATATAGTGAACCTATATCTAAGTAAGGGGTGCATGCACCACCTTACACAGGTTGCAGTGGCAGACCTGTGGTGTCAATTTGAGTGGCCTCTCAGTGGTGGTACAATACATGCTGCAGCCCCTGGGAGGCCTCTGGGGTGCCTATGCCCTAGGTACATAGTATAGCATATACTAGGGACTTATAAGGGTACTCCAGAATCCAATCTGGAGTGTACCTGAAGTACATGAGCAACCAATTTAGGAAGAAAGCAGATAGACTGGGGTCCTGATTAGCAGGATCCCAGTCAAACTAAGTCGAAAACCAGTAAAACACCAGGACAAAAGTGGGGGTAACCATGCAGTCAGATTCCACCTTCCTACAGGAGTCACTAATATTATCTCTGCTCTGATGACTGGCCTCATTGCAGACTGCATCCCCTTTCAGCTCCGGTGCCCCTAAGTCTGTTCCCCGACATCCATGGACACTTTCTGGTTGAACTTTGGTGGCGACGGAGTCTATGGACTGGGGTTTGTCTTCATCATCATGTCAGTGATACCGACTTTGTGACAAAAATGAGGCTGTAGCATTCCACTCCTCTATTTGCTGCTTCCGGACGGCTTCTGCCCTCTGCATCATGCCCTGGAGGACACCTTCCACTGTCCCCCGCAAGTCTTTGCCACATCCACCTTGTACATCGATGCGGACCCGCTCACCACTTCATGTGCCCCTATCTCACTGCACCACAAGTCACTGTCCTGTGCCGGTGTGCCTGTGCCGGCCGCAGTGCATCCGGGGCCACTAACTCTGTGCAGCTCAAGTCAGGGACCCTGTCTGCTGAGATATTGGATGGTCTCTGAGACGGTGGCCTTGGGTCATCAAGGCCATGTGTCTGTGGCCCTCCGCTGCCCGTTGCCTCCGGCCTCAACTGCGGTCCACCAGGTCTCACACATCAATTTGAGTCCTGACCGGCCCTGATGTCGCATCACCGCAGGAGGCACATGCCACCACCGCCAGGACCACCTCCAGGCAACGATTGCCAGAGTCTAAAGTGTTTTACTGCCAGACTATCAGAGTTGGTCACACCTGTTGTGGATGCCATTGTCTGCCTGATACCCTGCTCAGCACTCCAGCTGCCACTGACACAGGGCACCACAACTCATGCACCATTTTTGATTGAGTTGTGTGCTGTGGAGACCTCACGCAGCAATGTCACCTCATGCAGTGTGTGAGACCTGGGACGATGATGAGGAAGATGATGCAGGTGTAACACACACCACTGCAGCTGCATCAGGTATTTACCGAAAGGACACAATCCTAGACATTTTCTTCACATGAGCAAGCTCAGCTCTAGTGCCCCAACATCAGTGCACTGCAACTCACGGATACTTCTGTTTAAATGTTGGGTGACCTCTGTACTTGCTCCGGCTACCAACATGATGCTCCGCAATTGTCTCTGTAATGCTTGGTGTTCTCTGTTTCCGTATTCATGGTGTTCACTGTTCAAATTGTTGCCAGCATCAGCAACTCCGTGTGGGCTGGCTTACACTCACCCCACACGCATCCAGCACAGGCATCACTGTACCTGTGTCCCTGCCAATAAAGTAGCCGGGCGCACATGCCCGTAGCCAGTTCCACAAACTATCTGTGTGTCCGTGTGGTCATGATGTATGCATGAGGGTCCCTGGGCCTACTACATTACATTGTGCTGTGTACAGCAGACGCAACCATGTCACCGCTGATAGCGGGAAAGACCTTGGACATGCAGTTTGTCATCACCCGCTCAATATGTGGGAGGAGTGGACTGTGCTGTCGTACGGAGGTCCAGCATGGGGATGTGAATGATGATTACTGGGCTCTGTGCGTAGTTCATTGCAGGAAGTGTGCATGTGTCTCTGTTGAGGTGTGTGTCTCTGTTGTGGGGTGTAGGTGGTCCCTGCTGGGACTTGAACACCCACGTGTGTGATCTAGTTCGGCTGCCATGTGCTCTGGCCCCACCCGCACCTGTTCGGCCACCTCCTTTTGGCATTCTGACGTCTGGCATTGGAAAGCGATGTGTGCCGAGGTGGAGTGTTGGGAGCCAGCTGTGGAGGAGAGTGCTCCTGCTGTGTGGTCTTTGCAGGGGCTGGTGTCTCCTCTAAGTAGCTTGGCTGCACTGGCCTGGGGGTGGGTTGCCTGAGATGTCCATGGGCTTTTGTAGTGTGTCAGTGTCGAGGGTGTGGTGGTCCTCTCCAGCATCACTGATAAGTAATCTGGTATGATCTGTTGGAGGTGACATTGTGTTGACATGTGTTGTCGCATTCTTCTGGTTTACAAGCAGATTGTATGACGATGTTCATTGTGACTGTTTCGGAGGTGCTGTATGTTTGATGCGGGACAGTGGACATTTGGACTACATGTTGTAGGTGAGGTTGTACACGTACTTTTCCATCTCGCAGTTTCCTGCTATTTTGGATGTGATTGGCCTGTTTCTGCACATGAGTGGACCCAGTTGTGTCCTCTGTTCTGCAGTGTCAGTGTTGCACTTTTTACCACATTGTCGTCGGATGTGCTGTTATTGCTATGTGTGTGTGCTGCAGTGTGCCACGGGGATCAGGGACCTGATCCAGGGTCATTGTGGTTATGCAGTGTGCTACATGTCGTTGTGCATGTGTGCCATTTTGCCCATCTCCCCCATCCACCCAGTCCCTGGTCGTTAATCACCCGGTTGATGTTGTCAGTTCCTATCGAGCTGTGTCCAGGACTCCCGACTCCTTGCGCCGTCTCCACCCTGATGACTGTGGCCTCTATTTCCTCCAGCTCCTCCTGTGGCACAGGACTCCCACCTCCTGTCACCATTGCTTCCTTACTGTTGGCAACACGTTTGTACTTAGTTTGGCTTTTCACATCGTGCCAGTGCCTCTTGTCCTCCTCCATAGGCCTCCTCGACACTCCGACTGCGTTCACGTTTATCATATTGTCGTTCAGTGGACGGCGGTGGTCTGTCACTTCCATGACGCTGATCTGGTTTTTCTGCGGACTGCACCCCGTCTGCCTCTTCCTCTTCTCCTGGGCGTTCCCCGACCATGAGGTTCTTTGGTAGGGGTCCTTTTATTTTTTGTTGTTGCTTTTATGGCACATTTTCCCGCATGACGCGTGGGAATTGCAGGCCTGTCACTGATTATCGCAGGTTTTTTTTATTTTGGTTGGCCTCATTGCTACTTTTTTGTGTTGGTGTTTCACATTTTTGCGGTGTTGTGTTTGACACGGTCCTTTGATGCGTTATCGTGTGACTATCGCATGGTGCCGCCAGGTTGAGAATACTGCATTAACACGGCGTTGTTTTCCTGCGATAGACCACGATATGCAAAGTTGCGCTAAGCTAAATTTGCGATGGTTAACACACGTTCTTGAGAATATCCCCCTCAGTGTTGTATTGTGTTGGGCCAACAGCTGGCAGTTTGGATGGTTTTGTGCATCTGAAGCATGAATGGCGTGAGAATGAACTGTAAAGTGGTTGGTGCCTTGACGTGGCTTTACAGCTCACAAGCTGTAAGTCCGTGGTTCTTTGATCTAATGTTGAAATATTATCAATTACTTTTGTGGATTTTATTTCATAAAGTCAGTGCTGAATAAAGTTTTATCTATGAACCATGTACTTACCCTCGTGCCAAATCCAACCAGTATGCCTCTGATTGATTAGTGGATGGGTGTGCAGTAGTGTTTTGGTGTTTTCCTTTGCTTTTTACCGTCAGTGCTTACTCTCCCAGTAAGTTTTTCCTTCCTTCCGTGTTCGTCGTCCGTCTTCTCTTTTTGCCTCTCTTGACTTCCTGCTTCTTGTCCTTTTTCTCCTTCCTTTGCCCTCTGGGATTGGTTCCCTTCTCTTGAGTCACTGCCTCCCTGCTATGACATGTGATACCCTGGGGAGCGATAGTAAGTGTCATGTTTCTGTTGTTTTCAGATGGAATCCAGGTGCGGAAAGCGGATTCACCCTCATCCTTTCAGGTACGTGCAGGGCGTTGGGCAGAGCCCTCTTCCCTAGTTGTCTTACTAGTAAGATCAAGTTACATGGATATATTGACAAGAAATCTGCATTTACCTGGTCTATACCTTTCCGGTGTTGTGTATGAAAACGGATAGGTTGTAGGGATACTCTATCATTATTGCCTTTATCACTGGCTAGTTATTCAAGAGGGGCATGATCTGTGGATAGGGTAAATTATCACCCCTCCAAGTAGTACCTCAAGGTCTCTATTGTCCACATGATGGCCAAGGCTTTTTTTTCTATAGCCGCATAGTTCTTCTCCCGGGAAAGAGTTTATGGCTTATGTACATGATTGCTTTTTTCCCGCATTGGGATTCCTTTGTGAAAAGACAGTCCCAAGACCACAGTCTGAGGCATCAGTTTGCAATACAAAGGGTTGATTATTATCTGGACTGGTTAGTACATGAACAATGGGTGGAGGGTCCTAGGAAACATTTTTAAAGACCTGGCAAGGATTGCATCCCCAATCTAGCAATTAAATACAACATAAATCCTTGGGTGTACGTTATCTGAACAAAAACAAGACAGACATACACAAAGGCACTATGACAATCCCAACTGGGGGAAGATCCCTTAAGGACAAAATCCCTCACCCACCTATGGTGGCATGCTTCATCATTTGGGATTCTCCTCCCAGAGGAAAAAACCTAGTTCCTCTGAGGGCTACAACCCCCTCTCTGAGAGGGAGGACCTCAGGGATGTTTTTCAACTACTCTAGCTGGATCTGCTAGACTCTACAAATGTGACTACTAGTATGGGTGAGAGCACAGCGCAAAAAAAGGATGAAAGTGAGTGAAGTGATAAAACTGGCTAGAGAGAACCAAACATGGAGGTTTATTCTGGAGTTCTCGCTGTCAGGATTAAAAAACATTTAATGGATTTAAACCGCACGTGTAGATTGATAGATTATGGTCGACATGTTTCAGCCATATGGCCCCTACATCGGGCCAGGATTTCTTCAGGACCTCTAAGATTCTGCTGCTAAGTGATATGTGTAACAAAAAGCTAAAAGCTTTTTGGTGAAAACCCGGAACCAGAAATACTTGCGGTTCCTTTTCTGTGAATGGTAATAGTACCTGGTGGAAAACAAATAGAAAACAGACATAGGCCTTAGACAAGCGAACCCACGTAAAAACATCAGATAATTAGGCAGTGAGGAAGTGACACAAATGCCTCCTCCTGCAGAGTGCACCACAAAAGTGTCTATACATAAAAAGTGTCATCCTTACCCATAACGACTGGGTACGTTGCAAACCTCAACCTGGCCATAGCTCAGTGGAGAGGCACCACTCTATGGAGGAATAGTATATACAGTGTGCTCATATCAGATAGGATCACAAAAGATATCAGTCATACTGATACAGTTAAAGCATAACAACACCAAATCTAGTCGTAAGAGCAACAGACTCAGAGAGAACAGCATATATGTAATATGTATACAATGATATCACAAACCTCTTATGTCTATCAAAAGACAGGGTACGCTAAAAAATGTAAAATAATCTGTGATGTGTTAGAAGGATGGGCAGCCCTTAAACAGAGTGTACCATTGGCGAGGATTATGCTAACAGATTAGAAAGATAATCCAATCAGATATCAGTAGTTAAATGCACAACCCTCAAAGTTACTCAAAGAAAAAGCTATCTAACGGCTAGGTTTAACAGGAGACAGACCAGGCTGTCATGAAAAGTAGCCAGAGCCCCATGAAGGCCAAAAGGTATTAACGTGAACTGGTATAAGCCATCGGGGGTAGAGAAAGCAGTTTTCTCCTTGTCCTGACTTCTGAGAGGGACCAGCCAGTAACCTTTGCAAAGGTCTAGCGTGCTAATGAATTTCGCCTTTCCCATTAAAGGGTAGGTGTCAAACTTTGAGATTTTATTGACTTCCAGAAAGTCTATACAGGACGTATACTGGTCCATCTGGATTAAACACTAACATAATTGGGCAGTTCCATTCGCTTATTGAGGGTTCGATGATGGCCATGAGTAACATCTGTTAAACCTCTTGTTTGATCGTACTTCTTCTGGCATACTATAGGGACTTTAACAAACCTTTTCTCCTGGATTGGTTTGTATGGTATGTTCTAAAAGGGTTGTTTTTCCCAGAAGGAGAGAGAATACCCCTTTTAGGGGTTGAAGGTTTTGGGACAATTCTTGTTTTAAAGGTTTTGGGAGCTCTGGTCTATGCCCTGGTAGAAAAGAGGAATTTCTTATCGGGGTATACCCATCAGTACTGGGAGAGTTCCCTCCCATTTTTTTCAATAGATTTATGTGGTATATTTGGGAAGTTCCACAATTGGGATCAAGCTCAAAGTGATATGTGACAGCAGTCACTTTCTCCAGAACTACATAATGCCCTTGCCACTGACCCAGCAGTTTATGATCTGAAGAGGCCATCATCAGAAGGACAGAGTCACCCACAGAAAATGATCGGTCCTTTGTTTTCTTATCATACTGAATTTTATGAGCTGCCTGAGCCTCCTCCAAATTGGCTCTGACAATAGTTCAAATCTGCCCTATTTGGGTTTTAAGGTCGGATACATATTCCACGAGTGGTTCTGCTCCATCCTTCTTCTTCTTCCACTCCTACCAGGCCATGTTTAATAACGAATGTGGCTGTCTGCCATATAAGAGTTCAAATGGGGAATATCCGGTGCTTTTTTGTACTTTGCACTGTGTGGCGAACAAAGCAAAGTGTAGTATTTCCTCCCATTTCCTAGTTTCTAACTCAGGGGTACTCTGGCAGGTTTACTACAGATATTTTTCTGGCAAATGGGGCTTTCACAACAGTATTCCTTAACCTGTTGGTAAATGCCAGACCAATAGAACTTTTCTACTATGGCTTTCTCTGTTTTCTCGTTGCTAACATGGCCCCCTAAAAGATGACTGTAGGCTAGGAACAGGACTTTATGCAGGGAAGGACCAGGCACCAATAATTGGCTTTTGAGAGATCCCACCCTTCCAATATAGTAGATAGTCTTTAAGGAAAAATTGGGGATCTACTTGAAGGGGATCTTCTTGATCAGTGGCTGTACTCCAAGCCTCATGAAGAATGGGGTCTTCTCTCTGTACAGCATGAAAGTTTTTATCTGTTTCCCATAGGGGCTCATCCTTCAAGACTGGAAAAGACCCAGAAAGGGCCTTTCTTCTGTTCTCTTTTCTGGGTTTTGGAGAGAGGCCACTCATGATCCACATCCTTTGAGAAGGGGGCTGTATTTCACCATGCCTCTCCCTCTTTTTCTGTCTCCTGAATCAGACTATTCAGACATAGATAATCCTTTCCTACGATCAATTAATCAGGTGGTTAATGTATCAAACCTACTTTTAGTGAAACCGCAGGATCAGATTGTCGTTGTACGGATACATTTGTGATGGGGTAACTCTTCAAGTCCCCGTGTGCACACTGGATAGTAACGCTCCCAGTAGTATGGATTACTCCTCCATGAAGACTTTGAGGGTGTAACACAGACTGTATCTACTAATGCCGTGATGGGTTGTCCATTAATGGATAGCTGACGGTGGAAGGGGGGTCTTATATCCTTGGTAGACGAATAAAGTGATCTCACAACTCCTATGTCCATTGGTTCCTCTTTCTGTGGACACAATCTGGCTATGTGGCCAATACCTCCACAATGGAAGCACTGAGGACATGGGGTAGGGAGTCTGAAGATTGGCCTGGGCAGAATGGTGACAATCTGTGGTTTCTTTATTGGGTTGGATCTCAGTGGTCTGGGACACCCACTTCCTCCATGTCTCCATGAAGGCAATATATCATTTTCTATCTAAGAGACTGACCAGCCTTTGGGAACATACACAGATGTTACTTGCCATGACTGAACTTATTATGCACAGCAACATTGTCCTTTTTAAAGATGAGTGGTTCAAACAAATACAAGGTGTAGCATGAGCTTCATATTTTCGTCTGCTTATGCCAATCTTTTTATGGGTTGGCTGGAGGAGGTGATGATCTGATGCTCGACGGGCAGTCATTGGAATGAGCACATCATCTACTGGGGGTGGTTCATCGATGACTGCTTTATGATATGTACAGGCACTGAGCAATCATTACAGGATTTCATTAACTATTTGAATGACAACGACATTAACATTAGGTTTACCACCTATTTGAGTGCAACTAGTGTTGTATTCCTTGATGTGGAACTATACATCAAGGAACACCGAATACAGAGTAAGATGTATTGCAAACCCACATCCTGCAATTCCGTCCTGCATGCGAAGAGTGCCCACCCCTGACATGAGATTGAGGCAATTCCTTTCGAGGAGAAGTTCAGAGCAAGACAGAATTGCAGTGAAGAACTGTACTTTTTAACATCTATTAATGATATGGAGAAATGTTTTATTCAGAGACAAAACATGATCTACAAATAGCTAAGGAAAGGGCCCTGAGAACCAAACTCATTTCTACTCTGAAACCCGCCAAAAGCAAAAGACGTAAATTAGGATGCTTACAGAGTACTCACACATGTGCACTACTCTTCGCAAGAGCCTTAATAAACACTGGCATATCTTGAAAGCGGATACAACCCTGCAGGATTTTGTGACAGGTAAGCCACAGATTACGTATCGCAGAGGCAGAACGCTTAGCATGATACGGAGTCCTAGCTATCCATCTAAGACACATTGTGAACCATGGTTAATGGAATTTTCTAAGGGATTGTTTAAATGTGGCTACTGTGGGATGTGCATATGGGCGCAAGATAAAACTAAACAGTTTAGTGGCAACAAAGATAAAATGTATACCATACTGACCAATATTAATTGTGCTACCAAATATGTTGTATGTATTATCTCATGCAAATTTTGTAAAATTTACGTAGGGAGCACAATAAGGGCATTGAAAGATCGTGTGAGTGAGCACATGCGTGCAATAAACAGAATGATCTGAGATATCCCATTGCTGAACATGTACACAATTGCACTGCCCAGGGTCCGAATAAAACATTTGTTTTCTATGGTATTGAACACGTGAAGCAAGATCCATGAGGTGAAATAGGGAGTTGAGATTAAGTAGACATGAGGCAAGGTGGATCATGCGCCTTAGGGCCGTAGAGGACGGCCTTCATTTTTATCACGAGCTACAATATTTCTTGGGTGATTATTTGGTCTTGTTCTACAACTTTGAACTTTTAATGGGTATATTTCCTCCCTTGGCCCTTTCCTTTCTTATTTATAAGACCTAACATAATCATTTGTTATTTTGACTCTTACATAATTTCAGTTTTCCTACTGAGCAACAATAGGAATGTATGTTCACCCTCAAACTGACTCATAATTTTCAGTGGAAATGAGAAACATGATGGGTTAAAACATATTGAATGCCCCTTCCGTATTAACATGGTCTTTGAACTCTGTTAGAGCCATCTTGAAACAACTTCTGTATTAGTAATATTTATCTACTGCTGTAAGATGGCGCTTTGCATATTTGTGAGCTATATTTCCCCACGTTGTATTGCTAGTCCAGAGTGTTGGACAGGCCACACGAAGGGCTTGCTCCCTCCCCGCATGACAGGGCCCAAGCCCCGGCCCGCCAGGCGTGACCCACGAAAAGCACCCGCACCCCGTCTCCCGACGGAACTCCTGCCCTCGGACCTCCATGTATCACGGGCCCCAGCCACCACCGGCTCCCCCGGCCGGGTCAAGCCGCCATCTTGGGCCCTGCACCACGAGGCCGCGTGGCCTCCACCCGACCCTAACCCTGGGCCTGGCCGGCCCCGACATCCCGGCACCACCATCCACCCAGGAGGTGAGCGGACCACTTGGCAGGTCAATGGGAGAACGAAGCGTCAAGAGCTCTTCCCCCGCCAGGTGCCGATCGCCTCCAGCTCCCCCAGGCGCTGGCTCCACCCCCTGCTGGGTGTCTGGACACCTTCATCCCGGACCCTCCGACCTCCAAGTGCGAGGGTCCGGACATCAAAGGGCGCCTGCCCTATAACTGGAGCAGCTCCGGAGCAGGAAGGCAGTTGTATCCTGGAGTCGAGAGACACCGAGAGAACTCAGCCTTGACGGACTACTGGCGCTGCCGTAGCCCTATCTTGCGAACTATCGTCCTGCCTGCTGGCGCTGCCGCGGCCTTCTGCAACATCCATCCTCGTCGGGACCTGCTGGCGCTGCCGCGGCCCGTTGTAACGACCATCCTCACCGGGACCTGCTGGCGCTGCCGCGGACCGTACATCGACCATCTTCACCAGGACCTGCTGGCGCTGCCGCGGACCGTGTATCGACCATCTCTACCGGGACCTGCTGGCGCTGCCGCGGCCCGTACCAGCTAAACCACCAAGCTCGAGGATTGTGAGCTAATCATCATATCATCCGAACTACCAGACTGGTAAACAGACTGTCCCGCTACCCCTTTCCCTATCCTGAGAGACTTAAATCGAGGGGACCCCTGAGTCCAGACCTCCTTGTACCATTTCATCGTACCTTAAGAAGTGCATATAAAGAACGCTAAATCTTATCCTTGTGTGGTATCTGTCTGTGGGGGGGAAGTTATTTGTCTGTACGATCGCTGGAGACGGCTCTCCCCGGAGACCTCTCCCCCTGACCTCGGCCGACCCTCCCGGTCCGTCTAACATTGGTGGCCAGCGGCGCGATCCGAATCAACGCGTAATCGTACAGAGAGTAGCTCACCCCACGACAAAACCACGATGTCAGCCAAAGATAGCGGTTCCACTGAAAAATTCCAAATGGATAAGTTGGAAGAATATAGCCACCGCGAACTGAAACAATTCTGCATGGAACTAGGCATTGCTACCACCGGCCTGAGTACCAAAGATGATTTGAAGCGCGCCCTTGAGTCGTGGACAGAAACTGGGATCGCCGGGCCCTCCGACCGAAACAGTGTCACACCAGAGGGGAACGCCACGGCTCCCGAGGAGCGAGGAACGGGCCTCTCGCAGGAGGAGATCCAAGAAAGAGAAAGAACCAGATTACACGAGTTGGAAATGGCACGACTCAAGATGGACGGTGAACTCAAGTTAGCCGAGCAGAAACTAAATCTAGAGTATATGCGGCTCCGAGAAGAACGAGAAGAAAAGCAGAGACAGAGAGAGCTTGAGGAAAAAAGAATAACACTGGAACACGAGCGCAAACTGGCGGAAATAGAACTTCGGAAACAGAATAAAGAACCGGGGGTGCCTGAGCGACCGCACACCCCGGGGCCAACCGAGAAAAAAGTCCACATCCCCAAGGATGTTGTCCGAGAGTATGTCCGAGAAGACGACATACAACAGTGGTTCAAAGCCTACGAGATCGCCATGACCTCCCACCGGATCGACCGGAGTGATTGGGGAGCCGGACTATGGGGGAGGTTCGTCAACGAAGGTCGCGATGCCCTGCTGCAGCTCCCAGATCACCAAATGTCGTCCTACGACCACATGAAGGCTGCCCTCCTCACCCGCTACGGCCTCACACCCGAGATGTACCGCCAGAGGTTCAGAGATTGCACCCGGATCCCGGGTACAACTTGGGTGGAGTACGTTAACTATTTCAGCCGAGCCTTCGAGGGTTGGATCAAGGGGAGCCATGTCACGACCTACGAACAACTCTTTAACCTTATGGTATGGGAACACCTGTCGAACAACTGTTTTGTCGAGCTCAGGCAGCACCTCTTCGACAGTAAATTGACTGACCCCCGGCAGCTCGCCGCCGAAGCTGACCGATGGGAAAGCACCCGAGTGGGCCGGAGAGGGCCACACGAGCAAAACCGAAGCAACCAAGGCCAGCACCGTCCTCGGGGAGGAGGAGGAGGCCAGGGGCGAGGGAGAGACGCCCTACCAGCAACACCCGTGGCCAGCACCCCGCCTCCGGCCGGCCGGGGCAACCCCCCGATGCGTCCTGGGTTCCGAGCCAACGTCACGTGCCACCGATGCCAGCGAGTCGGCCACTACGCCAATGACCCGAGCTGCCCGCAGAACCAAACACCCAAGCCCCGCCAGGTAGCTGCCGCCGCCCTGGGGGAAGAGCGATTATCAGAGGAACAGGAAGAGTATGAGCCGGTCCAGCAAGGGTGGGAGCCGGCCGCCATGGTCCTGGCGTGCCTAGGGGGAAAAGACATGGTCCCGCGGGCTCCCCTACCCGCTAACACCAGGAAATACGGTCAGTGGGTAACCATTAATGGACATCGGGCCGAGGCCTTGCGTGACACAGGCGCCAGTGTGACGGCCGTCCGCTGTCACCTGGTGAAGCCCGAGCAGATCCTGCCGAACATTCTCTGCCCCGTCCGCTCAGCCGACAATTCTGAAAGTCTGTGTCAAATGGCCTGCGTCCCATTCGAATGGGGAGGGGTCTCCGGCCTGTTGAAGGTGACGGTCCGGGATGATGCCCCCGTGGACTGCCTCCTGGGGAATGACCTCGAGAGTTCCCCGTGGGCCACCGTCGAGAGAAGAGAGCACCTGGGGATGCTGGGCCTCCCGGACTGGGCCTGCATAACCACCCGGTCCATGGCCGCCCGTGCCGTCCCCCGATCAGAAGAACCGGAATGGCCAGCACCTCCGCCCCCGGTCGCCCCAGTAGGAGACAACGACGAGGCCAACCCCACGGAACCGACGACCGAAGGAGGCGCGCAACCCCCGGACTTTCCCGGCCTGGCTCAGTGGCGTCAAGAAGGGGGGCCCACCCAAGAACAGTTCCGCCAGGAACAAAAGACCTGCCCCTCCCTCGAGGGACTCCGCCAACAAGCCAGCGCCCAGAGCGCAGGGGACTCCACCGGATCTCACTGGGTCTACTGGGATAACGACCTGCTATACAGCGAACAAAGAATCGCAGAGCTAGGGGCCGGTCGAGTGCTGGTGGTACCTCTCCGCTTCAGAGACTTCCTACTCAACCTGGCCCACGATGTCCCCCTGGCTGGACACCTGGGCCAGGACAAAACTTACAGTCGCCTAGTGACCCACTTTTTCTGGCCGAAAATGAGGAACGACGTCCTGAACCACTGCCGGTCCTGCCCAACGTGCCAAGCCAGCGGGAAGAGTGGCCGTAAGCTGAAAGCCCCTCTGCAACCCTTCCCTGTGGTCACCACCCCGTTCGAGAGGGTAGGAATAGACATTGTGGGGCCCCTGGACCCCCGCACGGCACAAGGACACAGGTTCATCCTGGTACTGGTGGACCACGCCACCCGCTACCCCGAGGCGGTGCCCCTACGAACTGTGACAGCTCCGGTGGTTGGCCGGGCCCTAATGGGGATCTTCTCCCGGGTGGGCTTCCCCCGAGAAGTCGTCAGCGACCGAGGCACGAACTTCATCTCCAAATACATGAAGTCCCTCTGGCAACAATGCGGGGTCACCTACAGATTCACGACCCCCTATCACCCCCAAGGGAACGGACTAGTGGAGCGTTTCAACCGCACTCTCAAGGGGATGATTGGGGGATTGGAAGAGCCCCTCCGTCGCCAGTGGGATGTACTACTCCCGTGCCTCCTCTTCGCCTACCGAGAAGTTCCCCAGAAGTCCCTCGGCTTTAGCCCTTTCGAACTCCTGTACGGGCACCCTGTGCGAGGGCCCCTCAGCCTAGTCAAGGAAGGTTGGGAGATGGCCCCCCTAAAGACCCCTCCAGACGTCTTCAAATACCTCCTGGCCCTACGAAATCAGACCCGGCGCTTCAGGGAGATGGCTAAGGCGAACCTCGAGGCCAGCCAGGAAGACATGAAGAGATGGTATGACCACAATGCCTCCTCCGTCGAGTTCTAGCCTGGTCATTAAGTGTGGGTGATGTCCCCCACCGAACCATGTGCCTTGCAAGATAAGTGGACGGGGCCCTTCAAAGTGGTCGAGCGCAAAAGCCCCGTCACTTACCTCATCGACATGGGGACCTCCCGGAACCCCCTTCGGGTCCTCCACACCAACAGACTCAAACCACACTTTGTGCGCTCAGAACTCAGCCTCCTGATGGCTACGGACAGTGGGGCAGAGGAAGACTCCGAACCCCTCCCGGATCTCCTGAAGACTCAGGAGAAGGACGGTTCCGTGGACGGGGTCCGGCTCTCTGATGCCCTCACCCCGGAGCAACGCCAGGGCTGCCGGAACCTCCTGCTGCGGTTCGCTACACTGTTCTCCCTCACCCCCGGGATCACCCCTTGGTGTTTGCACGACGTGGACACCGGGGACAGTCCCCCTATCCGACACCGGGCCTACCGCGTACCAGATCGGGTACGGGCCTGCATACAAGAGGAAGTGGCCAAAATGCTCACGATCGGGGTCATCGAGCCCTCGGACAGTCCCTGGGCCAGCCCGGTTGTATTAGTCCCCAAAGCCGCCGCCCCCGGCACCACACCTGAACTGAGATTCTGCGTCGACTACCGGGGCTTGAACGCTGTCACCCGGACCGACGCTCATCCTATCCCCCGAGCGGACGAATTGATCGACCGGCTGGGGGCCGCCCGCTACCTCAGTATCTTCGACCTAACAGCGGGCTACTGGCAGATCGGTCTCACACCCCGGGCTCAGGAACGGTCAGCCTTCTCTACCCCCGATGGCCACTACCAATTCAAGGTCATGCCCTTCGGCATGAAGAACGCCCCCGCCACGTTTCAACGCCTTGTGAACCAGGTCTTGGCGGGGCTCGAAGAGTTCAGCGCTGCCTACCTGGACGATATCGCTGTATACAGGCGCCACTGGTCCGACAACCTCCTCCACCTCCAAGAGGTCCTACAGGCCCTCCAGCGGGCCGGCCTCACAATTAAGGCCGGCAAATGCCAAATTGGCCAAGGGTCCGTGACCTACCTTGGGCACCAGGTGGGAAGCGGGCTGGTGGCCCCGCTGCAACTTAAGATTGCTGCCATCCAGTCCTGGCTGCCCCCCGTCACCCAGACCGAGGTCCGAGCCTTCTTGGGGCTCACCGGCTACTACCGGCGGTTCGTGAAGGACTACGGCAGCATCGTGGGGCCCCTCACGGGTCTCGCGTCCAAAAACCAACCAAAGCGGATTAACTGGACCCCCGATTGTCAAGCGGCCTTCGAGAAGCTGAAGGCCGCCCTGTGCACCGCCCCTGTGCTCCAGGCCCCCGATTACAGTCGGGAATTCGTGGTACAGACAGACGCCTCCGACCACGGCATCGGAGCGGTTCTTTCCCAATTGAACCCCGAAGGTCATGACCAGCCGGTGGCCTTCATCAGTCGACGTCTCCTGGCCCGAGAACAGCGCTGGAGCACCATCGAGAGGGAGGCCTTCGCAGTGGTGTGGGCCCTCAAAAAGCTCCGGCCCTATCTCTTCGGTACCCACTTCCGGGTACAAACCGACCATCGACCCCTGCAGTGGCTGATGCAGATGCGGGGGGAGAACCCAAAACTATTGCGCTGGTCCATTTCCCTGCAGGGAATGGACTTCACCGTGGAGCACCGACCGGGCCAAGACCACGCCAACGCAGATGGCCTGTCACGCTTTTTCCGCCTCGACGAGGAGAGTCCCCAAGAAGATGGGTGACTCTCCCCGCCTTCAGCTGGGGGGGACGCATGTTGGACAGGCCACACGAAGGGCTTGCTCCCTCCCCGCATGACAGGGCCCAAGCCCCGGCCCGCCAGGCGTGACCCACGAAAAGCACCCGCACCCCGTCTCCGGACGGAACTCCTGCCCTCGGACCTCCATGTATCACGGGCCCCAGCCACCACCGGCTCCCCCGGCCGGGTCAAGCCGCCATCTTGGGCCCTGCACCACGAGGCCGCGTGGCCTCCACCCGACCCTAACCCTGGGCCTGGCCGGCCCCGACATCCCGGCACCACCATCCACCCAGGAGGTGAGCGGACCACTTGGCAGGTCAATGGGAGAACGAAGCGTCAAGAGCTCTTCCCCTGCCAGGTGCCGATCGCCTCCAGCTCCCCCAGGCGCTGGCTCCACCCCCTGCTGGGTGTCTGGACACCTTCATCCCGGACCCTCCGACCTCCAAGTGCGAGGGTCCGGACATCAAAGGGCGCCTGCCCTATGACTGGAGCAGCTCCGGAGCAGGAAGGCAGTTGTATCCTGGAGTCGAGAGACACCGAGAGAACTCAGCCTTGACGGACTACTGGCGCTGCCGTAGCCCTATCTTGCAAACTATCGTCCTGCCTGCTGGCGCTGCCGCGGCCTTCTGCAACATCCATCCTCGTCGGGACCTGCTGGCGCTGCCGCGGCCCGTTGTAACGACCATCCTCACCGGGACCTGCTGGCGCTGCCGCGGACCGTACATCGACCATCTTCACCGGGACCTGCTGGCGCTGCCGCGGACCGTGTATCGACCATCTCTACCGGGACCTGCTGGCGCTGCCGCGGCCCGTACCAGCTAAACCACCAAGCTCGAGGATTGTGAGCTAATCATCATATCATCCGAACTACCAGACTGGTAAACAGACTGTCCCGCTACCCCTTTCCCTATCCTGAGAGACTTAAATCGAGGGGACCCCTGAGTCCAGACCTCCTTGTACCATTTCATCGTACCTTCAGAAGTGCATATAAAGAACGCTAAATCTTATCCTTGTGTGGTATCTGTCTGTGGGGGGGAAGTTATTTGTCTGTACGATCACTGGAGACGGCTCTCCCCGGAGACCTCTCCCCCTGACCTCGGCCGACCCTCCCGGTCCGTCTAACACAGAGCAACAGAGAGACCACCTCGGTATTTTGAAATTTATAATTTGCTTGTTGTAAATTGGAAATTCAAGATATTAGCACTTGCTATTATTTTAGAAGTATGAGGCACATTGCTGCATTGGGAATAGAACTGATCCTATCCACCGATATTTACAGATGTATTTTCTGCATCTGGTTAAAATGGCATCTAAAGTTAAGAAACTGTGATTTTTACTGTTCCAAGTTGGCGCTCATGTTCTTGCTCGTTGCTCTCGAGTCACTACTTTGATTTCTAGCTTTTTTGTTTAAATGGAAACGATACGGGCGGCCGTTTGCTCTTGCCTGTATTCAGATGGGCATGTTTTCATATTCAGGTATGTAGGATTTCAAACACTTTAAACTTGCCATGAATACATAGCATTTTGTATGGGTAGGGTAATCTTTCTTATTATTTGAAATTTCAGGTTTTCCCGTACTTCAGGGACCTGTTACAGTTGATGGAGGTCACTGTCTCCTAATTTTCTGTATTCTAGGATCATGATATTCATAATTGGGAGTTCATTGTCTCCCAAGTCTTCAGTACACTATATTGCGGTAAGCACATTTTGAGATTTGATGAGATATGCCCAGATGCCCTTAACGGCGATAAGCTGATAGGTGCTTGTGATTTTCTTACAGGGTCGAGTTTAACCTTACTTCATGAGGTGTTTACGACACCCACTGGAACATTGATTTTATATTATTGGAATAATATAAATGCACAGAGCTAATTTCAGTGGGTAAGGATCCCCTCTGCTTATTTTGTCGTAGTTAGCAACTTGGGATCGAAGTTGTCATATTGAGAAACTTGTGCCTCATGTTGATGATGATGATACACATATATATACTTTGGTGCCGATCACGATCCTGTAAAAACCGGGTACGAACCGTCGGACGGAGCATATTCTCCATCCGACGCGTACCCGGTCGTCAAAACTTACAAACATGGAATTACGAATCGCAAGTAAACTCCATTTCCGTACGATTCGTACAAAACCGCGACCGACGAAAATAAACATACAAATGCGATCCAGGAAAGCGCCGACGTGACGTCGGGTCGCACGCAGCCTGCCATTCACGAACCAGGAATTACGATTCGCAATGACGTCATCCCGCACGGTGAATATTTTCCGGCTGCCAAAAACTGCCGGGAAATCAGGACGACGCGAACAAGGAGTACCTGTACGCGACGGACAGACATGGACCCCAACCTACGTGTCATCCCGGCCCTCCTAGCAGTCGACCTCCTCTACAGGTTCGGACGCAGACGCCGCAGAAGGTCAGAACAACAAAGGGAGGGGGGAGAGGGAGGGGGGGCAGGAGCAGGGGCTGGCCACAAAACCCCCACCAAAGTCACACAGCACACATGCCCTGGACATACCTGACCCCCAGACCATGGTCACTACGAGGGGGTGGGGGCGTGTCCAGCAAAGCCATCGTCTGCCACAACGGAAGTGCTTGACGACGCGAACCGCCAACACAACAATACGGCCCGCACAAGAATCACATAGCGTGGGGACGGATATGTACGGACCGTACCCCCACCCTCGTATGCATGGAGCGTACCCCCCACCCCAACAGTGTAAGTAAGACCCGTACCCTCACCCGCGGACGTATGGAGCGTACCCCCACCCCAACAGTGTAAGTACGACCCGTACCCTCACCCACGTACGTATGGAGCGTACCCCCACCCCAACAGTGTAAGTTAGACCCGTACCCTCACCCGCGTACGTATGGAGCGTACCCCCACCCCAACAGTGTAAGTACGACCCGTACCCTCACCCGCGTACGTATGGTGCGTACCCCCACCCCAACAGTGTAATTACGACCCGTACCCTCACCCGCGGACGTACGTACCCTCACCCCAACAGTGTAAGTACGACCCGTACCCTCACCCGTGGACGTACGTACCCCCACCCCAACAGTGTAAGTACGACCCGTACCCTCACCCGCGGACATATGGAGCGTACCCCCACCCCAACAGTGTAAGTACGACCCGTACCCTCACCCGCGTACGTATGGAGCGTACCCCCACCCCAACAGTGTATGTACGGACCGTACCCCCACCCCAACCGTGTATGTACGACCCGTACCCTCACACGCATACGTATGGAGCGTACCCCCCACCCCAACAGTGTAAGTACGACCCGTACCCTCACCCGCGTACGTATGGAGCGTACCCCCCACCCCAACAGTGTAATTACGACCCGTACCCTCACCCGCGGACGTACGTACCCTCACCCCAACAGTGTAAGTACGACCCGTACCCTCACCCGTGGACGTACGTACCCCCACCCCAACAGTGTAAGTACGACCCGTACCCTCACCCGCGGACATATGTAGCGTACCCCCACCCCAACAGTGTAAGTATGACCCGTACCCTCACCCGCGTACGTATGGAGCGTACCCCCACCCCAACAGTGTATGTACGGACCGTACCCCCACCCCAACCGTGTATGTACGACCCGTACCCTCACACGCATACGTATGGAGCGTACCCCCCACCCCAACAGTGTAAGTACGACCCGTACCCTCACCCGCGTACGTATGGAGCGTACCCCCCACCCCAACAGTGTAATTACGACCCGTACCCTCACCCGTGGACGTACGTACCCTCACCCCAACAGTGTAAGTACGACCCGTACCCTCACCCGTGGACGTACGTACCCCCACCCCAACAGTGTAAGTACGACCCATACCCTCACCCGCGGACATATGGAGCGTACCCCCACCCCAACAGTGTAAGTATGACCCGTACCCTCACCCGCGTATGTATGGAGCGTACCCCCACCCCAACAGTGTATGTAGGGACCGTACCCCCACCCCAACCGTGTATGTACGACCCATACCCTCACACGCATACGTATGGAGCGTACCCCCCACCCCAACAGTGTAAGTACGACCCGTACCCTCACCCGCGTACGTATGGAGCGTACCCCCCACCCCAACAGTGTAAGTACGACCCGTACCCTCACCCCCGTACGTATGGAGCGTACCCCCACCGCAACAGTGTATGCACGACACGTACCCCCACCACGTATGCATGGAGCTAACCCACACCCGTGTATGTTCTAAGCGTACATATCGTGAAATAGGAGGGGTGGGTGCAGAGTCCTCCCAGCAGTGCCCAGACACAGGAGGGGTGGGTGCCCATCACTCCCAGCAGTGCCCAGACACAGGAGGGGTGGGTGCAGAGTCCTCCCAGCAGTGCCCAGACACAGGAGGGGTGGGTGCAGAGTACTCCCAGCAGTGCCCAGACACAGGAGGGGTGGGTGCCCATCACTCCCAGCAGTGCCCAGACACAGGAGGGGTGGGTGCAGAGTCCTCCCAGCAGTGCCCAGAGACAGGAGGGGTGTGTGCCTATCACTCCCAGCAGTGCCCAGAGATAGGAGGGGTGGGTGCAGAGTCCTCCCAGCAGTGCCCAGAGACAGGAGGGGTGTGTGCCTATCATTCCCAGCCGTGCCCAGAGACAGGAGGGGTGGGTGCAGAGTCCTCCCAGCAGTGCTCAGACACAGGAAGGGTGGGTGCCCATCACTCCCAGCAGTGCCCAGACACAATAGGGGTGGGTGCAGAGTCCTCCTAGCAGTGCCCAGAGACAGGAGGGGTGTGTGTCTATCACTCCCAGCAGTGCCCAGAGACAGGAGGTGTGGGTGCAGAGTCCTCCCAGCAGTGCCCAGAGACAGGAGGGGTGTGTGCCTATCACTCCCAGCAGTGCCCAGAGACAGGAGGGGTGGGTGCAGAGTCCTCCCAGCAGTGCCCAGACACAGGAGGGGTGGGTGCCCATCACTCCCAGCAGTGCCCAGACACAGGAGGGGTGGGTGCAGAGTCCTCCCAGCAGTGCCCAGACATAGGAGGGGTGGGTGCAGAGTCCTCCCAGCAGTGCCCAGACACAGGAGGGGTGGGTGCAGAGTCCTCCCAGCAGTGCCCAGACACAGGAGGGGTGGGTGCAGAGTCCTCCCAGCAGTGCCCAGAGACATGAGGGGTGGGTGCAGAGTCCTCCCAGCAGTGCCCAGACGCAGGAGGGGTGGGTGTAGAGTCCCCCCAGCAGTGCCCAGACACAGGAGGGGTGTGTGCCTATCACTCCCAGCAGTGCCCAGAGACAGGAGGGGTGTGTGCCTATCACTCCCAGCAGTGCCCAGAGACAGGAGGGGTGGGTGCAGAGTCCTCCCAGCAGTGCCCAGACACAGGAGGGGTGGGTGCCCATCACTCCCAGCAGTGCCCAGACACAGGAGGGGTGGGTGCAGAGTCCTCCCAGCAGTGCCCAGACATAGGAGGTTTGGGTGCAGAGTCCTCTCAGCAGTGCCCAGACACAGGAGGGGTGGGTGCAGAGTCCTCCCAGCAGTGCCCAGACACAGGAGGGGTGGGTGCAGAGTCCTCCCAGCAGTGCCCAGACATAGGAGGGGTGGGTGCAGAGTCCTCCCAGCAGTGCCCAGACACAGGAGGGGTGGGTGCCCATCCCTCCCAGCAGTGCCCAGACACAGGAGGGGTGGGTGCCCATCCCTCCCAGCAGTGCCCAGAGACAGGAGGGGTGTGTGCCTATCACTCCCAGCAGTGCCCAGAGACAGGAGGGGTGGGTGCCTAACACTCCCAGCAGTGCCCATGGAATGCAAAGGGTGGAGTAGCCACAGATAACATGCCCACAAATGTCAGTCAGGTGCACAAAGACCCTGCAGTACATGTACCACATGTGTGCGAGGCTGGCAGTATACGCATGCATAGCGCCGAAAAGAAAACATGTCCACATGAAGTCATGTCAATAGTCCACATACACAAGTACAATGACTACCAAGGATGCCACGAATGATGCAGGTGGAGACATCGCTCATCATACATGTGCAAAGTTGAAGGAGTCCGTCACACACCCAGCTAATGTACACACAGCTCAGCGCTAAATATTGGGAACACCCTGCAGGGAAGATGTCAGGGTACACAGAGGAATGAATACACCTTGGGACAATTTTACCATGCAGTAACTGCTTACATGAACAGAGAAACCTAGCTAACACCGTGTGATGGCACACAGATACCAGGGTCCCCCCCTATGACCAGCACACTACTACATTTCCCACACACCCAACACATGATTACCACCCAAAATCATGTAGCAGCCCCACCAACAGCAACATCAGAAAAACAGTAGTGTTCAAAGGAAATAAAAATGGCTTTAATCAGCATGATCTTAAATAGTGTGTTCGTAGAAAGTTCAATATTTACAAAGCCCATAGGGCAGTCCATGAGTCACAGCTGGACGGGGGACACAGTGGAACGTGTGTCCCCTAGCTTGCCTGCACAGTCAGACTCCTTCGTCTTCCACAGCGGGGAGGGCATCATGTTGGGGGGAAGGACCAGGCACCGCAGGGACAGGAGGGCGAAGGGTAGGCGTCGTGGGTGCAGGGATGGAGGACTCCACCACAGGGGGTGGGGCAGGGCCAAAGGCGGAGGCCAGGATCTCGCTGCACACCTTAGCAAGGTCCTCCAGCGTCTCCCCTGCACCCGAAGGAACCACAGGTCCCAAGGAGGGGGGGGGGCGGAGGGATGGGTCGCAGCGCCACTGGGGGAGGGTGTGGACAGGGGGGGGACTCAACCACCCTGACCGGGGACTCCCTTGACCGCTTGCGGGGTGGTGTCACAGTGGGGCTCAGGGAAAGAGCGGCCATGAAGGAGTCCTTGCCGGATATGTGGCCAGGAGAGCTGAGGGGAGGGGATTTGGAGGAAGTGGATTGGGTGGAATGCAGACTCCCACTCTGGCTGCGTGTCTTACGTTTGCCCCCCGACCCAGTGGGTGTGCCTACCTCACTCTGTGTGTGCGTGCCAGGAGGTGTGCGTATGACCTTCCCTGCTGGTGTGGTGCCTCTGTCTGTTGTGGTGGGTGCATGCTGACGTCTGGGTGTACGTGGGACAGGCATGGGAGTGGGAAGTGTGGATGGGGCAGGGGTAGGGGGTGGGACGTAGCGCTGCAGGAGACCCACTGCTGCAGTCAGTGTCGAGTCTATGGACCTCAGCAACTGGCGTTGGTCAGCCTGCGACGAAAAAATGCCCTCCTAGTATGCCTCCATGTTGTGCAGCACTTGGCTGTGGCCATGGAGGACATTAAGGATCGCAGCCTGACCAACCTGCAACTGCCGCTGGATGTCCACAGACTCAGCATTGGCGGCAGCAGTGGAGACAGGGGCAGGGGGTGCGGTGCCTGGCAGGAAGGAGACATGTGGTGACCGTGGACGTTGGGAAGGGACACGAGCAAGTGGGAGGCGGCTGATGGCAATGGAGGGGCGGGGTGCGATGTTGTTCCACTGTCAGCTGCTGGTGCAGCCTCTGCCCACTCGGAGAGATCATCCTCGGACCCGTCGGCTTCATATTCGGTGGTGCCAGTGGACAGGTCCTCGGCCTCACTCTCCTCCGCCTCTGTACCACTCAATGTGCCAGCCACAATGTCAACGCTGGCACTGGTGCTCTGTCCCTCCGCTCCGTCTGTGCTCATGTCTCCCTCCGTGTCCCCCGACGATGCTGTGGGCAAGGTGAAGAGACAGCAATTAATCACACACCTGTATACATATGTCAAATGAGTCCAATCTACATAGGTTACAGTGCATAGCCTGCAAAGAAAGTTAAGTAACATCTACAAAACAAGGTACAGATGTAGGGCATGCAACACACAGTTGGTTGACCCACCATGCCCCAGAAAATCCATGGAGAGCATGACACAATAGCAAATGACATGAAATGGAGTTTGACATAGGAGCCAGACCCTGGGGACAATCCAGCACTGCATCTGCACCACACAGCCTTGCCGACAATAGGGATAAGGAGGGACCAAATCCATGTGCTTGAGGCACATGCTGCATAGGTAATACTGAAAACATGCCCAACATGACTGGCTCACTGCACCTTGAGTGTATGTCCAGACAAACATCACACACTGGCCAGACCTAGCAAGGAGAATTCTGGTTTTGACGTGTATGCTTGGCCCGCACCAACCACCTCCTACATGAGACAATTTGTTGAGACACAGGTGGCACTTACATCTCTTAGTCTGGGTGAAATACACAGGGGATGCATAAATACAAGATTGGGCGCCAAATACCTGAGGTGCGCCTGTTCAAATAATCATGTACAAACGGCCATCATCAGATGATTGTAACAAGACACACAGGCACTGGCCACTGTGACTATGAACAAGGAAAATCAGGTCAGGCTGTACAGTGGACACTTGTACTACATTTCACGTCAATATACATGTTGCCAGTGGACAATGGCACAGAGCACAACCTATGCTGTAGACACTGAGAGTGTCCACGTTTTGTGATGACACACATGACACCTATGAAAATATGCCCCAGGGGACAGTAGTGGCAACACAACTCCATGGTCCTGAATGGGAATGACTGCAACACACGCCACCATCCCTGCACTATGCGTATCGCACACTCATGCACATCATGTCACAGGCCACAACATAGGACATGCGCGCTGTAAGGCATGACACTTGTGAGACTAACTCCCATGTCTGGACTCTGCATCAGTGCCAACTGACATGGAACCCACATGTACTGAACTGGACAGGGCACAGGCAAGGTCCCCAAACCTGTTACACACCACCCCCACACATGATGCTACAGGCATAGTTCACGTGGAGAAAGCGCCAGCCTACATTACCTTGGGAAGGAGTGACTACACACAGACCAGGGAACACATTGCAAGGAGGGGAAGGGAGGCAGGAGAGCACAGCTATACTGTGGGTAACTGGATCTGCACAGCACCTTTAAACCCTGGCAGTGTATCCATGCAACTGTGCACTTACAAATGATGGTGAAACACAACAAGCACACATGTACCTACCCCCTTCCTGCTGCTGCTTCTCCTGTAAGCGCCTCTCCAAGTCTGGAAATACCACCGGCAGCACACGCTTGTGGATGTGGGTCAGTCGGCGGCGCCCGCGGTTCTTATGGCTCTCAGGTGAGTCCCCCAGCAGGACCCGTGCGATCCTCCGCGTCCAGCACCGGATATCCTGCCAGCGTTTCCTCACCTGGGACAGGCGCCGCTTCAGACCATCCGCACTCCTCACGGCGCTGACGGCGGTCAGCCATATCTGCTCCTTGGCAGAGGCGCCTACCTGTGAGGATGAACAAGTGACACTACATCAATACACCTGGCACATCTCACAGGGACACATATTAGAACACATTTGCTGTTTACAACAAGGCATAGTATGCATCCAACGCATTGCACCTTTGTCATAGGGACATGATCCTCTGGGGAAGGTCAAAAGCAGTACGTGCCATTGAAAGGACACAGGTGGAATGAGGGCAACTACACAATCAATGATCCAGGTTCACACTGTGCATCACAAGCTACACCAGGATAATGTGCAACACCTCTAAGCAGTCACATGCCACAGGCCACTGACGCTACCGCAGCAGAGTACACAGACACACACAGGCACAGGACATTCACCTGCCATTGCCAAATGCAGCGACATACCTCACTCTGCACATGTGCCACTAGACTGGGGGGGGGCTCACAGGTGTGGGGCTGGCTCTGCACGTCAGACACACAGCACTGCTCCCTGCTCACATCACATGGCCAGGGTATATCTATCCCTCATGCAGCTGGAGTGCTACACTCCACATATGCACCCACCCACATGACAGGGGACTTACACACACACCGATGTCCAGGGTACGAACACATCATGTGGACACTCTCAGCACAGGTACACAGAACTAACGCACATCTGTCGGTACAGTCACCTGTCACACTGGTGTGAGCACAGAATCACATGAGGACTGTAGAGGCTACATTCCCAGGAGGACAAGACAGGCAGAATGTGGCATGCACCATGCAGTGATTGTCACAGTAAACACAATGCAAGTGAGGACGGCAGACATGCACCACAGCATGCACTGGCTGGGAGACATCAGGCATTCCCCCCCCCCGGGACCCCCCCTACAGTACATAGCATGTGTGCCACACCTGGACACAATGCCAGAAGTCACACTCACAAAAAAGGGACACAGTCTGTGCTGGTGGACTCTGCACTCACCTGATACCCTGGTCGCCTATACAGCATGGGGTACTGTGTGAGGATCACATCCAGCAAAGCCAGGTTCTCCTCCAGGGTGAAGGGCTGTGACCTCTCCACAGACCTTGACATGGTCCCAGGGAATCAGTAGCAGCAGCTGGGTCGTGGAATAAAAAGATGTACAGGCAAGTGCTCCCTCATGGGACCTGGCTGCCTTATATCTGCCTTGCTGGCCTGTTTCATGCACAGGAGTACAGAGTGATTGGTCACTCACATTTGCATCCTATGTTTCCTCCAATCCCTTCAAACCTAACACAGTCAGTGGGTTCTTATTGTGTTTTTTTCTTCAGCATGATGTCAACCCCACAAACACATTGCAACAAAGTAGATTCATTCCAACTGACTTCTGCTGTGCACCTTCCAGAACAAATTCTAACTTTAAACTTGGTCTCCATGACAACCAGCATGCATGTAGGCCTTTATACGTGTCCCTCATGTGTCCCCTATGTAATTTGGAGCTTCACACACAGGTACCGTGCGTTCCGGGGCCCTAGGGCACCCCAAATGCATATCAACGGCCCGTACAGGCGTGTGTACGCTCCGTACCACTATGGGTGTTCTCGCGTATGCGTACTCATGGTGGTACGGAGCGTACACACGCCTGTACGCTCACTATTACTATGAGTACGCATACGCGAGAACACCCATAGTGATAGTGAACGTACGCACGCATGTACGGTCCGTACCACTATGGGTGTGCTCGCGTATGCGTACTCATGGTGGTACAGACCGTACACACGCCTGTACGCTCACTATCACCATGGGTACGCATACGCGAGCACACCCATAGTGGTACGGACCGTACACGCATGCGTACGTTCACTATCACTATGGGTGTTCTCGCGTATGCGTACTCGTGGTGGTACGGACCGTACACACGCCTGTACGCTCACTATCACTATGAGTACGCATACGCGAGCACACCCATAGTGGTACGGACCGTACACGCGTGCGTACGTTCACTATCACTATGGGTGTTCTCGCGTATGCGTACTCATAGTGATAGTGAGCGTACGCACGCGTGTACAGTTTGTACCACTATGGGTGTGCTCGCGTATGCGTACCCATAGTGATAGTGAGTGTACAGGCGTGTGTACGGTCCATACCACCATAAGTACGCATACGCGAGAACACCCATAGTGATAGTGAACGTACGCACGCGTGTACGGTCCGTACCACTATGGGTGTGCTTGCGTATGCGTACTCATAGTGATAGTGAGCGTACAGGCGTGTGTACCGGTTCCCCAGCCAACTGGTCAGGCTGGCGCCTCCGCCGTCCTCCACTCCCACCACCCCTGCCCACTTGCACCTGGCATGCCCTTGTGGGCACATCGGGTCTCCGGGACCCCTGAGGGTTGGCATTGGCGTTGTCGCCTGCCTCCTCCTGGGTGCCCGGGACACCGTGTCCCTCCTGGCCAGCCTGGCTGCTTTGTGGTGGTGGGGCAGGGATCCTGGGTGTCTCCTGGGATGTGGCAGGAGTGGGGGTGGTGGTTGGCCCGGTTGTACCTGACACAGGTGCTGCAGGTCGTTGGACACCAGAGGGGCCAGGTTGGTCGGGGTCGGGTTCGTCCACAGAGTGGTGAGAGTCGTCGCTGCCGGTGACTCCTTCATCCCGCCGAGCCGGGTCCTGTGAGTCTTCCCCCCCAGTGTTGGGGGGTGATCCACGACGTTGACCTGTGTGTGAGAGAGATAATGTTAATTTTGTTCCATGCAACATCAATGTTTCATTTGTTTCAAAGTTGGAACATTTCCTCTGGGAATTTGCTTATGTCTTGCATTCCACTCACAGTGCACTTGTGCATGGGTATGTCCCTTGGGCACAGCTTTGGCGACTTTACCTATGTGTGGCACAGTCTTACTTGCTGCGTCAAGTGTGACTGCAGTCAGCAGTGGAGTGGGCAGGTGTGGCGAGCCGTGCATTGGTGCCTTCCATGTAGAACTGTACGTGGGCACATGAAGTTGTTCCACACACTTATATGATGCAGGTAGCTGTCGTTGTGCTCGTGCACAGGTTGTGACATGGCCCTGTGTTTTGCTATGGAGAAGAGGGGGGGTTCTGGCACTGGCCACCCTTGTCTACATGCACGCAGTCCACCTGCTGACGAGCAGACATTCCCACACACCACAAGGCTGATTTGCTCTCCCTGTGTCTCCCTCCCTCTCTGTCCCACTCTCCCTCCCTCTGTGTGTCAGCCTCCTCCCTCTGTCCGTGTCCCTGTGTCTCCCTCCCTCTCTGTCCCCCTCTCCCTCCCTCTGTGTGTCAGCCTCCTCCCTCTGTCCCTGTCCCTGTGTCTCCCTCCCTCTCTGTCCCCCTCTCCCTCCCTCTGTGTGTCAGCCTCCTCCCTCTGTCCGTGTCCCTGTGTCTCCCTCCCTCTCTGTCCCCCTCTCCCTCCCTCTTTGTATCAGCCTCCTCCCTCTGTCTGTGTCCCTGTGTCTCCCTCCCTCTCTGTCCCCCTCTCCCTCCCTCTGTGTGTCAGCCTTCTCCCTCCGTCCGTGTCCCTGTGTCTCCCTCCCTCTCTGTCCCCCTCTCCCTCCCTCTGTGTGTCAGCCTCCTCCCTCTGTCCGTGTCCCCGTGTCTCCCTCCCTCTGTTTGTCAGCCTCCTCCCTCTGTCCGTGTCCCCGTGTCTCCCTCCCTCTCTGTCCCCCTCTCCCTCCCTCTGTGTGTCAGCCTCCTCCCTCTGTCCGTGTCCCTGTGTCTCCCTCCCTCTCTGTCCCCCTCTCCCTCCCTCTGTGTGTCAGCCTCCGCCCTCTGTCTGTGTCCCTGTGTCTCCCTCCCTCTCTGTCCCCCTCTCCCTCCCTCTGTGTGTCAGCCTCCTCCCTCTGTCCGTGTCCCTGTGTCTCCCTCCCTCTCTGTCCCCCTCTCCCTCCCTCTGTGTGTCAGCCTCCTCCCTCTGTCCGTGTCCCTGTGTCTCCCTCCCTCTCTGTCCCCTCTACCTCCCTCTGTGTGTCAGCCTCCTCCCTCTGTCCGTGTCCCTGTGTCTCCCTTCCTCTCTGTCCCCCTCTCCCTCCCTCTGTGTGTCAGCCTCCTCCCTCTGTCCGTGTCCCTGTGTCTCCCTCCCTCTCTGTCCCCCTCTCCCTCCCTCTGTGTGTCAGCCTCCTCCCTCTGTCCGTGTCCCTGTGTCTCCATCCCTCTCTGTCCCCCTCTCCCTCCCTCTGTGTGTCAGCCTCCTCCCTCTGTCCGTGTCCCTGTGTCTCCCTCCATCTCTGTCCCCCTCTCCCTCCCTCTGTGTGTCAGCCTCCTCCCTCTGTCCGTGTCCCTGTGTCTCCCTCCCTCTCTGTCCCCCTCTCCCTCCCTCTGTGTCAGCCTCCTCCCTCTGTCCGTGTCCCTGTGTCTCCCTCCCTCTCTGTCCCCCTCTCCCTCCCTCTGTGTGTCAGCCTCCTCCCTCTGTCCGTGTCCCTGTGTCTCCCTCCCTCTCTGTCCCCCTCTCCCTCCCTCTGTGTGTCAGCCTCCTCCCTCTGTCCGTGTCCCTGTGTCTCCCTCCCTCTCTGTCCCCCTCTCCCTCCCTCTGTGTGTCAGCCTCCTCCCTCTGTTCGTGTCCCTGTGTCTCCCTCCATCTCTGTCCCCCTCTCCCTCCCTCTGTGTGTCAGCCTCCTCCCTCTGTCCGTGTCCCTGTGTCTCCCTCCCTCTCTGTCCCCCTCTACCTCCCTCTGTGTGTCAGGCTCCTCCCTCTGTCCGTGTCCCTGTGTCTCCCTCCCTCTCTGTCCCCCTCTCCCTCCCTCTGTGTGTCAGCCTCCTCCCTCTGTCCGTGTCCCTGTGTCTCCCTCCCTCTCTGTCCCCCTCTCCCTCCCTCTGTGTGTCAGCCTCCTCCCTCTGTCCGTGTCCCTGTGTCTCCCTCCCTCTCTGTCCCCCTCTCCCTCCCTCTGTGTGTCAGCCTCCTCCCTCTGTCCGTGTCCCTGTGTCTCCCTCCCTCTCTGTCCCCCTCTCCCTCCCTCTGTGTGTCAGCCTCCTCCCTCTGTCCGTCTCCCTGTGTCTCCCTCCCTCTCTGTCCCCCTCTCCCTCCCTCTGTGTGTCAGCCTCCTCCCTCTGTCCCTGTCCCTGTGTCTCCCTCCCTCTCTGTCCCCCTCTCCCTCCCTCTGTGTGTCAGCCTCCTCCCTCTGTCCGTCTCCCTGTGTCTCCCTCCCTCTCTGTCCCCCTCTCCCTCCCTCTGTGTGTCACCCTCTGTCACCTCAGCCCAGCTTCCTGGGCACACACTGTTAGCAGATCTTTGAATGGCCCTTGGATTGTTGATGTGAGTTTGTTTCTGATCTCCAGGCACCCATTGGGTGTAGTGTCTGTGTCTGCACTGCTGCTGTGGTGGTGTGTGCTGCCACTTTTTCACAGTGTTGGCTGTTCATTAGCTGCTGTCATGTGCAAGAACGTGCCGTCACCCCCATGTGTTGATGCAAGGCGTCCGCCATTTGCTGGCAAGTCATTCCTGTGTCGGGACACACTGTTTGTCTGGCTGTGACCTAGGCCATATGGGCTGGGGGCATTGTTGTCTGCTTCTGAGTTGCACTATGTGATTTTTTGGGCCCACCCTCCCGCCATCCGGCTTACCGTGTCATGTGTTGGTGTCTTCTGTGGCCTGTGACTTGACATTGTCCAGCTGGGTGCATGGGGCATGGTGGTGCCAGTGGCATGTGCGTGTTCATGGAGTGTGGTTGAGTCATGCGATAGCTTGGGGTGGTTGCGTGCCTGTTTGTGAGTTTGGTTGTGGATGACGTTCCCCCCATGTGAGGTGAGTTGTTTGTGAACTCACCCGGCTCTCAGAGTCCATCTACTCCATCCACTGCCACCACCGGCAGTATGGCCATCACCCTCTCCTCCCAGGGATGGTAGTGTACGGGTCTGCGGGACGGCCCTCCTCCAGTGACGTTGGCCTGGTTGTGTTCATCGGTCATCTTGGCTCGGACCCTCCTCCGCAGATCGTACCACCTGGCTTGGCATTCCTGCTTGTTCCTTCTGGTGTCCGCAACAGCATTCACAGCATCGACGATGGTCTGCCACATGGCTGTTTTTGCTGAAGTGCTGGTCTGTCTGACCAATGTTCCAAAGAGGTGTGGCTCGACTCTGAGGATTTCATCGACAAGGACCTCCAACTCTCGGCTAGTGAACTTTGGATTCTTGTTAGTGGGCATGGTGAGGGGTGTGGGTGTGGATGGTGGGGGGGTGTGGATGGTTGTGGGTGTGTGGGTGTGGTTGTGCAGGTGTGTGTGTGAATGTGATGAGGGGGTGTTTGTGAAGGTGTGTGTGTGAAGGTGTGCAAGTGTAAGGTGTGGTAAAGCTTCTAGTATGGTGCTGTAGGTTGTCTGTGGGGTCTGGCAGCAGTGAGTCTGTTGCAAAGGCTCATGGTTTGTGTGTGTGGGCCCTTTTTATTGGTCCATTGGTGGGTGTGGCTGTGTTTGAACTTTGGGTGGGTGTGTTATAAGGAGTGGTTGTGTTTTGGGCCTCTGTTTGTTTTTGGCAGTTGCAGGTCAGTGAATGTGTTGTTTTAGTGGTTGTTGGACATGTTTTGTGGCTTAGTGCCATTCGAATGGTGTATTCTTGTGTCGTTTTGGTTTGTCCTGGTTGTGTACGTGCGTTTTTAGCGTGTGTAAGGTGTGTACATGGGCCATTTTGTTGTACAGTGCTGTCCTTGTGTGTGGCTTGGTACGACTCGTACATGCGCGATGTTGTGTGAAGGTGGTGATGTTGGGGCCTGGGGTGCGCTCCGTACTTAGAATGTTGGGGTGGGGGTACGCTCCATGCATACGCGGGTGTGGGTACGACTCTAACGTACACGGGTGTACATACACGGGGGTATGACACGAACGTACAGGGGGGGTACGACACGTACACGGGTGTACATACACAGGGGTACGACACGTACAAGGGTGTACATACACGGGGGTACGACACGAACGTACACGGGTGTAAATACCAGGGGTACGACACGAACGTACACGGGGGGGTACGACACGTACACGGGTGTACATACGGGGGGTACGTCACGTACACGGGTGTACACACACGGGGGTACGACAAGTACACGGGTGTACATACAGGGGGGGGTACGACACGTACATGGGTGTACATACAGGGGGGTACGACACGAACGTACACGGGGGGTACGACACGTACACGGGTATACATACAGGGGGGGTATGACACGTACATGGGTGTACATACAGGGGGTACCACACGAACATACACGGGGGTACGACACATACACGGGTGTACATACAGGGGGGTACGACACGTACACGGGTGTACATACACGGGGGGTACGACACGAACGTACACAGGGGGGGTACGACACATACACGGGTATACATACAGGGGGGTATGACACGAACGTACACGGGGGGTACGACACGTACACGGGTGTACATACAGGGGGTATGACACATACACGGGTGTACATACACGGGGGGAACGACACGAACGTACACAGGGGGGGTATGACACGTACATGGGTGTACATACACGGGGGGGGGTACGACACGTACACTGGTGTACATACATGGGTGGGGGTGTACATACACGGGGGTACGACTCTAACGTACACAGGTGTACATACACGGGTGGGGGTGTACATACACGGGGGTACGACTCGAACGTACGGGGGCTGGGGGGAGTGTTGGGCGCGTATGCAGGCACATGTCTCCATGGTTGCTATGGGAGTTCGGTGCGGACTGTGTTTTTTCCATACGGTTGTAACATCGGACGCACGGGATGGATCGTGATTCCGCGGTCGGACTTCACTTTTCACATTTGTACGGTGATTCATCCGAGGACGTGTCGGACACATTTTCCGACCCGAGGACGTGTGGGGAATAATTCCCAATGCGATTCGTATGGTCTTTTTCCCATGCGAATAGTAATTGGCAGTTTGTACGGCACTTGTACGATTCTTACGGTAAAAAGACCGGATACGAGTCGTACAGGGAAAATTTTTACCGGATCATAATCGGCACCTTTATCTTTTGGATTTTACAGATTTTGATCTTGAATACTTACCTGAGGTACAACACATCTCCCGGATAAACTTTTCTCTTCTTGGGAGCATGTGACTCTCGTGGGGTTCTGTTAGACATGGCACCATTGGCGTGGGTCTCTCTTCCATTTTACGCTGGGCCTCCTCTGTGTTTTGCTGGTGTTAAATGCTCTGGTCGCTGTGCCACTGCCATTCAGTGCCACAGCACGAATGCTCCCTATTGTAAATTGACTGTGTAGGAAATGGGACCCCCGGCCGGCCAGGGCTTGCGCCACAGCCAGTCAGAGACCACCACTCCTATGAAAGGTCGACCCCTGCTCGCCCTCTAGGTAACGCGGCGCGGGCAGCCAGGCCTATCTCGGAGGACATGTGAAGCATTTGCGCACGCACCCACCAACAACAACCTCCCGGGCCTCCCACAAAAGGAACTCCACACCAAGTATATATACGAAAAATAATATCTGTATTAAGCAGAACACATAGGAACACACGTCGTACAAGGTGCCAGGGGCACGGGTAGGGGCTTCGGGGAAGAAGGTACAGCACAGGGCCAAGGGACCACTGCCAGGAATCGTACAGGGGACATCTGGTATTCAGGGGGGGGGGGAATAGGACCAAGTACACGACAACAGGAGCACCCGTAGAGGTGCAACACAGAATACTAGTAGGGATCACATTAGACTCAGTCCCTAGCAATCCACAGGCCAGCGGGCCTTTCTGGGGCAAGGTGCCCAAGTGTCTCGATGTTCATGGCAGGGAGTCGGGGCAAAGCTAAACGTAGCAGTGGCCCACTAAGTGCTGGGCCACTGAGGGACCCCGTGGGGGCCTTACCGGCCCTGGGGAAAGGGTACCAACGGGTGGAGCCACTCGGGCTCTGGGGGTAATGATACGGTGGAGCCTCTTGGGGCTCTGGGGGCAATGCCACAGGTGGAGCCTCGCAGGGCTCGGACCATTGGGGGGGGCACGCGGAGTCCCTCTCGGGGGACTGGGCTTCGTGGGAGGCCTCCTGGGCCTCGGGCACAACCGGAGAGTCACTCGAGGGGGGGGGGCGGACACCGACAACGTGTCCCGACGCCCCTCCTCCCTGTGGCTCGCAGCAGCACTCACCGGTTTTGGTGCGCCGGTCTCCTTCGCTGCGCCAGCCTTCTCCTTGTGCTCCGGGGCTCTCTCTCTCTCGGGAGCCCCGGGGAAGGTCAGCAATTTCACGGGGGTATCGTAGGAGCACGGGGTGAGCTCCCGCCGCTCCTGCTTCGTCGTTCTTCTCCGCCGGCCTCTCCTCTATTTCCTGGGCCGGCAGCCAATCACGGCGCGGCCTGGGGAATGACGCTAGCAGGGAATCCCGGGCTGGCAGCCAATACCAGCGCGGCCCGGGGATGACGTCACTAGGGTCCCGGGCGGCGGCGGTGAACTCGGGGGGGGGGGAATCGACGAGGAGTGGGCTCCCTCGTAAGGTACACGGGCAGGGGATAGAGCGAGGTAGGCACTCGCTGGGGGTATCACACCCCGGTAGCACGGGGTGGACGCCGGGTGAGCCCGGCTCGTTGGATGTAGTGCTACCAGTGCTGGTGCAGGAGGGAAGGACCCCAAAGCGGCAGGGGCAGGGAGCAGCGCTTCCAGGCGCTGGGCAGAAGGGACAGCGCTCCCCCAGCGCTAGATGCAGGCTACCAAAGTCCGTCGGTAGTCCAGGACCTCAGGGGGGCCCAACAGCGCCAAAGAGGGGAAGGGGGGCCATCCTTAGTCCAGGAGTAGGGCAGGGCCCAGGGAGACACGCCACCCCTGAGCCCCAGCAGCAGCAGCTCCAGGTAGATTCAAGTTGGAGGACAAGAACAAGTCCAGGGTGTCACAGCACCCTTTTTATACACACATTCTTGGTCTGAAGGGGCAGGCAGGGGGAGAACCAGCTGGAACTGGTTATGGGGGATTCTTTACACTGGCCAGGCTAGGAACATCAGCCGCACCCCAGGGGGTGGAGCCAGCAGTGTCTGGGGAAAACCCAGCCTCATTCATGACACTCAAACCAGACGGTCAATCCACAAGCAGACCCAGGCTCACTCCTCCCCTCACATCAGTATGCTAAACACTCCATTCACCACCGGGCAGACCCTCCCAGATCCTGGGAGTCAGGCTCACCAGCCAGCCCCGGCCAATCATACGCCAGGCACATATTCCACAATTATGCCAACTTCCCAAAAGGGGGACTTCTACACTAGACACACTCATACCTCATATACCGTTGCGCAGCATTCAACCTCCCGAGTTCATCCATACCAGACTTGACCCTGCACACCCTACGCACCGGGAACTACTGAGGACTCATCCATTCCCCATGTATTCCTATGGAAGGGGAGGTCGCTCTCTCCTCACACTCACTCAGAGGGGGAATCACCATCCCCAGGTTACATATAGCATAAAAACTTCAGGGGCGGACCTGCCAGATGGGCCAGGTCCAACAGACTGTATGAATTGGTATAATCCTAATTGACCCAAGGAACATGATAGGAAAGTCTAATTTAGTATGCCTGAGCTCCGACTATTACAGTGCATCTTTTAGTGAAGATTATTTTTATATTCTGTGGTTGAAAATACCACTTTTAGGAACTAGGTATTTTCTTGCCTAAGGATTCCCGTGTGCTCTGCTGTTGTGTATTGGCAGTCTGGTTTTGGAGGGTCAGGGTAGGCTGAGCCCGACCTGGATTGAATAGAGAGATCTGCAGTTGGAGTATGGGGAGGGGTGACACTTTGATCTGAGCAAGGCTTTGCCTGGCAAGGTGAATGATGGCTCCACCTCCCACTGATGGCAGATCCCCTCTTCCTGAAAGGCAGGATGCAGCCTTGTAAACTAAGTGCTCTAGGACGACAACAAACTGGTTCTGGCTGGGTTCAGTGATTTGAGACTTTTTGAGAACAAAGACTTTTGTGGTATAAAGATCTGTGCCTAAACCCCTGCACGGTGTGTTACATCTGGATGTCAAGACAAACCTCTGTCTGTGTAACTAGAGGGAAAGGGCTTTGCAACTTTCATCCATCTTGCTGAAGCAACTACCCACGGGCCTGCTTTGAGCTTGCCTCCTGCTGAAGTCTCAGGGACATTAGACTTCAACCATCAGCCGTCCGGATTCCTATTTGAGGGGAATTCTACTTGCAGGTGAGGCCTCTGTTAGGAATTCCAGAGCCTCTGGTTCTACTGCGGGGAAAGTGGGCTGAAAGTCATCGTATCGCTAGTGTGGGCCTCTGCAGCTGAGGAGCTGTTGCCGCTGAGTGCCCGCATTTTGCCGTCCTACGAGAATCATTGCTATCGCTATTGTGGGCCGCTGCAGCTGAGGAGCTGTGCCGCTGAGATCCCGCATTTGCCTGTGTTACCAAAGTCATTGTTATTGCTATTGTGGTCCACCGCAGCTGAGGAGCTGTTGCCGCTGAGTGCCCGCATTTTGCCGTCCTATGAGAATCATTGCTATCGCTATTGTGGGCCTCTGCAGCTAAGGAGCTGTGCCGCTGAGTGCCCGCACTAGTCACCACTTCGAGAATCTTGTTATCACCTGCGTGTGCCGCTGGGTGACCGCTTTTAAGCCCCGTCCCAGGATTATCGTGATTGCATGCCGCGGACCGCAACAGCTGGGAACTGTGGCCGCTGCGTGTCTCCACCTGTCATTACCGCGGCTACCTTGTGAGGCTGCGTGCCGTGCCCCTTTAAATCTCAGGTACATTTTGCATTACCAGGTCTCGTGGACCCCGGCCTCGAACTAAGTTCGTTCCACACGCTTTTTGAGTGCCTTTATTGCTTTTTAAGTGAATCTGTCATTATGTGCATTGTGGCTCCTTGAGCGCTCTTAAGCCTCGTGTTCAGTCTATATAAAGATAACTATTTTTCTCTAACTGCTTGTGGTGTCCATTTGTAGCGTCTTTCCTGCGTTATTGTGTATGGTCATCAATGTTTCACACACTGCCTCTGAGATAGGCCCGTCTGCTTGTGCTACGTTACCACAGGGTTGAGCAGGGGTTATCAAAGGGTGTAGCCCCCTTACTCTGACTTAGGAAGAAGGATCCCTATTTGAACTTCTGCGCCAGCCGCTGTCAACTATAGATCCACATTTCTAACAGGTTCTAGTTATAATAGGCACTACGATTGACGTAAGGTTTTATTTCACACACACACGAGAGGGGTATTAGACTAATAGAGTGTGCTATTTGAATGGGAGTTTAAGAGGCATGTCATCACTAATGTAAGCAAAAATATGTTTAGATTAAGTAATCAACAGACACAGAATGTGTGTCTGCCTTATAGAATGTACATTGTTATGCAAAAATACTGTTTTAACTAGACCTTTGTGCACAGGGTTACTGTCTGGGCTTGCATCAAATGTGAAGAAATCATGTATTATTTTTGCATCACAACTCCGGTATTTGTATTACTTCCAACCCTGATGAAGTCATAGGGTGTTTACCCTGAAACGACGAAACGCGTTAGCTAAAGGGAGTGGAAGATTTTGAATCATTAAAGAAGAATTCAAAGCCCTTATTACTGGTTTCATGTTCTTTAAATGCATTTTACTTTAACTTAGATCAGGTATGCGTGTGCTTCAGAAACTATAAATTATGTGGCCAATACCTCCACAATGGTAGCACTGAGGACCTGGGGTAGGGAGTCTGAAGATTGGCCTGGGCAGAATGGTGACAATCACTGGTTTCTTTATTGGAGTATATCTTGGTGGTCTGGGACACCCAATTCCCCCATGTCTCCACGTGGTTCTTTCATGGCCTTTCTGTATCTCCTGTTCCCTTCTGTAAGCACTGGTTATTTTTACAGAGGTTTCCAGTGTAAGATGGACGTGTTGCCAGACCCATCTCTGTATAGGGGTATGTAGGGAGGACAGATATTATTCTAGATAGACTCTCCCCATTATCTCATCTTTGGAGATGGTAAGTGATTTCAGCCACCGGTCCGTCATATCCTTGTCTCGGAAATATTAAGCCTGTGGAGTTTCTTGGGCACCCTCCTTAATCTGTCGTAATCTGATCCTATAGGTCTCACCATCATTGTCTAACCATTCTAGGATACATTGCTTAATATCAGCATATGGAGTATGTGGTTGGCAGTCTGGTACGTGGCTTGTAAGTTCCCTGACAACAATGGACCCAAATGTTGTCCCCACTTTTTAGTTGGTCAGGCTGTTGTCAGGGCCAAGCGCTCAAAGTTGTTGAAAAAATAGTCTGGGTGCTCGCTAATCACATCCTTTAGCTTTACTACTAAAGGTAGAGCAGTGTGGTGCTTTATTGTACCATAGCATCCACCAATTTTCTTATTGCTGTTTCCTGCATCTGACTCTGGTCTGTCAACGCCTGGTGTAACTTCTCCCGATCTTCTTTAGCTACAGAGAGGAATTTCTCCATTACTCTTTGCAGTTTTTCATGGCTTTCGGCCATCTTAGTTATTACAGCCTCCTTATCGCTGGATCCCATGTCTGATACCATCTGTGGGAGGGCTGGGTGGATAAACAGACGGTGAGCAGTCTAAATATCGAAAATTTAATTTCGACCTACTATAATATTGAGTCTAGAATATCGTAGGGACAGAATATCGATGTCAAGAATTTTGATGGACAGAATATCGACCCTAAGGTAAGTAATATCGATTTTTTTATATCGATGTTAGTAATATCGAAGTTAGTAATATCGATATGAAATATATCGATGTTACTAACATCCATGTCACTAATATCGATATTTATAATATTGCTATGTATTTTATTATGTATTTAATATATATGTGTTAATTATTTTTTGATAAGTGTTCTACTGGTTTTAAAATATATGTATATAATTTTTATATGTTAATAATGGTTTTTTTAAGTTAATTTTGTGTTTTAGTACCGTAGCGGGTTGTGGGTTTATAGGGGAATAGGGTGGGAAGTAATTTAATTATATTAATTTAATTATACATTTGTGGGAATTATAAAGTCATTTTAAATCATTTTTGCGTTTAAATTCTGTAGCGGGTTGTGGGTTTATAGGGGATTAGGGTGGGAAGTAATTTAATAATATGAAATTAATTATAAATTTTTAGGAATTATAAATTTATTTTAAATTATTTTTGCATTTAAATTCTGTAGCGGGTTGTGGGTTTATAGGGGAATAGGGTGGGAAGTAATTTAATTGTAATTAAGTAATATTTATATTTATTTATTGTTATTGATAATTATATTATTCTTAATTAAGTATTAATTGGTAATTAATTTTTATTAATTGGTAATTAGTTTTTATAAATTAATTGATAATTATGTTAACTGTATTATTTTATTATTTGAGTGTTTCGTGCGTTTATAGGGGAATAGTGTTGGAAGTAATTGAAATCTAATTAAGTAATTATTACATTTGTTGTTGGGTATTGATAATTAATTATTGAAGATTAATTATTAATTGGTAAATATTTTAAATAATAATTTGGTTATGAAAAATAATTTATTGTTGATTAGTAATCAATTGGTAATTAAATATATTTCAATATTATTTATTGATATTTCTAATTAATATATTAAAAAGAAATTATTAATTGGTAATTAATGTATAATTAATATTATTTTGGATATCAAAAATATGTAATTGTTTAATATTTTTTAATTGGTAATTAATGTTTGATAATTAATTTTTGGTATAAAAAATGTAATTGTTCAATATTTTTAAATTGGTAATTAATATTCATTAATTAATATTTATTGGTATTTATTAATAATTTATTGCTAATTAATTATTTATTGGTAGTTATATTTGTAATAAATATCTATTGGTATTTGTAAGTATTTTTGAGTTATTTAATAATTAAATTATTAATTATTGTAAAGAATTATTTTATTTATAAGTATGTTATTTTTAACTTCTAAGCTATCCAACACTTTCCCTACTGTTGCACTCTCTGGAGTTAGAATAGTAATTTGTACCCCTACGCAATCCAACACTTTCCCTACTGTTGCACTCTCTGGAGTTGGAGTAGTAATTTTTACCCCTACGCTATCCAACAGTTTCCCTACTGTTGCACTCTCTGGAGTTGGAATAGTCATTTTTACCCCTACGCAATCCAACACTTTCCCTACTGTTGCACTCTCTGGAGTTGGAATAGTAATTTTTACCCCTACGCTACCCAACACTTTCCCTACTGTTGCACTCTTTGGAGTTGGAATAGTAATTTTTACCCCTACGCTAGCCAACACTTTCCCTACTGTTGCACTCTCTGGAGTTGGAATAGTAATTTTTACCCCTACGCTATCGAACACTGTTCCTACTGCTGCACTGTCTGGAGTGGGAATCTTAATTTTTACCCCTACGCTATCCAACACTTTCCCTACTGTTGAACTCTCTGGAGTTGGAGTACTAATTTTTACCCCTACGCTATCCAACACTTTCCCTACTGTTGCACTCTCTTGAGTTGGAATAGTAATTTTTACCCCTACGCTATCCAACACTTTTCCTACTGTTGCACTCTCTGGAGTTGGAATAGTAATTTTTACCCCTACGCTATCCAACACTTTCCCTACTGTTGCACTCTCTGGAGTTGGAATAGTAATTTTTACCCCTACGCTATCCAACACTTTCCCTACTGTTGCACTCTCTGGATTTGGAATAGTTATTTTTACCCCTACGCTGTCCAACACTTTCCTTACTGTTGCACTCCCTGGAGTCGGAATAGTAATTTATACCTCTACGTTATCCAACACTTTCCCTACTGTTACACTATCTGGAGTGGATATAGTAATTTTTAGCCCTCCGCTATCCAAAATTTTCCTTTATGTTATTTTTTTGGGAGCTGGAGTAGTAGTTTTATTGTCTCTGCTATTTAATATTTTGTTTATTATTTTAGCTAATGTAGTATATAATTAATTTTAACAGTATTTAAATTAAATGTAATTTTTTTAATTTGTTATACATAATTATTTAATTTTTATTTATGTTATTGTTTTATGTGTGTAATGTGTTTGCTATTTTTAATATTTTTAAATAATTTATAATTTATTAAAATAATTATAAAAACATTATTAAGTAAGTATATATTATATATTAAATTATATTGATTATTAATTTTTAACATTATGAAATATATTTAATTATGTTTATTTTATTTATAAGTATTATTATGTTTATTTTATATATTTTTTGTAACCAAAAAAAACCGATATTTTTAAAAACGATATTTTTGACATCTATTTTTTATTTTCGATATTTTTGTACTTACCATGTTGTAGATAGGATGTCGATATTCTTGACATCGATATTTTTGTTGCGATATTTTTGTAGGTCGATTTTCTGACCTTCGAAATTTTGTCAGAGATCCTAAACAGACACGAAGGCTGAATATACTTCTTAATGATGATGTTTTTAATGGAATATTGATAAACAGAAATGAAAAGGTCAGGTTGGTAATGTTCTTTCTTCTTCCTCTTCCACGCTTCTCCTCTCCTGGATGTCACCGCCCGGATGCTCGGAGAAGAAGAATATAAAAAGCAGTAGTAAGTAAAAGGAGTAGGTTTTAAAGGGGTCTTCGATCTACCCGTCACCACACCGTCTATCAGAATAGTTGTTCGGGCTGTGGAGGGTTAAAGGTAGTGTGCAGGATTATATATGAGACACAAGTGCTTCAAGTAATATATAATTTTTCCTTCCCCTTAAAACAAAGGAGGGGAATCCCAATATCGGGAAAATGGTAGAGATAACAACTTTCCTATATTTAGGTAATTTCTAGGTTCTTCTCACCTAGCAAGCATGCAATACTCTATTCCTTTCGGGAAACCGAACTTCGGTGTTTCCGCGCACCATCCAATAGGTTAATCTGGCTTTTTTGGTCACTTAAGAAGGCTTTTCAAAAATAATAAAAACAAAACCGGTTCCATGCTCCCTGTCATTTACCGTGCCCCTATCTCCCTTCCAACTCCAAAGACTGCCCGCCCGTCCAGCACTGACTCACCCGCTGTGCCGCAACTCTCCAGAGCGGACGCATTTCAGCATCCTCAGGTGGGTGCCACCATTCCTTGCTCCACCTCTCAGGAGCTTCCTCCGTCTCTGCATCTTCATTCACCTTTTCCAAGTGGTCAGGTCCCATCTGACCAGCTTCCAGGATTTCAGCGGCATCCTTCTGTTGCTCTGAGCTCCTGGTAAGTTTTTCCTTACCTCTTTGTTCGTCGTCCTTCTTCTCTTTTCGTCTATCCTGACTTTCCACTTCTTCTCCTTCATTAGCCCTCTGGGATGGGTTTCCTTCTCTCAGGTCTCTGCCTCCCTGCTGTGACACATGATAGAATGGGGTTATTGCGGGAGCGATAGTGTCTCATTTCTGTTGTTGGTTCCTGTCGGTGGATAGTGGATCTACCCTCGCCCTTTCAGATAAATACAGGGTGGCAGGCTGTCTTCCTCACAGGGAGCCTTAGGCAAGTGTCGCCCCATTTTTTAGGCAAATTATTTTGCCCCTTTCTGTCCCCCTTGGAGGCAGATTGGTCATATTTGTAGGCTGATCTGCTCACTCCACTCTGAACTGAAGACAGCGATGTCGTCCAGATAGGCCGCGCTGAACTGTTCTAGCCCGGCCAGGACCCTATTCACCAGTCTCTGAAAAGTGGCCGGGGCATTTTTCATCCCGAAGGGCATCACGCGGAAGCGGTAATGCCCATCGGGGGTGGAGAAAGCAGACCGCTCCTTGGCCCCTTCGGTGAGCGCAATCTGCCAGTATCCGCAGGTGAGGTCGAAAGTACTGAGGAACCGGGCGGCCCCTAGTCGGTCAATGAGTTCGTCGGCTCGTGGAATGGGGTGGGCATCGGCCCGGGTAATGTCATTGAGCCCCCGGTAATCCACGCAGAACCGGAGCTCGGGGGCGACACCGGGGGCCGCTGCCTTCGGAACCAGGACCACGGGGCTGGCCCAGGGACTGTCAGAGGGCTCGATCACCCCCAGGGTCAACATCTTCGCGACTTCAGCTTGAATGCAGGACCGGACCCGGTCAGGAACCCGGTAGGCTCGGTGTCTCACCGGCGGGCTGTCCCCGGTGTCCACATCGTGAACACACCAGTTGGTGACCCGGGGGGTCAGGGAGAAGAGGTCGGCAAATTGTCTTAGGAGCTGGCGGCAGTCCGCTTGTTGCTGGGCAGTGAGGGCTGGGGAGAGGTTCACTCCCTCCACGGAGCCATCCTGCTCCTTGGCACACAGGAGGTCCGGGAGGGGATCCGACTCATCTTCGGCCCCGTCATCGGTGGCCAGCAGGAGGCTCAGTTCTGTCCGCACGAAGTGAGGCTTGAGGCGGTTCACGTGCAGGACCCGGAGGGGATCCCGAGGCGACTGGACGTCCACCAAGTAGGTGACTTGACTTTTTCTCTCCACCACCTTGTAGGGCCCAGTCCATCATTCTTGGAGGGCGCCAGGCTTCACGGGGGCCATGACCCACACCTGCTGGCCCGGCTGGAACTCGACCAGAGTAGCATTCTGGTCGTACCAGCGCTTCATCTCTTCTTGACTCGCCTCCAGGTTGGCCTCGGCCAGTTCTCGGAACCTCCTGGTCTGGTTCCGGAGGGCCAGGACATATTGGAACACATCTCGGGGAGTGGTCTGGGGGGCTGCCTCCCACCCTTCCTTAACCAGACTGAGGGGACCTCGGACGGGGTGTCCATAGAGTAATTCGAACGGGCTGAACCCTAAGGACTTCTGGGGGACCTCCCGGTAAGCGAACAGGAGGCAGGGGAGCAGGACGTCCCACTTACGCCGGAGGGGCTCTTCTAGGCCAGCGATCATCCCTTTCAAAGTCCTATTAAACCTCTCTACTAGGCCGTTCCCTTGGGGATGGTACGGGGTGGTGAACTTATAGGACACCCCACATTGTTGCCACAGGGACGTCATATACCTTGATATGAAATTAGTGCCGCGGTCGCTCACGACTTCGCGGGGGAACCCCACCCTGGAAAAGATCCCCATCAGGGCCCGGCCCACCACGGGGGCCGTAATGGTGCGTAGGGGAATGGCCTCCGGATAGCGGGTGGCGTGGTCTACTAGGACCAAGATGAACCGGTGACCTTGGGAGGTGGGGGGGGTCCAGTGGCCCCACGATGTCAATTCCGACTCGTTCGAAGGGGGTACTGACGACCGGGAAGGGTTGGAGGGGAGCCTTGCGCTTCCCTCCACTCTTCCCACTGGCCTGGCACGTGGGGCAGGACTTGCAGTGTGCCTCTACTGCTGCTTTCATCTTAGGCCAATAAAAATGGGTCACGAGGCGGCTGTAGGTCTTGTCCTGACCCAGGTGGCCGGCGAGGGGGACGTCGTGGGCTAAGCCCAGAAGGAAATCTCGGAAGCGGAGGGGTACCACCAGTACCCGTCCGGATCCCAGCTCCACCGACTTCTGCTCACTATACAGGATGTTATTCTCCCAATAGATTCGGTGCGTTCCGGTCTGGTCACCTGCGGCTTGGCCCTCGGCCTGGCGCCGCAGCCCGACCAGGGAAGGACAAGTGGCTTGCTCCCGGCAAAATTCTTCCCGGGTGGGCCCGCCCTCGTGGCGCCACTGGGCCAACTCGGGTAGATCCCCCAACTCGGGGACCGGGGCGGGGTCGGATGGGGCGGGTTCGTCACTGGCGACGGACCCTTCTGGTGGGGGAACGGGAGGACCCTCGGCGGGGACGGTGCTGGTTTCTTCGATCGGGGTGCTCTCGATGTCTCCCCGGGGAGTGAGTCGGGCTGTCATAGATCGGGTGGTGGCACACACCCACTCGGGGAGTCCCATCATTCCTAGGTGGGCCTTGCGCTCTACGTGCTTCCAGGGAGAACTCTCCAGGTCGTTGCCTAGGAGGCAGTCGACCGGCTGGGAGGTTCTTACGGCCACCTTGAGTTTACCTATCACCCCTCCCCACTCAAATGGCACCAGGGCTACCTGACACATACTTTCCCTGTTGTCTGCGGATATTACGGGGCAAAAGACATTGGGGAGGATCTGCTCCTCGGGGACTAGGTGCCTGAGGACACCGGTGATGCTGGCCCCGGTGTCCCGCAGGGCCTCTACCTGGTGGCCATTGATCTTGACGAGCTGCCCATATTTCTGTGTGTTGGAGGGTAGGAGGCTACCAGGGATCATTTCCTTATCTCCCAGGGATACTAGGGCCATCGCTGCGGGTTCCCACTCCTCGGCTTCCTCAACCTCCTCCCCCAGGGCTACGTTGGCTATCTGTCTCGCCGGGGGGACTTGGGTGGCCATGGGACACTCTGGGTCATTGGCGTAGTGCCCGGGTTTCTGGCAACGGAAGCATGTGACAGTCACCCGGTGTCCCCGTCTCCCAGGGGGCCCGGTCACTGGCGGGGGTGGCGCCGGGAAAGGTGGAGGTGGTGTCTTCGGGGGGCTAGGCTGGGACTCTCTCGGCCCTCCCTGGTTCCCTCCCCCTCTCTGGCGGGGTGGTCCCTGACTGGTTCGGGGGTACTCTCCTACCATGCCCCGGGAGACCCGGGTGTTGGTCCAGCGGTCGGCCTCCACAGCCAGCTTCCGGGGATCTGTGAGCTTGCTATCCAGCAGATGTTGACGTAGCTCTATGAAGCAGTTCGCAGCCAGGTGTTCCCATAACATGAGATCAGTGAGTTCGGCAAGGGTGGTGACTTTGCTGCCCTTGACCCACCCATCGAAGGCTCGACTAAAAAAGTTTACATACTCCACCCAGGTGGTGCCCGGGATCTTCCTGCAGTCCCGGAACCGTTGGCGGTACATTTCTGGGGTGAGGCCGTATCTTGTGAGGAGAGCCTCTTTCATGTGGCTGTAGGAGGTCTGCAGGGAGAGGGGTAGGTCGAGCAGGGTGTCCCTTCCTTCGCTCAGAAACCGCCCCCACAACCCTGCCCCCCAGTCCTTCTGTGGGATCCGATGGGAGGTCATGGCGACCTCGTAAGCCCGAAACCATTGCTGAATGTCATCGTTTTTATAATATTCCTTGACCACATCCTTGGGGATGTGGACCTTCTGTTCCGCCGGGGAGGCCGTCTCTCGGTTTCCCGGGGGCCTCCCTTCCTCGTTTCTGGCCTTGAGCTAGAGTTCCTTCAAGCTGCGCTCGTGCTCCAGTTGGAGCTTCCTTCCTTCGTGCTCCCGTTGGAGCTTCTTTTCTTCCAGTTCACCTTGTACGCGCATTTGCTCTACCGCTAGCTTTTTCTCCGCTAACTTCAATTCGCCCTCGATTTTGAGTTTGGCTAACTCGAGTTCATGACTGCGGCTTCTCTCTCTGTCCGCGAGTTCTTCCGGGGATAGGACCCCATCTGGTGCGATACCTTGCACCCGATTGCCGCTGCTTCCACTTGGGGGGGGTTCGGCTTCGTCGGGGCGCTCCCCCGTGCCTTCCGGGTGGGAGGCCCCGGTCTCCACCCAAGCTTTCAGTGCTTTCTGCAAGTCTTCCTTAGTGTTGAGGCCAGTGGTAGCGATTTTAAGTTCTTTGCAAAATTGCTTTAGCTCTTTGTGTGTGTATTCTTCTAGATGCTCCACCTGGAACACTCTGTTGGCGTTGGTTTCTGCGGAGCTTATGGCGCTTCCTTCTGCCATCTTTGTCGGTCGTGCGTCCGTTGTTCACTGTACGATCTCTAGGTGATGGGCCCGAATCCCGTCGCTTGCCACCAATGTTAGACGGCGACCTCAGAGGAGCCCGGAAGGGGGTCCTGACTACCCTGAGTCCCACCCGTGTAGTATCGTAGCCGGGCGTTGGCGGGAGATTCCCCAGGGGGAGGAATCTCGCAACTAGGATCGTACTTCTGGCACCACACGACACAGAGTGACCACACTGGATATTCTCAGAAACAACTTTATCAAATAGGTATCACTGCAAATATGTACAAGGTGAGCACGGGCTCAAGAGTCTCGGAAAGGTAGGGGGTAGCGGGACAGTCTCTGGTAACGGTTCAAAGTAGGGACGTATCCGGCGCACAGCTCACAATCCTCGAGCTGGGGGATACGTGGTCGGAGTCGGGGTCCGGCGGGACCGGGAGAGTCTGGGGGGGGAGCCGCGAGTCACTCAGCAGGCTCAGGTGCAGGTCCGGAGGTCTTACGATCTTCAAGGAGCCGCGAGTCACTCAGCAGGCTTCGGCACAAGTTCGGAGGTGTTACGATCTTCAAGGGGCCGCGAGTCACTCAGCAGGCCCAAGCACAAGTTCGGAGGTGTTACGATCTTCAAGGGGCCGCGAGTCACTCAGCAGGCCCAAGCACAAGTTCGGAGGTCTTACGATCTTCAGGAAGCCGCGAGTCACTCAGCAGGCTTAGGGGGGGTTCAGTTCCAGGAGCCACGCACACGTCGCAGGCTCTCGTTGTTCCAGCGTCGAATCTGCCGGACAGTCTCCGAGCACCCCTTGTTATAGGTCGACCCCTCTTTGATGTCCGGAGTCTGTGCAGGCAGGGGTCTTGTCACCTGGGGGCCGCTGGTCGGGGAGGAGTCCCAGACACCCAGCAGGCACGGAGCCAGCCCGCAGGGAGGCCGGAGGGCCGATCGAAACCCATCGTCCCAGGGGAGTTCAGAGGTGCGATAGAAACTGCTCCTCCCTCTCTCATCCCCTGGAAGCGTGATGTCTTCCAGCCGGAGTGGCGCCTCGAGGCCCGGGTCGCGCTGGAGCCGGGCGGCCATCTTGTCACATGGGGTGGGCACGCGGGCCCGGGGTGGCCGAAAGGAGAGAGGCCATAGACGGGGATGTCCGGGGTTGGTGCGGGGGTCCTGGTGGGAAGGGTCGGCGGGGCCGTGTGCTGGGGCTGCAGGTACCAGGTTTCGGTGGTGCGGGGGCACGGAGGGCCACTCTACGAGGCCGGGTCCAACACTAGTGAATTCACAATAGTCCAAAATGTGGGCAGTGCAAAATGTGTGGCTATGCTGTAGGAATGCAATTACAATTTAAAGGAACTAATGTGCAGTCTATTAACTAATCCGTATCTGATACTGTTGGTAGAACTATTAACCTTTCTATTCTTTTTAATTCAGGTGGAATCAACGAAGCCTTTACACTCAACTGGAGCAACAACATAGGTACGTTTACACTTATTATTCTAATGAATTAAACCTAAGACTCTTTGAAAAATTGCCTTTTCAAAAGAACCCTCTGAATACGAAAGGTGAGAGCTATTTGGGGTCTGAGCAACGGAAACAAGGTTTCGAATAACTACCGAGTACAGAGTCTTTATTTTGAAATTGGCCCCCACAGCTGAACTTGCGCAACTGGAACTGGCTTGACTAATCTTTCAACTCTGGAAAGAAGATGCCGATACAATGCCAGCTCGGAAATCTTCTGCCTCGGAGCTCCTTTGAACAAGCATTGGCATAGCCAATAGGTCTCGCTTTTGGGACCTTAAGTGATTTTTTTCAACATCATGCCATCCTCGGTGTAAATAAAAGCAACCTCTGTTATTAAATGTCAATGCTAATCACCGTGAACCATCGGCTTCAAAACACTGTAACATGGTTCAAGTAAATGTTCCATTTTGCGGGGCCTGTTGCTGGCTACAACGGAGTGGGTTTTGGGGCACATTTTGCCAATATCAGCCTATGTTTTGCTAAGAGATGTTAAACATGTGCACTCGAGTCCACGACACTGCAGGAGGCAGGGGAATGAATTAAAAGATGCGCTGTTTTTTTTGTATAAGTTAAAATGTGCGCGAGCTCCATGCGCTTCTATGGCAACATATTTTTCAAAGAAACAAAGGGTAATCGCTCTTCTAAAACACTGTGTGCCATGCTGCAAGTAAGTGTTCCCTTTTGCGTGGCCTGTTGCTGGATACAGAGGAGCTGAGTTTGGGGCACATTTTGCCAGCATCCGCCTGTGTTTTATTGAAAAGTGTCACAGATATGCACTAAAGTTAGCAAGAGTGCAGGAGGCAGGGGAGTAAACGACAAAATGCGCTGTTTTTTTTTGTTGGGCAATTTAGAATGTGCGTAGGCTTCGGGGACAGTGCTGAATTGGTGTTGGTGAAACATCTTCATATACACCTCAGCTTCCACTACCGGGGGGATCTTGGTAGAAATCTCACAAAACCAGATGGTCATATGAACACTTAATATGCAGACAGCGTGCTTGGAAAAGTGTTCGGGCAGAGAGCAGTCGAGTAAAGAAATGACTCTGAAAATTGAATCTCTTTATGTTAGCGGAATATGAGCACAATTGATCAGAAAGGTTCAAGGTCCTGCCGACATTGAAAACTAAGCCATCTCGATTGAGGTATTTAATCTGCTTTCCCATTGCCAACCTGCACTTAAAGCTGTAGCATTACAAACAAGCGCGTGGCAAAATGGAAAGGGAAGCAGGATTCTGGAGAAGGGGAAACACGCTTTCAACATTTATGTGGCAAAAGTGAAAGCGAACATTTATAAACAAAGTCAACTTAAAGACGCTGGAAAAGTGAAAGAGAACGTTTATAAAAAAAAATCAGCTTAATGCGGGCCGTGACTGCAAGGTTGAATGCTGTGCTGTGTGCAGAGCTGGCAGCGTACAAGGTTGAATGTTGTGCTGTGTGCACGCAGAGCTGGCATGCACAAGGTTTAATGCTGTGCTGTGTGGGTGCAGAGCTGGCAGTGTACAAGGATGAATGCTGTCATGTGTGTGCAGGGCTGCCACTGTACAAGGTTGAATGCTGTGCTGTGTGCATGCAGAACAGCCAGGGTACAAGGTTGAATGCTTTGTGCGAGTCGCGGCCGGCATTAATCGTGGGTGGGTGGGTCGAGTGGGGAAGTGGTAAATTTAATAATACATTTTAAAAACGTACCTGTCCACCGACCAGGTCACACGCTTTCTTGGCTCCTGCTCTCCTGCCAGGGACAGGAAGCAGGCAGCCTCCCCTCCCTCCCCTGAGCCAATCACAATGCTGAAATGGCAGCATTGCGATTAGTCGGGACAGCACCCAGCCTAGAGCCTATGGGGAGGCCATTTTTACCATGTAGGCTGTATTGCAGCCTGCATGGAGAAAGGGCAGAGTGCACATGGCTAGTATGGGAGGTTAGGCGTAGAATGTAGGAAGCAAGGCTATCTGGGAATGCAGAGGACTGAGATTGCTGGGACAAGTGACCGTCATGGATAGCTTGCTGTGACGTCCTTCCTCCATTCTTTAATTCCTGCATCCTTGCCTCACTGCATCCTTGCCTCACTGCATCCTTGCCTCACTGCATCCTTGCCTCACTGCATCCTTGTCTCACTGCATCCTTGTCTCACTGCATCCTTGCCTCACTGCATACTTGCCTTCCTGAAGTCTTGATAGTGTTTTTCCTGCAGAGTGAAATTACACCTCAAGACCACTAAGACAGGCTTCCCATGTGTTTTTCTTGAGTCCTCATCAGGTTATTTGGGTCTGTCGAGGACACGTGCACCTACACCACAGTGATTGGTTACAACCTTCACCTCAGCAGGCAGTTTCAAAGCTGTTGGTTGGTGCAGCTGTTACAGTTTAGTTTTTTATTCAGCTCGTAAACTTTATTTGTTTTTTTGATAAACCATAAGTCACATATACACACAAAGATGCAAAGTATTTAAAAAACGAGTTTAAGACATAAAACCAACAATGAGCAGCTATTCGAGGTAAAACATAAAACGTTATCAATTTTCAAGACACCGTATCTCCGCAATAAAAACATAGTGCTATTTTTTAGTGCAAACTTTCTTGGCTAGACAACAGTGTATAAACTAGAGCAAGTAAACATTAGATAAAGTGCATAATAGCTTTCCACTGAAACTACATCTTTCAAACATTAGATAAAGTGCATGGTGGCTTTCCAATGAAACTGGATATTGACAGGTTGAGAGCCTGTATGCAACTGAGCACTGTTCACAAAGTGTCCTACTTGACACTACTTTTTTTGAAAAATGTATGTTTAATTTTCAGCATTGAAACATGACATACTCTAGAACTTTACACATTATTTTCTTATGTGGAAACGCATAAGAATGTAGCAGTTTGTACCAATACAAATTAATGACATTTAAACAGCATGGATACAAACAGTTTTCACATGTAGCACAATACCAAATTACATGTACTAAACATGATGCAATAACACAAAAAAATTCAACACAGCAGAAATTTTTTTAAATGCCCAATGCATTTCGGAACCAGCCGGTTCCTTCGTCAGGGGCCAATCTGAAAAATATAAAGCGAACCATGTTGCTAGTTAGGATTATGTTGTGGGGGCTCAATCTCAGTGACTCTAATACAGAGCAGACGTGTCTGACAACAAGTTACCTGTTTGTCTGTGTGGTTAAATGTTATCTGCAACGGACAGAAATATGACTGAGTCAGCATGGGCTCAAGTGATGATATATACGTGAAAGAAGATTGTAAAACATAGTCAACTACGCGCTTACCTGGGTGTGCAACACTCGTATTTCTGAAATTATGAAAGCGAACCAGATCATGTTAGTGAAATTAATCAGGACAGGAGTCCTAATGCAAGTGCTCGATAATCGATAGAGGGTTACAGTAGTGGTAATGAATTCATACCTTACGCAAGATGGTCGGCTCTGAAGCTGTTGGAAAAATAATAATTGCGTGTGTAAACCATTAGCGTATCAAGTGAACTATACTAGACGCACAAGATCCTCAGAAGTACAGTCTAAAAAAAGTTGCGTGTAAGGCTAAACGGGTGAAATCTTACCTCCGGAGGTTTTGTGAAGAGCTGCGTAAAGAGAAAGGGAGAAAAAAGGAACGAGTTTTGTTTATAAAAAACGGAAGAATTAACGGAATGGTGTGACCAGAATGAACAGCGTACTCAACCAACGAGAAGCACGTCACAGAAACCTCACCTTAAAAATGCTACGGGGGAGAAATAACGAACGTCTCTGCAACACCAGTGAACGAGTGCAAAGCGTCAGCTGAAAATGCGCTTTTGTAAGAGAAACAATTCAGGACATAAACCGGAAGTACCCGACATAAACGATGGACTAAGAAAGTCTTGGTTTTAATCTAATGAACAGAAGGTTCTCAGTGCTAACATGGGTGCCATGTTGGAACGGAGACGAAACGCTGCAAGATAGGGGGGAAATTCATAAATGCAAGATATAATGAGCGATAAGAGAACGGAACAATCAGAACTAAGAAGTATTTCGTGATCATTACTTTTACGAGCTCCTAGTCTGAACAAATGAGATCGGGTAATGTATGTGGGCATACATCGGTGCCAAGTAGAAACAAAATAATAAAACATCACAGTGCATAAAATGATGACGACTAGGGGATAAAAAAAGAGCAGAGTTCTCTCAGCGGAGATATGTTCAGCAAACTTAAAGTTCCTCATCTTTCGGACTAATAGATCCGTTGGGTAGTGTTAACATATGTGTTGTGTACAATAAACTGTGTGCACAATGTGGATGAAATGCGCATCGAGATATATAGACAAGTGCTGAGAGTTCCTTTGAAAACTGAAAGGTGCGTGGTAACCTAAATAATCGTGCATAAGGAGTTGGTATGTGTGTAACATGATATTAAGTGAGTTTTGCTGTAATGTTCGTAGTTGGTTTTACAGTTTAGAAGCTGGCCTAAGGGGATGCTGACTAGTTAAGAAACTCTTGGTTAAATAAAGCACGACATGTCCATCCGGTCATTGAGACCGGTGGGTGCCATGGTGTCCAGGCTTTTGATCCAAAAAACTTCCCTTTGGAGAAGTCTCAGGTGATTGTTGGTACCTTGTTGTAGCTCCACATGTTCAATTATTTGAAATCTTAGTTGTGATATAGAATGGCATGCTTCATGCCAGTGGGATGCCAGAGGAGAATTTTTACTCAAAGTTCTGATGCGACTTTTGTGTTCGGTCAGACGTGTTTTCATTTTCCGTTCAGTTTTTCCAATGTATAGTTTGCCACACGGGCATTTGATCCCGTAAATTACATTGGAAGTATTGCAATCGCTGGTGTGTCGTAATGCAACGTCCTTGCCAGTGGTAGGATGTTTTAAGATATTTCCTAGGATGATGTTGTTGCAGTGTGAACAATTATGACATTTCACCGTGCCTTTGTGGGTGCGGCCAGTTTGAGGTTGTTGCTTGGTGGAAGATATTAGTTCACGGAGGTTTTGGCCCCTTGTGTAAGCGTGCAGAGGTGGTTCACAGAAGATGTTATTAAATTCAGTTTCATTTGATAGTAGTTCCCACCGTTTATTGATAATCTTCTTGATGGCTGTAGAGCAAGTAGAATATCTGGATATGAAGACTATATTGGATTTATTGACTTTACTGGTGGGTGACAATAAATCTTCCCGTGATTTGGCCAATGCTCGTTGTGCACAAGAGTCAATGATGGTGGAAGGGTACCCTCGTTCATAGTATTTTTCTTTTTGTTCATTAATCTTGGTCGTGCTGTCTACCATGTTGGAACAAATGCGTTTAATGCGGATAAACTGAGAGTAAGGTAAATTGTGGATAAGGTTATTAGGATGAAAGCTGGTGAAATGTAACGCATTGTTGCGATCAGTGGGTTTAGTGTAGACCGTGGTTGAGAGTCCTGGTCCATCAGGATTTTTATTGATGGTAACATCAAGGAATTGGATAGTCTGTGTTTCAATCCTGTGGGTGAATTGTATCCTAGAGTTGTGAGAATTTAAAGTGGTTATCATTTCTTCCAGGAGTTGCTGGGAGTTGGTCCAAACCAGAAAGATGTCGTCAATGTATCGACTGTAGGTGTAAATGTTTGTCCACCATTGAGGTATGTCCATGATGTACTCCTGTTCAAACATTGCCATGAAGATGTTGGCGTATGAGGGAGCTCCTGGAAAGCCCATAGAAGTTCCCGAGAGTTGGGCGTAAAATTGTTCATTCCATTTAAAGTAACTGTGGTGAAGGCAAAAGTGTAAGAGTTGCAAAATGAAAACCTTCTCTGTATCAATGTCTTCGCGTTGGAGTAGAGCCCATTCAACTGCCTCCATGCCTGTGGAATGAGGAATAGAGGTGTAGAGAGCCACCACATCAATAGTACACAATAACCAAGTGGATTGAATATTTGGTTGAATGAGTTGAAGTTTCTTGAGGAAGTCTGTGGTATCCTTGGTGTATGACCACCAGTTTTGCACGAATTTCTGTAAGTAGTGATCCAAATATTTTCCTACGACATCAAAAATTGAGCCGCATCCAGAGACAATAGGTCTGAAAGGTGGTTGATGTAGGTTTTTGTGTATTTTTGGTAACATATACAGGTGAGGTCTGCGTGGATTTGGTGTGGTGAGGAACTGTCTGGTTTGTTCGTCAATCCATCCTAGATCGTAAGCTTTTTTCAAGATCCCTTGCAAGATGATTTCCAGCTGTGGTGTTGGATCGGTTTGTAAAAGTAGGTATGTGGATTGATCATTCACATGAAGCATGGCATTCTATATCACAACTAAGATTTCAAATAATTGAACATGTGGAGCTACAACAAGGTACCAACAATCACCTGAGACTTCTCCAAAGGGAAGTTTTTTGGATCAAAAGCCTGGACACCATGGCACCCACCGGTCTCAATGACCGGATGGACATGTCGTGCTTTATTTAACCAAGAGTTTCTTAACTAGTCAGCATCCCCTTAGGCCAGCTTCTAAACTGTAAAACCAACTACGAACATTACAGCAAAACTCACTTAATATCATGTTACACACATACCAACTCCTTATGCACGATTATTTAGGTTACCACGCACCTTTCAGTTTTCAAAGGAACTCTCAGCACTTGTCTATATATCTCGATGCGCATTTCATCCACATTGTGCACACAGTTTATTGTACACAACACATATGTTAACACTACCCAACGGATCTATTAGTCCGAAAGATGAGGAACTTTAAGTTTGCTGAACATATCTCCGCTGAGAGAACTCTGCTCCTTTTTTTATCCCCTAGTCGTCATCATTTTATGCACTGTGATGTTTTATTATTTTGTTTCTACTTGGCACCGATGTATGCCCACATACATTACCCGATCTCATTTGTTCAGACTAGGAGCTCGTAAAAGTAATGATCACGAAATACTTCTTAGTTCTGATTGTTCCGTTCTCTTATCGCTCATTATATCTTGCATTTATGAATTTCCCCCCTATCTTGCAGCGTTTCGTCTCCGTTCCAACATGGCACCCATGTTAGCACTGAGAACCTCCTGTTCATTAGATTAAAACCAAGACTTTCTTAGTCCATCGTTTATGTCGGGTACTTCCGGTTTATGTCCTGAATTGTTTCTCTTACAAAAGCGCATTTTCAGCTGACGCTTTGCACTCGTTCACTGGTGTTGCAGAGACGTTCGTTATTTCTCCCCCGTAGCATTTTTAAGGTGAGATTTCTGTGACGTGCTTCTCGTTGGTTGAGTACGCTGTTCATTCTGGTCACACCATTCCGTTAATTCTTCCGTTTTTTATAAACAAAACTCGTTCCTTTTTTCTCCCTTTCTCTTTACGCAGCTCTTCACAAAACCTCCGGAGGTAAGATTTCACCCGTTTAGCCTTACACGCAACTTTTTTTAGACTGTACTTCTGAGGATCTTGTGCGTCTAGTATAGTTCACTTGATACGCTAATGGTTTACACACGCAATTATTATTTTTCCAACAGCTTCAGAGCCGACCATCTTGCGTAAGGTATGAATTCATTACCACTACTGTAACCCTCTATCGATTATCGAGCACTTGCATTAGGACTCCTGTCCTGATTAATTTCACTAACATGATCTGGTTCGCTTTCATAATTTCAGAAATACGAGTGTTGCACACCCAGGTAAGCGCGTAGTTGACTATGTTTTACAATCTTCTTTCACGTATATATCATCACTTGAGCCCATGCTGACTCAGTCATATTTCTGTCCGTTGCAGATAACATTTAACCACACAGACAAACAGGTAACTTGTTGTCAGACACGTCTGCTCTGTATTAGTCACTGAGATTGAGCCCCCACAACATAATCCTAACTAGCAACATGGTTCGCTTTATATTTTTCAGATTGGCCCCTGACGAAGGAACCGGCTGGTTCCGAAATGCATTGGGCATTTAAAAAATTTTCTGCTGTGTTGAATTTTTTTGTGTTATTGCATCATGTTTAGTACATGTAATTTGGTATTGTGCTACATGTGAAAACTGTTTGTATCCATGCTGTTTAAATGTCATTAATTTGTATTGGTACAAACTGCTACATTCTTATGCGTTTCCACATAAGAAAATAATGTGTAAAGTTCTAGAGTATGTCCTGTTTCAATGCTGAAAATTAAACATACATTTTTCAAAAAAAGTAGTGTCAAGTAGGAGACTTTGTGAACAGTGCTCAGTTGCATACAGGCTCTCAACCTGTCAATATCCGGTCTTTTTCAGTAGGAGAGGACAAACTCCTACAGAACTGATGCACCGCTGCTCCCATCAATTGAGAATTATTGATTAAACAGTTACATCGCAGGAGTGCTCTCCCCACACAACTGCTGTCTTTCCAATGAAACTGACAGGTTTCAATCAAGAATAATTCATTTTCTTATCAATGGCTTTCTGGAAAAATTTAAAATTCAGCCGATGAATAAATGCTGGCTTAATATTGGTGTTGATATTCTGTCCTCGATATTCTTGTACTGCGATATCATTGGTGGCAATATTCTGTCCCCGATATTCTTGTACCACGATATAGCTGGTGTCGATATTCTGTCCTCGATATTCTTGTACCAGGATATAGTTGGTGTCAAATTTTGGCTGTACAGCCCACTGCAGGGCCATAAATTTACCTGTAATCTTGAGAGAAAGGTAGCCATTTCCATAACTGGCAGGAACAGTGAGGGCTTTCAATCCTGGGGGCAATAGTAATGGACTCTTGAGCCAGTGGTGTAACAAACTGATAAGCCCCCCCTGCAGAATGTGGTGAGGGACGTTTGAGACTCACAAATCCTGCATATACTCCTATGTTTTAGGCTGAATGGAGCCCACTGAAGGGTGTGGGCCCCTCTACGTCACAGGGGTTCAGGAACCTGCATTATGTCCCTGCCTTGAAGACTTGCGACATCACTTTAGAAGGGGCTTTGAGCAGTTTAGTGCCACTGTTATTTGTTGCCCAGAGGCTTCCTGCTTTACGGAAGAGCTAGTTCATCTAACACATGTTCACTTGCCCACAGTGTATCTGAGATGTATATGTAAATCCATGTGTGACATAACTGGAACGCTCTGAGGACACATTACCATAACATAACATGTGTATTTGTAAAGTGCACGTTCACACAGAAGGGTATCTTGGTGCTGAGTAATAGATGTTTATTGTTACCCAACTCAATGGTACTCTTTTATTGACCTCAGAAGGATAAAAGGCTGAGTGGACCCGCCAGGATTAGAACCTGTAACCATGAGGCCAAACACAGACCCCTTACAGTGAACACATTTGTCTACTATGCCACCAGACCCAGCACACTGAATGGTGCTCCCTGCATTATAGTTCTGTTCTACTCCGATGCCCTTAGAGTGGCCCTCTGTGGTTGCATCTCAAACACCCCACAGTAGTTTTACCCTTCTGGTTTCCAGGCTACAAACTACATTCGGTTCAGACACCTGCCCTGGCTGGAACAATGAACTGGCTGAAGTCAGTTTGGCTGTATGGGCAGCGTCCTCTTCACCTCTACCCATCGTCTTGGGACATCCAGCCCGGTACCACCCAGTATTCATCCCTCAAACAATAGGCTGCTCCCCTCTCTGGGTGCTTGAATCCCAGGAAAGAGAAGCTGGTGAAGCTGCTCCCGCTTCTGGTGGATGGAGTTAAAAGCTATAAAGATGGCCACCCATTTGCTTGGCTTGGCTACTGGTCGGTGCCTACAAGTTTGGACACGTTCTGGCTCTAACTAGTCAGCAAATTCTATTCACCTTAACCTCGACTGAAGCTTGGCAGCACAAGCCAAGAGACTGAGTAACCAGAAAAGGGATTTGTAGATGCTTCTTCTGTCCATAAGGTGGAAGAGGCTTAGACCCCTTTCGAGACCTGTTGTAATTTCTCTTGTGGGCCTAAAGCCATCCCCCTGCTTTTGATTTGTTTGTTTCAGTGTCCTTTACAAATTCTTGCTTCCTAGTGATCACCCCTGCCTCTTTGTCCCTCCTTTTTCCCTTCTGTTCCTCCCACGCAGCAGGAACTAAGTACCGTCTCATTCCGCTATGGTTCTTTTTGTTCTTTCGGGGACTATTTTTTTCTTGGTTTACTGGTCTGTTACTTCTTGCCTGTTTTCAGCTTCAGAAGCATAGCTGCTTACGTGTAAATATAGCATTCCTCCCGCCAACTTCTTAATGCCGCAGTTATTAGTGCTGCCTCCCTCCGTACCTCCCGCTCCTTAGATTGTATTTTTTAGCCTTTTTGCACTTTTCATGTCCGTCAGTTGGGCTTCTTTTTGGTAGGCTATTTGTTTTGTTTTCGGATTTCTTCTAAAGGGGATTGGGCTTGTTGATGTCTTGTCTCCCAAATGCTAGTTTTTCTGTCATGGTTTCATTCTGCTGTGCAGGAAGTTGCTTTGTCGCACTCCAACACCACCTCCTGCTGGGCTCTGGCGCGCTTCATGGTCTGTGGGTTAACAGCCCGCAGTTGATTTGTCAGGTGTGGCTCTCTTTAATAAACCATTAGATAGAGCTGCCCAGCAACCGCACCTCTCGGTCTGTCTTCGGACTCATGCCTAATCAAGGTGCCTGTTTTCACTCAGCTGTCCGTGAGTCCCAGCTCGTCTTAATAACTCGCAGGAAAATAAATTACATGCATCCCCAGACGCATGTAAATAAAAAAAATAGGAGACATTTCTAATTTGCAGTTGCTGCCTTAAACCTCTCTAGCTTAGCTTGAGGAGGGCCCGTAGCCGGGTTGTCACGTGTGGCTCTCTTTAATAAACCGCAAGATAGTGACTGCAGCAGCCGCGCCTCCCTGTCTGTCTTTGGACTCCTGCCTAATGAAGGTGCCTGTTTTCACTTAGCTGTCCGAGCCCACAACTTGGCTTGTGAATGTCATGTCATTTAGTTAATCTCTGGTAACGGACGGTATCCAATACATGTACGCACTCCCAGGTGGCTGGCTGATCACCACACTGTTTACAGCTAACCAGTCACTGTTAAAAGCTAATGCAATGTAGGTGGGAACTACTACCACATCCAATAAACAAACGTTTGTTCATTCATTACAATAAAGATCCCAGAAAAGGTAAACCTCTGTGCGAGACTCAAATGTGGGCACAGTTATGTCTTCTTAGCTTTCAAATTGGGCCATTTATTGTAACATTGCACCAAATAATCTTGGCCCTCCAGCACATCTTGAAACCGATCACCCATTTTAATAAAACCTGCTTGAAGGCTTGTTCCTAGAAAGCTCCACTTCCACCGCACTCATCGCTTTAAATATGCTCCGTACATTAATTCAAATGAGGCTGGTCTCTTTCCCTGACTACCCCTATATCAACCACAAATCTTAGTTTGGGAATTACAAGAAATACCATGTCCACTTATCCACTGACCTTTAATTGACTGAACTCTGCTCTAACCCATCATTTCTAATCTTCTGTGCACAGCGCAATTTTCCAGTATTAGAAAGGCAATACGTCAAGTCAAGAGCTCACACCAATGTCATGCAAGTACATCAGCCAGATTTCTTTTTACATTTATTTTTGTTTACAGAACATTCATTAGTAAAAGGCCTTGTGTACATACATAGCTATATTTCAAGAAAGCAGGTCTGTCACTGTTTTCACATGCGGTCTGGGAATAAATCAAAGTGTACTCTTATTAGGGGTTTAATGTGTGCATATTGAGAAATACTCAAATCTGATCACAACAATAACACAGTTGGCTTGTATTGCTGAAGGTTTTGTTCCGAAGTCAGGGAGCAGTTTGATTTCTTCCACCGAGAAACCTACCATTTTCTCTTAAAGAGTTTGAGCAGCAAAATGCAGAAAACGCAAAAACATTAATCAAGAAGATGGACCTGCATATTACACATCAAACAGCTTACCCAAATAGAGGTCAGCGTCACATCAAAGCAAAACAAGCATTTGCAATGCAATAGGTCTCACATTTGCAAGAGTTTGAGCTATTTACATCGTAAATAATAATGCCTTTTATTTGTTTTGAAAAACCAGCAAGCGGTGAATAAGTACACAGTTAGTCCTTGCTTACGAGAAGCAAGGCTGGCAGTAAGATGTGCAGTTACTGCCAGCCTTGCTTCTCGTAAGCAACTGCTATAAGTACAGAGTGCGTGTTTACGCACTGCATGCTGGGTTTCAAAATACATAAATAAAAGGCAGTGTCATTTACAATGCCAGTAGATCAAATTCTTGCAAATGCAAGACCTTTTGCATTGCAAATGCTTGTTTAATAGCTTGTTAGCAACTACAGCATACACTGGCAAAGCCAGGAAGTCAGCTGACACTTTTAAAAGGTGTCGCTATTGGCTTTGCCAATGTTTAAGTGTTATTTGTCTGAGCGGGCTGCATGCGCTCCAGAAGGTATTTTGCTGTTAGGGGCATGTTTTAGATAGTCGTGCTCTGTCGGCAGCCTCGCTCACTGCATGCTCATGTGCCTGTCTGCACCCTGTCTCCCACAGGGGCGTGTGCGGTGTGATCCGCCGGTGACTTCGTCCCAAAGCGCTCACCAAGGAGCCAGCCCTGCCTTCGAGGCGCCTCTCAGTTCTCTCGAAATATGTGGGACTGGCAGAGCTCGCGCGCCAAGAAACAGGCTGTCGTTTAAATAAAAATGATAGTAAAATGGAGGTTGGGCCCTTCAACAATGACGTGAGTGAGAGCTGTGCCTTTTGGTGGTTGTTTAGCTTAGGTTTAATTGTTAATGCAGACTGTTTCTTGTGTGTATATTCATTTGTTACAATTCTCTTTGCACTCGGATCTTTTCTGGCGCCTCCTTAATGTTTTTATCTCCTTCCTTGGGGGCCCTGTATTGTTAGACGGCCTGCCTGGGGATGAGGCTGGCAGTGGCCCCATTGTGTTGGGTTCAGCTCTCACTTCCTGTCCGACAGCTCACCAGCTGCTGCCAGCTGGGAAGGAAGGGCCTCAATAAACAGTCATCTTCAGGGCTGTGCCACAGGCTTCCCTGACCTGGGCCAGACTCTGAGAAGAGGGCGGTGGGTGGGGGGGCATTGCAGTCTAGGCCTCTGTGGGGTCTGGCCTCATCAGTGCCAGCAAGGAGTGGGGGGAGGTTTATGAATGGGCACATACTCTGAAAATCAATATCCTACCCCAGAGCTATACCCAGGGTCACTGGGATTATTAGATTGTGTGGTCTCTGCCTTTTTGTGCATCCTTATAGATTTGCCACATTTGCCACATAATTTATCATTTGGTGCATAATCTGCAGATTTAACAAAATAGTTTCTAACTCAAATAGTTCAAATGTTACAAAAAACGCAGCAACACTTGTTACTGCACAATGGAAGGCCATTTGCATAGGTTGACTGGTCACCTTTCTAGTTGCTTACTGCTATATTTGGGTGTTACACTTATACTTATGAGGTGCAACCAACACCCAGACAGTGTAAAAATTACAAAATAATGAAGTAATACTATCACAAAATGTGCTACATAATTTGCCTTATGTTGCCACATAATTTACTCAATGCTACTGCATAATTTTACCCTCCCCTGCTGCATAATTCCAGTGGCCCTGGCTATACCCTGCTGCTGTACCCCATGTGGTATGTGCAGAGATGTACCTATAGTAAGATGTACCTATAGTAAGGATGTTCAGACGGTTTGATGCTAACAGGAGACCCCTCCCACTGCTGCTTGTGAGACTGCAGTGCATGGAGGTGACCGGAGCTTCCAGCAGCGAAGAGGGCAGTGCACAGCGACTGGAGTTTGTATGCAGCCCTCTGACTGAAAACGGAAGCTAATCAGGGTAGGTTGGTGGGCTCTGCTCAGGGACTGGACATCTGAGTCCCGAAGGCGCTACACCCCCAAAATGCTAAAAAAAAGAAGTGAAGTGGTCGGCCAGTGCTTGATTTGAGGCAGTGTTTTCCGGTGCTCGGCACCGGCACTTAATTGTCAGCACCAGCACTTAATTCAGACAGGCAAACAGCGCCACCAAGTGTCAAATTTAGAGATGAGCATAACAGCAGTTGTTAATTAAATTTAGATTAAAAATGACTAATACCTGTCAGACACGCCCTTGTCTTTGGGGGTCTGCAACTGTCTGAATTGTCACACTTGTAGAAGTGCGATGCTAGTAGTTGTGTTGGTGCTGTCCTTGACGGCACAGGCAGGGGCAATGTGTTGTGCAAGCTGCAGCGTCCTCCTGACGAGGGCTCTGGCACTTATTTGTTTACAAATTAAGCAGTGGGTCTTGCACAGCCGGAGTACATCTTCTGCTCTGCTAGCAGCCAGGGGACATGGAACAGCACCCTAGAAACCAAAGCATTTTTTTTGTGGCACTAATCAGTCAGTGAAGTGCAGGAGTGAATGTTCCCGCCTGCACTGGAAGAGCAAGGGTTAATCTGGACCCACAGGTGAAGCCTTTCCCATGAGACCTGAGGTAGCCAATGGTTGGGTGGCAGTATTCTGGGCGGGGGAGGATGTCATTCACCTCTGGTGTCATGTGAACTCGGGTATCAAGACGCTCCGGTTGGATGGCTAGATGCTGCCCTTGGGCTACTGACTACATAAGAGTAACGTGGTTGAGCAGCGCAGACTTACTCCAGTAGGAGGTACCCACCACACAAGACAGTACTCGCAGCTGTACCTGTGAAAACACAATAGGTATTTTATTTACAGGTAACAAAATAGGGAGGTTAAATTTAGGACATCACAAAAAACACAAGTGTGGGGCAACAGTTGCCAGGCGACAGCATAATATTTCACTTTTATTCTGATGTCTCTGACATGATTTCTCAGCAGCCCTAAGTTCAAGGCTGGACAACTCAGTGGATTTGAGAATAGGAAGTTGTGAATCCAGCAAAACAGTCCCAAAATGTAAAACGTACCACCCAAAATGAACACGGGTGCCACCCAAGCAAAGAGGCGCAGTTTTCATGTGTCGAATGTCCATTAGCTCAAAGCCTTGATGTTAGGTGAAAGGGGCTACTGTGAACTAGGATATCTTTGCCTGTGGCACGTGACTAAGCTCAGACTTGGGACTTGGTCGCCCCGCAGTCTGGGGCTACTATGGGTGGTGGAATGGGGCAAACAATCAAGGTATGTCCGTGAGAGCACCACACCTCATGGGCGCGTATCCCAAAACTCCTCCATAACGGTCAAGACTTTTAGTTGGTGGGCTCACCCTCTGGTCCGGGAGAAGCGACTGGACACAGGAACACCAGTTGGAGCTGGGATTTAGGAAGCACACTTCACCTTCAGTAGGTAGTAACTCGGGAAGCAGAAACTTTAGTCAGAAAATCTCAAATGTTCTAGGACTATAGCGACCGCCGTCAAACAGGAAACTGCAGTATGGCTGGAGGATGAGAGGGGAACCTTTGTGGCTCCCTAGACCTGGGAGGGCCAGAAATAAACTGCTATAGTCCTGGAAAGTACTGAGATCAGGGCTACATGGGGTACTTAAAACAGCCCTGGCAAAAATGATAAATTCACCTCCCATGTGCAGACGTGCTAATGTGCGTTAGAACCAGAGAAACTTTCAAGCTGCTGCCGGGATCTCGTAACATGCACCACCCCCACTGGATGCCGAAACCGGCCTCTAAGTGTCAAAACCGGACTCATGGGGCTCCAGTCTCCTGGGGGAATGCCCGGCTTGCCAATCTGGTCATAACTGAGAGGGTTGGGATGATGCAGGTACACCAGCCATGCAGGCATGGAATACCTCCTAGCAGGCCCTCAATCTTCTCTTTACTCAAATGTTCTTGGCCTTGTTGTGGCTGCAGGGTCTTTAGAACTTATGGGTTGCTAGCTCCCTGAAGATGGCCTCATGCAGCTGGACCTTGGTCTCTATCCTACTGGTCAGATGCCTGCTCCTCTTCAGACACTGGCCAGTAGACCTTCCTTTTCTTCCAAGTAAGTTCCCAAAACATGGCTTCACTAGTTCTTAGCACCAGTCTTGAGTTCCTTGCTCTGGTCCTGAAAGATAGAGGGCCTGTTTCACAAAGGTAAACCTATACTTTTGTGTAAGTTTACTTCTTTTCGATATTCACAAAGGTAAGCTTAGACCAAAAGTCTAACTTTACTACTTTTCGGTATTCACAAAGGTAAGTTACTACTAGTAAAGTTAGACTTTTTGTCTAAATTTACCTTTGTGATAACCGATAGTAGTAAAATTACACAAAAATGTAAGTTTACCTTTGTGAATCGATCCCAGAAAGAGTAAGATAGAGAATGATAGAGCAGGGAATAGATGGAAAAGGCAAGAGAGAGTGTGAGGGAGATGGCACGAGAGAAAGGCTTGAGAAAGTGCAGGCAACAGCAGTGTCCACTTCCTGGTAAAAGTCTCACATAGTTGGTGAAAAGACTCTACCTTGGAAGACTTGCTTGGGGGTGATTTTATGCTTTGGGGACATCAGCAGGATACAAAGGCCAAGCAAAGCCCAGGCTTTTTTCAAAATGTCGATCTCAGTGTATATGTGAACGAACATGTGATAAGAGAGAACGATGTATCATTTTATACGACATGGTGTCCTACTGGTCATACTATGTCTTACTGGGAAACCTTGTGTGATACTTGTGCTGAATCTTATCATATGGGATGGTGTCCAACTGGTCATAACTGGGATATACTACACAGAAGTGTGTGTTATAGTAGACAGCACTGTATTTTATCATACATGCTGGTGCCCTGCTGGTCGTAACTGGGCCATACTAGGCAGAAATGTGACACGATCATCAAAACTCTACAATTGCCTCCCATCTGTTTACCAATGAATGGCATGGAGCTGCCTCAAATTGATCAAAGAAAAAATACTCTTGTGGTGACTGGAATCCTCTGACTCTTTGAACCTGGCCTGAGGACCTAGGACCAGCGAAAAAATATATTAGGAGAGAAGAAACCTTGGAATTACTATGGACACCAAGTTGGCAATAAATGCACATGTGGGCAAGGTAGCTAATTCAAGCTTAATCACAATCAAAACACTGCAACACATCCTTCCGCACCCAGGAGTCCCTCACAAGATTCAAGCTCCCTGCTCAATTGTTCGATCAAAACTGGAATAAGCTAATGGTCTGTATCACGGCTCACCTCTGTCAACTATTAGATTACAGAGAATTCAGAGCGCTGCCGCTAGACTACTCCTACATGTAAAACCACAAGAACACGTATCTCCCCCTTCCTCGAGGGCCCTACACTGGTTACCAGGTGCCATAAGCTCCACAATCAAGCTGCTTTGTATCTCACACAAAGCAAAACATGGCAAAGTCACAAAGACCACTCTTCATCAGGAAGAAAATCAACAAATACATACAGCAAAGGAACCTATGCTCAAGAATGTCTCCCCACCTCAATGTTCCTACATACAAGAAGAAAAACGTGGGTGGAGCATCTTTCTCTGTTCAAGCAGGCAAACTATGGAATCACTAACCACTCACATAAGATGCAATGACAACCAGTGCTTAATTTGAACCAGTGATTTCTGGTGCTCGACACGGCACTTATTTGTCAACACCGGCACTTATAGCACAAACTCGACCCAAAGGTATTGGAGTGCTTTTCATGAGCACCAGTTAAGGACACGTTCAGTTTTTGTAGGCACTGGGAGATTAAGTGATTTGCCCAGAATCACAGGATGTTGAGAATATGCCAAGACTCGAACCTGGTTCTCCAGCTCCAAAATTGGCATCTTTTGCCATTACGCCACATCCTCTCCATACTTGTAGGGTTTCATGGTAACTAGTTATGCTGTATAGGCTGCACTAATAGGAGCAATGGGCTGGTGCAAGCTGCCCCCTGATGAGAGCCCCTGCACTTATTCTTTCCAAAAATTAACCACTGCTGACAACCATTTTACCTTCTGAAGATTAGTCAAAAGCTGGCTCTTCCCCACATGGCAAATAAACTCACTACACAATAGTGCAACAGTATACTCAGACATGACCACAAACAATGCTTCTAACGGCATTTTCATGAAGTTGTTGTTATACATGTGTCATTGTGCATTGAACTATGCCTCCTGTTATAAGCAAATACATTCATATGAGAACAAAATTATATTCCACTACAAAATGCATGTGCATATCTGAAAATGTCATAATTGCTGCTTCTCTGTTCATATGTAGGTGCATATATAGAGGAGTTTGACTGCTACCAAAACTCTAAGATATTTCGGGAAAGCATTTGCATACGTTGCCACAACACAAGTGTGCACATCAGACCTTGTAAATGACTGATTCTGTACCCATATGGGTGTTTATATAGAGGGGTTTTCTCCAGTCAATACAACCTTACCAAGTGTCGTGCATATGTGTATGCATAAGCTAATTCCTGTTTATTCATTTAAAAAATCCACCTTTCAACCTTTATCCTATACCTCCTCTCTCTGACTTATCCCAAACCTTTCTGACTACTAGGAACCCCCAAACATCCTTCTCAAACTTCCCCCTCCTTTTTTAGCCATGTCACCCAACTGGCACACACAACCACTACCTTTAAAAATATCTTACTACTTCCCTTTCAAATCCTTTCCCATCATTCAGTCCCTACTCTAAACTCTACTAAACACACAATGGCACAAACCTAGCACAACTAATGCAAAAAAGGAAGAAGAAATGACTGAACTACTAACTATGAACCTCTAATCTTGGGTTCCAGAGTAGCGGGTTACTCACCGCAAAGTACTTCGGCACCTCGTCAGGGGTAGTGAGCGGTATTGAAATACAATTTACAGTTACACTTACAATACAGAGTTACATGTCAAATCTGTCAGCACAGTGTCATACCGAACAAAATTCTGAACAAATACTGAACACGCTTCTCACTCATCCACTTAAAAGCAAAGAATCAGGGAAGTTCTTTGACTCTGACCAAAGCTTTGATTTGATTGTTAGAAATGGGGGTCTCTAGTTGGCAATGGCTGGCCACTGTCCAAGTAGGGACCCTTCTTCCTAAGTCAGAGTAAGCAGTCTACACCCTTTGACAACCCCTGCTCAACCCTGTGGTAACGTAGCACGAGCAGCTAGGCTTATCTCAGAGGCAGTGTGTGAAGCATTTATGACCATACACAGTAATACAATGAGGAACACTACAAATGGACACCACTCAAGTAGTTATAAAAAATAGGTATATTTATATAGACTTAATCACAAGACCAATAGCAGTAAAAATCCACAATACTAGAAAAATAGGGTTACTTTAAAAATGCTGCAAAAATAGTTCAAGGTGCACAAAATGATCAGTTCAATGCAGTGGTCTCTGCAACCCTTTTACTCACAAGGTATCTGGATTCTGTAGCAAAGCAACAAAAATGTCGCTAAGGAGTTGTAGCGATAAATTTCCTCACGCTAACCAGCGATGCGTTGGATTCTTGCCACAAGGGAGGATGATGCGCTGGGTTGCGGGCAGGAGAAAGCGACAAACTAATTCACGCTAAGCCGGTAATGCGATAAAATCCTTGCCGCTAAGGGAGGATGATGCACCGAGCCTGTTGCGTGTGCGATCTTGCTGCGGTAGAAGAAGATGGCGCTCCGCGAGGGAGCGACGATCCTGATGCTATGCGGGGAAAATGGTGAACGCTCGGCGTCCGCGCAGCAATGAGCTTGGTGCGATGATTTGAGGTTAGCGAGCGCTTTGGGGTACGCTAACAAGCAAGGCGACAATCTTGGGATCTTTAGCGAACGTTTCCAGGCCCGCCGTCAGGCGATTCAATAACTTGGGTTAGCGAGCGTTTTCAGACCCGCTGACAGGCTCTGCGATGATCTTCGGGATAGCGGGCGTTTTCAGGCCCGCTGACAGGCGATGCGACAATCTTCGGGGTTAGCGAGCGTTTCCAGGCCCGCTGACAGGTGATGCGACGATCTCCGGTAGCGAGCGCTCGGCGGCAGCAGAGCGATTTTTCTCACACTTTCCAACTGCAGCGGCACGCTAACAGGGCTCAGCGACTATTTTCAGCACTCTTTTCTCAGCAGTAGAACTAGAGGCCCTGGCACTCACAGGAGCCTCACCTGCAGATAGAAATCCTCGCTGGTAGGAAACAGGAGGCTGGTGGTGGAGTCTGGTGTGCCTGAGACTCCTGCAGGAGGCTAGCTCTCTTCTAGCCCTTGGGTGATTGCTGTAGCCACAAAATAAAAGTTCCTTCAAAGTCCTTTTCCACTTCTTCCAAGTCCAGTAGTAACCACTGCAGGCCAGTCCCAGAAACAGCACACAAGCACAAGGACAGTCCTTCTCCTGCAGATTCCTGTAGTCACACGGACAGAGGTTCTTCTTGTTGTCCAGGAGCAATATAAATTGTAGGGGTTGGGGCACAAATATTTATACCCCCAAAGTCTTTGTTCTTAGGAGCCACAAGTCTGAACCCAACCAGAACCAGTTCTGCCCAGCCCTGGAGCACTTTGTTGACCAGGCTGCATCCTTCCTTTCAGAAAGAGGGGGTCTGCCTTCAGACGCACAGTGGGAGGTGGAGCCAGCATTCACCTTGCCAGGCACAGCCCTATTCAAGTGCAGGAGCTACCCCTCCCCTCACACCTACGCAGATCTCTCTATTCAACCTAGGTCTGACTCAGCCTGCCCTGTCCCTCCAAAACTGACAGCCAATACACATAATAGCAGAGCACACTGGAAGGCTTAGGCAAGGAAGTACCTATACTCTCAAAGTGGTAGTTTCAAATACAGAATATATAAAAAATAACCTTCACTAAAAGATGTATTTTAATATTCTGAGCTCAGGCATGCTAAATTCGTTTTTCTACCATGTTCTGTGGGTCAGTTAGGACTATAGAATGTAATAGCCAAAACCTCCCACTTTGGCCTATGGAGAACAGGTAGCCTTTCAGTAGTGAAACACGAAATTGGGTGTAATTCACTACTAGGACATGTTAAACACATCAGAGCATGTCCTACCTACATACAGAGCCTTACAAGTGGAAAAGTACCAGTTAGGCCTTGGGCTCCTGGATGAGCTCATACAGTGTTCAGTTTCAGTCTTACACAAAGGGTTGCTATCTATACAGAGGAGTTCGGCAGGGTGACTCCCTTCCCGTCCCAGGGCCTGAAGGAATTTGCTTGATACTCCCCACAGCAGATGTGACCTTGGGCCTCGGCCGTAAATACAGCTAACCTTTCTCTGGGCTGGTACGAACTAAATCGTGGAGATGGTGGGCAAAGGAGACCACGTGATCTGAACACGCGGCCTAACATAAACCAGGATGGCGGCAGTATGGTTTTCGGCCCTTTTATCATATATACACAGAGCAAAAGAAATAACGCTTCTGCTAAATCATATCTCGTGTTTATATTATCAAAATACAGTCCTAGATACATTGTGCTAACATACCATTGTACGAATATACAGAATAAATGATTTTTATCCCTCAATCTACGCTTCAGGAAGCTCCTGGAAACGGACAAGTTTAGATTCTTCCAACAGAACCGCAGAACTACCAGGGGTCATCTGTGTCCACCATCCCCCCCGTCCTTTGTCTTTTGATTAAAAGTAGCTGCGTTCCTTAGCTTGCACTCTGAAATAATGTGAATCGTACATGCAGTGCGCTGTATAACTTCAAAATAAATATATATATATTACCTACTAGCGGTCGCCGGTTGATAGTTATAGTTGGGACCTAGTTTCCATAGGAAAAGCATTTTTTCTTTTCCCAACAACGTTGGCGCCGGTTGACGAATTTTTGCAACATTTTCAAAACTAGTGGGGCGCTCCGGTCAGCTCCTGTCTTGAAAGTTTCGGGGTGATTCGTCAAGGGGGGCCGAGAACAAAAGGGGGGTCCAAAAACACGTTAACCCCATGTAATGTTTCTATAGGAAACTTTAGACAAAGCTACAGCACGAACTGCTTAACGGAATTGCACCAAATTTGGCAAAAGGGTAGCCCTTGGTTCAGAAAGAACCCTTTGTTAAATGGTGTATATCCGTTCAGTAGTTGCTGAGAAATTTAAAAAAGAAAGTTTTGATATCTGTGGCCACGGTGGATTCACAAACCCTCCCGACCATGAGCTGAACTGCGATTAACTGCCAACACTCCAAACCAGGAGTCACAAGAAAAAGGTTGAAAAATAAGAAAAGGGGGCAGGGTAGAAACACCCTGACCCCCTAGGCCTGCTCAGGGGATCCCACAAGGACCCCCAGGGCCAATAAAGCATTTTGCTTTTTCAAAAAACTGCAAAATTTGCGATGGGGTTGTGAATCCTGCAGAGAAAATTAAAAAACCGAAGCGTGGACTCCTGCGCTTCGTTACTGTTAAGCCCCGGGGTGGGTCAGGTCCCGGGGCACTCACCAGATCATTTGCAGGGGCCCCCGCAGCCTAACCGTGTCCAACTCCAATGCCCCTGCTTTTTCTTCCTGTTAATACCTCTGCATAAACATCGCCAGTAATAATCAATGCTGCTCTTTTCACACCTTCTACCACCCTCCCGGAGATAACCTCACATTCATAGAACAATTAATGTATATCGTTGTCAAATTACAGCCATCAAAATAATCAAATTTTCCTGGCAGACTTCAACCTCCACTGGGATGACCTGAGCGACCCTGGGGTAAACAGCCTCAAAGCCTTCCTCGCAGACCTTAATCTCATCCAAATATGTAACAGCCCTACACACGACAAAGGGTGCGATTCTCGACCTAGTAATCTCAAATGTGGACTCCACACATCTCCACTCTATCCTCCCATGCGACTGGTCTGACCATCACATTATCTCTTTCCAAGTCTTGGAAGAGGTCAAACGTCTCCCAACACAACCCCTGAGAACTAAGATCTGGAGGAGAAACCTGAAAAACGTTGGCTCTATCCCTTTAACATCTACTAACTCAAACTCTCTATATCCCCGGATGACCTAAACGATGTCCAGGGGCTGACCAATCACTACTTTCACTCCATGAAAAACCTTCTTGATAACATAGCACCGCCTCAACTGAAAAGAGCTTCCACAAAAAACTCAAAACCTTGGTACGATGGGAGGCTAAATAAAGATAGACGCTCTCTCGGATTAATTGAACGGCGTTGGAGAGCTTCACCCTCAGCTGACCACCTCAAGCTTGTAAGATGCTCCAGAAACTCCTATTTTAGGAAAATCAGGAAATCTAAAACAGACTTCTTCAGGACTCAACTAGATCAAGCCAAGAACCGCCCCAAAAAGCTCTTTGATCTTATCAATACCCAAACCAAGAACATACCCAGTCTCCCGAACGCCATCCCTTTTACTCTACCCACCTGTGAAGAATTTGCCTCCTTCTGGCTTCTAAAACAGAATCCATAAAATCAGATCTACTCAAGGACCTATTATCCATCTCGGACTTGGACAAGAACTAATCTGTGCCGCTGGCACACAAACTAACATCCTCCCAAAATTCATCCTCAAAAACGCCACTTGGTCCCTTTTCAACACTTGCAGTGAAAACGCCATATTAAAGGCACTAACCTCTCTGAAACCCTCTCTATTTCACAGACCTGCTCCCGGCCAATTATTTAAGACTTCATTCCCCTTGTACTACCTCTCTGGACCAAGATCATAAATACGTCCCTCCTTCAATGTCTCATTCCAGACAGCCTGAAAACAGGTCCGGTATCGCCTATCCTAAAGAAAACAACAGCTGACCCCTCGGACCCTAATAACTATCGTCCGATCTCGAACATATCTATGCTAGCTAAACTCCTGGAAAAATGTGTTAACTTGCAGCTTAACAGGCACATTGATCAATTCAACCTGCTTAACCAATTTCAATCAGGCTTCCGTGCAGGTCACAGTACCGAATCAGCCATGACACATAATTGACGACTTCAGTTAGCTATGAGGTTGTTTCGCTCAACAAATTTGAAAGCCCAACAATATAAAACCCTGTTTAAGTTGTATTTTACGCTAGAGAAATTGTTTATTTGGGGTAAAAGGGAGAATGATAACTGTCCTAGGTGTCAGGAAGGGCCAGCAAATTTAGTACACATGTTTCAGCAATGTGAGAAACTAAATGTAATTCGTGGGGAAATTGAGAAATTTTTGGAGATGCTGTTAGGAGTTAAGATTAATTTATCCCCTACTCTTATGATAATGGGAATGGACAGTAAGTTGGGGCTGAATAAAGAAGCAGAAGCCCTTGTTTTTATTGCTGTTTCGGTTCTTCGGATTCTTATCTCCGCGGGCTGGAAAGACACACAAGCGCCGGTGTTTCATATGTGGCTTGCAAGACTTTTGGGTATACACAATATTGAATCTTCCCTTTTTGTTCATTGGGGTAGGAAAAGAAGAGAAGTGGGACAGAATTTGTGGGCTCCATTAAAAAGATGGAGGGAATCTAATCTGTAATACTTTGCTCAGTTAATAGGATCCAAGTATGTTAATTACAGAACTATATTATTTATTTTGTATAAACTATTCGAATGTGATTGTAAAATGTAAAGTGTATATTGTTTTTGGTACCTGGACAAATAAAAAAAAAAAAAAGTAAATTTTCGAAAAGATAGCATGTATTCTTTGGACTTGACTCCATGATCGCTTTCCAATTGTAGCTCAAAGTCAAATTCTTAATTGCTTCATTAGCAAATATGAAAATTAACTTTTCAGTGCACTTAGTTTAAAACAGGTAAATATGTGAATTTAAGCATTATGAATAGATAACATTTTATCAGAATGCCTTGTTACATAGACATTGGCAAAATGCAAATGTTTATTTAAACCTGTTGCAGATATTGTTTTTTTTGTGAAACATTACATCAATTTAGCATGAAACACATAAAAGGTGATGGGAGGAGTGCTTGCAATTTGTCTAACCACTGCCATTTGCTCTGGGTAGCATCCCTACCCATCTTTCTTTTGCTCACCATGCCACTTCAGTTTGGACCCACCCAGCTGGAAATCAGTCTTGCTCCTGTTCCTCATGGGAACAGTACAGCCCGAACCGCCAAACCAGGTCCCCCCTGAACCAGAACACATCCAACACAGGATCGGTCTCACCCTGGGTATGGGCTCATTAGCCAGGTACCCCTTGGTTCCAGTGACACATGGAGCACAGACCCCACGTCTGGGCATACCCATGCCACTGAGGGCAGTACATGAAACACACAAACGGTGATGGGCAGAATGCTTGCAATTTGTCTAACCATGGGCAATCGCTCTGGGTAGCATTCCAACCCATCCTCCTTGTGCTCACCATGCCGCCTCAGTTTATACCGAGCCATATGCAAATCAATTTTGACTCTGCTCCTCATGGGTTGGCAGTACAGGCAGAACTGCCAAGCCAGGCCCTCCCTTGAAGGGCACATTTATAATATGAGACCATCCCTCAAACCGCTGGTACACCGAAATACCCACTTTGACTGTCAGTGAGGGGCCCACTATATATAGAGATGTTAAGGTTCCAAGAGGGTGCTGGATGAACCCGTGTTGGAATAATTAATTTGAGTCCTTCCATGAAAGCTTTGATGGTTAAAATTTTAAAAATTGAGAGATGCTGTCTATTTTAGAGGTAGGCAGCAACTGGAGAGAGGTGGAACCATATGAAAGTGTGCGCTAAACTAGCTTTTTGTAAACTAAGCAGGTAGCAGACAATGTCCTGTACTGTGGCTTTTAGAGGGTCATTGTGAGAAGGTGGCCTGATATATGCTGTCCACTAGTTCTAGTGGGCACCTTGTATCAGTCCAAACAACCCCTTATGGTGAATGGTTAAAGACAACCTTATATGAAAGCTATCCTAGTGGTAGCTATGGAGAGCAGCCTTCAGGCTAAGTCTTGAAGGGATGTAAAGCAGCTTGTTTTACCAGTCTATAATCTCTTGAATGATCAAACGAAAGGACAACCACACCAGGTATATATTTAAAATACATGTATTTAAGATAACACACCCCTCTAGTCTGTTTGAGACTGGAGTTCGAAGTACTTAATTTACAAGTTAGCAATCGATAGTAAAAGCACAAATACACGTTAGGGCCCTAGGGGCATACCAAATCATATACCGATAAAGTGGTATAAGAACCATGACTGAACTAGACACAAGGCCTAGAGCCTGTATAATTGCTGGGACCCCAAGGAACCACCCAAGGTAGTGACACGGGACCCATGGGGGCCGTGTGCAGTGTGTAAACACAACCGCGGGTTCCCGTTGGCTTCTATGGGCAATGTCGCGGTTGGAAGTTTAAAGTTTAGGGACACTTACAATCGAGTTAGGACCAAACCCTTTTGGACTTAGGAATTTCTAGGGCTAGCACCCACGGGAGCACCAGAGTACTCGTGTTACCTCAACCAGGGAAGCCGGGTGCATAGGTGTCTTTTGGTGTTGGGTTGTGTCGTCTATTTCAATGGAAGCTGGAGAAGAAGTGCTGCTTCCGTGAAGTGGAGAGGTGTCCAAAGAGATCCAAGCCTGGATCTAGGATGGAAGGAACCTGGAAGCAGAGGGGACAGAGTCTGGGTCACTAGCCAGTGCCCGAGGGCAGGATGGACCAATGCCCACAGATGTTGGGTGCTTCAGGTGAGTTGATGGGTGTCTTGACTCTTCAGCCACGAGGTCCAGGAGGTGCCGATGACAACCAGGAGCTGGATTCGAGCTGTCCCACAAAGTTTGTCGAGTGTTGTGGTGTCAGCGACCAGATTGGACCCAACAAGCCTTGGCAACGGCAAGTCACTGGAAATCAGAGAAAGGACTGCAGTGCAGACCATCAAGGTCTGAGGGACTCACCCAGCAAGGGTAAGTCATGGCACATCTTGAGCAACCAGAAAAGCCCAATTAGGAGTTGCCTTCGTGGGGATCTACTAGCCAACGGGCTAGCGATCGCGAAGGAGCCTCGAGCGGTCGCACTTGAAACTGGCCCACGGGTCACTCGTGGAGTGGAGGCCAGCAATCTTCAGTGTAGGAGGTGCTCAAGGCTGGGGCTACTCGGAGCCCAAAGCACAACTTCGAGGAAGTCCCAGAAGATAGTAGTGTTGCAAAAGTTCACGATGTCCAGTGGTCACAGTTCTACGTCACCCACGATAGCCACGGGCCTCAGCTTTGCTGTGGACTCAGGGTAGCCTTGGGGAAGTCTGAAAATCCACCTCTGGTGATGCAAAGACTTCGGCAGGAGCTTCAGTGATGCAGACCAGTCAGTTGCTTCTTTGGTGCCTGCCAAGCAGGGGAGTCGCTCCTTGTCCCCAAGGGAGATTTCTTCAGTCTTCTAAGCAAAGTAGAGCATCGAAGGTCCAGGATATATGTTGCAGAGTTTCTTCCAGGGTAATCTAAAGGTGCAAGTACTGGGTTCCCATACTTCTACAAAGTTTAGGGGTTGGACATACTCTAGGGACCCACCTATGGGAGGGTTTGGAAAGAGGGGTGGTTACACCCATTTCCTTTGTCCAGTTTCACGCCAGAGCAGGGGCAGGTAGCCCCTGCAACCAGTTTGAACTGGACTATGCACAGGGACACCAAGTGTGCCCCCAGTGCAGGACTTCAAAGCACCAGAGAGTGCTCCTGTCCAGCCCCAATACACATCTGCCTGTCTGGGGAGGTGGTTGCACCTCCCTGGGACAGGAAACTTATTGTCCAGGCCTCCCCTGCCGGCGTTGCGGTCAGCAGCAGGAGGCCAGACCCGTATCTGTGGCAGAGGCATCCATTTTGTGATGCCAGAGCTGTAGAAAGTCCTGCTGGGTTAGACCAGTGTGAACATCTCTCCCTCTACAAGGGTGGAATGCTTCCCCCGCCGCCAGAACTGGCGGGGTGTAGTATTCCAAACCGTTTGACACCAAACAGAACATGTTTCCGTGCAGCCATCCCAAAGTTAGCATTTACCGCGAGGTTATAATGCACTTAAGAGTATATGGTTGGGCTGCACCACAAACAGCATCAGAGAAGGTACTCTGAACACTGCAGAAGGATTTTGCTCATGCAGGGGCACCCTCTCACATAAAAACCAAGCGCACTCCCTTCAGGATTGTTAAGGCCTGCCATAGGAGTGAATTGTAGGTTTTATATGTGTGCGCAATGGTAGTTGTTAGAAATGTGATTTCTGGCTGGCTAAGGCGTGTGCCAAAGCCAGGCAGGAACCACCACTCTAGTCAGGGCAAGGAAGTTACATGCCAAAGATAACCCCTGCTCACCCCCTTGGTAGCTTGGCACGAGCAGTCAGGCTTATCCCGGAGGCAATGTGTAAAGCATTTGCATTCTCACCAGCGACAACATCCCAGGCCCACCACAAAAGAAACTCCACACAAGGTTATATAAAAATAGTCTTTGTATTATCATAACACATTAGAATAGTGAGCACATATTATACACTGTGCCAACTGGCACTGGTCAATATTTTCAAGGGATTATGTACACATGACAGGGCCACATGGACCACTGTCAGAACCATCACAAAGCGAACTTAGTAAAAGTACAGCAGATCATAAACACTGGGAATCACTGTTCTTAGCATCCGCCTGTAACATAAACTACATTATGCACAGTATCACATTAGGCACCAAACGCATTGTACGCCAACCTCATCAACATAACCACATTATGCAATTCTCTCAAGTCTACACACATTAAACCCTAACCTCCTAAGTATAACTACATTAGGGAATAACTCTCACTAGCATAAACCATTATATGCGAACCAACCTCATGATCATAACGCACATTTAGAGGTATCAACACAGGTGTGTAAATCATTCTACATACATTACATTTCCCAGCACCCAAGAATCACAGTAGGGCCTGGCGCCCTATAACTCTAACACTCCCCCTGGCCAACTGGCCATCCAAAAAGGGGGGGCTCAAATACCCGATGTCCCAAGAGTCAGGGCCCGCTGCCAGAGCAGCGAAAGTCACGGGTGCGCAATCTGCGTAGGCCTAAACATTGCAACTACCCACTACTTGCTGGGTAGCTAAAAACCATAACATGGGGGCCTAAACAATGCAGCTGGCACTAATTGCTGCGCAGCTGTAAATATCAAGATGTGGGCAGGGGCTCTTACTGGCCCTGGAAATAGATGTGCCCAACGTTGGAGCCACCTAGGCTCTACACCTCATGTCCCCTGGAGCACACTGGCTCCAGACGTAATTGTGCGCAAACTTAGAGAAAGAACTGGCCCCCAAACACTGTGAAGAGGACTGGCGCTTTAGATAACACTGGCCCCACATCGTTGCAGTTGCACACTGGTAACTGGGGAAACTGAGACCATGGCACGGGCCCCTCTGGGCTCCCTTGTGCCCAAAACAAAACTTCCCCCAAGCACTGGAGCGGCTGGCTCCCAAAACAGACGCCCCCGATGGAGTGGCCCTCTGCCATGTGGGGCCACTCAGGCGGTAGGCGCCGGTACTTGTGCCTCGGTCCCCTCTTCCCCCCCCAGCCCTCTTCACTCACCGGCTGGGCCGAAGGCAGGACTCTCCTCCTTGCGGGCAGTCTCGGTCAAGGCTGGTGCATGGGACCTCTCCTCCTCCACACGGGGAGGTCCAGCTCTGGTGCCGGCAGCCTCTTCTCTTTACCCGGGGCTCCCAGCAGCTCCCAGGTGCTCTGCTCTTTGCCCGGGCCCTCTCCTGGGACCGGGACTTCAAATACCGTGGCCGCACTCTGCAGGGCACTCGAAGGCGGGGTAGGCTCCCGCCAAGCTTCGGCCACCATTTGTTTGCACCGGGGCTCCCACCAGCTCACGGGAGCCCCGCTCTTCCTGCAACCTCGCTGCCACACGTTGCGCTGGTTACTTCCATTTCCGTACGGCGGCCCCGCCCACAACCAGGTGGGCCGCGGATGGCGGCAGCGATCTCGGGGGCAATGAGGGGTAGGCTCCCTCCGTACAAAACAAAAAAAGAAATAGCAAGCGGGGTGGGCACCCGCTCAATCTAATCCTGGCAAAGTCGCGGGTGGGCACCCGCGCAATTAAGGCATGAGGAGACGGCCATAAGCGGGGTGGGCACCCGATTACAATCATGGAAATAGGTGGGGTGGGCTCCTGCTCGACAAGGCAAATGTGGGGTAATCCCTACGCTGGGGATTCCCTCTGAGGCGACGTGCAGCCCAGTGCTGCGACGATCCAGCGCTCCTCTTTAGAAAAAAATAAAGTGCTTAGCAGCAAAATGAGATAAGCGATCGCCAGGCACTAGGATCAGGACATGCTCCTCCACGGTCTTGGGGGATCTGAGCAAAAGGTCCCAAAACCAGTATTCCAGGCATCCAGTGGCAGGGCAGGGCCCAGGGAGGCAAGCCTTCCCCTGGGCCCCAGCACGCCCCTGGCAGATTCCAGTCCAAAAACAAGAACATTTTCATGGGGTCACAGCCCCTTCTTTTATACAGCATTTTCCTTTGTTCTGCAACTGTAGGGCAAGGGGAGAACCAGATACAACTGGTTCAGGAGCACTTTGTTTTGCCCAGCTCCCCTCTCTATTTACTGGACAGGCCAGGGACAACAGACGCACCACAGGAGGTGGAGCCAGCATTGTGAAGGGAAGGCCCAGCCCTATTCAGGTCCCAGGTGCAACTCCTCCCTCCCATCTACATGCAGATCTCTCCAATCACCACCGGGCAGACTCACCCTGGCTCCTGGAATTACCCAGCCCTCTCAGCTCCTGTCAATCACAAGCCAGACAGGCAATTCACATCACTCAGCATACAGACATGCCAATTTCTAGAAGTGGTACTTCCCCACCAGTCACCATAAATCTGCACACACCATTGCACAGCATTTATTCCCACGAGTTTGCACATACCAAACTCGCCCCTGCACTCCTCTCACCTCAGGAACTACCATGGACACACATATCCCCCATGCAATCCTATGGGAGGGCAGGCCAGTTTCACTACATGTAACAGAGTGCACGCACTTTACACTGGGACACAATGCTAAAAGTGCCTATAGGCCTAAAACTACTAACACTACATAGGGAAAAAGGCCAGGATAAATGCAAAAAGTTTGGGGGTGAACCTGCCAAAAGGGACAGGTCCAACAGTAGTGATATAGGTAGCCTATACCATAGTAAGGGGTGCAAGCACACCCTTACCTAGGCTGCTGTAGCAGACCTGTGGTGCCATTTTGGAGTGCTTCCCAGGGGTGGCATAACACATGCTTCAGCCCCTGGTAGGCCTCTGAGGTACCTATGCCCTAGGTACATAGTATACCATATACTAGGGGCTTATAAGGCACACCAGAATCTACTTGGATATGTACCTAATGTACATGGAAACCATTTTAGAGAGGAAGCAGCTAGGCTGGGGTCCTGATTAGCAGGGCCACAGCCAGACTAAGGTCGAAAAACAGTGAAACACCAGCAAAAAGTGGGGGTACCCATGTGAAGCAGATCCTACTCTCCTACAATGTACACCATCATTCTTTTGAAAATCTTGACACACTTCAAGCACCATGTAGGGGTGGAGTTTGTAGCCAACACCAGCCCTCTTTCCACATGCATAAGTTGAGTATAAGGTAGGGACTGTTCAAAATCTCAAGTTACTTTGAATCATTAGTCTTGGGCGATATTTTAAATATGCTGACAAAATTTGTGTAATGCTCACATTTTGTGTAACTTGAAATTCCCAAAATTACTGGAAATATTCCATTACCCAAGTTAGTTATTCTTGCATGCAAGCCTGGTTTTTGCAGAAGATTTCTTGTCAAAAGACATTTTTTCATTACACCACTCTCTGGTATCCCATGAGGTTTTTTTTATCTGAAGTGTGCGCTCATGTAAAAAAAAAAGAGAAATATCACTAAATTGTTATGGTATTTACATGGCTTTTTGGGAACACATTGTGCAATTTCGCTCACCCTTACATAAAGTAGTGACATTAAATAGAGCTGAATTCAGCAGACAAGGGCTACTCCTCTTGGGGAAAGCGCGTTTATATGACATACATATTTGCTCTTCACGTACTAACATTTAAAAACATTTTTGACAGAGGGCTACTGATAGTTTTATAGATCTACTGACATAAACATAACTCATGCTGGCAGTCAAACTCGACACCTGGGGTGACCAAATGAGCATTGGATGATCCAGTCACTGCTTGGTTCCTGCACGTGGGGCAGTGTAAATTCATGTGGGGTACAAGAGTACGCTACTAGATAAAATGTGAATCTGATATTCGGAGACCAAATTAGTGTGCATATACTAAAATGGAAAGCTTGTATTTGAGTAAAATTCTAGCATTTTTATCAAATTAGCTTTGTTATGCGTTTATTTAGTAACAATGAAAAAATAGTTTTTTCAGAAAAAGACAGAGGTTTTTGTGGGAATGTGTTTAAAAAGATAAGTTTCTATTTAATGGCACATTTGAAATGTTTTCAGGAAATGACCAGTTGATTATTGAGAACGTGTACATGTCGATATACATTTTAAAGTTGATTGTTTTAGTGATAGTGTGTCGTTACAGGCATGTATCCTTTTCATGATGCTGCTGATGCAGTTTTTTCAGACCTTATGTTGGAGGCAAATTCATTTTCTGTATTGACAGGGTTATATAACATGGTAATCGCTGTGTATAACTGATACCCAAGCTCCGAGCGTGTAAGATTGCTTATCACTTAACGGATTTGTTTTTTCAACCTTTACCACGTGGGTGAGCCTGTAATATCTGTCTTGCTTTAATGCCAACTTTCCTGCTACAATACTTTCTCAGTGCGACTTTTCATTTCCCCATCGTTCTCATTCTAATTTGATTTTAAGCCATTTTATGTCTAAATTGTTTTTGTTATCCAAACCATCAATCGAAGATATAGCAAGTCCCCATCCAATTGTTCTTCACCAGAAGTCTACCTTTAACCTAGCAGGGTACAGACACCAACCATTTCTTAATAAGAGAAAATATCTGTAAAATCATATATAGAATTTCTCAGTCACCCAATGGTCATGTGGAGCAATGAAAAACTTACAAAAGGAAACCTATCCTGGAGTGTAGAATATTCCCCTTGAGCAATCATGGAGGGCGCTTAGTTCCCATGCCTCTGGCTAGTCAGAATTTCAGTTTACTACTCAAGCCTTACCATGTCTTCAGTTGTCCGGACCCTGGGTGTCTCGAATCATCTAGCTGATTTGTTGAGTCCTGTATTTCACTTTCTGTAGCTTGTAGGTGAGCCTAGGTGGTATCTGCTATATGTTCCACCTTCCAAACGCAACTTGTGAGGTCCTCCCTCTTCTCCATGGACCATACTCCTGTTACAGTAATCGTAGTTTTCTTGTTAAGGTCTGGTTTTAGGGTATAAATGAAGCTCAGCAGCATTTTCTCTCATAAGGCAAGTCATTTGTCCTGGAGATTACCTTCCTTCTTGTGTTCTTTTTTTTATTTTTATGTGCTGGAACAGGTCTCAAATAAATCTTCCTTGTTCTGTATCTGCCCCAACATTGTTTTAATCCAACTCCCAGGCCTGCAAGATTTAACGTCTAACCTGCATTCCTAACAGTGGACCAGGAAATAGATTTTTCAGGAGAGCTGTCACCTCCAGGAACACAGGCAGTTTCTGCCCATTGGTGCCTCCACAGGCAGGAACCAAAGATCTTAGGCTGCTCCCTGCCAAGCCCCCCCACCCCCATCCAAGGCACTGCATTTTCTGTCCTTTGGTAGTCTTTCCCTCAGCCCTGCTTGCCCCAGCGACCTGTAATTATGCTTGTGGTTCCATAAAAGCTGGGGGTATAGTAGAACACTAGACATTTCTCTTCACCGCACCTCTACTTGTTACATGGTGCTCCCCAGGTCACACCCCAAACACGGCTATAAATCTACATCATCCACAGTACACAACAACATACGTGCCCTCAAGATATGTTGCAGAGTGGATAGGTGGGTGTCGCAGATGATGTGATCGCTTGAGCCTCTTCTTCTAATTCAGTTAGATTAGAGTCACTGCTCCATATCAATGATCAACTACCATGATCCTTAGTATGCTAGGCTGCCTGAAACCATGTGAGCAGGATGGAGAAGGCAGTTAACAATGGATAAGAGATGCCATCTATGAGCTTGTCTACCTCCATACCCTCTTACAAAGGAAATTAAATGTTTGTAGGAGTGAACAAATGCCCAAAGGCGTCAGGGTGCTAAAGACTGGTTAGTTCTGATGAAAGAGAAGTCGGCAAGGATAACAGGCTCTGTTTATGGAGTCATCGCAACCTTCCTTTTAGGTCTAAAAGCCAGGTTTGAGACTACCGGGGAGGGAGTTATAGAGCTTGGCTGTGACCACCGAGAAGGCTCTGCCTCTCCATCCGGAACTTGGAATTCACTAACAAATTTGGATTTGCAAAGTGGAGTTGCCTGGAAGGAACATAACATTGGAACATTGTTATGGTTCCTCCAGGCCCTGAGTTATGTAGGGCTTTCTGTACAATACACAGGGCTTTAAACCTAATGCGCTTTTTCACAGGGAGCCAATGAAGCTTGCTTAATCCTGCAGAGACTGAGTGGTATTTAGGAATATCAATCAATCAGTCTGGCCTCTGCATTCTGTACCATCTGCAGCTTAGTTGATGTCAAGCTAGAACGCATTACAGTAATCAAGCCTGGATGAGATGTAAGCCAGAGCTACTTGTTTGTGCACCAGTAGTGGGATAAAAGGATACACTTTTCCGAAGCAACCTTGGGACGCAGAAGCAGGTCCACACTGTGCGGTTGCCTGAAGGTTGAACAATAGATTATTGTCCACAATCACTCCCAATGTTTTGCTGGCAGAGTACCTAACATTTCTGGCCACCTTGTTCCATATGGATGGGCTAGCTGCAAAAATCAAGACATCTGTCTTGTTTCCATTTAGTCTTAGTTTTTACCCACCCAATTAGTTGCTGCCTTCATACAGTTTTTAAAGTTGGCAGAGAAGGCCTCCATTTCTTTAGTGATTGTTACACTTATTTGAGTGTTGTAGGCTTACGATGTAGCCTCTAGCCCAAAAGATTGTATCAGTTTGACTGGTGGGGAGACTTATAGGTTGAATAAGATTGGGCTCAGGGAGAATCCCTGAGGAACCCCACATGGTAAGGTGATAGATTCTGACTTGAATTGTTTGACAATCACAGTCTGAGTACTGCCCTTAAGGAAGGATGCCAGCAGTTTTAATGCTGAGCCTTTTAACCCCAATTCCTGTAGTAGACAGGTAAGCAGGGTAGGAGAGATGGTATCAAGGCCTGCAGACTGATCCAAAAGGATCAGTGCTGCAGCCTGCCCTGCATTGACCATCAACTGGGAAATGGGCAAATGTCTTGCTTTTTTTCAGAGCACCTGGGCAAGACTTCAAAATACCAGGACACAATGTAAACAAAAAATCAAAATAGGACTCTCTAAACTTTAGTATACCAAAATACTATGTGAACAAAGCTCAACATATTTGCCAAATAAAGGGGAATATTTGCTACAGCAAGTTCCCATAAATCAAATGGCAATAATACACATGTAAAATAAATGGATGTAGTGAATCTATATACACAAGAATAAATGTATAGAAAGAGAACTGTGGGTACACAACGATAAGCCCCTCCTGTCCCTCCTTCCCACCAGGGCTGGAACTTTGTTACCTTCCCTCCTATCCCCCTATCCTTCCTATCCCCCAATCCGCCACTCCCTCCCTTCCACCCCTCCCTCCCTCCCACCAGGGCTGGATCATAGTGTTAGCTTCCTTCCTATTTGCCCATTCCTCCTATCCCTCTATCCCTCCCATCCCCCTATCCCTCACTCCCTCCCTCCCTCCATCCCTCCCTCCCTCCCACCAGGGCTGGAACAGAGTATTACCTTCCCCCTATCCCCCCTACCCCCTCCATCCCCCCTATCCCCCCTATCCCCCTCCACCCCCCCTATCCCCCTCCATCCCCCCCTATCCCCCATCCCTCCCTCCAGGGCTGGAACGGAGTGTTACCTTCACCCATCCCTACTTTCCACCATATCCCTCTATCTCTCCCTCCCACTAGGGCTGGAACAGTGTTGCCTTCCTCCTATGCCCCTATCCCTCTTATACATCCTATCCCTCCTATCCCTCCTATCCCTCCTTTCCCTCCTACCCCTCCCTTCCACCCCTCCCTCCCACCAGGGCTGGAACAGAGTTACCTTCCCCCTATCCCCCCCTATCCCCCCAATCCCTCCCTACCCCCCATCCCTCCCTCAAGGGCTGGAACAGAGTGTTACCTTCACCCATCCCTACTTTCCACCATATCCCTCTATCTCTCCCTCCCACCTGGGCTGGAACAGTGTTGCCTCCCTCCTATCCCTCCCATACCTCCTTTCCCTCCTATACCTCTATCCCTACCTTCCACCCCTCCCTCCCACCAGGGCTGGAATAGAGTGTTTTCTTCCCTCCTATCCCTGCCATCCCCCTATCCCTTCTATCCCTTCTACCCCCTATCCCACCCTTCCACCCACCAGGGTAATGATTTGATTGCCCTTGGTTTAGCATTATATGGTTTCACTAATATCAACCATGTTCTCCATGAGAGTTTCTAATGAGATGCTTTGCCTCTGAAAGCGCTACTTGCTATCCAACTCTGCGTGGTAAGAGGGTAAGTATGAAAGAAATGAATGGGTGTGATTTGGAGACGTGTGAATAGTAGTACTTAATCATTGTTTTTTCTTCATATGGTAGAAACACTTTCATGGTGTCTGTGATGAAGGTGAAGAAGATAAACAATCACGTCATGCTGACAAGACTGTTAGATGTTACCAAAGAAACATCATTCAGGTAAGTCGGTGACTAGAAGGTATACCAAATCTGTGGGCCTCCTGGGAAGCATCTTGGTATATGCTCTAGAAATCCGGATTTAGTTCTTACTCTTTCAACTAGAGGAGCACAGGGTCAGGTTATAGACATACTCTTTTTTTCCCTCCTAAGTGGACCAGGAACTTCAACAACCGTCAACTACACATGTTTAGCCTAGGGACAGTTTGTAGGTTTATAGCAGCTTGCCTTGAGCTAATGCCCTCACTGAGGTGTTTTTGCTCCCAGCAGAGCCACCGCACCACTTTGTACAGTTTGTTCAAGGCAACCTGCCTCTCGTTTTGTATCTCCTCGCTATAACATGAATGTTTAGTACAGGGACAGGTTGTAGGCACACTCTTTTTTCCCTCTAGGTGGACAGGGTCTTCAACAACCGTCAACTACACATGACTAGAAGGTATACCAAATCTGTGGGCCTCCTGGGAAGCATCTTGGTATATGCTCTAGAAATCCGGATTTAGTTCTTACTCTTTCAACTAGAGGAGCACAGGGTCAGGTTATAGACATACTCTTTTTTTCCCTCCTAAGTGGACCAGGAACTTCAACAACCGTCAACTACACATGTTTAGCCTAGGGACAGTTTGTAGGTTTATAGCAGCTTGCCTTGAGCTAATGCCCTCACTGAGGTGTTTTTGCTCCCAGCAGAGCCACCGCACCACTCTGTACAGTTTGTTCAAGGCAACCTGCCTCTCGTTTTGTATCTCCTCGCTATAACATGAATGTTTAGTACAGGGACAGGTTGTAGGCACACTCTTTTTTCCCTCTAGGTGGACTGGGTCTTCAACAACCGTCAACTACACATGTTTAGCCTAGGGACATCTTGTAGGTTTATGGCAGCTTGCCTTGAGCTAATGCCCTCACTGAGCTGTTTTTGGTGGCAGGAGACCCACAGTACCACTTTGTACAGTTGGTTAAATGCAACCTCACTCTCCAATTGTTTGTTGTGGCTGTAATAACCATGTTTATTAAAGGGTCAGACTGTAGGCACACACTCTTTTCCCCTTCTAGGTGGACCACGAACTTCGACAAGCATCAACAACACATGTTTAGAGGAGGGGAAGTTTGTAGGTACATGCTTTGCAGCTTGCCTTGTGCTAATGCCCTCACTGAGGTGCATTTGCTGCCAGCAGAACTTCGGCACCACTTTGTACAGTTGTTCAAGGCAAACTCACTCCTGTTTTGTCTCTCCTGGCTCTGCCAAGAATGTTATTTTTTTAACATCTTTATTGGCATTTTACAACATATATTCCAATCATATATTCATAGCACTAAACATGGATGTTTAGATAAATTATGCTGATGCTCATATCCAAATATGCAGGAGTTGTGATTGCAGGCGCTTCTGAATAGAAGCTCATTCAGGACACAGTATTAGATTTGGTAGGTTACTCCAGAGATTAGTTAGTGATTAGTCAAGTCCTTCATTATTATTGCATTAGAATAGTAAATGTGCATTTTATGTTCCTTATATTGATGTGCCTAAACTACTATGGCTAGCAATCAGCAGCTCATCATTTCATCCTCAACCCTGAGAGACGGTCCAGAGACACAGCCAACAAGCGTGAGCAACTGTTAGACGGCGACCTCAGAGGAGCCCGGAAGGGGGTCCTGACTACCCTGAGTCCCACCCGTGTAGTATCGTAGCCGGGCGTTGGCGGGAGATTCCCCAGGGGGAGGAATCTCGCAACTAGGATCGTACTTCTGGCACCACACGACACAGAGTGACCACACTGGATATTCTCAGAAAACAAGCTTTATCAGATAGGTATCACTGCAAATATGTACAAAGTGAGCACGGGCTCAAGAGTCTCGGAAAGGTAGGGGGTAGCGGGACAGTCTCAGGTAACGGTTCAAGCAGGGACGTATCCGGCGCACAGCTCACAATCCTCGAGCTGGGGGATACGTGGTCGGAGTCGGGGTCCGGCGGGACCGTGAGAGTCTGGGGGGGGGAGCCGCGAGTCACTCAGCGGGCTCAGGTACAGGTTCGGAGGTCTTACGATCTTCAAGGAGCCGCGAGTCACTCAGCGGGCTTTGGCACAAGTTCGGAGGTCTTACGATCTTCAAGGAGCCGCGAGTCACTCAGCAGGCTTCGGCACAAGTTCGGAGGTGTTACGATCTTCAAGGGGGCCGCGAGTCACTCAGCAGGGCCAGGCACAAGTTCGGAGGTGTTACGATCTTCCAGGGGGCCGTGAGTCACTCAGCAGGGCCAGGCACAAGTTCGGAGGTCTTACGATCTTCAGGAAGCCGCGAGTCACTCAGCAGGCTTAGGTGGGTTCAGTTCCAGGAGCCACGCACACGTCGCAGGCTCTCGTTGTTCCAGCGTCGAATCTCCCGGACAGTCTCAGAGCACCCCTTGTTATAGGTCGACCCCTCTTTGATGTCCGGAGTCTGTGCAGGCAGGGGTCTCGTCACCTGGGGGCCGCTGGTCGGGGTTTCCTGCTATTGTCTTTTGATCCTTTCAGGGCCGGGTCGGCAGGAGTCCCAGACACCCAGCAGGTATGGAGCCAGCCCGCAGGGAGGCCGGAGGGCCGATCGAAACCCATCGTCCCAGGGGAGTTCAGAGGTGCGATAGAAACTGCTCCTCCCTCTCTCATCCCCTGGAAGCGTGATGCCCTCCCGCCGGAGTGGCGCCTCGAGGCCCGGGTCGCGCTGGGGTCGGGCGGCCATCTTGTTGCATGGAGTGGGCACGCGGGCCCGGGGTGGCCGAAAGGAGAGAGGCCATGGACGGGGATGTCCGGGGTTGGTGCGGGTGTCCTGGTGGGAAGGGTCGGCTGGGCCGGGTGCTGGGGTTGCAGGCACCAGGTTTCGGGGGTGCGGGGGCACGGAGGGCCATTCTACGAGGCCGGGTCCAACATGCGTCCCCCCCAGCTGAAAGCCGGAGAGAACTGCCCATCACCTTGGGGGGTTCTCTTCGCTGAAGCGGAAGAACCTGGAGAGGCCGTCAGCGTTGGCGTGGTCCGTGCCAGGGCGGTGTTCTACGGTGAAGTCCATTCCCTGGAGGGAGATTGACCACCGCAGTAGCTTGGGGTTTTCTCCTCGCATCTGCATGAGCCATTGCAGGGGTCGATGGTCAGTTTGCACTCTGAAATGAGTGCCGAACAGGTAGGGTCATAGTTTTTTGAGTGCCCAGACCACGGCAAAGGCCTCGCGCTCTATGGTGCTCCACCTCTGCTCTCGGGGTAGCAGCCGCCGACTGAGGAAGGCGACGGGCTGGTCTAGGCCTTGATCATTCACTTGGGACAGGACGGCCCCAATGCCATGCTCGGAGGCATCGGTCTGGACTATGAACTCCTTGGCGTAGTCGGGAGCCTGGAGGACGGGGGCAGTGCACATGGACTTTTTTAGAGCATCGAAAGCTTCCTGGCAGGCAGCCGTCCACTGCACCTTCTTTGGCTGTTTTTTAGACGTAAGTTCAGTGAGAGGGCCGACAAGGCTGCCATACCCTCGAATGAATCGGCGGTAGTAGCCCGTGAGTCCCAGAAAGGCTCGGACCTCCGTTTGGGTGATGGGTGGTTCCCATGCCAGGATGGCGTCGATCTTTGGCTGTAGAGGGGCGACCTGGCCACTCCCGACTTGGTGCCCCAGGTAGACTACGGATCCTTGCCCGATCTGGCACTTGCTGGCTTTTACTGTGAGGCCTGCCTGGCGCAGGGCGGTTAGCACTCTCCGGAGGTGCTGGAGGTGCTCACTCCACTCTGAACTGAAGACAGCGATGTCGTCCAGATAGGCCGCGCTGAACTGTTCTAGCCCGGCCAGGACCCTATTCACCAGTCTCTGGAAAGTGGCCGGGGCATTTTTCATCCCGAAGGGCATCACGCGGAAGCGGTAATGCCCGTCAGGGGTGGAGAAAGCAGACCGCTCCTTGGCCCCTTCGGTGAGCGCAATCTGCCAGTATCCGCAGGTGAGGTCGAAAGTGCTGAGGAACCGGGCGGCCCCTAGTCGGTCAATGAGTTCGTCGGCTCGTGGAATGGGGTGGGCATCGGCTCTAGTAATGTCATTGAGCCCCCGGTAATCCACGCAGAACCGGAGCTCGGGGGCGACACCGGGGGCCGCTGCCTTCGGGACCAGGACCACGGGGCTGGCCCAGGGACTGTCAGGGGGCTCGATCACCCCCAGGGTCAACATCTTCGCGACTTCAGCTTGAATGCAGGACCGGACCCGGTCAGGGACCCGGTAGGCTCGGTGTCTCACCGGCGGGCTGTCCCCGGTGTCCACATCGTGAACACACCAGTTGGTGACCCGGGGGGTCAGGGAGAAGAGGTCGGAAAATTGTCTTAGGAGCTGGCGGCAGTCCGCTTGTTGCTGGGCAGTGAGGGCTGGGGAGAGGTTCACTCCCTCCACGGAGCCATCCTGCTCCTTGACACACAGGAGGTCCGGGAGGGGATCCGACTCATCTTCGGCCCCGGCATCGGTGGCCAGCAGGAGGCTCAGTTCTGTCCGCACGAAGTGAGGCTTGAGGCGGTTCACGTGCAGGACCCGGAGGGGATCCCGAGGCGACTGGACGTCCACCAAGTAGGTGACTTGACTCTTCCTCTCAACCACTTTGTAGGGCCCAGTCCATCGGTCCTGGAGGGCGCCAGGCTTCACGGGGGCCATGACCCACACCTGCTGGCCCGGCTGGAACTCGACCAGAGTAGCATTCTGGTCGTACCAGCGCTTCATTTCTTCTTGACTCGCCTCCAGGTTGGCCTCGGCCAGTTCTCGGAACCTCCTGGTCTGGTTCCGGAGGGCCAGGACATAGTGGAACACATCTCGGGGAGTGGTCTGGGGTGCTGCCTCCCACCCTTCCTTAACCAGACTGAGGGGACCTCGGACGGGGTGTCCATAGAGCAATTCAAACGGGCTGAACCCTAAGGACTTCTGGGGGACCTCCCGGTAAGCGAACAGGAGGCAGGGGAGCAGGACGTCCCACTTACGCCGGAGGGGCTCTTCTAGGCCAGCGATCATCCCTTTCAAAGTCCTATTAAACCTTTCTACTAGGCCGTTCCCTTGGGGATGGTACGGGGTGGTGAACTTATAGGACACCCCACATTGTTGCCACAGGGACATCATGTACCGGGATATGAAATTAGTTCCGCGATCGCTCACGACTTCGCGGGGGAAACCCACCCTGGAAAAGATCCCCATCAGGGCCCGGCCCACCACGGGGGCCGTAATGGTGCGTAGGGGAATGGCCTCCGGATAGCGGGTGGCGTGGTCTACTAGGACCAAGATGAAACGGTGACCTTGGGAGGTGGGGGGGTCCAGTGGCCCCACGATGTCGATTCCGACTCGTTCGAAGGGGGTACTGACCGGGAAGAGTTGGAGGGGAGCCTTGCGCTTCCCCCCACTCTTCCCACTGGCCTGGCACGTGGGGCAGGACTTGCAGTGTGCCTCTACCGCTGCTTTCATCTTAGGCCAATAAAAATGGGTCACGAGACGGCTGTAAGTCTTGTCCTGACCCAGGTGGCCGGCGAGGGGGACGTCGTGGGCTAAGCCCAGGAGGAAATCTCGGAAGCGGAGGGGTACCACCAGGACCCGTCCGGATCCCAGCTCCACCGACTTCTGCTCACTATACAGGATGTTATTCTCCCAATAGATTCGGTGCGTTCCGGTCTGGTCACCTGCGGCTTGGCCCTCGGCCTGGCGCCGCAGCCCGACCAGGGAAGGACAAGTGGCTTGCTCCCGGCAAAATTCTTCCCGGGTGGGCCCGCCCTCGTGGCGCCACTGGGCCAACTCGGGTAGATCCCCCAACTCGGGGACCGGGGCGGGGTCGGATGGTGCGGGTTCGTCGCTGGCGACGGACCCTTCTGATGGGGGAACGGGAGGACCCTCGGCGGGGACGGTACTGGTTTCTTCGGCCGGGGTGCTCTCGACTTCTCTCGGGGGAGTGAGTCGGGCTGTCATAGATCGGGTGGTGATACACACCCACTCGGGGAGTCCCATCATTCCTAGGTGGGCCTTGCGCTCTACATGCTTCCAGGGAGAACTCTCCAGGTCGTTCCCTAGGAGGCAGTCAACCGGCTGGGAGGTTCTTACGGCCACCTTGAGTTTACCTATCACCCCTCCCCACTCAAATGGCACCAGGGCTACCTGACACATACTTTCCCTATTGTCTGCGGATATCACGGGGCAAAAGACATTGGGGAGGATCTGTTCCTCGGGGACTAGGTGCCTGAGGACACCGGTGATACTGGCCCCGGTGTCCCGCAGGGCCTCTACCTGGTGGCCATTGATTTTGACGAGCTGCCCATATTTCTGTGTGTTGGAGGGTAGGAGGCTACCAGGAACCATTTCCCTATCTCCCAGGGATACTAGGGCCATCGCTGCGGGTTCCCACTCCTCGGCTTCCTCAACCTCCTCCCCCAGGGCTACGTTGGCTATCTGTCTCGCAGGGGGGACTTGGGTGGCCATGGGACACTCGGGGTCATTGGCGTAGTGCCCGGGTTTCTGGCAACGGAAGCAGGTGACGGTCACCCGGTGTCCCCGTCTCCCAGGGGGCCCGGTCACTGGTGGGGGGGGCGCCGGGAAAGGTGGAGGTGGTGTCTTGCAGGGGCTAGGCTGGGACTCTCTCGGCCCTCCCTGGTTCCCTCCTCCTCTCTGGCGGGGTGGTCCCTGACTGGTTCGGGGGTACTCTCCTACCATGCCCCGGGAGACCCGGGTGTTGGTCCAGCGGTCGGCCTCCACAGCCAGCTTCCGGGGATCTGTGAGCTTGCTATCCAGCAGATGTTGACGTAGCTCTATGAAGCAGTTCGCAGCCAGGTGTTCCCATAACATGAGATCAGTGAGTTCGGCAAGGGTGGTGACTTTGCTGCCCTTGACCCACCCATCGAAGGCCCGACTAAAAAAGTTTACATACTCCACCCAAGTGGTGCCCGGGATCTTCCTGCAGTCCCGGAACCGTTGGCGGTACATTTCTGGGGTGAGGCCGTATCTTGTGAGGAGAGCCTCTTTCATGTGGCTGTAGGAGGTCTGCAGGGAGAGGGGAAGGTCAAGCAGGGTGTCTCTTCCTTCGCTCAGAAACCGCCCCCACAACCCCGCCCCCCAGTCCTTCTGTGGGATCCGATGGGAGGTCATGGCGACCTCGTAGGCCCGAAACCATTGCTGAATGTCATCGTTTTTATAATATTCCTTGACCACATCCTTGGGGATGTGGACCTTCTGTTCCGCTGGGGGGGTCGTCTCTCGGTTTCCCGAGGGCCTCCCGTCCTAGTTTCGGGCCTTGAGCTCGAGTTCCTTTAAGCTGCGTTCGTGCTCTAGTTGGAGCTTCCTTCCTTCGTGCTCCCGTTGGAGCTTCTTTTCTTCCAGTTCGCCTTGTACGCGCATTTGCTCTACCGCTAGCTTTTTCTCCGCTAACTTCAATTCGCCCTCGATTTTGAGTTTGGCTAACTCGAGTTCATGACTGCGGCTTCTCTCTCTGTCCGCGAGTTCTTCCGGGGATAGGCCCCCGTCTGGTACGATGCCTTGCACCTGATTGCCGCTGCTTTCCCTTGGGGGGGGTTCGGCTTCATCGGGGCGCTCCCCCGTGCCTTCCGGGCGGGAGGCCCCGGTCTCCACCCAAGTTTTCAGTGCTTTCTGCAAGTCTTCCTTAGTGTTGAGGCCAGTGGTAGCGATTTTAAGTTCTTTGCAAAATTGCTTTAGCTCTTTGTGTGTGTATTCTTCTAGCTGCTCCACCTGGAACACTCTGTTGGCGTTGGTTTCTGTGGAGCTCATGGCGCTTCCTTCTGCCATCCTTGTTGGTCGTGCGTCCGTTGTTCACTGTACGATCTCTAGGTGATGGGCCCGAATCCCGTCGCTTGCCACCAATGTTAGACGGCGACCTCAGAGGAGCCCGGAAGGGGGTCCTGACTACCCTGAGTCCCACCCGTGTAGTATCGTAGCCGGGCGTTGGCGGGAGATTCCCCAGGGGGAGGAATCTCGCAACTAGGATCGTACTTCTGGCACCACATGACACAGAGTGACCACACTGGATATTCTCAGAAAACAAGCGTTATCAGATAGGTATCACTGCAAATATGTACAAAGTGAGAACGGGCTCAAGAGTCTCGGAAAGGTAGGGGGTAGCGGGACAGTCTCAGGTAACGGTTCAAGCAGGGACGTATCCGGCGCACAGCTCACAATCCTCAAGCTGGTGGATACGTGGTCGGAGTCGGGGTCCGGCGGGACCGTGAGAGTCTGGGGGGGGGAGCCGCGAGTCACTCAGCGGGCTCAGGTACAGGTTCGGAGGTCTTACGATCTTCAAGGAGCCGCGAGTCACTCAGCGGGCTTTGGCACAAGTTCGGAGGTCTTACGATCTTCAAGGAGCCGCGAGTCACTCAGCAGGCTTCGGCACAAGTTCGGAGGTGTTACGATCTTCAAGGGGGCCGCGAGTCACTCAGCAGGGCCAGGCACAAGTTCGGAGGTGTTACGATCTTCCAGGGGGCCGCGAGTCACTCAGCAGGGCCAGGCACAAGTTCGGAGGTCTTACGATCTTCAGGAAGCCGCGAGTCACTCAGCAGGCTTAGGTGGGTTCAGTTCCAGGAGCCACGCACACGTCGCAGGCTCTCGTTGTTCCAGCGTCGAATCTCCCGGACAGTCTCAGAGCACCCCTTGTTATAGGTCGACCCCTCTTTGATGTCCGGAGTCTGTGCAGGCAGGGGTCTCGTCACCTGGGGGCCGCTGGTCGGGGAGGAGTCCCAGACACCCAGCAGGCACGGAGCCAGCCCGCAGGGAGGCCGGAGGGCCGATCGAAACCCATCGTCCCAGGGGAGTTCAGAGGTGCGATAGAAACTGCTCCTCCCTCTCTCATCCCTTGGAAGCGTGATGCCCTCCCGCCGGAGTGGCGCCTCGAGGCCCGGGTCGCGCTGGGGTCGGGCGGCCATCTTGTTGCATGGAGTGGGCACGCGGGCCCGGGGTGGCCGAAAGGAGAGAGGCCATAGACGGGGATGTCCGGGGTTGGTGCGGGGGTCCTGGTGGGAAGGGTCGGCGGGGCCGTGTGCTGGGGCTGCAGGTACCAGGTTTCGGTGGTGCGGGGGCACTGAGGGCCACTCTACGAGGCCGGGTCCAACACTAGTGAATTCACAATAGTCCAAAATGTGGGCAGTGCAAAATGTGTGGCTATGCTGTAGGAATGCAATTACAATTTAAAGGAACTAATGTGCAGTCTATTAACTAATCCGTATCTGATACTGTTGGTAGAACTATTAACCTTTCTATTCTTTTTAATTCAGGTGGAATCAACGAAGCCTTTACACTCAACTGGAGCAACAACATAGGTACGTTTACACTTATTATTCTAATGAATTAAACCTAAGACTCTTTGAAAAATTGCCTTTTCAAAAGAACCCTCTGAATACGAAAGGTGAGAGCTATTTGGGGTCTGAGCAACGGAAACAAGGTTTCGAATAACTACTGAGTACAGAGTCTTTATTTTGAAATTGGCCCCCACAGCTGAACTTGCGCAACTGGAACTGGCTTGACTAATCTTTCAACTCTGGAAAGAAGATGCCGATACAATGCCAGCTCGGAAATCTTCTGCCTCGGAGCTCCTTTGAACAAGCATTGGCATAGCCAATAGGTCTCGCTTTTGGGACCTTAAGTGATTTTTTTCAACATCATGCCATCCTCGGTGTAAATAAAAGCAACCTCTGTTATTAAATGTCAATGCTAATCACCGTGAACCATCTGCTTCAAAACACTGTAACATGGTTCAAGTAAATGTTCCATTTTGCGGGGCCTGTTGCTGGCTACAACGGAGTGGGTTTTGGGGCACATTTTGCCAATATCAGCCTATGTTTTGCTAAGAGATGTTAAACATGTGCACTCGAGTCCACGACACTGCAGGAGGCAGGGGAATGAATTAAAAGATGCGCTGTTTTTTTTGTATAAGTTAAAATGTGCGCGAGCTCCATGCGCTTCTATGGCAACATATTTTTCAAAGAAACAAAGGGTAATCGCTCTTCTAAAACACTGTGTGCCATGCTGCAAGTAAGTGTTCCCTTTTGCGTGGCCTGTTGCTGGATACAGAGGAGCTGAGTTTGGGGCACATTTTGCCAGCATCCGCCTGTGTTTTATTGAAAAGTGTCACAGATATGCACTAAAGTTAGCAAGAGTGCAGGAGGCAGGGGAGTAAACGACAAAATGCGCTGTTTTTTTTTGTTGGGCAATTTAGAATGTGCGTAGGCTTCGGGGACAGTGCTGAATTGGTGTTGGTGAAACATCTTCATATACACCTCAGCTTCCACTACCGGGGGGATCTTGGTAGAAATCTCACAAAACCAGATGGTCATATGAACACTTAATATGCAGACAGCGTGCTTGGAAAAGTGTTCGGGCAGAGAGCAGTCGAGTAAAGAAATGACTCTGAAAATTGAATCTCTTTATGTTAGCGGAATATGAGCACAATTGATCAGAAAGGTTCAAGGTCCTGCCGACATTGAAAACTAAGCCATCTCGATTGAGGTATTTAATCTGCTTTCCCATTGCCAACCTGCACTTAAAGCTGTAGCATTACAAACAAGCGCGTGGCAAAATGGAAAGAGAAGCAGGATTCTGGAGAAGGGGAAACACGCTTTCAACATTTATGTGGCAAAAGTGAAAGCGAACATTTATAAACAAAGTCAACTTAAAGACGCTGGAAAAGTGAAAGAGAACGTTTATAAAAAAAAATCAGCTTAATGCGGGCCGTGACTGCAAGGTTGAATGCTGTGCTGTGTGCAGAGCTGGCAGCGTACAAGGTTGAATGTTGTGCTGTGTGCACGCAGAGCTGGCATGCACAAGGTTTAATGCTGTGCTGTGTGGGTGCAGAGCTGGCAGTGTACAAGGATGAATGCTGTCATGTGTGTGCAGGGCTGCCACTGTACAAGGTTGAATGCTGTGCTGTGTGCATGCAGAACAGCCAGGGTACAAGGTTGAATGCTTTGTGCGAGTCGCGGCCGGCATTAATCGTGGGTGGGTGGATCGAGTGGGGAAGTGGTAAATTTAATAATACATTTTAAAAACGTACCTGTCCACCGACCAGGTCACACGCTTTCTTGGCTCCTGCTCTCCTGCCAGGGACAGGAAGCAGGCAGCCTCCCCTCCCTCCCCTGAGCCAATCACAATGCTGAAATGGCAGCATTGCGATTAGTCGGGACAGCACCCAGCCTAGAGCCTATGGGGAGGCCATTTTTACCATGTAGGCTGTATTGCAGCCTGCATGGAGAAAGGGCAGAGTGCACATGGCTAGTATGGGAGGTTAGGCGTAGAATGTAGGAAGCAAGGCTATCTGGGAATGCAGAGGACTGAGATTGCTGGGACAAGTGACCGTCATGGATAGCTTGCTGTGACGTCCTTCCTCCATTCTTTAATTCCTGCATCCTTGCCTCACTGCATCCTTGCCTCACTGCATCCTTGCCTCACTGCATCCTTGCCTCACTGCATCCTTGCCTCACTGCATCCTTGCCTCACTGCATCCTTGCCTCACTGCATCCTTGCCTCACTGCATCCTTGCCTCACTGCATACTTGCCTTCCTGAAGTCTTGATAGTGTTTTTCCTGCAGAGTGAAATTACACCTCAAGACCACTAAGACAGGCTTCCCATGTGTTTTTCTTGAGTCCTCATCAGGTTATTTGGGTCTGTCGAGGACACGTGCACCTACACCACAGTGATTGGTTACAACCTTCACCTCAGCAGGCAGTTTCAAAGCTGTTGGTTGGTGCAGCTGTTACAGTTTAGTTTTTTATTCAGCTCGTAAACTTTATTTGTTTTTTTGATAAACCATAAGTCACATATACACACAAAGATGCAAAGTATTTAAAAAACGAGTTTAAGACATAAAACCAACAATGAGCAGCTATTCGAGGTAAAACATAAAACGTTATCAATTTTCAAGACACCGTATCTCCGCAATAAAAACATAGTGCTATTTTTTAGTGCAAACTTTCTTGGCTAGACAACAGTGTATAAACTAGAGCAAGTAAACATTAGATAAAGTGCATAATAGCTTTCCACTGAAACTACATCTTTCAAACATTAGATAAAGTGCATGGTGGCTTTCCAATGAAACTGGATATTGACAGGTTGAGAGCCTGTATGCAACTGAGCACTGTTCACAAAGTGTCCTACTTGACACTACTTTTTTTGAAAAATGTATGTTTAATTTTCAGCATTGAAACATGACATACTCTAGAACTTTACACATTATTTTCTTATGTGGAAACGCATAAGAATGTAGCAGTTTGTACCAATACAAATTAATGACATTTAAACAGCATGGATACAAACAGTTTTCACATGTAGCACAATACCAAATTACATGTACTAAACATGATGCAATAACACAAAAAAATTCAACACAGAAGAAATTTTTTTAAATGCCCAATGCATTTCGGAACCAGCCGGTTCCTTCGTCAGGGGCCGATCTGAAAAATATAAAGCGAACCATGTTGCTAGTTAGGATTATGTTGTGGGGGCTCAATCTCAGTGACTCTAATACAGAGCAGACGTGTCTGACAACAAGTTACCTGTTTGTCTGTGTGGTTAAATGTTATCTGCAACGGACAGAAATATGACTGAGTCAGCATGGGCTCAAGTGATGATATATACGTGAAAGAAGATTGTAAAACATAGTCAACTACGCGCTTACCTGGGTGTGCAACACTCGTATTTCTGAAATTATGAAAGCGAACCAGATCATGTTAGTGAAATTAATCAGGACAGGAGTCCTAATGCAAGTGCTCGATAATCGATAGAGGGTTACAGTAGTGGTAATGAATTCATACCTTACGCAAGATGGTCGGCTCTGAAGCTGTTGGAAAAATAATAATTGCGTGTGTAAACCATTAGCGTATCAAGTGAACTATACTAGACGCACAAGATCCTCAGAAGTACAGTCTAAAAAAAGTTGCGTGTAAGGCTAAACGGGTGAAATCTTACCTCCGGAGGTTTTGTGAAGAGCTGCGTAAAGAGAAAGGGAGAAAAAAGGAACGAGTTTTGTTTATAAAAAACGGAAGAATTAACGGAATGGTGTGACCAGAATGAACAGCGTACTCAACCAACGAGAAGCACGTCACAGAAACCTCACCTTAAAAATGCTACGGGGGAGAAATAACGAACGTCTCTGCAACACCAGTGAACGAGTGCAAAGCGTCAGCTGAAAATGCGCTTTTGTAAGAGAAACAATTCAGGACATAAACCGGAAGTACCCGACATAAACGATGGACTAAGAAAGTCTTGGTTTTAATCTAATGAACAGAAGGTTCTCAGTGCTAACATGGGTGCCATGTTGGAACGGAGACGAAACGCTGCAAGATAGGGGGGAAATTCATAAATGCAAGATATAATGAGCGATAAGAGAACGGAACAATCAGAACTAAGAAGTATTTCGTGATCATTACTTTTACGAGCTCCTAGTCTGAACAAATGAGATCGGGTAATGTATGTGGGCATACATCGGTGCCAAGTAGAAACAAAATAATAAAACATCACAGTGCATAAAATGATGACGACTAGGGGATAAAAAAAGAGCAGAGTTCTCTCAGCGGAGATATGTTCAGCAAACTTAAAGTTCCTCATCTTTCGGACTAATAGATCCGTTGGGTAGTGTTAACATATGTGTTGTGTACAATAAACTGTGTGCACAATGTGGATGAAATGCGCATCGAGATATATAGACAAGTGCTGAGAGTTCCTTTGAAAACTGAAAGGTGCGTGGTAACCTAAATAATCGTGCATAAGGAGTTGGTATGTGTGTAACATGATATTAAGTGAGTTTTGCTGTAATGTTCGTAGTTGGTTTTACAGTTTAGAAGCTGGCCTAAGGGGATGCTGACTAGTTAAGAAACTCTTGGTTAAATAAAGCACGACATGTCCATCCGGTCATTGAGACCGGTGGGTGCCATGGTGTCCAGGCTTTTGATCCAAAAAACTTCCCTTTGGAGAAGTCTCAGGTGATTGTTGGTACCTTGTTGTAGCTCCACATGTTCAATTATTTGAAATCTTAGTTGTGATATAGAATGCCATGCTTCATGTGAATGATCAATCCACATACCTACTTTTACAAACCGATCCAACACCACAGCTGGAAATCATCTTGCAAGGGATCTTGAAAAAAGCTTACGATCTAGGATGGATTGACGAACAAACCAGACAGTTCCTCACCACACCAAATCCACGCAGACCTCACCTGTATATGTTACCAAAAATACACAAAAACCTACATCAACCACCTTTCAGACCTATTGTCTCTGGATGCGGCTCAATTTTTGATGTCGTAGGAAAATATTTGGATCACTACTTACAGAAATTCGTGCAAAACTGGTGGTCATACACCAAGGATACCACAGACTTCCTCAAGAAACTTCAACTCATTCAACCAAATATTCAATCCACTTGGTTATTGTGTACTATTGATGTGGTGGCTCTCTACACCTCTATTCCTCATTCCACAGGCATGGAGGCAGTTGAATGGGCTCTACTCCAACGCGAAGACATTGATACAGAGAAGGTTTTCATTTTGCAACTCTTACACTTTTGCCTTCACCACAGTTACTTTAAATGGAATGAACAATTTTACGCCCAACTCTCGGGAACTTCTATGGGCTTTCCAGGAGCTCCCTCATACGCCAACATCTTCATGGCAATGTTTGAACAGGAGTACATCATGGACATACCTCAATGGTGGACAAACATTTACACCTACAGTCGATACATTGACGACATCTTTCTGGTTTGGACCAACTCCCAGCAACTCCTGGAAGAAATGATAACCACTTTAATTCTCACAACTCTAGGATACAATTCACCCACAGGATTGAAACACAGACTATCCAATTCCTTGATGTTACCATCAATAAAAATCCTGATGGACCAGGACTCTCAACCACGGTCTACACTAAACCCACTGATCGCAACAATGCGTTACATTTCACCAGCTTTCATCCTAATAACCTTATCCACAATTTACCTTACTCTGTTTATCCGCATTAAACGCATTTGTTCCAACATGGTAGACAGCACGACCAAGATCTAGAAACTTCAGCTTGGGCTGAAGTGGAGCTCAGGGCACATACAGACATGCCAAAATGTCTAAAGCTGGACAGGCCCTGGTATCTGGAATAATGGACCAGGTGTCTCACAAGAGGAGGAGCAGTAGGGTTAAGGCAGAGCCTTCCCACCTGACTATTCTGTCTCCTCAGGGAGCCTGAAGAAGGAACTGTCCCAGAGGAGCTTGAACCTGACCAGGTTGAGTTCTTGGGAATAGGGGGCCCTTCCAGGTCTGACCTGAGCCAGGAGCAGCAAACCTGCCCCTCTCTTGAACCCCTCAGAAAGCAAGCTGCTGATGAGGCTGCTGGGAATGCTAGTGGCACCCATCAAGTTCATTGGGATGATGGACTCCTTTACTCAGAGAGTAGAGAACCCAAGCCTGGTGCATCCAGGAGGTTGGTTATACCGCTGAAGTTTAGGGGTTTCCTATTGAAATGGGTCAGTTGATGGTGTAGCCTTGGCAGGCAGCCTCACTGCCCAGCAGCAAACTGACTGCAGAAACCTTCCCAGACAGTTTTGACATATGTTTTCTCTCACTCCAAGTCAGACCACCTGGTGCACTCATGAAGTGGACACTGGGGACAGTCTACTTGTGAAGAATAAGATCTACAGGCAACCTGGCCATGTCAGGGACTGAATAAGGACACAAGTCCAAAAGATGTTGGATTTGGGTGTGATTGAACCCTCATTTAGCCCTTGGGCTAGTCCAGTAGTCCTGGTACCTAAACCTCACACCAAAGATGGAAAGAGAGAAATGAGGTTTTGTGTAGACTACAGGGGTCTCAATGCAGTCACTAGGACTGATGCCCATCCCATCCGCAGGGCAGATGAGCTAATAGATACTTTGACCTCAGCCAAGTTTCTAAGCACATTTGACCTGACTGCTGGCTACTGGCAGATCAGCCTAGCTGATGATGCAAAGCCAAAGACAGCATTTTCTACCCCTAGAGGGCACTGTCGATTTGTGGTAATGCCCTTTGGTTTAAAGAATGCACCTGCCACTTTCCAAAGGTTGGTGAATCAAGTCCTTACAGGCCTGGAAGACTTTAGTGCAGCATATCTAGATAATATTGCTGTCTTTAGCTCCACCTGGGAGGATCGCCTGGTCCACCTGAGAAATGTTTTGGAGGCCCTGCAAAAGCAGGCCTAACTATCAAGGCCACTAAGTGCAAGATAGGGCAGTCAGGTTGTGTACCTTGGCCACCTTTTAGGTGGAGGCCAGGTTCAACCATTGCAGAGCAAAATCCAAACCATAATGGAATGCTCCAACTACCCAGACTCAGGTGAGAGCCTTCTTAGGCCTGACTAGGTACTATAGGAGATTTGTCAAGGGGTATGGATCAATAGTTCTCACAGAAAGTTCTCACAGAAAGTACCCACAAAAGTTCCTCTCTCCTTTCTTTGGCAGGTAGGCAACCACTGCAGGGGCCAAATCCCCCCCCCCCCCCCCCAAGTAGCACTTCAGCTTAGGGATTGTCTCTCTGGTTCCTCTCCTCAGCAAATGTTTCTTCTTGTTTCCCAAAGTGATCTAAAGTTCTGAGGTCTGGGTCCACCTTTTTATACACAGTTTCTCTTTGTTCTCTGAAGGCAGAGAGGCCTTTGCCTAGTCCAAACCAGTTCTGGTCAGTTCTGGAGCACTCTGGTTACTTGTCTCCTTCTTTCCTTTCATAGTGCAGGGCAGAGACAGCATTGTGGAGGGAAGGCACAGCCCTATTCAGGTTTCAGGTGCAACCTCTCCCACCCAACTGCATGTAGATCTCTCTATTCAGCCTTGTGCTGACTCACCCTGTCTCCTGGAATCCCCCGGTCCCTGTCACTCAAACTCCAGACAAGGAATACACAATCTAGCAGAGGCACGCTTGGATAGTTAGACAAGAAAATACCTACTTTCTAAAAGTGGTATTTTCAAACACAGAATATTCAAACCAACTTCATTACAATATGTATTATACCATTCTGAGTTCAGGCATACTAAACTTAGATTTCTACCTAGTTCCCTGAGTCAGTTAGGATTAATAGATGTAATAATCAAACTGCCCATTCTGGCCTATGGGGAACAGGAATCCTTGCAATAATAAAAAACGAACATGGATGTAATTCACTATTAGGACATGCCACACACATCAGGGCTTGTCCTACCTTTTACCTACAAGGCACCCTGCCCTAGGGCCTACCATAGGGGTGACTAATATACAAACAAGAAAAGGTTTAGGGACTGGCAAGTGGGTGCACTTGCCCAGTCACAGGGAAGTACCAGACTGCACATAGGCTCTGCAATGGCAGACCTGAGACACACTTTTACAGTCTGCTTCTGTGGGTGGCACAACCAGTGCTGCAATCCCACCAGCAGTATTTGGTTTACAAGCCCTGGGCACACTCAGTGCACTGTACTAGGGTCTGACCAGTAAACCAAATCAACCAATCATGGAGTCACTAACCCATACATCAAAAACACACGAGGCAACAGCAAAAAATGGAAGGGATGCCCACGCCAAGGTGCCAGGTCTAACATTGGGTGTGTGGAATGATGCCAGCACATTAGAAAAAGGGAGGAACACCTTTAATTCCTCTGCCGTTTTCACACAATGGATCTTGTACAGCCTGGTTTGCGCAGCTATGGGCATCTGAAGTTGCTAATATTACTTATGCTCATGTAGGAAGATTACATTTTCAACTTAATAAAGTATGCTACCCTGATGAGGAAGGAGATCCACAAGCTAAAGGAACTGTATGGGAAATGGAGTATCGCCGAGGAAACTCCTCATGCGCTATGTTTTCCCAAACACTCGAAATGTCAAGGGTAATGGGCCTCCTGTTTTAGCTGTTATTAGAGCACGATCAGACCTGTGTGTGAACAGTATTGGAAGTATTTCCGTGGGGAAAAGCAACTGTACTCTGGTGTTGAATATTCCTGGTGTAAACAACAGCAGTTTTATGTCATTGCACAATACTTACTTTATATGTGGGAATAAAGGATACTACCATCTACCCATTGGTTGGTCAGGAACTTGCTATGTGTCCTTTGTGCTACCGCCTGTGTTTTTGGCTCCTGCATCCTACCATAAAGACTATAAACTGTACAATGACATTTCTAATAGCCGATCGATGAGAAAAATTAATCATGATGAGGTGGATCAGATTGACACTGCACTGCAGCAATATGTTGACTTAAATTTGGAATTGTTCTTCTTTGTTGGTGCTGCTTTAAACAGCCGGAAAATCAGACGCTTAACACGTGTTGTAGACGCTGTAACCAACCAAACAGCTATGGCACTTGGCAAGATCACAGAAGAACTGTAAATTGCGAGGATTGTGGCGCTCCAAAACAGAATGGTCCTCGACGTTGTGTTGGCTGATCGTGGTGGTGCATGTCGCATCATTGGGAGCAGCTGGTGTGTTTACATCCCTGATTACGCCCCTTCAGTTTTTGATGCAATCTATAAATTGCATAAGATAGCTGCTGAGATTCATCCCGATTCAGGAACATGGACTTTAACTGGCTGGTTATGGACATTTTTCATTACCTGCGGCTAGAAACTGTTGACAGTCCTATGTATGTTCTTTGCGATCCTACTGTCATGCTGTTTATGTATGCAATGTGGCCCAATGCTTTGTTCCCTTTGTGTCTCACTTTGTATACCCGCCAAACCCAACGTTAAGAATGTGAATGCCCAATATATATTAGACCAAGAAGTTAGTGATATGATGAAAATTGATGTGCAAGATGTTTTCCTTGTTCCTACTAAATCATAGAGATGTCTTCAGCTAATGCTAAAAGGGTCATCTGTGGAAATCGGCAGAAATCGCTGTTAGCATGAGCTGAAGCCATTTTGGTTTGGCATCCATTTTAGTGAACCATGTGTTTGCCATGTGATCCTTCCGTCTTCACTGTCGCCTGCTTTACCATTCTGCCTGAGTCATCAACTATAGTTAACTCCTTCAGTACTGAGACAGAGCATTGCACATGCTCAGAAAGGCTTGTAACTGTTAGAATGCACCTGTCTTAAGTGTAACTGTCAGACTATTTCAACGGATGTAAGCAGTTTCGTTACCCATCCCACCATGACTAAGTATTTTCTACTTATCCATATTTGTGAATAGCTATTCATGTGTATACTTGTCCCGCTTCTTTTTGAGTCTGCATGCTTACTCTGCAACAAAAGGTGTATATAAGCACCATGGGTTCTGTATTCCATGTACTGCCTCATACATTGCCTGAGGGTTCTGTATCGATGTAGTCCAACTCATGAGTGGGAATAAAATATTTGTTTGATATTACAGCTTCCATGCCAATCTCTATTTTGTTAATCCAAGGACTTGAGGACAAAGAAGGGAGAACCCCTTCACCGGTGGGCCTCTGAAAAGGCTCATTCCCACAGGTTGGCAGTGTGCATAGACTGGCATTGTACGTGGACTGGTGCTTGGTGGGCAGTGTGTGCAGACTGGTGCTTGACTGGTGGTGTGCGTGGAATGGTGGTATGTTGGAGGCTGGTAGCCAGTGTGTGTATTGACCTGCTTGAGGTGTTTGTCAGTTGTCTGATGTTTGGGTACTCGGTGGTATGATTGGTGTATTGTTCCTGTTGGCATATGAGAGTGATGGACCCTTGAGTGGTGTTTGTAAATTTAAGTGTTGTATTGCGTTGGGCCAACAGCTGGGAGTGTGGATGGTTTCCTGCATCTGACGCATGAAAGGCCTGTGAATGGACTGTAAATAAGTTGGTGCCGTGACGTGGCTTTACAGCTCACAAGCTGTAAGTCAGTGGTTCTTTGATCTAATGTTGGAATATTACCAATTAATTTTGCCGATTTTATTTCATAAAGTCATTGGTGAATAAAGGTTTTTTTTATATGGACCATATACTTACCCCGTGCCAAATCCAACCAGTATGCCTCTGATTGATTAGTGAATATAGGAGGCTTAAATGGTATATAGGAGGCTTAAATGGTGTAGGTTTGTGGCGGACCCAGCCCTGTTAGATGGCATATCGTTGGAAGTTGCATCTACTCTGAGTGCCATATTGAATTTATCCCCAAATTTGGAGGCACCAAATCAGATTTGTAACCTTCACGAACAGTGCTTTACTAAGCCCAAGGCCCTTTTAACTCTTCCTATAAAGCAAGGAAAAGCGAAAGCTATAGGTCGCCGCAAAAATTGGTACAATAAAAAATGTAGGGAAGCACATAATGGGCTAATAAAAGCTATCAAATCTAGGGTGACTTGTGATATCAAATTAGCTCGCCAAATGTACAAGAAAGTCCAGTGGGAGGCAAAGAGGGAGTGGGATTGGACCATCCTCTATGAGGCCTGTCTATCCTCAAATCAGGTTAAGTTCTGGGAAGTAGTGAAATGGGGTAGGAATCCTGATTCTCAAACCCCAATAAATTATGTCCCTGTGGAAGCATGGGTGGATTTCTTTTCAACCCAGTTTAAGGACCCTGACCTAGAATCTCATAATGTCCCAGGGAACAGGATATCTCCGCCCACTTCCCCTGGCAAATCATTAGTGTTTACGAATACTGATACAGAGTCAGCCCTATGTTTGGTTCAAGCAGGGAAAGCTCCCGGGATGGATTGCATCCCGGCAGACCTTTTTAAAACAGATCTCCAAATCTGGATTCCCTACATAACTCAGATTGCAAATGCCATAGCGAGGGGGGCTAGGATCCCAGAGTCTTGGAAAGGGGCGGAAATTATCCCCTTTTTTAAAATGGGGGACCGTTCGGTCCCGGGGAACTATCACGCTATTAGCCTCATCGACTCTGTGCAGAAAATTATTGCTAGAATGGTTCTTGCTAGAGTTAAAGGGTGGATGGAGATGGAGAACATTCTCTCCCCATTACAGGCTGGCTTCAGATCAGGCACCAGCACCATCGACCAGGTTTTCAGATTTACTCTGATTTACTGGAAGGTGGTGCTGTTGGGCGGAGGGACCATTTATGCCGCCTTTGTGGACCTTATGACCGCTATCGATCTTGTGCCTAGGGCAAAACTGTGGGCAGTCTTGGGCAACTTAGGGATGCCGTTGGATCTCCTTGAACTTATTATCAGATTGCATGAGGGCAACTTTGCCAGGGTGAGGTGGGGAGCCCAAGGGCAGGTGACGGATAGTTTCCCCGTAACGCGAGGTGTTCGCCAGGGGTGTGTTCTGGCACCCACCCTTTTTCTATTGTTTATCGATCAGATGGTGAAGTTTTTTGATAACACCCCGACTGATGCTCCTATACTGGGAGGGACAAAATTCCCTATGCTCATCTTTGCAGATGATACTTTACTCCTCTCAAAGACACGAAGGGGGCTGCAAATAGCAATAAATAGGTTTGAGGAGTTTTGTCAAGTTAATAATCTGCAAATTAATGTGAGCAAGACCAAATTTATGGTCCTAACGAAAAATCGCCCCATTAAAAGCCACATTAGTATGAATGGCGTAAGTCTTGAACAAGTGGAACTTATGACTTACCTTGGAGTAACCTTAGACTATCGTCTACGTTGGAAACCCCAGGTTGAAGCCCTTCAACTAAGATTTGCCCGCCTCTCGGGTTGTCTTATTCAAGAGCAAAAAACGTCCTTAACTAAACGGGTTACACCTGCACTTAAGATCTATGAGGCCAAAATTAGTTCTGCCATTTTGTATGGGGCTGACTTGTGGGGGTATATGGATTTAACCCCCTTGGTAAAAGTCCAAAATAAACTTATGCGCAAACTAGTAGGACTCCCCCAATCCACACCGATTAAACCCCTCCTATTAGATATGGGCTGTAAGTCCATTAATGAGATGGCTCGATATCGGTTAGTCGCATTGTGGAGACGGCTCTGGACGTCGCCGGATCTCAGTCTCTTTGCCAGAGAACTGGCGGAAGTTAGATCATCTCTGGGCTCTGGGAACATACCATGGCTACGTGAGGTGAAACTAATTTTGGAAGATATGGGTCTCAGTCAACTTTGGCTTTCCCCGGGTTCCAATGTATTCGCCCCCTAAACAAGATTTTATAGCACTTTATTGTGCTTCTGTCAGACTTCTTTCTGTTGCACGGTCAGGTGCTGTTACCCGAACAGGTAGATTTTTGGTATTTAAAACAGATCCCTCTTTGGAAAACTATTGGGATATCATTACTAAGAGTCAGGACAAAAAATTATACCATCAGTTTAGAGTTGGGTCCTTACCCGTAATGTCTTTCTCCAGGAATTGGTCTGGTTCAAATGAATGTTGTCCTTGGTGTAGTGACCACAAGGAGAGTGTGGGACACTTCTTTTTTGCATGCCCTGCCTATCATGCCCCTAGACATAGATGGATTAGGCCTATCAGTCAAAGGCTGAAATTGAGAGGGAGCTCAGAGGCTTTGTGGACTCTGCAAACTAATACCTCGGAGACTGTGGTAGTAGGTGTTGCAAAGTTCCTTGGGTGGGCTTGGGTTATTAGAGCCAGACATCCCCAGGTAGCCTGATTGTTTTGTTTTTTTATATGGTTTTTCATATACCAAGTCTTTAATATTTTGTTTAATGCTTTGTTAAATGTTGAACTGTATTAAATATAGGCGGGTTTTAATGTTTTTAATGTAATGTATGCATATATTATTGTTCTTTTGTTGTACTGTCTTTTATGATATTAAATCGAAATAAAGACATATGAAACCTAACCTGATTAGTGAATGGGTGTGGAGTAATGTTTTGGTGTTTTCCTTTGCTTTTTACCATCAGTGCATACTCTCTGTAGTGAACACCTTCTGCCCTCACATCTTTTTGGAAACTGGTCACTAAGGGAACAATCTGTGGAATGTTTTGTGAGGATTCCACATGGATTACTTACCCAGAAACCCTTGTAAATTTGATTAATTTACAAAATCAAATTGTTTCCTCACATTTCTGTGTGGGAAAATTGTGTGATCATCGGACCTGCACAAATTTCCTACCACCCAGCATTCCCCCAGGTCTCCCAATAAAAATGCTACCTCACTTGTGTGGGTGGCCAAGTGCTGGTGACAGGAAAGGGCCCAAAACATACTGTGAAAACATCAAAATGATCTATCACAAAACAACGTGGTTTTGCAAGGGGGTCACCTGCGTTTTTTCCACCCGGGCTCAGGCGCCCATCTAGGGAAACCTACCAAACCCAGACTTTTCTGAAAACTAGATACCCTGAGGAGTCCAGAGAGGTGCGGCTTGTGCGAATTCCCCGAGGTTTTCTTACCCAGAATCCCCTGCAAACTTCAAATTGACCTACAATAATCACATTTTCCTCACATTTCTTTGTGGGATTAACGGCCCAGCGCAAATTTTCCGCCACCCAGCATTCCCCCAGATCCCCCAATAAAAATTCTACCTCACTTGTGTGTGTGGGCCAAGTGCCAGCAACAGGGAAGGGCCCACAACGTATTGTGGAAGCATCAAAATTATCGATTGCAAAACAACCTGGTTTCGCAAGGTGGTCACCTGGGTTTTTGGTCCCAGGCTCGGGGGCCATCCAACCTACCAAACCCAGTCATTTCTGGAAAACTAAACAGGGGAGGTCGGTGTAGCTTGCATGGATCCTACAATGTCTTTTTTAACCAGAATCCCCTGCAAACCTCAAATTTAGCTTTAAAAAGACACATTTTCCCCCCGTTTCTGTGTGGGAAAGTTGTGGGATCACCAGGCGGGGACACATTTCCTACCACCCAGCGTTCCCCTAGGTCTCCAGATAAAAATACTACCTCACTTGCGTGGGTGGACAAAATGATCGCAACAGGGAAATACCCAAAACATACTGTGGAGGCATCAAACTTTTTGCCCACAAAATGATCTGCAGTTTTGATCCCAGGCTCAGCTGCATCTAGGGAAACCTACCACCAGAACAAGTGTTATTACCAATTGTCTTTCTCTGCATTTGCGCCTTCCGAATGTATACCCACAAATTCAAAGCTGTGCAAAAAAACACTGCTTCTAAACACCATATTTTGTGGCCATTTTGGAAATACATAGGTTTCCTTGATATCTATCTTTCACTCTTTGTTTTACCAAATGAATTTCTGTATACCTGGGACACAATGAAAAACAATTACAAAGTACAGCTCAGTTATTGGTTCTGTGTACCTTGGGCTTTTGGTGAACCTTTAAACCCTATATATGGCTGCAACCAGAAGGGTCCAGCGGACGTAACAGCATATTGCTTTCTGAAATCTGCCATACTTAGAAGAAGTTTCAAGTGAAAACGTAGGCACAAATGGCTGTTTTTTCAACTTAATTTCAATATTTTTTTTATTTCAGCTTTTACTTTTCATAGGAAAACCTTAAAGGATCTACAGAAATGACTCCTTGCTGAATTCTTTCTACTTTTCAGACATGTATATGAGGGATAAAAAGGTAGATTTCCCGTATATAAGGAATATCGGACCTATATTATGTTAGCATGATTCATCTATATATACGCTCTCTGTGTTGTTTATATGCTTCTGTTTGGAGGAAACTCATTTATTTCCGCCTTGTATACCTATTGCTAAAAGAGTAGGCCAAGAACCATACAGACGCCATCTTCTTTTCATTTGCTCGAGCACAGGCTGTGATCACGTACAGTTGTCAGGTCCCAGCTCATTTGAGTTACTGGTAGCAGCTGAAGGTAGGCTGTTCACTCCTCTGTTCTGAGACTCAAGGTCACGTCTGGCTTTGGGGGTGATAAGCGCATTCCTGGAGGCACCGTGCTTGCACTCCCAGGCACCAAGACAAAAGGGAGTCACCCCACCTGACCTCATCAGTAATAGATAGTCAAGTCTTTGTACTGGTCTGATGTGTGCCATATATGGTCCCTTCCTGGAGCTCGAGGGCCAACTGGTGTTTTTCCTTTTACAGTGATTGTATGTGTTGAACTGAAAAGTATATAACCTCATGTTTGAATATGAGCCAGCACTCTTCTCGGCGCACCGGATGGGTGAGGTTCGAAGAGGCTCCTCTATAGAGTATTCTGTTTAATAAACGATTGAACGTTCTTCACTGCCAACTGACTGATTATTTGGTAATGGTATTGGGGCTATTGGTAGGTATAGTCCTTTAGTTTATTTTTATGGTACATCAGTTGGCGACTCCGCCGGGACTCCGTGACTGGGTCGTCCTCCCCGTAAACGGGTGGTAAGGACAAAGGGGTAATTCTGGTCGAGCGGGATCCTTTGAAATTTAGCCATTTTTGGTACGAACTTACTCCGCTCTCACGATCAGAGTATCCCCAGCTGCTAGTGACCCTTCACCGAAGTCCTACAGGCGGAACTCGGGAGCTGACCGTGTTGGTCTTCAGGAGTTGGCAGTGGAGAACACACCATTGTACCTGTGTGCGCCAGGTGAGTGGAATTGTTTTGATGTTTTTGGCAGGCACTGTTGAGCAGTGTTTTTGAAGCAGTTAACTGTGTAAGTATTTAGTGGTCAGTGGACCACGGAGAATCTTGGGGGTCTGACGGGGCAGCATTGTGGTGGCTGCACGTGTAGATCCTCCACGTACCTTTTGTGAATAATAGAGATGCCGATCAGACGCCCAGCGTGGCACGTGTGGTGCACGCCCGGCCGGACTGCTCTCAGAAAGGCCTGTGGCTGTACCTGGGTAGCCTTGGGAACACATCTGAAGTCGTGCTAAAGAAGCAGGCTTAGTCAGAATAGTCCCAAGAGTGAACCAGGAAGGCTGCGGGATGGTCTGTAGGTCGGTCTGTGGTTAAACCTGTCTGACGGTCTCTTGGTAGTCTTTGGACTGCTTGGTTTTGGTATTTGTCGGTCTTGGAATTTGAATTTGATTGATTCTCCATGAACAGGAGTCGACGGGCTGTGTTCTTTGTTTGAAAAGACGTCATTTCTTGCATATTTTTGTATGTGTGTATATATATTATTGTCTTATGTGTGTTTGCATGAGTGTGAGGTTGTATATTTTGTGAATGTTTGAACATGGCCATGTTTGGATGTTCATTTGTAGGATTGACTAAGGAATGTGTGACGATAATAACCATGCCGTATTTTAGCAAATTGAGTTGTTTTAGATGTTGTTGCCGCCCTAATGATACTCATCTGGCTGAAAGTCAACCTGCCCCACCAGAAGGCAGTCCAAGTTATGATATGTATGTAAAGCATGGTATTACACCTCTTTTGTTCAACACACTATGGCATAAATATACTAAGGACAATGTGGAATTACAATGGCCCCTAACCGGGTCTTTTGATGAAAAAAAGATACATTTCTTGCAGGATCGATTATTTTCTAAATGTAGTCGTCAGTCAATGTTTGACTCCCTGAATCTGTGGTAGAAGGAAGCAAAGCGTAGACGTATACGGGAGGAAAGTACATAGGATGAAAGGAAATCAGACGATTACACAGAAAACTATAGCTTACGATAAAGCACGAACTGAACAAGGGATTGATCGCGCAGATAGACACTTTAGATTGCATGTGGATAAGACCTATGTTGCTCGGACTGAAGCGGAAGAGGAGATAGAGGATTTATTGGATACCCGTCCACCTCCACCTTATGCTCCGCAGCGCGTATATCCCGTTGTTTCTCCGACTCTAGTGCAGGTTCCTTCAGCCTCTGCCCCCGATGTTCTCTTCCCTTGCCTCTCTGGGAACGTCCTCTGTTTTGTCTCCCTCAGTGTCTGAGACAGCTTCTTTATTGCCTGTTACGCTGCCATCTTCTGTTGTGTCCACAGCTGTTTTGTCTCCCCCCACCCCCGTGTGGACTTCCTTTTCTGCGAGCACGACCCCATCTCCAGCTGTTTCGACTCCATTTCGTGCTCCGGGGGATTTCGACACACGGAAGTTGTTTACTCGTTCGACGGTAGGACAGAATGAGAAACAGTTGATTGAGGATCAGTCATCCCAGTGGAAACGACAGCCTATTTACACTATAACTGATATATGGAACACACTTCGAGACTATGAGCCTGTTATGCAGCAACATGCCTTGAAACACATGGCTGCACGTATCATTACTCTCTGGGAACAATGTTTTCCAGGAGGATTGGTCCCCCAAGTAATGTATGACATTCGGGACAGGGCTCATAAGTCGGAACTTAGCCCAGATGAAGTATATAGAAAGGTGGAGATTTTATTAAGTTATCGAGAACGGATGTGTCAAAAGTGTCCCTCGTGGGACACTCAGCATCCTATGCGAGAAGTTGATCCTATTTTTCATCCTGAAATACAGGAACTGAAGGATGATCATGGTGTGGTGACTAGACCTCGTGTAGAGGCAGGAGTGCAGGAGCGATGGGTTTATACCCCCAGGAAGAGTGAAGTCCTCTCGTTAAAATCACAATTACCTGACCCTCGTAAGAATCCCACGGCTTATTACAAAGAACTCACAGAAGCGGCCTCTTCGGCCGTCATGACCTTAGCTGACATAAGAGCTATTTTTTGCGTTGTTAGTTCCCGTGGACGTGTGGCGTCAAGTGCATGATCAGGACCATGCTCAAGAATTAGGCGGAACATGGGATCAGATAAAAGACTGGGACAAGGATCGTAAGCCTGGCGATAAACCGAGGCCTGAATTATTGGCATTACCTGGTCGTATTATCACTTACATGCATTCCCTAATTCCGCCTCGTAAAGTGGATTGGGACAAACTGACTGCATGTAAACAAAAGAAAGATTAAAGTGTTTCTGATTTTTTCACTAGATTTGAGGGCGTATTCATTGATTTTAGTGGACAGGATTTATCATTGGAAGGCGGTATATGATTATTTGTTAATCGTTTTGTTACGAATTTGTTACCGGAAGTTTCTGCACGGCTACAAGCCACTGAAAGTACCTGGACCACTTCCACGCCCTCGGTAATATTGAGTATGGCCCAATATTATGAACATAGAGAAAATTAGAGTAAGGATAAGACGGAAAAGAAAGCGAAGGATCTTAAAAAACGGGTGTTGTTGCAACAAGTTGCTCAAGGACGAGGCAGAGAGAGAGAGGCGGTAGAGGGTTCGTCCCGAGGGGAGCAGGAACGGGGTGAGGAAGAGGGCCAGCTGTTTTGGGAGCAAATCAGTGTGCTTATTGTAAGGAGGAAGGGCATTGGCAATTTCAGTGTCCATTGTTGCTGGCCCAGAACGGGGCTATAAGGAGTAGAGGAAGAGGTCGGGGAAGTGTGGATCTCAGTGATATGCGACAAGAAGAGGCGACGCAAGTTGGACAAGAAAAGAATTACTTTGATAATCCGAGAGGTATGCAGTATTATAATGAGGAATGTGCAAAGAATGCGACCGAAGGGTATGCTTATACATAGGATAGCCATGGACAGAGAGAGGGCCAGGTGTCAGTACCCGTTGACCAGCAAGGACCCTATGTAGAGGCGCGTTTGATGGGGACATCTGAAAAGTCTTTAGTTGACACGAGTGCAATGAATAGTTCTATTTCTCGTTCCCTGGTCCCTGGGGCTGCTCTGACCGGGCTCAATAATGTTTCGGTAGGATGCTCGGGAATTCCGGTGGTGAGCCCCATCTCCAAACCCATGCCTATTACAATAGGTCCTGTTACGATAGACTCTCCGTTTCTTTTGTCTTCCCATTGTGGCAAAATTTGTTGGGCTTGGATTTATTAAAGAAATTACATGCTAAGATTCATTGTTCACCTGATGGTGTTTATCTGACTATTAATTCCCCTGCAAAGTATACTTTGCAGTGTTTCACTAAAAATGAACCCCTCCCACCTGAGTTTGCTGTTATTCCGGTGACGTTGTGGGCCACTGGTGACACGGACGTAGGCTTATTAAAGATTCCACTTGTCTCTATTACTTTGAAGCAAAATGCTCAGCTTCCTCGTATAACTCAGTACAAAATTTCTCCGGCTGGCGAGAAGGCTTTGCTCTCTATCATACAAGATTTGGTAAAAAAGGGTGTGGTGGAAGAGACAGCTGCTAATGTATGCAACAGCCCTATTTTGCCTATCTTGAAAAGAGCCCCTGTTGGATGCGATCCTGACTACGCTGATACCTATCGTTTTGTGATTGATTTGCGCGAAATTAATAAAATAGTGGTGCCCCAATATCCTGTGGTTTCGGACATCACTACTATTCTCACTAGGATTCCTCCTCTGCTAAATATTTCTCTGTGATCGATTTAAAAAATGCCTTCTTTAGCATTCAGATTCATCCTGATTGCCGCCATATTTTTGGCTTCTCATTATCTGGTCGTAGCTTCCGGTTCGGTCGCGCTCCCCAGGGGTAGACAGAGTCCTAGTATTTACAGTCAAGCTTTGAAAACATTGTTGGATGATTTGGTCTTGCCCCCTGGTAATGTGCTTTTACAATACGTAGATGATTTGTTAGTGGCCTCTGATACCGAGAAAGGCTGTAAGACGGCCACTGTACAATTATTGCCTCATTTGGCTGCTAATGGCAATAAAGCATCCCTTTCTAAATTTCAATATTGTCGACAGGAGGGGACCTATCTCGGTCATCTACTGTCGAAGGAGGGAAGGAGACTAACCCCTGAGCGGGTGACTACCATTTTTAATATGTCTGTACCTCGTACTCCGCGTGATGTTCATGCATTTCTCGGCATAATTTCTTACTGTCGCCAATGGATCCCTAATTTATCCCTTCTTACTAAACCTCTTCTGTACTTAACTACTAAAGATGTGCATTAACCTTTACCCTGGACTGATGCTTGCCAAGATGCTTTTGTCTCTTTGAAATCTGCACTTTGTTCTGCACCCGTTCTTGGTACTCCTGACTACCGGAAACCTTTTGTGCTTTACGTACATGAGGTGGACGGTTGCTCGCTTTCTGTGTTAACACAAGGATTTGGTGGTAAGCAGAGACCTTGTGCTTATTTCTCGGCGGTGTTGGATAACGTCGCCAGAGCACTCCCAAGCTGTTTAAGAGCCACTGCTGCGGTTGCGGTGGCTATTCGACAGTCGGAAGGGCTCGTTTTGAACACTGACCTCACCGTGATGGTACCGCACGCTGCGGATACATTATTAATAAAACAAAGACCCAGCACCTTAGGAGTGCGCGTCTTACTGGATATGAATTAACTTTGTTTGCTCCACACATTACGATTAAATGATGTGTCACCCTGAACCCAGCCACGTTACTACCCCTCCCTTCGAATGAAAAGAACAATGATGTTCATGATTGTATATTTCGGACTGAGGAAGAAATGAAGGGACGAGTAGACCTGACTGACACTCCTCTATCTGACCCCCAAGGGGAGTTGTATGTCGATGGCTCTTGTTTCAAGTTACCAGATGGCACGACAACTGCTGCATATGTGAGAACTACTCTTCACACTATAGTTGAGGCTTCTCGAGTACCCTATCAGTCAGCACAGGCAGCTGAATTAGTGGCATTGTTTCGGGCCTGTGAGTTAAGTGAAGGACTGAGAGTAAACATTTACACAGATAGCCAGTACGCCTTTGGCATGGCTCATAGTTTGTCAACTCTGGGCAGAAAGAGGTTTTCTTACTTCTCATGGTCAGCGAATACAGCATGGCCCCTTGATTTTGCGATTACTGACAGCATTGACGTTACCAGAAATAGTGGCTGTAGTCAAATGTAGCGCACACAAGACAGTGGTTGATGCAGTGGGGGAGGGTAATGCCTTTGCCGATCAAGTAGCTAAGGAAACTGCTAAATCTAAATTAACCCCAATGTTTGCGACTAGTTCTGCTAGGCGGGTGGCTGAAACAGATGTTTGATAACACTATGGAGAGTGTCCGAGAAATACAGAAAGAAGCTACCCCTATTGAACTGGCTCACTGGAAAGGGCGAATTGGGAGATTAGATGCAGATGGTTGTTGGATTGATATAACAGAAAAGCAGCGGTGGATGTTGCATAATGCATTAGTAAATGCGGTGGTAACAATGGCACATGGTTCAGCTCATATTGGGGTGAAAGGTATTTGTGCATTATTAGATCCTGTATGGTCCAATCCCAAAATTTCTAGGACTGCTGCTCATTTGGTACAATATTGTATGGTTTGCCAACGACATAATCCCGGGGGCAGGGAGCCTGTTCTGAGTGGAAACTTTGCACCACCATTGTTGCCTTTTGAGGTGCTTCAAATGGATTATATCCAGCTGGAGCGCGTTAACAATTTGAAGTATGTTCTGGTCGTGGTATACGCCTTCAGTAAACGGATGGAGGCCTACCCGACTAAAGGAAATACTGCTTTGGCAATGGCAAAAGCGTCGATAAAGGAGTATTTCCCTCGCTACGGATTGCCTCGTGTGATCTTTAGTGATAACGGAAGACATTTTAATGGAGAACTCATCACACATATATGTAATAGATTACAGATTAGGCAGAAATTCCATGCGGCTCGACACCCCCAGTCTGCTGGGTTGGTCGAGAAGTATAATGGACTATTAAAGCTTAAATTAGCTAAAGTTCAGGAAAATACTGGGTTGAAGTGGCCAGATGCTCTGCCGCTGGCATTGATGTCAATACGAGTTGCCCCACATTCTCGTTATGGTTTGTCTCCGTATGAGGTCATTTTTAAGTGCCCTACTAATGTTTGGGGCGTCCCGAGACCCAGAACGTTTTGAGATATATAGTATCCTATGCTGACAGACTATTTGTATGCCTTGACTAAAGATCTTCGTTCCATTCATCAACCGGTCTCAGCAGTGTTGTAGCCCCTGCTGGAGGGTCCTGGACATCATCTGGAACCAGGCCAGTGGGTTCTGGTTCGCAATTATTAGCGGATCTGTACCTCTGACTTCTGTGCGCCTCTGATTTTGTGCTGTTTCTGTACTTCTGTGCCCCCTTACGTTCTGTACCTCTGACTTCTGTGCCCCTGCTTGAGTCCGTGCCCCGCGCCGGTCTCCTTTCCCCCACCGCTGCCTCCCCTGCGGCCCGTCCCCTCCGCGCCCATTTGCTCTACCCGTCCCTTGCCTCCCAGCGGCTCCTCCCTCCCCACCTCCCCATATATGGCAGCCGCTGGCGCGGTGAGGAGAGTGACCCATGACCTTCCTGGTAGGTCGCTCCCCCTGCTGCAGCTCTGCCGTCACCCCGCTATCTCCTGTTGCCACCGGTGCTCCAAGCAAGCCTGGCTGAAGATGGCTGAAATGCCAGAAACCGGTCCTAGGAAGCTTGTTTCCGGTCCAGGGAAGACATGGCTTGGCAGTTCGGGCTGGACTGTTCCCATGAGGCACAGGGTCAGACTGATTTGCATATGGCCATTTCTGAACTGGGGTGGCAGAGTGGGCTAAAGAACGGTGACGGATTAAACTCAGATCAGTTGACTGGGGGTGAGTGCTTGCAATGATCAACACTCCGTCCATCATTTCCTTTGGTTTTTGCTTTGTTCGCCATAAGATGGCAGGGTATGCTCAGACGTGAGTCCCTTGCTTACTTTGCCACTGGATTCAAGCAAGCCTGGCTGAAGACGGCTGAAATGCCAGAAACCGTTCCTAGGAAGCTTGTTTCCGGTCCAGGGAAGACATGGCTTGGCAGTTCGGGCTGGATTGTTCCCATGAGGCACAGGGTCAGACTGATTTGCATATGGTCATGTCTGAACTGGGGTGGCAGAGTGGGCTAAAGAATGGTGATGGATTAAACCCAGATCAGTTGACTGGGGGTTAGTGCTTGCAATGCTCAACACTCCGTCCATCATTTCCTTTGGATTTTGCTGTGCCCCCTTATATTCTGTACCACTGACTTCTGTGCCCCTCTGATTTTGTGCTGTTTCTATACTTCTGTGCCCCCTTACATTCTGTACCTCGGACTTCTGTGCTCCTGCTAGAGTCCGTGCCCCGCACCGGTCGCCTTTCCCCCACCGCTGCCTCCCCTGCTGCCCTGTCCCCTCCGCGCCCACTTGCTCTACCCCTCCCTTGCCTCCCGCCTCCCAGCTGCTCCTCCCTCCCCATATATGGCTGGCGCGGTGAGGAGAGAGACCCTTGAACTTCCTGGTAGGTCGCTCCCCCCGCAGCAGCTCCGCTGTCACCCCGCTATCTCCTGCTGCCACCGGTGCTCCACCACCCGCAAGCTCCACCTGCGCCTCAAACTGGTGGCCAGTGGTGGCCTAAGGTTAGTTTCCGCTGTGTCTGTGCCCCCTTATATTCTGTACCACTGACTTCTGTGCCCCTGCTCGAGTCCGTGCCCCGCGCTGGTCTCCTTTCCCCTGCCGCTGCCTCCCCTGCGGCCCCGCCCCCTCTGCGCCCAGTCACTCCACCCGTCCTTTGCCTCCCGCCTCCCAGCTGCTCCTCCCTCCCCACATATGGTGGCCGCGTCGCTGGCGCGCCAACGTCTGCGCCTGTACCGTGCCCAGAACCCCTGGCCCCCGCAGCAGCCATGAAGACCGCCTCCGCTATGACACCAGCAACCTCGTCGCTCTCAACCCAGGAAGAACCCACACCTGCTGAAAGGCCGCCCCGAAGCGCACCCACGGTCCCTTCAACTGCCGGAACTGCAGCTTCTCCTGCCTCGAAAGCGCCAAGACGCCTGCCACGCAGGAACCCAACCAGCTTAGATGCATCCTGATCAACACCCTCTCCGCACACAAACATGCCGTCGAACTCTGGGACCTACTCGACACCACATCACATCACCGGACGTCGCCTTCCTGACCAAGACCTGGATGAACGAAACCTCCTCGCCAGCCATCACCATAGCCATCCCAGACGGGTACAAGATGACCCGCAGAGACCGCACCAACAGGGCCAGAGGAGGAATCGCCATCGTCCACAAAAACACCATCAGGGTCACAACAAATACCAACGACACCCTCAGCACTGCCGTACACATGCACTTCCAGATCCACATGGACCCCAAGACCACCCTAAGAGGCACCCTCATCCACAGACCACCAGGACCCTGGCCTCAATTCTGCGACTCCATCGCTGACCTCATCAGCACGCACGCGCTGACCTCCGCCGACTACATCCTCCTAGGAGACCTGAACTATCACCTGGAGAACAACGACAGCAACTCCTCTACCCTGATCATCAATCTCGCCAACCTCGGACTGAAACAGCTCGTCACGCCGTCGACCCACATCGCCGGCAACACGCTAGATGCCATCTTCTCCTCAAGCCCCCACGTCACCTTCAGCCACGCCTCCGAACTCACCTGGACAGACCACCACTGCATCCACTTCTCCTTCCGAAAACCCCTCACACACGCCGCTGCTGGGGCAAAGTCACCCAAGAACAACTACAGACAAGCCTCGCACTCAACCACCAACGAACCCCACCAACCCAGATGAAGGTGCACTCAACCTCGAACCCTGGATGAACGACTGTGCCAACACTGTCGCCCCGCTGAAAAACCCCACCAGCAGAGACAGCAGCAGAAGAGTCAGCTGGTTCACCCCGGAACTCCTTTACTCAAAACGCACCTGCCAGAAACTGGAAAACATATGACACAGCGACAAGACGCCAGACAGCCGTACTGCCCACAAAGACGCCATCCGCAACCACCACCACCTCATCAGGACCGCCAAAAGAGCCTCCTTCACAGACTGCCTTGACAACAACACACAACAGCAAGGAGCTCTTCACCATCGTGAAGGAACTCTCCAACCCCAGCTCCAATGACATCCCACCTGTGCGACTCCCTCGCCACCTTCTTTCACTGGAAAATCACAGACATCCATGACAGCTTCAGACCCCGGACAACCCCTGCCGACTACACCGAACTCACCGCACCCCACGGCCCACGACACCCTGACAAACTGGACCAACGTGAGCATCGAGGACACAATCAAGACCATGGGAACAATCCACTCTGGTTCCCCGACCGACACTCTCCCGCACCAAATCTTCAACAAACCCAGCAATTCCATCACACCCCACCTGCACAAAATCAACCTCTCCTTCGAGACCGCCACCTTCCCTGAGAACTGGAAGCACACAGAGATCAACATCCTACTGAAGAAAACCAAGGCGGATCCGAGTGACCTCAAGAACTTCCGTCCCATCTCCCTGCTTCCGTTCCCAGCAAAGGTCATCGAGAAGATAGTAAACACCCAGCACACCCAGCTCACCCGTCACCTTGAAGACAACAACATCCTGGACCCGTCCCAATCAGGTTTCTGCAGCAACCACAGCACCGAGACCGCCCTCATCGCCGCCACAGACGACATCAGGATCGTTGAGGATATCAAGCTATGGATAATTTAGTAATATTTTAATTGATTAATTTTAATGTGGAGTTTCTATTTTAATGATGGACTATGTTTGTGATTATGAGTAATGTTTGTGCTTTTATGGATAATGTATATCCGAATAACGATACGATAATGCTTTTATTTAGGACAGCTTGTGGTAGACATGAAAATACGAGTCTGTTGACGCAGCATAATCGGTTTACATTTTTTTTTTTATTTGAATAAAGCTTGCATATGAAGAAGCGTCCATTAGAAGGGAAGCCTAACCTCCAGCATGCAGGCCCCTATTTCCCTCTTCAGCAGCCCCCACGCCTCCTCATAGACATCTATGGCCTGATTGAATGTGCTGTGCTTCCGCAACAGCTTGTCCAGTTCTGCCCGGCGCCGAGTGCCCTGGCCCAGCTTGACGGCGGAGTAGAACAGTAGGTGCAAGCAGAGTCTGTTCTCGTCAGAGGTACTGAAGCCCCCCGGGGCGCTGGCGGTCCCCGCTCTAAGAATAGAGTTCAGCTTCTCACGGCCCGCCAGCAGCGCTCTCCGGCTCGTGGGGTTTTTTTTTATTATTAAGTAGTAGCCTACCTCGCTACTCCGGTCCCCGATGGCCAGGTGCACGCGCTGCCATTCCGGGTCACCATCCACCTTTCTTTGGTGTTCAGTAGACACCTGAGCGTGCTCATCGGCATTGTCCATTGTTTCTGGTGCAAGAGTTGTTTGTGGTGACTCGGCCATTGTTCCTGAGGTAGGGGATAGTTCATCCGGGTCAGCATTGGTCTCTATGTCGGCTCCACTGAGCTCGGCCAGATAGCCGCGCTGGATGGACAGGCAAAGACTGTGCTGGCCCCGCAGCAGGCCCATGATCTCTCCATAGAGACAAAAGCTCAGGCCGCTCTCGTCCATGAAGAAGGCCGCCAGCCTCTGCTCACGCAGCTTCACCTTCTGCACCAGGCGCACCACAGACAGGTAGTCGGCGGAGCCGAGCAGCCTCCCGGCCAGGGCCTCCAGCACCTCAGGGGGCAGCAGCTGGCAGCCGCAGGAGTCTGCCAGTAGGCGGGCCACCTCTGCGAGGTCCTGCGGGTCCTCCAAGCTGGCGATGCGCACCTGCAGGTGCCCCACGTACCACTGCACCTCATCACAGTCCGGCTCGTCGATCTCCTGCAGGCGCCTCAGCAGCCGCTGGCAGGCCTCCTCTAATAGGTTCCTGATGTGCACCCGGTCGGTGCCAGGCATCGGAGGGGGGGTCACTGCAGCCATCTGAGGGTCGAGATGGGAGAAGGAACATATATTAAGTAATTACACAAATGAAAAGTTGCATCAGTATCTGGTAGACCTAGGTCCACTTTCTCCCCAAGAAGTGGGAAAGAAAGAAGACCACTGGGTCAGAACAAGGGTGACTAGGACATCCACTATGGTGACCAAAAGAAAGGGGTCCCAAAGCCTCCCCAGAAGAAAGAGTGAACCCCTTAAGGATAAAAGTAAGGAGTTCCAGGTAGACCCCCAAAATCCTGTCCAAGAGGGTGGGCCCAAAGACACCTCACAAACTAAACCAGGGTACCAAGGTAAGAATTGGGATCCCAACAGAATATGGTGTTACAACGGTCAGAAGTCTGGACACCACACCAAGGACTCTAGCTGTCCTAAAGCAAGCACTTGCATAGCAAATAGGTCGCGCTTTTGGGACCTTATAAGTGTTTAGCTAGAGATAGTGACTTTGCCTTGGTGTTTATTCTGTGCTGATGCGATCCGATAGCTTAATGATCCAAGCATTTTCTGAACAAGACGTATGCATAACTTGAAACGCTTACACATTTAATTCATCCGTAGTTTAATTAATTGGTTAAAACACAAGTTATGTCCTTCACGTACCTTTGAAGAATGTTGAATGAACCTCAATACAAAACACAAATGTGAGAATAAATAATTTGGGAAATATGGAAAAAAAGGAAAATCTTTACCTCTTCCCACAGGAAGTAAACAGATCATATAGGTGAGATAGAAAACACTAATAGAATAAGGTGCCATACAAATTTGGGAACGAGAATCAAAGCAGACGGGATGTTCAGTAATTGTGATCTCAATACTCGAGCAACACCAGATTGTATTTATGGTAAAACCCAGCACATAAGTAGAACACCCCCACCCCAAAAAGGTGAAACCGCATAATAAGTAAAAGTAGGTATGTGCTAGACGTCTTGGCTCGGTAACTACTTCAATGAGATTAATCCATTACACAGATACCATAAAATTCATAAAAACAAGCACCGGCAACATAGCAAGGATACAGTTCATGCAATTCTCCAAAGCCAATGTCATCGTCTCCCAGGGAAAAAACTAGCCCAAACAAAAAAATACAAAGTTTGAACTGCAACGTGAATCACAACAGCAACGTGCACGAAAAATGCACTGAAACAAATGTCCACAAGACCTGCGTGTTCCGGTCCAAAACCGGGGTAGTGACCACGTCCCAAGAGGTGGCCATGATAGAGTCAGACAAACCCCAGTCTTACACTGATGTTAGCATGGAAACAGAAAGGAGCGGCGTAAATCTTTGAACAAATAACATGACGAATAGCTATATAGGAATCGCTAAAAAGGCACCCCCCAAGTTGCAACACCATTTAGTTGCATAATATACAATATAAAATCCATTCTCACGAACGAATTAGTGAGTCTGGTTGATGAAAATCTATACATTGTGTTTTTTTCTGTATGAAGTAAAAAGTAATTACAGCAAAAGTTTTGTATATTGAAATAAGTGGAGAAGGCAGAAGTTCAAGTGTTTCGTTTATTTTAGGTTATGTCTTAGGTAACATATGTTTGTACATTCTTTGTAATTTATGCGTTGAATGCTGGCAAAAGCTCTATTTTTCTGCTATGTACGCTCTAATTACCTAGTTTAAAATTGGTTTGTCACTAGGTCACTTGTTTCATTTCCGGGTGAAAGGTAATAGAGGCTATTATAACGGAAGCAAACTGTTAGTGGGAAGCCGGTCTTTGCTGATCGAAGCTTTCTCTGCTACACTTGGCTTCGTATTTTTAAGTTATATACTACTCCTATAAGAACATTTGCGTATATGATAAACTCGTCACTGGGAGTTCGGATCTGTAAGGCATTTCGACGCAGCACCTCTACGAAACAATAGCCATCAGACCGAACAAAAGCGGAGTCAAATCCTTTATAAGCCAGTGAAAAGTATCAACACCATATCGCCACCTGCAAACACGCTGACTACATCTCACTCAAACACCAGTAAAGAAAAAAAACTGGCCAAAGTCTACTTAAGCAGTACAGAAGGGGGTGGTGATGGACGGAGCATCAGAACCAATCAAACACTCACACCCAGTCAACAGATCTGGGTTTGATCCATCACCATTCTTTAGCCCACTCTGCCACCCCAGTTCAGACATGGCCATATGCAAATCAGTCTGACCCTGTGCCTCATGGGAACAGTCCAGCCCGAACTGCCAAGCCATGCCTTCCCTGGACCGGAAACAAGCTTCCTAGGACCGGTTTCTGGCATTTCAGCCGTCTTCAGCCAGGCTTGCTTGAATCGAGTGGCAAAGTGAGCAAGGGACTCACGTCTGAGCATACCCTGCCAACTTATGGCGAACAAAGCGGTACAAAAGGGGGTGGTGATGGACGGAGCATCAGAACCAATCAAACACTCACACCTAGTCAACAGATCTGGGTTTGATCCATCACCATTCTTTAGCCCACTCTGCCACCCCAGTTCAGACATGGCCATATGCAAATCAGTCTGACCCTGTGCCTCATGGGAACAGTCCAGCCCGAACTGCCAAGCCATGCCTTCCCTGGACCGGAAACAAGCTTCCTAGGACCGGTTTCTGGCATTTCAGCCGTCTTCAGCCAGGCTTGCTTGAATCGAGTGGCAAACCTCATTTACTTTTGAAAAGCTTTGAACGGCCTGTGAAGTGCTAGAGTCCAGCACATGCATCAGATAAGAATGCTGTGTCCTGGAAGCTTTAGCAGCCAGGTTACAACACAGGCGGCGGGTGGCGCAAGGGATTTAAGTCCATTTAGAGCAATGGGCTCTGTGTGTGCTTGTATTCAGGAAGAGAGACATGCTGAAATCAATAGCCTCTTTAAACTTTGTTCGTTTTTCTGTCCCCCATGCTTTTAATGCACTGAAAAACGAATGAACTTTAAACCGGGCCTGCTACATGGCTCTTTTTAACTGCAGGGGTGTTTATCCCACTTGCCGTCCCATCTCATTCCCCTTGCCCCCTCACCCTGTCTTTATTACAAGTCTGCAATTTAGCTAATACCCTACTCTTTGTCTTGTATTTTTTTTATACTGAAACAATTTGCCTACTTATATTTAACTACTGTTAAACAAGCATTAGCAAATCAGTCTGATCTAATGTCAAGAAGCTGTTGCTACATTTTTTTATGAGGACTTATAAGCATAGAAATCATTTAAGTGCACTTACCCAGGATACAAGATTCCTGTTTGAGCAAAGTAAAGGTACCTAGGGTTTAAATTACTGTAACCTGCAGACAGTTTAAGTCCACGAAAAAGGACTGAAGGAAAAATATTTGAATACTAAATAATGGAAAGACTAGAAAAAAATACTTATAGTATTTTTGAACAATCCGTGCAACGTCTGTAGACATCTAATACAGTTGTGCACCAGTAATTAGACAAAAAGCAGTCACTCGCAGTGAAAACACCACAGTCCTAAGAGGAGGATCCCATGCTGCATGCATTAGTAGGCACAAGTAGAATGAATGAAGAGTTAAAAAGACCAAAGCATGAAAACAGCTGACCCAAAGTTCCTTCATGTACGAATATTGTTTTTACTCAAGAATATTTTCATGCTAGCTCTTGGACAGACAGAAATGTGCTTTGGGTGAAACCTTAACTTCTGGCACCAGCTTAATATTGGATTCTTAAATTTCATTTTGATCAAGTTCTCACTTTGTATTCATTTTCTATTTAACTCCCAACAAGCATATACATGTAGAATACTGCTTTAAGCCTACACGAATGACTTATTCATACTTCACAATGACCAGTGATTTATTTGAGTCATGATGAATGTAGGTTTGACCAAACACCACTCATTTTTAGGTCTCGCTGAGCCCAGCGCGTGCGCTGGCTCGAAGAGACATTTTGTATGTGGGCTACCAAAAGTGCTAACAGGCCAGCCTAGAGCTACAGTGCATGTGCGCGGGCGCCGCACTTACTTTCACCGCACGCCCGCTTTGATCGCAATCACGATCACTTTTGCGGCCGTACGGCCACTTTGCTGCGCAGACCCAGCCTCCTCTGCCGGCACACCCACTGTTTTCATTGAATCACTTGTGTTTATTCGATCGGTCACGCCTCCCTTACACAGCAGACTGTTTTCTGACATTAATATTTCCACACTTTTCTTTCTTATCCATTTGAATTGCTTTGTGTACATAATGGGTTCCCAATGAGCTACCTTTAGTCCACCATGAAGGTCACGTGCTCCTGCCAGTGCTTCTGCTGGCTATCTTTGTGACGCACTAGGAAGTAAGGCATGAAGAGAAACCACCTGTGGATAAGGTGCTGCTTTATCACATGGCAAGACCTTTCCACAGAGATCCTGAACACGATTATGAAAGTGCAGCTTCGCGAGCTCCTTTCTGTGCCTTGGAAATTTCCACGTGTTTCAAGCAGTGAAAAGTGTTGCTAATACTAGTTGACATTACTCCAGTGTTTATGAGGATCATCATTATAGAGAAGTTTTAGTTCGACGTCAATAAAACTATGCTGCTCTGCATTGTTTTGAAATATAATCTGTGCTGAAGACGTTCCTCATCCACCTAGGCCTGTAAACAAACCACAGGTTGATAAACCTTCCCTCTCCACGGACGCGGGCCTTGTCAGCACGAGCTACGCGAAGTCTAAGGCAGAGGATAATAAAGCTGTTGGGATCGCGGGGATTGGGTCACGTGATGTTGTTATGCTCCAGTGTCCAGGCTCAGATCAGCGGATTTTCCATTGTGTAAGCCTTTTCTCCAGTTCTCTTGTCTACAGCAATGAATCTTCCAAGGTGAAGTGCAAGAACTTATTTTTAAACATTTTAATTTGTCAGCAAAATAACTTAGAAAAGGCTCACAGAAGAGGATCATTTTGAGAGCCGTGTTAGTGAAAACTCATGAAAACTACATCCCAGCAGTCACAATGTTATCCTGCAATCAATAACCTACTTTCCCCATTTGTTTTGCTGTAGGGCCATGTGTAAGCCTCTGCTTCCCGTGTCTGTGGCCTACTGAGTGCATTGCGGTTAATCTGGAAACATACGAGCATCATAGAAGGCTAACTATCAATAACTGTCAGTTTACACTAGATTGCCTATGATATCACTTGGAATTCTCAGGTGAACCTGCCCTGTTTCAATAGCAAACAATGTAACATTTCATGCTGTGTAGGCCTGTTCAGAGGCACCCTCGTAACCAGAGCCCATTAAACAACTGGACTACGTGAGAGGAGTCACGTGGGAGCCACACAAAGAGACCCTTCTCACTTACTCTCATCTCTTTCAGACTCGGGGCTTGATTGAGATATGGCCGGCAGCCCGCTCTATTTATAGATTTTTTAAGCTCAACTCTTCACTGTCACACCTCTAGCAAGCGATGGACATTGAAGTGCAAAATAATCAAGCTTTCCCTAATCTGCGTTCCTTCACGGAGATGTAGGTGACATTCAGTCAGGCAAAATCTATAAACACAAACATACGCAAATGTATATAAAATCCACGGAGTTCTGCTCATCATGTGGCTCTGGCACCGGGGAATTGGTCGCTTCCTGTTCCCAAAATTAACCGCCACCTAGAATTCCTCCCCTGCTCCCAGATGTATCCCATGTCAGCCTTCACCGTGGAGCCCTTGGGTAAGTAGTCCACTGCTTTTGGAAGAGCACGGGCCACTCTAGTGCGTCTTTTACAGAGGCAGTGTGTGACTACAGCAGTTAGTCAGAGAAGTAGTCTAGTTCACACGGAAGTTGAGTGTGTTACTGTCAGGGAGCACTCTCCGCAGCAAAGCTTCCTGAGCGTCACCCCAGTGCCGCTTGGTTGCCAAACGCAGACGGTCATCAGACCATAGCCGCCAAGATTTGAGTCTGATTATGTGTGATTTTTCCTTTTTTTACAACACTTGTGTGTGAAAGTTCAGAGCTTTATGTGTCACTTGATTAGGGTGACCAGATGTTGAGAAGCAAGTACTGGGAGAGGTCAGTTATATAAGCAGGAGTAAAGCCTCTAGTCTCACTGTTACATCTCGTTTCTGAGAAGTGCAGTACTTTCTAATTACATTATTATGTTTTTCTTGAGAAGTGCAGATACTCTCCCTCTCAAAATAAACAAGCATTTGCAATGCAATAGGTCTCGCATTTATAAGAGTTTGAGCTATTGACATTGGAAACAACAATGCCTTTTATTTTTGTTTTCGTTATTAAAACATAAATATGAAAACAAAACTAAAAGCCATTGTCATTGACAATGCCAATACCTCAAAGACATGTAAATGTGAGACCTATTGCATTGCAAATGCTTGTTAGAGACTGGCACTTAGATTTCCTCAGCTAACTTTGATGCAAAGAGAAACAAAAAAGGAGTAACAGAGGAAAAGAAAGCTAAAGCAGCAGTGACAAGGGATGAAAGCAAAGATGAATAAAGAACACACTAGAGTAACAAAGTCAAGAAGTGTCTGGAAGTGAATTAACGATGTCTAATAGCCCACAATAAACACTACACAGCCTTGGTATATGGCACCCCAAACTTCCAGAAAACCAGCTGCGCTCTTAAGAATCAAAACTTTGGGCCCAGATTTATTTCTAAACAAAGAGACGACATGTTAAGCATTTCTGCAAATTGAGCATTTACAATTGCACAGATATTCCCTAAAATAAATTGAATCACACTATATAAACTCAAAAACAGAGTCATCGATAAGAACTCAAACACAGTTTAGCCATCGCACCTTTTTGTTGGTTTTATACGCATCAGTAGTTTGGAAAACTTAACTGCCTCCCCTGCAAAGTAACAAGAAGCTCAAAAACGTGTAGAAATAACTCCCAGCATATTAAGTGATTGTATTTTCATTTTGAACGTTAAAACAAACTACTCTTAACACTTTGTTTTTTGCGATAGAAAAAAGTCTGTCACAATACAAGTTTTGTTAATAAAAAAACAAAATACTTAAAATCTACCAAAAGCTTAACCAAAGACTAATTTTTTTACATTATTCGCATGTCAAAACAAGCACATAGTCACAACAGAAAAAGCGTACATACATATATTTAAAAAAAAAAAGTCCCGTTACATTATACACAAAAAATAAATCCAACTGCACTTACCGTTTCCAACAACCAACTAACTAGCGAAAACTGCCACGCCTGCTGCTTTTAAAGCCACAAACAACCCACAATCCTTCAGTGCAGGAAGTGACGATAAGAACGCAAAGCCAATAGAAGCACCTAAAAAAAATTCAAACTGCCCGCCCTTTCCAAAGTGACCCACCTGCCATTCATTATGCAAATGAGGCAGTCTACATAGGCGGAGGCTGTGCAGCGCTCGGGTTTGGTTTCCTTTCTCAGTAGCGCCTCTGAGGGTGGCATGGTCATGCCTCAGTGACATAGCGCCTAGAAGTTCTGCACGGAGTTGATTTATCCGTAAGTAGCGCCTTTGATGGAGTTCTGTTCATCCCTCAGTGACACAGTGCCCAGAAGTCTTGCACGGAGCCTCGCCTTTTCTGTGGAGTGTTTCATGTTAGTCCCTTCTTTAAAAGACGCAAGAAAAAACGTCAGCATTGGTGCAGTCGAAGGGCATCGTTAATTGTTTCATGCGGGGAGAGGATGTGGTCCGGCTGCGCTGCCGCCTCTGGTGCAGGAAACCAGGGTTCGAGCCTCGAGGTCGCGTCCACATCCTGTCATTCTGGGCAAATCACTTAATCTCACCGTGCCTGAATGTGTAATGTAAATACGGTGCTATGTAAAACGTTCCAATGCCTTCGGGTCGTGTACGCGCTATATAAATACGCAAAAAAATAATAATTACTATTCGTAATGGACACCACGAAAAGGGGGCAGAGATGGGGGGGGGGCATGGAAGAAATGATTGATCGTATGGAAAAAAGAAATCCTGTTTGGGAGGTAGGAAGTGAAAAGGAGAAGGTATTTGGAAAGCACAAGAGGCAGGTGGAAATAGCGAAAGGAAGGGCTGAAATATGGGAGGAAGGAAAGGTGAAAAGGGGTTAAGGCGCAGGGAAGGAAAGGCTGCAATGTTGGGTGGATGTAAGGTGGAATGACCGAAGGCTGAACGCTTTAGTTCTGAGGATGAATGCATGAATGGCTGTATAGAAGTATGGATGGAACAGAAAGGATACGTGGGTGGAAAGAACCAGTGTCTGCCCAGGATGGTCCTTGGAAGGAGAAAAGGCTGAACACTTTAGTACTGAAATGATGAATGCATGAATGGCTGTATAGAAGTATGAATGGAAGTGAACGGATACATGGGTGGGTGGAAAGATCCAGTGTGTGCCCAGAATGGTCCTTGGAAGGATGAACGCATGAATGGCTGTGTAGAAGTATGGATGAAGTGAAAGGATACATGGGTGGGTGGAAAGATCCAGTGTGTGCCCAGGGATGGTCCTTGGAAGGAGAGAATGCTGATAGATGGACAGATGTCAGAGTGAGAGGTGGCCGGAGGAGTGTGGGTCTAGATACAAGCGCAGACTGCTCAGTGGATGGATGAATCATGAGTGAATGAAAGGACGTGTGAATTAAGTGATAGAAATATGAAAGTTGAAGCTAAGCTGTAGGATTCATTCGGAAGTGTAAATGTCAAGAAAAGCAATGAATGAGCCAGGCATTCTTGCTCCGGTCACTCGTCATTAGATGTTTGATCAAACAAGGAGAGCATTTTTAGTTTCTGGCTACTCCCTTGTTGAGGTCACCTTTGCTAGTGACCAACATGCCCTGTGGGCCAGGAGTCCAAATGTTACTAAGGTTACTTAATGTGATTCATTATTTTGTGCTAACCACTTACAGCGCTTAGAAGCGCTATGTAAAAATAATGTATGACCCTTTTACTTTTCTTTAAATCCTGTGCTTTCGAAATGGAAATGCTACTTTGCCTCATGGCATATCTGGTCTTTCTGGAAACTATTCAACAAAGACCCACCTGGCGTGTTTTCGAGCCTGCTGCGAGGGCGCCGCCCTTCTGGTCATTAACTGTTGAACGGCCCTTTTACCCCGTCCAGGGAACCATCATCACGTGGTTTGACAGTCCCTGCGTTTACCTGCCTTTTCTTTTCATGCTCAGCTCTGTAGGGTCTGCCTTTGGAAAATAACCGCATTGAATACTTAACAGTTTCTAGTTCTATTTGATTATATTGCATTTGCACCTTTATTCGTTTTTATAAATCAGTGCATTAGCAGCATCAGCTGAGGGGACATTCCCTGAGTGCTTTTAGCTGATGTATCCTTGAACCCTCCCCCCTAGAGTGCTTGCATTAAACTGCCCGAGGGACTCCTTTAGAATGAATATCCTTTCGGACTCCTTCCTATGTGTCTGGGCCTCGTGTGCCAAGAATAGATGAGATGTGGCCGGTCCACACAGTAAACGTAGGCCTGTGGCTTTTACATGCTTTCAGCTGTTCGTAAAAAGAATCTCCATTCTAGTGCCCCGAACAGACCACGAATGCAGGCCATCGAGCAGGCTCGAACTGACACAGAAAGGAGTCCCGGGCACAGCAATCAAAGTGGCCACATTAGAGAATTTGCAAACATGGGTCACATTTTCAGCAAAGTGGGCAGTTCTAACTTCGTAAGGACAGCTGTATAAGTGTTTTGGCAGGGATTGAAGACAGCATGGCTTTGAGCTTGCTGCATGTAACATTTCTCGTTATCAGAGGAATAATCAGTAAAAACCGACCAGGCGAACCACGAAGCAGGCCCCAAAACAGCTCAAAAACTGTCCCCCACACTGACCTGTCACCAGCCCTCCTGCACTGCCTGGTCGCCTTGTGGGCCATTGCGACCCCCACAGACACATGAGAAACGAGCCAGGTCCTTTCTTTAAAGGCCATTTGCCATCCAAGCTTCTAACCTGTGTAAAAAAAAGGGTGAGACGGCAGCAGAGCCCCCGAATGCAATACCTAAACTTTGCCAAACTTTTCATTGATTTCTAGACATGGAAACTGGAAACCAGCTGGAATAGTGCACTGGTGTCTAGAGAGCGCCCATAAACCTGCGGGTCTGAGAGGGGGGCTTCTATGGCCCGATTACACTCAAACCCTGGATAGTGGCACTATCTGTGATACCAAAATATTGATGGCAATTCGAATTTGTGCAGTAAACCATGCACTCCTGCATGTTCCCCAGGTGAATTTCGGCACAGTTTACAGGATGAAAAATGTCAGATAAATCATCTGATCAGTGACCTTGCCAAAGGAGAGGCAGTTGAGACCCATGCCCCAGCTCTTTGTCAAGACTCGAACTGGGTTCCACCCAGGCGCGCAACACCCATTGGACTCACAGGGCTTCTGCCCCCCCCCCCCCCCCCCGTCGTGTGTGGCAGCCCGGGATGAGACACCTTCCCGGGCAAAAAAGCAACCGCACCCGAGCACTTCACGGGTCTTTAAAAGACCATTTGCATGTTAATGAGGCCTCGCTGTTGTTTCACCCCTTCTACGAGCCCCTGCAGCTCCACTCTGCCGATTGCTTAAAGTTCAGCCCCCCCCCGAAATTTTTGCTCAGCCCCCCCCGAAATTTGGCTCTAGTTGCGCCTCTGGTTCCACCACCACACCCATGAATATATCAAGAGGCAATGAAACTGAAAAACCAAGCAATGGCAAATGCATTAGGTTCCGCCTGGGGGGAGGATTAATAATAAGCTCGGAGGTGGTGGAGCAGAGTATTGAGTGTAGAGAGAATGGTGTGTGTGCTCTCCGTGCAAGAATGAAGCTTGATAAGTGTCTGAGTGCAGGGTGAAAGTGCTTCAATGCATGGGGATTGATGCGACTTCGGTGCAAAATGAAAACTGTGAGAGTACGGGGTGAGAGATGTTGCCCTGTCTAAGGTACGATGTGTGCGAGTTACTTCCTAGCTGCTTTCAAAGACCGGGGTAGAGACATACCTGGGTTTGCGGACAGTTGAAATGAAGCAAATGGAACTGAACCCCTTCCAACATCACGGTCTCGACCATAGCTGCGATCATGCAAAAACTATTTCATAGATTGAAATATGGAGTGGAAGTGTGTTGAGGTGTTCACCGAGGGTAAAAGCCTGTGTTTCAGAGAGAAGAGGAATTCTGTGCTCTCAGTTTCAACGAGGGAGCCCACCAGGCTCTGCTTAAACGGGTCCCCGTGTGAACATATGTAGAGATTGAACCTATATGAAATCTTCCAAGTAGACTACACAAGATACCCAATGATTTACAAAAAACAGGGGTTGAGATATAGGAACCGCATCCTTCACTCCTAGTTGTTAGACGGCGACCTCAGAGGAGCCCGGAAGGGGGGGTCCTGACTACCCTGAGCCCCGCCCGTATAGTGTCGTAGCCGGGCACTGGCGGGAAATTCCCCAGGGGGAGGAATCTCGCAACTAGGATCGTACTTCTGGCACCACACGACACAGAGTGACCACACTGGATATTCTCAGAAACAACTTTATCAAATAGGTATCACTGCAAATATGTACAAGGTGAGCACGGGCTCAAGAGTCTCGGAAAGGTAGGGGGTAGCGGGACAGTCTCTGGTAACGGTTCAAAGTAGGGACGTATCCGGCGCACAGCTCACAATCCTCGAGCTGGGGGATACGTGGTCGGAGTCGGGGTCCGGCGGGACCGGGAGAGTCTGGGGGGGGAGCCGCGAGTCACTCAGCAGGCTCAGGTGCAGGTCCGGAGGTCTTACGATCTTCAAGGAGCCGCGAGTCACTCAGCAGGCTTCGGCACAAGTTCGGAGGTGTTACGATCTTCAAGGGGCCGCGAGTCACTCAGCAGGCCCAAGCACAAGTTCGGAGGTGTTACGATCTTCAGGAAGCCGCGAGTCACTCAGCAGGCTTAGGGGGGGTTCAGTTCCAGGAGCCACGCACACATCGCAGGCTCTCGTTGTTCCAGCGTCGAATCTGCCGGACAGTCTCCGAGCACCCCTTGTTATAGGTCGACCCCTCTTTGATGTCCGGAGTCTGTGCAGGCAGGGGTCTTGTCACCTGGGGGCCGCTGGTCGGGGAGGAGTCCCAGACACCCAGCAGGCACGGAGCCAGCCCGCAGGGAGGCCGGAGGGCCGATCGAAACCCATCGTCCCAGGGGAGTTCAGAGGTGCGATAGAAACTGCTCCTCCCTCTCTCATCCCCTGGAAGCATGATGTCTTCCAGCCGGAGTGGCGCCTCGAGGCCCGGGTCGCGCTGGAGCCGGGCGGCCATCTTGTCACATGGGGTGGGCACGCGGGCCCGGGGTGGCCGAAAGGAGAGAGGCCATAGACGGGGATGTCCGGGGTTGGTGCGGGGGTCCTGGTGGGAAGGGTCGGCGGGGCCGTGTGCTGGGGCTGCAGGTACCAGGTTTCGGTGGTGCGGGGGCACGGAGGGCCACTCTACGAGGCCGGGTCCAACACGCGTCCCCCCCAGCTGAGAGCCGGAGAGAACTGCCCATCACCTTGGGGGGTTCTCTTCGCTGAAGCGGAAGAACCGGGAGAGGCCGTCAGCGTTGGCGTGGTCCGTACCAGGGCGGTGTTCTACGGTGAAGTCCATTCCCTGGAGGGAGATTGACCACCGCAGTAGCTTGGGGTTTTCTCCTCGCATCTGCATGAGCCATCGCAAGGGCCGATGGTCAGTTTGGACCCTGAAATGAGTGCCGAACAGGTAGGGTCGTAGTTTTTTGAGTGCCCAGACCACGGCAAAAGCTTTGCGCTCTATGGTGCTCCACCTCTGTTCTCGGGGTAGCAGCCGCCGACTGAGGAAGGCGACGGGCTGGTCTAGGCCTTGATCGTTCACTTGGGACAGGACGGCCCCAATGCCATGCTCGGAGGCATCGGTCTGGACTATGAACTCCTTGGCGTAGTCGGGAGCCTGGAGGACGGGGGCAGTGCACATGGCCTTTTTTAGAGCATCGAACGCGTCCTGGCAGGCAGCCGTCCACTGCACCTTCTTTGGCTGTTTTTTAGACGTGAGTTCGGTGAGAGGGCCGACAAGGCTGCCATACCCTCGAATGAATCGGCGGTAGTAGCCCGTGAGTCCCAGAAAGGCTCGGACCTCCGTTTGGGTGATGGGTGGTTCCCATGCCAGGATGGCGTCGATCTTTGGCTGTAGAGGGGCGACCTGGCCACTCCCGACTTGGTGCCCCAGGTAGACTACGGATCCTTGTCCGATCTGGCACTTGCTGGCTTTTACTGTGAGGCCTGCCTGGCGCAGGGCGGTTAGCACTCTCCGGAGGTGCTGGAGATGCTCACTCCACTCTGAACTGAAGACAGCGATGTCGTCCAGATAGGCCGCGCTGAACTGTTCTAGCCCGGCCAGGACCCTATTCACCAGTCTCTGAAAAGTGGCCGGGGCATTTTTCATCCCGAAGGGCATCACGCGGAAGCGGTAATGCCCATCGGGGGTGGAGAAAGCAGACCGCTCCTTGGCCCCTTCGGTGAGCGCAATCTGCCAGTATCCGCAGGTGAGGTCGAAAGTACTGAGGAACCGGGCGGCCCCTAGTCGGTCAATGAGTTCGTCGGCTCGTGGAATGGGGTGGGCATCGGCCCGGGTAATGTCATTGAGCCCCCGGTAATCCACGCAGAACCGGAGCTCGGGGGCGACACCGGGGGCCGCTGCCTTCGGAACCAGGACCACGGGGCTGGCCCAGGGACTGTCAGAGGGCTCGATCACCCCCAGGGTCAACATCTTCGCGACTTCAGCTTGAATGCAGGACCGGACCCGGTCAGGAACCCGGTAGGCTCGGTGTCTCACCGGCGGGCTGTCCCCGGTGTCCACATCGTGAACACACCAGTTGGTGACCCGGGGGGTCAGGGAGAAGAGGTCGGCAAATTGTCTTAGGAGCTGGCGGCAGTCCGCTTGTTGCTGGGCAGTGAGGGCTGGGGAGAGGTTCACTCCCTCCACGGAGCCATCCTGCTCCTTGGCACACAGGAGGTCCGGGAGGGGATCCGACTCATCTTCGGCCCCGTCATCGGTGGCCAGCAGGAGGCTCAGTTCTGTCCGCACGAAGTGAGGCTTGAGGCGGTTCACGTGCAGGACCCGGAGGGGATCCCGAGGCGACTGGACGTCCACCAAGTAGGTGACTTGACTTTTTATCTCCACCACCTTGTAGGGCCCAGTCCATCGGTCTTGGAGGGCGCCAGGCTTCACGGGGGCCATGACCCACACCTGCTGGCCCGGCTGGAACTCGACCAGAGTAGCATTCTGGTCGTACCAGCGCTTCATCTCTTCTTGACTCGCCTCCAGGTTGGCCTCGGCCAGTTCTCGGAACCTCCTGGTCTGGTTCCGGAGGGCCAGGACATATTGGAACACATCTCGGGGAGTGGTCTGGGGGGCTGCCTCCCACCCTTCCTTAACCAGACTGAGGGGACCTCGGACGGGGTGTCCATAGAGTAATTCGAACGGGCTGAACCCTAAGGACTTCTGGGGGACCTCCCGGTAAGCGAACAGGAGGCAGGGGAGCAGGACGTCCCACTTACGCCGGAGGGGCTCTTCTAGGCCAGCGATCATCCCTTTCAAAGTCCTATTAAACCTCTCTACTAGGCCGTTCCCTTGGGGATGGTACGGGGTGGTGAACTTATAGGACACCCCACATTGTTGCCACAGGGACGTCATATACCTTGATATGAAATTAGTGCCGCGGTCGCTCACGACTTCGCGGGGGAACCCCACCCTGGAAAAGATCCCATCAGGGCCCGGCCCACCACGGGGGCCGTAATGGTGCGTAGGGGAATGGCCTCCGGATAGCGGGTGGCGTGGTCTACTAGGACCAAGATGAACCGGTGACCTTGGGAGGTGGGGGGGTCCAGTGGCCCCACGATGTCAATTCCGACTCATTCGAAGGGGGTACTGACGACCGGGAAGGGTTGGAGGGGAGCCTTGCGCTTCCCTCCACTCTTCCCACTGGCCTGGCACGTGGGGCAGGACTTGCAGTGTGCCTCTACTGCTGCTTTCATCTTAGGCCAATAAAAATGGGTCACGAGGCGGCAGTAGGTCTTGTCCTGACCCAGGTGGCCGGCGAGGGGGACGTCGTGGGCTAAGCCCAGAAGGAAATCTCGGAAGCGGAGGGGTACCACCAGTACCCGTCCGGATCCCAGCTCCACCGACTTCTGCTCACTATACAGGATGTTATTCTCCCAATAGATTCGGTGCGTTCCGGTCTGGTCACCTGCGGCTTGGCCCTCGGCCTGGCGCCGCAGCCCGACCAGGGAAGGACAAGTGGCTTGCTCCCGGCAAAATTCTTCCCGGGTGGGCCCACCCTCGTGGCGCCACTGGGCCAACTCGGGTAGATCCCCCAACTCGGGGACCGGGGCGGGGTCGGATGGGGCGCGTTCGTCGCTGGCGACGGACCCTTCTGGTGGGGGAACGGGAGGACCCTCGGCGGGGACGGTGCTGGTTTCTTCGATCGGGGTGCTCTCGATGTCTCCCCGGGGAGTGAGTCGGGCTGTCATAGATCGGGTGGTGGCACACACCCACTCGGGGAGTCCCATCATTCCTAGGTGGGCCTTGCGCTCTACGTGCTTCCAGGGAGAACTCTCCAGGTCGTTCCCTAGGAGGCAGTCGACCGGCTGGGAGGTTCTTACGGCCACCTTGAGTTTACCTATCACCCCTCCCCACTCAAATGGCACCAGGGCTACCTGACACATACTTTCCCTGTTGTCTGCGGATATTACGGGGCAAAAGACATTGGGGAGGATCTGCTCCTCGGGGACTAGGTGCCTGAGGACACCGGTGATGCTGGCCCCGGTGTCCCGCAGGGCCTCTACCTGGTGGCCATTGATCTTGACGAGCTGCCCATATTTCTGTGTGTTGGAGGGTAGGAGGCTACCAGGGATCATTTCCTTATCTCCCAGGGATACTAGGGCCATCGCTGCGGGTTCCCACTCCTCGGCTTCCTCAACCTCCTCCCCCAGGGCTACGTTGGCTATCTGTCTCGCCGGGGGGACTTGGGTGGCCATGGGACACTCTGGGTCATTGGCGTAGTGCCCGAGTTTCTGGCAACGGAAGCATGTGACAGTCACCCGGTGTCCCCGTCTCCCAGGGGGCCCGGTCACTGGCGGGGGTGGCGCCGGGAAAGGTGGAGGTGGTGTCTTCGGGGGGCTAGGCTGGGACTCTCTCGGCCCTCCCTGGTTCCCTCCCCCTCTCTGGCGGTGTGGTCCCTGACTGGTTCGGGGGTACTCTCCTACCATGCCCCGGGAGACCCGGGTGTTGGTCCAGCGGTCGGCCTCCACAGCCAGCTTCCGGGGATCTGTGAGCTTGCTATCCAGCAGATGTTGACGTAGCTCTATGAAGCAGTTCGCAGCCAGGTGTTCCCATAACATGAGATCAGTGAGTTCGGCAAGTGTGGTGACTTTGCTGCCCTTGACCCACCCATCGAAGGCTCGACTAAAAAAGTTTACATACTCCACCCAGGTGGTGCCCGGGATCTTCCTGCAGTCCCGGAACCGTTGGCGGTACATTTCTGGGGTGAGGCCGTATCTTGTGAGGAGAGCCTCTTTCATGTGGCTGTAGGAGGTCTGCAGGGAGAGGGGTAGGTCGAGCAGGGTGTCCCTTCCTTCGCTCAGAAACCGCCCCCACAACCCTGCCCCCCAGTCCTTCTGTGGGATCCGATGGGAGGTCATGGCGACCTCGTAAGCCCGAAACCATTGCTGAATGTCATCGTTTTTATAATATTCCTTGACCACATCCTTGGGGATGTGGACCTTCTGTTCCGCCGGGGAGGCCGTCTCTCGGTTTCCCGGGGGCCTCCCTTCCTCGTTTCTGGCCTTGAGCTCGAGTTCCTTCAAGCTGCGCTCGTGCTCCAGTTGGAGCTTCCTTCCTTCGTGCTCCCGTTGGAGCTTCTTTTCTTCCAGTTCACCTTGTACGCGCATTTGCTCTACCGCTAGCTTTTTCTCCGCTAACTTCAATTCGCCCTCGATTTTGAGTTTGGCTAACTCGAGTTCATGACTGCGGCTTCTCTCTCTGTCCGCGAGTTCTTCCGGGGATAGGACCCCGTCTGGTGCGATACCTTGCACCCGATTGCCGCTGCTTCCACTTGGGGGGGGTTCGGCTTCGTCGGGGCGCTCCCCCGTGCCTTCCGGGTGGGAGGCCCCGGTCTCCACCCAAGCTTTCAGTGCTTTCTGCAAGTCTTCCTTAGTGTTGAGGCCAGTGGTAGCGATTTTAAGTTCTTTGCAAAATTGCTTTAGCTCTTTGTGTGTGTATTCTTCTAGATGCTCCACCTGGAACACTCTGTTGGCGTTGGTTTCTGCGGAGCTTATGGCGCTTCCTTCTGCCATCTTTGTCGGTCGTGCGTCCGTTGTTCACTGTACGATCTCTAGGTGATGGGCCCGAATCCCGTCGCTTGCCACCAATGTTAGACGGCGACCTCAGAGGAGCCCGGAAGGGGGGGTCCTGACTACCCTGAGCCCCGCCCGTATAGTATCGTAGCCGGGCACTGGCGGGAAATTCCCCAGGGGGAGGAATCTCGCAACTAGGATCGTACTTCTGGCACCACACGACACAGAGTGACCACACTGGATATTCTCAGAAACAACTTTATCAAATAGGTATCACTGCAAATATGTACAAGGTGAGCACGGGCTCAAGAGTCTCGGAAAGGTAGGGGGTAGCGGGACAGTCTCTGGTAACGGTTCAAAGTAGGGACGTATCCGGCGCACAGCTCACAATCCTCGAGCTGGGGGATACGTGGTCGGAGTCGGGGTCCGGCGGGACCGGGAGAGTCTGGGGGGGGAGCCGCGAGTCACTCAGCAGGCTCAGGTGCAGGTCCGGAGGTCTTACGATCTTCAAGGAGCCGCGAGTCACTCAGCAGGCTTCGGCACAAGTTCGGAGGTGTTACGATCTTCAAGGGGCCGCGAGTCACTCAGCAGGCCCAAGCACAAGTTCGGAGGTGTTACGATCTTCAAGGGGCCGCGAGTCACTCAGCAGGCCCAAGCACAAGTTCGGAGGTCTTACGATCTTCAGGAAGCCGCGAGTCACTCAGCAGGCTTAGGGGGGTTCAGTTCCAGGAGCCACGCACACGTCGCAGGCTCTCGTTGTTCCAGCGTCGAATCTGCCGGACAGTCTCCGAGCACCCCTTGTTATAGGTCGACCCCTCTTTGATGTCCGGAGTCTGTGCAGGCAGGGGTCTTGTCACCTGGGGGCCGCCGGTCGGGGAGGAGTCCCAGACACCCAGCAGGCACGGAGCCAGCCCGCAGGGAGGCCGGAGGGCCGATCGAAACCCATCGTCCCAGGGAAGTTCAGAGGTGCGATAGAAACTGCTCCTCCCTCTCTCATCCCCTGGAAGCGTGATGTCTTCCAGCCGGAGTGGCGCCTCGAGGCCCGGGTCGCGCTGGAGCCGGGCGGCCATCTTGTCACATGGGGTGGGCACGCGGGCCCGGGGTGGCCGAAAGGAGAGAGGCCATAGACGGGGATGTCCGGGGTTGGTGCGGGGGTCCTGGTGGGAAGGGTCGGCGGGGCCGTGTGCTGGGGCTGCAGGTACCAGGTTTCGGTGGTGCGGGGGCACGGAGGGCCACTCTACGAGGCCGGGTCCAACACTAGTGAATTCACAATAGTCCAAAATGTGGGCAGTGCAAAATGTGTGGCTATGATGTAGGAATGCAATTACAATTTAAAGGAACTAATGTGCAGTCTATTAACTAATCCGTATCTGATACTGTTGGTAGAACTATTAACCTTTCTATTCTTTTTAATTCAGGTGGAATCAACGAAGCCTTTACACTCAACTGGAGCAACAACATAGGTACGTTTACACTTATTATTCTAATGAATTAAACCTAAGACTCTTTGAAAAATTGCCTTTTCAAAAGAACCCTCTGAATACGAAAGGTGAGAGCTATTTGGGGTCTGAGCAACGGAAACAAGGTTTCGAATAACTACCGAGTACAGAGTCTTTATTTTGAAATTGGCCCCCACAGCTGAACTTGCGCAACTGGAACTGGCTTGACTAATCTTTCAACTCTGGAAAGAAGATGCCGATACAATGCCAGCTCGGAAATCTTCTGCCTCGGAGCTCCTTTGAACAAGCATTGGCATAGCCAATAGGTCTCGCTTTTGGGACCTTAAGTGATTTTTTTCAACATCATGCCATCCTCGGTGTAAATAAAAGCAACCTCTGTTATTAAATGTCAATGCTAATCACCGTGAACCATCGGCTTCAAAACACTGTAACATGGTTCAAGTAAATGTTCCATTTTGCGGGGCCTGTTGCTGGCTACAACGGAGTGGGTTTTGGGGCACATTTTGCCAATATCAGCCTATGTTTTGCTAAGAGATGTTAAACATGTGCACTCGAGTCCACGACACTGCAGGAGGCAGGGGAATGAATTAAAAGATGCGCTGTTTTTTTTGTATAAGTTAAAATGTGCGCGAGCTCCATGCGCTTCTATGGCAACATATTTTTCAAAGAAACGAAGGGTAATCGCTCTTCTAAAACACTGTGTGCCATGCTGCAAGTAAGTGTTCCCTTTTGCGTGGCCTGTTGCTGGATACAGAGGAGCTGAGTTTGGGGCACATTTTGCCAGCATCCGCCTGTGTTTTATTGAAAAGTGTCACAGATATGCACTAAAGTTAGCAAGAGTGCAGGAGGCAGGGGAGTAAACGACAAAATGCGCTGGTTTTTTTTGTTGGGCAATTTAGAATGTGCGTAGGCTTCGGGGACAGTGCTGAATTGGTGTTGGTGAAACATCTTCATATACACCTCAGCTTCCACTACCGGGGGGATCTTGGTAGAAATCTCACAAAACCAGATGGTCATATGAACACTTAATATGCAGACAGCGTGCTTGGAAAAGTGTTCGGGCAGAGAGCAGTCGAGTAAAGAAATGACTCTGAAAATTGAATCTCTTTATGTTAGCGGAATATGAGCACAATTGATCAGAAAGGTTCAAGGTCCTGCCGACATTGAAAACTAAGCCATCTCGATTGAGGTATTTAATCTGCTTTCCCATTGCCAACCTGCACTTAAAGCTGTAGCATTACAAACAAGCGCGTGGCAAAATGGAAAGAGAAGCAGGATTCTGGAGAAGGGGAAACACGCTTTCAACATTTATGTGGCAAAAGTGAAAGCGAACATTTATAAACAAAGTCAACTTAAAGACGCTGGAAAAGTGAAAGAGAACGTTTATAAAAAAAAATCAGCTTAATGCGGGCCGTGACTGCAAGGTTGAATGCTGTGCTGTGTGCAGAGCTGGCAGCGTACAAGGTTGAATGTTGTGCTGTGTGCACGCAGAGCTGGCATGCACAAGGTTTAATGCTGTGCTGTGTGGGTGCAGAGCTGGCAGTGTACAAGGATGAATGCTGTCATGTGTGTGCAGGGCTGCCACTGTACAAGGTTGAATGCTGTGCTGTGTGCATGCAGAACAGCCAGGGTACAAGGTTGAATGCTTTGTGCGAGTCGCGGCCGGCATTAATCGTGGGTGGGTGGGTCGAGTGGGGAAGTGGTAAATTTAATAATACATTTTAAAAACGTACCTGTCCACCGACCAGGTCACACGCTTTCTTGGCTCCTGCTCTCCTGCCAGGGACAGGAAGCAGGCAGCCTCCCTTCCCTCCCCTGAGCCAATCACAATGCTGAAATGGCAGCATTGCGATTAGTCGGGACAGCACCCAGCCTAGAGCCTATGGGGAGGCCATTTTTACCATGTAGGCTGTATTGCAGCCTGCATGGAGAAAGGGCAGAGTGCACATGGCTAGTATGGGAGGTTAGGCGTAGAATGTAGGAAGCAAGGCTATCTGGGAATGCAGAGGACTGAGATTGCTGGGACAAGCGACCGTCATGGATAGCTTGCTGTGACGTCCTTCCTCCATTCTTTAATTCCTGCATCCTTGCCTCACTGCATCCTTGCCTCACTGCATCCTTGCCTCACTGCATCCTTGCCTCACTGCATCCTTGCCTCACTGCATCCTTGCCTCACTGCATCCTTGTCTCACTGCATCCTTGCCTCACTGCATACTTGCCTTCCTGAAGTCTTGATAGTGTTTTTCCTGCAGAGTGAAATTACACCTCAAGACCACTAAGACAGGCTTCCCATGTGTTTTTCTTGAGTCCTCATCAGGTTATTTGGGTCTGTCGAGGACACGTGCACCTACACCACAGTGATTGGTTACAACCTTCACCTCAGCAGGCAGTTTCAAAGCTGTTGGTTGGTGCAGCTGTTACAGTTTAGTTTTTTATTCAGCTCGTAAACTTTATTTGTTTTTTTGATAAACCATAAGTCACATATACACACAAAGATGCAAAGTATTTAAAAAACGAGTTTAAGACATAAAACCAACAATGAGCAGCTATTCGAGGTAAAACATAAAACGTTATCAATTTTCAAGACACCGTATCTCCGCAATAAAAACATAGTGCTATTTTTTAGTGCAAAATTTCTTGGCTAGACAACAGTGTATAAACTAGAGCAAGTAAACATTAGATAAAGTGCATAATAGCTTTCCACTGAAACTGGATATTGACAGGTTGAGAGCCTGTATGCAACTGAGCACTGTTCACAAAGTGTCCTACTTGACACTACTTTTTTTGAAAAATGTATGTTTAATTTTCAGCATTGAAACATGACATACTCTAGAACTTTACACATTATTTTCTTATGTGGAAACGCATAAGAATGTAGCAGTTTGTACCAATACAAATTAATGACATTTAAACAGCATGGATACAAACAGTTTTCACATGTAGCACAATACCAAATTACATGTACTAAACATGATGCAATAACACAAAAAAATTCAACACAGCAGAACATTTTTTAAATGCCCAATGCATTTCGGAACCAGCCGGTTCCTTCGTCAGGGGCCAATCTGAAAAATATAAAGCGAACCATGTTGCTAGTTAGGATTATGTTGTGGGGGCTCAATCTCAGTGACTCTAATACAGAGCAGACGTGTCTGACAACAAGTTACCTGTTTGTCTGTGTGGTTAAATGTTATCTGCAACGGACAGAAATATGACTGAGTCAGCATGGGCTCAAGTGATGATATATACGTGAAAGAAGATTGTAAAACATAGTCAACTACGCGCTTACCTGGGTGTGCAACACTCGTATTTCTGAAATTATGAAAGCGAACCAGATCATGTTAGTGAAATTAATCAGGACAGGAGTCCTAATGCAAGTGCTCGATAATCGATAGAGGGTTACAGTAGTGGTAATGAATTCATACCTTACGCAAGATGGTCGGCTCTGAAGCTGTTGGAAAAATAATAATTGCGTGTGTAAACCATTAGCGTATCAAGTGAACTATACTAGATGCACAAGATCCTCAGAAGTACAGTCTAAAAAAAGTTGCGTGTAAGGCTAAACGGGTGAAATCTTACCTCCGGAGGTTTTGTGAAGAGCTGCGTAAAGAGAAAGGGAGAAAAAAGGAACGAGTTTTGTTTATAAAAAACGGAAGAATTAACGGAATGGTGTGACCAGAATGAACAGCGTACTCAACCAACGAGAAGCACGTCACAGAAACCTCACCTTAAAAATGCTACGGGGGAGAAATAACGAACGTCTCTGCAACACCAGTGAACGAGTGCAAAGCGTCAGCTGAAAATGCGCTTTTGTAAGAGAAACAATTCAGGACATAAACCGGAAGTACCCGACATAAACGATGGACTAAGAAAGTCTTGGTTTTAATCTAATGAACAGAAGGTTCTCAGTGCTAACATGGGTGCCATGTTGGAACGGAGACGAAACGCTGCAAGATAGGGGGGAAATTCATAAATGCAAGATATAATGAGCGATAAGAGAACGGAACAATCAGAACTAAGAAGTATTTCGTGATCATTACTTTTACGAGCTCCTAGTCTGAACAAATGAGATCGGGTAATGTATGTGGGCATACATCGGTGCCAAGTAGAAACAAAATAATAAAACATCACAGTGCATAAAATGATGACGACTAGGGGATAAAAAAAGAGCAGAGTTCTCTCAGCGGAGATATGTTCAGCAAACTTAAAGTTCCTCATCTTTCGGACTAATAGATCCGTTGGGTAGTGTTAACATATGTGTTGTGTACAATAAACTGTGTGCACAATGTGGATGAAATGCGCATCGAGATATATAGACAAGTGCTGAGAGTTCCTTTGAAAACTGAAAGGTGCGTGGTAACCTAAATAATCGTGCATAAGGAGTTGGTATGTGTGTAACATGATATTAAGTGAGTTTTGCTGTAATGTTCGTAGTTGGTTTTACAGTTTAGAAGCTGGCCTAAGGGGATGCTGACTAGTTAAGAAACTCTTGGTTAAATAAAGCACGACATGTCCATCCGGTCATTGAGACCGGTGGGTGCCATGGTGTCCAGGCTTTTGATCCAAAAAACTTCCCTTTGGAGAAGTCTCAGGTGATTGTTGGTACCTTGTTGTAGCTCCACATGTTCAATTATTTGAAATCTTAGTTGTGATATAGAATGGTATCAACATTTACTCTCTGGTTTCCCAGATGCTATACTCTTACAGAATGCTCTTTCAAACAATGGATGTTGTGAAGGCAGTCAATCAGTTTTAGCAGGACTCTCACCGCCACTTGCTGCTTCAGGGGGATTGTGAGCGCTACGGACTGCGAGGACCAGCAGCCCTTCAGACCTCAGCTGCAGCCTCTTCCGCCGTGACTCCGCCCCTCCTCAGGACATTGATAACAGCTCGTGGCCCCCGCTCCGCGGGAGCCACTCACAGGACTCTCACAGCCACTTGCTGCTTCAGGGGGATTGTGAGCGCTACGGACTGCGAGGACCAGCAGCCCTTCGGACCTCAGCTGCAGCCTCTTCCGCCGTGACTCCGCCCCTCCTCAGGACTAACCCCAGATGACTCTCTACACGCAGCGCGGGTCGCAGCGCGGGAGAAGCCCGGGACAAGGGCGGGACCGTTTGTGGCCGTTCGTGGCCAGTAGTGGACGGGACGGGCCACCCCTCTAACCTCCGCACTCTCTGTGTGGTACAAGTGCCCGTATAGTTGTGAGTTCTTGTTGTACCCATGTCCCTTATTAGTTGTGTGCATTAGTTATGTTTCATTAATGTTCCTAAACCCAAAGTGAATATTGGTATCTGTAATATATTGTATCCTAAGGACCTTTGTTATTGCCACTGGCTGCCCTATTGTACGCTTGTCACGTACGAAGATGACTTCCTTAAGGTCTGGAAGGAAGATTGTGCAGGGCAGTACAGGGGGCTGTGTATCAGGGACTCTCGATAATTTCATCACTAGAGCAGTCCGTTTCCTTGAACACGAGATCATTTTAACAGAAAAAAGACTGTCTTTAGAAATATCAGCGAAGAGATCGTCTCTTGGTAACATCATGGCAGCCGTCTCTCCTGAATGCAGGCAGCCTCAACCCGTTTCTGATCTGCTGCCTAGTACTGTGCAAGGGATGTTGGACACAACACATAGCACTTTGGAAATCATTCCTGATACTATAAACATTTTAGAACCCAGTCGCTTATCTGTCAATTCTAGTGTTATTCCCTCTTTGCCTCCTATTGAGCAGCCACGTAAAGTTATTTCGAGTATGGGTAGCAGGCCCCAGTCTACCAATGGGAAAAGAAAACGTGTGGGAGTGCCATCCAAAGGCAGACGTGCCAAAGTGCCCAAAGCGTTTAAACCTGCCAACCCATGTAACGATCCCCAATCCCATATGTCTCGTAGTACCCCTCCCGTTGTTGGGAGTCTTATGCCCAGTCAGCCCTCCCCTATTATGCCTAACGTCAATTCTCTGCCTACCGGCTTTTTTGAGTCTCTGGACCGATTGCTTAAATCTTTCTTCTTACCACTATACGAGAGAGTCAAGCAACTCTCCACTTCCATTGGGAAACTGGAGAGTACTGTGCTCACAAACACGACTCTTTCGGAGAAAACTTTAGCGACTCCGCCAGGTTCCGAGATTTTACCACCTCCTGGTTCAGCCGTCAAAACAGGGTTTGTTTCTAATGGTCCTACTTCCCCGGCTAGTGTATCTTCCTACCCACCTGCCCACAAAGATCATGTCGTGGAAGTTACTCATACACCTGTTGGCGCTGTTATGTCCAATAAACTAGCTAGTAATGTTGTTATCAATAAGAGCAACAATACAACAGGGCAGACTTCTTCCCAGGGTGAAGGTCCGTTTTTAAAACTTCCATGTATCAATCTTCCTCCTGAGTCCTCACCCTATACTGTTTTATTGGCTGGTGTTCCAAGGCTCCCTCAGGTAAAGATTGAGTCCCACAGCGAGTTGAAGAATAAGGTGATTCACTGGCTAAATGTGAATAGGCCTTTGCCACCTAGACTAAGTGCGGAAATTTTGTCTGTACGTAGGGTGAGTTGGTTGGGTATCAAAGTAAAGAAAGTGGAGGGAGATTGTATAATCCTTAACTTTCGGGACCCTAGAGTGGTGAGTCATATATATTCCCATCCTAATACCTCGAGCGTTACTGGAATACACACCTTGGATTTGTCCTATTTCTTTTCTTTTGACTTTCGCGACACACGTTGCGATTTGTCTACTGGTTGGGAAAGGGTCAACAGGGGCTTTTTTCGCTGTCCATCCAGATTGGATTTCCATCTCCCATTGTCTAATCATTTTGCCTCGTTGAGTAGTATGGAAGGGGTTGATTGACTGTCAACTAATTTTACTAATTTGGGTTGTGTGAGTAAAATTGCTATTGGCCCTGGATGTTCTGCCAGTACGGGGACCGTAAGTTGTAGCGGGCCCAGGGTGGTACACCTGGGTATGGGTGACACGTATTCCAACACTGCATATGTTTCTCTCATTGTGCCCCCTAGCAATTTTGATTCCTTTCTACCAGCACTGGAGTGTTTAGATAATCCCCAGGGCAAAAACTTTGTTAACCCCACACCCATCGAAACCGAGACGGTACCTCTTACTCGCGCGTTGCACAATGATAGATCATTAATTTCACACATAGATCCTTGTCCCAACGAGCACGAGTGTTTGGAACCTGGCAACACTGTAAACCATTCTGCCGCACAGGGTTCTTTACTTGCCCATTTGCCAGCTGTTACAACTATTTCCCCCCTTCTTACATTGGCCTCGTGGAACATTGCCGGTCTAAGAAGTAAAATTGTAATGGAGGAGTGGTCTGCCTGGGCGAATAACCTCGATATCCTGGTCTTTCAGGAAACGTGGGCTGTGGACCCGATTTACTTTTCTGGTTATGTTAATTTTTATAAAGGGGCCTCTAGTGGGATAAGGGGTCATCCTTCGGGTGGTCTCTGCATATGGGTGAGGCAAATCCTTAAGTATAGTCTCACCGAACTGGCCATTGATAGCCATTGATAGCCCCGACATTTTGATCATCTTGTTGCAACTTAATGATGATCCTAATATCTTGATTATAAATGTATATAATAGGGGCCTACCAGGCGGGTGAGGTACTAATACTTTTCTACAATTAGACGGGTTCTTGGAAACAGTCAACCCCTGCACAAATGTGATAATAGTGGGTGATCTAAATTGCTGTTTCGAACCTTTGTACACTGCTTGGGACTCACTTACACTGGAAGTGGACGCAAATTGGAATATTCCACCTCTTGACCTTCCCCCCATCAAGAGGTGGACTGAATCTGCTATTCAGTGGATGAGCTTGTGTATGGGGCGTGGCTTTAGGGCAGCCAACGGACGGACCCTCTCTGACAAAAATGGCAAGGATACCTTTGCCGATGGTCGTCGTTGTAGTAGAATCGATTATGCCCTAATTAAGTTTTGGTCCACTTTAAATGATATGGTGATTCTTGATCGCCCCGAGAGCGACCACAATCCTTTAGTTCTGAGTTTTCTGTTTTGCCCAGCCCATAGAAGTGAACCATCCGAGATAGTTACTGCTGACGCCCTCCTAACTAATAATCAACGGAGAGTGCGCTGGGAAAAGATTGCTATCGATAGTGCAGTACTCACCGAAATTAGCTCGAAAGTTTAATGTGCGTTGGAAGCCCTTCATTCTCTCCAGAGCCAAGAGGCTGTCGTTGGCGAGTCTACTCATATTCACGAAAACCTATTTTTAGGCTTCAAGGCTCTTTTTTCTAAACCCTGTAAGGTTAAGAAATCGTTTTTACCAAAGCAAAATCCTTGGTATAACAAAGCATGCCGTGAGTCTTATGGCAAACCGAAATCCACCATTAAATCTAAAAATCAGGCCAATATCAGATTAGCCAGGAAAGACTACAGTAAGGCTAAAGTCTCGGCTAAACAAGATTGGGACAACGAACATTGGAACGACCTTTTGGTCGCTAGTAAACAAAGAAATCTGACCATGTTTTGGCATATTGTGAAGTGGGGCAACTCTCCGAGTTCGCAGGCTCCCTCAAACCATGTTCTCCCCGAATCTTGGGTGTCGCATTTTGAGTGCCAGTTCTCGGATACTAATCTGGTTGAAGAGACTGTTCCTCCCATCTTACAGGACATGTCCACCCTCCAGAACCTTACATTCGATTGTAAAGAGGTCGAGATGGCTTTAACCAAGGTTCCTAGTAGCAAGGCACCGGGCATAGATTGTGTCTCCGCGGATCTTTTTAAATTTGACCATAGTAATTGGGTGCCCTATATTGCATTCATGGCAACTGCTATAGCCAAAGGGGCTGTCATCCCTGAATCCTGGAAGGGCGCCGAGATACTGCCCATCTTTAAGAAGGGTGATCGCTCGTGCCCGGGGAATTACCGCCCGATTAGTTTAATTGATTCCGTTCAAAAAATTGCCAGGATGATCCTGGCAAGAATTCAGTCATGGATTGAGCAGGAGGATATCATCTCACCTCTGCAGGCCGGGTTTAGACCCTGTACCAGTACCATCGACCAGGCGTTCAAGTTCCAACTGATCGTCTGGAAAACGGTCTATCTTTGTGGCGGTACTCTGTACGCCGCTTTTGTTGACCTCCGGTCAGCCTTTGACTTAGTCAATAGGACTAAACTTTGGGGGGCTCTAGCAGAGTTAGGGATGCCTGCTGACCTTTTGAATATTGTCATTAGGTTGCATGACAATAACTTTGCACAAGTACGATGGGGGAATCAAGGGCAGGTCACTGACAGATTCAAAGTTAATAGGGGTGTTAGGCAAGGGTGCGTCCTTGCGCCTACTCTTTTTCTGTTATTCATTAATAGAGTTGTGCAGTACTTTTCATCTACATCCACTGACGCCCCCACGCTGGGCGGTATAAAAATCCCACTACTCATGTTTGCCGACGACACCCTACTACTATCCCAGACTCAGTCTGGGTTACAGGCGGCTTTGAACGTATTTGCCAACTTTTGTTCTGACTTCGACCTGCTAGTTAACGTCTCAAAAACTAAGTACATAGTCTTTAACAAAGGGAAAAGTGTGAAAGGTCATGTTACCATGAACAATGATTTACTCGAACGTGCCAAAGTTATGACTTATCTGGGGGTTGTTTTCGAAAACAAGTTGAATTGGAGGCCACAAATAGATGTCCTATCTCTCAAATTTGCTCAGCTCTCTGGGTGCTTGGTTAAAGAACAGAAACAGTCCCAGATGAAAATGATAGGTCCTGCTAATAAAATCTATAATGCCAGGATTAATTCTGCGATCCTTTATGGTGCAGAACTCTGGGGTTTTGCTGATTTTTCCCCTTTGGTCAAGGCACAACACAAATTTTTGAGGATCCTCACTGGTCTCCCCTGTTCAAGTCCAGTGAAACCGCTCCTGCTGGATCTTGGTTGTTATTCTTTTGAAGATATTGCCAGGTTTAAACCATTGGCTTTTTGGAGGAGACTATGGACCGTACCGGAATTAGGCCCCTATGCAAAGGCATTTTTGGATGTTCGCTCTATTCTGGGCTCCGGTAACATTGTGTGGTTCAAGCAAGTTAGTCTGCTATTGGAATCCATGGGCCTGGGACTGACCCTGCTAATAACACTTTTCCTCCTAAAAAAACTCTTTAAAAGCCTTTACTGGTCTATGGTACTTCAGAAACAACTATCCCTTGTTCCAGCAGAGTCTTTGACAGGCAGGTTTCTTGTGAGGAAAAAAGTCCCACTCTTAGAAGCCTATTGGGACATTATTACCAGGCCCAGTGACAGGAAACCTTATCATCAACTGAGGGTTGGCACCCTACCCACCAAACTGTTTAATAAAAAATGGAAGGGTGAGGTATGTGACTCCTGTCGCTGGTGTAAAGACTGTGCTGAATCTGTGGGTCATATATTTTTTGTCTGCCCGGACTATGCAGCCCCCGGGCTAAATGGCTCAAACCTATACGTCGCACTTTGGGCACTAGACTGGGGCTTGAGGCTTTAAGAATCTTAAGATCTGATACTGGTGAATGTATCGTAGTCGCCGTGGCCAAATTCTTGGGTTGGGTTTGGATTATTAGAAATAGGAATCACTAGATACCAGTGTTGTTTAATCATGATCTTATTTCTTTTGTGTCATTTTGGAACCGTTTTTATCTTTTATCTTGTATGTAATGCTTATTTTTACACTGTAATGTCTTTTTATGATGAAATTGATCGAAAATAAAGACTATTGAAATTAAATGAATGCTAAATGGGAAACGAAGTTAGGTAAAACAGATCTAGATATTTCTCAGGCTTTAGAACTTTCAAACAGCATCTTTATATCAGGAAGCTTACGGTCCCAAAGCTAAATGGCACTGTTTGACTTGTACTATACGCCGGCCAAAATTGCTAAATGGGGAGGTAGAGGAGGTCATCATTGCTCGAGATGTGGGCTGGCAGCTGCTAATGATTTACATATGTTTTTTTCTTGTCCCAAACTGTATATATTTCTCCATGATATAAAAGTTTTTTTAAATTCCAAACTCAATATCTCAGTTGTTCTCTCGGCAGAGCTTGTTATATTTGGTTGTGAGAGCAACCGTTTGAAGCAGAGAACTAGGTATGAAATTGCTTTTTAGTTTACAGCTATGTCTGTGGTAAGGCTGTCCATAACATCGGAGTGGATAAGCCCGGATGCCCCTACTTTCTTAAATTGGAGAGCAAGGATTCTGGCTCTATATAATTTAGAATCAGCTATTTTTTAAGATGGGGTAGAAGAAGGCGTGAGATGGGGCAACGCATTTGGGACCCTTTGGAAAAATGGACTAAGGAATAGTCAAAATTGGGTTGGCTAAACACGAATTTACCTATTGTATTATGCTTTAATTTCTTTTTCTTGTGCTTGACCTTACCATCCCTTGTATTTGCTTTTGAAGTTAACTGTGGAGGAATGTATTATGTATTGTAATGAGACCATGTTTTTGTTCTTTTTTATTGTTAAACAATGTTGTTTGTTCCAAGCTTCTTAATAAAAATATTAAATAAAAAACATAAAAAAACAGAGTAGATAGAAGTGGCAGGACCATGGAACATGGTGGGCAAAAATGATGGAGCAGGGGCACGCACAAATACATCGGAGGGCAGGGGGAGGGAGAATAGGGGCAGCAAGCTAAGCACAGAGGCTAAGCAGGAGGTCAATGATGGGGCATAGAATTGGGCAATGTAGGGCAGGAGGAGTGGACTGGTACATCATACTAAATTGAGGGCAGTGGCAGCACATCAGACCATGCATGGCAGGAGGGAGGAGGATAGTCCATGGATTCACACAACAGAGGATAGGGAGGTGGGGGGTGGAGCAGCAAGCTAACTGTTAAAAAAGAAATTATCCACATTTTCCTTACCCCGTGTGCAAAAGGTGCCCGAAGTGCACCTTTTGTGCATGGCATAGAGCTAATTTGATCATCTAATAGATAACCTTTCACAACGAAGCGCATAATATGTCCTCCGTGTGTGGACGATGCGCGATGCGCATCGTGCGTACATGGCCCAAGGCATGGCCCACGGCACTAACTGCGTAAAGTGGGCGCGCGGTGCGCTTAGCGCACCGCATGCTCACTGTGTGCGAAGCGCACCGTGCGCGCACGGAACGAACTGCGTGAAGTGGGCGCGCATGCCACGAACGGCGTAAAGTAACTTAGCATTTAAAAAACCGTACAAATTCACTGAAAAAACCATAGGTTTCACACACGTTAAAGTTAGGAATTACCATTTAAAAAACCTTGCAAATTCACTGAAAAAACCATAGGTTTCACACATGTTATAGTTAGCTGGACATTTCACTCGTAAAAAACCATTGAAATTCCCCCGTTATAGTTAGTGCAGGCAACTATAACTCACGCGACCGCAATCCTCTGCTGATGACATATGTGTCTTTATGAAAAAAAAATATTTGCAATATATGTATAGCTAAAATTTAATGGAAGAAGACATGGGCAAATAAGTGTCTAAATACAGTATTAGCATCAGCAGAGAATTGCGGTCGCGTGAGTTATAGTTGCCTGCACTAACTATAACGGGGGAATTTCAATGGTTTTTTACGAGTGAAATGTCCAGCTAACTATAACATGTGTGAAACCTATGGTTTTTTCAGTGAATTTGCAAGGTTTTTTAAATGGTAATTCCTAACTATAACGTGTGTGAAACCTATGGTTTTTTCAGTGAATATATATATATATATATATATATATTCCAATCGAACTTGCTCCGTAATTGAAGATACCCACACAACGCTATGTTTCAACCTTCTTTATTCGGGAGGCAGCAGCGGACTCAGGGAGGACCTCACAGCGCAATGTTACACCACTTGCCTACGCGTTTCGAGAGTCAATCTCTTCCTCATGGCATGGTGTTGGTCGGGAGAGTGGAAGCATGGCCATTGATTTTGCACAGGTGATAAGCAGGTCTTAATCCCGCCCCAGTGGGCGTGTTTGTTGCAAAGCACCCTGGTAGATGTGGTCCAGAGTAATAATGAAGGTCCATAGTGGGTGCCATTACCATCAACCCCTTAGTGATTCTTGCCCATCGGGTCGCCGGCTGTCCCCTTCCGAGTTCGTTGCTGTAGTGATGCCCCTGCGAACAGGTACGTTGTTCCGTGTCTCGTGCCTCAGTTGTGGCACACGGATCTGCGGCGAGCAGCGGGGTTATCTTCGTGACCCTAGCTGGCCACACATATTCCAATCGAACTTGCTCCGTAATTGAAGATACCCACACAACGCTATGTTTCAACCTTCTTTATTCGGGAGGCAGCAGCGGACTCAGGGAGGACCTCACAGCGCAATGTTACACCACTTGCCTACGCGTTTCGAGAGTCAATCTCTTCCTCATGGCATGGTGTTGGTCGGGAGAGTGGAAGCATGGCCATTGATTTTGCACAGGTGATAAGCAGGTCTTAATCCCGCCCCAGTGGGCGTGTTTGTTGCAAAGCACCCTGGTAGATGTGGTCCAGAGTAATAATGAAGGTCCATAGTGGGTGCCATTACCATCAACCCCTTAGTGATTCTTGCCCATCGGGTCGCCGGCTGTCCCCTTCCGAGTTCGTTGCTGTAGTGATGCCCCTGCGAACAGGTACGTTGTTCCGTGTCTCGTGCCTCAGTTGTGGCACACGGATCTGCGGCGAGCAGCGGGGTTATCTTCGTGACCCTAGCTGGCCACACATATTCCAATCGAACTTGCTCCGTAATTGAAGATACCCACACAACGCTATGTTTCAACCTTCTTTATTCGGGAGGCAGCAGCGGACTCAGGGAGGACCTCACAGCGCAATGTTACACCACTTGCCTACGCGTTTCGAGAGTCAATCTCTTCCTCATGGCATGGTGTTGGTCGGGAGAGTGGAAGCATGGCCATTGATTTTGCACAGGTGATAAGCAGGTCTTAATCCCGCCCCAGTGGGCGTGTTTGTTGCAAAGCACCCTGGTAGATGTGGTCCAGAGTAATAATGAAGGTCCATAGTGGGTGCCATTACCATCAACCCCTTAGTGATTCTTGCCCATCGGGTCGCCGGCTGTCCCCTTCCGAGTTCGTTGCTGTAGTGATGCCCCTGCGAACAGGTACGTTGTTCCGTGTCTCGTGCCTCAGTTGTGGCACACGGATCTGCGGCGAGCAGCGGGGTTATCTTCGTGACCCTAGCTGGCCACACATATTCCAATCGAACTTGCTCCGTAATTGAAGATACCCACACAACGCTATGTTTCAACCTTCTTTATTCGGGAGGCAGCAGCGGACTCAGGGAGGACCTCACAGCGCAATGTTACACCACTTGCCTACGCGTTTCGAGAGTCAATCTCTTCCTCATGGCATGGTGTTGGTCGGGAGAGTGGAAGCATGGCCATTGATTTTGCACAGGTGATAAGCAGGTCTTAATCCCGCCCCAGTGGGCGTGTTTGTTGCAAAGCACCCTGGTAGATGTGGTCCAGAGTAATAATGAAGGTCCATAGTGGGTGCCATTACCATCAACCCCTTAGTGATTCTTGCCCATCGGGTCGCCGGCTGTCCCCTTCCGAGTTCGTTGCTGTAGTGATGCCCCTGCGAACAGGTACGTTGTTCCGTGTCTCGTGCCTCAGTTGTGGCACACGGATCTGCGGCGAGCAGCGGGGTTATCTTCGTGACCCTAGCTGGCCACACATATTCCAATCGAACTTGCTCCGTAATTGAAGATACCCACACAACGCTATGTTTCAACCTTCTTTATTCGGGAGGCAGCAGCGGACTCAGGGAGGACCTCACAGCGCAATGTTACACCACTTGCCTACGCGTTTCGAGAGTCAATCTCTTCCTCATGGCATGGTGTTGGTCGGGAGAGTGGAAGCATGGCCATTGATTTTGCACAGGTGATAAGCAGGTCTTAATCCCGCCCCAGTGGGCGTGTTTGTTGCAAAGCACCCTGGTAGATGTGGTCCAGAGTAATAATGAAGGTCCATAGTGGGTGCCATTACCATCAACCCCTTAGTGATTCTTGCCCATCGGGTCGCCGGCTGTCCCCTTCCGAGTTCGTTGCTGTAGTGATGCCCCTGCGAACAGGTACGTTGTTCCGTGTCTCGTGCCTCAGTTGTGGCACACGGATCTGCGGCGAGCAGCGGGGTTATCTTCGTGACCCTAGCTGGCCACACATATTCCAATCGAACTTGCTCCGTAATTGAAGATACCCACACAACGCTATGTTTCAACCTTCTTTATTCGGGAGGCAGCAGCGGACTCAGGGAGGACCTCACAGCGCAATGTTACACCACTTGCCTACGCGTTTCGAGAGTCAATCTCTTCCTCATGGCATGGTGTTGGTCGGGAGAGTGGAAGCATGGCCATTGATTTTGCACAGGTGATAAGCAGGTCTTAATCCCGCCCCAGTGGGCGTGTTTGTTGCAAAGCACCCTGGTAGATGTGGTCCAGAGTAATAATGAAGGTCCATAGTGGGTGCCATTACCATCAACCCCTTAGTGATTCTTGCCCATCGGGTCGCCGGCTGTCCCCTTCCGAGTTCGTTGCTGTAGTGATGCCCCTGCGAACAGGTACGTTGTTCCGTGTCTCGTGCCTCAGTTGTGGCACACGGATCTGCGGCGAGCAGCGGGGTTATCTTCGTGACCCTAGCTGGCCACACATATTCCAATCGAACTTGCTCCGTAATTGAAGATACCCACACAACGCTATGTTTCAACCTTCTTTATTCGGGAGGCAGCAGCGGACTCAGGGAGGACCTCACAGCGCAATGTTACACCACTTGCCTACGCGTTTCGAGAGTCAATCTCTTCCTCATGGCATGGTGTTGGTCGGGAGAGTGGAAGCATGGCCATTGATTTTGCACAGGTGATAAGCAGGTCTTAATCCCGCCCCAGTGGGCGTGTTTGTTGCAAAGCACCCTGGTAGATGTGGTCCAGAGTAATAATGAAGGTCCATAGTGGGTGCCATTACCATCAACCCCTTAGTGAAACGCGTAGGCAAGTGGTGTAACATTGCGCTGTGAGGTCCTCCCTGAGTCCGCTGCTGCCTCCCGAATAAAGAAGGTTGAAACATAGCGTTGTGTGGGTATCTTCAATTGCGGAGCAAGTTCGATTGGAATATGTGTGGCCAGCTAGGGTCACGAAGATAACCCCGCTGCTCGCCGCAGATCCGTGTGCCACAACTGAGGCACGAGACACGGAACAACGTACCTGTTCGCAGGGGCATCACTACAGCAACGAACTCGGAAGGGGACAGCCGGCGACCCGATGGGCAAGAATCACTAAGGGGTTGATGGTAATGGCACCCACTATGGACCTTCATTATTACTCTGGACCACATCTACCAGGGTGCTTTGCAACAAACACGCCCACTGGGGCGGGATTAAGACCTGCTTATCACCTGTGCAAAATCAATGGCCATGCTTCCACTCTCCCGACCAACACCATGCCATGAGGAAGAGATTGACTCTCGAAACGCGTAGGCAAGTGGTGTAACATTGCGCTGTGAGGTCCTCCCTGAGTCCGCTGCTGCCTCCCGAATAAAGAAGGTTGAAACATAGCGTTGTGTGGGTATCTTCAATTGCGGAGCAAGTTCGATTGGAATATGTGTGGCCAGCTAGGGTCACGAAGATAACCCCGCTGCTCGCCGCAGATCCGTGTGCCACAACTGAGGCACGAGACACGGAACAACGTACCTGTTCGCAGGGGCATCACTACAGCAACGAACTCGGAAGGGGACAGCCGGCGACCCGATGGGCAAGAATCACTAAGGGGTTGATGGTAATGGCACCCACTATGGACCTTCATTATTACTCTGGACCACATCTACCAGGGTGCTTTGCAACAAACACGCCCACTGGGGCGGGATTAAGACCTGCTTATCACCTGTGCAAAATCAATGGCCATGCTTCCACTCTCCCGACCAACACCATGCCATGAGGAAGAGATTGACTCTCGAAACGCGTAGGCAAGTGGTGTAACATTGCGCTGTGAGGTCCTCCCTGAGTCCGCTGCTGCCTCCCGAATAAAGAAGGTTGAAACATAGCGTTGTGTGGGTATCTTCAATTGCGGAGCAAGTTCGATTGGAATATGTGTGGCCAGCTAGGGTCACGAAGATAACCCCGCTGCTCGCCGCAGATCCGTGTGCCACAACTGAGGCACGAGACACGGAACAACGTACCTGTTCGCAGGGGCATCACTACAGCAACGAACTCGGAAGGGGACAGCCGGCGACCCGATGGGCAAGAATCACTAAGGGGTTGATGGTAATGGCACCCACTATGGACCTTCATTATTACTCTGGACCACATCTACCAGGGTGCTTTGCAACAAACACGCCCACTGGGGCGGGATTAAGACCTGCTTATCACCTGTGCAAAATCAATGGCCATGCTTCCACTCTCCCGACCAACACCATGCCATGAGGAAGAGATTGACTCTCGAAACGCGTAGGCAAGTGGTGTAACATTGCGCTGTGAGGTCCTCCCTGAGTCCGCTGCTGCCTCCCGAATAAAGAAGGTTGAAACATAGCGTTGTGTGGGTATCTTCAATTGCGGAGCAAGTTCGATTGGAATATGTGTGGCCAGCTAGGGTCACGAAGATAACCCCGCTGCTCGCCGCAGATCCGTGTGCCACAACTGAGGCACGAGACACGGAACAACGTACCTGTTCGCAGGGGCATCACTACAGCAACGAACTCGGAAGGGGACAGCCGGCGACCCGATGGGCAAGAATCACTAAGGGGTTGATGGTAATGGCACCCACTATGGACCTTCATTATTACTCTGGACCACATCTACCAGGGTGCTTTGCAACAAACACGCCCACTGGGGCGGGATTAAGACCTGCTTATCACCTGTGCAAAATCAATGGCCATGCTTCCACTCTCCCGACCAACACCATGCCATGAGGAAGAGATTGACTCTCGAAACGCGTAGGCAAGTGGTGTAACATTGCGCTGTGAGGTCCTCCCTGAGTCCGCTGCTGCCTCCCGAATAAAGAAGGTTGAAACATAGCGTTGTGTGGGTATCTTCAATTGCGGAGCAAGTTCGATTGGAATATGTGTGGCCAGCTAGGGTCACGAAGATAACCCCGCTGCTCGCCGCAGATCCGTGTGCCACAACTGAGGCACGAGACACGGAACAACGTACCTGTTCGCAGGGGCATCACTACAGCAACGAACTCGGAAGGGGACAGCCGGCGACCCGATGGGCAAGAATCACTAAGGGGTTGATGGTAATGGCACCCACTATGGACCTTCATTATTACTCTGGACCACATCTACCAGGGTGCTTTGCAACAAACACGCCCACTGGGGCGGGATTAAGACCTGCTTATCACCTGTGCAAAATCAATGGCCATGCTTCCACTCTCCCGACCAACACCATGCCATGAGGAAGAGATTGACTCTCGAAACGCGTAGGCAAGTGGTGTAACATTGCGCTGTGAGGTCCTCCCTGAGTCCGCTGCTGCCTCCCGAATAAAGAAGGTTGAAACATAGCGTTGTGTGGGTATCTTCAATTGCGGAGCAAGTTCGATTGGAATATATATATATATATATACATACATATATATATTATCTACTGGCGGTCGCCAGTAGACAGTTATAGTTACAACCTAGTTTCCATAGGAAATCTCAAAATTCTATTTTGAATATCTTTGGCGCCGGTTGACGATTCCTCGCGAAACATTGAGAATTTATGGCAAATGTGTGACATATCTGAATACCTTCATGATGGAATCAAAGTAAAAAGCTGAAAGCATTTCCTACTGAGGAGACTGCAGTACATGAGGAAATTAGGAAACTTCATAACAAATAAATCTCCCAAGATGGCCACCGGAGACAAAAGAGCCCAAATGTAGCCCAAAATCACCCAGATGTAGCCCAAATATAGCCCAATGACAGAAGTGTGCAAAACACTTATTATTTTGTGTTTTTGCAGTGTTATATAGTGCAGACTTGTCAGGTATTGGAGTGCTTTACATGAGCATTGGTTACATCACACAAGAACAAATTCATTTTGGTTGTAGACATGGGGAGACTAAGTGATTTGACCAGAATCACAGAATGTCGAGCTGAAGCAGAAATTTCAACCTGGTTCCCCAGTTGCAAAGTCTGCAGTTCTGGAAGTAACACCACATCCTCTCCCCTAAGTGCAACATTTAATCAAGTGGTCAACTGGATAAAAAAACATAAAGATAACAAATAATTTAAAAGTGCTTTGTCGCTATTTGAAAACTCATAAAATATGTCCTTATTTTAGTCTTTTAGAGCACTAACCATAATTTTGATGCCAATAAGACCCTCTCATATATGTAATTTCTAAAGGAAATGCTCTAGGTATTACAGTTTTGATTACATCAAGATGATGTCAGGCGTTCCACACTTTTGTAATAAATATTGAATGTTAGCAATCTAGTTGTTCATTAGGATACTGTTGAGAGGCAGAGGCCAGGGGCACGGACTCTGAAAATTGAAGGCAGGTAGGAGGGTGCAAAGGCAAAAATTTAACCACACTGAGCAGGCAGGAAGGGCCGTGGAAGCACAACAGACTATGGAGGGCAGTGGAAAGGGGGGCAGGGGCAACAAACCAACAATACAGGACTTGCAAGAGAGGCTGTGGCAATGTAATAGACCATTGTGGGCAGAAGGAAGAGGCAATGGTAGTACAACCATACATGCCAACAGACCCGATTCAGCCAGGAAACGTCCAATGTTTTTAAGCTCAAATGGGCTTTATTTGATCTGTCTCCTGTCTACAATCTCCTCTTTTTCAATGTAACTCAAAGGGGAAAATCAATACCCTAGTTTTTTTTCAAAATCTCCCTCTTACCAAGTTCAAAATGTTCGCAAGTATGGTACATTGGATCATGAAAGGAAATGGGGTAGGGACATGGACTTGGATAACAGAGGACAGAAGGGACATGGAGAGGTGCACCAAACTGATCCTCCAGGGCAGGCATCAGGGTTTGCAGCAGCACAATACACCACACAGGGCATGCAGGACGGGAGTGCAGCACAACAATCCATAGAAAGCAAGAGGGAGGGGACAGGACCATGCATATGGACAACAGAGAACAGAGGGGCAAGAGGCAATGGTAGCTAGCTGACCATAATGGACAGACAGGAGAGAAAGCTGCAGCATAACAGACCATATAGGGCAGGAGGGATGGATCAGGGGCATTACAATGGAACAGACAAGCCAGGAGGGAGGGAGTAGGGGTCTGCACATGTAAACAGAGGGCTGGGGGCAAGGGGGCAGGGCAGGAGCAGCAAGATAGCCATGGAGGTCAGGCAGGATGGGCACTAGAAGCAAGACACACCATGAAGAGCAACAGTGAGACTGTGATGGCATACACACAGACCATGGAGGGAAGGTGGGAGGGGGTCAGGGGCAGCTAACTGACCACACAGGGAAGGTGGGAGGGGCCATGGCAGCACAGAAGACCATGCATGGCAAGTGGGAGGGTTAGTGGCAGCACAATGGCTATGATGGGCAAGAAGGAGGGTGCAGGGGCATGCACAAAGGACGATGGAGGATAGAAGGGAGGGTCAGGACCTGTGCACAGACAAGAACGTTCAGGGGAAGGGGCCTCACAACAGACCACACGGGGCAGGCAGGAGGAGCAGTTGCAGCACAACAGACCAGGGAGGGCAGAAGGGTGTGGCAGTACAATGGACCATGTAGGAAGGGAGGAAGAGGATAGGGGCATGGCATTTGGACAGGCAGGGTGGAGGTGGCAGGGACAGGTTACAGTCATCTGACAATGCTAGGCAGGTGGGAAGGGAGTGGCAGCTCAACAGAACACTCAGAGTAGATAGATAGTGCCAGGTCCATGGAACATGGTGGGCAAAAAGGATGGAGCAGGGGCATGCACAAAGACATCGGAGGGCAGGGGGAAGGAGAATAGGGGAGGCAAGCTAAGCACAGAGTTTAAGCAGGAGGTCAATGATGGGGCATAGAATTGGGCAATGGAGGGCAGGAGTAGTGGACTGGTACATCATACTAAATTGAGGGCAGTGGCAGCACATCAGACCATGCATGGCAGGAGGGAGGAGGCTAGTCCATGGATTCACACAACAGAGGATAGGGAGGAGGGGGGTGGAGCAGCAAGCTAACTGTTCAGAGAAGGCGGGTATTAGGAATGTTATTGTTTTTAAAACATTGTGTCTGTGCGAACTACTTAAAATATGAACAAGTATGCAGCATAATCTCACTTTTATTCAGGAAGAAGAGGACGTTTGTGACTGTGACTCCGGGCTCACTTGGCAGAAACACCCACAGACCCTCCACGCCCTATCGCAAAATGTAATGCCCGTGAAAAGGGTAGGTGAACACAGTGTTATATAGAACATAGTCCTGAGAGCACGATTGAAAATGAAAACTAGATATAGTGTATGGTATAAACTATGCACCAAAAAGTGTGATATAAGATGAACCGGACGTGAAATATAATATGCAATACATTGTGCGCAATGACAGATTCATTGGAGAGCGCGAGATAGCACAGGCACTAGCGCGTGCTATGCGATATGCGCCTTGGAGTGTAATATGCACAGGGCAGTGTTGTGTAACCTAACTAGTCTCTAAAGTTGTCATATAAAATATGTGCTGGGGAGTGTAACGTTGCATATGCACTGTGACAAAGATATGGATCCCAGATTGTAATATGTATGGCATAGCACTGTGCGTTATAACATAGGCATCGAGGAAGGCACGTTAGATGGGGCAATATAACCCGTGCGAAGACAAGTGTGGCATGACATCTTCACGGGGTGGTGTTACAGTGCACATGGGCTAGAGAGTGTCATAGCATATGCACTAGCTAGTGGAATACAACACAGAGGTGTGTGGCACTCAGCAGGCAATGGTGGGTGTAACACAGCATTGGGCTCTGTCAGGAGCGCGCTGTGACTCTCAAGTGATGTTCGTCCCCTTTCCAGAGAGTAAAATAAAAAGTATTACACATCCGGCAGTGGATGTGTGTTTTATTAACCGTGAAGGGGGTTTATTGCATAGTTTTGATCGAATGTTTGTCGAATCCCCTTTGAATGGCTTGGTGTGCATGTGTATTAAATGTGCCCGTCAATAGCTACCCATGTTTGTATAAATAAACGACAAGGGTGTCTACCGGGATTAGGCACGGTAGGGCATCAGACATGTCAGAGCTTCACTAGTGGTGTAAATACATTCCACGTGGATTCATTGTATGCATAGTCACCTTTTAATGAATATCACGCAAATCGTCATGGTGATAGGTACGTACGGTTTGTCCAGCATGTCCTAGGTGTGTCTATAAATATATATTTTTTTAAAATAATAAAAAACAGTGGCCGGCCCTGGGGATTGGGGTCAAAAAAATATAATTAGGAGACAGGCCCTGGGGGAAGGGGTCATCAGGGCCAATAAATTAGAATTAGAAGGGGAACCACACAGCCCCCCTTCTTAAAAAATTAAAATAAATAAAAGACTGGCATCGTGCCGGAGGCCATGCCCCCTCCGTGCAGCACTCTGCAAACGCGCCCCCAACAGGCATCTCCAGTATGCGCCAGGGAGCTGCGCTGCAGACAGGTGTTCTGAGGCCAAGCCCCTTTTTACACCTCTCTGCAACGCAGCTCTGTGGCGCTTACTGGAGGTACCTAGTGGTCTAGTTTGACCCTAGGGACCCTTAGGATTCAAGGGGACTTAATCTCTCAACTTAGAACAGCCACAGGGCGCGTTTACACAGTGGTGAAGGGAGGGGACGGGGCCTGAGGTGACGTGTGCAAACACGCACTATGGCACGTTTTAAATTGGGGATATAATTTCCCTTCAATACTGAGGGCCCCTGGGGGCTAACTAGCCCACCAAGTGCTTCCAGTAAGCGCCACTGAGCTGCATTGCAGAGAGGTGGTCCAGGCCAAGCCCCTTTTTACACCTCTCTGCAACGCAGCTCTGTGGCACTTACTGGAGGTACCTAGTGGGCTAGTTGGACCCTAGGGACCCTCAGGATACAAATGAACTTAATCTCCCAACTAAAAACGGACACAGGGCGTGTTTACACAGTGGTGAAGGGAGGGGACGGGGCCTGAGGTAACGTGTGCAAAAACGCCCTGTGGCCTGTTTTAAGAGGTAGTTTTAATCCCCATGCCCTATTATATACTAGGGGCTTACAGAGGAGGTCATGCTAATCACAGGGGGACCCCAACGCATAATGTTCCCTAGTGTATGTAGGTGTTTTCACTGTATTCTAAGTGTCTTTTAACATAGCACTGGCTCTAGGACTGGTTAGTCAGACTCAGTTACCACCAGTATCCATCTGAAAAAGTTGAGGGTACAGGATGATTTTGCAACAAGGCTTCTTTCTGCTCTTCTTTTTGTTCTTTCTGCACGTTATCCTTCTTCCTGCACTTTTCTTCGTCTTTGAGGACTTTTGTTGCTTCTTTCTGCACTTCTTTTTTTTCTTTCTGTGCATTTTTTCTTCTTTCTTCACATGTCCTATCTCTGTAGGCATAGTTAGAAATTAGCATTTAAAAAACCTTTGAAATTCACAGAAAAAACCATAGGTTTCAGGCAATGTTATAGTTAGGAATTAGCATTTAAAAAACCTCAGAAATTCACTGAAAAAAACATAGGTTTCAGGGGTGTTATAGTTAGCTGGACTTTTCACTTGTACAAAACCATTGAAATTCCCCCGTTATAGTTAGTGCAGCTAACTATAACTCGCCCGCCCGCAATGCACTGCTGATGACGTCACATATTACATCACTCATGACATGGTCAGTGACATCACTCATGACATCACTGATGACATCTCAAATGTACAAGTGAAAAGTCCAGCTAACTATAACACCCCTGAAACCTATGTTTTTTTCCTTGAGACCCAGAAGGCAAAATCCCAACAGCGCCAAAGACTCAACCAAAAGCGCAGATTGCGACGACAAGCACACCGCAAACACCAGGCCAAAAAGGAAAAACAACAAGAGATGGAACAAGTAACTATAGTACCACATCAAGTTACAGAGTCCATAGAATCATCATCTGTTGTTAACCTTACTAGCACGCAACTTAGTCCAGCTGAGATCAACATTTTACATCTTGGTCTCTCGTTCAGCCCAGGTAGCAACTTTAACTACTCTAAAACCCGGATCGATTTATATAAATTGATCCGTAAGTTAATGCTGCAGAAGCACTTTCTACTCAATCCTAACATTCAGAGACCATGTCTTACACCTATGTTGGATGTGCAACAAGGATTGATTGATAACGATTTGGATCTAATGCAAGACCTTCAGCAGTTGAGGTATGAGGGCTCTAGTTCTGATTTCACGGAAGAACACCTAACCCTGAATGTGCCTGGTCATACCAAATTCAAACCTAAATCTACCTTCACGCCTTTGATGCTGCATGATAACATCGATATTTTTCACGAACTTTCTGTCTCAGGGATCAAAAAACTATACTCATCTACCCTGCGTGAAAAATTTAAATACACAGCACGGAACAATTGCTACTTCCAACTTGTCAGCAAATTGCAAGCCGATAATAACATCATCATACGTCAATCTGACAAGGGGGGTAATGCAGTGCTTTGGCCCAGGGACCTATATCTGGAGGAAGCCCATAGTCAACTTAATGATTCCCTTTGTTACAGACGCTGTGATGCAGCTACAGTGAAGGTAGCCAGAACTGAATTCTATTCCCATCTTGTTGCCTGGAGGAGCACAGGATTACTAAGTCAAGATGAACTGAAATTTCTTAAAAATGACTTTCCAGTAATTCCTGTCATGTATTTTATTCCTAAGATACATAAGAACTCTGAGAAGCCATCAGGCAGGCCAATCATCTCGGCACGAGGTGGACTTTGTGAGAATACCTCTGTATATATTGATGCCTTTTTGCAGGAACATGTTAAGACTTTGCCATCATATGTGCAGGATACAAGCGATTTTTTAAGGAAAATAGCCGGGTTTAAGTGGGACCCCACGTTTTGGTTGGTTACACTGGATGTAACCTCCCTCTACACCAGCATCCATCATTCTGATGGTGTAAAAGCTGTCCAGCACTATCTGGGGACCCGACCTCTACATATGGTCAATCACAACAAAATGTTGTTAGCTATGATTTCCTTTTGCCTGCACAACAATTTCTTTATGTTTGGCAATCAATTCTTTCAGCAGGTCAGAGGTGTTGCCATGGGGGCCAGCTTTTCTCCCAGTTATGCCTGTCTCCATATGGGCTACTGGGAGGAGCTGGTCCTCTATGGTCAACATCATGATATCCTGTCAAAACATGTAATCCATTGGTATCGTTTTATAGATGATATTTTCATGGTTTGGCAAGGCACAAAACAGCAGATCCTTGACTTTATCGAGGTTATCAATTCTAACACCCTTAATCTTAGCTTTACCTCAGATATTAGTCAAGATAGAGTGTTCTTCTTGGATGTTGAAATCTTTATTGATTATGGCAAACTCAATACACGCCTCTTTAGGAAACCCACCGCGGGTAATACGGTTCCCCATGCCACAAGTCACCATCCTGTGCATCTTATTCGCAGCATTCCCTACAGGGAGATGCTGCTTATCAGGCGCATCTGTAGCACAGAGTATGATTGCCTAGCGGCACAGAATTTGAGTAAATCACGTTTCCTAGCGAGGGGCTACTCTGTTTCAACGATTGACAATGCCATACGCAAGGCTAACTGCTTGTCTAGAGAGGAGACCCTGATCAACAAGGGATCAATTGCTACACCTATTCACACCAGGGAACCAGTTAGATTGATCTGGACATACAATCGTCAACACCAAGCACTCAGAAAAATTCTGAAGAAAAATTGGAGCTTGGTTTGTAATGACCCTGTCATTGGGGATCTAATGGCAGCTAGTCCAAACATCACCTTCAGGAAATCTCGCTCTATGAGCGATGCTTTAGTTAAATCTAGTCCTGAGTTAGGTTCCAATACAACCTGGTTGCAGTCTTGTAAAGGCTTCAAAAGATGCCCCAGCTGCAAAGCGTGTAGACAGGGAGTTAACAAGACGCAGTTCACGATCCCGTTCTGCGAGATTCCTCGTCCCATCATAAAACCACTCACTTGCAAGACCGAGTACGCGGTGTATGTGCTGGAGTGTCCGTGTGGCCTGCAATATGTGGGCAGTACCAAGTTGCAGGTCCACAAACGGATACTCCAGCATATACGGGCAATCAATGGTAGTGATGCATCTTATCCGGTGGCACGCCACTTCAAAGAACTACACAATAACAAAAGTGAACTATTAAAGTTCTTTGTCATTGATGCAGTGCTCCCTTTAAGACGTGGTGGCAACAGAGAAGCATTGCTTCGTGCCCTAGAAACGAGGTATATCCTTGAACTAGACACGAAGACACCGCAGGGCCTTAATTCTAGTGAAGACCTCTTTACTTGCCTTTAAATTGGGTTGTATCAAATTTGACTCCCTATGTGTTAAGCTGCATTGCGTTGTCGGTCACACCTCCTCCACCCACTGTTGGTTTTAATAATTTTAGATGATACATCTTTTTGATATACTTTGTATTTTATATGTCTTCTCTGCATCTAGACATATTTCGACACTTGTCAGAATATTGGTTAAAACATGGATTAGAACAAGGGCTCCTATATATGCACTTCACAGTAACCTCACATGTTACTTTAGGGCTTGTAGGCTGCACTGCGTCTCTAAGGCAAGTATGAGTAATTGTGCAAGATGTGCTGGTTGACAAATCAGTGTTCAAATTGCCAGGGTGCGTCTAACTCAAATTTGTTAGATTATACCCACTTGGGTTTGATGTAATCTGCTTAATATTGCAAATTGTTTGTTCGCTTTGTATATTTAGGAAAGTATCAATATTCAATTCTGTTATAAACAACTTTATCGCTTTCTGTTACACTTGCACGAAATCAAAAAACAACAAAAAATGTTGTTTCAAGTTATTTTAACATGAGTTACTTGCCAGTAATGATGAAATAATTTTATCATATAATAATTTTATCATATGAAATTTGTTTTTCAGTATTTTAACTGTTTGACGCAGATGCTTTTGACATTACTGCACTGTTGTGATGTTATCCAATGTTTAAGAAACTTTTCTATGTCTATTCATGCAGCGTTTGAATCAGCCAATTGTGTCATTCTATTAATTAGCATTTTGCACTTTAAAAAGCGGGATCACAACTCCCATGGCGTCATGTGATCAAGGCCTCTGGTGAGGCTGAAACGCGTCATGCAGGCGGTGCTGTGAATTTAATAAAACAATCTACTCACTCGCTATCAGGGTCGGTTTCCGTTTGTTCCCGCTCTCCTTCAGGATAGTTGGTGTGCAGGAGTGCTCCAGGCGGAATCCTCGTCATATATATATATATATATATATATATATATATATATTTATTAGCATCAACTACCTCCTATGCATTCAGAATGATTAAGAAAATTCTCCCCTTTTTGTTGGCTGATAGGCAGCGGACTGTAGTTACTGCACTCATTCTGTCCAGGCTTGATTATTGTAACAGCCTTTATTTAAACATACAGGAACGTTTTTTGAATAAATTGCAACTTTTGCAAAATGCGGCAGCAAGGTTGCTTACTGGCACACCCAAATTTGCCCCTATTACTAAGGAAATCAAAATAATTAATTGGTTGCCGGTTAGGAAACTAGTGCGTTTTAAAGCTCTATGCACTGTTTACAAGGCACAGGCCCAGACTACTTGAAACGGCAAATGAGGTGGTACTCACCCAGAAGAAACCTTCGCTCCTGTGGAGGCAAGTTGGTGATAGTACCATCCATTAAAAGCGCCTCATGGGGGGGAGAAGCTTTGTTTATGCAGCAAAGGCCTGGAATGACCTTCCCCTATATTTGAGAAATGCCACCAACCTCCATACATTTAGGAGGGGATTGAAAACCTGGCTTTTTAACCTGTAACATTGCCTCCTATTTTAAATGCTCAGAGAATAGTGGTTAGCGCCAGGACACCCTCGGGTAATTGCAGCGCTTAGAAATACCTATAACATAACAACATAACATTATCACAAAAAACATCAACATGAATCTTTAAGTGGGATAATCCTCACCTCTGTGTCCTTATCAGAATTGAAAATTCTTGATGCGTAAGCTAGAACATTTTACATTCTATATCAGGACCGGAGGCTCTGATTATTTTTGTTCCAAGCTGTCCCACAACAGATGTTATATCCACAGTAGGCTTATGGTAGAAATTTCTCGATGTGGACAAGGACGATCAACCCACCATCGATATGATATCCTCCAATCTGTAACCCAATGATTTTAAGGCCATAGCGCCCCTCAGAGAATGGGCACCAAAGGCTCAGTGAATAAACATTGTATTCAAATAGCTAAGGTGCCCGCAGAAACTTGGCCAAATTGTCTGTGTAAGGCAATTGACAATTGCCTACTCAGGTGTTGACGAAACTCCCTTGTACGGTCTTCATATTCCTTCAGACATCTTACCATGCAAAGATTGTGGTTATGCGGGAAAGAAGGATACAAAACATATCTATTATTAGTCTTGGTTTGTTTAGAAATAGGGAAAGACATCCAAGAAGGAGAAAATACTCTACATGCCAAGACATTCGAAAGCCTTTTGCAAGAGCTCAAACAGACTAACATCGTCAACTTTGCTGACAATTATTTACGGGACAGGTCCTCATTACAAGGCCAATTTTTCAAACATTTAAGGACCTTATTCACATCCAACAAAACGAAATATCTAGGTTCGGGGGGAAAATTTATCTGAATCCCTCTCATCAGTTTACAAACAAAAGGGTGATCTCCAACTGGCATATCTTCCAGTGGAGAATGCCCTACTGAAATAGCTGATCGCTAATTATTCACCGACCTATACGCCAGACCAGGGTCCGCCAATTGCGGCAGAACATTAACTATCAAGCTTAATTCCTCCTCCTTGGGATCAGTTCCCCGTTCAATACACCAACTAATCCATTTGCGCCATGCTGAAGAATATTGTTTTAAAGCATTTGATGACCAGGCTTGTTGAATATATAAGTGAGCTTGTGGAAAAAGCCTGGCAGACACCAGTGCTCCCTGAAACTCTCCAAGCCACGAGGCTCAGTTGTCCTGTTAGAATCAACGAGTGCTCCATCCTGAGAGGATCTGTCAGAAGTCCCTGGCACATTGGGATCCTCTCGAGAACATTTCATGCCATGTTTAGGAGGACGAGGAACCGTGGCTGTGCCCTCCACAAGAGAGTTGTGAGAAGTTGGTCTAGTATATGCTGTCCACTAGTTAGAGTGGGCATCTTCCACCAGTCCAAACGACCCTTATTGATGATTAGGTCAAAAACAACCTTTAAAGAAAGCTATCCTAGTGGTAGCTGTGGAGAGCAGCCTTCAGGATAAGTCTCAAAGGAATGTAAAGCAGCTTGTTTTACCACTCTATAACCCCCTGCATGACCAAATGAATGGAGAACCACACCAGGTATATATTTAAAATATATGTATTTAGGTTAACATACACTCCTCTAGTCTCTTTATGAGACTGGAGTTCGAAGTACTTAAGTTACAAGTGAGCAATCATCAGTAATAGCACAAATACACGTTTGGGCCCTAGGGGCGTGTGGTAAATATTTAAATTACCTGTACTATTTTTATGCGGTAAAGTCTATAAGAATAACTCAGAAAAATAAGAGGCAGAATCCGTGGTATTTGAGGTTCTAAAAAGGCTTTATTCCTTACAAGGAATTATGGTTCGAACCATGGCAATCGTATTCCATCACCACGAAGGTTCAGGAAGGGATAGGCAATACATTATTGACAGGCAATCATAAATATAGTAAAATGCATTTACAGTAAAGACAGATGCAGTAGGCGTAACAGCGGATAAGAAAGATAAGAATACACATACGTAATGAAAAGGCGTTACAATAGGCGTGCATAAAGGCGTATACTAGAGACGTCATTAAGATGATATCATAAGTGGGTGGATCCATAAGAGAATCCTGCAATGTCAGCAGAAATACTTGGCAGAGATGCGCGCGCAGCCGCATGACGTGTGATTGACGTGTAACTAGAGGGTGAAAGGGACTTGACATTGAGCCCTTCATGAGGAGACAGAAGTCTGGGATGTCAGGACAACCTAATCCTAAATCGTATCTAATATCTTGTGTTTAAAGAACTATACTATCGGGAAGGAAAGGTCTCTCGGACAGAGTCTATTCTATACTGACTGCTAGTGCGTGTACAAGCGTCTATGTGTCTACATGAGATGCGTGGGGCATGGGCCTTCCATGGTAACAGGAGCTATGAATTACTTGCACGGAGACAGTGAGGCCGGGCCCTTTGCTCTGTAGCTGGAAAGATGTTTACCTAAACTACTAGACAGGAATGTATTGGATGAGGAGCGGAGCAGATAACTTGAAGGCTGAATAGAGTCTTGGCAGGCAACAGGCTGAGCCGGGCACCGTTAGCCGTGCAGGGAGTAAAACAAAGGTCATGGATACAGATGCGAGTCCAGGCTGGAGCTTTCAGAGGCAGAAAGCAGAAAAAGGCTCGATGGCAGAATTCAGGGCCTACTCGCCAGAGCTGTGAAATAAGAAAGGTGCACCATAAAAAGTCGGTGGCCAAGCATACTTAGGAACGGAATATCCGACCCATTCATGGCGGATCTGAAAGAGGACATGTTAACGTTGGACGCACATGTATTTGCGTCTTCATAGCTGGATGTGGAGGGAACATACATGTACTTGTAGCATGTACATGGAGCCGTTGGGGTCTAAGATAGGGGACACAATTGATCATAAAATTCATATTTCCTCAGGCGTACCAAACCACATACCAAAAAAGTGGTATAAGAACCACAACTGAACTAGACACAAGGCCTAGAGCCTGTAGAATCGCTGGGACCCCAAGGAACCACCCAAGGTAGTGACACAGAGGACCCACGGGTACTGCATGCAGTGCGTAAACACAACCGTTGGTTCCCGTTATCTTGTATGGGCAATGTCGCAGTTGGAAATTTAAAGATTAGGGACACTTAGAATCGAGTCAGGACCAAACTCTTTTGGACTTAAGAAGTTCTAGGGCTAGCACCCACGGGAGCACCGGAGTACTCGAGTTACCTCACCCAGGGAAGCCGGGTGCATAGGTGTCTTTTGGTGTCAGGTTGCGTCGTCGATTGCAATGGAAGCCTGCAAAGAACTGCTGCTGCCGTGAAGAGGAGAAGTGTCCGAAGAGATCCAAGCCTGGATCTAGGATGTAAGGAACCTGAAAGCAGAGGGGACAGAGTCTGGGTCACTAGCCAGTGACCGAAGGCAGGATGGACCAATGCCCACAGATGTCGGGTGCTTCAGGTGAGTTGATGGGTGTTTTGACTCTTCAGCCACGAGGTCCGGAGGCGTCAACGAAGTCCACGAGCCGGATTCGAGCAGTCCCACGAAGTTTGTCTTATGCTGCTGCGTCGGCGACCAGATTGGACCCAACAAGCCTTGGCAATGGCAAGTCTCAGGAATTCAGAGAAAGGACTGCGGTGCAGACCAGCAAGGTCTGAGGGACTCACCCAGTGAGGGAAAGTCAGGGCACGTCTGGAGCAACCAGGAAAGCCCACTTAGAAGAGGAGTTGCTTTCGTGGAGACCTACTAGCCAATGGGCTAGCGATTGAGAAGGAGCCTCGAGCGGTCGCACTTGAAACTTGCCCACGGGTCACTCGTGGAGTGGAGGCTAGCAATCTTTGGTGCAGGAGGTTCTCAAGGCTGGGGCTACTTGGAGCCCAAAGCACAACTTCAAGGAGGACCAGGAAGATAGTGATGCTGCAAAAGTTCACGGTGTCCCGGGGTCACAGTTCCACGTCACCCACGGGCCTCAGCTTTCCTGTGGACTCAGGGTAGCCTCGGGGATGTCTGGACATCCACCTCTAGTGATGCAAACGCTTTGGCATCCGTAGGGAGCTTCAGCGATGCAGACCTGTCAGGTGTTTCTTTGGTGCCTGCCAAGCAGGGGAGTCACTCCTTGACCCCAAGGGAGATTTCTTCAGTCTTCTAGTCAGGATATAACATCGAAGGTCCAGGATATATGATGCAGAGTTTCGTCCAGGGTAATCTAAAGTCTTAGGGACTGGATTCCTATAGTTATACTAAGTTTAGGGGATGAACTAACTCTAAGGCCCCACCTATGGGTGGGTTTGGAAAGAAGGGTGGTTGCACCCATTTCCTTTGTCCAGTTTCACGCCAGAGCAGGGGCAGGTAGCCCCTGCAACCGATTTGAACTGGACTATACACAGGGACACCAAGGTGCCGATCACGATCCGGTAAAAAATTTCCCCGTACGACTCGTATCAGGTCTTTTTATCGTACGAATCGTACAAGTGGCGTACAAACTGCCAATCACGATTCGCATGGTAAAAAGTCCATACGAACCGCATTGGGAATTATTCCCCACACGTCCTCGGGTCGGAAATTGTGTCCGACACGTCCTCGGACGATTTACCGTACAAATGTGAAAAGTGAAGTCCGACCGCGGAATCACGATCCATCCCGTGCGTCCGATGTTACAACCGTATGGAAAAAACACCGTCCGCACTGAACTCCCATAGCAACCATGGAGACATTTACCCGCATACGCGCCCAACACCCCCCCAGCCCTCCGTGTATGTACGAGACGTACCCCCACCCGTGAATGTATGGAGCGTACCCCCACCCCAACCGTGTATGTACGACCCGTACCCTCACCCACGTATGCATGGAGCGTACCCCCACCCCAACCATGTATGTACGACCCGTACCCTCACCCGCGTATGCATGGAGCATACCCCCACCCCAACCGTGTATGTACGACCCGTACCCTCACCCGCGTACATATGGAGCATACCCCCACCCCAACCGTGTATGTACGGACCGTACCCCCACCCCAACCGTGTATGTATGACCCGTACCCTCACCCGCGTACGTATGGAGCGTACCCCCACCCCAACAGTGTATGTACGACCCGTACCCCCACCCCAACCGTGTATGTACGACCCCTACCCTCACCCGCGTACGTATGGAGCGTACCCCCACCCCAACCGTGTATGTATGACCCGTACCCTCACCCGCGTACGTATGGAGCGTACCCCCACCCCAACAGTGTATGTACGACCCGTACCCCCACCCCAACCGTGTATGTACGACCCGTACCCTCACCCGCATACGTATGGAGCGTACCCCCACCCCAACAGTGTATGTACGACCCGTACCCCCACCCCAACCGTGTATGTACGACCCGTACCCTCACCCGCGTACGTATGGAGCATACCCCCACCCCAACCGTGTATGTACGTACCGTACCCCCACCCCAACCGTGTATGTACGACCCGTACCCTCACCCGCGTACGTATGGAGCGTACCCCCCACCCCAACAGTGTAAGTACGACCCGTACCCTCACCCGCGTACGTATGGAGCGTACCCCCACCCCAACCGTGTATGTACGACCCGTACCCTCACCCGCGTATGTATGGAGCGTACCCCCACCCCAACTGTGTATGTACGTACTGTACCCCCACCCCAACCATGTATGTACGACCCGTACCCTCACCCGCATACGTATGGAGCGTACCCCCACCCCAACCATGTATGTACGTACCGTACCCCCACCCCAACCGTGTATGTACGTACCGTACCCCCACCCCAACCGTGTATGTACGACCCGTACCCTCACCCGCGTACGTATGGAGCGTACCCCCACCCCAACATTCTAAGTACGGAGCGCACCCCAGGCCCCAACACCACCACCTTCACACAACATTGCGCTTGTACGAGTCGTACCAAGCCAGACACAAGGACAGCACTGTACAACAAAATGGCCGAAGTACACACCGTACACACGTTAAAAACGCACGTACACAACCAGGACAAAGCAAAACAACACAAGAATACACCATTCGAATGGCACAATGCCACAAAACTTGTCCAACAAGCACAAAAACAACACATTTACTGACCTGCAACTGCCAAAATCCCAAACAGAGGCCCAAAACACAACCACTCCTTATAACACACCCACCCAAACTTCAAACACAGCCACACCCACCAATGGACCAATAAAAAGGGCCCACACACACAAACCATGAGCCTTTGCAACAGACTCACTGCTGCCAGACCCCACAGACAACCTACAGCACCATACTAGAACGTTTACTACACCTTACACTTGCACACCTTCGCACAACCACCTTCACAAACACCCCCTCATCACATTCACACACACACCCAAACAACCACATCCCACACACCCACAACCATCCACACACACCCCCCCACCATCCACACCCACACCCCTCACCATGCCCACTAACAAGAATCCAAAGTTCACTAGCCGAGAGTTGGAGGTCCTTGTCGATGAAATCCTCAGAGTCGAGCCACACCTCTTTGGAACATTGGTCAGACAGACCAGCATTTCTGAAAAAACAGCCATGTGGCAGACGATTGTCGATGCTGTGAATGCTGTTGCGGACACCAGAAGGACCAGGCATGAATGCCAAGCCAGGTGGTACGATCTGCGGAGGAGGGTCCGAGCCAAAATGACCGATGACCACAACCAGGCCAACGTCACTGGAGGAGGGCCGCCCCGCAGACCCGTACACTACCATCCCTGGGAGGAGAGGGTGATGGCCATACTGCCGGTGGTGGCAGTGGACGGATTAGAAGGACTCCGAGACCCGGGTGAGTACACAAACAACTCACCTCACATGGGGGGAACGTCATCCACAACCAAACTCACAAACAGGCACGCAACCACCCCAAGCCATCGCATGACTCAACCACACTCCATGAACATGCACATGCCACTGGCGCCACCATGCCCCATGCACCCAGCTGGACAATGCCAAGTCACAGGCCACAGAAAACACCAACACAAGACACGGTAAGCCGGATGGCGGGAGTGTGGGCCCCAAAAATCATATAGTGCAACTCAGAAGCAGACAACCATGCCCCCTGCCCATATGGCCTAGGTCACAGCCAGACAAACAGTGTGTCCCCACACAGGAAAGACTTGCCAGCAAATGGCTGATGCCTTGCATTAACACATGGGGGTGACGGCACGTTCTTGCACATGACAGCAGCTAATGAACAGCCAACACTGTGAAAGAGTGGCAGCACACACCACCACAGCAGCAGCGCAGACACAGACAATACACCCAATGGGTGCCTAGAGATCAGAAACAAACTCACATGAACAAGCCAAGGGCCATTCAAAGATCTGCAAAAAGTGTGTGCCTAGGAAGCTGGGCTGAGGTGACAGAGGGTAACACACAGAGGGAGGGAGAGGGGGAGAGAGAGGGAGGGAGACACAGGGAGACGGACAGAGGGAGGAGGCTGACACACAGAGGGAGGGAGAGGGGGACAGAGAGGGAGCGAGAAAGGGACATACAGGGAGAGCAAATCAGCCTTGGGGGTTGTGGGAATGTCTGCTCGTCAGCAGGTGGACTGCGTGCATGTAGACAAGGGTGGCCAGTGCCAGAACCCCCCCTCTTCTCCATGGCAAAACACAGGGCCATGTCACAACCTGTGCACGAGCACAACGACAGCTACCTGCATTATCTAAGTGTGTGGAACCACTCCATGTGCCCACGTACAGTGCAACACAGAAGGCGCCAATGCACGGCTCGCCACACCTGCCCACTCCACTGCTGACTGCAGTCACAATTGATGCAGCAAGTAAGACTGTGCCACACATAGGTAAAGTCGCAAAAGCTGTGGCCAAGGGACATACCCATGCACAAGTGCACTGTGAGTGGAATGCAAGACATATCCAAATTCCCAGAGGAAATGTGCCAACTTAGAAACCAATGAAACATGGATGTTGCATGGAACAAAATTAACATTGTCTCTCTCACACACAGGTCAATGTCGTGGATCACCCCCCAACACTGGGGGGGAAGACTCACAGGACCCGGCTCGGCGGGATGACGGAGCCACCGGCAGCGACGACTCTCACCACTCTGTGGACGAACCCGACCCCGACCAACCTGGCCCCTCTGGTGTCCAACGACCTGCAGCACCTGCGTCAGGTACAACTGGGCCAACCACCACCCCCACTCCTGCCACATCCCAGGAGACACCCAGGATCCCTGCCCCACCACCACATTGCAGCCAGGCTGGCCAAGAGGGACACGGTGTACCGGGCACCCAGGAGGAGGCAGGCGACAACGCCAATGCCACCCCTCAGGGGTCCCGGAGACCCGATGTGCCCACAAGGGCAGGCCAGGTGCAAGTGGGCAGGGGTGGTGGGAGTGGAGGACGGTGGAGGCGCGAGCCTGACCAGTTGGCTGGGGAACCGGTATATTCCCATGTCCGCAACATCCTGGACACATACCGGCAGAACACCACGGGCATGGCCCAGGTTGTGTCCACCCTCAACGAGATGAAGGGGACCCTCGATGAGATCAAGACACAGCAGGCCCAACAACATGCGGAGCAACATGCCTATCTACTGCGACACCAACGGCGGATGGAGGACGGACAGGCTGAGCTCTTGACGGTGTTCACGGGAATTCACAGTACACTCCGTCGGATGGCCGACAACATGGGCAACCCTCCCTGTGCCACCAGGCGTAGAACATCACCACCCACAGGGAGGGATGAGGAGGAGGAGGAGACATCCGACGGAGCATCCCAAACATCATCACGGCCTGCTTCTGAGGGTCCCCGCAGGAGGGCGGGTCGTCCACGGAAAAGACCGTGAGGGTCGGCGCAACAGCACCATCTCCCAGGACACCTGGCCTGGCACCTGGCCCACTGGAGCAACAGCAGCACAGCAGCAAAAGACATTCTCTGCCACATGGACTTACTGGTCACTGTCTGACCAATGTTGACAAAGACTGTGGCATGGACTCTGAGGATTTCAAATGGCAAGGACACCAACTCCCCTAGTGAACTTTGGATTCCACACACCCGGAAAGCCCCTCATGTCATACCCCCCCGGTACCCCAACCAAAATAAAAAGTTACACCATAAAGAGAAGATGCCTACCTTTTGCATTATTACCTTACATGTGTCTTGTAAAGTCTAACCATGCCTGAGTTCTCATTTGACTTCAACCATCCACACCCTGGGGCCTGAGTCTGGCACAGGACACACATGGGTCACATTGTATTAGGCAAGACAGACATGGAGCACCATACACACCCGTGATGGGCCCAACCAGCTGAGGGGGTGGCCGCACAACCATGCCGACAGACATTTTGAGTACAGCGACAGCCATACGCAGAGGTCAGGGATCATGTGGAGTGTCCTGGGGGGCACCCAGGTATGTGTGGACAGGTGGCAGAACCATGACCTGCAAGCTTGAGTCAGGTGGATGCAGAGAATGGTGGCCTGGCCAACATTGGATGCATGGGGATGGCACATGTCACAATACCCACACAGTCATGGACATCATGCACAATACACAGTCTAATCCCACACAAACAGCTTGCATCTTGCCACTCTACACATAGACACATAGCCACTGTCACGGAAAACCATGCCAGACATGCCGGATGCACCGTGGCAACACACCAGCATTGACTGAGAATAGGCACCTTGGAGGCATAGGGATACCTTTATTAGTCATGTATTCAGGATTGCAGAGGCAACTCGGAGTACACATGAACGGGTCATGTGGAGTAACATGTGGGTCCAACACTGGAATCCCCCTTCTGCAGCACAAATGCACGATAGCCATGGAACTGGCACACAAGTGTCGGCTAACAGCTAAACACCCCCTGCTGCTCACGGAGAGACTGCCATACACCATTGATCCGCTGATGTGGAAGTCCCACACCATGTCAAGCCAATGCAAAGCGTATGTGTCCGAGGGCAGTGTAACACACATTGATGCCATCATCACATTCCACAATCCCATCACTGATGACTGTCAACAAGTCTGACCATCTATTCAGGTGTACCCAGCAGCATGTCATGTGTACCATGGTGATGCGACATGTCTGCAGAGGAACCAAACATCGACAGGGGCAGTGTGCATACATCGTAAACAACTGCCACACCCAATACACCCCTGATGCATCCCTTACCCTAAGGAGACTTCCAAACTTGTCCGTGCGTGTAACGCTGAGTCAGCACACGATGACGTGTCCATGAGGAATAGCAGTGCCACAACAATGCAAGCAGCAGACGGCATGCGCAAGTACCTGGGGAAGAGAGACACACAAGAAGTCAGCCACAAAAAGCACAGCCACTTGCATGTGCATGTACTCGACACATGTATGGATGACAACATGCTAGGTCACAATTATGACTGGCACCATCACTCCAGTGACACATCCACACACACACCTCTGACTCAGGTGCCATACATGCAGATGGACACACACATCGCAACACATGCCACACGGGGACCAATGCGTGCACACACAGACACTGGTACTCACCACTAAGCAAAGAAGTCGCGTATGAGCCGAGTCCGGATGTCCTCTTGCGGAACCACATCCTCCACATCACTAGCCCCATTGCCAAGACCTTCGTCCTCCACGGGTGGATGGTCCTGATCATCTTGATCCAGGATGAGTGGCACAGCTTTCTCAACTGCCATGTTGTGCAGCATGCAGCAGACCATGAAGATTTTGCAGACCTTCGCCGGGGCATATGGGAGGGCGCCGCCGGTCTTGTGGAGGCATCGGAATCGGCTCTTCAGGAGGCCAAATGTCCTCTCTATCACTCGCCTTGTCCGGCCATGGGCGGTGTTGTAGCGGAGCTGGGCCGGCGTGATGGGGTTGCGGAGAGGTGTGATCAGCCATGGCATGTTGGGATAGCCAGCGTCCCCTACATGGAAAGCACATGGACATAAGTAGGACAGGAGAAGCGGTCGTGCTGGAAGTCTACGCAAAATACAGGACAGACGGAGTGTACCCACCAACAACACATGCTCGTTCGTTGCGCAGCTGCGTCATCCTTTCAGGCACCCTGCTACGCCTCATGATGTAGGCATCGTGTGCTGATCCTGGAAAACGAGCACAGACATGTGAAATCACCATGTTGGACAGACACACTACAAGGGCATTGATGGAGTGGTAGTGTTTGCGATTCCTGTACGCTACCTCCTGTGCCTGTGGTGGTACCAAAGCCACATGTGTCCCATCTATGGACCCAATGACATGGGGCATCCCTCCCAGGGCATAGAATCCACGCTTGACACCAGTCAACATTTCAGGGGTTGGGAAATGGATGAACTCATCCAGGTGAAGCAACATGGCCTCTAAGAAATCATGCAGCACACGGCAGAACATGCTCTGGGACATGCCACTAACATGAGCAATGGTATTTTGAAAGGTACCCGTGGCAAGAAAATGTAGGGCTGCCATTACCTTCAGCTTGGGTGTCAGTGCCTTAGGATACCTGTGCAGCGGTTGCAGGTGTGGTGCCAGCCTCGCCGTCAACTCCAGAATCAACGGTTGGGGGAAGCGGTAGCACCGGATACAGTCATTCTCCCGCATGTCAGCCAAGTCCGGAATTGCTCGGGGAAGAGGCGGCGCTCTGCAGTAATTTGGAAGTGACAAGGAAGAGTGAGTGCACTACTACAACAATTTTTGGGTGCTGAGCACATGTTAATCTGTCAATACACATATGCGACATACGGAGTGAGGTATGTGCCACATGCCCTGGACACGAATGGCTTCCAGGTGACACTCCTACCAAGACCCAGCTACACACGGAGATTGTGAACCTCCACATACCATGGCATGGGATTAGCTGTGTCCCAGTGTAAGTGAACAGCCAGACGCAACACAGGAGTGACATACATCAACACATGAGCAGAAGTAGGATGTCGATTGCAGAGACTGGTAGCGGAACACTAGAGCCACAGGTCACATGACATTACACTAGGACAGCCCACACACCTTGCCAATAAGGTGTACATGTAATGACTCAGCACACATTCATAGAGAGGATGCAGACATGTCCTTGTTACGCTACTACGTGTGCCATGCATACATACGCACCTCACATCCGATACCACATGTGGCCTGGTGTGCGGAACAGTGTGCCATGTACATCTACACACAGACACATGTTGGTTGCTGCAACAGCTGATGCTTTTGAGGGAGCTCCAACATCAAGCAAATGGCCACCCCCCACACATACATGACATAGTCCATGGGTACTCACAAACTTTCTCTCGGGGGCCAAATTTACAGTGTGGTTTCTGGCTGAGGGCCGCACCGGTGGGGGCGGGGCCAGTGGGGGAGGGGGCGGGGCTAGAGCAAAAAAGAACTATGACCATGAGGTTGAACACAGGCCACTGCAGCGGACGCCTTCATCCACTGAGCCACCGGACCCGGTATGCACACATATCTATCTATCTATCTATCTATCTATCTATCTATCTATCTATCTATCTATCTCTCACTCTGCCTCCCGCCCTATCTATCTATCTCTCACTCTGCCTCCCGCCCTATCTATCTATCTATCTCTCACTCTGTCTCCCGCCCTATCTATCTATCTATCTATCTATCTATCTATCTATCTATCTATCTATCTATCTATCTCTCTGTCTCCCGCTCTATCTATCTATCTATCTATCTATCTATCACTCTGTCTCCCGCTCTATCTATCTATCTATCTATCTATCTATCTATCTATCTATCTATCTATCACTCTGTCTCCCGCTCTATCTATCTATCTATCTATCTATCTATCTATCTATCTATCACTCTGTCTCCAGCTCTATCTATCTATCTATCTATCTATCACTCTGTCTCCCGCTCTATCTATCTATCTATCTATCTATCTATCTATCTATCTATCTATCTATCTATCTATCTATCTATCTATCTATCTATCTATCTATCTATCTATCTATCTATCTATCTATCTATCTATCACTCTGTCTCCCGCTCTATCTATCTATCTATCTATCTATCTATCTATCTATCTATCTATCTATCTATCTATCTATCTATCTATCTATCTATCACTCTGTCTCCCGCTCTATCTATCTATCTATCTCTCACTCTGTCTCCCGCCCTATCTATCTATCTATCTATCTATCTATCTATCTATCTATCTATCTATCTATCTATCTATCTATCTATCTATCTCTCACTCTGTCTCCCGCTCTATCTATCTATCTATCTATCTCTCACTCTGTCTCCCGCCCTATCTATCTATCTATCTCTCACTCTGTCTCCCGCTCTATCTATCTATCTATCTATCTCTCACTCAGTCTCCCGCCCTATCTATCTATCTATCTATCTATCTATCTATCTATCTATCTATCTATCTATCTATCTATCTATCTATCTATCTATCTATCTATCTATCTATCTATCTCTCTCACTCTGTCTCCCGCCCTATCTATCTATCTATCTATCTATCTATCTATCTATCTATCTATCTATCTATCTATCTATCTCTCACTCTGTCTCCCGCCCTATCTATCTATCTCTCCGTCCATCACTCTGTTTGTCTCCCTTTCTCTCTGTCTCTCTCTCCGTCCATCACTCTGTTTGTCTCCCTTTCTCTCTGTCTCTCTCTCCGTCCATCACTCTGTTTGTCTCCCTTTCTCTCTGTCTCTCTCTCCGTCCATCACTCTGTTTGTCTCCCTTTCTCTCTGTCTCTCTCTCCGTCCATCACTCTGTTTGTCTCCCTTTCTCTCACTCACTGTTTGTCTCTCCCTCTCTCCCTCCCTTCCTCTCCGTCTCCCTCCCTCTCTCTCTCCCTCTCCCTCCCTCTCCCTCCCTCTCTCCGTCTCCCTCCCTCTCTCCGTCTCCCTCCCTCTCTCTATTGCTCTCTCTTTCCCTCTGTCTCCCTCACTTTGTCTCCCTCCCTCCCTCCTCCGTTCTCCCTCCGTCTCCCTCCCTCCCCCTCCCTCTGTCTCCCTCTCTCTCTCCCCCTGTCTTCCCCCTCTCCCTGTCTTCCTCCTCTCCCTGTCTCTCCCTCCCTCTCCCTCCCTCTGTCGCACTCTGTCTTCCTCCCGCTGTCACCTCACCCCCCTGCTCTCACTCCCTGCTGCCCTCCATCACCTCACCCTGCTGTCCTCTGTCACCTCACCCCGCGCTGAGACGGCTTCCAGGGAACGCACACGGCCGCCGCACCCAAGTACTTCACAGGTCTTTTAAAGACCATTCACTTGTTAATGAGACTTTTTTGTATTTCACCTCTTCTTAGCGCCCCTGCATCTCCACTCAATCAGAGGGGAGATGCAGGGGCGCTAAGAAGAGGTGAAATACAACAAAGCCTCATTAACAAGTAAATGGCCTTTAAAAGAATCACCCGGCCTCACAGCTCCGCGCTGCTGTAACCGGGGGTGTTCGCTGACAAGCACAGGGCACAGGCACTATGTCTGCAAGGTCCGCGGGCCGCCAAGGAAGGCTTGCCGGGCCGCCGACGGCCCGCGGGCCGTACTATGAGTACCCGTGACATAGTCACATCGTGCACCGTGGGTAGTCACATTTCTGGTGTGGTAACCCCAGTAGCGGGCATCAGGGGACACTTGCGTGTGTTGTTGACTGTGCCATGCCAGTGACGCTCATCCCAAGTGTGCAGTACGACATGCACACATGTCAAAGGAGTTAAGGCCATGCTTGGCACACATTGCACCGTCACACATAACATCTGTACTCATCTCATCATACATCTGGTGCCTTCTCCACTCAGGAGTAATGTGCCACATCACAGCCTTTCACACCTGTGCCCCACACATGTAGTACTGCCCAGACAATGCCTCGATGTCCATCCATGGACAAGTTTGTCAGCCCTATTCCTTCCTGTGTGCTGCCTGTCACCACTGTGATGTGTGAAAGGCACCGTACTTTCGCTCAGAGGGCCTATGTACGTTCCCTATCACCATGGGAGTGCTGCCGTATGTGTACCCATAGTGATAGTGAGTGTACAGGCGTGTGTACAGTCAGTCTCACTATGGGTGTTCTCGTGTATGCGTACTCATAGTGGTACGGACCGTACAAACGCCTGTACGCTCACTATCACTATGGGTGTGCTCGCGTATGCGTACTCATAGTGATAGTGAGCGTACAGGCGTGTGTACGGTCTGTACCACTATGGGTGTTCTCGCATATGCGTACTCATAGTGGTACGGACCGTACACACGCCTGTATGCTCACTATCACTATGGGTGTGCTCGCGTATGCGTACTCATAGTGATAGTGAGCGTACAGGCGTGTGTACGGTCCGTACCACTTTGGGTGTTCTCGCGTATGCGTACTCATAGTGATACGGACCGTACACACGCCTGTACGCTCACTATCACTATGGATGTGCTCGCGTATGCGTACTCATAGTGGTACAGACCGTACACACGCCTGTACGCTCACTATCACTATGAGTACGCATACGCGAGCACACCCATAGTGATAGTGAGCGTACAGGCGTGTGTACGGTCTGTACCACTATGAGTACGCATACGCTAGCACACCCATAGTGATAGTGAGCGTACAGGCATGTGTACGGTCCGTACCACTATGAGTACGCATACGCGAGAACACCCATAGTGATACGACCGTACACACGCGCGTACGCTCACTGTCACTATGGGTGTTCTCGCGTATGCGTACCCATAGTGGTACGGACCGTACACACGCCTGTACGGGCCGTTGCTATGCATTTGTGGTGCCCTAGGGCCCCGGTACGCACCGTACCTGTGTGTGAAACTCCAAATTACATAGGGGACACATGAGGGACAAGTATAAAGGCCTACATGCATGCTGGTTGTCATGGAGACCAAGTTTAAAGTTTGAATTTTTTTAAGCAGGTGCACAGCAGTAGTCAGTTTGAATGAATCTACTTTGTTGCAATGTGGTTCTGGAGTTGACATCATGCTCAAGAAAAAAACACAATAAGAACCTAGCGGTGCTAGGTTTGAAGGGATTGGAGGAAACATAGGATGCAAATGTGAGTGACCAATCCCTCTGTACTCCTGTGCATGAAACAGGCCAGCAAGGCAGATATAAGGCAGCCAGGTCCCATGAGGGAGCACTTGCCTGCACATCTTTGTATTCGACGACCCAGCTGCTGCTACTGATTCCCTGGAACCATGTCAAGGTCTGTGGAGAGGTCACAGCCTTTCACCCTGGAGGAGAACCTGGCTTTGCTGGATGTGATCCTCCCACAGTACCCCCTGCTGTATGGCCGACCAGGGTATCAGGAGAGTGCAGAGTCTACTAGCACAGACTGTGTCCCTTGTTTGTGACTGTGACTTCTGGCATTGTGTCCAGGTGTGGCACACATGCTATGTACTGTAGGGGGGGTCCCGGGGGGGAATGCCTGATGTCTCCCAGCCAGTGCATGCTGTGGTGCATGTCTGCCGTCCTCACTTGCATTGTGTTTACTGTGACAATCACTGCATGGTGCATGCCACATTCTGCCTGTCTTGTCCTCCTGGGAATGTAGCCTCTACAGTCCTCATTTTATGGTGTGGTCAGCCCAGTGTGACAGGTGACTGTACCACAGATGTGTGTTAGTTCTGTGTACCTGTGCTGAGAGTGTCCACATGATGTGTTCGTACCCTGGACATCGGTGTGTGTTTAAGTCCCCTGTCATGAGGGTGGGTGCATATGTGGAGTGTGGCACCCGGGCTGCATGAGGGATGGATATACCCTGCCCATGTGATGTGAGCAGGGAGCAGTGCTGTGTGTCTGATGTGCAGGGCCAGCCCCACACCTGTGAGCCCCCCGTCTAGTGGCACATGTGCAGAGTGAGGTTTGTCGCTGCATGTGGCAATGGCAGGTGCATGTCCTGTGTGTGTCTGTGTACTCTGCTGCGTTAGCGTCAGTGGCCTGGTGCATGTGACTGCTTTGAGGTGCTGCACATTATCCTGGTGTAGCTTGTGATGCACAGTGTGAGCCTCGATCATTGATTGTGTCATTGCCCTCATTCCACCTGTGTACTTTCAATGGCACGTACTGCTTTTGCCCTTCCCCAGAGGATCATGTCCCTATGACAAAGGTGCAATGCGTTGGATGCATACTATGCCTTGTTGTAAACAGCAAATTTGTTCCAATATGTCTCTCTGTGACATGTGCCTGGTGTATTGATGTAGTGTCACTTGTTCATCCTCACAGGTAGGCGCCTCTGCCAAGAAGCAGATATGGTTGACCGCCGTCAGTGCCGTGAGGAGTGCGGATGGTCGCAAGCGGCGCCTGGCCCAGGTGAGGAAACGCTGGCAGGATATCCGGTGCTGGACGCGGAGGATCGCACGGGTCCTGCTGAGGGACTCACCTGAGACCCATAAGAACCGCGGGTGCCGCCGTCTGACCCACATCCACAAGCGTGTGCTGGCGGTGGTATTTCCAGACTTGGACAGGCGCTTACAGGAGAAGCAGCAGCAGGAAAGGGGTAGGTACATGTGTGTTTGTTGTGTGTCACCAGCATTTGTAAGTGCACAGTTGCATGGATACACTGCCAGGGTTTAAAGGTCCTGTGCAGATCCAGTTACCCACAGTATAGCGGTGCTCTCCTGCCTCCCTTCCCCTCCTTGCAATGTGTTCCCTGGTCTGTGTGTAGTCACTCCTTCACAAGGTAATGTAGGCTGGCGCTTTCTCCACGTGAACTATGCCTGTAGCATCATGCGTGGGGGTGGTGTGTAACAGGTTTTGGGACCTTGCCTGTGCCCTGTCCAGTTCAGTACATGTGGGTTCCATGTCAGTTGGCACTGATGCTGAGTCCAGACATGGGAGTTAGTCTCTCAAGTGTCATGCCTCACAGCACGCATATCCTATGTTGTGGCCTGTGACATGATGTGCATGAGTGTGCGATACGCATAGTGCAGGAATGGTGGCGTGTGTTGCAGTCATTCCCATTCAGGACCATGGAGTTGTGTGGCCACTACTATCCCCTGGGGCATGTTTTCATAGGTGTCATGTGTGTCATCACAAAACGTGGACACTCTCAGTGTCTACAGCATAGGTTGTGCTCTGTGCCATTGTCCCCTGGCACCATGTATATTGACGTAAAATGTAGTACAAGTGTCCACTGTACAGCCTGACCTGAATTTCCTTGTTCATACTCACGGTGGCCAGTGCCTGTGTGTCTTGTTACAATCATCTGATGATGGCCATTTGTACATGATTATTTGGACAGGCGCACCTTGGGTATTTGGCGTCCAATCTTGCATTTATGCAGCCCCTGTGTATTTCACCCAGACTAAGAGATTGAAGTGCCACCTGTGTCTCAACAAATTGTCTCATGTAGGGGGTGGTTGGTGCGGGCAAAGCCTACATGTCAAAACCAGAATTCTCCTTTCTAGGTCCGGCCAGTGTGTGACGTTAGCCTGTCTGTATTAGCTAGATCACAGTGCCACTAGAGTCTCCTCGTATCGGGGAGAGAATAGTTATTGGCAACCTCAGAACATGACAATCCTGATCCCTCAGAATCGTAGAAACAATATGCTATCTTTCGCTCAGTCATTCGTGCTCACTTAGTTTGTCTCAGAGATACACTGAATAAACAGTCTGGGAATTTGAATAAGTATTTATTGAACGGTTGTTATTCTAGTGCAGTATAAATGAGCTGCAACAACCATTAGACAGTAGCAGAGATATATGATTAGCAGTACTATGAAAGTAAAGGAATGGTCGAGTTCTACCATCTTCAGAAATCATGAATATATACATGTTTATGAAACACATGATAAAAGTGCGTACTCCTACGATGTCTCCCTAACTAGATGTACCTAAATGTACCTAGCATCTGTGTAGGCATTATGCCAAGAATCCCTCTAGGATCTAGTCCACCCCATTACCGAAAGTGGTCTAGGATCTGGACTCGCTGGAACGCATATCGTGGCTATATATGTACCCCACCAGATGACCCCGAATGTGACAGTCCCCCCTCAACATAACTTCCAATTATCATCCTCCTATGTTTATATACCTTGGTATCGCTGTGTGCCCTGTCATTGAACTGTTGGAACTGTACCTATGTTGAATATGCTGAATATGTTTAATAAAAAGAATTTATAATAAATAAAAAAAAAATAAGCTGCTCATTTTTTTCTTTGGCAGCTCATTCATCTTTATTCCTTCTGTTGCAGATATTAGCTCCCCATGAAAATCACAGACCGCCTCTCCTTTTTGAAATATGCTCAACGGCCTTCCTTCTTCCTTCTTCGTCAACAACAGAGACTCCACTCCACCGTTGGTGACTCAGACATGAGTTAATTTGTTTATCACCAGTTGGAGATGTGCTTTCTGTCATCTGTTTCCAATTCTGGATTAGCTCTGCAATCTCTGGTACATCATTGCATTGCATTTGATTAAAAAACTTTAGTACACATTTTTCTCTTGGTTGCCTTTGCGGGAACTGTTCTGTGATTTAAAGAAACAAAATAAATTGATATCAGTTTCTAAAATTTTAATTTTTCAATATATTTCAGCATCTCTAAATGTTTACTTACTCATTGTTTCCTCCTTTCTTAGAAGTTGCTGTTTCAGTCTCCACTTATCATATGCAAGCCTCTCGTGAGCACCAACCAGTGCACTTCGGTCTTTTTTAAATGGTGGATTCCCATTCAAAGTCACAGGAAATTCTTTTTCAAAATGTATGAATACACAAATACTAGTGTTTTTGGGTTTAAGGGAGCAAAGTCACTTCTTCCACCCAGCCCAAGGTGCTCAAAATTGGGTCGATATCAGGTTTTTCCCTTGGCTGGAAGCTGAAAAAAAAACTTCAGATAATACCAAAGGTAGATAGATCACATGAAAGGATCAGACCTGACCTTTCTAAGAAGTGTATTTATATCTTGTGCACTTAAACAGTGTCTCTGATATCCAGCCTGAGCTATTTGACAAATTAGCAAACCTCGCTAGAAGCGCTCACTATTAGCGAGTTTTGCTAATTTTCAGTACCAACTCTAATGACTGTTTGCAGGTCCCTGTGGCCACCAGGACCCCATAATATATCTCAGGTGATATAGCAAGAGTGGCTAAGGCTAATTTCCAGCCTCCAGTTACATGTCTGACTCCTATTTCTGACATTTTGAGGTGTTTGGTGTCAAACTCATTTTTCCATTACAGGCCATAGAGCTCAGAGTCACATCACATTCCTAGTTCAAGCTGGAAAAAAACTTCATATGGTATCAAAGGTATATACACCACATGAAAGCATCAGACCTGACCTTTCTAACAAGTGTATTTAGGTCTTGTGCACTCAAACAGTTTCTCTGATATCCAGCCTGAGCTATTTGACAAATTAGCAAAACTTGCTAGAAGTGCTCACTATAAGCGAGTTTTGCTAATTTTCGGTATCAACCCTCATGACTGTTTTTGGGTCCCTGTGGAACCAGGACTCATATTATTCCTCAGATGATAAAGCTTCAGAGTCTGAGACCCAAATGTAGCATCCAGCTACCTGTTTTAGTGATATTTGTCATTTTTTTAGGTGTTCGGGGAACAGAGTCACTTCTACAGAAGGCTATGGTGCTCCAAGAGGTCAAAAAATATATAATACAAAATCATTAAAAAAGTATATAGGTACAATTGCAGTGTGTGGAATGCTATGTGCACTTACAGTGTCCTAGGTACCTCCAAAATGAATTTCTAACACTTTTGAAGTCTACCTAAAGAAAAAAATGGCTAAGTCCCAAAATATTATTGATGCATCAAAGTGTTAAAAAATGCTCAAAAATTGATTAAAATACAAATAATTGAGTGTTACAGTGGCCTAATTACATTATAAACACACAATGAATGAAACAAAATGAATAGTTTCGAAAATAAGTTCGGGGGACAACGTCACAGTTGTGTCCGAGGTCGTGGAACTCTGAGCTGGGTAAAACTTCAGCTTAAGGGCCCTCCCCATGGAGATCAAAAATATTAATACATCAAAATCATTTAAAAACTATGTAGGTGCAATTGCAGCTTTCTGAATGGTATATAAGTGCATTTGCACTTTTCTGTGTATTTCCAAAATGAATTTCTAACACTTTTGAAGTCTCCATGAAGTGAAAAATGACTTAGTCCAAATACATGAATGGTGCATCAAAGTGTTCAAAAACGGTCAAAATTGGGATAAAATGAAAAAAACAAAGTGCTACAGTGGCTCAATAGCATGCTAAACATATAATGAATGATATAGAATGAATAGTTTTACAAAAACATTGAAAATTGTTCTTTTAAATTTCAGGGGGACAAGGTCACGGAAGTCATGGAACTCCGAGCGTGGTAAAATTTCAGCTTTCCCCCCTTATGGAGGTCAAAAATGTTATTACCTCAAAATCATTCAAAAACTATATAGGTGTAATGGCAGTGTCCTGAATGCTATATAACTGCATTTGCACTGTTCTGTGTACCTCCAAAATGAATTTCTAACACTTTTGAAGTCTCCGTGACCTGATAAAAAAAGGGTTGGAAGGGGGTGTGAGTTCTTTGTCAGGCCTAATTTATGTCCAGCGACCGTGGAACGGAGGTGGCAGCTCCGGCAGTTAATTGGACCATTGCAGTCTAAGGGAGCTCAGGTGTTTTTGTTGTTTCCCTCAAAGCTAAAAATCATTTTTCAGGGTCAGACAAAGTTTTTTGACTCAGAAATTCAGGCTAAGGTGTATTTGGATTCATTGTAAGGATACAGTTCTCTCTCACTGCTCTTGATTTTGATGTCTTTTTCAATGGAGGGTCCAGGGGTCCTAGGGGAATGTGTTTGTTTTTAGGGAAGCACTGCACCACACAGAAAGTATTGGGTCTCTTGCTGTAACCCAAAATAAAATGTTTTCTTGAGTTTTTTGGTTCTCTTTTGCGGTGCTCATATATCTTTGCATGTGTAATTAAGGGCTTGTTTTTTTGGCTTTTGGTTCTGGCAGTTGCACAGGAGGGGACGGGTGGTTAACCAGCCTTTTCATCGAAAGGACAGAGTCCTTATGCCTCATTTGGGGGGGGAGGGAGGTAGGAGGGACGGAGCAGGAGGGGGGTAGGGAGTGATCAAGGGGGGTTAGGGAGGGTTGGGGTTAAAAACATTAAAAAAGAAGCTGGAACTAACAAAGTACTCATGGTTTTTACACAGCATGTCTTTTTCTTGTTAAATGCAAATATTTGTGGAGGAAGAGCTGTTATTTTTATTGTTTGGTCCTATTTTTTTCAACATAGATGGCACAGGGCAAAATTCGTAAAGGGACTTGGAATATCTGTGGCCTCAATGATGGCAAAAAGAGGGGATTATTCTCGAAGGTTATCCAGGCTTTCCACCTTGAGGTGGTGTGTCTGCAGGAAACGCATGTATCTTGGAATGATCGGGCATATTTAAAAATTCCTGGGTTTGACTTAGTTGTGCTCTCGACAATCTGCTAGGATTAGAGGGGTCGCAATTCTTTTGAGACATGGATCTGGGGTATGCAGTAGAACTGCACAAGTTAGTAATGGTAGATGGGCAATAGCTGAGTTGGTGGTTAATGGCAGCCCCATGACTGTTTGTACAGTCTATTGCTCAAACTCTGATGATCCAGCAGTTCTACACTATTTAAACGTGGAATTGGCACTTTGGCCTCATCCTGTATGTTTTTGTGGGGATATGAATATTAACCTCTTAGCTGATTTTAATTTAGGAGGGTCTCAAATTTACACTGGTAAGAAACCTAGAGTTTTTAGGGCTCTCCAAGCTCTGGTTTAAGAACACCGTCTGATTGATTCTTGGTTTTATAATAATAAACACTTAGATGGCTATACTTTCTTTTCAGTCCCCCATAATAAGCTGGTTCGTTTAGATTATGTTTTTGTATCTGACCAGGTGGTAGAAGCCACATCTATCTCAGTCTTACCCAGGATACTTTCGGATCATAATCCTTTGATAATTGAATGCACAATGAGGGGTACCCAAAAGGTTCCAAGGACTTGGACTTTTGAGAGGAAATTATTACTGGAACAGTCTTATATAGATCATATGAAAAATTGGATGAGGGAATTTTTAAAAATCAATAAAGATACAGCTGTACATACAATAGTCTGGGACACGTTTAAAGCAGTGGTAAGGGGGGGGAAACGAAAAGTTTCTCATTCTTTAGGAGAAAGTTAGTTCAGGATCAGACTAAGCGGCGTATTGAGGAATTGGGGACCGCAGAGACTCAGTTGGTATGCGCTATAAGAGAGGGTCGTGAGATTCTGGAAATTCAGTCACAGATAGCTAGAGTAAGGACCTCTCTGTTGGAATTTTTTTGGCAGGATCTTGCGGCAAAGTACGTACAATTTAGATCGTAGATGTTTGAATTTGGGGAAAAAGCTGGCAGGGTTCTAGCCAAGCGGTTGCATGAAAAAGGATTGGCTAATCACATTTTAAAGATCCAGGACTCCCAAGGCTGTATACAGGACACACCAGAGGGGGTCATTGAGGTCTTTAGGCAGTTTTATTGCCGTCTGTATTCACAGGAAGATGTTCTATCCAACATGGAGGTAGAAATAGAAGACTTTTTACAGGATCTCATTACCACTCAGCAAAATGAAATTCTTTCAGCTCCTATAGAATGGGAGGAGGTCGAGTTGGCAATTAAGTCTCTAGCCAGTGGGAAAGCTGCAGGTCCGGATTCCATTCCTCTTGAGTTTTATAAGTTGTTCTGTTCGGAAATTCAAGCAGAGATGCTGACTATTTTTAGAGGAGCACAGGGAGGACATATACCAGATTCCTGGCGACAAACATCTATAATTCTTATTAAAAAAAAGACAAACCTGAATTGGACCCTGCATCGTTCCGTCCAATATCGTTAATAAATGTGGACAGTAAAATATATTCGAAAATTCTAGCCACTAGACTAGCAGCTGTGATCTCTCCTTTAGTGTCCCTATGACAGCATGGTTTCATCCCAGGTAGAGACACAGCCGACCATGTTCGGCGTGTAATAGCTCTTTTAGATTGGGCTCAAACCACACACTCTCCCCTTGGAGCAATCCTGTTGGACGCCGAGAAGGCGTTTGACAGGGTCGCCTGGGGGTTTCTGTGGGCAGTTCTGGGATGGAAGGGGTTTAGTTTGGAATTTCTCCATGCACTCCAGTCGTTATATATATCTCCGGAGGCGACTCTCTCAGTCTCAGGATTGCGATCAAGTTCTTTTTGCAATGGAAGGGGCACTCGACAAGGTTGCCCTTGTTCGCCCCTTCTGTTTGCTTTGTATATAGACCCGCTTTTAAGTAAAATAGAGAAATGTGTAGAAATATCTCCAGTCAGGGTTCCTACAGCAGAGTATAAGGCATTAGCATATGCCGATGACATTGTAGTATTGACTAGCAATGTGGCACTGGCATTCTCTGCTATCAAGAGTCTTACAGAACAGTATGGACATTTGTCTGGTTATAAACTCAATGTCACTAAAACTCAAGTGATTCAGTCAGCATCTATGGGTCCGTCTGATGCCCCGGTGGTGCAGACCGCGGGGTACTTAGGGGTTAAAATAATGGCTGCAGTAGAAAACATTCCAGATTTGAATATTTTGCCTGTAATTAAAGTAATTAACTCGATGTTGACAAGGATAGATAATCTCCATCTGTCTCTATACGGTAGGGGAAATGTATTAAAAATATTGGTCAGTGGCGTAGCTAGGCGGGGGGGCGGACCGCCCCAGGCGGCACTATTTTTGGGGCGGCGGCGGTCACTGGTGGCCCGTCGTGGCGGCCTTTATAATTTATTTGGGGAGTGGGGACACTCACTGTCTGACACTTTACAGTAGTGTCAGTCAGTGTCCCAAGTCCCCAAATAAATTATAAAGGCCTCCGCAACGGGCCACCAGTCAATCAGACTACGGCCCAGGCCAGACGTCACCAGATCAAGAACAGACACCCTCCCGATTCAGGCGGGAGAATACCGATGTTAATGCTAGTCTCCCGCCTCCGGATTCCTGCAAGCAAGATTCCTCGGGGTTTCAGCTGACAGGGCTTGTATCGTGTAACGTGCTAATTCTTCCAGCAATAGTCAGAGTGGCAATGCAGGGGCTCTAGAAGGGGTGAAAAACCAACAAAGCCTCATTAACCAGCGAATGGTCTTTTAAAGACCTGTGAAGTACTGGGGGCGGCTGTGTGTGTTCACGGGAAGCTGTCTCAGCGTGTCAGCCCGGGCTGACACACAGGGGGGTGGGGGCGGTGGTGTATGCAATGCCAGCAACCTGTCAGGCCAGTGAGTGCACAACACTTGTATCACCCTCTCTCTGCCTGCCATCACGCTCCATGCTTCTGAAAGGTATGAAAAAAACATGCATTTGCGTTTCAAATGCCCGATCCTGCAGCAGCACACTTCCAAAGCCCATACATGACAGTAACCTGATTCAAGGCCCCATTCTCCCGATTTATTTTTTTAAAACTCCCACTTTGCTCTTCTGATATATTGGCATGTATCAGAGACAGTAAGTGACACCTGCGGGGCCTGCCCTCAGTGGGCCTGCCACCCCACCCACTCCCTATTATGCCACTCCATACGTACGCGGGTGAGGGTACGGGTCATACATACACGGTTGGGGTGGGGGTACGGTCCGTACATACACGGTTGGGGTGGGGGTACGCTCCATACGTACGCGGGTGAGGGTACGGGTCGTACATACACGGTTGGGGTGGGGGTACGCCATGCATACGCGGGTGAGGGTACGGGTCGTACATACACGGTTGGGGTGGGGGTACGCTCCATGCATACGTGGGTGAGGGTACGGGTCGTACATACATGGTTGGGGTGGGGGTACGCTCCATACATTCACGGGTGGGGGTATGTCTCGTACATACACGGGTGTACATACACGGGTGGGGATTCGACTCGTACATAGGAGGGCTGGGGGGGTGTTTGGCGCGTATGCGGGCAAATGTCTCCATGGTTGCAATGGGAGTTCGGTGCGGACGGTGTTTTTTCCATACGGTTGTAACATCGGACGCATGGGATGGATCGTGATTCCGCGGTCGGACTTCACTTTTCACATTTGTACGGTAAATCGTCCGAGGGCGTGTCGGACACAATTTCCGACCCGAGGACGTGTGGGGAATAATTCCCAATGCGGTTCGTATGGACTTTTTACCATGCGAATCGTGATTGGCAGTTTGTACGCCACTTGTACGATTCGTACGATAAAAAGACCTGATACGAGTCGTACGGGGAAATTTTTTACCGGATCGTGATCGGCACCTTGGTGTCCCTGTGTATAGTCCAGTTCAAATCGGTTGCAGGGGCTACCTGCCCCTGCTCTGGCGTGAAACTGGACAAAGGAAATGGGTGTAACCACCCTTCTTTCCAAACCCATCCATAGGTGGGGCCTTAAAGTTAGTTCATCCCCTAAACTTAGTATAAGTATAGGAATCCAGTCCCTAAGACTTTAGATTACCCTGGACGAAACTCTGCATCATATATCCTGGACCTTCGATGTTATATCCGGACTAGAAGACTGAAGAAATCTCCCTTGGGGTCAAGGAGTGACTCCCCTGCTTGGCAGGCACCAAAGAAGCACCTGACAGGTCTGCATCGCTGAAGCTCCCTACGGATGCCAAAGTCTTTGCATCACTAGAGGTGGATGTCCAGACATCCCTGAGGCTACCCTGAGTCCACAGGAAAGCTGAGGCCCGTGGGTGACGTGGAACTGTGACCCCGGGACACCGTGAACTTTTGCAGCAACACTATCTTCCTGGTCCTCCTTGAAGTTGTGCTTTGGGCTCCGAGTAGCCCCAGCCTTGAGTACCTCCTGCACCAAAGATTGCTAGCCTCCACTCCACGAGTGACCCGTGGGCCAGTTTCAAGTGCGACCGCTCGAGGCTCCTTCGCGATCGCTAGCCCGTTGGCTAGTAGGTCTCCACGAAAGCAACTCCTCTTCTAAGTAGGCTTTCCTGGTTGCTCCAGACGTGCCCTGACTTTCCTTCACTGGGTGAGTCCCTCAGACCTTGCTGGTCTGCACCGCAGTCCTTTCTCTGAATTCCTGAGACTTGCCGTTGCCAAGGCTTGTTGGGTCCAATCTGGTTGCCGACGCAGCAGCACTCGACAGACTTCGTGGGACTGCTCGAATCCGGCTCGTGGACTTCGTTGACACCTCCTGGACCTCGTGGCTGAAGAGTCAAAACACCCATCAACTCACCTGAAGCCCCCGACATCTGTGGGAATTGGTCCATCCTGCCTTCGGTCACTGGCTAGTGACCCAGACTCTGTCCCCTCTGCTTTCAGGTTCCTTACATCCTAGATCCAGGCTTGGATCTCTTCGGACACTTCTCCTCTTCACGGCAGCAGCAGTTCTTTGCAGGCTTCCATTGCAATCGACGACGCGACTTGACACCAAAAGACACCTATGCACCCGGCTTCCCTGGGTGAGGTAACTCGAGTACTCCGGTCCTCCCGTGGGTGCCAGCCCTAGAACTTCTTAAGTCCAAAAGAGTTTGGTCCTGACTCAGATTCCAACCGCGACATTGCCCGTACAAGATAACGGGAACCCGCGGTTGTGTTTATGCACTGAATACAGTACCCGTGGGTCCTCTGTGTCACTACCTTGGGTGGTTCCTTGGGGTCCCAGCGATTCTACAGGCTCTAGGCCTTGTGTCTAGTTCAGTTGTGGTTCTTATACCACTTTTTTTGGTATGTGGTTTGGTACGCCCCTAGGGCCCAAACGTGTATTTGTGCTATTACTGATGATTGCTCACTTGTAACTTAAGTACTTCGAACTCCAGTCTCATAAAGAGACTAGAGGAGTGTATGTTAACCTAAATACATATATTTTATATATATATCTGGTGTGGTTCTCTATTAATTTGGTCATGCAGGAAGTTATAGAGTGGTAAAACAAGCTGCTTTACATTCCTTTGAGACTTATCCTGAAGGCTGCTCTCCACAGCTACCACTAGGATAGCTTTCTTTAAAGGTTGTTTTTGACCTAATCATCAATAAGGGTCATTTGGACTGGTGGAAGATGCCCACTCTAACTAGTGGACAGCATATACTAGACCAACTTCTCACAACTCTCTTGTGGAGGGCACAGCCATGGTTCCTCGTCCTCCTAAACATGGCATGAAATGTTCTCGAGAGGATCCCAATGTGCCAGGGACTTCTGACAGATCCTCTCAGGATGGAGCACTCGTTGATTCTAACAGGACAACTGAGCCTCGTGGCTTGGAGAGTTTCACGGAGCACTGGTGTCTGCCAGGCTTTTTCCACAAGCTCACTTATATATTCAACAAGCCTGGTCATCAAATGCTTTAAAACAATATTCTTCAGCATGGCGCAAATGGATTAGTTGGTGTATTGAACGGGAAACTGATCCCAAGGAGGAGGAATTAAGCATGATAGTTAATGTTCTGCCCTGGTCTGGCGTATAGGTCAGTGAATAATTAGCGATCAGCTATTTCAGTAGGGCATTCTCCACTGGAAGATATGCCAGTTGGAAATCACCATTTTGTTTGTAAACTGATGAGAGGGATTCAGATAAATTTTCCCCCCGAACCTAGATATTTCGTTTTGTTGGATGTGAATAAGGTCCTTAAATATTTGAAAAATTGGCCTTGTAATGAGGACCTGTCCCGTAAACAATTGTCAGCAAAGTTGACGATGTTAGTCTGTTTGAGCTCTTGCAAAAGGCTTTCGAATGTCTTGGCATGTAGAGTATTTTCTCCTTCTTGGATGTCTTTCCCTATTTCTAAACAAACCAAGACTAATAATTAAATTACTTCCCACCCTATTCCCCTATAAACCCACAACCCGCTACGGTACTAAAACACAAAATTAACATAACCATTATTAACATATAAAAATTATATACATATATTTTAAAACCACAATACCCACACAGTCATGGACATCATGCACAATACACAGTCTAATCCCACACAAACAGCTTGCATCTTGCCACTCTACACATAGACACATAGCCACTGTCACGGAAAACCATGCCAGACATGCCGGATGCACCGTGGCAACACACCAGCATTGACTGAGAATAGGCACCTTGGAGGCATAGGGACACATTTATTAGTCATGTATTCGGGATTGCAGAGGCAACTCGGAGTACACATGAACGGGACATGTGGAGTAACATGTGGGTCCAACACTGGAACCCCCCTTCTGCAGCACAAATGCGTGATAGCCATGGAACTGGCACACAAGTGTCGGCTAACAGCTAAACACCCCCTGCTGCTCACGGAGAGACTGCCATACACCATTGATCCGCTGATGTGGAAGTCCCACACCATGTCAAGCCAATGCAAAGCGTATGTGTCCGAGGGCAGTGTAACACACATTGATGCCATCATCACATTCCACAATCCCATCACTGATGACTGTCAACAAGTCTGACCATCTATTCAGGTGTACCCAGCAGCATGTCATGTGTACCATGGTGATGCGACATGTCTGCAGAGGAACCAAACATCGACAGGGGCAGTGTGCATACATCGTAAACAACTGCCACACCCAATACACCCCTGATGCATCCCTTACCCTAAGGAGACTTCCAAACTTGTCCGTGCGTGTAACGCTGAGTCAGCACACGATGACGTGTCCATGAGGAATAGCAGTGCCACAACAATGCAAGCAGCAGACGGCATGCGCAAGTACCTGGGGAAGAGAGACACACAAGAAGTCAGCCACAAAAAGCACAGCCACTTGCATGTGCATGTACTCGACACATGTATGGATGACAACATGCTAGGTCACAATTATGACTGGGGAAATACACATCACTGGCACCATCACTCCAGTGACACATCCACACACACCTCTGACTCAGGTGCCATACATGCAGATGGACACACACATCGCAACACATGCCACACGGAGACCAATGCGTGCACACACAGACACTGGTACTCACCACTAAGCAAAGAAGTCACGTATGAGCCGAGTCCAGATGTCCTCTTGCGGAACCACATCCTCCACATCACTAGCCCCATTGCCAAGACCTTCGTCCTCCACGGGTGGATGGTCCTGATCATCTTGATCCAGGATGAGTGGCACAGCTTTCTCAACTGCCATGTTGTGCAGCATGCAGCAGACCATGAAGATTTTGCAGACGTTCGCCTGGGCATATGGGAGGGCGCCGCCGGTCTTGTGGAGGCATCGGAATCGGCTCTTGCAGGAGGCCAAATGTCCTCTCTATCTCTCGCCTTGTCCGGCCATGGGCGGTGTTGTAGCGGAGCTGGGCCGGCGTGATGGAGTTGCGGAGAGGTGTGATCAGCCATGGCATGTTGGGATAGCCAGCATCACCTACATGGAAAGCACATGGACATAAGTAGGACAGGAGAAGCAGTCGTGCTGGAAGTCTACGCAAAATACAGGACAGACAGAGTGTACCCACCAACAACACATGCTCGTTCGTTGCGCAGCTGCGTCATCATTTCAGGCACCCTGCTTACGCCTCATGATGTAGGCATCATGTGCTGATCCTGGAAAACGAGCACAGACATGTGAAATCACCATGTTGGTCAGACACACCACAAGGGCATTGATGGAGTGGTAGTGTTTGCGATTCCTGTACGCTACCTCCTGTGCCTGTGGTGGTACCAAAGCCACATGTGTCCCATCTATGGACCCAATGACATGGGGCATCCCTCCCAGGGCATAGAATCCACGCTTGACACCAGTCAACATTTCAGGGGTTGGGAAATGGATGAACTCATCCAGGTGAAGCAACATGGCCTCTAAGAAATCATGCAGCACACGGCAGAACATGCTCTGGGACATGCCACCCACATGAGCAATGGTATTTTGAAAGGTAGCCGTGGCAAGAAAATGTAGGGCTGCCATTACCTTCAGCTTGGGTGTCAGTGCCGTAGGATACCTGTGCAGCGGTTGCAGGTGTGGTGCCAGCCTCGCCGTCAAATCCAGAATCAACGGTTGGGGGAAGCGGTAGCACCGGATACAGTCATTCTCCCGCATGTCAGCCAAGTCCGGAATTGCTCGGGGAAGAGGCGGCGCTCTGCAGTAATTTGGAAGTGACAAGGAAGAGTGAGTGCACTACTACAACAATTTTTGGGTGCTGAGCACATGTTAATCTGTCAATACACATATGCGACATACGGAGTGAGGTATGTGCCACATGCCCTGGACACGTATGGCTGCCAGGTGACACTCCTACCAAGACCCAGCTACACACGGAGATTGTTGGACCCGGCCTCGTAGCCTAGCCACCCCTGTCCCCGCACCACATAACCTGACCCATGCACCTCACGCAGCCCCCGAGCCCACGGCCTAGCTGATCCTTCCCACCAGAACACACACACACCCGACCCGGACTTCCCCGTCCGTGGCCTTCCTCCTTTCGGCCACACCGGGCCCGCGTGCCCACTTCATGCACCAGGATGGCCGCCCGGCCCCAGCGCGACCCTGGCCTAGAGGCGCCACTCCGGCTGGGGGACATCGCGCTCCCATTGGGATGAGAGAGGGAGGAGCAGTTTCCATCGCACCTCTGAGCTCCCCTGGGAAGGTGGGTTTCGATCGGCCCGCCGGCCTCCCCGAGGGCTGGCTCCATGCCTGCTGGGTGTCTGGGACTCCTCCCGACCCAGCCCTGAAAGGATCAAAAGACAGTGGCAGGAAACCCCGACAAGCGACCCCCAGGTGACAAGACCCCTGCCTGCACAGACTCCAGACATCAAAGAGGAGTCGTCCTATAACAAGGGGTGCTCTGGGACTGTCCGGCAGATTCGCCTTTGGAAACACCTGAGCCCTGCTGAGTGACTCGCGGCTCCCTGAAGATCGTAAGACCTCCGAACTTGTGCTTGAGCCCTGCTGAGTGACTCGCGGCTCCCTGAAGATCGTAAGACTTCCGAACCTGTGCTTGAGCCCTGCTGAGTGACTCGCGGCTCCACAAAAAGATCGTAAGACCCCCGACTTGTGCTTGAGCCCTGCTGAGTGACTCGCGGCTTCCACAGACTCTCTTGGTCCCGCCGGACCCCGACGACGACAAGTGTATCCCCCAGTTCGAGGATTGTGAGCTGTGCGCCGGGTACGCCCCTGCATTTGATCCATATCCCCAAAGACTGTCCCGCTACCTCCTACCCCCTACAAGACTCTGTGAGCCCGCGCTCCACTTGTATATATTTGCCTTGCTGATCATAAAGATCCTACAACTCCGATCGGATAAAGATTTGTTCTTAAGAACTCCCGGTGTGGTGTCTCTTTGTCGTGTGGTGCCGAGTGTACGATCCTAGATACGAGATTCCTCCCCTGAGGAGCCTCCCGCCAGTGCCCGGCTACGATACCTCGAGGGTTGGTCTCAGGATAGTCAGGGCCCCCTCCGGGCTCCTCTGAGGTCGGCTTCTAACATTGGTGGCAAGCGACGGGATTCGGGCCCATAATCTAGAGATCGTACCGTGAATGGCTGACGCACTACCGACAAAGATGGCAGAAGGAAACGCCGTGGTTCTCACAGAAAACAACACCAGTACCGTGTTCCAGGCGGAACAACTGGAGGAGTACACACACAGAGAACTGAAGCAATTCTGCAAAGAACTCAAAATCGCTACCACTGGTCTCAACACCAAAGAAGATATGCAGAAGGCACTGAAAGCTTGGATGGATTCTGGAGCGCCCCGCCCAGAAGGAGCGGTGGAGCCCCACGACGAAGCTGGATCCTCCCAAGGAGAACGCAGCAGCAACCAGGTGCGGAGCTTCGTACCAGACGGGGGCCTATCCCCGGAGAAACTCGCAGACAGAGAAAGAAGTCGCCATCACGAACTCGAATTAGCCAAACTCAAAATCGAGGGCGAATTGAAATTAGCCGAGAAAAAGCTAGCAGTGGAACAGATGCGGGTGCAAGGAGAACTAGAAGAGAAGAAACTCCAACGGGAACACGAAGGAAGGAGACTTCAACTGGAGCACGAACGCAGCTTGAAGGAAATGGAGCTAAAAGCAAAAAGCGAAGAAGCGCGGCCCCCGGGGAACCGAGAGGCGGCCTCCCCGGCGGAGCAGAAGGTCCACATCCCCAAGGATGTGGTCAAAGAATATTACAAAAACGATGACATTCAACAGTGGTTCAGGGCCTACGAGGTCGCCATGACCTCCCATCGGGTCCCGCAGAAGGATTGGGGGGCCAGGTTGTGGGGACGATTCCTGAGCGAGGGGAGAGATACCCTGCTCGACCTACCAACCTCCATGCAGACCTCCTACGACCACATGAAAGAGGCCCTCCTCACAAGGTACGGCTTCACCCCGTAGATGTACCGCCAGCGGTTCCAGGACTGCAGGAAGATCCCGGGCACCACCTGGGTGGAGTATGTAAACTTCTTCAGCCGCGCATTCGATGGGTGGATCAAGGGCAGCAAGGTAACCACCCTAGAAGAACTAACCGACCTTATGTTGTGGGAACACCTGGCTGCGACCTGCTTTGTGGAACTGCGCCAGCATCTGCTCGACAGCAAGCTCACAGATCCGAGAAAGCTGGCTGTCGAGGCGGATCGCTGGACCAACACCCGGGTCTCCCGGGGCCCTGTAGGAGAGTACCCCCGAGCCAGTCAGGGACCACCCCGCCAGAGAGGGGGGGGAACCAGGGAGGGCAGAGAGAGTCCCAGTCCAATCCCCCGAAAACCCAACCTCCACCTTTCCCGGCACCCCCACCAGCTGTATCCGGCCCCCCCCTGAGACGGGGGCACCGGGTGACCATCACTTGTTTCCGTTGTCAGAAGCCCGGGCATTACGCTAACAACCCTGAATGCCCCATGGCCCCACACATCACCCAGGCAGCACCCCCCGCTAGACAGATAGCCAATGTAGCACTAGGGGAGGAGGTTGAGGAGACCGTAGCGTGGGAACCCGCAGCCATGGCCCTAGTATCCTTAGGAGATAGAGAAATGGTCCCTGGAAGCCTCCTGCCCTCCAACACAAAGAAATATGGGCAGCTTGTAACGATCAATGGCCACCAAGTAGAAGCCCTTCGTGACACCGGGGCCAGCATCACCGGGGGTCCTCAGTCATTTGGTCAACGAAGACCAGGTCCTCCCCAACGTCTTTTGCCCGGTCATTTCCGCTGATAATACGGAAAGTCTGTGTAAGGTAGCCCTGGTTCCTTTTGAATGGGGAGGGGTGGTCGGTAAACTGAAAGTCGCAGTGAGAACCTCCCAGCCAGTCGACTGTCTCCTGGGGAACGACCTGGAAAGTTCCCCCTGGAAACAAGTCGAGCGCAAGGCCCACCTAGGGATGATGGGTCTCCCTGAGTGGGTGTGCGCCACCACCCGATCCATGGCAGCCCGACTGACCCCCCTTGGGGAAGTCGACGACGCCCCGACCACTGAAGACAGGATGGTCCCCGCCGAGGGTCCCCATATCCCCCCACAAGGAGGGTCGGTCGCCAGTGACGAACCCCCACCTTCCGACTCCGCACAGGTCACCGAGTTAGGCGATCTGCCCGAATTGGCCCAGTGGCGCCACGAGGGGGGCCCCTCCCGAGAGGAGTTCTGCCGAGAGCACGCTACCTATCCTTCTCTGGTCGGGCCCCGGCAACAGGCAGAGGCCCAGGCCGCGGGCGACCAAACTGGAACGCACCGGGTGTATTGGGAGAATGACCTTTTGTACAGCGAGCAGAAGTCGGTGGAGCTAGGATCCGCCCGGGTGCTGGTGGTACCCCTACGCTTCCGAGACCTCCTCCTGGGCTTGGCCCACGACGTTCCCCTCGCAGGCCACTTGGGCCAGGACAAAACCTACAGTCGCCTCGTGACTCACTTCTACTGGCCCAGAATGAAAGCAGATGTAGAAGCCCACTGCAAGTCCTGTCCCACGTGCCAGGCCAGTGGGAAGAGCGGAGGAAAGCGCAAGGCTCCCCTCCAACCCTTCCCTGTCGTCAGTACCCCTTTTGAACGGGTCGGGATCGACATCGTGGGGCCTCTGGACCCCCCAACCTCCCAAGGGCACCGCTTTATCCTCGTCCTGGTGGATCATGCCACCCGATACCCTGAGGCCATACCCCTGCGCACCGTCACAGACCCCGTGGTGGGCCGGGCGTTGATGGAATCTTTTCCCGTATGGGTTTTTCCCGCGAGGTCGTGAGCGATCGCGGTACGAACTTAATCTCCAGATACATGACGTCCTTGTGGCAACAATGCGGAGTGTCCTATAAATTCACCACCCAGTACCACCCCCAAGGAAACGGCCTGGTAGAGCGGTTTAACCGGACTCTGAAAGGGATGATCGCGGGCCTGGAAGAGCCCCCCCGGCGTAAGTGGGACGTCCTGCTCCCCTGCCTCCTGTTCGCCTACCGAGAGGTTCCCCAGAAATCCTTGGGGTTCAGCCCCTTTGAGTTACTCTACGGGCACCCTGTCCGGGGGCCCCTCAGCCTGGTCAAGGAAGGGTGGGAGGCGGCGCACCGAGGCCACCACCGAGATGTGTTCCGGTACGTCCTGACCCTCCGAAACCAGACTAGGAAGTTCCGAGAGATGGCCGAGGCCAACCTGAAGGCGAGCCAGGAAGAGATGAAGCACTGGTACGACCAGAATGCCACTCTGGTCAAGTTCCAGCCGGGACAGCAGGTATGGGTCATGGCCCCCGTGAAACCCTGCGCCCTCCAGGATAAATGGACCGGGCCCTTCAAAGTGATTGAGCGGAAGAGCCAGGTCACGTACTTGGTGGACGTCCAGTCACCACGGGACCTCCTCCGGGTCCTCCACGTGAACCGCCTCAAGCCCCACTTTGTGCGGACGGAGCTGAGCCTCCTGCTGGCCACTGATGCCGGGGCCGAGGAGGAGTCGGATCCCCTCCCATCTCCTGTGCACCAAAGAGAAGGACGGCTCCGTAGAGGGAGTGAACCTCTCCCCATCCCTCACTTCCCAGCAACGTGAGGATTGCCGCCAGCTCCTAGGGCAGTTTTCTGACCTCTTCTCCCTGGTCCCCCAAGTCACCGACTGGTGTGTCCATGACGTGGATACCAGAGACAGCCCGCCGGTAAAACACCGAGCCTACCGAGTCCCTGATCGGGTTCGGTCCTGCATTCAAGCCGAGGTCTCGAAGATGTTGACCTTAGGAGTGATCGAACCCTCAGACAGTCCCTGGGCCAGCCCCGTGGTCCTGGTCCCGAACGCAGCTGCCCCCGGAGTCGCCCCAGAACTCCGCTTCTGCGTGGACTACCGGGGACTCAATGAAGTCACCCGAGCCGATGCCCACCCCATTCCCCGAGCCGACGAGCTCATTGACCGACTCAGGGCTGCTCGGTTCCTCAGCACCTTCGATCTCACCTGCGGCTACTGGCAAATTGCGCTCACAGAAGGAGCCAAGGAGCGGTCCGCCTTCTCCACCCCGGATGGGCACTATCGATTTCGCGTGATGCCCTTCGGGATGAAAAATGCCCCGGCCACCTTCCAGCGACTGGTAAATAGAGTCCTGGCCGGGCTGGAAAAATTCAGCGCTGCCTATCTAGACGATATCGCAGTTTTCAGTTCCGAATGGAGTGAGCACCTCCAGCACCTCCGGAGGGTGCTAACCGCCCTGCGCCAGGCAGGCCTCACCGTGAAAGCCAGCAAGTGCCAGATTGGGCAAGGTTCGGTAACCTACCTGGGGCACCAGGTCGGAAGCGGCCAGGTCACCCCTCTACAGCCCAAGATCGACGCCATCCTAGCCTGGGAACCCCCCACTACCCAAACGGAGGTCCGAGCCTTTCTGGGCCTCACGGGCTACTACCGGAGATTCATCCGGGGGTACGGCAGCCTAGTCGGTCCCCTCACGGGACTCACGTCCAAGAAACAGCCCAAGAAAGTGCAGTGGACCCCTGCCTGCCAAGAGGCGTTCGATGCCCTAAAAACGGCCATGTGCACAGCCCCCGTCCTTCAGGCTCCCGACTACTCCAAGGAGTTTGTGGTACAAACGGACACCTCCGAGCATGGAATTGGGGTCGTCCTGTCCCAGGTGAATGACTAAGGCCTAGACCAGCCCGTAGCCTTCCTCAGCCGAAGGCGGTTGCCCACAGAACAGAGATGGAGCACCATCGAGCGCGAGGCGTTCGCCGTAGTCTGGGCCCTCAAGAAGTTACGCCCTTATCTGTTCGGCACCCATTTCAAGGTCCAAACCGACCTTCGCCCCTTGCGATGGCTCATGCAGATGAGAGGAGAAAACCCCGAGCTACTGCGGTGGTTAATCTCCCTCCAGGGGATATATTTCACCGTGGAACATCGCCCTGGTACTGACCACGCCAACGCCGATGGCCTCTCCCGGTTCTTCCGCCTCAGCGAAGAGAACCCCCAAGAGGATGGGTAGTTCTCTCTGGCTTTCAGCTGGGGGGGACGCGTGTTAGACCCGGCCTCGTAGCCTAGCCACCCCTGTCCCCGCACCACATAACCTGACCCATGCACCTCACGCAGCCCCCGAGCCCACGGCCTAGCTGATCCTTCCCACCAGAACACACACACACCTGACCCAGACTTCCCCGTCCGTGGCCTTCCTCCTTTCGGCCACACCGGGCCCGCGAGCCCACTTCATGCACCAGGATGGCCGCCCGGCCCCAGCGCGACCCTGGCCTAGAGGCGCCACTCCGGCTGGGGGACATCGCGCTCCCATTGGGATGAGAGAGGGAGGAGCAGTTTCCATCGCACCTCTGAGCTCCCCTGGGAAGGTGGGTTTCGATCGGCCCGCTGGCCTCCCCGAGGGCTGGCTCCACGCCTGCTGGGTGTCTGGGACTCCTCCCGACCCGGCCCTGAAAGGATCAAAAGACAGTGGCAGGAAACCCCGACAAGCGACCCCCAGGTGACAAGACCCCTGCCTGCACAGACTCCGGACATCAAAGAGGAGTCGTCCTATAACAAGGGGTACTCTGTGTCAAGAATTCCTGTCATGCGAGGGGAAGAAAACGGTAACCAGCGAAAACGCACTACATCTCCCAGGATGCTTAGCGGTTGAGAGGTTATGTAAACAGGAGAGCTGTTACATAACTCCAGGAAAACACGCCGTTATGTAAACAGGAGAGCTGTTACATAACTCCAGGAAAACACGCCCTTATGTAAACAGGAGAGCTGTTACATAACTCAAGGAAAACACGCCCTTATGCAAACGGGAGAGCTGTTACATAACTCAAGGAAAGCACGCCCTTATGTAAACAGGAGAGCTGTTACATAACTCAAGAAAAACACGCCCTATAAAGGGAGGAACCGGGAGGTACAACGCTGTCGGATATTGTGTTTACACCGACGTACCTGCTTCGTGAAGAGCAGTGTTCCGGAGTGGTGCTCCAGTAAGGCAAGAACGGAGGTAGGTCGAGTCGTTACTCCCTGGGCCGTGTCTTGCCCCATCGTCACCTGTGAAGGACCCGGAAGCTCTACCGGTCCACCATTGAGCTTCGCTTCTTGACTCGGCTGAGTCAAAGCGCAGTGGCGCTTTTGCTGGTTGGAGTCGTAACTCCCAGCCAGACCAGAGATACAGGGACTGCCAGCTGTAACGCACACCAGGAGGTGTTTGCCGCGTTACAGACTCGGAAGTCCACAGGATCGATCGATCGAGCGGCTGCTCTCGGTTCAGTCTTCTTGCTATTTGATTGGGGTATCGGTGACGCATCACCAGGAGGTGACTCCGCGTCCCGGTGCAGTCTGAGGAAGAGGTTGAGCGGCTGCTCCCTTCAGGTAGAGACCTCGGCTGGGTGTTTCCCTGACTCCTTGATTCTCCCCAACACTCTTCGTGCCCCTCACAGCCTACCGATTGGCATTGTCGGCCATTTCATTTCTGCCCTCTGTTGGCATACGCCGGGATCGGCGTATATGCAGAGGACGGTTAGGACCATCCGTGCGGTGGGCTGGTAACGTACTTAGCCTGGAGGATTCCAGTGACTATAACTTTTGTTTATCTTTGTATTATTTTTGCCTTCATTAAAATAACTAACCCTTCACAAGTGGTTGCGTCCTCATTATCGTGTCTGTTAAACGATCCTGAGGCGTTCAGGGCGTTACAAAATATCCGACCTTAATACACTAACTGTCTCCCGGTCGATAACAGACATGGTAACACTTGATGATGTGCTGGCTGCTTTAGTGACTGTGCAAGTTGAATTGGCTGCCTCTAGGCAAGAAACAGCCGATGTAAAAGCCAGACTGGATGCTATCCACTTGGACCCGCTCACGCCCAGCACCTCCCTCACGGACCAGACCCCTGCTGTAGTAGTGGAAATGCCGGTAGCCGTCCCCTTGGCAACACCGGAGAGGTACAGCAGGGATCCTAACACAGTGCAGGTATTCCTCACACAAGTGGCGCTACATTTATCATGCAAACCAAAGGCGTTCCCCACGAGTCAGGCTCGTGTGGCTTTCCTTATTTCCTATTTGGCTGGAAACGCGGCACAATGGGCCGTACCTCTGGTGAGCAGGGACGACCCCATCTTATGTGATTGGGGTGCTTTTTGCGAGGAATTCCTGAAGGTATTCGCCAGAAGGGCTGACTCGTACACGGCGGACCTTGAAATGCTTGAGTTGAGACAGGGATCCAACGACCTGGTGCAGTATCTCAACGCGTTCCGACGGCTGGTTGCGGAAACCAAGTGGCCTGTTGCTAAACAGACGGCGCTCTTCCATCACGGGCTGTGCGATGAGCTCAAAGACGCCGTGGCTCATATTGACCCTCAACCCAAGACATGTGAGGGCCTTATCAACCTGGTATTACGGATGGAACATAGGCTAAGTGAAAGAAAAGGGGATCATGGGAGAAAAGGAAAATCCCTTCCATCCTATGTGACGGTGGGAAGTCCTGAAACTTCCACCGCATCCAAGGGAGAACCCATGGACATCGGCGCAATACGAGCGAGCCTCACAGCCACGGAGAAAGAGTCACGCCGTAAACAAGGATTGTGCCTATATTGTGGCAAAAAAGGCCACTACGTACGGGAATGCCCTGCCAAACCGAAGACGTCATGTTATCGGGCCAACCGGTCGGTAACAGCCGTGGTGGACATACCGGCGGAAAACTAGAGGACTCCCAGACCAAAGAAGGGGCATCTCGGAGTCACTCATCCATCCCTTCACTTTCCAACTCGGTCACTAAGGGACACCGACACCTGTTTCTCACGGTGCACGTGGGAGTGCATGACCAGTGGATACCCATTGTGGCCATGGTGGATTCCGGGGCCACTGGCATGTTTATGGACCACAACGAGGCATGCAGGCTAGGGCTAGTGCTTCTTCCCAAAGCCGTACCCGAAGACGTCTATGCTGTAGACGGAAGGCGATTGGTGACGGGGCCCATCGGGCAGCACACGGGGGTCCTTCCGATGAGATATGGGAGGAACCATTTGGAACAAATCGATTTTAACATCATCCGAGCGCCCCAATATGGCGTCATATTGGGATTGCCTTGGCTACAGAAACACAACCCCTCTGTGGATTGGCCAACACATCGCGTCGAAATGACGTCACCGTATTGCATCCTGCATTGTGGAAAAAGAACGGAATCCCTTGACGCAGATGAGAGCGGGAGTCAGACGGTGGCTACAGCGGCAGAAAAAGATGTGGCTCTCCCCCAGGCTTATCACAGTTTTGAGGCTGTATTTGATGAGGTGAAGGCGGAAGTGCTACCACCACATAGACAGTTTGACTGCCAGATCGACCTGGTGCCAGGGGCCAGCGTTCCCAGCGGCAGGCTGTATGCCCTGACAGAGCCTGAAAACGTGCATCTCCGGGGGTACCTGGATAAACTCCTCAAGCTAGGATTCATCCGCCCGTCCAAGTCTCCGGCCGCCTCGCCACTCTTCTTCATCCCGAAAGCTAATGGCGAGCTGAGAGCCTGTGTGGACTTTAGGGCATTGAATGCGATCACCATAAAGAATCGGTACCCCTTGCCTCTCATCAGTGTACTTCTGGAACAGGTCAAGAAAGCTCGTATCTACACCAAGTTGGATTTGAAAGGGGCATACCATCTGGTGCGCATGAGGGACGGAGACGAGTGGAAGACCGCCTTTAAGACCAGGTTCGGCCTTTTTGAGTACCTCGTCATGCCGTTCGGTCTGTCCAACGCCCCGGCAGCCTTTCAGTACTTTTTGAATGAGGTATTCAGAGAGGAGTTGGATATCTACGTGGTCGTATATATCGACGACATCCTCATCTACTCGTCCAGTGTGGAGGAGCACGTACACCACGTCAAAGCTGTGCTCCAAAAGCTGAGGGAAAACAAGCTGTTTTGTAAACTCAGCAAGTGTGACTTCCATGTCACGTCCGTGGAATTCCTCGGAGTGATGCTGAGTCCAGAGGGACAGGAGATGGCAGAACGAAAGATCAAGGCGGTGAAAGAATGGCCGGTGCCCCAAAGCGTGAAGGACGTCCAAAGTTTCATTGGCTTCGCCAACTTTTACAGGCGGTTTATAGATGGATTTTCAGGATTGGTGGCCCCAATCACACAGCTACTGAGGAAGTCCAAGGAGTTTGTCTGGTCCCCTGAAGCGAACACAGCCTTTGAGGCCCTGAAAAGCGCCTTTGGTAAGGCGCCGGTGTTGGCTCACCCCGATCCGGATCTCCCCTACGTGGTGGAAGCAGACGCTTCGGATGTGGCGCTGGGGGCTATCTTGTCCCAACGCAACCACGACACAGGGGTGCTTCATCCCGTTGCGTACATGTCCCACAAACTCAACGACGCCGAAAGCAACTACCATATTGCGGAGAAGGAGCTTCTTGCAATCAAGGACGCCTTCACCGAATGGAGGCATTGGTTGATGGGGGCAAGACATGTGGTATCGGTGAGCGTACAGGCGTGTGTACGGTCCGTACCACTATGAGTACGCATACGCGAGAACACCCATAGTGATACGACCGTACACACGTGCGTACGCTCACTGTCACTATGGGTGTTCTCGCGTATGCGTACCCATAGTGGTACGGACCGTACACACGCCTGTATGGGCCGTTGCTATGCATTTGTGGTGCCCTAGGGCCCCGGTACGCACCGTACCTGTGTGTGAAACTCCAAATTACATAGGGGACACATGAGGGACAAGTATAAAGGCCTACATGCATGCTGGTTGTCATGGAGACCAAGTTTAAAGTTTGAATTTTTTTAAGCAGGTGCACAGCAGTAGTCAGTTTGAATGAATCTACTTTGTTGCAATGTGGTTCTGGAGTTGACATCATGCTCAAGAAAAAAACACAATAAGAACCCACTGACTGTGCTAGGTTTGAAGGGATTGGAGGAAACATAGGATGCAAATGTGAGTGACCAATCACTCTGTACTCCTGTGCATGAAACAGGCCAGCAAGGCAGATATAAGGCAGCCAGGTCCCATGAGGGAGCACTTGCCTGCACATCTTTGTATTCGACGACCCAGCTGCTGCTACTGATTCCCTGGAACCATGTCAAGGTCTGTGGAGAGGTCACAGCCTTTCACCCTGGAGGAGAACCTGGCTTTGCTGGATGTGATGCTCCCACAGTACCCCCTGCTGTATGGCCGACCAGGGTATCAGGTGAGTGCAGAGTCTACTAGCACAGACTGTGTCCCTTGTTTGTGACTGTGACTTCTGGCATTGTGTCCAGGTGTGGCACACATGCTATGTACTGTAGGGGGGGTCCCGGGGGGGGAATGCCTGATGTCTCCCAGCCAGTGCATGCTGTGGTGCATGTCTGCCATCCTCACTTGCATTGTGTTTACTGTGACAATCCCTGCATGGTGCATGCCACATTCTGCCTGTCTTGTCCTCCTGGGAATGTATCCTCTACAGTCCTCATTTTATGATGTGGTCAGCCCAGTGTGACAGGTGACTGTACCCACAGATGTGTGTTAGTTCTGTGTACCTGTGTTGAGAGTGTCCACATGATGTGTTCGTACCCTGGACATCGGTGTGTGTGTAAGTCCCCTGTCATGTGGGTGGGTGCATATGTGGAGTGTGGCCCCCGGGCTGCATGAGGGATGGATATACCCTGCCCATGTGATGTGAGCAGGGAGCAGTGCTGTGTGTCTGATGTGCAGGGCCAGCCCCACACCTGTGAGCCCCCCCCGTCTAGTGGCACATGTGCAGAGTGAGGTTTGTCGCTGCATGTGGCAATGGCAGGTGCATGTCCTGTGCCTGTGTGTGTCTGTGTACTCTGCTGCGGTAGGGTCAGTGGCCTGTGGCATGTGACTGCTTAGAGGTGCTGCACATTATCCTGGTGTAGCTTGTGATGCACAGTGTGAGCCTGGATCATTGATTGTGTCGTTGCCCTCATTCCACCTGTGTACTTTCAATGGCACGTACTGCTTTTGCCCTTCCCCAGAGGATCATGTCCCTATGACAAAGGTGCAATGCGTTGGATGCATACTATGCCTTGTTGTAAACAGCAAATTTGTTCCAATATGTCTCTCTGTGACATGTGCCTGGTGTATTGATGTAGTGTCACTTGTTCATCCTCACAGGTAGGCGCCTCTGCCAAGAAGCAGATATGAATGACCTATGGTTGACCGCCGTCAGTGCCGTGAGGAGTGCGGATGGTCGCAAGCGACGCCTGGCCCAGGTGAGGAAACGCTGGCAGGATATCCGGTGCTGGACGCGGAGGATCGCACGGGTCCTGCTGTGGGACTCACCTGAGACCCATAAGAACCGCGGGCGCCGCCGTCAGACCCTCATCCACAAGCGTGTGCTGGCGGTGGTATTTGCAGACTTGGACAGGCGCTTACAGGAGAAGCAGCAGCAGGAAGGGGGTAGGTACATGTGTGTTTGTTGTGTGTCACCAGCATTTGTAAGTGCACAGTTGCATGGATACACTGCCAGGGTTTAAAGGTCCTGTGCAGATCCAGTTACCCACAGTATAGCGGTGCTCTCCTGCCTCCCTTCCCCTCCTTGCAATGTGTTCCCTGGTCTGTGTGTAGTCACTCCTTCACAAGGTAATGTAGGCTGGCGCTTTCTCCACGTGAACTATGCCTGTAGCATCATGTGTGGGGGTGGTGTGTAACAGGTTTTGGGAACTTGCCTGTGCCCTGTCCAGTTCAGTACATGTGGGTTCCATGTCAGTTGGCACTGATGCTGAGTCCAGACATGGGAGTTAGTCTCTCAAGTGTCATGCCTCACAGCACGCATGTCCTATGTTGTGGCCTGTGACATGATGTGCATGAGTGTGCGATACGCATAGGGATGGTGGCGTGTGTTGCAGTCACTCCCATTCAGGACCATGGAGTTGTGTGGCCACTACTGTCCCCTGGGGCATGTTTTCATAGGTGTCATGTGTGTCATCACAAAACGTGGACACTCTCAGTGTCTACAGCATAGGTTGTGCTCTGTGCCATTGTCCCCTGGCACCATGTATATTGACGTAAAATGTAGTACAAGTGTCCACTGTACAGCCTGACCTGAATTTCCTTGTTCATACTCACGGTGGCCAGTGCCTGTGTGTCTTGTTACAATCATCTGATGATGGCCATTTGTACATGATTATTTGGACAGGCGCACCTTGGGTATTTGGCGTCCAATCTTGCATTTATGCAGCCCCTGTGTATTTCACCCAGACTAAGAGATGTAAGTGCCACCTGTGTCTCAACAAATTGTCTCATGTAGGGGGTGGTTGGTGCGGGCAAAGCCTACATGTCAAAACCAGAATTCTCCTTTCTAGGTCTGGCCAGTGTGTGATGTTTGTCTGGACATACACTCAAGGTGCAGTGAGCCAGTCATGGTGGGCATGTTTTCAGTATTACCTATGCAGCATGTGCCTCAAGTTCATGGATATGGTCCCTGCTCATCCCTATTTTCGGGAACGCTGTGTGGTGCAGATGCAGTGCTGGATTGTCCCCAGGGCCTGGCTCCTATGTCAAACTCCATTTCATTGTTTGGTTGGATAGATGCACAGCAAATTTGTTGTACCTGTGATTATATTAGGTTTAGTTGATTTTTATGGTGCACCAAAAGGTGGCGCCGAGGGTCCAACGGCGTCTAGAACATAAGTTGAAAAAGTGATACTAGAGGTTCTCTAGAGTCATCCCTTTATGGTCACACATTTTGTTGTCTTTTCCACAGAAAGAAAGACTTCCACTCTGTTAATTCAATGGTTTGCAGGTAATTTATTTCATTAGCACTTTGGCTTAATTTCGAGCATAATTTGTTATTCTTTCACATATTCTCAAACGTTTTTATCCCAGGCAATGTCATCATCATTTATCCTATCCAATGCATTTCGGGCATTAGGGTCATGCCCTTCATCAGGGAGTTGACACTGTAAAACGGAATGGGATACCGTAAATGTGGTATAAAACAATTTGTATCATAAGTAATATCATTGTGGTGTGACATCATGAAAATTAAATAAGGCAATACGAGCAAAAAACATGAACAGGCTTACAAACAGACATGATAATGGTGTACACTCAAGGTGAACATTGACATGAGAATGAAAACGTCACTTACATGCCTTTCTGTGTCTTGTTTTTAAGATCTGTAAAAGAATGGTAGGGTTCGGTTAAACTATGGGTGTTGGGAGCTACGGCATTGTGCTGAATAAATATGGGTCTATCCTAGCTGATGGACTAACCTGAAAAGGAACTCAAACGTGCTCGAGTCCGTTACTCGTCTTCCGTAGCGACGGCACGAAGATTATCGGCCGCGCTTTGCTATTTTAAAATGATTCCGATCATGTGATGTGTCACATGACCATTGACGGGAAAGAAAGACTACAGCTAATCGGTATTCTACGGCCGGGGGGTCAATCTTAATTGCAGGAATCACCCGTTAGATGAGAAAGTGGACACATTAAACAGGTGGAGGGTGTGTGAAATTAATTTAGGTGGTCATCAGCTTCCAAAAAAAAGTGGTATGAAAATAAAGGAAACAAAAAAATGAAAAGGTGTTGGGAACTCATCGGGGCGCAAACCTGTGTAGATATGTGTACATATCATCTCGTTTTGTGAGTGGTGCCACTAGCGCATCTGGCAGGTTTACAGGGAAAGTGCGAGTACAATAAACAATGATACGGTGGGTGTCAGATATGATTGTGAACGAACACAGTGTTCACGAAGGTACAGTCTGCGGAGCAATTAATTACAAATAACAAGAAAATTCAATTCTTTCATTCAAACCTGTCGGTTTTTGGGTGGAAAGTTTTTGAATCCAGTGGTTCTCTCTTCTAAGGAGATGTTTAGAATTGTCTCTCCCCTCAAATTTCCGGACTGTTTCGAGTATAATATATTTGATTTGGGAAACATTATGATTTTCTTCTACGAAATGAGATGATAGGGCTGATTTTGTGTTCTTCAATCGAATGTTGGATTTATGTTCTGTTAGTCGTATCTTAATGCGACGCTCTGTCTTACCCACGTACATCTTCCCACATGGGCATCTTATCCCATAAATTAAATTGCTGGATTCACAAGTGGCATTCACCCTGAGTTTAATAGGATGACCTTGTGAGGGATGGCATATGGTGTTTCCTCTGATTATGCTGTTGCAATTGCCACAGTTGAGGCAAGGTATGGTTCCTGAGTGTGATGTAGTATCTGGGGGTTTATTCTGTAAAATTTCACCCAAGTTCTTTGCTCTAGTGAACGCAAATATTGGTGATAGGCTAAATGACTGTTTGAAGTCTGGTTCCATGTTCAAAATTGACCAGTGTTTCAAAATGGTTTGTTTGTATTTCTTACTAGCTGTAGAATATTTTGATACCACCACAGTGCGTGTTTGATCTGTTTTGACCTTGGGGGTTAAGAGTTTAGATCTGTCCATTTTATCGATTCTTGTTTTGGATTCTTTCACTAGAGTTGGTGGGTAACCTCTCGAGATGAATTTGTTGGTCATGTCTTTAAGTCTGGTTTTGAGGGTCTTTTCGTCAGAGGTGATTCTTTTCACTCTAGCCATTTGTGAGAATGGTAAATTCCTGATGAGGTTAGGTTCATGAAAGCTTGAGTATAGTAGCATGTTATTCCTATCAGTGGGTTTGACATATAGGTCAGTCGTGAATCCATCTGGGGTAATTGATACTCTAACATCCAAAAAGTTGACCATGGTATCTGATATGTCCCATGTCAATTGAATTCGTTGGTCTATATCATTGAATTTAGTCAATTCCATTATTAGTTTCTCCTCTGTGTTTGTCCAGATGATAAAGAGATCGTCAATGTATCTGATTATCATTTTGAGGTTGTCTGTCCATTCTTTTTTAGAAAGTATGTATTGACTTTCATACCACTGCATGAATATGTTAGCATACACGGGTGCTGCCAAATTGCCCATAGCCATGCCGGTGAGCTGTTGGTACCAAGATTCATTAACTTTAAAATAACTATGATACAGTATAAAGTGCATCAGCTCCATGAGAAAAGTCTGAAAATCAAGGTCTAGTGCTGTGTTGAGAAGGGCAGTTTCCAGTGCTTCTATGCCCATGTCATGAGGTATGCTGGTGTATAAGCTACGTACATCTGCTGTGCATAAAATCACTTTTTCAGTAGGGTTCAAAGATATCTGTTGTGGTTTCCGTAAGAATTGTGAGGTATCTTTGACATAAGTTTGCATGGATTGTACTGTGGGTTGCATATATTTGTCTATCATTTGACCGATTGGTTTGTGTAAGCTCCCTCTTGTTGATACGATCGGCCGCATTGGTGGGTCATAGGTATTTTTGTGAATCATCGGAACCATCCGTAGTGTTGGACTTTTTGGATTCGATGTTGTGAGAAAATTCTTCGTTCTTTCAGTGATGATGCCTTGTTTCTGAGCTCCATCGATGATGATTTTTAGGGTTTTGGAATATTCCAATGTTGGATTGTAGTCAAGTTTACTGTAGGTGTTGATATCTGTGATGTGTTCCATCACTTTAGCGTTATACATCTCAGTGTTCATGATAACCATGGCTCCCCCCTTGTCAGCTTTGGTGAATGTTATATTGTTATCAGTAGCCATTTTGTGAAGTGTATCCAGATCCTTTTGTGTGGTGTTTCTTCTTTTTGGTTTAACATGTTTGATCTTGTGGAGGTCTTGCTTGACTAAATTTTCAAATAAATCCAGTGTCTTGTGGCTTATCGGAGCTTGAAAGGTACTTGGGGGTCGTAGTCCTAACAATTGGTCTTTTTCAGGTTGTGGACGATCCGGTAATGTATTATCGAAAAAATGTCTCAATCTGAGTTTACGCATCAGCTTGAAGAAGCTTACTTCCAGTTCCAAGTTATCCGTTGTGGTGGTAGGTACAAAAGATGTTCCCTTTTGTAGTAATTCTAGTTCGTAAGAGTTGAAGTGTTTATCACTTATGTTAATAACTAGTTGTTCTGTGGTTGGTTCTTTTTGGACCTTTTCTCTTTCTCCTTCTCCTTGGTTGTTGCTGACGTGCTCCGTGTGGTCGGTGGTTCTCTTTCTTTGTCCTTTTCTTGTGCTTCTCCTGGGTCTCCTTTTTGGGCTTGGCCCTGATCTAAAAAAGGATTAGTTTCAGTGGTTCTACTGGTGGTAGGTTCTTCAATTGGTGTTTTGTCTTGTGCTGTTCGAGTAGGTTGAGGTTTACGTGGTTTTTGGCTAGTCTCACTGTCAGTAGATGATGTTTCTGTGTTGGAGTTGTATGGACGATTCCTGCGTTTTTGGGCGTAAATATCAGCCCATGTATAGACTTCCCCTAACTGGTAGTCGAGGGTGTCCCTCTTAAATTTACGGATTTTCCGTTCATTGATTTCTTTTGAGTGTCGATCTATTTGATTTTTGATATCGTCCAAGGTTGTTCTTAATTCATCTTCCGTCATCATTTTGGAGAGCTCAGATGGTGTTTCCTCTATTTCCGTGCTAAGTTCTTCTAGTATAGTGGATAGTTCTTGTATGATCAATAAGATCAAGTCTAGTGAACATTTGTTCAAAATTTCATACCAGCGTTCTTGAAACTTTTTAGAATGTTTGCAAAGAGAAGGTTTCAGTGCAATTCTTAAGCCTCGTGGTATGCGTAAGTTGCGGTGATATTTTATGAGAGTACTGGCGTGAAGTTGTTGATTGGTTTTCCTTTTAAAAAGATACAGTAATTGTTTGATATTTTGCTCCTTGGACCGGCTTGTGGTTTCCTGTGTAAGTTCTTCCCTGATTAAAGAATACATTTGATCCGCGTCCTTGGCTTCAAACGCAAAAGTGGAGGCTCTGGCCTCTGTGCTTTTAGATATGTCCTCGTAATAGCTCATTATGTAAGTTAGTTGTATTGCTGTTTCGTGCGTGCTATCTTTGCTGGGGACTCTGCGTGAGTAAATATAATTGTTTGATTGGATAGATGCACAGCAAATTTGTTGTACCTGTGATTATATTAGGTTTAGTTGATTTTTATGGTGCACCAAAAGGTGGCGCCGAGGGTCCAACAGCGTCTAGAACATAAGTTGAAAAAGTGATACTAGAGGTTCTCTAGAGTCATCCCTTTATGGTCACACATTTTGTTGTCTTTTCCACAGAAAGAAAGACTTCCACTCTGTTAATTCAATGGTTTGCAGGTAATTTATTTCATTAGCACTTTGGCTTAATTTCGAGCATAATTTGTTATTCTTTCACATATTCTCAAACGTTTTTATCCCAGGCAATGTCATCATCATTTATCCTATCCAATGCATTTCGGGCATTAGGGTCATGCCCTTCATCAGGGAGTTGACACTGTAAAACGGAATGGGATACCGTAAATGTGGTATAAAACAATTTGTATCATAAGTAATATCATTGTGGTGTGACATCATGAAAATTAAATAAGGCAATACGAGCAAAAAACATGAACAGGCTTACAAACAGACATGATAATGGTGTACACTCAAGGTGAACATTGACATGAGAATGAAAACATCACTTACATGCCTTTCTGTGTGTTGTTTTTAAGATCTGTAAAAGAATGGTAGGGTTCGGTTAAACTATGGGTGTTGGGAGCTACGGCATTGTGCTGAATAAATATGGGTCTATCCTAGCTGATGGACTAACCTGAAAAGGAACTCAAACGTGCTTGAGTCCGTTACTCGTCTTCCGTAGCGACGGCACGAAGATTATCGGCCGCGCTTTGCTATTTTAAAATGATTCCGATCATGTGATGTGTCACATGACCATTGACGGGAAAGAAAGACTACAGCTAATCGGTATTCTACGGCCGGGGGGTCAAACTTAATTGCGGGAATCACCCGTTAGATGAGAAAGTGGACACATCAAACAGGTGGAGGGTGTGTGAAATTAATTTAGGTGGTCATCAGCTTCCAAAAAAAAGTGGTATGAAAATAAAGGAAACGAAAAAATGAAAAGTGTTGGGAACTCATCGGGGTGCAAACCTGTGTAGATATGTGTACATATCATCTCGTTTTGTGAGTGGTGCCACTAGCGCATCTGGCAGGTTTACAGGGAAAGTGCGAGTACAATAAACAATGATACGGTGGGTGTCAGATATGATTGTGAACGAACACAGTGTTCACGAAGGTACAGTCTGCGGAGCAATTAATTACAAATAACAAGAAAATTCCATTCTTTCATTCAAACCTGTCGGTTTTTGGGTGGAAAGTTTTTGAATCCAGTGGTTCTCTCTTCTAAGGAGATGTTTAGAATTGTCTCTCCCCTCAATTTTCCGGACTGTTTCGAGTATAATATATTTGATTTGGGAAACATTATGATTTTCTTCTACGAAATGAGATGATAGGGCTGATTTCGTGTTCTTCAATCAAATGTTGGATTTATGTTCTGTTAGTCGTATCTTAACCGAACCCTACCATTCTTTTACAGATCTTAAAAACAACACACAGAAAGGCATGTAAGTGACGTTTTCATTCTCATGTCAATGTTCACCTTGAGTGTACACCATTATCATGTCTGTTTGTAAGCCTGTTCATGTTTTTTGCTCGTATTGCCTTATTTAATTTTCATGATGTCACACCACAATGATATTACTTATGATACAAATTGTTTTATACCACATTTACGGTATCCCATTCCGTTTTACAGTGTCAACTCCCTGATGAAGGGCATGACCCTAATGCCCGAAATGCATTGGATAGGATAAATGATGATGACATTGCCTGGGATAAAAACGTTTGAGAATATGTGAAAGAATAACAAATTATGCTCGAAATTAAGCCAAAGTGCTAATGAAATAAATTACCTGCAAACCATTGAATTAACAGAGTGGAAGTCTTTCTTTCTGTGGAAAAGACAACAAAATGTGTGACCATAAAGGGATGACTCTAGAGAACCTCTAGTATCACTTTTTCAAACTCCATTTCATGTCATTTGCTATTGTGTCATGCTCTCCATGGATTTTCAGTGGCATGGTGGGTCAACCAACTCTGTGTTGCATGACCTACATCTGTACCTTGTTTTGTAGATGTTACTGATCTTTCTTTTCAGGCTATGCACTGTAACCTATGTAGATTGGACTCATGTGACATATGTATACAGGTGTGTGATTAATTGCTGTCTCTTCACCTTGCCCACAGCATCGTCGGGGGACACGGAGGGAGACATGAGCACAGACGGAGCGGAGGGCCCAAGCACCAGTGCCAGGGTTGACATCGTGGCTGGCACATTGAGTGGAACTGAGGCAGAGGAGAGTGAGGCTGAGGACCTGTCCACTGGCACGACAGAATATGAGGCTGACGGGTCCGAGGATGATCTCTCCGAGTGGGCGGAGGCTGCACCAGCAGGTGACAGCGGCACTACATCTCACCCCGCCCCCTCCATTGCCACCAGCCGCCTCCCAATTGCTTGTGTCCCTTCCAAGCGTGCCCGGTCACCACATGTCTCCTTCCTGCCAGGCACCGCACCCCCTGCCCCTGTCTCCACTGCTGCCGCCAATGCTGAGTCTGTGGACATCCAGCGGCAGTTGCAGGTTGGTCAGGCTGCGATGCTTAATGTCCTCCATGGCCACAGCCAAGTGCTGAACAACATGGAGGCATACTTGGAGGGCATTTTTTCATCGCAGGCTGACCAACGCAACTTGCTGAGGTCCATTGACTCGACACGGACTGCAGCAGTGGGTCTCCTGAAGCGCTACGTCCAACCCCCTACCCCTGACCCATCCACACTTCCCACTCCTATGCCTGTCCCACGTACACCCAGACGTCAGCATGCACCCACCACAACAGACACAGGCACCATACCAGCAGGGAAGGTCATACGCACACCTCCTGGCACGCACACACAGGGTGAAGTAGGCACACCCACTGGGTCGGGGGGCAAACGTAAGTCACACAGCCATAGTGGGAGTCCGCATTCCACAAATCCACTCCCTCCAAATCCCCTCCCCAGCTCTCCTGGCCACATATCCGGCAAGGACTCCTTCATGGCCGCTCTGTCCCTGAGCCCCACTGTGACACCACCCCGCAAGCGGTCAAGGGAGTCCCCGGTCAGGGTGGTTGAGTCCCCCCCTGTCCACACCCTACCCCAGTGGCGCTGCGACCCATCCCTCCGCCCCCCCTCCTTGGGGCCTGTGGTTCCTTCGGGTGCAGGGGAGACGCTGGAGGACCTTGCTAAGGTGTGCAGCGAGATCCTGGCCTCCGCCTTTGGCCCTGCCCCACCCCCTGTGGTGGAGTCCTCCATCCCTGCACCCACAATGCCTACCCTTCGCCCTCCTGTCCCTGCGGTGCCTGGTCCTTCCCCCCAACATGATGCCCTCCCCGCTGTGGAAGACGAAGGAGTCTGACTGTGCAGGCAAGCTAGGGGACACGCGTCCCACTGTGTCCCCCGTCCAGCTGTGACTCATAGACTGCTATATGGGCTTTGTAAATATTGGACTTTCTACGAATACACTATTTAAGATCATGCTGATTAAAGCCATTTTTGTTTCCTTTGAACACTACTGCTTTTCTGATGTTGCTGTTGGTGGGGCTGCTACATGTTTTTGGGTGGTAATCATGTGTTGGGTGTGTGGGAAATGTAGTAGTGTGCTGGTCATAGGGGGTACCCTGGTATCTGTGTGCCATCACAAGTTGTTAGCTAGGTTTCTCTGTTCATGTAAGCAGTTCCTGCATGGTGAAATTGTCCCAAGGTCTGTTCCTTCCTCTGTGTACCCTGACATCTTCCCTGCAGGGTGTTCCCAATATTTAGCGCTGAGCTGTGTCTACATTAGCTGGGTGTGTGACGGACCCCTTCAACTTTGGCCATGCATGCAGAGCGATGTCTCCACCTGCATCATTCGTGGCATCCTTGGTGATCACTGTACTTGTGTATGTAGTCTGTTGACATGACTTCATGTGGACATGTTCCCTTTTAGGCTGTAGGCATGTGTGTACTCCCAGCCTCGCACACATGTTACATGTACTGCAGGGTCTTTGTGCACCTGACTGACAATTGTGGCAATTGGATCTGTGGGTACTCCACCCTTTTTTTCCCATGGGCACTGCTTGGGGCCTCTGCACCCACCCCTCCTGTCTCTGGGCACTGCTGGGAGTGATAGGCACACACCCCTCCTGTGTCTGGGCACTGCTGGGAGGACTCTGCACACACCCCTCCTGTCTCTGGGCACTGCTGGGAGTGATAGGCACACACCCCTCCTGTGTCTGGGCACTGCTGGGAGGACTCTGCACACACCCCTCCTGTCTTTGGGCACTGCTGGGAGTGATAGGCACACACCCCTCCTGTGTCTGGGCACTGCTGGGAGGACTCTGCACACACCCATCCTGTCTCTGGGCACTGCTGGGAGTGATAGGCACACACCCCTCCTGTGTCTGGGCACTGCTGGGAGGACTCTGCACACACCCCTCCTGTCTCTGGGCACTGCTGGGAGTGATAGGCACACACCCCTCCTTGTGTCTGGGCACTGCTGGGAGGACTCTGCACACACCCCTCCTGTGTCTGGGCACTGCTGGGAGGACTCTGCACCCACCCCTCCTGTCTCTGGGCACTGCTGGGAGGACTCTGCACCCACCCCTCCTATTTCAGGATATGTAAGCTTAGAACATACACGGGTGTGGGTTCGCTCCATGCATACGAGGTGGGGGTAGGGTCCGTACATACACTGTTGGGGTGGGGGTACGCTCCATACATACGCGGGTGTGGGTACGGGCCGTACATACACGGTTGGGGTGGGGGTAGGGTCCGTACTTACACTGTTGGGGTGGGGGTACGCTCCATACGTCCGCGGGTGAGGGTATGGGTCGTACATACACGGTTGGGGTGGGGGTACGCTCCATGCATATGGGGGTGAGGGTACGGGTCGTACTTAGACTGTTGAGGTGGGGGGTACGCTCCATGCATATGCGGGTGAGGGTACGGGTCGTACTTACACTGTTGGGGTGGGGGGTACGTTCCATACGTAAGCGGGTGAGGGTACGGGTCGTACTTACACTGTTGGGGTTGGGGGTACGCTCCATACGTCCGCGGGTGAGGGTACGAGTCGTACATAGACTGTTGGGGTGGGGGTACGCTCCATACATACGCGGGTATGGGTACGGGCCGTACATACACGGTTGGGGTGGGGGTAGAGTCCGTACTTACACTGTTGGTGTGGGAGTACGCTCCATACGTCCGCGGGTGAGGGTACGGGTCGTACATACACGGTTGGGGTGGGGGTACGCTCCATGCATACGGGGGTGAGGGTATGGGTCGTACTTACACTGTTGGGGTGGGGGTACGCTCCATGCATACGCGGGTGAGGGTACGGGTCGTACTTACACTGTTGGGGTGGGGGTACGCTCCATACGTACGCAGGTGAGGGTACAGGTCGTACTTACACTGTTGAGGTGGGGGGTACGCTCCATACGTACGTGGGTGAGGGTACGGGTCGTACTTACACTGTTGCGGTTGGGGGTACGCTCCATGCATACAGGGGTGGGGGTACGGTCCATACATATGCGTCCCCACGCAATGTGATGCTTGTGCAGGCCGTACCCAGGCCTTTGCCACGTGGGTACAGCCGTCCCGCCATTGTTGGGATGACGTAGGTGTGGGCGTGGTACGACTCATACCCACGCTCTTAAGGCGTGGGTACGGTACGTACCTGTATTGTTGTGTTGCCGTTTCGCGTCGTCAAGCACTTCCGTTGTGGCGGACGCTGGCTTTGCTGGACACGCCCCCACCCCCTCGTAGTGACCAGGGCCTGGGGTCAGGTATGTCCAGGGCATGTGTGCTGTGTGACTTTGGTGGGGGTTTTGTGGCCTGCCCCTGCTCCAGCCCCCCCACCACTTTCCCCCCTCCCTTTGTTGTTCTGACCTTCTGCGGCGTCTGCGTCGTAACCTGTGGAGGAGGTCGACTGCTATGATGGCCGGGATGACACGTGGGTTCGGGTCCATGTCTGTCCGTCGCGTACAGGTACTCCTTGTTCGCGTCGTCCTGATTTCCTGGCAGTTTTTGGCTGCCGGAAAATATTCACCGTGCGGGATGACGTCGGTGCGAATCGTGATTCCTGGTTCGTGAATGGCAGGCTGCGTGCGTCCCGACGTCACGTCGGCGCTTTCCCGGATCACATTTGTATATTTATCTTCGTCGGTCGGGGTTTTGTACGATTCGTACGGAAATGGTGTTTCCGTGCGAATCGTAATTCCAGGTTTGTATATTTTTAAGACCGGGTACGCGTCGGACGGAGAATATGCTCCGTCCGACGGTTCGTACCCAGTTTTTACCGGATCGTGATCGGCACCCAAGTGTGCCCCCAGTGCAGGACTTCAAAGCACCAGAGAGTGCTCCCGCCCAGCTCCAATACACATCTGCCTGTCTGGGGAGGTGGTTACACCTCTCTTCGACAGGAAACCTATTGTCCAGGCCTCTCCTGCCGGAGTTTTGGTCAGCAGCAGGAGGCCAGACTCGTGTCTGTGGCAGAGGCATCCATTTGCGATGCCAGGGCTCAGAAAAGTCCTACCGGGTTTGACCAGTGTGAACATGTCTCTCCCTCTAGAAGGTTGGAATGCTACCCCTGCCACCAGAACTGGTGGGGGTGGGGTGTAGTATTCCAAAGCGTTTGACACCAAACACGACATGTTTTGATGCAGCCATTCCAAAGTTAGCATTTACCGCGAGGTTATAATGCACTTCAAAAAGTATATGGTATGGCTGTATCACAGAACAGCCATAAGAAAGGATTTCCGAAAGCTGCAGAGGAGCTCAGCTCATGCTTGGGCACCCTCTCACACAAAACCAAGCACTCTGCCTTCAGGATTGTCAAGGCCTGCCATAGGAGTGACTTATAGGTTCATATGTGTCTATATATATTTGTGGATATAGGTAGCCTATACCTAGGCTGTCCGGAATTCGGTTTCAACCGAATCTGACTGACAGTACCCTACCGGATGAAAATCAGCTGACCCGGTTTAAACCGAGTGTCACTGATTTTCATAGTTGACGGGGGAGAGGAGCTGTTGTGGACTGCCGTCTCTCTGACTGCGGCCGCACCCGAGTACTTCACAGGTCTTTAAAAGACCATTTAGATAACGAGGCTTTGTTGTTCTTTCGCCTCTTCTCAGAGCCCCTGTGGGCGGGGCTGAGCGCAGAAACCGGGTAGGTTGTTAAGATGAACTAGTAGCCCACTTAGAGGGCCCAGTAGACAGCTAACTCGTCGAGGGCAGACTAAGAGGGAATACTCGTGAATGGAACACGCACACACTGATAGTTCATCCACTTGTTGCATGCCTTCTGTAGTTTTCGCCACAGTAAACAAAGTCTGGCATCCTCACAGCACTAGTCATTTTCTTATTACAGCGCGTGCTCAAAGTAAACAAGGTAACGTCATTTACCGTCGTAAAAGCGTAGTTTGCCGCCAGTGCACTGCGGGCAGACATTATAGCTGCAGATGCCATTGGATATGATGGCGCCTCAGTGCGTGACTCCCAGGGTATCAAGTTACTGGTGTCACTAAAAGTAGCATCAACAAACCATGCACGTAATGAGCTGCCAAGAAGCAAACAACTTTCCAAATATACTGTACATTGCTTGGTGCAGTACATACGTGTTAGTTGACACGTTTTACACGCAAAATATACGAATACAAATGTCCGTTACTGCCTTGGGTTACAGGAGCTGCCGTGTCCGTGTGGGCCCGTAGTCACTCGGCTCGGTTACTCACCCGTCATCCGCCTGCTGTCGAGATGATCGGGCGTCTGGCGTTCATTTTCCTCCATGTCTTCTGGCGGTTGCCCCTGCAGTCCCGACAGAAGCTTAAAGCCCCCCAGATCTGCGTCATGCAGAGTATAAGCAGCGGTGACGCGCTATTACTCTAGCCCGTGCAGCTCCCTGAAGTACAGCGCCTCACAAAACGCAGGTCCATGCTCCGTGAAATGCCGCCCCACTACTGAGTGGTTACTGACCGGACAAGCCGGCTGCAGCTGCCGCTGCTTCTGCTGGACAGCCCGTGAGCAGGAAGGGCCCCAACAGGTGATGCGCCTGTCTGCTCGCGCGCTCCTCTATTACAAATATACCTGGCACTGGAATTGTGGAGAACGGAGCGTCGCGCGCTGATCAAATTTACACCGCTGCTGGATCCCAACTTTGTGGCATTGTTTTTGCGCTCTATTTAGGGGTGCGTATTCTTCTTTACGACGTGAGCATAGAGTATTTCGGATGCTTAAGACCTGTTTTGAGTGCTACATTTTAGCGACTTAATTGACACATTTGTTGAGAAATCCCTCCACTTTTAATGAACTCCAAGAGCCCACACATTTCCTGGATTTTTAGCTGGTAAGAACACAACAGGTCGCAGATAAAAGGAGGAGTAACGTTAAACATTGTTTGTGTTTTGTTTTGTGTCATGTTTCTATGCACTTTGATAGCTTAGGTCATGGAACTGGAATAGTGAGGGACACATTGATAACGTTGGGAGAAGTGGTTGAGGCGGGATCCTGACATGTCCTATATTAACTGCAGATGTTGCACGTGATTTTAATACATATGAGTCGCATAAAAACATGTCAAAAAGTCTGCAGATTGCAGAAATACAGGCTTTGTGATTTGTGGAAACATCGTTTATACATCGTAAAACTAGTTCTGACTCACAGAACATCTTCCGTGATTCAGGGCGAAGCACAAATAGAATACTCCACCCCCTCCTGTTTGATGGTCACAGTGGGGGGTATCAGAGGTCTGTGACGCAACTGTGCTGCAAAACCTTTGACTGTTACTGACCCAAACGTGACAGTTTCTCCTTTAGGAATCGCGTAGTTTCAGGGTGAGTTTACAGTGGTCCAGGGGACCACTCTCCAGTGTCTTGCCAGCATGTCAATTACAAAAAAATAAATAAAAGCAGCGCCTGTTCCTTTAAGAGACAAGGGATGCTTAAAACATGATGACATGTTGGGACTACCAACACAGGCACGGAGGCCTGCTGTCTATCTTAGGCCTCTGTCGTACATTCGAAGAAAATTCAATAAGATGTACAAAATGTGACATGCATCATTAATATTCATGAGGCTGGAGGTTTTTCACTCTCTACAAATATATATGTTGTGATGTGATTCATTTATATGTCATAAACATTTCAAATTGAAGAGCAGATTGCAAAGCAGTCGGTACCCACTGTGCATCCTCATTTGCAAACTGCCCTGGAGTAGGATGTATAATGTAACAACGCGTACCATTACAACGCGGTATGTTACATTGCGGTTTTAACAACGCAAGTCGTTACATCGACTTGCGTTGGAGGGCGCTGGACATAGGAATAGTGTGAATTACTATTCCAACTCCAGTCTACGTACAGTAGGGAATGTGTTGGAATAGTAATTCACACTATTCCTTAGCCTACAGCGCCCTACAGTGCAAGTCGGTGTAACGACTTGCGTTGTTAAAACCACGATGTGACCATACCGCGTTGTAATGGTTGCATGGTAAAGGATGTTTCCCCCTGGAGTATAATGGGCTCCTATAACTTCTTTGCACTTCTTGTCCAGGCTAGATGTTTTCAAATGGCGATGGGGAACGGAGAACTCTAGCCAACTGTACTGGTCCATGTCTGGCCAACCAGTACAATAATAAAAGCAAAGCGTTCCATAAACACCGGTAAAACACCGTTTCAGTTGTTTTTATGGGGCGAAAATGAGTAACCACTGAAAAGCACTGTTTTTTTGAGGTTTTGAAATCACTGGAAAACACTGAAAAAACACCACCAGAATTCACCAAAAATAGAAACTGAAAACAGGAAAGCCTACCTATACCACTGTAAGGGGTACAAGCACACCCTTACCCAGGCTGCAGTAGCAGACCTGTGGTGCCATTATAGAGTGCTTCATAAGGGTGGCATAATACATGCTTCAGCCCCTGGTAGGCCTCTGAGGTACCTATGCCCTAGGTACATAGTATACCATATACTAGGGGCTTAGAAGGCACTCCAGAATCCAATTAGATATGTACCTAATGTACATGCAAAACATTTTACAGAGAAAGCAGATAGACTGGGGCCCTGAATAGCAGGATCCCAGTCCAACTAAGTTATAAACCAGCAAAAGACTAGGAAACAAGTGGGGGCAACCAAATAGTCAGATTCCACCTTCCTACACTTCACAACTAGCATCTTCATTTCTTAACTTTGAAGACTGCTTTCCTGGTTGCCATCACCTCCACCAGAAGAGTGAGTGAGATCCAGGCTCATTCTTGTAAGCCTCCTTTTCTGTCAGTCCATCCGGACAAGGTTGTGCTTCGCACTCATCCTTCCTTCTTGTCAAAAGTGGTCACTGCTTTTCACATTGGGCAAACTATCACCTTGCCCACTTACTTTCTGCCTCCGCACCCTTCCAGAGAGGAAGAGAGGCTCCACCGTCTGGACCCAACACTTGTGCTTTCATTTTACCTGAATCGCACACAACAGCTCCGGGTGGATGATCAGCACTTTGTTGGCTACGTAGGCGCCAAGAAAGGCCGGGATGTCCACAAGAGGACTATCACCCGCTGGGTCGTCTTGTGTATAAAAGCCTGTTATTCTCTGGATAAAAAGGAACCTCCGTTGAGGTTGCGCGCCCATTCTAACAGCGCGACAGCAGCTACTACTGCATTGGGACGTGGTGTCCCCCTGCAAGACATCTGTCAGGCAGCCACGTGGGCCTCACTGCACACTTTTACCAAGCATTATTGCCTTGACAGTCCAGTCCGGAGAGACACCTTCTTTGGCCGTTCTGTTCTCTGTGACTTTCTGGTGTGATTTTTGTTTGCAGACCCACCACTGGGGTTGGTATTCCTGGGGTATCTATTCTAAGGTAAGGAATCTATCACTAACATGTGTCTTTCAGATGCACAAGTTGCTTACTTATGTAACGATATATCTGTAATAGACATTAGTTAGTGATAGTTTCCTTACCGCCTCACCCATCCTCCCTGTTCGCAAACGGATTTCTAGGGTTAAGGTCATCCCTTTCAGGGCCCTAGTTTCAATGCACCAGTGGTCAGTATCTTCCATGGTTCTGCATTCCTGGCACGGAAAGTCGTGTACAGGACTGACGTCAGCGCGTGTGGGCGCGTCTAAGTAGCTCCAGCGACGTTATCTCGGCGAATACGACGCCAGCGACGTACGCAGAGCTGTACGACGGCACCTACAGACGCGCAGGGGTACTGCTGACGAAAAACTTTCCGGATCCAGTCGGACGCCTGGGGATATTCTAAGGTAAGGAATCTATCACTAACTAATGTCCCTTACAGATATATTGTTACACAAATAAGTAACTTGTGCGCTTCTGCAAATGGACACGGTGCCCAGGGGTTCAGGTTGCACGGTCCCCACGGGGGATACGGGTCTCAGGTTTGCTGAGCACACTAGTTGACCTCGAGGACACTTGGAAACCCACCTCCTGTGTTGCAAAAGTCTTTGGAGTCCTCAGGAGTTTCGGAGATGCAAACCGGTCAGGTGTCTTTGGTGCCTGCTTAGCAGGGGAGTAACTCCTTTTCTCCAAGGGAGATTCTTCAGTCATCCAACGCAGTGTAGATAGTCGAAGTACTTGGTCTCTGTAGTAGAGTTTAGTCCAGGTAAATCTAAAGTCCTGTAGCCAGGGGTTCCTACTTTATACCCAAGGAAGGGGTGGGTCAAACTCTAAGGACCCACCTATGGGCGGGACAGGACAGAGGGGTGGCTACACCCAAGTCCAGTTTGGCGCCAGCAGGAGCAAATGGCTCTTGCAACTGGTTTGAGCTGGACTATGCACAGGGACACCAAATGTGCCCCCAGTGCAGACATCAACGCACTCTCAGGGTGCACCCACCCAGCCCCAATACACGAAACCCTGTCTTGGAGGTGGTTACACCTCCCTGTGGCAGAAAACCTATTTTCCAGCCTTCTCCTGTGTGAGTTTCGTCCAGCAGCAGGAGGGCAGACTTGTGTCTGTGGCTGGCAGCATCCATCTTGTGATGCCAGGGTCGAGAAAGCTGGTACCGGGTGTACCGGTGTTGTCATATTTCTCCCTCTAGGAGGGGTGGAATCATACCTCCCACACCAGTTACTGGTGTGGCGGTATGATTCCAAGGTGTTTGACATCAAACACGACAGGTTTCTGTGCAGCTGTTTTAAAGTTAGCATATTATAATGCACTTAAAATTATATGGTAGGCTGCATCACAGAACAACCCCGGAGAAAAGAATCCGAAGGCTGCAGAGGGGCTCTGCTCATGCATGGGCACCCTCTCACATAAAACCCAGCAACCTGCCTTCAGGATTGATAAGGCCTGCTATAGGGGTGACTGATATGTTTATGTGCAGTGATAAGGTAGATATAGTGAACCTATATCTAAGTAAGGGGTGCATGCACCACCTTACACAGGTTGCAGTGGCAGACCTGTGGTGTCAATTTGAGTGGCCTCTCAGTGGTGGTACAATACATGCTGCAGCCCCTGGGAGGCCTCTGGGGTGCCTATGCCCTAGGTACATAGTATAGCATATACTAGGGACTTATAAGGGTACTGCAGAATCCAATCTGGAGTGTACCTGAAGTACATGAGCAACCAATTTAGGAAGAAAGCAGATAGACTGGGGTCCTGATTAGCAGGATCCCAGTCAAACTAAGTCGAAAACCAGTAAAACACCAGGACAAAAGTGGGGGTAACCATGCAGTCAGATTCCACCTTCCTACAGGAGTCACTAATATTATCTCTGCTCTGATGACTGGCCTCATTGCAGACTGCATCCCCTTTCAGCTCCGGTGCCCCTAAGTCTGTTCCCCGACATCCATGGACACTTTCTGGTTGAACTTTGGTGGCGACGGAGTCTATGGACTGGGGTTTGTCTTCATCATCATGTCAGTGATACCGACTTTGTGACAAAAATGAGGCTGTAGCATTCCACTCCTCTATTTGCTGCTTCCGGACGGCTTCTGCCCTCTGCATCATGCCCTGGAGGACACCTTCCACTGTCCCCCGCAAGTCTTTGCCACATCCACCTTGTACATCGATGCGGACCCGCTCACCACTTCATGTGCCCCTATCTCACTGCACCACAAGTCACTGTCCTGTGCCGGTGTGCCTGTGCCGGCCGCAGTGCATCCGGGGCCACTAACTCTGTGCAGCTCAAGTCAGGGACCCTGTCTGCTGAGATATTGGATGGTCTCTGAGACGGTGGCCTTGGGTCATCAAGGCCATGTGTCTGTGGCCCTCCGCTGCCCGTTGCCTCCGGCCTCAACTGCGGTCCACCAGGTCTCACACATCAATTTGAGTCCTGACCGGCCCTGATGTCGCATCACCGCAGGAGGCACATGCCACCACCGCCAGGACCACCTCCAGGCAACGATTGCCAGAGTCTAAAGTGTTTTACTGCCAGACTATCAGAGTTGGTCACACCTGTTGTGGATGCCATTGTCTGCCTGATACCCTGCTCAGCACTCCAGCTGCCACTGACACAGGGCACCACAACTCATGCACCATTTTTGATTGAGTTGTGTGCTGTGGAGACCTCACGCAGCAATGTCACCTCATGCAGTGTGTGAGACCTGGGACGATGATGAGGAAGATGATGCAGGTGTAACACACACCACTGCAGCTGCATCAGGTATTTACCGAAAGGACACAATCCTAGACATTTTCTTCACATGAGCAAGCTCAGCTCTAGTGCCCCAACATCAGTGCACTGCAACTCACGGATACTTCTGTTTAAATGTTGGGTGACCTCTGTACTTGCTCCGGCTACCAACATGATGCTCCGCAATTGTCTCTGTAATGCTTGGTGTTCTCTGTTTCCGTATTCATGGTGTTCACTGTTCAAATTGTTGCCAGCATCAGCAACTCCGTGTGGGCTGGCTTACACTCACCCCACACGCATCCAGCACAGGCATCACTGTACCAGTGTCCCTGCCAATAAGTAGCCGGGCGCACATGCCCGTAGCCAGTTCCACAAACTATCTGTGTGTCCGTGTGGTCATGATGTATGCATGAGGGTCCCTGGGCCTACTACATTACATTGTGCTGTGTACAGCAGACGCAACCATGTCACCGCTGATAGCGGGAAAGACCTTGGACATGCAGTTTGTCATCACCCGCTCAATATGTGGGAGGAGTGGGCTGTGCTGTCGTACGGAGGTCCAGCATGGGGATGTGAATGATGATTACTGGGCTCTGTGCGTAGTTCATTGCAGGAAGTGTGCATGTGTCTCTGTTGAGGTGTGTGTCTCTGTTGTGGGGTGTAGGTGGTCCCTGCTGGGACTTGAACACCCACGTGTGTGATCTAGTTCGGCTGCCATGTGCTCTGGCCCCACCCGCACCTGTTCGGCCACCTCCTTTTGGCATTCTGACGTCTGGCATTGGAAAGCGATGTGTGCCGAGGTGGAGTGTTGGGAGCCAGCTGTGGAGGAGAGTGCTCCTGCTGTGTGGTCTTTGCAGGGTCTGGTGTCTCCTCTAAGTAGCTTGGCTGCACTGGCCTGGGGGTGGGTTGCCTGAGATGTCCATGGGCTTTTGTAGTGTGTCAGTGTCGAGGGTGTGGTGGTCCTCTCCAGCATCACTGATAAGTAATCTGGTATGATCTGTTGGAGGTGACATTGTGTTGACATGTGTTGTCGCATTCTTCTGGTTTACAAGCAGATTGTATGACGATGTTCATTGTGACTGTTTCGGAGGTGCTGTATGTTTGATGCGGGACAGTGGACATTTGGACTACATGTTGTAGGTGAGGTTGTACACGTACTTTTCCATCTCGCAGTTTCCTGCTATTTTGGATGTGATTGGCCTGTTTCTGCACATGAGTGGACCCAGTTGTGTCCTCTGTTCTGCAGTGTCAGTGTTGCACTTTTTACCACATTGTCGTCGGATGTGCTGTTATTGCTATGTGTGTGTGCTGCAGTGTGCAACGGGGATCAGGGACCTGATCCAGGGTCATTGTGGTTATGCAGTGTGCTACATGTCGTTGTGCATGTGTGCCATTTTGCCCATCTCCCCCCATCCACCCAGTCCCTGGTCGTTAATCACCCGGTTGATGTTGTCAGTTCCTATCGAGCTGTGTCCAGGACTCCCGACTCCTTGCGCCGTCTCCACCCTGATGACTGTGGCCTCTATTTCCTCCAGCTCCTCCTGTGGCACAGGACTCCCACCTCCTGTCACCATTGCTTCCTTACTGTTGGCAACACGTTTGTACTTAGTTTGGCTTTTCACATCGTGCCAGTGCCTCTTGTCCTCCTCCATAGGCCTCCTCGACACTCCGACTGCGTTCACGTTTATCATATTGTCGTTCAGTGGACGGTGGTGGTCTGTCACTTCCGTGACGCTGATCTGGTTTTTCTGCGGACTGCACCCCGTCTGCCTCTTCCTCTTCTCCTGGGCGTTCCCCGACCATGAGGTTCTTTGGTAGGGGTCCTTTTATTTTTTGTTGTTGCTTTTATGGCACATTTTCCCGCATGACGCGTGGGAATTGCAGGCCTGTCACTGATTATCGCAGGTTTTTTTTATTTTGGTTGGCCTCATTGCTACTTTTTTGTGTTGGTGTTTCACATTTTTGCGGTGTTGTGTTTGACACGGTCCTTTGATGCGTTATCGTGTGACTATCGCATGGTGCCGCCAGGTTGAGAATACTGCATTAACACGGCGTTGTTTTCCTGCGATAGACCGCGATATGCAAAGTTGCGCTAAGCTAAATTTGCGATGGTTAACACACGTTCTTGAGAATATCCCCCTCAGTGTTGTATTGTGTTGGGCCAACAGCTGGCAGTTTGGATGGTTTTGTGCATCTGAAGCATGAATGGCGTGAGAATGAACTGTAAAGTGGTTGGTGCCTTGACGTGGCTTTACAGCTCACAAGCTGTAAGTCCGTGGTTCTTTGATCTAATGTTGAAATATTATCAATTACTTTTGTGGATTTTATTTCATAAAGTCAGTGCTGAATAAAGTTTTATCTATGAACCATGTACTTACCCTCGTGCCAAATCCAACCAGTATGCCTCTGATTGATTAGTGGATGGGTGTGCAGTAGTGTTTTGGTGTTTTCCTTTGCTTTTTACCGTCAGTGCTTACTCTCCCAGTAAGTTTTTCCTTCCTTCCGTGTTCGTCGTCCGTCTTCTCTTTTTGCCTCTCTTGACTTCCTGCTTCTTGTCCTTTTTCTCCTTCCTTTGCCCTCTGGGATTGGTTCCCTTCTCTTGAGTCACTGCCTCCCTGCTATGACATGTGATACCCTGGGGAGCGATAGTAAGTGTCATGTTTCTGTTGTTTTCAGATGGAATCCAGGTGCGGAAAGCGGATTCACCCTCATCCTTTCAGGTACGTGCAGGGCGTTGGGCAGAGCCCTCTTCCCTAGTTGTCTTACTAGTAAGATCAAGTTACATGGATATATTGACAAGAAATCTGCATTTACCTGGTCTATACCTTTCCGGTGTTGTGTATGAAAACGGATAGGTTGTAGGGATACTCTATCATTATTGCCTTTATCACTGGCTAGTTATTCAAGAGGGGCATGATCTGTGGATAGGGTAAATTATCACCCCTCCAAGTAGTACCTCAAGGTCTCTATTGTCCACATGATGGCCAAGGCTTTTTTTTCTATAGCCGCATAGTTCTTCTCCCGGGAAAGAGTTTATGGCTTATGTACATGATTGCTTTTTTTCCGCATTGGGATTCCTTTGTGAAAAGACAGTCCCAAGACCACAGTCTGAGGCATCAGTTTGCAATACAAAGGGTTGATTATTATCTGGACTGGTTAGTACATGAACAATGGGTGGAGGGTCCTAGGAAACATTTTTAAAGACCTGGCAAGGATTGCATCCCCAATCTAGCAATTAAATACAACATAAATCCTTGGGTGTACGTTATCTGAACAAAAACAAGACAGACATACACAAAGGCACTATGACAATCCCAACTGGGGGAAGATCCCTTAAGGACAAAATCCCTCACCCACCTATGGTGGCATGCTTCATCATTTGGGATTCTCCTCCCAGAGGAAAAAACCTAGTTCCTCTGAGGGCTACAACCCCCTCTCTGAGAGGGAGGACCTCAGGGATGTTTTTCAACTACTCTAGCTGGATCTGCTAGACTCTACAAATGTGACTACTAGTATGGGTGAGAGCACAGCGCAAAAAAAGGATGAAAGTGAGTGAAGTGATAAAACTGGCTAGAGAGAACCAAACATGGAGGTTTATTCTGGAGTTCTCGCTGTCAGGATTAAAAAACATTTAATGGATTTAAACCGCACGTGTAGATTGATAGATTATGGTCGACATGTTTCAGCCATATGGCCCCTACATCGGGCCAGGATTTCTTCAGGACCTCTAAGATTCTGCTGCTAAGTGATATGTGTAACAAAAAGCTAAAAGCTTTTTGGTGAAAACCCGGAACCAGAAATACTTGCGGTTCCTTTTCTGTGAATGGTAATAGTACCTGGTGGAAAACAAATAGAAAACAGACATAGGCCTTAGACAAGCGAACCCACGTAAAAACATCAGATAATTAGGCAGTGAGGAAGTGACACAAATGCCTCCTCCTGCAGAGTGCACCACAAAAGTGTCTATACATAAAAAGTGTCATCCTTACCCATAACGACTGGGTACGTTGCAAACCTCAACCTGGCCATAGCTCAGTGGAGAGGCACCACTCTATGGAGGAATAGTATATACAGTGTGCTCATATCAGATAGGATCACAAAAGATATCAGTCATACTGATACAGTTAAAGCATAACAACACCAAATCTAGTCGTAAGAGCAACAGACTCAGAGAGAACAGCATATATGTAATATGTATACAATGATATCACAAACCTCTTATGTCTATCAAAAGACAGGGTACGCTAAAAAATGTAAAATAATCTGTGATGTGTTAGAAGGATGGGCAGCCCTTAAACAGAGTGTACCATTGGCGAGGATTATGCTAACAGATTAGAAAGATAATCCAATCAGATATCAGTAGTTAAATGCACAACCCTCAAAGTTACTCAAAGAAAAAGCTATCTAACGGCTAGGTTTAACAGGAGACAGACCAGGCTGTCATGAAAAGTAGCCAGAGCCCCATGAAGGCCAAAAGGTATTAACGTGAACTGGTATAAGCCATCGGGGGTAGAGAAAGCAGTTTTCTCCTTGTCCTGACTTCTGAGAGGGACCAGCCAGTAACCTTTGCAAAGGTCTAGCGTGCTAATGAATTTCGCCTTTCCCATTAAAGGGTAGGTGTCAAACTTTGAGATTTTATTGACTTCCAGAAAGTCTATACAGGACGTATACTGGTCCATCTGGATTAAACACTAACATAATTGGGCAGTTCCATTCGCTTATTGAGGGTTCGATGATGGCCATGAGTAACATCTGTTAAACCTCTTGTTTGATCGTACTTCTTCTGGCATACTATAGGGACTTTAACAAACCTTTTCTCCTGGATTGGTTTGTATGGTATGTTCTAAAAGGGTTGTTTTTCCCAGAAGGAGAGAGAATACCCCTTTTAGGGGTTGAAGGTTTTGGGACAATTCTTGTTTTAAAGGTTTTGGGAGCTCTGGTCTATGCCCTGGTAGAAAAGAGGAATTTCTTATCGGGGTATACCCATCAGTACTGGGAGAGTTCCCTCCCATTTTTTTCAATAGATTTATGTGGTATATTTGGGAAGTTCCACAATTGGGATCAAGCTCAAAGTGATATGTGACAGCAGTCACTTTCTCCAGAACTACATAATGCCCTTGCCACTGACCCAGCAGTTTATGATCTGAAGAGGCCATCATCAGAAGGACAGAGTCACCCACAGAAAATGATCGGTCCTTTGTTTTCTTATCATACTGAATTTTATGAGCTGCCTGAGCCTCCTCCAAATTGGCTCTGACAATAGTTCAAATCTGCCCTATTTGGGTTTTAAGGTCGGATACATATTCCACGAGTGGTTCTGTTCCATCCTTCTTCTTCTTCCACTCCTACCAGGCCATGTTTAATAACGAATGTGGCTGTCTGCCATATAAGAGTTCAAATGGGGAATATCCGGTGCTTTTTTGTACTTTGCACTGTGTGGCGAACAAAGCAAAGTGTAGTATTTCCTCCCATTTCCTAGTTTCTAACTCAGGGGTACTCTGGCAGGTTTACTACAGATATTTTTCTGGCAAATGGGGCTTTCACAACAGTATTCCTTAACCTGTTGGTAAATGCCAGACCAATAGAACTTTTCTACTATGGCTTTCTCTGTTTTCTCGTTGCTAACATGGCCCCCTAAAAGATGACTGTAGGCTAGGAACAGGACTTTATGCAGGGAAGGACCAGGCACCAATAATTGGCTTTTGAGAGATCCCACCCTTCCAATATAGTAGATAGTCTTTAAGGAAAAATTGGGGATCTACTTGAAGGGGATCTTCTTGATCAGTGGCTGTACTCCAAGCCTCATGAAGAATGGGGTCTTCTCTCTGTACAGCATGACAGTTTTTATCTGTTTCCCATAGGGGCTCATCCTTCAAGACTGGAAAAGACCCAGAAAGGGCCTTTCTTCTGTTCTCTTTTCTGGGTTTTGGAGAGAGGCCACTCATGATCCACATCCTTTGAGAAGGGGGCTGTATTTCACCATGCCTCTCCCTCTTTTTCTGTCTCCTGAATCAGACGATTCAGACATAGATAATCCTTTCCTACGATCAATTAATAAGGTGGTTAATGTATCAAACCTACTTTTAGTGAAACCGCAGGATCAGATTGTCGTTGTACGGATACATTTGTGATGGGGTAACTCTTCAAGTCCCCGTGTGCACACTGGATAGTAACGCTCCCAGTAGTATGGATTACTCCTCCATGAAGACTTTGAGGGTGTAACACAGACTGTATCTACTAATGCCGTGATGGGTTGTCCATTAATGGATAGCTGACGGTGGAAGGGGGGTCTTATATCCTTGGTAGACGAATAAAGTGATCTCACAACTCCTATGTCCATTGGTTCCTCTTTCTGCGGACACAATCTGGCTATGTGGCCAATACCTCCACAATGGAAGCACTGAGGACATGGGGTAGGGAGTCTGAAGATTGGCCTGGGCAGAATGGTGACAATCTGTGGTTTCTTTATTGGGTTGGATCTCAGTGGTCTGGGACACCCACTTCCTCCATGTCTCCATGAAGGCAATATATCATTTTCTATCTAAGAGACTGACCAGCCTTTGGGAACATACACAGATGTTACTTGCCATGACTGAACTTATTATGCACAGCAACATTGTCCTTTTTAAAGATGAGTGGTTCAAACAAATACAAGGTGTAGCATGAGCTTCATATTTTCGTCTGCTTATGCCAATCTTTTTATGGGTTGGCTGGAGGAGGTGATGATCTGATGCTCGACGGGCAGTCATTGGAATGAGCACATCCTCTACTGGGGGTGGTTCATCGATGACTGCTTTATGATATGTACAGGCACTGAGCAATCATTACAGGATTTCATTAACTATTTGAATGACAACGATATTAACATTAGGTTTACCACCTATTTGAGTGCAACTAGTGTTGTATTCCTTGATGTGGAACTATACATCAAGGAACACCGAATACAGAGTAAGATGTATTGCAAACCCACATCCTGCAATTCCGTCCTGCATGCGAAGAGTGCCCACCCCTGACATGAGATTGAGGCAATTCCTTTCGAGGAGAAGTTCAGAGCAAGACAGAATTGCAGTGAAGAACTGTACTTTTTAACATCTATTAATGATATGGAGAAATGTTTTATTCAGAGACAAAACATGATCTACAAATAGCTAAGGAAAGGGCCCTGAGAACCAAACTCATTTCTACTCTGAAACCCGCCAAAAGCAAAAGACGTAAATTAGGATGCTTACAGAGTACTCACACATGTGCACTACTCTTCGCAAGAGCCTTAATAAACACTGGCATATCTTGAAAGCGGATACAACCCTGCAGGATTTTGTGACAGGTAAGCCACAGATTACGTATCGCAGAGGCAGAACGCTTAGCATGATACGGAGTCCTAGCTATCCATCTAAGACACATTGTGAACCATGGTTAATGGAATTTTCTAAGGGATTGTTTAAATGTGGCTACTGTGGGATGTGCATATGGGCGCAAGATAAAACTAAACAGTTTAGTGGCAACAAAGATAAAATGTATACCATACTGACCAATATTAATTGTGCTACCAAATATGTTGTATGTATTATCTCATGCAAATTTTGTAAAATTTACGTAGGGAGCACAATAAGGGCATTGAAAGATCGTGTGAGTGAGCACATGCGTGCAATAAACAGAATGATCTGAGATATCCCATTGCTGAACATGTACACAATTGCACTGCCCAGGGTCCGAATAAAACATTTGTTTTCTATGGTATTGAACACGTGAAGCAAGATCCATGAGGTGAAATAGGGAGTTGAGATTAAGTAGACATGAGGCAAGGTGGATCATGCGCCTTAGGGCCGTAGAGGACGGCCTTCATTTTTATCACGAGCTACAATATTTCTTGGGTGATTATTTGGTCTTGTTCTACAACTTTGAACTTTTAATGGGTATATTTCCTCCCTTGGCCCTTTCCTTTCTTATTTATAAGACCTAACATAATCATTTGATTGTTATTTTGACTCTTACATAATTTCAGTTTTCCTACTGAGCAACAATAGGAATGTATGTTCACCCTCAAACTGACTCATAATTTTCAGTGGAAATGAGAAACATGATGGGTTAAAACATATTGAATGCCCCTTCCGTATTAACATGGTCTTTGAACTCTGTTAGAGCCATCTTGAAACAACTTCTGTATTAGTAATATTTATCTACTGCTGTAAGATGGCGCTTTGCATATTTGTGAGCTATATTTCCCCACGTTGTATTGCTAGTCCAGAGTGTTGGACAGGCCACACGAAGGGCTTGCTCCCTCCCCGCATGACAGGGCCCAAGCCCCGGCCCGCCAGGCGTGACCCACGAAAAGCACCGCACCCCGTCTCCCGACGGAACTCCTGCCCTCGGACCTCCATGTATCACGGGCCCCAGCCACCACCGGCTCCCCCGGCCGGGTCAAGCCGCCATCTTGGGCCCTGCACCACGAGGCCGCGTGGCCTCCACCCGACCCTAACCCTGGGCCTGGCCGGCCCCGACATCCCGGCACCACCATCCACCCAGGAGGTGAGCGGACCACTTGGCAGGTCAATGGGAGAACGAAGCGTCAAGAGCTCTTCCCCCGCCAGGTGCCGATCGCCTCCAGTTCCCCCAGGCGCTGGCTCCACCCCCTGCTGGGTGTCTGGACACCTTCATCCCGGACCCTCCGACCTCCAAGTGCGAGGGTCCGGACATCAAAGGGCGCCTGCCCTATAACTGGAGCAGCTCCGGAGCAGGAAGGCAGTTGTATCCTGGAGTCGAGAGACACCGAGAGAACTCAGCCTTGACGGACTACTGGCGCTGCCGTAGCCCTATCTTGCGAACTATCGTCCTGCCTGCTGGCGCTGCCGCGGCCTTCTGCAACATCCATCCTCGTCGGGACCTGCTGGCGCTGCCGCGGCCCGTTGTAACGACCATCCTCACCGGGACCTGCTGGCGCTGCCGCGGACCGTACATCGACCATCTTCACCGGGACCTGCTGGCGCTGCCGCGGACCGTGTATCGACCATCTCTACCGGGACCTGCTGGCGCTGCCGCGGCCCGTACCAGCTAAACCACCAAGCTCGAGGATTGTGAGCTAATCATCATATCATCCGAACTACCAGACTGGTAAACAGACTGTCCCGCTACCCCTTTCCCTATCCTGAGAGACTTAAATCGAGGGGACCCCTGAGTCCAGACCTCCTTGTACCATTTCATCGTACCTTAAGAAGTGCATATAAAGAACGCTAAATCTTATCCTTGTGTGGTATCTGTCTGTGGGGGGGAAGTTATTTGTCTGTACGATCGCTGGAGACGGCTCTCCCCGGAGACCTCTCCCCCTGACCTCGGCCGACCCTCCCGGTCCGTCCAACATTGGTGGCCAGCGGCGCGATCCGAATCAACGCGTAATCGTACAGAGAGTAGCTCACCCCACGACAAAACCACGATGTCAGCCAAAGATAGCGGTTCCACTGAAAAATTCCAAATGGATAAGTTGGAAGAATATAGCCACCGCGAACTGAAACAATTCTGCATGGAACTAGGCATTGCTACCACCGGCCTGAGTACCAAAGATGATTTGAAGCGCGCCCTTGAGTCGTGGACAGAAACTGGGATCGCCGGGCCCTCCGACCGAAACAGTGTCACACCAGAGGGGAACGCCACGGCTCCCGAGGAGCGAGGAACGGGCCTCTCGCAGGAGGAGATCCAAGAAAGAGAAAGAACCAGATTACACGAGTTGGAAATGGCACGACTCAAGATGGACGGTGAACTCAAGTTAGCCGAGCAGAAACTAAATCTAGAGCATATGCGGCTCCGAGAAGAACGAGAAGAAAAGCAGAGACAGAGAGAGCTTGAGGAAAAAAGAATAACACTCGAACACGAGCGCAAACTGGCGGAAATAGAACTTCGGAAACAGAATAAAGAACCGGGGGTGCCTGAGCGACCGCACACCCCGGGGCCAACCGAGAAAAAAGTCCACATCCCCAAGGATGTTGTCCGAGAGTATGTCCGAGAAGACGACATACAACAGTGGTTCAAAGCCTACGAGATCGCCATGACCTCCCACCGGATCGACCGGAGTGATTGGGGAGCCGGACTATGGGGGAGGTTCGTCAACGAAGGTCGCGATGCCCTGCTGCATCTCCCAGATCACCAAATGTCGTCCTACGACCACATGAAGGCTGCCCTCCTCACCCGCTACGGCCTCACACCCGAGATGTACCGCCAGAGGTTCAGAGATTGCACCCGGATCCCGGGTACAACTTGGGTGGAGTACGTTAACTATTTCAGCCGAGCCTTCGAGGGTTGGATCAAGGGGAGCCATGTCACGACCTACGAACAACTCTTTAACCTTATGGTATGGGAACACCTGTCGAACCACTGTTTCGTCGAGCTCAGGCAGCACCTCCTCGACAGTAAATTGACTGACCCCCGGCAGCTCGCCGCCGAAGCTGACGATGGGAAAGCACCCGAGTGGGCCGGAGAGGGCCACACGAGCAAAACCGAAGCAACCAAGGCCAGCACCGTCCTCGGGGAGGAGGAGGAGGCCAGGGGCGAGGGAGAGACGCCCTACCAGCAACACCCGTGGCCAGCACCCCGCCTCCGGCCGGCCGGGGCAACCCCCCGATGCGTCCTGGGTTCCGAGCCAACGTCACGTGCCACCGATGCCAGCGAGTCGGCCACTACGCCAATGACCCGAGCTGCCCGCAGAACCAAACACCCAAGCCCCGCCAGGTAGCTGCCGCCGCCCTGGGGGAAGAGCGATTATCAGAGGAACAGGAAGAGTATGAGCCGGCCCAGCAAGAGTGGGAGCCGGCCGCCATGGTCCTGGCGTGCCTAGGGGGAAAAGACATGGTCCCGCGGGCTCCCCTACCCGCTAACACCAGGAAATACGGTCAGTGGGTAACCATTAATGGACATCGGGCCGAGGCCTTGCGTGACACAGGCGCCAGTGTGACGGCCGTCCGCTGTCACCTGGTGAAGCCCGAGCAGATCCTGCCGAACATTCTCTGCCCCGTCCGCTCAGCCGACAATTCTGAAAGTCTGTGTCAAATGGCCTGCGTCCCATTCGAATGGGGAGGGGTCTCCGGCCTGTTGAAGGTGACGGTCCGGGATGATGCCCCCGTGGACTGCCTCCTGGGGAATGACCTCGAGAGTTCCCCGTGGGCCACCGTCAAGAGAAGAGAGCACCTGGGGATGCTGGGCCTCCCGGACTGGGCCTGCATAACCACCCGGTCCATGGCCGCCCGTGCCGTCCCCCGATCAGAAGAACCGGAATGGCCAGCACCTCCGCCCCCGGTCGCCCCAGTAGGAGACAACGACGAGGCCAACCCCACGGAACCGACGACCGAAGGAGGCGCGCAACCCCCGGACTTTCCCGGCCTGGCTCAGTGGCGTCAAGAAGGGGGGCCCACCCAAGAACAGTTCCGCCAGGAACAAAAGACCTGCCCCTCCCTCGAGGGACTCCGCCAACAAGCCAGTGCCCAGAGCGCAGGGGACTCCACCGGATCTCACTGGGTCTACTGGGATAACGACCTGCTATACAGCGAACAAAGAATCGCAGAGCTAGGGGCCGGTCGAGTGCTGGTGGTACCTCTCCGCTTCAGAGACTTCCTACTCAACCTGGCCCACGATGTCCCCCTGGCTGGACACCTGGGCCAGGACAAAACTTACAGTCGCCTAGTGACCCACTTTTTCTGGCCGAAAATGAGGAACGACGTCCTGAACCACTGCCGGTCCTGCCCAACGTGCCAAGCCAGCGGGAAGAGTGGCCGTAAGCTGAAAGCCCCTCTGCAACCCTTCCCTGTGGTCACCACCCCGTTCGAGAGGGTAGGAATAGACATTGTGGGGCCCCTGGACCCCCGCACGGCACAAGGACACAGGTTCATCCTGGTACTGGTGGACCACGCCACCCGCTACCCCGAGGCGGTGCCCCTACGAACTGTGACAGCTCCGGTGGTTGGCCGGGCCCTAATGGGGATCTTCTCCCGGGTGGGCTTCCCCCGAGAAGTCGTCAGCGACCGAGGCACGAACTTCATCTCCAAATACATGAAGTCCCTCTGGCAACAATGCGGGGTCACCTACAGATTCACGACCCCCTATCACCCCCAAGGGAACGGACTAGTGGAGCGTTTCAACCGCACTCTCAAGGGGATGATTGGGGGATTGGAAGAGCCCCTCCGTCGCCAGTGGGATGTACTACTCCCGTGCCTCCTCTTCGCCTACCAAGAAGTTCCCCAGAAGTCCCTCGGCTTTAGCCCTTTCGAACTCCTGTACGGGCACCCTGTGCGAGGGCCCCTCAGCCTAGTCAAGGAAGGTTGGGAGATGGCCCCCCTAAAGACCCCTCCAGACGTCTTCAAATACCTCCTGGCCCTACGAAATCAGACCCGGCGCTTCAGGGAGATGGCTAAGGCGAACCTCGAGGCCAGCCAGGAAGACATGAAGAGATGGTATGACCACAATGCCTCCTCCGTCGAGTTCGAGCCTGGTCAACAAGTGTGGGTGATGTCCCCCACCGAACCATGTGCCTTGCAAGATAAGTGGACGGGGCCCTTCAAAGTGGTCGAGCGCAAAAGCCCCGTCACTTACCTCATCGACATGGGGACCTCCCGGAACCCCCTTCGGGTCCTCCACACCAACAGACTCAAACCACACTTTGTGCGCTCAGAACTCAGCCTCCTGATGGCTACGGACAGTGGGGCAGAGGAAGACTCCGAACCCCTCCCGGATCTCCTGAAGACTCAGGAGAAGGACGGTTCCGTGGACGGGGTCCGGCTCTCTGATGCCCTCACCCCAGAGCAACGCCAGGGCTGCCGGAACCTCCTGCTGCGGTTCGCTACACTGTTCTCCCTCACCCTCGGGATCACCCCTTGGTGTTTGCACGACGTGGACACCGGGGACAGTCCCCCTATCCGACACCGGGCCTACCGCGTACCAGATCGGGTACGGGCCTGCATACAAGAGGAAGTGGCCAAAATGCTCACGATCGGGGTCATCGAGCCCTCGGACAGTCCCTGGGCCAGCCCGGTTGTATTAGTCCCCAAAGCCGCCGCCCCCGGCACCACACCTGAACTGAGATTCTGCGTCGACTACCGGGGCTTGAACGCTGTCACCCGGACCGACGCTCATCCTATCCCCCGAGCGGACGAATTGATCGACCGGCTGGGGGCCGCCCGCTACCTCAGTATCTTCGACCTAACAGCGGGCTACTGGCAGATCGGTCTCACACCCCGGGCTCAGGAACGGTCAGCCTTTTCTACCCCCGATGGCCACTACCAATTCAAGGTCATGCCCTTCGGCATGAAGATCGCCCCCGCCACGTTTCAACGCCTTGTGAACCAGGTCTTGGCGGGGCTCGAAGAGTTCAGCGCTGCCTACCTGGACGATATCGCTGTATACAGGCACCACTGGTCCGACCACCTCCTCCACCTCCAAGAGGTCCTACAGGCCCTCCAGCGGGCCGGCCTCACAATTAAGGCCGGCAAATGCCAAATTGGCCAAGGGTCCATGACCTACCTTGGGCACCAGGTGGGAAGCGGGCTGGTGGCCCCGCTGCAACTTAAGATTGCTGCCATCCAGTCCTGGCTGCCCCCCGTCACCCAGACCGAGGTCCGAGCCTTCTTGGGGCTCACCGGCTACTACCGGCGGTTCGTGAAGGACTACGGCAGCATCGTGGGGCCCCTCACGGGTCTCACGTCCAAAAACCAACCAAAGCGGATTAACTGGACCCCCGATTGTCAAGCGGCCTTCGAGAAGCTGAAGGCCGCCCTGTGCACCGCCCCTGTGCTCCAGGCCCCCGATTACAGTCGGGAATTCGTGGTACAGACAGACGCCTCCGACCACGGCATCGAGCGGTTCTTTCCCAATTGAACCCCGAAGGTCATGACCAGCCGGTGGCCTTCATCAGTCGACGTCTCCTGGCCCGAGAACAGCGCTGGAGCACCATCGAGAGGGAGGCCTTCGCAGTGGTGTGGGCCCTCAAAAAGCTCCGGCCCTATCTCTTCGGTACCCACTTCCGGGTACAAACCGACCATCGACCCCTGCAGTGGCTGATGCAGATGCGGGGGGAGAACCCAAAACTATTGCGCTGGTCCATTTCCCTGCAGGGAATGGACTTCACCGTGGAGCACCGACCGGGCCAAGACCACGCCAACGCAGATGGCCTGTCACGCTTTTTCCGCCTCGACGAGGAGAGTCCCCAAGAAGATGGGTGACTCTCCCCGCCTTCAGCTGGGGGGGACGCATGTTGGACAGGCCACACGAAGGGCTTGCTCCCTCCCCGCATGACAGGGCCCAAGCCCCGGCCCGCCAGGCGTGACCCACGAAAAGCACCCGCACCCCGTCTCCCGACGGAACTCCTGCCCTCGGACCTCCATGTATCACGGGCCCCAGCCACCACCGGCTCCCCCGGCCGGGTCAAGCCGCCATCTTGGGCCCTGCACCACGAGGCCGCGTGGCCTCCACCCGACCCTAACCCTGGGCCTGGCCGGCCCCGACATCCCGGCACCACCATCCACCCAGGAGGTGAGCGGACCACTTGGCAGGTCAATGGGAGAACGAAGCGTCAAGAGCTCTTCCCCTGCCAGGTGCCGATCGCCTCCAGCTCCCCCAGGCGCTGGCTCCACCCCCTGCTGGGTGTCTGGACACCTTCATCCCGGACCCTCCGACCTCCAAGTGCGAGGGTCCGGACATCAAAGGGCGCCTGCCCTATAACTGGAGCAGCTCCGGAGCAGGAAGGCAGTTGTATCCTGGAGTCGAGAGACACCGAGAGAACTCAGCCTTGACGGACTACTGGCGCTGCCGTAGCCCTATCTTGCAAACTATCGTCCTGCCTGCTGGCGCTGCCGCGGCCTTCTGCAACATCCATCCTCGTCGGGACCTGCTGGCGCTGCCGCGGACCGTACATCGACCATCTTCACCGGGACCTGCTGGCGCTGCCGCGGACCGTGTATCGACCATCTCTACCGGGACCTGCTGGCGCTGCCGCGGCCCGTACCAGCTAAACCACCAAGCTCGAGGATTGTGAGCTAATCATCATATCATCCGAACTACCAGACTGGTAAACAGACTGTCCCGCTACCCCTTTCCCTATCCTGAGAGACTTAAATCGAGGGGACCCCTGAGTCCAGACCTCCTTGTACCATTTCATCGTACCTTAAGAAGTGCATATAAAGAACGCTAAATCTTATCCTTGTGTGGTATCTGTCTGTGGGGGGGAAGTTATTTGTCTGTACGATCGCTGGAGACGGCTCTCCCCGGAGACCTCTCCCCCTGACCTCGGCCGACCCTCCCGGTCCGTCTAACACAGAGCAACCACCTCGGTATTTTGAAATTTATAATTTGCTTGTTGTAAATTGGAAATTCAAGATATTAGCACTTGCTATTATTTTAGAAGTATGAGGCACATTACTGCATTGGGAATAGAACTGATCCTATCCACCGATATTTACAGATGTATTTTCTGCATCTGGTTAAAATGGCATCTAAAGTTAAGAAACTGTGATTTTTACTGTTCCAAGTTGGCGCTCATGTTCTTGCTCGTTGCTCTCGAGTCACTACTTTGATTTCTAGCTTTTTGGTTTAAATGGAAACGATACGGGCGGCCGTTTGCTCTTGCCTGTATTCAGATGGGCATGTTTTCATATTCAGGTATGCAGGATTTCAAACACTTTAAACTTGCCATGAATACATAGCATTTTGTATGGGTAGGGTAATCTTTCTTATTATTTGAAATTTCAGGTTTTCCCGTACTTCAGGGACCTGTTACAGTTGATGGAGGTCACTGTCTCCTAATTTTCTGTATTCTAGGATCATGATATTCATAATTGGGAGTTCATTGTCTCCCAAGTCTTCAGTACACTATATTGCGGTAAGCACATTTTGAGATTTGATGAGATATGCCCAGATGCCCTTAACGGCGATAAGCCGATAGGTGCTTGTGATTTTCTTACAGGGTCGAGTTTAACCTTACTTCATGAGGTGTTTACGACACCCACTGGAACATTGATTTTATATTATTGGAATAATATAAATGCACAGAGCTAATTTCAGTGGGTTAGGATCCCCTCTGCTTATTTTGTCGTAGTTAGCAACTTGGGATCGAAGTTGTCATATTGAGAAACTTGTGCCTCATGTTGATGATGATGATACACATATATATACTTTGGTGCCGATCACGATCCTGTAAAAACCGGGTACGAACCGTCGGACGGAGCATATTCTCCATCCGACGCGTACCCGGTCGTCAAAACTTACAAACATGGAATTACGAATCGCAAGGAAACTCCATTTCCGTACGATTCGTACAAAACCGCGACCGACGAAAATAAACATACAAATGCGATCCAGGAAAGCGCCGACGTGACGTCGGGTCGCACGCAGCCTGCCATTCACGAACCAGGAATTACGATTCGCAATGACGTCATCCCGCACGGTGAATATTTTCCGGCTGCCAAAAACTGCCGGGAAATCAGGACGACGCGAACAAGGAGTAACTGTACACGACGGACAGACATGGACCCCAACCTACGTGTCATCCCGGCCCTCATAGCAGTCGACCTCCTCTACAGGTTCGGACGCAGACGCCGCAGAAGGTCAGAACAACAAAGGGAGGGGGGAGAGGGAGGGGGGGCAGGAGCAGGGGCTGGCCACAAAACCCCCACCAAAGTCACACAGCACACATGCCCTGGACATACCTGACCCCCAGACCATGGTCACTACGAGGGGGTGGGGGCGTGTCCAGCAAAGCCATCGTCCGCCACAACGGAAGTGCTTGACGACGCGAACCGCCAACACAACAATACGGCCCGCACAAGAATCACATAGCGTGGGGACGGATATGTACGGACCGTACCCCCACCCTCGTATGCATGGAGCGTACCCCCCACCCCAACAGTGTAAGTAAGACCCGTACCCTCACCCGTGGACGTATGGAGCGTACCCCCACCCCAACAGTGTAAGTACGACCCGTACCCTCACCCACGTACGTATGGAGCGTACCCCCACCCCAACAGTGTAAGTACGACCCGTACCCTCACCCGCGTACGTATGGAGCGTACCCCCACCCCAACAGTGTAAGTACGACCCGTACCCTCACCCGCGTACGTATGGTGCGTACCCCTACCCCAACAGTGTAATTACGACCCGTACCCTCACCCGTACGTACCCTCACCCCAACAGTGTAAGTACGACCCGTACCCTCACCCGTGGACGTACGTACCCCCACCCCAACAGTGTAAGTACGACCCGTACCCTCACCCGCGGACATATGGAGCGTACCCCCACCCCAACAGTGTAAGTACGACCCGTACCCTCACCCGCGTACGTATGGAGCGTACCCCCACCCCAACAGTGTATGTACGGACCGTACCCCCACCCCAACCGTGTATGTACGACCCGTACCCTCACACGCATACGTATGGAGCGTACCCCCCACCCCAACAGTGTAAGTACGACCCGTACCCTCACCCGCGTACGTATGGAGCGTACCCCCCACCCCAACAGTGTAAGTACGACCCGTACCCTCACCCCCGTACGTATGGAGCGTACCCCCACCGCAACAGTGTATGCACGACACGTACCCCCACCACGTATGCATGGAGCTAACCCACACCCGTGTATGTTCTAAGCGTACATATCGTGAAATAGGAGGGGTGGGTGCAGAGTCCTCCCAGCAGTGCCCAGACACAGGAGGGGTGGGTGCCCATCACTCCCAGCAGTGCCCAGACACAGGAGGGGTGGGTGCAGAGTACTCCCAGCAGTGCCCAGACACAGGAGGGGTGGGTGCCCATCACTCCCAGCAGTGCCCAGACACAGGAGGGGTGGGTGCAGAGTCCTCCCAGCAGTGCCCAGAGACAGGAGGGGTGTGTGCCTATCACTCCCAGCAGTGCCCAGAGATAGGAGGGGTGGGTGCAGAGTCCTCCCAGCAGTGCCCAGAGACAGGAGGGGTGTGTGCCTATCATTCCCAGCCGTGCCCAGAGACAGGAGGGGTGGGTGCAGAGTCCTCCCAGCAGTGCTCAGACACAGGAAGGGTGGGTGCCCATCACTCCCAGCAGTGCCCAGACACAATAGGGGTGGGTGCAGAGTCCTCCTAGCAGTGCCCAGAGACAGGAGGGGTGTGTGCCTATCACTCCCAGCAGTGCCCAGAGACAGGAGGTGTGGGTGCAGAGTCCTCCCAGCAGTGCCCAGAGACAGGAGGGGTGTGTGCCTATCACTCCCAGCAGTGCCCAGAGACAGGAGGGGTGGGTGCAGAGTCCTCCCAGCAGTGCCCAGACACAGGAGGGGTGGGTGCCCATCACTCCCAGCAGTGCCCAGACACAGGAGGGGTGGGTGCAGAGTCCTCCCAGCAGTGCCCAGACATAGGAGGGGTGGGTGCAGAGTCCTCCCAGCAGTGCCCAGACACAGGAGGGGTGGGTGCAGAGTCCTCCCAGCAGTGCCCAGACACAGGAGGGGTGGGTGCAGAGTCCTCCCAGCAGTGCCCAGAGACAGGAGGGGTGGGTGCAGAGTCCTCCCAGCAGTGCCCAGACGCAGGAGGGGTGGGTGTAGAGTCCCCCCAGCAGTGCCTAGACACAGGAGGGGTGTGTGCCTATCACTCCCAGCAGTGCCCAGAGACAGGAGGGGTGGGTGCAGAGTCCTCCCAGCAGTGCCCAGAGACAGGAGAGGTGTGTGCCTATCACTCCCAGCAGTGCCCAGAGACAGGAGGGGTGTGTGCCTATCACTCCCAGCAGTGCCCAGAGACAGGAGGGGTGGGTGCAGAGTCCTCCCAGCAGTGCCCAGACACAGGAGGGGTGGGTGCCCATCACTCCCAGCAGTGCCCAGACACAGGAGGGGTGGGTGCAGAGTCCTCCCAGCAGTGCCCAGACATAGGAGGTTTGGGTGCAGAGTCCTCTCAGCAGTGCCCAGACACAGGAGGGGTGGGTGCAGAGTCCTCCCAGCAGTGCCCAGACACAGGAGGGGTGGGTGCAGAGTCCTCTCAGCAGTGCCCAGACATAGGAGGGGTGGGTGCAGAGTCCTCCCAGCAGTGCCCAGACACAGGAGGGGTGGGTGCAGAGTCCTCCCAGCAGTGCCCAGACACAGGAGGGGTGGGTGCAGAGTCCTCCCAGCAGTGCCCAGACACAGGAGGGGTGGGTGCCCATCCCTCCCAGCAGTGCCCAGAGACAGGAGGGGTGTGTGCCTATCACTCCCAGCAGTGCCCAGAGACAGGAGGGGTGGGTGCCTAACACTCCCAGCAGTGCCCATGGAATGCAAAGGGTGGAGTAGCCACAGATAACATGCCCACAAATGTCAGTCAGGTGCACAAAGACCCTGCAGTACATGTACCACATGTGTGCGAGGCTGGCAGTATACGCATGCATAGCGCCGAAAAGAAAACATGTCCACATGAAGTCATGTCAATAGTCCACATACACAAGTACAATGACTACCAAGGATGCCACGAATGATGCAGGTGGAGACATCGCTCAGCATGCATGTGCAAAGTTGAAGGAGTCCGTCACACACCCAGCTAATGTACACACAGCTCAGCGCTAAATATTGGGAACACCCTGCAGGGAAGATGTCAGGGTACACAGAGGAATGAATACACCTTGGGACAATTTTACCATGCAGTAACTGCTTACATGAACAGAGAAACCTAGCTAACACCGTGTGATGGCACACAGATACCAGGGTCCCCCCTATGACCAGCACACTACTACATTTCCCACACACCCAACACATGATTACCACCCAAAATCATGTAGCAGCCCCACCAACAGCAACATCAGAAAAACAGTAGTGTTCAAAGGAAATAAAAATGGCTTTAATCAGCATGATCTTAAATAGTGTGTTCGTAGAAAGTTCAATATTTACAAAGCCCATAGGGCAGTCCATGAGTCACAGCTGGACGGGGGACACAGTGGAACGCGTGTCCCCTAGCTTGCCTGCACAGTCAGACTCCTTCGTCTTCCACAGCGGGGAGGGCATCATGTTGGGGGGAAGGACCAGGCACCGCAGGGACAGGAGGGCGAAGGGTAGGCGTCGTGGGTGCAGGGATGGAGGACTCCACCACAGGGGGTGGGGCAGGGCCAAAGGCAGAGGCCAGGATCTCGCTGCACACCTTAGCAAGGTCCTCCAGCGTCTCCCCTGCACCCGAAGGAACCACAGGCCCCAAGGAGGGGGGGGCGGAGGGATGGGTCGCAGCGCCACTGGGGGAGGGTGTGGACAGGGGGGGGACTCAACCACCCTGACCGGGGACTCCCTTGACCGCTTGCGGGGTGGTGTCACAGTGGGGCTCAGGGAAAGAGCGGCCATGAAGGAGTCCTTGCCGGATATGTGGCCAGGAGAGCTGAGGGGAGGGGATTTGGAGGAAGTGGATTGGGTGGAATGCAGACTCCCACTCTGGCTGCGTGTCTTACGTTTGCCCCCCGACCCAGTGGGTGTGCCTACCTCACTCTGTGTGTGCGTGCCAGGAGGTGTGCGTATGACCTTCCCTGCTGGTGTGGTGCCTCTGTCTGTTGTGGTGGGTGCATGCTGACGTCTGGGTGTACGTGGGACAGGCATGGGAGTGGGAAGTGTGGATGGGGCAGGGGTAGGGGGTGGGACGTAGCGCTGCAGGAGACCCACTGCTGCAGTCAGTGTCGAGTCTATGGACCTCAGCAACTGGCGTTGGTCAGCCTGCGACGAAAAAATGCCCTCCTAGTATGCCTCCATGTTGTGCAGCACTTGGCTGTGGCCATGGAGGACATTAAGGATCGCAGCCTGACCAACCTGCAACTGCCGCTGGATGTCCACAGACTCAGCATTGGCGGCAGCAGTGGAGACAGGGGCAGGGGGTGCGGTGCCTGGCAGGAAGGAGACATGTGGTGACCGTGGACGTTGGGAAGGGACACGAGCAAGTGGGAGGCGGCTGATGGCAATGGAGGGGCGGGGTGCGATGTTGTTCCACTGTCAGCTGCTGGTGCAGCCTCTGCCCACTCGGAGAGATCATCCTCGGACCCGTCGGCTTCAAATTCGGTGGTGCCAGTGGACAGGTCCTCGGCCTCACTCTCCTCCGCCTCTGTACCACTCAATGTGCCAGCCACAATGTCAACGCTGGCACTGGTGCTCTGTCCCTCCGCTCCGTCTGTGCTCATGTCTCCCTCCGTGTCCCCCGACGATGCTGTGGGCAAGGTGAAGAGACAGCAATTAATCACACACCTGTATACATATGTCAAATGAGTCCAATCTACATAGGTTACAGTGCATAGCCTGCAAAGAAAGTTAAGTAACATCTACAAAACAAGGTACAGATGTAGGGCATGCAACACACAGTTGGTTGACCCACCATGCCCCAGAAAATCCATGGAGAGCATGACACAATAGCAAATGACATGAAATGGAGTTTGACATAGGAGCCAGACCCTGGGGACAATCCAGCACTGCATCTGCACCACACAGCCTTGCCGACAATAGGGATAAGGAGGGACCAAATCCATGTGCTTGAGGCACATGCTGCATAGGTAATACTAAGGGTGGGCGTAGTTCGCGAAGTAGCACTTCGCGAAGCTACGCAAAGTGAAGTTCGCACTACGCGAGCTACGCGTAGCACTTCGCGAACTGCGAAGTAACATGTTCGCACTGAGCAAGATGTTGTTTTCAATGATTGCACAGTGCGGACAAGCAACCGGCACTGTGCAATCATTGAAAATGGCATCTTGCACAGTGCGAGCTGTAGTTTTCTGCTGCTCGAGTAGATTTTTCCTCGAGCTGCAGCTTTCTCAACGCGAACTGGTAGTTTCTCATCGCGAGCAGTCGCGAGCATACGCGACCCCTCGCAATGAGAAACCTGACCTTCTCGCGTTGGGAATCTCGCCGGGAGGTTTATTTTCCATGCTCGCGATCGCGAACAAGGAAAAAGTCTCGCCAGGATGTCATTTTGCTTGCTCGCGGTCGCCAACTTGACGTTGAGGACCGCGAGCAAGCAAAAAATGACCGCAGCACTACGCAACACTACACTACGCGTGTTCGCACTGTGCTACGTGCAGTTCGCGTAGTGCGAAGTAGCGCGAACTTCGCAAACTACGCGAGCGTAGCGTAGTGCTTCGCCCAGGCCTAGGTAATACTGAAAACATGCCCAACATGACTGGCTCACTGCACCTTGAGTGTATGTCCAGACAAACATCACACACTGGCCAGACCTAGCAAGGAGAATTCTGGTTTTGACATGTATGCTTGGCCCGCACCAACCACCCCCTACATGAGACAATTTGTTGAGACACAGGTGGCACTTACATCTCTTAGTCTGGGTGAAATACACAGGGGATGCATAAATACAAGATTGGGCGCCAAATACCTGAGGTGCGCCTGTTCAAATAATCATGTACAAACGGCCATCATCAGATGATTGTAACAAGACACACAGGCACTGGCCACTGTGACTATGAACAAGGAAAATCAGGTCAGGCTGTACAGTGGACACTTGTACTACATTTCACGTCAATATACATGTTGCCAGTGGACAATGGCACAGAGCACAACCTATGCTGTAGACACTGAGAGTGTCCACGTTTTGTGATGACACACATGACACCTATGAAAATATGCCCCAGGGGACAGTAGTGGCAACACAACTCCATGGTCCTGAATGGGAATGACTGCAACACACGCCACCATCCCTGCACTATGCGTATCGCACACTCATGCACATCATGTCACAGGCCACAACATAGGACATGCGCGCTGTAAGGCATGACACTTGTGAGACTAACTCCCATGTCTGGACTCTGCATCAGTGCCAACTGACATGGAACCCACATGTACTGAACTGGACAGGGCACAGGCAAGGTCCCCAAACCTGTTACACACCACCCCCACACATGATGCTACAGGCATAGTTCACGTGGAGAAAGCGCCAGCCTACATTACCTTGGGAAGGAGTGACTACACACAGACCAGGGAACACATTGCAAGGAGGGGAAGGGAGGCAGGAGAGCACAGCTATACTGTGGGTAACTGGATCTGCACAGCACCTTTAAACCCTGGCAGTGTATCCATGCAACTGTGCACTTACAAATGATGGTGAAACACAACAAGCACACATGTACCTACCCCCTTCCTGCTGCTGCTTCTCCTGTAAGCGCCTCTCCAAGTCTGGAAATACCACCGGCAGCACACGCTTGTGGATGTGGGTCAGTCGGCGGCGCCCGCGGTTCTTATGGCTCTCAGGTGAGTCCCCCAGCAGGACCCGTGCGATCCTCCGCGTCCAGCACCGGATATCCTGCCAGCGTTTCCTCACCTGGGACAGGCGCCGCTTCAGACCATCCGCACTCCTCACGGCGCTGACGGCGGTCAGCCATATCTGCTCCTTGGCAGAGGCGCCTACCTGTGAGGATGAACAAGTGACACTACATCAATACACCTGGCACATCTCACAGGGACACATATTAGAACACATTTGCTGTTTACAACAAGGCATAGTATGCATCCAACGCATTGCACCTTTGTCATAGGGACATGATCCTCTGGGGAAGGTCAAAAGCAGTACGTGCCATTGAAAGGACACAGGTGGAATGAGGGCAACTACACAATCAATGATCCAGGTTCACACTGTGCATCACAAGCTACACCAGGATAATGTGCAACACCTCTAAGCAGTCACATGCCACAGGCCACTGACGCTACCGCAGCAGAGTACACAGACACACACAGGCACAGGACATTCACCTGCCATTGCCAAATGCAGCGACATACCTCACTCTGCACATGTGCCACTAGACTGGGGGGGGTCTCACAGGTGTGGGGCTGGCTCTGCACGTCAGACACACAGCACTGCTCACATCACATGGCCAGGGTATATCTATCCCTCATGCAGCTGGAGTGCTACACTCCACATATGCACCCACCCACATGACAGGGGACTTACACACACACCGATGTCCAGGGTACGAACACATCATGTGGACACTCTCAGCACAGGTACACAGAACTAACGCACATCTGTCGGTACAGTCACCTGTCACACTGGTGTGAGCACAGAATCACATGAGGACTGTAGAGGCTACATTCCCAGGAGGACAAGACAGGCAGAATGTGGCATGCACCATGCAGTGATTGTCACAGTAAACACAATGCAAGTGAGGACGGCAGACATGCACCACAGCATGCACTGGCTGGGAGACATCAGGCATTCCCCCCCCGGGACCCCCCCTACAGTACATAGCATGTGTGCCACACCTGGACACAATGCCAGAAGTCACACTCACAAAAAAGGGACACAGTCTGTGCTGGTGGACTCTGCACTCACCTGATACCCTGGTCGCCTATACAGCATGGGGTACTGTGTGAGGATCGCATCCAGCAAAGCCAGGTTCTCCTCCAGGGTGAAGGGCTGTGACCTCTCCACAGACCTTGACATGGTCCCAGGGAATCAGTAGCAGCAGCTGGGTCGTGGAATAAAAAGATGTACAGGCAAGTGCTCCCTCATGGGACCTGGCTGCCTTATATCTGCCTTGCTGGCCTGTTTCATGCACAGGAGTACAGAGTGATTGGTCACTCACATTTGCATCCTATGTTTCCTCCAATCCCTTCAAACCTAACACAGTCAGTGGGTTCTTATTGTGTTTTTTTCTTCAGCATGATGTCAACCCCACAAACACATTGCAACAAAGTAGATTCATTCCAACTGACTTCTGCTGTGCACCTTCCAGAACAAATTCTAACTTTAAACTTGGTCTCCATGACAACCAGCATGCATGTAGGCCTTTATACGTGTCCCTCATGTGTCCCCTATGTAATTTGGAGCTTCACACACAGGTACCGTGCGTTCCGGGGCCCTAGGGCACCCCAAATGCATATCAACGGCCCGTACAGGCGTGTGTACGCTCCGTACCACTATGGGTGTTCTCGCGTATGCGTACTCATGGTGGTACGGAGCGTACACACGCCTGTACGCTCACTATTACTATGAGTACGCATACGCGAGAACACCCATAGTGATAGTGAACGTACGCACGCATGTACGGTCCGTACCACTATGGGTGTGCTCGCGTATGCGTACTCATGGTGGTACAGACCGTACACACGCCTGTACGCTCACTATCACCATGGGTACGCATACGCGAGCACACCCATAGTGGTAGGGACCGTACACGCATGCGTACGTTCACTATCACTATGGGTGTTCTCGCGTATGCGTACTCATGGTGGTACGGACCGTACACACGCCTGTACGCTCACTATCACTATGAGTACGCATACGCGAGCACACCCATAGTGGTACGGACCGTACACGCGTGCGTACGTTCACTATCACTATGGGTGTTCTCGCGTATGTGTACTCATAGTGATAGTGAGCGTACGCACGCGTGTACAGTTTGTACCACTATGGGTGTGCTCGCGTATGCGTACCCATAGTGATAGTGAGCGTACAGGCGTGTGTACGGTCCATACCACCATAAGTACGCATACGCGAGAACACCCATAGTGATAGTGAACGTACGCACGCGTGTACGGTCCGTACCACTATGGGTGTGCTTGCGTATGCGTACTCATAGTGATAGTGAGCGTACAGGCGTGTGTACCGGTTCCCCAGCCAACTGGTCAGGCTGGCGCCTCCGCCGTCCTCCACTCCCACCACCCCTGCCCACTTGCACCTGGCATGCCCTTGTGGGCACATCGGGTCTCCGGGACCCCTGAGGGTTGGCATTGGCGTTGTCGCCTGCCTCCTCCTGGGTGCCCGGGACACCGTGTCCCTCCTGGCCAGCCTGGCTGCTTTGTGGTGGTGGGGCAGGGATCCTGGGTGTCTCCTGGGATGTGGCAGGAGTGGGGGTGGTGGTTGGCCCGGTTGTACCTGACGCAGGTGCTGCAGGTCGTTGGACACCAGAGGGGCCAGGTTGGTCGGGGTCGGGTTCGTCCACAGAGTGGTGAGAGTCGTCGCTGCCGGTGACTCCTTCATCCCGCCGAGCCGGGTCCTGTGAGTCTTCCCCCCCCCAGTGTTGGGGGGTGATCCACGACGTTGACCTGTGTGTGAGAGAGATAATGTTAATTTTGTTCCATGCAACATCAATGTTTCATTTGTTTCAAAGTTGGAACATTTCCTCTGGGAATTTGCTTATGTCTTGCATTCCACTCACAGTGCACTTGTGCATGGGTATGTCCCTTGGGCACAGCTTTGGCGACTTTACCTATGTGTGGCACAGTCTTACTTGCTGCGTCAAGTGTGACTGCAGTCAGCAGTGGAATGGGCAGGTGTGGCGAGCCGTGCATTGGCGCCTTCCATGTAGCACTGTACGTGGACACATGAAGTTGTTCCACACACTTATATGATGCAGGTAGCTGTCGTTGTGCTCGTGCACAGGTTGTGACATGGCCCTGTGTTTTGCCAATTGAAGAGGGGGGGTTCTGGCACTGGCCACCCTTGTCTACATGCACGCAGTCCACCTGCTGACGAGCAGACATTCCCACACACCACAAGGCTGATTTGCTCTCCCTGTGTCTCCCTCCCTCTCTGTCCCACTCTCCCTCCCTCTGTGTGTCAGCCTCCTCCCTCTGTCCGTGTCCCTGTGTCTCCCTCCCTCTCTGTCCCCCTCTCCCTCCCTCTGTGTGTCAGCCTCCTCCCTCTGTCCCTGTCCCTGTGTCTCCCTCCCTCTCTGTCCCCCTCTCCCTCCCTCTGTGTGTCAGCCTCCTCCCTCTGTCCGTGTCCCTGTGTCTCCCTCCCTCTCTGTCCCCCTCTCCCTCCCTCTTTGTGTCAGCCTCCTCCCTCTGTCTGTGTCCCTGTGTCTCCCTCCCTCTCTGTCCCCCTCTCCCTCCCTCTGTGTGTCAGCCTTCTCCCTCCGTCCGTGTCCCTGTGTCTCCCTCCCTCTCTGTCCCCCTCTCCCTCCCTCTGTGTGTCAGCCTCCTCCCTCTGTCCGTGTCCCCGTGTCTCCCTCCCTCTCTGTCCGCCTCTCCCTCCCTCTGTTTGTCAGCCTCCTCCCTCTGTCCATGTCCCCGTGTCTCCCTCCCTCTCTGTCCCCCTCTCCCTCCCTCTGTGTGTCAGCCTCCTCCCTATGTCCGTGTCCCTGTGTCTCCCTCCCTCTCTGTCCCCCTCTCCCTCCCTCTGTGTGTCAGCCTCCGCCCTCTGTCTGTGTCCCTGTGTCTCCCTCCCTCTCTGTCCCCCTCTCCCTCCCCCTGTGTGTCAGCCTCCTCCCTCTGTCCGTGTCCCTGTGTCTCCCTCCCTCTCTGTCCCCCTCTCCCTCCCTCTGTGTGTCAGCCTCCTCCCTCTGTCCATGTCCCTGTGTCTCCCTCCCTCTCTGTCCCCTCTACCTCCCTCTGTGTGTCAGCCTCCTCCCTCTGTCCGTGTCCCTGTGTCTCCCATCCTCTCTGTCCCCCTCTCCCTCCCTCTGTGTGTCAGCCTCCTCCCTCTGTCCGTGTCCCTGTGTCTCCCTCCCTCTCTGTCCCCCTCTCCCTCCCTCTGTGTGTCAGCCTCCTCCCTCTGTCCGTGTCCCTGTGTCTCCATCCCTCTCTGTCCCCCTCTCCCTCCCTCTGTGTGTCAGCCTCCTCCCTCTGTCCGTGTCCCTGTGTCTCCCTCCCTCTCTGTCCCCCTCTCCCTCCCTCTGTGTGTCAGCCTCCTCCCTCTGTCTGTGTCCCTGTGTCTCCCTCCCTCTCTGTCCCCCTCTCCCTCCCTCTGTGTGTCAGCCTCCTCCCTCTGTCCGTGTCCCTGTGTCTCCCTCCCTCTCTGTCCCCCTCTCCCTCCCTCTGTGTGTCAGCCTCCTCCCTCTGTCCGTGTCCCTGTGTCTCCCTCCCTCTCTGTCCCCCTCTCCCTCCCTCTGTGTGTCAGCCTCCTCCCTCTGTCCGTGTCCCTGTGTCTCCCTCCCTCTCTGTCCCCCTCTCCCTCCCTCTGTGTGTCAGCCTCCTCCCTCTGTTCGTGTCCCTGTGTCTCCCTCCATCTCTGTCCCCCTCTCCCTCCCTCTGTGTGTCAGCCTCCTCCCTCTGTCCGTGTCCCTGTGTCTCCCTCCCTCTCTGTCCCCCTCTACCTCCCTCTGTGTGTCAGGCTCCTCCCTCTGTCCGTGTCCCTGTGTCTCCCTCCCTCTCTGTCCCCCTCTCCCTCCCTCTGTGTGTCAGCCTCCTCCCTCTGTCCGTGTCCCTGTGTCTCCCTCCCTCTCTGTCCCCCTCTCCCTCCCTCTGTGTGTCAGCCTCCTCCCTCTGTCCGTGTCCCTGTGTCTCCCTCCCTCTCTGTCCCCCTCTCCCTCCCTCTGTGTGTCAGCCTCCTCCCTCTGTCCGTGTCCCTGTGTCTCCCTCCCTCTCTGTCCCCCTCTCCCTCCCTCTGTGTGTCAGCCTCCTCCCTCTGTCCGTCTCCCTGTGTCTCCCTCCCTCTCTGTCCCCCTCTCCCTCCCTCTGTGTGTCAGCCTCCTCCCTCTGTCCCTGTCCCTGTGTCTCCCTCCCTCTCTGTCCCCCTCTCCCTCCCTCTGTGTGTCAGCCTCCTCCCTCTGTCCGTCTCCCTGTGTCTCCCTCCCCCTCTGTCCCCCTCTCCCTCCCTCTGTGTGTCACCCTCTGTCACCTCAGCCCAGCTTCCTGGGCACACACTGTTAGCAGATCTTTGAATGGCCCTTGGATTGTTGATGTGAGTTTGTTTCTGATCTCCAGGCACCCATTGGGTGTAGTGTCTGTGTCTGCACTGCTGCTGTGGAGGTGTTGGTTCTAGGGAAACACGCGGAGTTATGGGGTAATCAGTGGTGGCCATCGGAGTTTGGTGTCACTCCTATTCCAGCTGCTGGAGTGAGAAATCTAGGAGTATGGGTAGACTCTGCGCTGACCTTCAGAGATCACACCAAGAAGGTGGCTGCCACGTGCTACGGAATTTTGCGTGGTATTAGGCCGGTCCTAAAGTACTTTGATCCCCCTACCAGACAGCTTGTAGTCCAGGCCTCAATACTTTCTCGGCTGGACTACGGCAGCTCATTGCTGTTAGGGGTGAATCAAGCGGAGGCCTCTAGGCTCCAAAGAGTACAAAACGCCGCGGCACGAGCCATTGTGGGCCTTCCCAGACATTGTTCAGTGTCTGGTACCATCACGGCCTTGCACTGGCTCCCGGTCAGACAGCGAATTAAGTTCAAGGCGCTGTGCCTGGCCTTTAAAATTCTGAAATCTTTTTCGCCGCCGGCACTTGTTCCTCTTCTTACGCCCTATATGCCTTCGAGATCCTTGAGATCTGAGGGGCTTCATCTGGCCATCTGTCCACGCTTCAAGCTGAGCAGAATGGGTGGCCGCTCCTTTAGGGTGCTAGCGGCAGGCTTATGGAATTCGCTCCCTGTACACATTCGAGCTCTTGAAGATCTGCTCACCTTCAGGCAGGCGATTAAAACCTTCCTGTTCCCGGTATCTAGTTAATTTCTTTTCTTTTACTGTGTGTTATGTTATAGCATCTGTCAAAGCGCCAGGACGCCCCTTTGCTGGGGCAGCTGTGCGCTATAAAAATACCAAATAACATAACATAACATAACATAACATAACTCTTTCACAGTGTTGGCTGTTCATTAGCTGCTGTCATGTGCAAGAACGTGCCGTCACCCCCATGTGTTGATGCAAGGCGTCCGCCATTTGCTGGCAAGTCATTCCTGTGTCGGGACACACTGTTTGTCTGGCTGTGACCTAGGCCATATGGGCTGGGGGCATTGTTGTCTGCTTCTGAGTTGCACTATGTGATTTTTTGGGCCCACCCTCCCGCCATCCGGCTTACCGTGTCATGTGTTGGTGTCTTCTGTGGCCTGTGACTTGACATTGTCCAGCTGGGTGCATGGGGCATGGTGGTGCCAGTGGCATGTGCGTGTTCATGGAGTGTGGTTGAGTCATGCGATAGCTTGGGGTGGTTGCGTGCCTGTTTGTGAGTTTGGTTGTGGATGACGTTCCCCCCATGTGAGGTGAGTTGTTTGTGAACTCACCCGGCTCTCAGAGTCCATCTACTCCATCCACTGCCACCACCGGCAGTATGGCCATCACCCTCTCCTCCCAGGGATGGTAGTGTACGGGTCTGCGGGACGGCCCTCCTCCAGTGACGTTGGCCTGGTTGTGTTCATCGGTCATCTTGGCTCGGACCCTCCTCCGCAGATGGCTTGGCATTCCTGCTTGTTCCTTCTGGTGTCCGCAACAGCATTCACAGCATCGACGATGGTCTGCCACATGGCTGTTTTTGCTGAAGTGCTGGTCTGTCTGACCAATGTTCCAAAGAGGTGTGGCTCGACTCTGAGGATTTCATCGACAAGGACCTCCAACTCTCGGCTAGTGAACTTTGGATTCTTGTTAGTGGGCATGGTGAGGGGTGTGGGTGTGGATGGTGGGGGGGTGTGGATGGTTGTGGGTGTGGTTGTGCAGGTGTGTGTGTGAATGTGATGAGGGGGTGTTTGTGAAGGTGTGTGTGTGAAGGTGTGCAAGTGTAAGGTGTGGTAAAGCTTCTAGTATGGTGCTGTAGGTTGTCTGTGGGGTCTGGCAGCAGTGAGTCTGTTGCAAAGGCTCATGGTTTGTGTGTGTGGGCCCTTTTTATTGGTCCATTGGTGGGTGTGGCTGTGTTTGAACTTTGGGTGGGTGTGTTATAAGGAGTGGTTGTGTTTTGGGCCTCTGTTTGTTTTTGGCAGTTGCAGGTCAGTGAATGTGTTGTTTTAGTGGTTGTTGGACATGTTTTGTGGCTTAGTGCCATTCGAATGGTGTATTCTTGTGTCGTTTTGGTTTGTCCTGGTTGTGTACGTGCGTTTTTAGCGTGTGTAAGGTGTGTACATGGGCCATTTTGTTGTACAGTGCTGTCCTTGTGTGTGGCTTGGTACGACTCGTACATGCGCGATGTTGTGTGAAGGTGGTGATGTTGGGGCCTGGGGTGCGCTCCGTACTTAGAATGTTGGGGTGGGGGTACGCTCCATGCATACGCGGGTGTGGGTACGACTCTAACGTACACGGGTGTACATACACGGGGGTATGACACGAACGTACGGGGGGGTACGACACGTACACGGGTGTACATACACGGGGGTACGACACGTACAAGGGTGTACATACACGGGGGGTACGACACGAACGTACACGGGTGTAAATACCGGGGGTACGACACGAACGTACACGGGGGGGTACGACACGTACACGGGTGTACATACGGGGGGGTACGACACGTACACGGGTGTACACACACGGGGGTACGACAAGTACACGGGTGTACATACAGGGGGGGGTACGACACGTACATGGGTGTACATACAGGGGGGTACGACACGAACGTACACGGGGGGTACGACACGTACACGGGTATACATACAGGGGGGGTATGACACGTACACGGGTGTACATACAGGGGGTACCACACGAACATACACGGGGTACGACACGTACACGGGTGTACATACAGGGGGGTACGACACGTACACGGGTGTACATACACGGGGGGGTACGACACGAACGTACACAGGGGGGTACGACACGTACACGGGTGTACATACAGGGGGGTATGACACGAACGTACACGGGGGGTACGACACGTACACGGGTGTACATACAGGGGGTATGACACATACACGGGTGTACATACACGGGGGGAACGACACGAACGTACACAGGGGGGGTACGACACGTACATGGGTGTACATACACGGGGGGGGTACGACACGTACACTGGTGTACATACATGGGTGGGGGTGTACATACACGGGGGTACGACTCTAACGTACACAGGTGTACATACACGGGTGGGGGTGTACATACACGGGGGTACGACTCGAACGTACGGGGGCTGGGGGGAGTGTTGGGCGCGTATGCAGGCACATGTCTCCATGGTTGCTATGGGAGTTCGGTGCGGACTGTGTTTTTTCCATACGGTTGTAACATCGGACGCACGGGATGGATCGTGATTCCGCGGTCGGACTTCACTTTTCACATTTGTACGGTGATTCATCCGAGGACGTGTCGGACACATTTTCCGACCCGAGGACGTGTGGGGAATAATTCCCAATGCGATTCGTATGGTCTTTTTCCCATGCGAATAGTAATTGGCAGTTTGTACGGCACTTGTACGATTCGTACGGTAAAAAGACCGGATACGAGTCGTACAGGGAAAATTTTTACCGGATCATAATCGGCACCTTTATCTTTTGGATTTTACAGATTTTGATCTTGAATACTTACCTGAGGTACAACACATCTCCCGGATAAACTTTTCTCTTCTTGGGAGCATGTGACTCTCGTGGGGTTCTGTTAGACATGGCACCATTGGCGTGGGTCTCTCTTCCATTTTACGCTGGGCCTCCTCTGTGTTTTGCTGGTGTTAAATGCTCTGGTCGCTGTGCCACTGCCATTCAGTGCCACAGCACGAATGCTCCCTATTGTAAATTGACTGTATGAATTGGTATAATCCTAATTGACCCAAGGAACATGATAGGAAAGTCTAATTTAGTATGCCTGAGCTCCGACTATTACAGTGCATCTTTTAGTGAAGATTATTTTTATATTCTGTGGTTGAAAATACCACTTTTAGGAACTAGGTATTTTCTTGCCTAAGGATTCCCGTGTGCTCTGCTGTTGTGTATTGGCTGTCTGGTTTTGGAGGGTCAGGGTAGGCTGAGCCCGACCTGGATTGAATAGAGAGATCTGCAGTTGGAGTATGGGGAGGGGTGACACTTTGATCTGAGCAAGGATTTGCCTGGCAAGGTGAATGATGGCTCCACCTCCCACTGATGGCAGATCCCCTCTTCCTGAAAGGCAGGATGCAGCCTTGTAAACTAAGTGCTCTAGGACGACAACAAACTGGTTCTGGCTGGGTTCAGTGATTTGAGACTTTTTGAGAACAAAGACTTTTGTGGTATAAAGATCTGTGCCTAAACCCCTGCACGGTGTGTTACATCTGGATGTCAAGACAAACCTCTGTCTGTGTAACTAGAGGGAAAGGGCTTTGCAACTTTCATCCATCTTGCTGAAGCAACTACCCACGGGCCTGCTTTGAGCTTGCCTCCTGCTGAAGTCTCAGGGACATTAGACTTCAACCATCAGCCGTCCGGATTCCTATTTGAGGGGAATTCTACTTGCAGGTGAGGCCTCTGTTAGGAATTCCAGAGCCTCTGGTTCTACTGCGGGGAAAGTGGGCTGAAAGTCATCGTATCGCTAGTGTGGGCCTCTGCAGCTGAGGAGCTGTTGCCGCTGAGTGCCCGCATTTTGCCGTCCTACGAGAATCATTGCTATCGCTATTGTGGGCCGCTGCAGCTGAGGAGCTGTGCCGCTGAGATCCCGCATTTGCCTGTGTTACCAAAGTCATTGTTATTGCTATTGTGGTCCACCGCAGCTGAGGAGCTGTTGCCGCTGAGTGCCCGCATTTTGCCGTCCTATGAGAATCATTGCTATCGCTATTGTGGGCCGCTGCAGCTAAGGAGCTGTGCCGCTGAGTGCCCGCACTAGTCACCACTTCGAGGATCTTGTTATCACCTGCGTGTGCCGCTGGGTGACCGCTTTTAAGCCCCGTCCCAGGATTATCGTGATTGCATGCCGCGGACCGCAACAGCTGGGAACTGTGGCCGCTGCGTGTCTCCACCTGTCATTACCGCGGCTACCTTGTGAGGCTGCGTGCCGTGCCCCTTTAAATCTCAGGTACATTTTGCATTACCAGGTCTCGTGGACCCCGGCCTCGAACTAAGTTCGTTCCACACGCTTTTTGAGTGCCTTTATTGCTTTTTAAGTGAATCTGTCATTATGTGCATTGTGGCTCCTTGAGCGCTCTTAAGCCTCGTGTTCAGTCTATATAAAGATAACTATTTTTCTCTAACTGCTTGTGGTGTCCATTTGTAGCGTCTTTCCTGCGTTATTGTGTATGGTCATCAATGTTTCACACACTGCCTCTGAGATAGGCCCGTCTGCTTGTGCTACGTTACCACAGGGTTGAGCAGGGGTTATCAAAGGGTGTAGCCCCCTTACTCTGACTTAGGAAGAAGGATCCCTATTTGGACTTCTGCGCCAGCCGCTGTCAACTATAGATCCCCATTTCTAACAGGTTCTAGTTATAATAGGCACTACGATTGACGTAAGGTTTTATTTCACACACACACGAGAGGGGTATTAGACTAATAGAGTGTGCTATTTGAATGGGAGTTTAAGAGGCATGTCATCACTAATGTAAGCAAGAATATGTTTAGATTAAGTAATCAACAGACACAGAATGTGTGTCTGCCTTATAGAATGTACATTGTTATGCAAAAATACTGTTTTAACTAGACCTTTGTGCACAGGGTTACTGTCTGGGCTTGCATCAAATGTGAAGAAATCATGTATTATTTTTGCATCACAACTCCGGTATTTGTATTACTTCCAGCCCTGATGAAGTCATAGGGTGTTTACCCTGAAACGACGAAACGCGTTAGCTAAAGGGAGTGGAAGATTTTGAATCATTAAAGAAGAATTCAAAGCCCTTATTACTGGTTTCATGTTCTTTAAATGCATTTTACTTTAACTTAGATCAGGTATGCGTGTGCTTCAGAAACTATAAATTATGTGGCCAATACCTCCACAATGGTAGCACTGAGGACCTGGGGTAGGGAGTCTGAAGATTGGCCTGGCCAGAATGGTGACAATCACTGGTTTCTTTATTGGAGTATATCTTGGTGGTCTGGGACACCCAATTCCCCCATGTCTCCACGTGGTTCTTTCATGGCCTTTCTGTATCTCCTGTTCCCTTCTGTAAGCACTGGTTATTTTTACAGAGGTTTCCAGTGTAAGATGGACGTGTTGCCAGACCCATCTCTGTATAGGGGTATGTAGGGAGGACAGATATTATTCTAGATAGACTCTCCCCATTATCTCATCTTTGGAGATGGTAAGTGATTTCAGCCACCGGTCCGTCATATCCTTGTCTCGGAAATATTAAGCCTGTGGAGTTTCTTGGGCACCCTCCTTAATCTGTCGTAATCTGATCCTATAGGTCTCACCATCATTGTCTAACCATTCTAGGATACATTGCTTAATATCAGCATATGGAGTATGTGGTTGGCAGTCTGGTACGTGGCTTGTAAGTTCCCTGACAACAATGGACCCAAATGTTGTCCCCACTTTTTAGTTGGTCAGGCTGTTGTCAGGGCCAAGCGCTCAAAGTTGTTGAAAAAATAGTCTGGGTGCTCGCTAATCACATCCTTTAGCTTTACTACTAAAGGTAGAGCAGTGTGGTGCTTTATTGTACCATAGCATCCACCAATTTTCTTATTGCTGTTTCCTGCATCTGACTCTGGTCTGTCAAGGCCTGGTGTAACTTCTCCCGATCTTCTTTAGCTACAGAGAGGAATTTCTCCATTACTCTTTGCAGTTTTTCATGGCTTTCGGCCATCTTAGTTATTACAGCCTCCTTATCGCTGGATCCCATGTCTGATACCATCTGTGGGAGGGCTGGGTGGATAAACAGACGGTGAGCAGTCTAAATATCGAAAATTTAATTTCGACCTACTATAATATTGAGTCTAGAATATCGTAGGGACAGAATATCGATGTCAAGAATTTTGATGGACAGAATATCGACCCTAAGGTAAGTAATATCGATTTTTTTATATCGATGTTAGTAATATCGAAGTTAGTAATATCGATATGAAATATATCGATGTTACTAACATCCATGTCACTAATATCGATATTTATAATATTGCTATGTATTTTATTATGTATTTAATATATATGTGTTAATTATTTTTTGATAAGTGTTCTACTGGTTTTAAAATATATGTATATAATTTTTATATGTTAATAATGGTTTTTTTAAGTTAATTTTGCGTTTTAGTACCGTAGCGGGTTGTGGGTTTATAGGGGAATAGGGTGGGAAGTAATTTAATTATATTAATTTAATTATACATTTGTGGGAATTATAAAGTCATTTTAAATCATTTTTGCGTTTAAATTCTGTAGCGGGTTGTGGGTTTATAGGGGATTAGGGTGGGAAGTAATTTAATAATATGAAATTAATTATAAATTTTTAGGAATTATAAATTTATTTTAAATTATTTTTGCATTTAAATTCTGTAGCGGGTTGTGGGTTTATAGGGGAATAGGGTGGGAAGTAATTTAATTGTAATTAAGTAATATTTATATTTATTTATTGTTATTGATAATTATATTATTCTTAATTAAGTATTAATTGGTAATTAATTTTTATTAATTGGTAATTAGTTTTTATAAATTAATTGATAATTATGTTAACTGTATTATTTTATTATTTGAGTGTTTCGTGCGTTTATAGGGGAATAGTGTTGGAAGTAATTGAAATCTAATTAAGTAATTATTACATTTGTTGTTGGGTATTGATAATTAATTATTGAAGATTAATTATTAATTGGTAAATATTTTAAATAATAATTTGGTTATGAAAAATAATTTATTGTTGATTAGTAATCAATTGGTAATTAAATATATTTAAATATTATTTATTGATATTTCTAATTAATATATTAAAAAGAAATTATTAATTGGTAATTAATGTATAATTAATATTATTTTGGATATCAAAAATATGTAATTGTTTAATATTTTTTAATTGGTAATTAATGTTTGATAATTAATTTTTTGTAAAAAAAATTTAATTGTTCAATATTTTTAAATTGGTAATTAATATTCATTAATTAATATTTATTGGTATTTATTAATAATTTATTGCTAATTAATTATTTATTGGTAGTTATATTTGTAATAAATATCTATTGGTATTTGTAAGTATTTTTGAGTTATTTAATAATTAAATTATTAATTATTGTAAAGAATTATTTTATTTATAAGTATGTTATTTTTAACTTCTAAGCTATCCAACACTTTCCCTACTGTTGCACTCTCTGGAGTTAGAATAGTAATGTGTACCCCTACGCAATCCAACACTTTCCCTACTGTTGCACTCTCTGGAGTTGGAGTAGTAATTTTTACCCCTACGCTATCCAACAGTTTCCCTACTGTTGCACTCTCTGGAGTTGGAATAGTAATTTTTACCCCTACGCAATCCAACACTTTCCCTACTGTTGCACTCTCTGGAGTTGGAATAGTAATTTTTACCCCTACGCTACCCAACACTTTCCCTACTGTTGCACTCTTTGGAGTTGGAATAGTAATTTTTACCCCTACGCTAGCCAACACTTTCCCTACTGTTGCACTCTCTGGAGTTGGAATAGTAATTTTTACCCCTACGCTATCGAACACTGTTCCTACTGCTGCACTGTCTGGAGTGGGAATCTTAATTTTTACCCCTACGCTATCCAACACTTTCCCTACTGTTAAACTCTCTGGAGTTGGAGTACTAATTTTTACCCCTACGCTATCCAACACTTTCCCTACTGTTGCACTCTCTTGAGTTGGAATAGTAATTTTTACCCCTACGCTATCCAACACTTTTCCTACTGTTGCACTCTCTGGAGTTGGAATAGTAATTTTTACCCCTACGCTATCCAACACTTTCCCTACTGTTGCACTCTCTGGAGTTGGAATAGTAATTTTTACCCCTACGCTATCCAACACTTTCCCTACTGTTGCACTCTCTGGATTTGGAATAGTTATTTTTACCCCTACGCTATCCAACACTTTCCTTACTGTTGCACTCCCTGGAGTCGGAATAGTAATTTATACCTCTACGTTATCCAACACTTTCCCTACTGTTACACTATCTGGAGTGGATATAGTAATTTTTAGCCCTCCGCTATCCAAAATTTTCCTTTATGTTGTTTTTTTGGGAGCTGGAGTAGTAGTTTTATTGTCTCTGCTATTTAATATTTTGTTCATTATTTTAGCTAATGTAGTATATAATTAATTTTAACAGTATTTAAATTAAATGTAATTTTTTTAATTTGTTATACATAATTATTTAATTTGTATTTATGTTATTGTTTTATGTGTGTAATGTGTTTGCTATTTTTAATATTTTTAAATAATTTATAATTTATTAAAATAATTATAAAAACATTATTAAGTAAGTATATATTATATATTAAATTATATTGATTATTAATTTTTAACATTATGAAATATATTTAATTATGTTTATTTTATTTATAAGTATTATTATGTTTATTTTATATATTTTTTGTAACCAAAAAAAACCGATATTTTTAAAAACGATATTTTTGACATCTATTTTTTATTTTCGATATTTTTGTACTTACCATGTTGTAGATAGGATGTCGATATTCTTGACATCGATATTTTTGTTGCGATATTTTTGTAGGTCGATTTTCTGACCTTCGAAATTTTGTCAGAGATCCTAAACAGACACGAAGGCTGAATATACTTCTTAATGATGATGTTTTTAATGGAATATTGATAAACAGAAATGAAAAGGTCAGGTTGGTAATGTTCTTTCTTCTTCCTCTTCCACGCTTCTCCTCTCCTGGATGTCACCGCCCGGATGCTCGGAGAAGTAGAATATAAAAAGCAGTAGTAAGTAAAAGGAGTAGGTTTTAAAGGGGTCTTCGATCTACCCGTCACCACACCGTCTATCAGAATAGTTGTTCGGGCTGTGGAGGGTTAAAGGTAGTGTGCAGGATTATATATGAGACACAAGTGCTTCAAGTAATATATAATTTTTCCTTCCCCCTTAAAACAAAGGAGGGGAATCCCAATATCGGGAAAATGGTAGAGATAACAACTTTCCTATATTTAGGTAATTTCTAGGTTCTTCTCACCTAGCAAGCATGCAATACTCTATTCCTTTCGGGAAACCGAACTTCGGTGTTTCCGCGCACCATCCAATAGGTTAATCTGGCTTTTTTGGTCACTTAAGAAGGCTTTTCAAAAATAATAAAAACAAAACCGGTTCCATGCTCCCTGTCATTTACCGTGCCCCTATCTCCCTTCCAACTCCAAAGACTGCCCGCCCGTCTAGCACTGACTCACCCGCTGTGCCGCAACTCTCCAGAGCGGACGCATTTCAGCATCCTCAGGTGGGTGCCACCATTCCTTGCTCCACCTCTCAGGAGCTTCCTCCGTCTCTGCATCTTCATTCACCTTTTCCAAGTGGCCAGGTCCCATCTGACCAGCTTCCAGGATTTCAGCGGCATCCTTCTGTTGCTCTGAGCTCCTGGTAAGTTTTTCCTTACCTCTTTGTTCGTCGTCCTTCTTCTCTTTTCGTCTATCCTGACTTTCCACTTCTTCTCCTTCCTTAGCCCTCTGGGATGGGTTTCCTTCTCTCAGGTCTCTGCCTCCCTGCTGTGACACATGATAGAATGGGGTTATTGCGGGAGCGATAGTGTCTCATTTCTGTTGTTGGTTCCTGTCGGTGGATAGTGGATCTACCCTCGCCCTTTCAGATAAATACAGGGTGGCAGGCTGTCTTCCTCACAGGGAGCCTTAGGCAAGTGTCGCCCCATTTTTTAGGCAAATTATTTTGCCCCTTTCTGTCCCCCTTGGAGGCAGATTGGTCATATTTGTAGGCTGATCTGCCCCCAAGGGGGTCAGAAACCCATTAGACAGCAGGGATAATTCGGGGACCGGCCCCTTAGGCAAGAGTTGCTCCCCTTATATAGTCTGGCAAATATTTTGTCTGTTTCTACCTTCCTTGGGGATTGACTGGTCATATTGGTAGGCCGATCTGCCCCAAGGCCAGCAGAAACCCACTAGACACCAGGGATAATTGTTTGCACTATAAGGGGAGTAGCCCCTTTGGCAAGGGTTGCTACCCTATTATTTGGCCACATATTCTGGTCGTTTATGCCCCCTTTGGGTGCAGATCAGCCATATTCTTAGGCCCATCTGTCCAAAAGGGAGGCAGAAAGCTACTAGACACCAGGGAGTTTTATATCTATATGACAGGGAGCGGCCCCTTGGCCCGGGTCATTCCACTTTATAGGGGCAATATTTTAGCTATTTTCTGCCTGACTGGGTGCACATTGGGCATATTTTTACTAAACACCAGTGAAAGGTCCTGTTTGTGTGAGTGTATGTGAAATGGAGTTCAGCTGTCTGTGTATACTGGCATTTAGCTGGTGGTGTGAGTACAGTGGTGCTTGACTGGTGGTGCGTGTGGACGGGCGCTTTGCTGGTGGTGCGTGTGGACTTGCGTATGGTTGGTGGTGTGCCTAGACTGGTGCTTGGTTTGTGGAAATTGGCAGAAATCGCTGTTATCATAAGCTGAAGCAATTTTGTTTTGGCATCCATTTTAGAGAACCATGTGTTAGCCATGTGCTCCTTCCATCTTCACTGTCACCTGCTTTACTATTCTGTCATCAACTATAGTTAACTCCTTCATTACTGAGCCAGAGCATTGCACATGCTCAGAAAGGCTTATAGCTGTTAGAATGCACCTGTCTTAAGTGTAACTGTCAGACTATATCAACTGATGTAAGCAGTTTCGTTACCCCTCCCACTCTGTTGACTAAGTATTTTCTACTTGTCCATATATGTGAATAGCTATTCATGTGTATACTTGTACCCCCTCTTTTTGAGTCTCCATGCTTACTCTACAACAAAAAGGTATATATAAGCACCATGGTTTCTGTATTCCATGTACTGCCTCATACATTGCCTGAGGGTTCTGTATTGATGTAGTCCCACTCATGAGTGATAATAAACTATTTTTGTTTGATATTACAGCTTCCGTGCTAATCTCTATTTTGTTAGCCCAAGGACTTGAGCACAAAGAAGGGAGAACCCCTGCACCGGTGAGCCTCTGAAAAGGCTCACTCCCACAAATTGGCGTCCGTCACGTGGGGCTCATCGGAGACACGGCTGCCCGACGGAGTGGTCTTGATGGAGCTTTGGAATCTCGCTGAGGATGTACGCTGCACGAGGAGACCCTTGTCTTTGCAGACCAAAGTGCTTTTCCGATTTTCCCGATTTGACCCTCTGGGTGGTGACCGGTCCCGACGGAGAGCCCTTGGGCGTTCATCTTACAGTGACCATTAGGTCGATTCAGAGCTTAGCAATTGGAGGCTGGAGATTTTTGCTCAGTAAGGTCGCTAAAGTGGCACTCTTGATTTTGGATTTGCTTGGCTAAGATTCTGGTTTGGTTTAGGTAATATGTGTGTTGCAACATACATAGGCTGGCAATGAGAAGATTTTTGTCTAATTTTTGAATTTATGAACGGTACTGTATTTGTGATAAGTAATATTTTGTTATAATATATTTACTATAATATTTGCAACATGCCTGTTTCTAGCACACTTCGTAGGATGTGTTGCTTTTTTGGAGGTACCAAAAATGAATTTAGAACGCAGTCAGTCGGCTCCCCCTGAGGGGACACCCAATAGGTACATGTACGTTAAAAACGGTATTTCTCCCATAATGTATAGTGCACTGTGGAATAAATACAGAAAAAAGGATCCTGATTTACGATGGCCAGTAAATGGGTCATTTGACCTTAGAAAAATTCAATATGTGGAACAATGTGCGTTCAAGCATAAAAGTAGACTAGCTATGTTTTGATTGTGTACGAATGTGGGAGAAAGAAGCGCATGAGAGAGTGAGAAAAGGGCAATTATAGCAGATAAAGAACAGTGCAAGAATATTTATATGAAAGCTCTAGAAAGGAAAAATAAAGAGATGAAGGAAGTAAAAAAGAAAGAGGATAGGGAGCGTCTTCTAGAGGTAATTGGCCAATACCCTGTCCGGCGCCCCCTTTATCCTGTACTTAATAAAGCTCAGGATGATTCAATTTTGTTAGATTATCTCTGCCTCCATATACTTTTTCCTTCTGCACCCGAGGAGGAATTAGATGACAATGCATCTCGCTTAGATCAGAAAGGGACCAATGCAGAAGGTAAATGGCAGACTCGCTCTTTGTTGTCCGCTGACTCTTAGATCCGCTGCTCGTAAAGCAGCTCGCGGTACCACTTCTGCTCCAGACCTTATAGCAATGGTTCAGCACTGGCCAGCATCAGAGCAGTTATATTTTGCGGAGTTGTTTACTGGGGAAGTAATACTTAGTTTTAGAAACATTCCAATAATCTAGAGCTTGCTGATATAAAATCTGATCATAAACAATTGAATGACTATCTTTTTCTCCCTTCCCAAGTGGCCGATTTAATTAGACGAGTGGGTAAACTATGAACTGATGCGTTCCGTTTGCGAGAGGACAAAAAGGCAGCTGGTGCACTTCCAGCTGAACAAACAGATCAGACACCCGTGCCGCATGCTGCAGTTCCAGGGACAGATAAGGATGACAGTAATTCTGTAGTTCATGGGAAACCAATGCGTGAAGCTGCGCCTTTATATGTTCCTCCTAGGGGTGCGGGAACCAGTGATAATAAAGATTCAACTGATGCGAAGGGCTATTTTGTTTATAATTGGGTTTATACTCCTTGGAGTAGAGCTGATGTCATGGCTCTTAAAGCTGCTTTGCCTGACCCGTGGAAAAATCTGGCTGCTTTTTACGAAGATGTTGAAGGAGCTATTAGTTCTGGCACTATGACCTTGCCTGATATTGACATGTTTTTTGGACTTATTTTGCCCCCTGATATGTGGAGATTAATTTGGAAAGTACACTATCATACAGCTTTTGGAGATACTTGGGTGGAAATGGAGAGAAAAGATGCAACAAGAGAACCTGCAGAGAAACCACAACAAGAGATATTAGACCTTCCAAAGGCTATAATAACTCAGTTGAAAATTCTTATACCTCCTAAAAAGATAGATTGGACTATGTTATCGTCTTGTAAGCAGAAAGTGGACGAATCAGTTTCTGATTTCTTTACACGTTTTGAGGAGACATTCCATGACTTTAGTGGGAAGTCATTGACAGATGACACGGGCAAGCATCTGTTCGTTGACAAATTTGTCACAAACATGTTGCCAGAAATAGCTAGTCGCCTAAAGGCCAGCGAGAGTTCATGCACTACGTCTTCCCCAGTCTCTCTGTTGACTATGGCTCAGTATTATGAACATCAGGAATTGGAAGCAAAAGGCAAGTAGGAGAAAAAGGCTAAAGATTTAAGGACGAAAGTTATGTTCGCTCAGGTTTATGGTCCATCTTATAGAGGTGGTGGTAGAGGTGGACGTGCGATGTATCGTCCTGGTGTACTCCCTTTCCCTCGAGCAACTCTGTCTTCCGATCAGTGTGCTTATTGTAAGGAGATTGGACATAGGCGTTTTGAGTGCCCCCTTTTGCAAGGAAAGCAGTATCCGCGTGGTAGAGGACATTTGAGAAGCCGCCCAGGGACCTTAGGAAATAGGGGAGGTATGGATAATCGTACTAGGTTTAAGGCAGTTGAGCATACTCAAAATTCCTCTATTACTTTTGACAGGCGAAATCAATATCAAATGTCTGATTATTCAACCGATGATTTGAAGGACTCTATGCATAGGAGTGCCTAGGATGGGGTAAGGAATCAGTTGAAGGCCCTGTAGATCAGAAGGGTCCCTATGTTAATGCACATGTTTTGGATTCTACTGATCGGTTTTTGGTTGATACAGGAGCTACTCGTAGTGCCCTGTCTAAACAATTGGTTCCTAGGACTCCCCTGTCTGGATTAACAATAACATTGATAGGATTTGATGGGACACCTTCCCTTAGCCCACTGTCACAGCCGCTTACATTTCATGTTGATAAATTCACTGCAGTCTGTCCCTTTTTGCTTTCCCCTAACACGCCAAACAATATTGTGGGTCTCGATATGCTCAAACATTTTTGTGCTACGACACATTGTTCCCCAGGAGGTGTGCGTGTTATTTTAAATGACAACTATCCCATGGTTGAGAGGTCTTGTCTCCTTAGAGAAGATATTGCTTTGGCATCCCTGCCTAGTACTTTGTGGGCTACATCAGATACCGATGTGGGACAAATGGTTATCCCACCAGTCCATATTCAAGTGAAAAAGAGCGCTTCATTGCCTCGACTGCCTCAATATAAAATAATTCGAAGCTGAAGTGGCACTAATACTTATTGTTCAAGATCTGATTAGAGTAGGAGTTGTGGAAAAAGTCCCTTACAATATTTGTAATAGTCCTATCCTTCCCATCTTGAAACAAGCACTGGAAATGCAATAGGTCTAGCATTTGTTGGAGTTGGAGCTATTTGCATTGTAAATGGCAATGTTTTTTACTTATGTAATAGGTCTTGTATTTGTTGGTGCTATTGGCGTTGTATAGGGCAATTATTTTTACGTATGTGTTAAGGAGTTAAATGACTGGGACATTGAGAGTAACTGAAAGGCACCGAGGGCAAGAGAGGGCAGATCATGTGAGGGTGAAATAGGCCCACATCATGACGGAATGGAGGGTGTAATGGAGAAAGAGGTGGCTAATTTTGCAATAAGCCAACAGCCAGCAAGAGGAGATGCAAGAGTTAGCTATGACTGCAGCACCAGGGCGCCGGATGGTTGATGGACAGGTGGAAGGGGCCAGAGCAAAAGCGGAGTGAGCTAAAACTCACCTGAAAGTTTCCGATAGTTTTGCAGGAGGAGGGAAAGAGATTAACTGAGGGCCTCAGGTAGGGAGGTGAGTGGGAAAGACTCGTGAGGAGAGGAGCCTGATTGCGAGTTCTGGGATAGCAGAAGAGAAAGGCTCAGAGAGAGATGAAGTGGGGCAGACTGAAATGTTTTGGGGATAGTTGGGGACCGTGTGGGATGGTGTGTGGGGAAGTGAGGGGTACGAAGACAAAGGGTATAGACACTGATAGACATCGAGGAGACACATTTATGAGAAATTATTTGATGAAACGTAAGATTAAAAGCCGTAGGAGTGCAGATAGCAAATGTCCCATATGTTCCTTTTGACTATTTTATAATAACCAGCGACATGAATGAGGTGCTTGTGGAAAAAGCAATTACTTGGGAGGAGCCCGCCGCCCCATGAAGCCTCCTCGCAATTGCAAACACTGCAGCCGGGAGGGAGCCCGTTGTGATGGGGGCACATGTGCTCCGTTTACTGCCTTGTGACAGCACGTGCATGTGGAGGCGAGAGGACGTGAGGTGGTGAGGCTGCAGATAGTTTCCATTAGGGTACACAAGTACAGGTACAGGGAGTGCCAGGACGCGGGCCGCAGGGCGGCTCTGGTTTTACTGAATCTCTCTGCTGCCTTCTATACTGTACCCCACCATCTTTTACTCACTCGCCTGGCTCACATCGGCATAGCAGACTCTGTCCTGGGTTGGCAGAAATCTTTTTTGGAAGATCGCTCCCAGCAGGTCTGGTCACCTCCTTTCTCCTCAACTGCTAGGAAAGTGTCTACAGGAGTTCCTCAAGGATCTACCTTGAGCTCATTACTCTTTACATCTATCTGACACCCCTTATTTACTTGGAAGAGGAGCTGGGGGCAAAAATAATTGCCTACGCCGATGACACCCAGCTCCTATTTACTTAGAAAGATGGCGACCTGTCGACTTCGAGCACAGAACTGCCTTTCCTCCGTGTTTCAGTGGCTGGCACGTGCCCAACTGAAGTGCAATGAGGATAAGTCAGAGGTGCTGCTATATGGCTCTTTTCCACCTGCCTTCCATGAAAATATGTGGCCGCATGACTTTCCTCGCACTAAGTCAGTGGGTCCGCCTGCTAAGAACCTAGGAATATGGTTCGGTGACGATCTCCGCTTTGCGGTGCAAGTTAAGAAACTCACAGGTGTCTGCTTTGGCACGCTTAAATCTCTTAGAAGGTTTTTTCCCCTTCTTCCCAGCCATGCCAAGGAAACGGTCGCTCGGGCACTCATTCTCTCCCGCTTGGACTATGCCAATGCTCTCTACTGTGGCATCCACGGCTATTTGCTGAGTAAACTACAAACGATTCAAAACGCCACAGCCAGACTTCTATTTAACATCTCTAGAAGATCTAGCGTGAGACAGCATCTGCGTAACTTGCACTGGCTTCCAGTGGCCCAAAGAGTGCAATTTAAAGTTCTTTCGGTAGCTCACAGAGCACTGCATGGTATGGGCCCTCTATAAATAAGGAAGCGGTTCAGCTTTTATGTCCCTAATAGAGCATTACGATCAGCCACCCAACATTAGATGACCATCCCATGCTTTCGCAGGTCCCAGCTGGGAGGTCAGTCCATCTCTGTCAAAACTGCACTGGCCTGGAATACTCTTCCTTTAGAAATTCTGAGTATTCAGGAGCTTGGACCCTTCAAGAAACGACTTAAAACTTTTCTTTTTAATTAGCTGATTCATGCATCCCTCCCTCTTAGGTTTTCCGATACCTGCTCGCGCCAGGACACTCTTGAGTAATTGAGCGCGCTATAAAATCCTCTATAACATAACATAACAGGTGAAGGAAGGGAGCAGCAGTGTCTGGCCTCACAGCCACACTCTCCACCCCCGCCAAACTATCGAGCCCCCGAGCGGGGCAACTCAGAAGACTTTGTAAGGCGACCCGACCCCGGTGAGGTCAAAGACAGTGGGGGCATGAATGTTATCGGAGGCATGAATGTCATCGGAGGCGAAGGCTGCAGGGATGATCATAATCCCACTTTTTTTCCCTGTGATTGAGAGTTGTTATATAGCGCTTGCACCGCCCGCAAGCATCCCAGCGCTATACAAATACGACACAACTTAAACTATACTAGGTAATAATACACGTGAGCAGCGATCACACGCATGGCACCACCGCGACCTCCCCCACCCCAACACACACATGCCCCTCGCAAATTATTACACTATGCAGTTCGCACAGGGGCAAGTCTCCTCCAACTTCAGTTGTTTTTTTTAAGGGGGGATACTCTAGCACTGGTTGTTTTGGGGGCTGGGGTGACGGTCCGTTTATGCTCCAAGCCTCAAGTCAAAGCGTGCCTCTGTTACTACCGCTAAATCAGGGAGGGGCGAACTTATCTACGCTTTCCACGGAATAAACCGTACAGCAAAACAAGCACAGAATGCAAGCTCCGCTTTACTGTCCAACCCTCATTCCTGGCGGGACAGGCATTGGGAACTACCAGGAAACAATTACACGCATTTCAGCAACGTTGTCACTGAAACGCTGCTTCAGCTGTTGAACCAACGCACGCGAGACCTAATCTCGCATTTGCTAGAGTTTCAGCTATTTGCATTGTAAATTACAATGCTTTTTATTTATGTGTGGGTTTTGAAAACAAATAAATAAAAGGCATTGTCATTACAATGACAATAGCTTAAACTCTGGAAAATGCGAGACCTATTGCGAGTTTAAACATTTCAAGACACAAAAAGTAAAGATGAAAGGAAGTTCCAAGAAAGCTCTAGGAAGGAGAATATACACCAAGTGCTGCAGCAGTCACATACAGTTTAACTACCCAATGTTTTTTTTGTGTGCAGTTTTTTATAACGCAAACTTAACCCGAAGGTACTGGAGCGCAATACTTGAGCACCAGTTTCATTACACAAAGACACATTATTTTTTGGTAGGCACAGGGAGTCTAAGTGATTTTCCCAAAATCACAGGATGTTGAACCGATGCTAAGACAGAAACCTGGTTCCCCAGCTCCAAAGTCGGCAGCTCTGACCATTGCGCCACATCCTCTCCCCCATGTTATTGGCAGCAGTAGTAATCGTGAAGTATGCTAGTGTTAAACAGACCAGCTGCCGTAGAATACTTGGGTTTTCATCAAACATCCACATGTTGACCATGTTAGAAACAGATACAACAAATATATTGAGGGAGAGTGCCAAATGCATTTAACAGCAGTACTATACTGCTGCGTTGTGTTTTAAGTGCTGAGCACCCCAAGCACATTGCAGAGTGGGTTTGATATGGATCGGTGCTACCGGTTGTCTTCGAGATCTCGTCAAGTGATTTATTCATGTCGAGAGCAAGCCTCCTCCGTTGCAGAAGATGAAATATCAGCATGACACTGGAGCGTGACAAGGTGCACTGCTCTTCCAGGAAGGGCGACGAGAGGGGATTATACTGTTACACACAAGCAAGCCACGATATCCTAGCACACATTCAAACCGTTCCATGCAGTTTGGGCTGGTGTTCAACTATTTAGTAGTGTTGGCGGCGGCTGCCTCCGCTGAAAAATAATAAAAATGAGCTCCTGAAGTTTCCCTTCCCAAAGGCTCACCGACCATTAACTCAATCTGAATTATGTCGGACCGTTTGGCTGGATTAATGGCACTGGTGCCGGACCTCTATTGGTTTATTAACACAACAGTGTTGCTTCTTATTACCACCTTTAATGTAAAAGTGTGTTCCAAAGCTGCGTTGTACATTCAACTCCTTCCACCTCAAAAAACAGGGTTGGATTGTGATTAAAAATAGGCAGGGTCCGATTCACAGCTGCACAACTCCCAGCCGGATACTAACAAGCCTCGGGCAGTGCTGAGACCGGCACTGCGCGGGCAAACACCTGGAGCAGTGCACAGACAGGGGCCCGCTCACCGAGCCGTACACTGCACTGTGGTCCGGTAGCCCTTCTGCTTGATAACGGACACCCTTGTTTCTCCCCGCAGTCATCCCAGCCTCGGAGGCCACTCAAAACATTCACCTACAGCCAGCAAGGCCAGCCCGGAGGAGAGACTAACGGAGAGCTGGCTGGAGAGACAGAGGAAGAGCCCAGCGATAGAAGGAAGGTGGCCGCACATAACGACTTGGCAGAGCTGCTGCCTCCGCGAGCTGTGGTGAGGGGCCGGTCCCGCCCGCTCCTCGGAACCAGCATAGCTTTTGTGTGTTTGCGGCTTGACAACCTATGGTGTGTGTTGTAAAGACCAGTTTTACATAAAATACTTAATTTGAAGGGGTGTGGCTTCCACTGCACCGTGCCAGTAATCCGGAGAAGCCGCCATCTCTCCGGGGCTCTTCAGCCCGGTTTGAGCACAAATCAGCAGTGCTGCTGGGGCACCCACTTTCGTCCCCGCGTGAGTGCTCCGATGGTCGCCGTCTTGTCGCTGCCTGCATCTGAAGGACCCTTTACCCTTGTTGCTGCCAGTGGCCTCCTAGAATGCACGACTCTGGAGCTCTGACCACACACGTGGGAGGCCGCGGATGAGACTGACGGCTGATTTAGGAGCCCCCGTTGAAGGCTGTCGGTGAAAGGGAGGCTCCTTGGTTCCCCCACCCCCGGGGACCTATCGGCCCTATGCCCTCACGCAAACTGACTGTCTCCTGAATTGCACCCGTGAGAGGCGGCAGCAGTGTCTATTGTCTGGACCTGGGGGGGGCGGGGAAGCTGCAGCTGATTGATCTCCACGCACTGCTGGAGCACGAGCCCGCCCACCATGTGGCTTGTAAGGCAGGCGCTGCTAAAGAGCACGCCTGCCTTACAAGCCACATGGTGCCTTAAAAAGAAAGTTCCCCATGCGCCCTGCAGAGCGTTGCTGCGGACGAAATCTGTAGTTCAGCGCAGCTGCTATCGGACTACACGGAAGTTAGGTATGGAATCAACAGCCAACCGAAAGCAAGATTACAACAGCAATGCGAGAGTTAAACCAATGGAAAGCGGCATGACAAATTACACTAAATTTCAGCCAACATACAGATTACTTTATGTCTCGCTGAGACAGCACATGCACTACATGCGCTGCCAAGGCGAGACCTAAGAAGACACTGATACTAAAATATACAGGTTTATCATTGACTTACGAGAGGTTAATAAGATCGTAGTGCCCCAATACCCGGTAGTCTCTGACATCACGACACTTCTTACTATGGTTCATCCGACTGCAACTACATTCAGTGTGATCGACTTGAAGAATGTTTTCTTCTCGATACCTATTCACCCTCACAGCCGTTATTTGTTTGGTTTCACTTTGAATAATCGATCATTCCAATTTTGTAGAGCTCCACAGGGCTATACAGAGAGTCCTGCTATTTATAGCCAGGCATTGAAAAGACAGCTTGATTCTTTCCCTGTGTCAGTAGGGGTGGCTCTCATACAATATGTTGATGACATCTTGTTGGCTGCTGATACCCCTGAACAGTGTGAAGAAGATACACTGTTATTGCTCTCCTTTCTAGCATATCTCCATCACAAGGTTTCCCGGAAGAAATTGCATTATTGTAGCCAGCAGGTTACCTATTTAGGTCACCTCCTGTCTAAGGAGGGACGTGCACTCACACCAGACCGCATTCAAGCTATTTTAGACATACCTGTGCCCCGTACTCAGAAGGATGTTTGTGCACTGAGTAGCCTTACTTCTTTCTGTAGGCAGCGGATTCCTAGCTTTTCTCACATTGTTAAACCGTTGTTGACCCTTTTGACTAAAGACACTCCGATGCCTCTCCCATGGACTACTGAATGCCAGAATGCTTTCCAACAGTTGCGTCAAGCTCTATGTTCTGCACCAGTATTCGGAACTCCAGACTACACTAAGGCTTTTACACTCTATGTACACAAGAGGGATGGTTGGGCTCTCTGTTTTAACACAGACATACTGTGATAAGCAGCATCCTTGTGCATATTTCTCGGCTGTCCTCAATTCAGGCTCTCGTGCATTGCCTGGGTGTTTTCGTTCTGTGGCAGCGGCAGCTGTGTCCATACGTCAGAGTGAGGGGATAGTCTTGTCACATAGATTGCTTGTGTTAGTACCCCATGCAGTTGACGCCCTGTTGAATCAAACAAAAATGCAGCAAACTAGTGCTCGCTTGACAGTATATGAATTGACACTTTTGGCTCCTCATATCACCTTGAAAAGCTGTTTGACCCTTAATCCGGCTACTCTATTACCATTCCCAGCTACTCAGTCTCAGTCGCAAGAGTCCCATGACTGTATATCCCTTGCTGAGGAAAAAGCAAAGGGTTGTGTTGAACTACAAGATACGCCCCTTTCTAGTGTTGATGGGGAATTGTGGGTTGATGGGTCTTGCCTGAAATTGCCCGATGGCAAAACATCAGCTGTGTACGTAATTACAACACTTAAAGACAGTAGTTGAGACAGTCCGCACCCCAAAGAAGTCAGCTCAGGCAGCTGAGTTGATAGCACGAACAAGAGCATGTGAGCTTAGTACTGATTTGTCTGTTAAATCTACACTGATAGCAGATATGCTTTTGGAGTGGCTCATGATTTTGGGCTACTCTGGAATGAAAGAGGCGTCCTTACATCACATGGGACACAAACAGTGCAAGGGGAATTAGTACATAATCTCCTTACTGCCCTGACATATCCTAAGAAAGTAGCGATTGTTAAGTGTAGTGCACACAAGAAAGTGACTGATCAAAATAGGACAGGGCCATGCCTTTGCGGATCACACAGCCCGTGAGACTGTAATGCAGTGAAGCACTACATCTATGTACGTGGTTAAGTCACAGGCTGAACGTTGGCATGGTGCCAGGCAAGAGGTGCTGGTCATGCAGCGATCTGCCTCTGCTGAGGAATTAGACCAATGGTCTAAGGAGGGATCATTGAATGATGAGGGCTGCTGGAGGAATAAAGACATGACTAAGTGGAGATTGCCCACAGCCTATTTACATCCCATGATTCACATGGCACATGGGCCAGCACATGTTGGAGCATCCTCAATAGCAAAGCTACTTATGCAGGTTTGGGACCATCCAGATATTGCCGGCACAGCTAAAAAGATAGTCCAGTCTTCTCTGATTTGTCTCCAGTATAATCCTGGAAAGGGAACGCGAACTCCAACAGGAGGGTTTGCCACACCAACTGCACCTTTCGAGGTTCTGCAAATGGATTACATCCAGCTAGAACGCTGTAATAATCTGAAGTATGTCTTAGTGCTTGTCTGTGCCTTTAGTAAGTGGATCGAGGCGTATGCTATGAAAGATAATACAGCTCTTACTAGAGCAAAGGTGTTCCTAAAAGAGATCTTCCCCAGATTTGGCGTTTGTCGAGTCCTGTGGAGAGATAACAGACCTCATTTCATTGGGCAAGTTGTTGAGTATGTCTTGAAAGGATTGGGCATTAAGCAAAAGTTTCATGCAGCTTTTCATCCGCAGTCAGCAGGTTTGGTGAAACTGTACAACTCCACGTTGAAATTAAAACTTGCTAAAATCCTGGCTTCCACCTCTTTGAAATGGCCTGATGCACTGCCCCTTGCTCTGCTTTCAACTAGATCGATACCACATACACGATCTGGCCTCACACCGTATGAGGTGGAATTTGGGAGGCCAATGAATATTTGGGGGATTCCTAAGCCACGCCCTATACATGATGTACCTTATGTGTTGATGAGCGACTACTTGTCTCGGTTGACTGACAGCTTGCTTTCAATTCATCAACAGGTTCGAGAATCTCTTCCTGACAGGTCGCAAGGTGATTGTTGTGATCTACGGTCTGGTGATTATGTGATGATCAAGGTGTTCCAGCGGTCGAGCAGTCTGGAACCCAGATGGCGCAGACCTGAGAAGATCCTCCTGGCCACCAGAACTGCAGTCCGAGTGACCAATCGGAAGAACTGGATCTACTCCACCCACTGCAAGAGGGTACCGTCTGCCTTGGTGGGACCTGCTACATTGACCAATCATCGCAACATCCTGGACACAGAGAGAGGCCACGCTGTGTCACCTACAGAACCTGAGGAAGTCTTCCCAGACCATACGATCCCTGGTGCATCTCGATATCGGCTGCGACCAAGTGAAACAAAGACCGCATTGCTGAAAGACTGGTTGAGTTCTCGTCCTGGGTTGGTGAAAGGCTGAACTACAAAGGGGAAGAACCTTGTGGTACCAGTCTCAACCCTCAGTGAAGAAACCAACGGCTGCCCAGGACCTTAAGACTTCGTCTGTTTTGTTTTTCAACATCAAAGCGAATATGTCTGCAGATCAACTGCTGCGAAAGATTGTGACAGAAAGGCCATGTTTATTGTTGGACTCACTTCCATTGTTATCATCATTGCTACAATACCATGGATTATAGAGAGAGTAAATCCTGCTCAAAATCTACTGACGGTCACTACGCCTGTCCCCATTGAGCATCATTACTTCTCCCTTCCCTATCATAAGCAGCAGCACAGAATGTCCTACCTCAACAATACGTTCATTCAAATGTTGCACCACACCCATAATGCTACGAACATTACCAACTGTTGGGTGTTAGATTTGGGGGTCTCTAGTTGGCAGAGGTAGGTACCTTTGACCAAATAGGGACCCTTGCGTCTAGTCAGGGTAAGGAGGTACACTCCTAAAATAACCCCTGCTCATCCCCTTGGTAGCTTGGCACGAGCAGACAGGCTTATCTCAGAGGCAGTGTGTAAAGCATTTGTGAACACATACACTAACCCAGTGACAACACTACAGATGGACACCACTTAAGTTGTAGTATAAAAATAATCCACAATACAGTACTTCAAAAATGGTAGAATTAGAGAATTAGTTTAGTTCTCTTTGAATGTAAAATGCGACAGTTTGAGTTAAATGTACCTTTGGATGCGTAACGCTATACAACGAAAGTGTTGCAGGGAAGGTGATGCATCAATTTCTTACATGCAAGAACAGTGATGCGTCGGGTCCCTACTGATGCATAGGGGATACGTCGGTTCTTCTCTGCAAGGGGAGGTGATGCGTAGTTTTTTTTACTGCTCTTCCGTGGCGATGCAACCAGCAGCACTGTGATGAGATGAAGATCCGGTGCAAAGAAACAAAGATGGCGTCTTCTTCTTGATGCGACACGATGCATGCATGCCCGATGGCCGCGCAGCGACTCAACGATTCTTCTGAGCCGCGACAGGCCTTGCGAATGCTTTCCGGTGACGCGGCGGTGTCTGGTGCGACGTCAAACTTCTTTTCCGGCAATGCGAGGTGCTTCGGCGAGGATGCGACAACTGCAGCGGCGGCAACACTCTTCTCCGTTGATGCTGCGGCATCTGATGCGACGGCAATCCTCTTCTCCGGTGATGCGACGACAGCGGCTGCGGCAGCGACACGCTTCTTCTTCGTGAGTCGCGTTTCCAGCTCCTTGCGACACGCTGATCCTCAGAAAGCCCAGCACAACTGCAGGCACTTCCAAAGAACTCTTGGGGAGCTGGCGGTTGAAGACTGCTGTCCCTGAGACTTCAGCAGGAGGCAAGCTCTTTCTCAAGCCCATGGAGATCCTTCACAAGTTGATGAAAGTGTAGGAGAGTAGGATCTGCTTCACATGGGTACCCCCACTTTTTTGCTGGTGTTTCACTGTTTTTCGACCTTAGTCTGGCTGTGGCCCTGCTAATCAGGACCCCAGCATAGCTGCTTCCTCTCTAAAATGTTTTCCATGTACATTAGGTACATATCTAATTGGATTCTGGAGTGCCTTATAAGCCCCTCAAAGGTCTACCAGGGGCTGAAGCATGTATCATGCCACCCCTTGAAGCATTCCAAAATGGCACAAAAGGTCTGCTACTGCAGCCTGGGTAAGGGTGTGCTTGCACCCCTTACAGTGGTATAGGCTACCTATATCACTACCATTGCGCACACATATAAAACCTATAAGTCACTCCTATGGCAGGCCTTAACAATCGTGAAGGCAGAATGCTTGGTTTTTATGTGAGAGGGTGCCCCTGCATGAGCAGAGCCCCTCTGCAGCGTTCGGAGTACCTCCTCTGATGCTGTTTGTGGTGCAGCCAGACCATATACTCTTTAGTGCATTATAACCTCGCGGTAAATGCTAACTTTGGGATGGCTGCACGGAAACATGTCATGTTTGGTGTCAAACACTTTGGAATACTAACCCCCCCCCCCCCCCCACCAGTTCTGGCGGCGGGGGTAGCATTCCACCCTTCTAGAGGGAGAGACATGTTCACACTGGTCTAACCTGGTAGGACTATCTAGAGACCTGACATCACAAAATGGATGCCTCTGCCACAGACACGGGTCTGGCCTCCTGCTGCTGACCAAAACGCTGGCAGGGGAGGCCTGGACAATTGATTTCCTGTCCCAGGGAGGTGTGACCACCTCCCCAGACAAGCAGATTTGTATTGGGGCTTGGTGTGAGCACTCTCTGGTGCTTCGAAGTCCTGCACTGGGGGCACACTTGGTGTCCCTGTGCATAGTCCAGTTCAAACCAGTTGCAGGGGCTACCTACCCCTGTCCTGGTGCAAAACTGGACAAAGGAAATGGGTGTAACCACCCCTCTTTCCAAACCCTCCCATAGGTGGGTCCCTAGAGTATGTCCAACCCCCAAACTTACTATAAGTATGGGAACCCAGTCCTTGCGACTTTAGATTACCCTGGACAAAACTCTGCAACATATATCCTGGACCTTCGACAGTCTATCGTGAATAGAAGACTGAAGAAATCTCCCTTGGGGTCAAGGAGTGACTCCCCTGCTTGGCAGGCACCAAAGAAGCAACTGTCCGGTCTGCAATTCCGAAGCTCCCGTTGGACGCCAAAGTCTCTGCATCACCAGAGGTGGATTTCCTGACTTCCCCGAGGCTACCCTGAGTCCACAGCAAAGCTGAGGCCCATGGCTATCGTGGGTGACGAGGAACTGTGACCCCTGGGCACCGCGTACTATTGCTGGTACATCGACTTCCTGTTTATCCTTGAAGTTCTGCTTTGGGCTCCGAGTAGCCCCAGCCTTGAGCACTGACTGCACCGATGATCTCCGGCCTCCACTCCACGAGTGATTCGTGGGCCGGGTTCCAGTGCATCCGCTCAAGGTTCCTTCGCGATCGCTAGCCCGTTGGCTAGTGGGTCCCTACGAAGGCAACACCTCTTCTGCTTGGGCTTCCCTGGTTGCTCCCGACGTTCCCCGACTTACCCTCGCTGGGTGAGTCCCTCAAACCTTGCTGGCCTGCTCCGACGTCCTTGTTCTCTTTATACGAGAGTTACCGATGCCAAGGCTAGTTGGATCCAATCTGGTCGCCGACACTGCAGCACTCGACAGACTTTGTGGGACAGCTGAAATCCAGCTCCTGGACTTCATTGACGCCTCCTGGACCTCGTGGCTGAAGAGTCCAGACACCCGTCAGCTCACCTGAAGCACCCGACATCTGTGGGCATTAGTCCATCCTGCCCTCGGTCACTGGCAAGTCCCCTCTGCTTTCAGGTTCCTTCCATCCTAGATCCAGACTTGGATCTCTTCGGACACTTCTCCTCTTCACAGCAGCAGCAGTTCTTTGCCAGCTTCCATTGAAATTGGGTTTGGTGCTGACTCGATTCTAAGTGTCCCTAATCTTTAAATTTCCAACCGCGACATTGCCCATAGAAGCTAACGGGAACCCACGGTTGTGTTTACACACTGCACACGACACCCCCTGTGTCACTACCTTGGGTGGTTCCTAGGGAACCCAACGATTCTACAGGCTCTAGGCCTAGTGTCTAGTTCAGTCGTGGTTCTTATACCACTTTATTGGTGTATGGTTTGGTGTGCCCCTAGGGCCCAAACGTGTATTTGTGCTATTACTGTTGATTGCTAACTTGTAAATTAAGTACTTCGAACTCCAGCCTCATAAAGAGACTATAGGGATGTGTTTTATCTTAAATACATATATTTTGAATATATACCTGGTGTGGTTGTCCTTTCATTTGATCATTCAAGAGATTATAGACTGGTAAAACAAACTGCTTTACATTCCTTCAAGATTTAGCCTGAAGGCTGCTCTCCATAGCTACCACTAGGATAGCTTTCAATAAAGGTTGTCTTTAACCAATTCACCATAAGGGGTTGTTTGGACTGATACAAGGTGCCCACTAGAACTAGTTGACAGCATTTATCAGGGCAACTTCTCACATTGGTGTGCAGCGTTTGGGATTCCAGCTTGCTATTGTTTTACCAGATAATCTCAATTGAATTGATCAACTGAAAACCACTAAAGGTACCTAAGGTACATATAATATCAAGTTTAGTTACTGTAAGTTCTACTGAACTTAGAGTTGTGTGTTAAGGGATAGCACACCCTTTCTACAACTCAAGAGAGTTTAGTAGGCTACACTACTGTAGGTAGTGCAATACACCACACCACATTAGTAATGTCTAGTCAGCCAGGAACCAGTGGTTCCCTGCAAGAAGCCCCTGGGCTTCTCCCCTATAAATATGAGGATCTCTCCTTTGCAAAGCTTAGGGCCTTATGGTCCATTAGGAAGCTGAAGACAGGCAAAAGCCCAAACACCCAGCATCTCATAAAGATACTTAAGCTGGATGATATCTCAGGGCCTAGTGGGCCTGATGGGGTAGGCAGTGTGGGTGGGACAGCCGGTGAGGGTGGGCCTAGGGGTAGAAATTCCCCTGACCCTACCTCTAATGCTGACCGGACTGATGACAATGATCAGAATCTGGTGAACAGAGCTCTCCTGGATGAGGATGAGGAGGATGACAATAATACTCCCTCCTTTATTCCTTCAGGAAGAGTTGAAAGTAGGGCTAGAAGGGATAGATCTCTCAAGGGGATCTGTCCAGTCTAACTCCTCTATAGGGACCTATGTCTCTTCTCACGGAGGGAGGGAAGCCTCCCAGGAGAAGAGAGATAGACTGCTGAAGTATGAGCAAGACAAGTTCAACCTCAGAAAGCAGCAGATGGCCCTAGATAGGGATGCCCTAGAGCTCTACAGAGCTAGTAAAAAGGAGGGGCTAGAGTCCCTTGGTGGCAGCAATTTCCCTAGAGATAGGGAGATGTGTTATGACCATAGAAACCTAAATAAGATTGTCCCTTCCTACCCGAGTGGGGATGACATCCACAAATGGATAACTGCCTTGGAGAGGGCCTGTAAAGTACAGAAGGTCCCTCAAGGTCAGTGGGCAGCAATCTTATGACTCTCCTTTGCAGACAAAGGTAGAGATAAGCTCCTCACTGTAAGAGAAGAGGATGCAGATGATTACCAGGTCTTGAAAAGTGCACTAATAGATTGGTTTGGCCTAACCACTGAACAATACAGGTTAAAGTTCAGAGACACCCAAAATGCACAAAATCAAGACTGGGTTGACTTTGTTGACTGTGCTGCTAAGGCTCTGGAAGGTTGGTTATTGGGCAGTAAACTGTGTGACTTCATAGGATTGTACAATCTGATAATGAGGGAGAAAATTCTTAATAACTGTCAAAATCCGCTGTTGCACCAGTACCTGGTAGACTCTGATCTGACCTCTCCCCAAGAATTGGGAAAGAAGGCAGACAAATTGGTCAGAACCAGGGTGAGGCAGAAGGTACAGAACCAAGGAGTGACCCAAAGAAGCAGGATTCTAAAAACTCTGACAAGGGTGGGGACAAGGGTAAAGACCAGAAGTCTTCTCAATGGCCCCAAACATCTTCTTCTAATGGGGAGTCACAGTCAAGTAAGGGTAAAGGTCAAAAGAAACCTTGGTGCAAAATCTGTAAACAGACAACTCACTGGACCAGTGACTGTACCAAGTCCAAAGAATCTACTCCAGCCACCATTGCCCCTAAGGCAACTGTCCCCCCTAGTACAGCTACAATAGGTGGTGGCAATGTTCAGAATAAGGGTGTAGTAGGGTTGACCCTGGGTTCTGAGATGGACTCTGGCCTAGCCAGAGTTACAACGCAGGCTGTGCTTGTCTGTGATGGGGGCGTGGATATGTCCCCCTGTGTGAGTCTCAGTAATCTGGGCAAATACAGACAACCTCCTTTGATAAATGGAGTAGAAGCTTGGGCATTTAGGGACACAGGAGCAAGTGTCACAATGGTGACAAAAGATCTTGTGGATCCTGGGCAGATTATACTTGGTGAAATGTACCAAGTGACCAATGCTAGAAATGTCAGAACAGACCATTCTCTGGCATTTGGTAACTTCTCCTGGGGAGGGGTAACTGGCCTTACGAAGGTTGTGGTAAGTTCAGACCTACCAGTACAGTGCTTGCTTGGCAATGATCTAGAAACTTCAGCTTGGGCTGAAGTGGAGCTCAGGGCACATACAGACATGTTAGGGATCCCTGCTCATGTCTTTGCTGTGACTAGGTCACAGGCCAAAATGTCTAAAGCTGGACAGGCCCTGGTATCTGGAATAATGGACCAGGTGTCTCACAAGAGGAGGAGCAGTAGGGTTAAGGCAGAGCCTTCCCACCTGACTATTCTGTCTCCTCAGGGAGATTATCTTGAGCCTGAAGAAGGAACTGTCCCAGAGGAGCTTGAACCTGACCAGGTTGAGTTCTTGGGAATAGGGGGCCCTTCCAGGTCTGACCTGAGCCAGGAGCAGCAAACCTGCCCCTCTCTTGAACCCCTCAGAAAGCAAGCTGCTGATGAGGCTGCTGGGAATGCTAGTGGCACCCATCAAGTTCATTGGGATGATGGACTCCTTTACTCAGAGAGTAGAGAACCCAAGCCTGGTGCATCCAGGAGGTTGGTTATACCTCTGAAGTTTAGGGGTTTCCTATTGAAATGGGTCAGTTGATGGTGTAGCCTTGGCAGGCAGCCTCACTGCCCAGCAGCAAACTGACTGCAGAAACCTTCCCAGACAGTTTTGACATATGTTTTCTCTCACTCCAAGTCAGACCACCTGGTGCACTCATGAAGTGGACACTGGGGACAGTCTACTTGTGAAGAATAAGATCTACAGGCAACCTGGCCATGTCAGGGACTGAATAAGGACACAAGTCCAAAAGATGTTGGATTTGGGTGTGATTGAACCCTCATTTAGCCCTTGGGCTAGTCCAGTAGTCCTGGTACCTAAACCTCACACCAAAGATGGAAAGAGAGAAATGAGGTTTTGTGTAGACTACAGGGGTCTCAATGCAGTCACTAGGACTGATGCCCATCCCATCCGCAGGGCAGATGAGCTAATAGATACTTTGACCTCAGCCAAGTTTCTAAGCACATTTGACCTGACTGCTGGCTACTGGCAGATCAGCCTAGCTGATGATGCAAAGCCAAAGACAGCATTTTCTACCCCTAGAGGGCACTGTCGATTTGTGGTAATGCCCTTTGGTTTAAAGAATGCACCTGCCACTTTCCAAAGGTTGGTGAATCAAGTCCTTACAGGCCTGGAAGACTTTAGTGCAGCATATCTAGATAATATTGCTGTCTTTAGCTCCACCTGGGAGGATCGCCTGGTCCACCTGAGAAATGTTTTGGAGGCCCTGCAAAAGCAGGCCTAACTATCAAGGCCACTAAGTGCAAGATAGGGCAGTCAGGTTGTGTACCTTGGCCACCTTTTAGGTGGAGGCCAGGTTCAACCATTGCAGAGCAAAATCCAAACCATAATGGAATGCTCCAACTACCCAGACTCAGGTGAGAGCCTTCTTAGGCCTGACTAGGTACTATAGGAGATTTGTCAAGGGGTATGGATCAATAGTTCTCACAGAAAGTTCTCACAGAAAGTACCCACAAAAGTTCCTCTCTCCTTTCTTTGGCAGGTAGGCAACCACTGCAGGGGCCAAATCTCCCCCCCCCCCCCCCAAGTAGCACTTCAGCTTAGGGATTGTCTCTCTGGTTCCTCTCCTCAGCAAATGTTTCTTCTTGTTTCCCAAAGTGATCTAAAGTTCTGAGGTCTGGGTCCACCTTTTTATACACAGTTTCTCTTTGTTCTCTGAAGGCAGAGAGGCCTTTGCCTAGTCCAAACCAGTTCTGGTCAGTTCTGGAGCAGTCTGGTTACTTGTCTGCTTCTTTCCTTTCATAGTGCAGGGCAGAGACAGCATTGTGGAGGGAAGGCACAGCCCTATTCAGGTTTCAGGTGCAACCTCTCCCACCCAACTGCATGTAGATCTCTCTATTCAGCCTTGTGCTGACTCACCCTGTCTCCTGGAATCCCCCGGTCCCTGTCACTCAAACTCCAGACAAGGAATACACAATCTAGCAGAGGCACGCTTGGATAGTTAGACAAGAAAATACCTACTTTCTAAAAGTGGTATTTTCAAACACAGAATATTCAAACCAACTTCATTAAAATATGTATTATACCATTCTGAGTTCAGGCATACTAAACTTAGATTTCTACCTAGTTCCCTGAGTCAGTTAGGATTAATAGATGTAATAATCAAACTGCCCATTCTGGCCTATGGGGAACAGGAATCCTTGCAATAATAAAAAACGAACATGGCTGTAATTCACTATTAGGACATGCCACACACATCAGGGCTTGTCCTACCTTTTACCTACAAGGCACCCTGCCCTAGGGCCTACCATAGGGGTGACTAATATACAAACAAGAAAAGGTTTAGGGACTGGCAAGTGGGTGCACTTGCCCAGTCACAGGGAAGTACCAGACTGCACATAGGCTCTGCAATGGCAGACCTGAGACACACTTTTACAGTCTGCTTCTGTGGGTGGCACAACCAGTGCTGCAATCCCACCAGCAGTATTTGGTTTACAAGCCCTGGGCACACTCAGTGCACTGTACTAGGGTCTGACCAGTAAACCAAATCAACCAATCATGGAGTCACTAACCCATACATCAAAAACACACGAGGCAACAGCAAAAAATGGAAGGGATGCCCACGCCAAGGTGCCAGGTCTAACATTGGGTGTGTGGAATGATGCCAGCACATCAGAAAAAGGGAGGAACACCTTTAATTCCTCTGCCGTTTTCACACAATGGATCTTGTACAGCCTGGTTTGCGCAGCTATGGGCATCTGAAGTTGCTAATATTACTTATGCTCATGTAGGAAGATTACATTTTCAACTTAATAAAGTATGCTACCCTGATGAGGAAGGAGATCCACAAGCTAAAGGAACTGTATGGGAAATGGAGTATCGCCGAGGAAACTCCTCCATGCGCTATGTTTTCCCAAACACTCGAAATGTCAAGGGTAATGGGCCTCCTGTTTTAGCTGTTATTAGAGCACGATCAGACCTGTGTGTGAACAGTATTGGAAGTATTTCCGTGGGGAAAAGCAACTGTACTCTGGTGTTGAATATTCCTGGTGTAAACAACAGCAGTTTTATGTCATTGCACAATACTTACTTTATATGTGGGAATAAAGGATACTACCATCTACCCATTGGTTGGTCAGGAACTTGCTATGTGTCCTTTGTGCTACCGCCTGTGTTTTTGGCTCCTGCATCCTACCATAAAGACTATAAACTGTACAATGACATTTCTAATAGCCGATCGATGAGAAAAATTAATCATGATGAGGTGGATCAGATTGACACTGCACTGCAGCAATATGTTGACTTAAATTTGGAATTGTTCTTCTTTGTTGGTGCTGCTTTAAACAGCCGGAAAATCAGACGCTTAACACGTGTTGTAGACGCTGTAACCAACCAAACAGCTATGGCACTTGGCAAGATCACAGAAGAACTGTAAATTGCGAGGATTGTGGCGCTCCAAAACAGAATGTTCCTCGACGTTGTGTTGGCTGATCGTGGTGGTGCATGTCGCATCATTGGGAGCAGCTGGTGTGTTTACATCCCTGATTACGCCCCTTCAGTTTTTGATGCAATCTATAAATTGCATAAGATAGCTGCTGAGATTCATCCCGATTCAGGAACATGGACTTTAACTGGCTGGTTATGGACATTTTTCATTACCTGCGGCTAGAAACTGTTGACAGTCCTATGTATGTTCTTTGCGATCCTACTGTCATGCTGTTTATGTATGCAATGTGGCCCAATGCTTTGTTCCCTTTGTGTCTCACTTTGTATACCCGCCAAACCCAACGTTAAGAATGTGAATGCCCAATATATATTAGACCAAGAAGTTAGTGATATGATGAAAATTGATGTGCAAGATGTTTTCCTTGTTCCTACTAAATCATAGAGATGTCTTCAGCTAATGCTAAAAGGGTCATCTGTGGAAATCGGCAGAAATCGCTGTTAGCATGAGCTGAAGCCATTTTGGTTTGGCATCCATTTAAGTGAACCATGTGTTTGCCATGTGATCCTTCCGTCTTCACTGTCGCCTGCTTTACCATTCTGCCTGAGTCATCAACTATAGTTAACTCCTTCAGTACTGAGACAGAGCATTGCACATGCTCAGAAAGGCTTGTAACTGTTAGAATGCACCTGTCTTAAGTGTAACTGTCAGACTATTTCAACGGATGTAAGCAGTTT